>NW_027203115.1:137500-1348162 GCF_024711535.1 Dipodomys merriami | reverse complement strand
GTATCTGACCATCAGCTAGATCTGAAGACTCCAGGAAGCTCCCAGTTTGGCCTCTTCCGGACTGGATCTGCTCACCCTGACCCCCCTTCCTGCTGCCTGCCTGTGAGGGGATCCCCAGTGACGTGCTCAGGAAGGCAGTGCAGGCCAGCAGCCCCTGAACTACACCCAGGGATAATGAATGAGGGCAGGGACAGAGCCAGGCCGCTCCTCCTCACCAGCCGGCGCGGTGGTCCCCAGCAGAGCAAGCAGCTGCCTTCCCGAGGCAGCCCGAGTAGAATGGGCTCTGTGCCTCGTGCTGGGCTGCCAGGAGCTGAGCAGGCCAGGTCCATACAAGGGGTCGTTTCTTCAGCTTCCCTGGCTTTAGGCTCCCTTACATTACTTCCCTTCTTGTCTTCTGCCCTTCATTCATTCATTTTGCTGACAATTATTTAATGAGCATGGATGGGCCACTAACTACTGAGTGTGGAGAAAAGAAATGAGAAAAATGGACAAGTTCCTTCCTGGAGAGAAACAAGGACTGGACAGAGCAGAGTACAGCATTTCTTGGATCCTTTGTCCTGGGTCTGGTCTTCCTCTAGTGCTGGGGAAATACTTCAAACTTGTCCATCTCTTTCTTCCTTGGATGAGGCTAGGGGCATGGATTAAAGAGCCAGACCATGATACTCACAATCCTGGAGCAATCACTGCTCTCCTGGTGGCTACTGGGCATTGAAGAGTGTGGGAGACGGGAAGGCACCAGAGAGATCCAAGGCCAAGAGCAACCCAACTACAGGAGGCCTGGACCAGTGCAGCCAGACACGGCCAGAGTTTCAATACCCAAGGGTTCCCAAACTCACATCTCCTACCCAGAGTCCTCCTCCACGTTCTAGATTTATAAAGCTACCTGCTTGGTCCAAACCTTCCCTATGATCATGTCCTAGTCCATACAGCTATATCATTGTTCTATTTGGGTGGAGAAGGTGAAACAACGGAACTCTATTTCCCCCCATAATGGAAGCTGGGGAAATCCAAAGTAAAGGTGCTAATAGATTCTATGTCTGGTAGATGGCATTCTTGTTTCTTTGTGTGGCATAGAGTAGAGAGAGATCATGTATCTCCTCCTCATAAGGACATTAATGCCCTGCATGGAAGTGCCACCTCCTGACGTAATTACCACCGAAGGCCCCAACTCCAAATGCCTCACATGAGGGACCAGGTTCCAATGTAGGCAATTTTGAAAGGATATATTTGATTCAAAGTGAACTCAAGCTAGAGGCATGGCTCAGCAGCAGAGCACCTACTGAGCAAGTGCAAGATCCTGAGTTCAAACCCAGCATTGACAAAGGGATTCAAACTCAACAGGTCCAGCAGGACTGTCCCTCCCTAATGGAGTCCTTTGCCAGCATCTTCCACCTCAGGAGCCCACACTGATGAAGGCATTGCCTTCTCTCTTACCTTTCACACCCACATCAAGTCCTATGTGTTACCTATATAGCTCCTGACAACTTAGGGACACTTTCCAAAACGAAGGTGTGGCTGACCCTCCTGGACAGCTGCCACCCAGTGGCTCTCCCTGGGCCCATTTAGAATTCTGTGGAGTCAACTCCTAAGATGCAGACAGTGCCTGGGGCTAATAGAAAAGGCTGGGGAACTAAATCCTCTGGTCCTGTTTGTTCTCAATAGAAAACCCTCCGTTTCCACGTGCAACGGCTCAGGCGTGTAATCCTAGCTACTCAGGGGATTGAGAGCTGAGGATCAAGGTTTGAAAACAGCACAAGCACACAAATCTGAGAGACTTCTTAATCTGGTTAAGATTAAGAAGCTAAGATTAACCAGTAAGCTAGAAGTGAAGCTGTGGCTCAAGTGGTAGAGCCTTAAGTAAAAAAAAAGTGAGTATGAGGCCCTGAGTTCAAGCCCCAGTACTAGCACAAAATGAAGAAAGATTGAGAGAGGAGGGAAGAAGGGAAAGGAAGGGGAGGGGAGGGGAGGGGAAGGAAGGGAAGGGAAAGGAAGGGAAGGGAAGGGAAAGAAGGGGGAGGGAAGTACAAGGGGAAGGGGAAGGGGAAAGGGAAGGGATCCTTTGATAGATTCCAATTTCCCACATGCCTTCCACCCTCCACTGCCCTCTAGTCCCTCTGTCTTTCCTACACTCTCACTTCCATGGTGGTGCTGTGCATGTGTTCAGATCCCTGAATGTGCTCCACCTTCCTCCTGGTTAATTCACCCTCCAGGTGCCCCATAAATGCCAGCCACAGGAAGATTCGTCTTACACACTCTCTTTGCTTCTATAGCAATTGTCTGTTTGGGTCAATGTCTCTCTCCCCCCCCCCATTGGACCTCAAATTCCTGAAGAGAGAGACCATTTTATTTTTCAGACCATTGTGTCCCCAGAGTTGAGTACATTGCCTGGCACAAACCAGATATTTGGGGACAGAATGAATAAGATCCAGCCTTATCTGTTAATGGCACATTCCCACATTTCTACTAGAGTCGGGAGAATCCTGGAGTGGAACATCACCTCTCTAGGGACACGGGACACTTTTCCCATTCTGGGCATAAGAATCCAAATTCCTGGCCACCAGGAAGTTCTGTTCTGGCAGGAAGTAGAGCAAATTTGTTTGCACATCAAGCCCAGGGCTCCTTGCCAGATCTCTAAGCTGAGCCAAGCTAGCCACATACTCGGCCTGGCAGATTTAGACTCATTTGCTTCTCTATTTCCTTTTAAGTGAGTTAAACAACAGAATTCTATTTGTCACCATTCTGGAGCCTGCAAAATCCAAAATCTTCATCTAGGCCTTCGCTTTTTCTACCCATCCTCCCCTTCTCATTGTCCAGAGAGCTTGTCAGCCTGCAGTCCAGCTCAGAGAAGACAGAGGATTTGGTAGATGTAGAATTCAGCTACTCTGAGATCCAACCCCAGAATGAAGAGGACAAGGCCAACTCTCTCACTCTGTATCAATCACAATGCTAAGCCACCTGCAGACATTGCTTCGTGAGCTTATGAGCAAAATTCTACATAGGTTCTACTAGTGTTGCTATATCATGAAAGAAGAGATCAAGGCTTTGAGAGGTCAGAGGGAAAATAAAATTGCTGTACTAGATGAGCTCAGTCAACTATGTCCCACAGGCCAAATCCAGCCCCCTGCATGGTTTTGTTGGAGAAAAAGAAAAGAAAAGAAAGAGAGGAAAGAAAAGAAAAATATAGTTTAATTGAAACATAGACACATTCCTTGGCTTACTTGTCTGAAACTGCTTTTGTGACCCTATGGCCCATAAAGCCAAAATCATTTTTGTCACCTGGCCCTTTATGAAAGAAGTTTGCAAACCCTTATTTCCAGTTCCCTCTTCTATCTTTGGATCCAAGTATACTGCAAACACATTCTGTTGTCCATTCAAGCTGCAGCTGCCAAGCATACACTACTAGAAGTGTCAATAATGTCACCAAGGCCACAGCGGCCTCTAAGGGAAACAGGCTTCTCTCTTAAGAACCACAGTTGATCATCCACAGTTGATGGGAGGCTGACCCTTGGCATCCAGGTATAGCTAGGCTGCAAGCCAGGGTGTGAGTCATGTGACATGAAAAAGATGAGCTAAGCCAATCAGATTCTTCTCTTGGGAATTTGGAATCTGCTTTTGAGGGAAATGGATGGCATGGTCCGGAGGACAGGTTAAGGCTGTGAGGATGTGTGTGCTGGTCAGCAGAGAAGAAAGTGGAGTTCAGTGGCTCTAAGGGGTCTGAGAGACTCCATGGGAAAGGAGGAAAGAGATGCTTCAGCTGCTGAAGTCTGTCCAGAGCCTCTGAGAACAACTAGCGATGACCATTCTCTTTATGCATCAGTAAGGCCTTTTTGGTTGTAGATAAAAGAAAAATACCATAAATAAACTCAAAACCTAACAGGTACGATGACTCATAATAATAATAATAATAATAACAAATAATGATATCAACAACTAAATAATCCTCATGTTCTGCAGGCTCAGTGTGATCCAGATGTCTAACTGTCACTGCTGATACCATGCCTTGAGGCTTTCTGCTCTGCCTTTTGCAAATATCATCTTCAGTGTTTACTCTGTGTCCTTCTCTCCTATCTCTAGCTACCCTACCATCCTCTCCCTCCTGGCATCAAGATGGCTGCGACAGTTTCAGACCTCACAACTTCATGCTAGACTGTGTAGAAATAGAGAGAGGAGGCCTGTGACCCCTTCACCTTTTGCAGTATGTCCTCTCATGGTGGGGGTAAGCTGCACTATTTAGATCAGAGTCTGCATCCCTTGCCTTCATGTTATTCCCACTTGGAAGAACAGCTGCTCGTTAGATCCCCCTTTGCACCCATCACCTCTCTTGATACCCCCACAAAAGCCTCTGAAGTAGTGGTGTAGCTTATTTCCACTTCATTAATGAGGAAAGCAAAGCTCAGAGACTGTAGACACTTTGTCCACAGTCACACAGCCAACCTACTGGGAATACTCAGCAGATCCAAGAGCTCAAGGAGGCCTGTGGGTATTCTAGAGCTTGAGATCTCCTGTGCCCACCTCTTGGGAGATGGGGGGTGTCACCCAACCCTCCCCCCCCCACACACACACACACTGCTAGTCCACTTCCTGATGTGCCTCAGATCCTCTGCTCACAGGAAAGTGCGGTGTCCACATATCTCAAGCTTTACACTGAGTCGCTCAAAAGATTCCTGCTCCCACCTCTGGGTTCCTCTGGACCCTCTTCTCCCCACTACCTCCAGCCGTTTCCATGGAAACGGCTAGGCTCCTATATCCCTTTTATCCTCCTTTCTGGGAAGCAAGAACAACTCTCTGGCACCCCAGGAGTCAGGCCTGACCATGATAAAGACCAAAGAGGCAATCTTTGAGAGAAACATTTGCAGCAAAAAGAAGGTTCCAGGTTGAGCTTCCCGAGTTTTCTGTGATGTTCAAAATAACACCAGGTGCTGGGGGGCGGGGTGGAAAAGGGGGGTTCTGACAATTACCATAGCCCAGCAGAGACTGGCCGCAAAGTTGTCATCCAATCTCTAGTATCTCCACATCTCACAATTGTCATCAATCACCCTTCTTGGGGAGGAGTTTGGGGGGGGTCCTAGGATGGACAGACAATACTTAGTAGAATCCCAGCTCAGCTGGGCACCAATGACTTGTAATCTTAACTATTCAAGAGGCTGAGATCTGAGGATCGAGACTTACAGCCAGCCAGGATAGGAAAATCCGTGGGACTCTTTATCTCCCACTAACCACCAACAATCCAGAAGTGGAGCTGTAGCTCAAGTGGCAGAGTGAGAGAGAAATTGTGAAGGTGGGAATCTTTGGGAATTAAGATGAGGTCTTGAGAGTGGGACCTCCATGGTGGAATCAGTGTCTTCAGAAGAACAGGATGGCTCCTGAGAGAGCGACCTTGCTCTGCATTGCTATTCAGCCATGTGGGGGCCACAAGAATCCCCCCCTCCACCACCAGATAGGATTGACATGTTCCTGAACTCAACTCCCAGAACCTCTATTTCTTACAGATTACCTGGTCTAGGTATTTTGTTACAGCAACAGAAAAAAAGGGCTTAGATTGAAGGAGGGGGTCAGAGGCTCTGCCTCATTGACTGCTTTCCCCTCCACTCCTCCTCCTCTGTACTCCCTTTTCCTGGGAGCCACAGCATCTCCAAGGGCTGCAGAAGATGGTGGTCAGACCATCTTTCTTCTAGAAAGCTCTAAACCAGAAACAATCCTGGACTTCCACATCCTGCCTGACCCATTGGTGCTGAGATCACAGCACCTTCCTGCAGACTCCCTAGCACCTGGAGGGGTTTGCTGGCTTCATAGAGAGGCTGGAAAGAAAGCCCTCCCTGAACCAGACTTCCCCTTCCATTCTCTGTGCCAGAGATGGAGCCAAAAGTGCCACCTTCAGAACATCAATAAAGCTTTTCCCACCAACCGGTGTTAATTACAGTTCCTATCTTTTCATGAAGCACCTGATATTCTTGCGAGCTAACCTCTTGACTACAATTACTTTGGGTCCTTCCACTAACTTTGTAACACTAGTATTACTGCCTCTGTTTTTACAACAATTCAAAGAGATTAAATAGCTTGTACAAGGCCCCGTGGCAACCAGTTAAGTGGTCTTAAAACCTCAGCTGTCTGATCTGGGTACTTGTTACTCCTAAACATGGCTGCTTCTGCAGGACTCAACCTGGGGATAAAGGACAAAGGTGCCAATGGGAATGACCTAGGGCTGTTCGAGTGCAGTTTGAAGGTCACAATGGACATCCTGCTGTCACATCTTCCCCTGGTCCTCGGCAGCTCGGGGTGGAAGGAAGCAGACCTTTAAAGGCCTTTGGACTTCACAGAGCCCTGGGTGAGTTTTCCCACCCACAGATGTGAACATGAGAGGGGTCAGGAGCTGAGTCAGGGAAAGCGTGATGGCTGGTGTCAGGACTGGCAGGGTTGAGCCCAGGCCCTGAGGAGCCATGTAACACAGAAGTCCGGGAACCTGTGTTCTGGAGACAGTATATGTCTCAATCTATCCTCTGAACCTCACTTTGCACTAGCTCCCCCAGATCCAAACTGTCACATTTAGCATCCTTCCCCTAGTGATAGTTTGGATCTAGAATGTTCCCCCAATGGCATGTGTTGAAGGCTTGGTCCCCCAAAGCTTCCATACTCAGAAGTGGGGCTTCTGGGAAGTGATTGAATCCTGGAAGCCCTGATCTCACAGTGGATTCATCTATGGATAGTCTTGGCCCCACCCCATCCCCAAACCTCTCTGCTCTCCAGGCACCAGGAGGTGAGCAGCTCTAAGCAGCTTTGCTTTACCCTGCATTTCTTATCACACCCTGAAAACAACAGAGCCACGTAACCACAGCCTGAAAACTCTCCCTAAGATACTGAGGACTGAACTCAGGGCCTGTCACTTGCTAGGCAAGCACTTTACCACTTGAGCCAAGCCTCTAGCCCTCCTAAGGTTGGTTTTCTCAGGTTTATTATCACAAGTCAACAAACTGACCAAAGAATTTTTTTTTTGCCAAACTCACTAGTGATCACTGGCCCCACAAAGGACAAGTGAGAGCATAAACTGATTTGCTCCTCAGAACAACTCTTAAAAGTTAAACACCCACAACCCCATTTTGCAGAAGATAACTCTTAAGGCAAGGACAAGTTAGACAATCCACCAGAGGCCACACAGATTACTTTGTGATTCAGACTGGAGCAACCTGACTCTCCATAGCCTAGTCTGAAAACTCCTGCCTCCCTAGAGGCAAGCAAGGGAGGCCTGGTCATTTCTCAGCCCTGGTAGCAAGTGAGGCCAGAGTTCATGGACACCTCGAAAACTAGCTTGATCTGACTTCTCTCCAAACTCCTTTACCCTGGGGCAAAACCTGAGTGGCTTTGGAGGCTGGACTCTGCATTAGTCTCTTCAAGGCTCTCTAGGGTTAGCTTTCCTTTTCCATCTCCCGCTGGATTCCCCCTCTCCTCTAGCGACCTGCTTTTGATTCTCACTTACCTCCTTCCCTTTCGCTCTCCCTTGGAAGGCAGCTCAGCTAACGCTCATTAGCACGTGTTAATGAGCCACCGATTCATGTCCCTCCGTGGTGGGGAGAGGAGATGGGAGAAAGGAGGGCTGCAGCTGTGACTCGAGGGCGGAGGTGTCCAAAGACCAGCACAGACCAGAGAGGCAGACCATTCAGGCAAGTGGGAAGGAACATACACTCCACAGCCTGGCGTGTCTCATCTGCTGTCCTCAGGATGTGTGGTCATTAACAGCTTTGGTTTGTCTGGGACCAGCTCCGGGCGTCCTAGTTCACAGGTGGATGTTTTCCATCTTTCCATCGGCTGGCGGAGGCAAAAGCTCCCCATGTCCCTAGGTGATGTGGCTAACTCTGGCTACTGCAGGGTTTAGTTCTGCCATGATACCTGGAAAGCTGTCCAGAGGCTCCTGGAGCATATCCAGTCAGCCAAAGTCATCAGAGGGTAGAAGAAGGTGCTCCGCATGACAGTATACCACCACTCGGGAACAAGGGGACACCCCTCCTCCTTCTCCTCTTCCTCTTCCTTCTGAATCCTCTCAGGAATTTGCTGATCACAGCCATCCCTTGGCTTCTGTGCAAGTCTGGGTCCCCTTTAAGGTACCAAGATGGCCTGAAAAGTGTTGGTGGTTCAAATCCCAGCTTTGCCCATTTGTATTTGCTGGACAGACGCTTTTTAAGGCTTTTTTTTAGGGGGTGGGGGTCGGTTGTGGGGCTCGAACCCTGGGCCTGGGCGCTGTCCCTCAGCTCTTCAGCTCAAGGCTAGCGCTCTACCACTTGAGCCACAGCGCCACTGCCAAACGCGTTGATCATTTTAAAGTCTCAAGATGTTCATCGAAAAGTCGCCCCTGGCTCTTCCTGGCGGCATGAGCGACACCGAGTGAACCCCAAGTCCGAGAGCCGAGTGTTTGTCCTACGTGACTATTGTACTGGTGGTGTTACCGCTTGTATTTGCTACAGCTGGCAATGGTAGCGGCTAGACTCAAGGTGGACCCAGAGGAGGGGGGCTGACAGCTTCTCCCTCTTTCCAAGTAGTCCCTGACCACGGTGGAGGAAGCGGTGCGAGGTCGGGGAGGGGGGTGGTCTCAGCGCAACCTGCGCACCCCAAGAACCCTTGGCCAGCCCTGGCCGGCCGGGCCTCCGGCCCCCGCCGCGCCCCGCCCCTGCGCGATTCCCGGGGCCCGCGCGCCCCCTGCCGGCGGCCGGGCGCAGCGCAGCTCGCCACCGCATATAAAGGCAGCGTGGCGCGCGCGGCCCCAGCGCGAGCGCCAGAGCTGAGCCTGGGTGACAGCGCCCGCTGCCTCCGGTCTCCCAGCGGCTCGCCATGGCTGGCCCGCAGCAGCAGCCCCCTTACCTGCACCTGGCCGAGCTGACGGCGTCTCAGTTCCTGGAAATCTGGAAGCACTTTGATGCAGACGGTCAGTAAAGCTTCCCAACTTCTGGGTCCTCCTCCCTCACCCCACCCCACGAGGTCCCTAGGAGACCTGGGGCGCAGAGGCAGGGGGGCACGGGGGGGCAGTGTGGGCTGGGGTCCCTTTGCCCACCAGGAGCGGGTATTTCGGGACGCAGAGCCCGCTGGGCTTGGGGTTCTGAGTTTGGGAAGCCATCCGGCTGCTTTGATGACAACTATCAGTAACTTTTCTTCCCCGGTATAGGGTGCCATAGCCCACCCGCCTTTGCGTCCTCATTCTGGGCCGGGTGGACTTTGCCAGGAGGGGGCCTGGCAGGAGAAAGACCCCTCGTGGCTCCCCTTGCTCCTCCTCCTCCTCCCCCCCCCCAACACACACACCTTTCTCTTCAAGGTACTTCTTGAAGAGAAAGGTACCTTAGGTTGACACATACACGGTGGCGGCTGCAGCCACAGGTGTTAGAAGCCCACTCGTGTCTGCCCTCTTGTTCCCCCATTCTGGGGTGCCACCATAGCTCCTAGCCTATTCTGGAAGCTGGGGCAAGCAGGAGATCTCGAAGGAAAACCCTTGGCCTCTCCACCTCGGTTGGCCAGGAGCAGGAATGAAGACTGGCATTTGGGATTCCTAACACTCCCGGGGCTCAGCTACTTGCCAACCCCACGGGCAACCACAGGAGCAGTGGGTGTGGAGGGAGCCCGGGGGTGCCAGTTCCCAACCTGTTCCTTCATAGTGATGATCCTGGGTGCTTTGCGGGTGGGAGAGCTCCTTTCCTGGATGGGAGAAGGAGGAAGCTACATGGGTCTATGTCTTGGCTTTGGGTGGTCTGGACATGGACAGCTGTCAAAAAATCAAGGCTAGACTGAAAAGCCTTTGGAAGTAGCTTCCAGAGCTGAGAAACCTGGGGTATCGGTGGCAGTCTGATTCAGGCACAAAGGAACTCCCTTCATCCCTTTTCCCAGAAAGGTTGCTGAATTGCTGGAGACTTTTTCCATTACATTCTTCCCCCCACCCAAAAAATAATAATAATAAGTGATTTCCCCCTCCAAGGTCCTGATTAAAGTGGACACCTCCTGTCTCTTGACAGGGTGATGGCTCAGGGTGTTATTCCTGGGGTGGAGAGCCTGAAGGATGGGAAACAGAAATTCTCCGGTGACAGCTGGCTCAAGATCTGCTCTTCCCTCTTCCCTGTCCCATCTTAGGGGGTGTGGAGAGGGCTAGACAGACATCCTCTGCCCAGAGTGCTGTGGGGAGACAAGGGTTAATGTCTAGGGATGGTCGTGGGTGAAGTTGTGTTTCTTTGGGGATAGCTGAGAAAACTGGAGGGGCAGAGATGGGTCTCTAGACATCCAGGGGTAGGATCATGGTGTGTCTATGAGTTACTGTCTACCAAGGAGGTGGGTAGGTGGTTCAAACCAAACCATGGGGGTAAGAATGGGTTGTATTTCCAAGCCTCCGCTCATGTTGCCCAAGTCCCTTGGCAGAAAGGGCTCTATGAGGATGGCATTCCCCAAGGATACGCCTGCCAGTTTATCTGCACCAGAGACTTGCATGATTCAAGGAAAGTTACCAAGCGGCCAAGGTTATAGCGCTGGCCTCCTGCTAGATGAGTCAGCTATAAACACACAACTCCAATTCAACTTTCCCCCCACCCCTCCTAGCCTCACAAGGGACAAGCAATAACTCTCTGCATAATTATGCACATCCTTACACTTGCAGATTGTCTAAGACACACTTTTCAAAATAGTCACACCATCTGAGAGGCTGGGAGAGAGAGTCCCCCCTGGATCGATGAGGAGAAAGACACAGAGCGAGTTCGTGGTGGGACTGGCCAGTGCTAAGCCTGCACTCAGGTTTCTAGGCACCTGCTGAGGTCACAAGAAGGGATTTCATTGATTTATTTATTTTAGGTTGACACATATAAGTCTCCCTCCCCTCTGCCCATAGAACAGCTACCTACCCAGCCTTACAGCTGACAGCGTTCCTTTTCCTGGGTGTGTACAGGCCCTGGGGCTTGAACTCAGGGCCTGGACACTATCCCTGAGCATATTTTTGCTCAAGACTAGCACTCTACCACTTGGGTCGCAGCTCCATTTTCTACATTTTGGTGGTTAATTGGAGATAAGAGTCTCATGGCCTTTCCTGCCTGGGCTGGCTTTGAACCATGATCCTCAGATCTCACAGCCAGTTGCCAGTGCCTGGCTTCAGATAGGTTCTTTTATCCCCACAAGGGATCTTGAGCTTGGCTGGAGCATAGCTAAGCTACCATGGGATTTGAAGGACCACTCACTCCAGCTCCTAGGTAAAAGGGGACCTCAACTCACTTCTGGCTTAATTGACCTCTTGGGACATAGCCTCAAAGAGTCCCACCCTGGATCTAAGGAGAAGAAAGGCAAAGGGAACTAAAATGTCAAAGAAGAGCCAGGTGCCAGTGGCTCATGCCTGTAATCCTAGCTACTCAGGAGGCTGAGATCTGAGAATTGCAGTTTGAAGCCAAGCCTGGGCAGAAAAGTCCATTAGACTCTTATCTCCAATAAACTACCAAAAAGCTGAAAGTAGAGCTGTGGTAGAATGCTAGTCATGAGCAAATAAAGCTCAGGGGCAACACCCAGGCCCTGAGTTCAAGCCCCAAGACCTGCACATACCAAAAATAAAAAAGTGAGAGATGAAAGAAAAATGATCTAGAAAATGTATACTCAGCCAAACTATACTGTTAAAGAGTCTGGAGTACATGTGAGATGGAGGAGGGGGGACCTTTATTTCCCCCCTCCCAGCCTTCCCCTCTAAACATCTCAGGGGTGCCCTTGAGCCCAATGCCTCACCACCTAAGTCAGCTGGCCTGGCTCCATCTGGACCTCTCTCTCACCAGCTCTGGCTCCTGTTAGCAACTCAGGCTTTCTTCCCAACTCTAAAGCGCCTTGCTCACCGCCTTAAAGACCACTGGGGGGAGTCTCCCCCATAGCTCACCAGGTCCCTGGAGTGAGCTACAGAACCCAGTATTAACCACGCCACCAGCAGGAGGGAGCTGCCACCCTGCCCTCCTGTATTCTCTTAGTAAACAAAGACAAGGAGACCAGAGGGGAAAGGCTGGACCCCAGCAAGAGGTGAGGTCCTTACTCAGCTCATTACCAAGGAAGAGGAGACGCCATCGTAGTGCCTTTGCCCAGAGGTTGTTATCAAGAGTCACACTCGCCTTGTGAGGGAGAAAAGGAAGAGCAGGGGTTGGAGAGTGAAGAATTAGGACCCAGAGAGGCCATCTTCTTTTCAGAAGATCACACAGTGAAGCAGGAGGGGCTCAGGGACCAGGCCTCCCAACTCTTCCCCATTGGCCACTTTGGGCAGGAACTGGGAGGGTTTTGGAGTTGTCACTCAAAGGCTACACCAGGGGTCAGGAATGTAGCAGCTGAGCTATTCTATGGATGGATGGTGGTTGGGACTCCTCCACACATCACCTCCCTCCTCTGAATGACAATGTCTCCAGCCATTGCTCAACTGTTTCCTGGTTATCTTTTTGTCAGGAACTTGTTTATGTGTGCCAGTTACCCGGGCTTGAACTCAAGGCCTGGGTGCTGCCCCTTACATTTGGTTTTCTCTCTCTCTCTCTCTCTCAAGGCTGGTGCTTTACCATAGTGAGCCACACCTCCACTTTGGGCTTCTTTGGTAGCTCATTAGAGATAAGAATCTCCTGGGCTTTCCTGCCCAGGCTGGCTTTGAACCGTGGTTCACAGATCTCAGCCTCCTGTGTAGCTAGAATTACAAGCGTGAGCCATTGGCACCTGGCTTGTCAGGAACTTTCTAACTCTGCAAGATCCAGGTGCGGGAGAGGCGCATGGGTCAGAATTCACTGCCCTCTCCCTACGCAGTACAACAGACATCCCGAGCCACTGGTGGCTTGTGGGGAGCCACGCTGTGGCTCAGAAGAGAAACATTTTAGTTTGGGCCACCCTTTGGGAGCAATAAGAATATAGGGAGAAAAGGAATCTTCTAGAGGCAAGCAGATGTCCATTAGACTAAATGATGAGTCTCACTCCTCCTGAGCTTCTGCTCTACCTGGCTAAACTCTCACCCATGTACAGAAAGTTTAGTGGAGATGTAGGTGAAATACTAAACATTGAATTTGGGAGAGGGTGTGTTCTCTGCCATTATACAATGGCTAAGAAGAAGGTAGAGCTTCCACTGCAGCTGATGTGGAAGGTAAAAAATAAAAGGACGTTGCTTTTACTTTCTAAATGGATTTACTGTAGTGCTTGCAAATTTTACAGGAGCATGTATTATCATGCAGACAACAGAACAATCAAGATGTAAAAAAGAAAATGTTTATGGAGATCTTCCCTGTACCCCCCCATCACCAAAAAAAGAATATACCTTATTTCTAGGTATAGCCCCCTAACTCTAGGTATAGTCTTTTGTGGGAGATTTGTCCAGCTCCAAAATGGCTCTGGTGTGGTTTTGAGACCTCCCCATCCCTCACAGAAACTGGTCCTTGTTTCTTATACCTGGGTGGACTTCAGTTCTCCTGCAGCTGAGGATAGGGAAAGATAACAAGAAGGACCACATAGGGCCGGGAAGGGCTTTGTCCAGTCTCTTCTTCTCCTCCTAAACCCAATGGTTCTCACAGAAGTCTCCAAACCCATTCCTGGCCAGCACTGGGTGCCCAGGGACCTCGCTCCCTCCCTGAGTACTAACCACTGCTAACTTTCTGTCCCTGGGGGTAGAGGGTGGGGCTGGGGGGGGGAGGAGGAGGCAATGGAGAGCAATGGAGCTCCGCAGAGGTGGGGACAGGCTTGGGTAGCCGGCATTAGAGAGAGCTTAATGAAGACTCATGGGAAAGTAAAACACACGAACTGCTGCACAATGATGCATCACAGACATAAGCCAGTGTGCAGCATTAACATTGTATTAATAGAACAGTGTTATTCCTAAGCTAGCCACTGGGCTTATATATTTAAAACAACAACAACAACAACACTACTGGGTCTAGGCTCATTCCATTCAGGGATGGGGGGGGCGAGGGGTGGGTATAGGGGACCAAGGTGACAGTTGTCTATAGATGATTTTCATCTAAACCTGTTAGCAAATCTCTGAGGAGTCCGTAGACATCTCAGGGGAGGGGGGGAGAGGGGGCAGGGTTGAAGGCTATTTGAAAGAGCCACCTGCCCACCTGGGGAAGCCCTTGGGAATACATGCCCCACGCTCCACGGTACCCTCAGCTGTGACACTAACAAGCACTCTGTCTCTGGTGTGGAGCGTTCACACTCGATGTGCCAGCTCTGCCCTGGGCGCCCTCTGAGTGCTCATCGCCTCAGCTCTCAGACTGTGATTGCACCAGCAGAAGAAGGCAAGCAGGGGGGCCATGAAGAGCTGGGGTTCTCCCAGGGAGGCAGGCAAGGAGCTGGGGGACCCAGGGGGAGCATGATTGTCACAAATGAAATGCATCTCCCAGTAAACAGGTACGTCTGCTTCCATCGGAAACGGACTTTTCTGTACAACCTTGAGCATTTGTTTCCTTCCACATTAAGATGACGTTTGTCGGGAAGAGCAAATGCAGTGGGCCTAACTATCATCCCAAGAAATACTTCCCTAGAGCACAGTGCCCGCCCTGTTCATCATGTTTATTCTTTTCTTCAGATGTGCGGGACTTTACAGGCTGAGGCCCTAGGGAAGCTTCGGGGCCTCAAGGAGACCCCTTCAGGGAAATCTTTCCCAAAGCCCAGAGAGCCAGAATTAATAGAGCAGGCGGGAGGCTCTTCAAGAACAGGGCCTCTCCAGCCTGCCTGGCCCGGCTGGCGTCCCTCCTGGCGGATTGCATCAGATGCCCTCCTGGGCTCAGCCGGCCCCATCTGGGGCCTCCAGCTCTGCTCAGGCCTTGTCTCCTCCTCTTTGGCTCTCTGCGATCCCCCCTCTCATCCAATCTGCCCCGTCCTTCTGGCCTCTTCATGCCTGGGAATCAGCCCAGAGTTAGGCTACCAGCTGTCCATGGGTTCAGGGGGCCCTGCCCAACTCCAGAGCCCTGTTCCAGAAGGAACAGCACAGCCCAGGAACAGATTGAAATTCAAGGGTCCAAACATTCATCTGGGAACTGTGGATCTGGGGCTTTACCATCTCACCACAACACACACCAGGAGCCACTGGGAGGGGAAGAGGTGTGTGTGTGTGTGTGTGTGTGTGTGTGTGTGTGTGTGTGTGTGTGTGTGTGTGTGTGTGTGTGTGTGTGTGTGTGTGTGTGTGTGTGTGTGTGTGTGTGTGTGTGTGTGTGTGTGTGTGTGAAAGAGACAGACAGACAGAGACAGAATGAGAGAGAGTGAGATCCAAATGCAGATGTGGACAGAGGGATTGTCCCTGGAAGGAATCAGCCTTATGACAGAGTCTCCATCCTGTCCTCCTCTCTAAGATGAGTTTGTACTGCCACGTTCTTTGCCAGGCAGATTCATGAAGATCAGGTGGGTAAGAAGTGGGCAGCTCTTTGGAAAGGAGGCCTACTAGGTTAAAATGATATAAATATCAGGGCAGGGCTTACAACAAGTTTCAACTCCAGACAGAAACTATGCTAACATCCCCCGCCCCCTCCCTCCCCCTGCCTTTCCCTGAGCACCGCACTGTGGAGTTCCACACACACTGGAGATCTGGAAATAAGGACCAGGTGCAATACCCAGGGCACTGGCTCTCAAGCGTGAGCATGAGGTGTCGGGTGTGGGCAGTGTTAAAGCACAAGGTCTCTGGGCCATGCTTCTAAAGAGATCCCTCAGGTCCTGGGTGAGGCCTGAGGATTTGCACGACTAACAGATTCCAAAGGACACCAGTGATGCTGGCTCACGCCACAATTTGAGTACCATCAAATCAGTGTGTGTCAGATGTTAGCATGTCAGAAAATCACCTGCAGCCAGGCTGTGTACACCTGCAATCTCAGATACTTGGGAGGCAGAGATCAGGAGGATCATGGTTCAAGACTAGCCTGGGCAAAAAAGAAAAAGAGGACTGTCATGTCAATAAACAAGCCGGGTGTGCTGGCACATGTCTGTGGTCCCAGCTATGTGGGAAGCAAAGGTAAGAGGGTTGAGATGTGACACTCCCATCTGATAAATAACTGAATTTACAAAACAGATTGGGGACATGGCTCACATGGCAGAGTCTCTGCTTCACAAATGTGAGGCCCTGGATTCAAACCAGTGATGACCCAACACCGCCCACTTCCCTTACCCCCAAAAAAGAATCACCTAGGAGCCTAAGACATGTAATAAAAACATATCAGTGGGCTGGGAAAGGTGGCTCAGTGGTAGAGCACTTGCCTTGCATGCCTGAAACCCTGGGTTCGATTCCCCAGCACCGCATAAGCAAAAAAAAAAAAAAAAGAAAAAAACATATCAGTGGGCACTATACCCAGAGAGTCAGATCTGGAAGGCTGGCAGGTAGGACAGGAAGGGGATGGGCAGGGAGGGACTAGAATTCTGCATTTCTAAAAAGCTCCAAGGACACCATGCTATTGCTAGTCGACAGACCAGCCCTTATGCGGTGGTCTATAGTCACCAACTTAGCAGCTTTGGTTGGGTGATTGTTATCACACACCTTAAAGTTGGAGACACGCTTACACCACAGTGCAAGTCTGATGGGACTTTTAAAAGTGGAGACAATATGGAAATGACATCTTGCATTGACGTGAGATTTTACCTTCTCCAGGATGCTTTCAAAACCACTCCATTGTATGGGTCTTACAATAACTAGGGTGCCAAGAGGGCATAAGTAGTTATGCCCATCAGAGAACCTCGGTTACTCATCAGCCCGCAGCTGCTGGTAGAATGACAACACCTTCTCAGGTACCTCTTACCTGCTCAACTCTTCGAATATTTACACACACACACACACACACACACACACACACACACACACACACACACATATCCCTTAATGGTATAAAGCATCATCCTTCAGTCAAAGCTTTTCAAATGCCTGTGGTCATATCAGTAGTGAAGAAGCTCTGTCTCCCTTAAAACTGGGGGAAACAGAGGCATCTGATGGTGAGAATGGAAGCAGGCCTAGGCTGGGAAAGGCTGTGGGGGTCTAGCCCCCCACTCTTTTTTTTTTTTTTTTTTTTGTCAGTCATGGGGCTTGAACTCCAGGCCTGGGCACTGTCCCTCAGCTCTTCAGCTCAAGGCGAGCGCTCTACCACTTGAGCTACAGCGCCACTTCCGGTTTTCTGGTGGTTTATTGGAGATAGGAGTCTCACGGTCTCTCCTGCCCGGGCTGGCTTTGAACCGCGATCCTCAGATCTCAGCCTCCTGAGTAGCTAGGATTACAGGCGTGAGCCACCAGCGCCCGGCTTAGCCCCCCACTCTTTAACGTTCACTGGCTATGGTTTGACAAGAAGGATAGGAGTGATGGTTACTATGGTAACCACACTCTTATTGATGTCCATTCTTATGAGATTTTTCTTGGTGGCTTTTGTCACTCCACCTCCCCGTAAGAGAGTCACAGAAAACCCAAGCCACATACCCAGTGCTAAGGCCCTAACCAGGGCAGGGACCATCCAGTCTGCAGGCCAGGTAACACCCGACAAATTATCTAGCATGTGATGGGTTAGGCGCGTATGCTCTTTCGTCTGCCTCTATGGAGCATTGTGTATGGCCCAAGCAATGATGTTATTGATATGCAAATGACGATGGATAGAAAAGAAGCATCCCACCCTTGTGCCTGAGATGTCCACTAACCCCTGCTGTACCCCCAACTTTTCATGATGGCACCTCCTGGATGATGGGTGGAAGTGGCCTTGAGGGAACCCAAAATGGGGAAGACCTTATTACCCTAGCAGCGGGGACTGCCCACGTCCGGGTCTCACCCTCTGCCTTTAGCCATCTAGATCCTCGCCCCTGTGAGCCATTCCTTCGCCCTTGGGAAACAGGTCCATCTCCACCACAGTTATCACTCCCTGAGATCCATGCTGAGTGGAACTATTGCTCCGGTCAGGATCAAAAGACTGGTTGAACTGAGCCACATTGCATCTTTTTGCTGGGACACAGGGAAAGAAAGGATTCCTAGCATGGCGCCAGGGGCTTATCATTCCCCAACCCAGTTACATCAGAATGTAGGAGCCAGATGACCATATTAAAAAAAATCCCAAGGAAGCCTAGCACTGGTGGTTCCTGGTAGCTACTCAGGAGGCTGAGATGTGAGGATCACAGTTCCAAGCCAGCCCAGGCAGGAAAGTCCATGAGACTCTTACCTCCAATTAACCACCAAAAAAAAAGCAAAAACTGGAACAAGCAGTTCAAGCAGTAGAGTGCTAACCTTGAAAGTTCAGGAACAATACCCAGGCCAAGAGTTCAAGCCCCAAGACCGGCACAAAAATCCCAAGGAAATTTCAGTGTGCAGTAAAGCCTGAGGCATGTCTGATTTCCTTCCCCAAATGCCAGTGAGCTTGGCTAGAGACTCAGCTCAGCTTTGGTGTCTGGTATCAGAACCTACAGAGACTTTCATTTCTCCTATGATCTTCTAGCAAATCATGATTCAACCTTGGGACCTGGTTCTGATCACCCTCTTGCACATGCACTTGAACTCAAGCAACAGTTATGGTACATTCACAATGGGCTATGTGATTTACGTACAAAATTCCACTAATTGTAGATGAGATGGGTTAAATGGCTTCCCTTCTCTGTGTATTTCTGTGTTTGTTTCCTAGAAGTGCTGTAACAAAGTACCACACACTGGGTGACTTAATACCACAGAAACCTGTGCTCGCTCGCTCTCAGTTCTGCAAGGTAGATGGTTAAAGTCAAGGTTTTTGGTTCTAGCTGGAGGCTGTGAGGGAGATTTCCTTTTTCATGTCTTTCTCCCTCTCAGCTTCTAGAGGCTTCTAGAAATCCACAGCATTCATGGGCTCGTAGCTGCATCACAACAGTCTCTGCCTGTGTCTTCACAGGGTCCTCTTCCCTGTGTCTGTGCTCACAGAGCCTTCTTATAAAGACGTCACCAGATTTAGGGCCTACCATAAGCCAACATGGCTTTGTGGTAACTAATGTCATCCTCAATGACCCTATTTCAAATAAGGTCCCATTCTGAAGACCGAAGCAAATGTGGAATCTGGGAGAACTCTTCAACTTTCCAACCCCAGTCTCCCAACTTCTGATCTAACCAGAGCCTGCCACCCACTGACAGTCCTGGGGCCAACGACTATCACCTATTGGCCCTCTGCACTAATAGCTAGCCAGCGTGCTAAGGACAGAAGCCACAAGGCTCCAGCTGCTGCCCACCTCTGCCAGCTCAGCTAGATGTTAATTCCTCTGGCATTCCCTGAAAGCTGGCTGGATGTCCCGAAGATACCTGTTGTTAATCTTGGGTCTCCACATGCAAGTACCCTTGCAAGGATCCTAGCACTGCTACTGACTGAGACACCTGTGAGTTCTCCAGGAGGGGAGGGGAGAGTAGGGAAGGGAAAGTAGGGGAGGGGTTCTCAACCCCTGTTCGAGGTATATCATTAAGCTCTGTGGTTAATTCTTTCCTTTTAAACCTCTCTTTACAGGAAATGGGTACATTGAAGGAAAAGAGCTAGAAAACTTTTTCCAAGAGCTGGAGAAGGCAAGAAAAGGTTCCGGCATGGTAAGCCTGGCCACTCACATTTGTGGGGAAGTTTTCTGTCACATGACCAATATGATTTTGAGCAACCCCATTATGCCGCCACCCAGCAGAACTGGAGGAGCTCTGGTCTTGACACTTAAGGGGGTTTTTTAATTTATTTATAAGGATAAAAAGAAAAATTAGAATGTCTTTAAGAGCACTTTTATCTCAATATCTTCAGGTATCCGAGATTGAGAGGAAGCCATGTTGGGTACCAGGAGTCATGAACTTGCCCCCCACCCCCAGCCAAAACAACATGTATCTATGTATGCATGTACAGAATACATACCATTTCTTCTAGAGACAGACTCCATGGTCTCCCTAAAATGCTTTGGAGGATTAAAAACTCAAGATTCAAAGCTCACTAGACCTCTAAACCCAAGTTTCTCAGCCTTGGCACTAGGGACATTTGGAGCCAAGCAGATTTTTGTTCTGTCAACTTGTCCCGTGCATCACATGATGTCTAGTAGCATCCCTCGATCTGCCCATGAGATGCCAAGAACACCTCCTCTTCGGGTCGTGACAATAAAGCTATCTCAAGACATTACCCAATGTCCCCTGGGGTAGGACCCAGGAGAGAGACGCTACACTCCATCAACAAAGGCTGGATCCCTAGCAGATAGCTGGAAGAAAAGCGAGGGTTGCTGTGAAGGGATCTCTGAACCCCAGGTGGGCCTGACTAACCTTGTGTTAGAGGTATCTGGAGTAATTCCAGACCACATCCCAGAGCATAATGATAGGATGCTGCTGCCTCTGGTTCCAACCTGACTGACAAGCACAGGAAACCCTACAGTTTCCTAGAGTCTTCCTGAGGAGATGTGTAGTGTATTATGAAGCTAAGGTGATAGATCTAGTCTATTGTGGTTCCTATGTCCAGTTCTGGAATGTATGGAGCCCACTCTCTCCAACATGACCCTCTTTTCAGGTCCCTTAAGAATCCCTCTGTCCTCTCCTGCTTCATGCTTTTTGGACAATCCATTGCTAATTAGCAACTCTTCAGAGAGCAGCTCATGAGATGAGTCACGAATCATCCATGAACTCCTGGTTCAAAGCTCAGCAGAGTATCCTGGTGAGACGGAGGTCAAAGCTGTGTGCTTAAGAGTGTCGAGTGATTCATGCGTTTGTTTATCAACAGTTCACTCCATGAGCCTCATTACTGGGATAAAAGACCCTATATTACCAAAATCAGGGCTTCAAAGCAGACTCTGAGCTCATGAGCAAGGCAGAGGAATGTGCTCTAATGAAGTATCTCCTCAAATCCCACAATCCTTCTCTTAGTCATTCCTTTCCTCGGATGGTACTGGGCTGATTTCTGTGCTCAACAGTCCCATTGGGTGCCCTCCAGGTTTTATGAAGAAGTATTATATGGTAGAAAGGACACTGACCTTGGAAGCAGGAAGTAGGAGTACCATTTCTGACTGTATTTAATTGAGTGACCTCAAGAGAAGTGACTTCAGTTTGGACTCCCCATTTGTATGTCAGAGGGAGGGGATGCTCACCTCACAGGGGCCCATAGTAAAAACTCTAACAGGTTGACCTAACAGGTTGATTTTGTGAGAAATCCTTGGCATCATACTGTACACATTTGTAAATGAAAATACTGACTAGCAAATAAGGATTGGCAAATGGAGACCAATTTGGAAGCAAAAATAAAGGGTTGTAGAAAAGATCCTCTGAATTAATAGCATTTCCCTTGGCTATTCATCTCATCTCATGGTCTACATCCTGAAGAGTTGCTAATTAGCACTGGGTTGTCCAAAGGATAGCATAAAATCAGAATAAGCACTGTTGTGGAATTGGTAGTTTATCTTTAAGGAAGAAAATAAACAATTCACCTTGCTATGGTAGAGTGCTTAGAACCTATTTGGGAACACTAGATTTGTTTGGGGTTTGTGAAATGTATCTCAGTAGTGCTGAGGGCTCAGTTTTCATATCTTTTGATAGGGTTATGGTTTAATCCATGTCAGAGGCAGAGAGAGGAGCATATTGTATGGAACATGTTCATGTGTTCCAACTCCCTTTGGAAAATACATGACTGAGCTTTGAAGAAGAGATCATTTGATTGGGATGTGTCCTGACAAGGAAAAAGATGAATGAGTCCTGATCTCTCCAAGCACTGTCTCCAGTATTGAAGTATTTGCGTCCAGGAAACAAAACAATTCCTGACATTGCTACCCTGAGATTCAGGCTCCCCCAGGATGTGGCAGCAAAAATCATCCCCCCCTTTCCCTGTTCGCAGATGTCAAAGAGCGACAACTTTGGGGAGAAGATGAAGGAGTTCATGCAGAAGTATGACAAGAACTCCGATGGAAAAATCGAGATGGCAGAGGTGAGGGTTTGTGTGGAAGGCTTGTCTGTCCTGTGCCTCTGCCCTGAACATGCATCTTGCTGTGACCTAACGAGGAGAGGCCCACCGCCAGGGCTTAGGCTGACCCAAGAGAACAGGTGAAGCTCTTTCTCTGTGTCATCCAAGAAAATAGGAAACAACAACAACCTAGGATAGGGATGAAGACTTCAAATGCCCCTAGATATTGCAGCTGTGTGAGGAGCCTAGTTCAAGGCAGTAGGGAGGATGAAGGCTGATGAGCAAGTATACACATTTACATATATGTGTGCCTGCATATATATATACATTTATATATGTATATATATCACATTTAATTTATACATTTACACATTTAATTTATACATGCTTACATACATACACCTATAATCATATACACACATCTACAATCATATACTCAAACATAGAGTCACACAATCAATCTGTGTCATTCTGGTTATTAGTATGCCACCCACTGTCAGGGAGGCAGAAATGACAGTGTTGGCACTTGGATTAAAGTTCCTGCCAGGGAATATTGTCTTAGATGCTGCTGGAGGGCTCAGATCCCTCAGCTTTCCTTCCTTCGCATTTTATTGGCCAAAATAGGTCACATGTCTACCCATAAGCCAATCTCTGGTAAGGGGGAGGAGATGATCACGCTTAGCTAATTAACTAACTTAACTTAGCTAACTTAACTAATTAACCTGCCCAAGGATTCTGGGAGCTGAAGAAAGGCCAAAGCTCAGGTGTGTGGGCACAAAGCAGTGCTCGCTGTCTGACCATGTTGGTATTGTTCTAAGAATTCAATGGTTGAGGTCTTAAGTAACATCCATCTTCCATAGTGAAAAAATCTGTGAGTTTAGATTTTTGACCATGAAATCACCACCACAACCAGATACGGCCATTCCCTCACTCCCCGAAGCCGCCTCCTGCCTGCGATGCCTTCTCTCCCATCTACCGAGATTGGTTGGCAGTTTGATTTCATGTATATGGGCTCATCGGCTAAGTAGTCTTTTGAAGTCTGACTGCTTTTGTTTCGAATGAATTACCCTCTCTGTCCGTCCAGCTGTCCCTGCATTAAGGCTTAGGGTCCCTTGCAATCACTTCTCAGAACCGCCTCCCCCTCCCAGGCCCTGGTCAAGGAAGGAAGCAAAATGGAGCAAATGGCGACTCCCAAGAGGCTCTCCATTGACCACCTTCTAGCTTCCTGTGGGAAAGTCAGCTCTGCTTCTGAGGGGCCATAACGCTGGCATTGTTCTGTGTTTCCTCAGCTGGCGCAGATCCTGCCGACTGAAGAGAACTTCCTGCTGTGCTTCAGGCAGCACGTGGGCTCCAGTGCTGAGTTCATGGAGGTGAGGCCCCAGACACTGCCTTCTCTCTGCGCAAGGGCTCCCTCCTTCCTCCTGTGTTTAGACAAGGCCCTTAATGCCTGGGGATAATCCCAGGAGATGCTACACTGCCCAGAGCTCAGCTACTCGAGGTGTGGGCCATAGCCTAGTATCAAAGGTGTCATCCAGGTTCTTGTCAGAAAGTCGAAGACCCTGCTCCACTAAATCAGAGGGAACATTTTAAGATCCCCAGGTTGCATTCACATACTAAAGTATGAGGATCAAGATGAAAAGTAAGTGTGGGCCAAGGTTGACTGGGAGAGGGTGTGTGTGTGTGTGTGTGTGTGTGTGTGTGTGTGTGTGTGTGTGTGTGTGTGTGTGTGTGTGTGTGTGTGTGTGTGTGTGTGTGTGTGTGTGTGTGTGTGTGTGTGTGTGTGTGTGTGTGTGTGTGTGTGTGTGTGTGTGTGTGTGTGTGTGTGTGTGTGTGTGTGTTGCAGCTCCCCAGTGGAGACTTTGTGGCAGCATTTGCAGAGGGAAGGACCTAATTCATTCAGTTTGGCACTAGGATGTCCCTAGTGCAAAGATGTATATATGTACTAAAGCTGGGAGAGTCAAGGGAGAATTACAGCTTCTAGTATCTCCCAGGTTTGATCTTAAACTTGTAGACCGGCTGCAAACTGGGCTCCAGTGTTTTCCTCATATAAAATGGAGTATCAGCCAGGCACTGATGGCTCACACCTGTAATCCTAGCAACACAGAAGGCTGAGAAGGTTCAAAGCCAGCCTGGGCAGGAAAGTCTATGAGACTCTTATCTCCAATTAACCACCAGAAAACCAGAAGTGGCACTGTGGCTCAAAGTGGTAGAGCACTAGCTTTGAAAGCAAAAGAGCTCAGAGACAGTGCCCAGGCCCTGAGCTCAAGCCTCACAACCAAGAAAGACAGACAGACAGGAAAGACAGACAGACAAGAAAGAAAGAAAGAAAGAAAGAAAGAAAGAAAGAAAGAAAGAAAGAAAGAAAGAAAGAAAGAAAGAAAGAAAGAAAGAAAGAAAGAAAGAAAGAAAGAAAGAAAGAAAGAAAGAAAGAAAGAAAGGGAGGGAGGGAGGGAGGGAGGGAGAGAGGGAGGGAGGGAGGGAAGAAGGAAGGAAGGAAGGAAGGAAGGAAGGAAAGAAGGAAGGAAAAGAGAGTAAAAACAAAAGAGTATCACCCAGTTTGCAATAGAAATTCTTAAATATCCTTACACCCAAACTTTGAATATCCAAACTCAGATGTCTCTTAAATCAACCAATACATTAAAATCATGTAAAATGACAGATATTGAACTATTTTTCCATGCCATAAAAGAGGAAATTCCATATGGTTTGGCCAGTTCAATTACTAATCCTAATGTTTAGCAAACTGTCAAGTATTTCTTGCTTCTTTCCTGAGTTTGCACCAGGGTATTCCTCAGAGTGAAAAGCAACGTGTACTTGTCACACAAATTGCCTGTTCTGACACACACTGGACATTAATGTGACTTCAGTTGTCATTCACTGGGTTAAATCCAGTCCCAACTGCCATATGCTCTCCCCATGATTCACCTTCTAGAACCATGGGCCAGCCTGCCCAGAAACACACACAGGCAGAAAGTCAGCTAGAGAGACCCAGTTCTTAGGGTATATTTTTTGTCAGTCATTTTTTTAAACTACAACTTGCCTAAGCATCAGATAGGAGTTTAATTTTATGGTGCTTTAGAGAACTCTCCCAGCTTTTTAGAGATGGAAAGATTCCGTAAACTGGTGGTTGGCATTCTGGATTCTGTCCTAAATTCTCTTGCCTATCTGAAGGGGAAAAGTCCAGCATATTTTTAAAAATTTGCCAGGTGTTGCTTTTGAGAATATGTTTTTTTTCTGTCTATAGAAAAGGGAGTATGGGGCTTGGGTAGAGCTCAGAGATAGAGTACTTGCCTAGTATGCTTCTATCCCCAATACTGAAAAAGCGAGGGAAAAACCAAAGAAAAGGAAAAAGAGAAGGTAGGGCCAGGTATGATGTGACATGTACCTGTAATCCCAGCTACTCAAGAATCTGAAATCAAGTAGATTAGAGTTCAAATCTGGGTTAGACAAAAAGTTAGTGAAACCTCGTCATAGTCAATAAAGCTGAGTCTCATCTATAAAGGAAGCATTAATAGGGGGATCATGGTCCAGACTCACCTGGGCGCAAACATGAGAAATAAATAACTACTGCAAAAAATGGCTACAGGCATGGTTCAAGTGGATGCTTTAAAAAGCACAAAGCTCTGAGTTCAAACTCAGCACTTCCAAAAAGAAGGAAGGAAGGAAGGAAGGAAGGAAGGAAGGAAGGAAGGAAGGAAGGAAGGAAGGAAGGAAGGAAGGAAGGAAGGAAAGAAGGAAGGAAGGAAGGAAGGAAGGAAGGGAAAGGAAAGGGAAGGAGGGAGGAGGGAGGAGGGAGGAAGGAAGGAAGGAAGGAAGGCAGGAAGGAAGGAAGGCAGGAAGGAAAGAAGGAAGGAAGGAAGGAAGGAAGGAAGGAAGGAAAAGGAGCACTGTTCCTGATAACTTCTTTCATGATTAGAAGTCAGAAAATGACTGGCATCTACTCCATCCTGTTCTGGGAATCAAAATGATAGCTTTCATATGGTAGAGGTCCCTAATGGAGAGCAAAATTCATCACCATCTTCCTTTCTCTTTCTCTCTCTGTCTCCATCTGTCCCTCTTTCTCTCTAAATTATTAGCCACTTCTCTCTTTGTGGTTAAAATGATTCCACACTCATGCTTTTATTCTTCCAAAGCCTGGCATAACTGCAAAGCAGACACCCCCTGGCCCCTACATTTGCTGAGAGCTCACCCTCCCGCACTAATTCCTCCTCCTGGAGTTGCCCATTCATTCCATTTTTATCAGGCAGAAACATGAAATGGCCCCTCAGGAGCCCTGAAAGGCTTGTGCTCTGGGACAACTCTGTCCTACTGCTCAGCACAAAATGTAATGTCTAATTTTAGGGAAGCCTCGGGACTTCTTTGAGATTCTACAAAGCCAGGGTCTCTTGAACTTGGTTCCTTGAATGCAAAGCGAATAAGGACACTGATAGATGAGCTCAGAGTACTGGAGGGAAAAAAAGAGTCTAGCCAGGGAGTCCACAGCCAGCATGGGGTGCGGGGTGAACTGAAGGAGGGAAGATCTGCCACAGGATCTAGAAGAGCAGCCTCTGGATGCCTTGCTCTGTGGCAGAACTGGGGAACCATCTCCCCAAGTTGTCTATAGTAAGTCCACTAGGATTTGCTCATGTCTCGTAAGTTTAAAATCAGGACCAAAGTTTGATGTGGTAAATAGTACAGCCTATAATCCCAGCAGGAATTGCAGGAGACTGAAGCAAGAGGATTAAGAGTTTAAGGCCAGCTTGAGCTACACTTGAGATGCTTCTCTCTCAAAAAAAAAAAATTCCAATGCAGGCACCAGGTGCCGGTGGCTCATGCCTGTTATCCTTGCCCTCAAGAGGCTGATATCTGAGGATCACAGTTCAAAGCCAGCCAGGGCAGGGAAGTCCTTGAGACTCTTATCTCCAATTTACCACCTGAAAACCAGAATTGGTGCTGTGGCTCAAGTGATAGAATGCTAGCCTTGAGCTGAAGAGCTCAGAGACAGCAGCCAGGCCCAGAGTTCAAGCCCCATGATGAAGAACAACAACAAAAATCCATACCAAAAATCTCCTAACCTAAGCACTAATATATCATGAAAACTCTACTAGCCTGGTAGATGATATAAAAGAAAGACTCTAAATTAGCCATAAACTCTTAACCGTCTGGGCAGGAGATAAAATTTAGAAGGACTGGTGATTCTGACTCTCAGGAAACCAAGTATAGTTGGAGTTCAAGGATATGATTTGCAGCTAGGGGATGTGAAGGGAAGAAAAGTCAAGGGAACAAAACTTGAAAGAAAAATCTAAGAACTATAAGACACCAGAATAGTCCAAAGATTTAGGAGGAGGGGGAACTCTGGGCAGCCCCTTCCTGATTCCTCATTTCTGCCAGATGGCTTTTGGGTAAAGGCTGGGTCTCTGAGCACTTGAATACAGGACGTGTGTTCTTAGGACATCGTATTCATTACATATGACTCTATAACAAATTATCCCCAACATTTAGCAGCCTAAAGCAATCAACTACTTTTTTTAATCTTAGAGTTTCTATGACTGAGAATTTGGGGATATCTCAGCTGGATGGTTCTGGGCCAGAATGTATGGTCAGGATACCCACTGGGCTATGTCCCTCTGAAGATCTGACTTGGGCTGGAAGATAGGACATCTTCACAATGGTCAGATCCTGTCACCTGATGAGACTGTCTCTCTTTGTCAAGGACACAGTTACCATGGCCAACAGGCTGGGCCTGGGTTTCCTATAGGGATCCAATACATGACCAAATAATTAGGGCTCAGATAAGAACCACTATGGGATGGGATCAGGGTGGCATCTGATTGGCCAGGCATAGATCACATGCCCACCCTCCTTCTGGAGATCAACCTTCCTTGAACCATGTAGTGCAGAGAGGGAGAATGTTGAATAAAGGTTCAGAGATAGTCTAAAATAAGTGATTGCTTTTTCCCATTTTGTTTCACCATGAGACATGACTAAAAGGCATTATGATATAGGAAAGGAAGCAAGTCTGTTCCTGTCCCTGTTAGAGAATGCTCTCCAATCTCAAGCCTCCACTTAGTATGAGACACTTGCAAAGCAATAAAAAGATACCCTATACCCCAAACAAAAATATAACCCACCAGATCTTTGTTCTAGTCCTGGTGGAGACTTTCAGGTTAGTTCTTTAGAAAGTGTAGACTGTAGTTAAGGTGATCCACAAAAGGACCAAGACCTACACCATGTTAGAGTAGGAGACCTTGTCAAAGCACTTTTCCTCCCTTTTTGTGTGACCTTAACTAAGAGACTGTCCATCTCTTCCTCCAGAACATTACAGGGACTGGACCATCTCCTTGCCCTTATCCCCCCTTCCCCACTGCAAGGCTCTTGAATACCAAGAGCCTGGCTGGTTCATTAAGGAGAATTGGAAGGGAGGTGTGTAGGTCTTGAGATGTCTTTGTGAATGGGTTGATATTCCCATTGCAGGCCTGGCGGAAGTATGACACAGACCGGAGTGGTTACATCGAGGCCAATGAGCTCAAGGTAGGTTGGGCCTCGGGAAGGACAGAGAGCATGAGAATAAGACTGGGGCCAGCGTTGCAATGGGTGTAGGAGACGTAGGGAGGAAGAAGACATGGGCTGAGGAGAGGGATATACAGTCTGCTTCGCAGTGCCCAAGCCTGGCACAGAATTGTTGGATTTGCTCAGAGAAGCCTTGTGAGGTCAGGGATGTTAAGCCAAACTCCACCCCCTCTCCACCCAAGAGCCCAAGACAGACTGCCGAACACCTCCAATCTCTCTAGACAACCCATGGTTCCTGGACACTGGCTGAGCTCTGGGCGCTGAAGGGTGAACCAGTCTTTATCACCTATTCTGTGGGCAGAGTTGTACCCAGGAGCTTCAGGGTCCCTCCACAAGTGCTAAGACATGGAGGAAGCACGTGGGACATACGCTATATAACTGGTAGACCTCGAGAAACCATCTTGACTGTTTGAACCAACAATGATGAGGGGTCTTATGAATGTCTTGAGCTCTGACCAGGCCTTTCTTGTTCCAGGGCTTCCTGTCAGACCTGCTGAAGAAGGCCAACCGGCCATATGATGAACCCAAGCTCCAGGAATACACCCAAACCATAGTGAGTGACAGAAGCGTCCGCCTCCCAGGGCACGGGACTTGGGTCTCAAAGCCACTGAGATTCATCTATCCTAATTACCAGGCCTTGTCAAGTGAGGCCTGGCAGTAGGCCTCAGATACCTCAGAGTGCCCATGGGGCTGACTCCTGGGACAGTTTGAGAGTGGAGGGCATCTGTTTCCATGGCAACTTCTCAGCCCTGGGAGAGGATAGACCCTTGATGCTAGCTGCTACACATCAGTCACCCCCCTCCCATCCCCAAGAGTCTCCATTGTGTCTCCCATGACTGATTTAGACCATGCTGGTCCCTGATTGCCAGGTAACCTCAGTGAAGGCCTGAGCACACTCCAGCCTCCTCCCTCCTCTCCTCCCCAGTGAAAGGAAATGGCAAGTTAAAGGCCCCGCATGAAAGGTCAGAGCAAATAACCGTAGTACGCCTTTCTGTCCCCACCAGCTCCGGATGTTTGACTTGAACGGGGATGGCAAATTGGGCCTCTCAGAGATGTCCAGGTGAGGACCTTCCCTCCTTCTTGGAGTTGCTTTGAACAACTTTCTGTGCTGCCGTCACCCATCACTGAGAGCAGCTGTAGAATTGGAAACACCAACATATCACTTTGTCCATCTCCCCCTCTTCTCAGCTCCCTACCAACTTCTGATTATAAAGTGATCACAACCTGTTTCCACAGCCACAGATGCTGCCTCTGTACCTCCTAATGGTGTGTCCATTGCCTATGCCCTGTCTACTAATCTCTGCTCTAATGGTTTCTTTCCAGGCTCTTGCCTGTTCAGGAAAACTTTCTGCTGAAATTTCAGGTAAAAGAGCCATTTTGTTTTTTCCTGGCTTCTTCCCTTCCCCTCATCGCTCTGAGCTTCAAAGCTTTTCCTTCGCGCTGATCCAACATGCATACACAGACACACACACTTGCTTACACACTCACTCTCATACATTCAGATAACACTCACATTCCTGGGCTTTTGTTACAGGGCATGAAGCTGACCTCGGAGGAGTTCAATGCCATCTTCACATTTTATGACAAGGTAAGAGGGAACGGGGGGGAGGGATTAGGGCCCCCAATATGGGGAGGCCCTGGCCAGAATGCTCAATAATATCTGTAAGAAGAGATCTGATTTCCAGAGGGGGGGGTCTCTGGGCCATGTGGTTTCTTTCTATAGCATTTTCTGCAAAGACAAATGTCATTCTTGATCCTTGGCCTATCAAGCCCAAGGATTTGGTTTCTTAAAAGCACAGCAGAGGGCTGGGAAGGTGCTTTAGTGATAGAGTGCTTGCCTAGCATGCATGAAGCCTTGGGTTTGATTCCTCAGTAACACTTCAGCAGAAAAAGTCGGAAGTGGCGCTGTGGCTCAAGTGGTAGAGTGCTAGCCTTGAGCACAGAAAGGCCCTGAGTTCAAGCTCCAGGATTGGCACCAAAAAAAAAAAGCCACAGCAGAAAGTATTTATGCAAGACAGTTAGCAATGCTTAGAGCAGGAGTGGGTCATTCTGGCCCCAGGTCATGATGTTATATGATAGCCAGTTGTTTTCCTAGGACAGGGAGATGACCTCTTTGCTACAGCCACTCCTCCCTTAACTGTCCCCTGGCCCTGTGACTTTCCTGGTCTTCTTTACAATCAAAGGATTGGAGGTTGACTTGAAGCATCCCCTGGATACAAGGAGTTAACTGTTGTCCCCTGGAACCACATTTATATTTTCAATGTAAATAAATGCCACACGTCGGGTGCTTGTGGCTCACTCCTTTTATCCTAGCTATTCAGGAAACTGAGCTTTGAGGATCATGGTTCGAAGCCAGCCTGGGCAGGAAGATCTGTGAGACTCTTATCTCCAACAAACCACCAGAAAACCAGAAGTGGTACTGTGGCCTAAGTGGTAGAGTGCTAGCCTTGAGCTGAAGAGTTCAGGGACAGCGCCCAGAGTCAAGCCACATAACTGACAAAAGGAAGGAAGGAAAGAAGGAAGGAAGGAAGGAAGGAAGGAAGGAAGGAAGGAAGGAAGGAAGGAAGGAAAGAAGGAAAGAAGGAAGGAAGGAAGGAAGGAAGGAAGGAAGGAAGGAAGGCAGGCAGGCAGGCAGGCAGGCAGGCAGAAAGCAAGCAAGAGAAAGAAAGAAGGAAAGAAAGAAGGAAAGAAAGAAAGAAAGAAAGAAAGAAAGAAAGAAAGAAAGAAAGAAAGAAAGAAAGAAAGAAAGAAAGAAAGAAAGAAAGAAAGGAAGGAAGGAAGGAAGGAAGGAAGGAAGAAAGGAAGAAAGAAAGAAAGAAAGAAAGGGGGGGGAAGGAGGGAGGGAGGGAGGAAGAAAGACCACAGGGAAAGCTACCAAGAGTTTATACTGAGAGACCTCATTACTGCACTAACTGGGAAAGACAGAATTGACACATTACACAGAATTACACAGACGGAACCTTTTGTAGAAAACATGAGAGAGATTTGACTGCAGACGCTCTGTGATGGTGGGGGGGAAACAAATCAGGCCTCAGTCAGATAACTGGGGCCTGGGTGTCAGAGCTCTGAGCTGACTCTCTGCTGCCACCCGCAGGATGGAAGCGGCTACATCGATGAGAATGAGCTGGATGCCCTTCTGAAGGATTTGTATGAGAAGAACAAGAAGGTGAGCAAAGGAACAAGGGGGAGGTACCCAGAGCTGGGGGCGGTGCTCAGAGCATCTTGCCTCGTTTTGCTCTTTTCTGATCTTCCATATGGAAGCAAGGCAATGGAAGAGTCTTGATTTTTGTTTATATCTAGTTTGATTGTTGACTTTTAATAGAATCGGGGTAAATAAAAATAGACATAACAAAGTTTGCCATTTTAAGTATGTAGTTCAACCATATTAAATATATCCATCCTGTTGTGCGATCATCCCTTCCATCCATCTCCAGAACACTTTTAATCTTGAGAAACTCAGGCTCCATACCCATTAAATGCAAACAGCCCATCCTCCTCTCCAGTCTCCTGGCAACCGTTCTACTTTCTGCCTCTGTGAATTTCTTACTAGGTACCACATAGAGGAGATTTCTCTAATTTCTGGCTTCTTTCACTGAGACTAACACCCTCCAGGCTCATCTGTGTTGTCGCATGTTAGAATTGCCTTCCTTTATAGATCTGAATAATTGTGCCTGTACATATTAGCCCCATTGTGTCCACCATTCCTTGCCGATGGGTATTCCAGTTGCTTCTGTCTGTGGGTTGGGTGACTGACATTGCCATGAGGAGATGATGGTGTCAACAAAGGGCAATCGCCTATGAAGATTTTTTAACACAAAGAGACATGTTGGAAGGCAGGGCCCGACAGGAGGTGAGGGTCCTTCTGAATTGATCACTTAGGATCCATTGAAGGTTTAGCTCTCTCCAAGAAAAGACGAAGAAGTGGTTTCCATTCTTTTGCATGGTGTTGCCTCTTGGGCTTCCCCCAGGGACTCTGCATGGGCTGTCCTCGGGCGCCCAGGATGTGAAGAATCAGGTAGAACAATAGCCAGCAGACAGCCTTTTCCACTGTCTTTCTTCACATCCTGGAAAAATGTCTTTCATGGAGCAAATGGTCTTGCTTCTTTCTTTAATTAGATGGTGAAAGCGCTATAATTCCTTGAGCTGTCTAACTGCCTAGGCTGCCAAGCAAGAGCTAAATTTAAGGCTCAATTTCAAGGGAGAAAAAAAATCACTGCAGCCTCTGAGTCTATCTGTCTCTCTTTGCAAATGCTCTCTGAGCCTTTCATCTTCTTCCTGAATAGCACCCTTCATTTATTTCACCCCGCATTTATTTTTATGTTACCTACAAGTGCTTTTGGAAAGAGACAGCAAATAAGGGATAAAGAATCAAATACTTCCCAGGAAGAAGGGAGCCTTCATCAAGTATTGGAATTCAGCAAACTTCTTCCTAACACTATATCCAAGTACAAAATTATTTATGTGCATAAGTGTCCAAAGGGATGCTTACCTGAGTGGAAAACATAACTTTCATTTAATTGCATTAATGAAGCATACTTCATCTTTATAGGGCTCTGCCAGACATCTGAGGTTGATAGATTCTAAAGATGTGCATTCAATCTCAATTGAAGGCTCAATTTAGTGGCATATGATTGTGGTCTCAAAGAGGGAGAAGTAGAAGGATTTTGATCAAAGGTTGCTCTGGACAAAAGCAAGAGACCCTATCTGAAAAAACAAACTAAAAGCAAAAGAACTAGGATATGGCTCAAATGGTACTTGTCTAGCAAGCATGAGGCACTGAGTTTAATTCCGGCCATGAATAGTGACATGAATGACATGAATAGCCTGGTCTTCAACTCAGGAGAGCCTTCCTTGATGGACATGAAGGATAACACATGAGCAGGACAGGTGGACTCCAGATATAGAAACAATGGCAAAGAGCTGTTGAGATTTGGAAGCAAGTCTGCAGGTTCAAGAACAGGATATTACTAATATAGCTGTATCTGGGTGCCTTCCACCTGTACCATACCCCAGTTCGGCACCTGGAGATGAGGGGAATGAATTGGTAGAGAACACTCACTACAGCACTGAATACCAGCACCTGAGCAGGGGAGGGAAAGGCCACTTTTGATGAGCCCACATAGCAGGTGCACTTCCATTTTGAAGTGGGTAGACAGTGATAAGGTTTCTGAATGGGCAAATGCTGGAAGCTCTGGAACCTGGCTAACGATATCTCTTAGCCATGGCAACTTGCTAAAACCTTTTGATGTTTTAGGCAAACCTTGGGAACTCTCCCTGGTGCACTTCACCCCTGCACTTGAATTTTCTCAAGTTTGGGGGAGGGCCCCTTCTTTGGCTTTTAAGTGAGTGGCAGATAACTCAGCCACACTCCAATGATACAAATTAAATGGCACTTCCAGAAACGTTTCAATAGAAGCACCGCCCCCCCTCCAGGTCAGAGATGCTTTCAAGCATTCTTGGTTTGGGCCGTCACCAGAAAGTCATAACATGAAGAGGTGTCTCTAAAAAGCAAAGAACATGACTGATATTTGAGGACTGAGAAAGAGGTGACTGAGGACAGATGACCCTAAACACTTAGGTGGGGTTCAGGGATAAGGGACTAAAGATATTTATACTGAATTGATCCAACTTTTGTCATATCTTCATCTTCATATCTCCATTTTTCATTGGCAGAATGGAGATTGTGACTCCTTGACCTGGAAGGGGAGGGCTTTTTAAAATATCATCTAGTTATTTTAATGTAAGAGGTTAAAGAGAAGAGAAAGAGAAGAAGGAGGCAGGAGGAAGGGAAAGGAGTGAAGTATAGGAAGATGTGAAGGAGAGACAATTTTCCACTGTTGATTTTGCTAGATTTCAGGCTCATTGGCTTTTTGCATCCAAAGCAAATACTTAATATAAGGCCTATTGGTGTGGGTATTCTGTTTCATCTTGGTCTCCATTTATAAGGATTATGGGCTTATGTTCATGGATCATGTGTCTCAGAGGCTTTTGCAGACATTAGCAGCCAATGGGTGAGCGAGAAGTAGGCTGGTGCCAGGCACTGGTGGCTCAAATCTGTAGTCCTAGCTACTAAGGAGACTGAGATTTGAGGATTGTGGTTTGAAGTCAGCCTGGGCAGGAAAAGTCCATGAGACTCTTATCTCCAATAAACTACTCAGAAAAAGCCGGAAGTGGCACTGTGGCTCAAGTAGTAGAGTGCTAGCCTTAAGCACAAAGAGGTTCAGGGACAGCTCCCAGGCCCCAAGACCAGGAAAGAAGGAAGGAAGGAAGGGAGGGAGGGAGGGAGGGAGGGAGGGAGGGAGGGAGGGAGGGAGGGAAAGAGAGAGAAAGAAAGAAAGAAAGAAAGAAAGAAAGAAAGAAAGAAAGAAAGAAAGAAAGAGAAGGAAGGAAGGAAGGAAGGAAGGAAGAAAGAAAGAAAGAAAGAAAGAAAGAAAGAAAGAAAGAAAGAAAGAAAGAAAGAAAGAAAGAAAGAAAAAAGCAAGCCAGCAAGCAAGCAGGCTGATGAGTTTTATATTCAAGGAAACAAAATTTTTTGTTTAAATGGAGGTGGTGTAGGGAATTTTGATCCAGTATACTTGGATCCAAGACCAGGGAACTTTCCTGATTTCCATCACCCAAATAAGGGGAACCCCAATAAGACAGAAGAATAAAGACAAGTTAAATATTGTATAGTTAACAACTGTGGGTACACTGGTCCCCCTACTGGGAATTGCTGAGCATGAGTGTTATACCAAGTGTTTGTATCTATTCCCTCACTCCATCCTAACACCGCCATGTAGAAGGTGCTATTCGTTTATCCCTTTTCTAGGTGAAGCAGCTGACTGCCTTCTCTAAAGCAATGCAGCCAGCACTTGAAAGAGGGTTTTAACCTAAAATCTATAAGATTCCAGATTCCCTCTAAGCCCCTTACCCTGGGACGAGTGGAGAGGAAGGTTCCCGGTGGATGTGTGTGATGTGTGGAAGCGCTCCCTTGGGTGGATCCATTGCTGAGCCTGCTCTCGCCCTCTCCTTCCATCTCCCAGGAAATGAACATCCAGCAGCTTACCAACTACAGAAAGAGCGTCATGTCCTTGGCTGAGGCGGGAAAGCTCTACCGGAAGGACCTGGAGATTGTGCTCTGCAGTGAGCCCCCCATGTAAAGAAAGGGCCATGGGAGCTGCTTCTCCACCTGCCCCCAAACCCTTCCCTTGCTCCCTGTCACTTCTCCCCAGACCAGAGCTAGATCGTGAGCACCCTTGCCCCACCCCGGCAACCTGCACATCTCAGCTTGCAAACAGGAAGGCGGGATGGCGAATGGGTGATGGATGGGACTCTTGTGAGTCAGCTCCAGCCCAACCCTGACCAGACATAGGGCTCTGCCCGCAATGGTCACCAACTGCATGAATGGTGGGGGGGGGGGAGGGTGTGGGTACAGCTTCCCTAGTTCTCTTTGCTGTGGTGCATGTGTGCATTTGCTGTATGATTTAGGCTTTTATGTCCAACAGAGTGGCCTCTTTCCTCCTGCTGCCTCCTGCCTTTCCTCCTGGCCACTACCCACCCCAACTTTCCAGGTTCCACCCACCATCTTGCTCATGGTGTAGCTGTTGTCTCAGAGTTCCTGCTGTGGAGGGCACTGGCCCTCTTCTTGCCTTCTTTACTCGTGTGCTCCTTTTCTCTTTGGGTTTCCTGTCTTCTTGTTTACCAAAGAAGAGTTTACAGACAATAAAGTGGAAACACTCTGCTGTGGAAAGTCACCCAGTTCTTGTCAAAGGGGGAAGCTTCCCTCCTTCACTGGGGGAGAGCCTGGTCTCATGTGAGGTGGAGGAGGGGACTGTGATCGATTAGTTTGGGTATAGGGCCCCAAACTCTATGGATTTCAGTCATTTCTTTCGCCTGTCTCTACACCAACCTGAGTCACTTCTTTGTTCCATGTTTGTTTATATCTCTCAGATTACAATAGCTATTACCCATTCATTGAAGGCTTGATAAATCCAGGTTTTATGCCAAAAAGGTGACCTGGAGATTATATACAGTTGTCTCCCTGCTATAGTCAAAGCAACAAAAGATTACAAAGGCTGAGTGATAACCCCAAGTCTGGTGGCAGAGAACCAGGATATGAATCCAGCAGATTGAGACCATAGTCTAACCATTCTCTTTTTGTCATGGCGGCTCAATTAGGGTGTGGCAAAGGTAAAAGTAGATCATTTCCATCAAAGAGGAGACACCTCCAACCAGGAGTTTCAGATCACTATGTGCTTACTTTTTCCTGCTCAAAGTGCAAACTATGCAGCAACATCTTTTCAGATGCCCTATGCTATACCGCCAGCTTGTCCTGTGGGTTCACAGAGCTGTTTGAGAGCCTAGAATAGAGATAATTGATTTTTTTAAATGTTTATGAATTGATTGCCTAAAGATATGTTTAATGCCACAATAATCCTCTGATATGGATACCATTTTCAAATGAATAAACTGAAGCTCAGTGGCATTAAGGAACTTGATCAAGGTTCTGTAACAACGAAGTGACAGGCCTGGGCCTTAGGTGTGGGTTGGTTTTGACTCCCAAGTTGTCTGTGGAAATGTCCCTTGAGTTGATATCTAGGAACTCACCAAAGACGACAGAGCATCAAGAATGCTGGCCATCTGAATCATAGAATCCTCATTTCTTTCTCAGCCATACCTGTGTCTGAGAGAACTTCACCCAGCTCCTTAGGGATAGCCTAATGATCCAGCTGACCTCTGTCTGCCTGCCCACAGCTGAATGTGCAAGAGTGGACACCTGATCCCAGCTGAACCTGCCAGACTCTCCTGGGATTTGCGGCCGAGACCTGGGCTGCATGGGGTGTGGTTCTGAAGCTGGATGGAAATAGGGCTTTAAGACTACAGGTCGTACTGCAGATGCTTGACTCTGGATGCTGGGAAGAGCAGAAACTACAATCTTGGGAAAGGGAGCCAATCAGATAACACTGGAGGAAATTTACAGAGGAAAATACAGGCGGGAAACCAAAAGCCAAAGAAGGAAGAAAAGAGGGAGGAAAGAGAAAGAGAGAAGTAGGGAGAGAGAATGAGCAGTCGATGGAACCATGACAGCCGCCTAGCTTCCCTTGTCTTCACCCAGGGTCTTCCTAGATGAGGAGCAGCAGCCAAACTCTGTGTCCTCTAGCACCCACTACTCAGAGCCTTAGGTCAAACCCTCCACTCTCTGCCCCATGGATAAGATAGGTGAACTGGTCGCCATAGCCTGAGATCTAATACAATGGGGAAGAGCTGAGTCCTTTCTATCTAGTTGTGTGGCATTTGCTGGAGCCCTTTCTTCACCTATAGTCGAGGAAAATTCATTCTCTCAAGAAGATACAGTCTTCTTATAAAGGAGCTCCTTTGGTGAACTCTGTACATAGGTACTTATCCAGTAGGGACAAAGGGAGAGAGGAGGGCGATCCCACGGGCCTTCATGGTGCCATCATCACTGGTTGTGTGGCTCTCTCCCTATTCAGACGACCATACCAAGTGAATAAGGATAGCATTGGAATGATCATTCTGGTTTTTTTGTTGTCATCAGCTGTGAGGTTTGAACTCTGGGCCTGGGCGCTGCCCCTCAGTGCTTCAGCTCAAGGTGAGCGCTCTACCACTTGAGCCACAGCACCACTTCCCATAGCATTGGATTGATTGAAGTGTCTTTCTGCCCCATGAATGCCCAACCTTTGTTGCTGCCTGATTCACAAAACACTCTAGAAGGCAAGTATAAGCCATCAGAGGAAATCCCACCCCAGCCCCACTCCCAGGAGAGGCCAGGATCCCACCATTTCCCACTTGAAAGGGAAGCTCCAATCCCAATGGTGAATGCAAACAATACCACAGCAACAATACCCAGAGGAGAGCTTTCAACCCTAAAGCTGGTTTCTTCTGGGAGCATTCTGTATTTACATAATGCCCATTTAAATGTTTATTGAAAGTCAAGCACAAATCTATATAATTCTGGAGTTTGGAAGGGAGTTGTAGTCCATCAGACCCAATCCAGGAATGGTCCAGCACTGTCACACTGATTCTCTGACACCTGTTAAGAGGTTACCTTTGGGGCCAGGGAGGTAGGTCAGTGATGGAAAACTTATTTATCATATATGAGATCCTGGATTGGATCCCCAATACCATGAAAAGGGAAGAGGTTAAGTCCTTTGCTAGATCCCTTGTATTTATGTATATTAGAAACATAATATCTAAAGTTATGCTAATAGCATTTTGAGGTTGAGTCTTCGGGAGGTAATTAGGATTTGATGGAGTCATAGGGTAGGGCCCCCATGTATAAGAATGAGAGAGGGGCCGGGCACCAGTGGCTCATGCCTATAATCCTAGCTACTCAGGAGGTTGAGATCTGAGGATCACAGTTCAAAGCCAGCCCGGGCAGGAAAGACTGTGAGACCCCTAGCTCCAATAAACCACTAGAAAACCAGAAGTGGCACTGTTGCTCAAGTGGTAGAGTGCTCACCTTGAGCTGAAGAGCTGAGGGACAGCGCCCAGGCCCAGAGTTCAAGCCCCATGACTTGAGAGAGGGGAGCTAGCACGCTTGCTCTGACTAGCTATATACTATCCTCTGCCATGCTCTGGTGCAGCAATAAGGCCCTCACAGAGACTATGCCCTGTCCCTGGACTTCCTAGACTTCAGAACCATGAGTTAAATAAACCTCTGTTTGGGGATTTTTTTTAATAAATCATCCAGCATTCAATTATAGCAACAGAAAAGGGACAAAAGCATCTCTCTAATGGCTTGAGTCCCTCCAGGCAACTCCATTAGCTGTCCTAACATCTAACAGAGGGCAACAGAAGCACTATTAGGAGTGAGAACGGAGCCCAGGGGCTTGAACTCTGCTCAGTGAGTACTAATGAGGACTCTGCTCAGAGCCGCAGTTATAGGATGGAGTTCGTTACATCCTCTGGAACCCAAGGCTATGTGGGACTGTTTCCTAGAAGCTGCTGCTCCATCTACTGGCTGAAACACTGGGAAGAACTTTAGAGGGCTCAGACCCACTGCCCATTCTTTTTTTGTATATTTTCCTGGCAAATACTTTCTATCCTGTGTCACAGGGGAGGGTGGGTAGTAAGAAGGCAAAGATATGGATGGTTGGGGGTCAGGTCTGCTAGCACTGAGAAGCAATGACCCTGGTCACTCAGGATCATGTGACCCCACAGGAGGCCCTCCTTTGGTGTGCCCCAGGGACCAATAATCCCTCTCTGAATTGTTAACAAGGGAATCATCCCTTCCTCTGGGAACCCCCATGTCTAGGCTAGACTCCAGCTATTTACTTGTTCCATGGAGTTCATTCAACAACACATACTGCATTCATGAAGCTCTAGAAAGGTATAAGGGCAAGATAGGTAAGACACACACACACACACACACACACACACACACACACACACACACACACACACACACACACACACACACACACACACACACACACACACACACACACACACACACACACACACACACACACACACACACACACACACACACTGAAAAGAAGCCCTCAGTGCCCTGAAGAAAAAATAAACAGGAGAAAGTTGCAGCAAGAGGGAGATTCTCTGAAAGGAGGCTTCAAGTACAAACCTGAATGAAGTAAAAGATAACCCTGCTACAATCTGCAGACAGTCACACAGAGAGAGTGGCAAGTGCAAAGGCCCTAAAGTACAAGAGTTCTTAGCATGCTCAGGAAAGAAGATCATGGGGACAGGGAGCTGGTACAGAAGGCAGAAAGAGTGATGACAGTACTTGAAGTTGGAGAAATCGGCAGGGTCAAGTCCTGCACTTCCTTGGGGGCCACAATATAAAGGGCTTTGGCCAGATGCTGGTGGCTCATACCTGTAATCCTAGCTACTGAGGAGGTACGGGATTTGAGAGTCGCAGTTCCAAGGGCAGGAAAGTCTGTGAGACTCTTATTTCCAATTAACCACACAAAAAAACCCAGAAGTAGGGCCCCAAGAAGTGTTGATGGAGGTTACATTTAATACTAGATTCTGGATCTAAGATTGAAACAAAAACACCCTGCTAGAGATCAAATATGGGATATAGGAGAAAGCAGGGAATAAGAACGCAAAGCTGTTGGCTGGAGCAACTGAGTGACAGTCAGTGAACAGGGAAGGCTGGTGAGGAGCTGGGGTTTTCATATCTCTGTTGAGATATGAGCAGGAAGCAGGTGGCACATTTGCATCAGAACTGCTTGAGTCTGGAGAACTATTTCCCAAGGTGTGAATGTGGCGTGGAGGAACCATAGATGGTACAGTGAGTAGCCAGGGCTGACATATGATCTTCATGCCGCCATTTCAAAGCTGGACAAGAGGGGAGCTGGTCCCCCACCCATGGAATGGGAGATAGGGAAAGGGCTCCCTCTGGGAATAAAAACGGGGAGGTGAAGGTTAGGATAAGCCTTTGGCTTATCTACATCTGCTCAAATGTTCTTATTCCAGTTTCCAGGGCCTACTCTCTCTCATGGGAAATCTTTCCTTAGTGGAGATTTGCCTCTGTGAACACACAGCTCTGTGCGTTTCAACCCAGGCTTTGTTCGTGGCCATATTTGCACTGCCACCATAGGGCCCTTCGGGGCCCTGCTGCTCCGAATTGTACATCTGTGGTTTGAAATCTTTCTCTTCATGTGTGTGTTCTCTAGGGCCCTAAGAAGAATCCAGGTGACTCAAATATCTTTCAATCTCCTTTTGTTGCCATAGAAACCACAGGCCCCAACCATGTGAAATCTCAGTGCTTTATTTTCTACCTTCCTATCATTGTCACCACCACTAGTAATTCCCGAAAGATTTCTTATGTTCTCCATCTGCTACCAAGAATCTATGTTTCTTTTTTTTTCCCCCCTTCTGCCTTTTCTTGAATAATGGATTGACCAAATCCCAGAATATCCAGGCTCTGTTTTGCTAGGGCCATCTCCAGGGTCAATTACTAATTCAGGTTCCCACAGAAAACAGATGGCACCTTCAAAACTTGTCACTCACAAGGATTAGTCCATAAAAGTCTCTTACAAACATGTCGGTAAAATATAAGGAACTCATGTGAGACAGCGGGGCTGCTGTTACCGCCTCAGGCCCAGGGACTGAGAAGAGACAACCGGGATTCAAGGGAGAGTGTTCAAACCATGCCACATATTTGGTTTAAGCAGACAGACAGCCAGCCCCAGATTAAGGCTTACTGAGTAACTCCTTTCCCCCACTTCCTGCCCATCTTCTCCTTTCCAGGATCTACACTGCCTAAGCCCAGCCAGTAATCAGGGGCCAGGAGCCTTCTACTGATGAAGCCCCCTAGGCCAGCCTCAAGACAGCAAGCAAAGCAATGAGGAAGGGAACTGGAAGATGTCTAGCACATTCAGGCAGAAAGATATGAATTGGTACGAAATGTACTGATTTTGACTTCTGGGAGTGTTGGGCTAGAGATAGGAATTTGTAGAACGTTTGTGCACAGAGTTATGGGAATATGAGATCACACAGGAAAGCAGTAGAAGTCCGGTAAAGGATCTTCGGACCTTCACATCACTAGCGCTCTGAAAACAAATGAGGGTGAGGCCAGGGAGATGGAGAGAAACCAGAAATCCGTGTGGCCAAAGACATCAGGCAATGCTGAGATCTGTAAGGACTGGGGTGGGAAGGAACTTTTCAAGACATTCCAAAGGGTGTCCTCTCTGAAGACTATGTCTTTTGAGCAGTGGGTAGATGCAAGAATGACCATTGGCCTAACAGGATGGGTGTTATCTGAGCTGAAATGGGGCAATCTTTCAGGTTAGAATAAAACCACTGGTGATTTTTTTTTCTTTAAATTTGTTATTGTTACCATAAAGGTGATGTACAGAGCGGTTACAGTTAGATAAGTCAGGTAAAGGGTACATTTCCTTTTAGACAATGTCACCCCTTCCCTCGCTCTCTCCCAGTGGTTGCTGTTCTAGTAGATATAACCTGGTTCAGCCCTAGCACTGCAAGTCTCTAGGTAGAACAGAAATTCAGAGGGAAGACAGCCGCGCTGGAGCCTGTGGCACACACTCTGTAATCCAAGCTACTCAGAAGGCTTAAGATCTGAGGATCATAGTTTAAAGCCAGCCCATCAGGAAAGTCCATGAGACTCATTATCTCCAATTTACCACCAAAAATAAAAAAATAAACAAAAAAAACCCCTGGAAGTGGAGCTGGTGACTCTAGTGGTCAACAACATTGGGCAAAAAAAAGCTCAAGGACAGTACCTGCCTGAGTTCAAGTCTCAGGACCAGCACAAAGGAGAGCGAGCAAGAGCCCTGCTCAAGGACTGGATGCAACCAGCTCATGAAAGGCCCTGCAGGCCTACCGAGGGATTTGGACTTTGCTTACCTTCTTTTCCTGGATTACAGCATGGTTCCCCCTCATGACTCCCAGTCTTGGGTCCAATGTCACTTTCTCAGTGAGGTCCCCCATGGCCATACCGCAGCCCACAGCCCCCTCGCCCCTCACACTCCATCCCATTCCCCAACACAAGCTTTCTACATGGCGCTTTGGCTCTGGTGTATGTTTTGCCCATGGTCCCAGTACATATAGGGAAATGAGAGTTTGAATCTAATGCAGGAAAGGCCAGAACCAGAATGAACTGGTGTGAGAAATCCATGGCTGGCTTCTAAGCTGGAAAAGGGCAGCTCCTCCTACTTTTGAGCTCTAGGAAAGAAGATACTTGGCTCTACAGACACATTCTGTGTCTGCCCCAGAACTCATGGCTTTCCAAGTTCAGAAGTCCTACTGGGCTCTTGCTACTCCATAAGAATCAAAGTGCCCACAGAGTCTCTTTTTATTTGGTGGTTGTGGGGCTTGAACTCTGGGCCTGCGTGTTTGTCTCTGAACTCTTCAGCTCAAGATGAGCACTCTACCACTTGAGCCACAGCACCACCTCCAGTTTTCTGGCAGTTAACTGGAGGTAAGAGTTTCACAGACTATTCTGCCTAGGCTGGCTTCGAACCACAATCCTCAGATCTCAGCCTCCTGAATAGCTATGGTTAGAGGTGTGAGCCACAGGTGCCCGGCAGGTCTCTCCTTTTATGAGTTCATTTCCTGTGACTATAACAAAATATCTACTTGACTTTATAAAGTCCTTACTATATCAAGTAAAAAGGTAGGCTTGGCTCATCATTCTGGCTGCAGAGTGCCAGGTTCTGGCAAGGGCCTTCTAGCTGTGTCACAACATGGCAGAGAAAGGAAGAAAAGGGAAATGGTAGCATGCCCAAGGGCCCATGTGTCTAGTGGCCTCGCTTTCTGACCCACTCTCAAAGACCAGCACTAATCCCTTCGGAGGCCGCTGCCCCAGGACCTAATTATAGCATTGGCTCCCACCTCTTTTTTTAATTTTTTTTTATTATAAAGGTGATGTACAGAGGAATTACAGTTGTATTCCATTTCTTTTTGGACAATGTCTCCCCCTGCCCCTTCGCTCTCTCCTAGTTTTCCCACTCCCATTCCCATCCACAAATTGCACTGTTCATTTTCAACACAGTGTCTAGTGAGTACCATTGCTGTTGGACCCCACCTCTTAATATCACCATGCTGGAGCCCAGGTTTCCCACATATGAACCTGCTCTGAACCTGAAAGACACCCCAAAGGGATACTGGGGAGCTGACCTCCACACATCTACACTGAGGAGATTGGGGTGCTGGCTCAGTGCGCTCGGTCCCCCCCATCTGCCCTTGTTTCCATTCAGAGGCCCCCATCTGCTGCCAGAACCCAGCCAGACATTCCCCTTGGGAGCTCACATTCCCATCTGTAGAGCAGGGAGCCTGGGGCAGCTGAGACCGGTCCTCCACGTCCTGACCTCCTACACCACGGCACGGGTGATGCTACTGAGTAAGATGTGCCGCACTTAACTGCTAAGCTGCAACCCCTTTGTACAACTACTTCAAGAGAAAATTAAATGAAAAAGTCTTAACCTCCTGACACTCTCAAGAGGATCCATGAGCAGAAAGCACATAGAAGATGGTGAACACCATTAACCATCAAGGCCAAGCTAGAAAATCATAGTGAAATACCCCCAACACACACACAGACACACACAGACACACAGACACACACACACACAGACACACACACACACACACACACACACACATGTGTAATTCCAACACTGCTTTCAAATGCTTGATTTCCATTTATAAAAGTGGAGTCTGCTGGCTTAGTGCCCTTACAGACAGCCAGAGGAAAAGCAAAGGCTTTCCTAAGGGAAGTTCAAAAGTGAACATGAAAACAGCGTTTACAATAAACAAGTCATTACAATGTTTCCCCCACCTCCCCCCCACCGCCAGACCTCTACACATCACTATGTGCTGTCCCAACATACATTTATTTACTTATTTACTTATTTATTTATTATTGGCTCCTGGGTTCAATCTGCTCAGGGAAGCAGTCTACTTATGGATTAAAAAGGATCCCAGAAATCCTGACTCTATTCACTGGGCTGGTCGGAGATCAGCCTGTGTGCACAAGCCTGCTCTTTAAAGTGCAGACAGTGTGAGACTCCTGGCACCATCATTGAGCTGGAGTCTCCAGGTCCTTTTTCATGGTGGACACAAGCTGCTGGTTATGCCATAGAGCAGCGCCTTCAGACAGACATCAAAGTAAACTAATAGCTCCCTGCAGGCACAGACTGTTGTTCATTTATTACCATAACCAATAACATTAGGAAGGAAGAGTAAATTTCTCTATCCGCATGTCTATTTAGAGTGAAAACTAGCATGGACAGAAGAAGGATCTTGAGAAACCGCCAGGCATGTCCCCTACCATTTCTAAAACACTGAATGCCCCAACAGCCTTTAGGAAATGAGGGCGGAGGGTTTTTTCGGATCTGACCATTCTTCTCACAAAGCTCTCACAACAGGAGCACCTCAAACAAAGCCAGTGGGTGCTAGCATCAAGTTTTCTATGATGAGAGACAAAAATCGCAGTGTGATTTCCCAAGGCTCCTCTGGGAAATCTCAAAGACCACTGTAGGTACAAAAAGCACTCTGTAAATTCCCTTCCATTTCTTCCTGTCTGCTTAGGAGGGGCCAGATCTGAAGCGTTTTCAGAGCAGACTGGATGCTTGATTAATGAACAATCATTGGTGCCAGACTGGATGCTTGATTAATGAACAATCACTGGTGCCTGAGAAGCAAGGCATGGTTACCCATTTGATCGATAATACTTGAGAATATACAGACCCAAGAATAAAGATAGGTTACACATTTGATTGATAATACTTGAGAATATACAGACCCAAGAATATTGAAGATAGGTAGTCACATTTTGAAAAATTGCACACAAATGTCCATAGCCTTTGGTACTTTTCCAAACAGTGAAAACAACCCAAACGTCCATCCACTGATGGCTAGAGAGAAAAATATGTGATCAAGTACCCGTACAGTGGAATATTATTCAGCCATAAATGGAACAAAATATTGATACATTTGGTAACATAGATGAACAGATAATGCATTATTCTAAGTAAAAGAAGTCAGGCATATAAAAGGCCACATACTGTTTAATTTCATGTATATGAAATGTCCAGAATAGGTAAATCCATACAGACAGAAAGAAGATCTGGAAATGCCATGGACTAAGGGTAAAGAACAAGCATGAAATTTTGAGAAAAATATTCTGGCCTGAGAAGACTTTAAAACTATTCACCTGAGCTCTTTATAACACCTTAATCTTTTTTAAAGTCCATGCAGACCTGGATTGCAAAATGCGTAAACTAAACAGAATGAAGTATGTGTGTGTGTATGTGTATACACATACACACACACATACACACACGCATATATTGCTTATAAATGAGAAATTTTGTTATTTGTGTCTTAAAGTAATTTTGGATGTTAAAAATTCAACATTAAGAATAGGCTGGGGGCCTGTATCAACTAGTGGAACACCTGTGTAGCAAAGGCAAGGCCCCGAATTCAAATCCCAGTGATCACACACACACACACACACACACACACACACACACACACACACACACACACACATTGTAAAAAAAAAAAAATATCCTGCTAAACCTAGAATTTGGTACAAAGAAGAGCCTTCATATATTGGCAATGGTGTCCCTCAGTAACTAAGGATTAATAAATCTACTAAACTGAGTAGATTTTGCTAATATTTAATGCAATTCATACACGCATTCTTTTCAGACACTTGTTCTACAAAACAACACAAAATTGACTTCCTAAATGCTACCCTTCACGGTATTCTTACCTACTGTGCAACAAATTGACACTTACGTAAAAAAGGCACAGGAGATGCAAGATCAAAACTATTTTCATAATAACACTGAAGTGTTATTTGTACTCACATGCAATATGCTCATCATCGCTATTTTCAAACAAATCGATAAATAACTCTTTAAGTGTCTCTGCTTTCATTTCTAATGCAGCAAATGTCGATAGTTTTAACCCACATAAACAAAAGCTCTTTGGGTCATCTCAATACATTTTAAGTCGATAAAGAAGGTCATTTCTTAAAAATGACCTTAGTGCTGAGGGAAAAGCAGAAGAGACTCAGAAAAGGTAGGACAAGTCTTCTGTGTCAAATTCATCCGTCACATGGAACCATGCACTTTGTCAGACACAGCCTTAACCAAAGGCACCAAAGCCTACCAGAAAGTTTGAGGGAAAAGGCCTCAGACTCAGAGATCTGATTCAAAGTGAAGAAAACAAGAGTGGCTTTGAATAGTGCCAATAGTGCTCTGCCATGAGCCACAGCATGAGCTTAATTCACTACCACCCCATCAGGCCATAGTGCCCATGCCCTTCTCCCACCCCCATCCCCACCCCAAAATTCCAGTGGCTGCAGGGGCCCACCTTTCTGAAGATGCCTCCTCCTGGCCATTTTCTCTGGTAAGTCACACAATGGAAGGCCCCAGGGGGTCAGCCTGGAGCAGGAGAAGCAGCCACACTGTCCAAAGAACTTGCCCCATCCCTCAGTGCATTTAGGACAGCTGAGAAGCATGACAGCTCATGCAGAAATAGGCAAAAAGTGACGATCATGCCACTTAGTGGACATCCTTTGATGCATGAAATAAGAGCCATAGAACATGATGAAGGGAAAACAGGCCCTGGCCAAGAGAAGCAAGTTCCTCCAAGGTACAGAGTCTCTGGAGAGCTAAGAGCCACAAGGTCAAATCCCACTGTGATATATCAAAGGGCACACACGCCAGGGTTTCAACCCAAATGACCCACCAGTGCTCCTGACCAGAAACTTAAAGCTTGTCATTGAGCTCCAGTATGAACTTGTTCACTGCTTGGCAACTTTTTGGTTTGGGCTTTGCTTTTTTTTTTTTTTTTTTTTTTTTCTTGGAACATTGCTACAAACCTCAAACGCCATCTATACTGAGAGCTAGAGTGACCCTCTACTTCAACCTCTCTGATACTTGCTTGGCCAGTCACCTGGCTACTCTGTCCCTCCCCACGTGCCCTCCAGTGACTTTCTCTGTGCACACTTCCACTCTGCCACAGGCCCCTCTCTTCAGAACCACATAAATAATCCATTGGGGCTTTAAAACACACACATACATATCTTCCTTTGAAAACCTGTTTGGTGGAGACGACCACAGCAGAGCATGAAACAGGGGAGCTATGTGTAACCGGCTCCGGACGCCAGCCCTACTCCTCTGGCGTGTGCAAGGACAAGCCAATGACACTCAGGCCCAGAGCAGCTGCTCCAGAGCAGGGGAGACACTCCCCCATCACTAACCACTCGGAAGCCCTTCCAGAATCTCACCAGCTCCCCCTAGAGGGCATTAGTAAAATTTCCAGCATAGAAATTACAAAGTGAACTTACAGGTTCAAAAAGAAGGCCGTTTGTATAACACTCATTTAAAAAAAAATAAAAAAACCTTTGAAAAGTCTTTCTTGACCACAAAACTCAAGGCCAAATCATAAAGCCTCCCTCACACACACTGAGGTTGGGGGGAGGGAGGGTCATCCCTGGAGGCTTCAGACTCCAAGATAGGGTCTGGGGGTCAAAGGGAGTCCTCAGGGTTTCTGTCAACATAGAAAGCAGAAACTGAGGAGGGAACAAGCCAGTGGCAGAGGCAGCCTGGGCTAGAGACGCTTCATCTCACCAGTGATGGTCTAAATCCTGAACAAAGAGAACTGTGACTGGCTGAAATCTATCCTTTGCTAGGCACAGGGTTTCATGAAAATAAGTCAAAAGAGGGAGGGGGAGGGACAAGTGATCCAAAGGGCCCCGAGGCCAGAAGTTCTGAAAGTCCACCCTATTCCCAGAAGCTTAAGAGAATCCCTCAACCAAATGAGAGACCGACTGTGTAAACCCCTCCGCTTCCTATTGCCACAGACGCTCACGGCTCATACCACGCCCACACCAACATATTCTTCTAGAATCCGATGCACCCATGAGTTAAATCCCAAGACGACATGAGATCATGATCGCAGGACAAAATATGATCTAGGTGTCAAGACAGGCAGTCCTCTTCCATACTACGTGGGAGAACAAGGAAAGTGGATAGCTAATGTTCTAGGGGGGAAACCCAGAGGAACGGCACACAAACCTTCAGAAGGCCACCAGCTGGAAGTTATACCTTCGGAACCCAAACAAATTCAGGATGAAGGAGAGTCGTTTAAAGATGTTGCTGCCTTCCATTTCTAAGGGGCAGAGGACCCTGAGAGGCCAAGAGTTATAAGGGTAACAAAAGCAGAGAGGGAAGCCAAGAGGTCCTTGGCTTATGTGCATCCGAAAAATGAAGACAACAAAACTGCACAGACTTCTCTGGAGGTCACTGTCAGTAAGACATGTTGGTGGACAGACAGCTGATCAGGAAGGAGAAAGAGAAGAAGATGCTTGAGGAAGCAACCATGGAAAAAAACCCTCAAATACAAGACCTGGATAACCTGGATATATATAAAAAAAAAAAAGAAAAAGAAAAGACACTAGAGAAACACAAAGGTCTTGTAGAATTCAGTTCCATTCTAAACAGGAGCACCCAGTAACTCCCCTTCATGGCACAAGACATTCAAAGCATCCTTGCTACATAGAATGGTGAGAGCTGCCAACTTGAAGCACAATCCTGGGACAAACACACCCAGAAACACAGCTCTGAGCAGCACACGTCCCGAAGATGCCAGCAGTGTCTAGCCTGACTCCCGACTACAGGGGGGAGCCCCGCCCACTAGCACAACCCACCAGCCAATCAGAGGGCCTTTCCCTAGTTATTCTTGCTGGAGGAGCTGGGTCTAGACTGAAGATCATTTCCTTTGGTCACCCAAGTTCCCCGGCACAGCACACCCTTCTCACCTGCTATGACTCAGGGTCACCTTTTATAAAAAGTGCAAGAAGCCCTCTCTTCTGAAGAGCTGTTGTCACAGGAAGCCTATTGTTTCCACACTTTCTGAGGTTACCCCAGGATGGGGGAGCTATCCCAGTGAGGAGCCCATAACCAGTTGAAGGGACTTCCTCCACTACACCTTAGACCTTCTTAAGAAAACATTCTGTTATAAGAATATTCTGTAATAAGAAAGACAAACATTCTGTACTATGAAGAAAAACATTCTATACGAATATTCTTAAAAGAGCCTCTGCTCAAGAAGGGTATGCACAATCCGAGCTGTGTGACTTTAACAGCTAGCTACAATAGAAAGACACACCACCAATAGTATATATAGTTGGGAAACTCCGCCTTGACTAAAGACTAGGCCTCTACGTCTACACACACCTTGTCCCAGAGCATACCTGAAGTCTTTCCTGACCTCGTATATGTTCTCTGCTGAAACCTTTCCTTCTGCAGATAAGTGCAGAAGAACCACTGTGTCAAAGTGTCAAAGAGGAATCAACTCAGTTCTTGAAAAGAAGGTACATCTCTGGAGTCAGCCCGATCCCCAGCCTCCCTGGGGCCTCAGCAGCTGCCACAGGCCCTTCTGAACAAGAATCATGAGATTGGAATCCCAGCTGTGGACAGCCTCCATATTCTCTGGCTAGGTTGTCTATATACACAGCAAATGAGAATACGGCACACAGTCCATACCATTCGCACCACCAGCCTCTGTGTAGTATTGCCAGTTTTAAGTGATGTAGTCTCAGAAGTGCCATTTGTAATTAACCCCAAAACTAATGACCTGTGTCTCCAGATCTCCGATGTAAAAATCAGAATCTACAGTACCACATGTCCATAGGGACCTGCAACACTGATTAATTGGGTCTACAGCGTACATCACAGAATCTACAGTACCACATGTCCATAGGGACCTGCAACACTGATTGATTAGGTCTACAGCGTACATCACTGAACATCTTATTGTTGTCCTCTGGGTTGGGAAACATCTGGCCCACACAATCAAAACCTAACAAAGCAGCTGCAGGTGAGCCTCAAAATTCAGTCAATCTAGGTATTTTTAAAGTTTTTTTCATAGCAACACTAATACAAGATAACATCACATGTCAAATGACCCTTGCAAAAAAAAAGTTCCCCAGCCCTGTGAGAGAGTCTCATGTTAACATTTATATCTGGCTCCACAGAACACATCTTTACTTGTAAGGCAGCCAGCATCGCCAGGGAACACAAATGCCTTTCCCCGACTCTACACATCTCTTGGCACAATTGTAGGACTCCAAGGTGCTAAGTGGAATCCTAGGCACGTAATTCATAGCCATCAGCTGTGCAGTGGATGGCCCAGGTCCACACAATCAAAACAGAAGCTCATCAGTACTGACCAATACGCTCAGTCATAACCTCTGAGTCATAACCTCTACACGCCTGACTCACACCCAGCCATCATCATTGACCAACTCAAGGCGAAAAACAAACCAACAACAACAACCTAGCACCTGGTTTCCTTATTCTAAGACCCAGTGGTAGCCCTTGCTCTTCCCACAGCATTTCTAAAGCTCGCTTCTATTGCCTTGGGCCACTCATCAGAGGCAAACTCATAGTGAGGAATTGGTGAGCGTGCAACTAGAAGACTGCCCTAGAGGAAGCACTGAGAGGTATTCAAGGAAAAACAAAAGGTTTCCAAGTCTGGAGGAACATTCTTCATTCTTCAGAGGTGACACAATCTTGAGACAGAATGACCGAACGATCTTAGAGCAGGTGCGTAAGAAGTTAAACAAGAGAAAGACAGCTGAGCCTGATTTGTCTATAGAAGACGATTAAACAGAACCACAGAAACTATTAAAGGCCCTCAAAGCCCACCTAAGATACCCCAATATGACACCCCCAAAACAAGGGCGCTCGTGGGCTTCTCCCACAGAGCATTTAGGCCACCCTCCCTCAATAGTGGTGACTTCAAGTTCTTCAAATACTCATTTTCTACTTCTGCTTCTTCCAGAGCCTACTGCCTGGGGCTCCTTTCTGAATGAGGAAGCATCGTCTCTCAGGTTCATTCATTTGCCACAAATGATTACTTCAAGATCTTGTCCCCCCCCCCCCAAGATATTTTGTCCCACAGTAAAGGACTGTGAAATAAATGTATGCTGCATTTCCCAACCAAGTCTGCAGCCCTTTGACTTTGAAAGCCTCCCTTTCCTAGGATTGTACTACATATACAGTCAGTGTACAGAAGTAGGCAGAAATCAGAGGTCAGGGTCAGAACATTGAACATTACCCCATTACAGAGTGCTCAGCCCAGAGAAAACATGGCAAGGAGCAATTTGATTCCCTCTCTCTCCCTAAAGCGGACATCCAGAAAAGTCTGGAGGTGATTTTCACTATCAGTACGGTGGAAGGGATGTTGTGGAAAGTGCTACTAGCCATCAAGTAGATAGATCCCACTACTACCAAGTTCCCCCACCCCCCGTGTCTAGGACTGTCCCCCACAACAAAGAATGTGTCAAAAGTCAACAGTGCTAAGGCTGAGGGACTTAAGACTCCCCAAGCATCCAAGAGCTTGAGTCTGGGACCCCTCTGAGCTGCCTTCATTAAGCCATAGATACAAAAATCATATGCATACTGTACATGCACACACAAACATATAGCTTTCAAGCTAGGGGCTGGGGGCTCAGCAACCCCACATGCCCGTTCATGAATGCCTCTCAATCTCACACCAGCAAGAGAAATGGAGGTCAATGCTGTTTGGGGAGCAGTCTGTTTCTTTTATCTTCATAAATAAAATGAACCCTGTCCAAAAGGACTGTTGGCACATTCTCCCCGCTTAAATCCTACAGACATCCAGGTGAGCTGGGACTATTACAATCACCATATGATAGAGAAGACTAAGTACACACCACTTGCAAGTGACGACAGGAGTGACCCCATGTAGCCCAGGCTCAGAAACTAAGCATGGACCCTGCTGTGATCCCCAAAGGTTCTGGCTCCTCCGGGTTTTCCACCTGGCTCACACAGATGAAGTGGGAAGGCTGAGCCTAGAGAAATTATTAAGAAATACCTGGCCGACCACTGTGCCGCCCATGTGAAGCTGCATTGCAGACAGACTTGCAGACGTGGAGATCGATGAACAGGTGGACACAGACACCAAATAGGGGCAGGGGGGTACCTTCAAGCGCCCTGTTGGGTTGCAGGGAGCCCACTGCTCCTGAACCTTCCTACAGGGAGGAGGCCTCCCCAGGGGCAGCTCTGGCAGGAAGCCCCAAGGGTCCCCATCAGCTCCTTCTTATCTCCAACCAGTGAACTTGATCAGCGCACGCCAGTCACCCAGCACCAGGCCACACCCCCTGCCACTGACCACTCCCACCACCCTTCCCCACTCAGAGCCTACCAGGCCCCTGTCTGTGCTCCTCGAAGGAGCCAGAAGTTATCTGGAAATTTATGAAAGCGAAAGCAAATGGCAAATCCCTTGAGTTTCCTAATTTTCCTTCAGTAAGGCCTCCTGTTGGCTCTCCGTCTCTCTCTGCTTTTGTTTCATAGGAAGAGGCTGTGGATAGTCCAAGCTAGCGAGTGATCACAGGAACCAACATTACTTTCCTCCTCTGGCTGGACCCTAGGACCACAGACTGGCTCTGGCCTTGGGATTGTGAGCCGCGGGGAGCTGGCCTCTCTCCTGGCATCCTGATGGTCTCTTTTAGTCTCCTCACTCTTGAAGACCATGACACGTAAGCATCCACTAGGAGCCTGGAACTATCAAGAAACTACATTCAAACACACTGATCAGATGCAGGGTTTCCTAAAAATTTGCAAATACACATGTTCAGAAAACAGCCAACCAGATGTTATACACTTACCAGACCTGCTTTTTGAATAAGTAAAATGTTAGCATAAAGTGAAGCTCCGCAGCGTCCTGTCCTACCTTCCACGCCCTCACTCCCCAAGTCCATCCCTATCCAGGTCTGAGATGCACTCATTACTCTCTCGTTATGGTTCTGTAGCCAGAACCAGCATGGCAAGCTACTTGGTGACTAGTAGAAACAGCAATACAATGTGCATATCTGGGCACAACTGGACCCAATGCCTTTCCTAGAACAGGCTGGAAAGGATAAGCCTGCCGTTCTGTGAGGAGATGATCCTGGGAGGAAGAGGTGAATGGCTGGGATGAGGCAGGTACTAGACTCACTCAGCATCATCAGAGTGGGCATACAGAGAGGGCTCTCCCTGCCTCTGAGAAAATCCTGCCCCCCGGTATAAATGCACTCATGCTTTCAACATCAGAGAAGCTGCTGGGCATGTGTGCAGAGGACAGATTCTGAGGAGAATCATGGTTCGAGGCAAAAAACTTAGGAAGGCCCCCAACTCACCTCCACCTACCAGGCCAACAAACAAGGCAGGAATTGTAGACTGTGTCCTAGCTATGGTCCCACTGGGAGGCATAGGTCAGAGTGATCATGGTCCCCAGCTGGCCCTAGGTTAAACACAAGATCCTGGCAAAAATAATAATAATAATAATAACTAAGAGCCACGTACTGGTGGCTCATGCCCAGCATCCTAGCTAACTCAGGAGGCTGAGATCTGAGGATAGCAGTTCAAAGCCAGCCTGGGCAGAAAAGTCTGTGAGACTCATCTCTAATTAACCACCCAAAAAGCCAGAAGTCACACCTGCCCAGCTCCTCTGTGGATGCTAAGGTGGGAGGTCCAGTCCCTGGCTTTGTTATCTGAGCTGCTCCTCCAGGGCCTCTGCTCTCCAGACCATTCGTTTACCTGGCAGATCTGGAATTTTCCCCATTCATCTAAGCCACAGCCCAGGACATTGAGACTAAGGAGGAGCTCGCTCAAGACAGGGCTGGCTTGGAATCCCAGGGAAGCCAGATGGCCAGGGGCAAAAACATGGTTTTCTTTTTTGATCTGACATCCCTTTCTCTGGTGGGAGATTAAACTTGTTTGAAATTTCATGGTGAGTGTGAAGATGGTCACAAGGGGGCAGCAGAGACAGTTACCTAAAAATAATTAGTCTGAATTATTGGCCCACAAATTCTAATTTGTGCAACCCTAACAGGTTATTTACAAGCTCCCCGAGAGGAATGTTAATTTTAAAATGAAAGAGGAGGATGGGCTGGCTCAGTGGTTGAGTGCTTGCCTTGCATGCATGAGTTCGATTCCTCAGCACCACATAAGCAGAAAAATCCGGAAGTGGCGCTGTGGCTCAAGTGGTAGAGCACTAGCCTTGAGCTGAAGAGCTGAGGGACAGTGCTCAGGCCCAGAGTTCAGGACCCACAACTGACCCTCCCCCCCCAAAAAAAATGAAAGAGGAGGAGGAGCTACTCCTCAAGACTATTCTAGTAATCCACTAGGGCAGAGAACCAATAGGCTGGTTTCTTTATAACCCCGGGCCTAATTTGCTGACAACCAGCATGAATTCACCAGGACTCTGGGAGTATTATAAACTCTCAGGACCCACTGAACTCTCAGCCAGGATGGATAAGGAAGTCTGTGAGACTGTTAACACCAAAGAAGCACCAAAAAAAAAAAAAATGGAACTAGAGCTGTGACTCAAGTGGTAGAGCACAAAAGTATTGAGCACAAAAGCTCAGGGCCATTGCCCAGTCCCTGAGTTCAAGCCCCAGGGCTGTCCCAAATTTTTTTTAAAAAAAGTATTTGGGGCTGGGAAGGTGGCTCAGTGGTACAGCGCTTGCCTTGCATGCATGTGGCCCTGGGTTCAATTCCTCAGCACCACATAAGCAGAAAAAAAGCCAGAAGTGGCACTGTGGCTCAAGTGGTAGAGCGCTCGCCTTGAGCTGAAGAGCTGAGGGACAGCGCCCAGGCCCAGAGTTCAAGCCCCACGACCGACAAAAAAAAAAAAAAAAATGTATTTGTTTACCATCATGGAGTAAAAGAGTGTCACAGACTTCAAGCCCCCTATCTGAGGTCCGTTAACCCTGTAGTACCCCAGAACTAGGTATTAAATGGTGGCAGGAGCTCTTGGCCATGACCTCTGTCTCAGGGGGATTTCATGGTCATGTGTAACTCAGGGGGCAGGCACACTTGATGTCAGCCAAGGAGTGTCTCACCTGGAGTTATGTTATAGAAGTCCTCTAAGCCCAGGCAAAGAGAGAAGGGAGAAAAGGGCCAGAAAACTTCCTGCAGGCTGAACTTGTACAGCAGGCGAGGGGGTTGGATTATCAGGGATGATTGAGAGGAAGGGCCATACTTGAGACCTAAAGAACAAGATGAATAAAAGGCATTAGGGTGGGAAGAGATCAGCATAACCAGGGTACCAGGTAAGGGCTGCCTTCGAGTCAAACATCAAGCTGGCATGGGATGGAGACTTAGAACATCAACAAGGTCCTGAAATCAGGCGGCAAACTTTGGGCCTGATAGAGGCTGGCTTGCTGGAGGTCATTGGGGAGCTAAGTGTTCAAGCTAGGGAAGTGGGAATCTGAGCCCTGGAAAGGTCTGCTAGAGTTAGTCCCATGGGGAAAATCTCTCCTAAGCTTACAATGACAATTGTCTGTGGTAAGGTGTGGTACAGACCTGGCATCTAGCTGGTTGCTCCATGTCATGACAACCCCACCCTACTTCAAATTCAGTGCACCACCAGTGTGGGTCCTTGAGTTTCTTCTTCAGTCTCTTCTTGTTCCTAATTAATGACAGCATTGGTAGGGTACTTTTTACACAACATTTACATATAGCGGCATCTCATCCAGCAATAATGCTTTGACATCAGCATTTCTCTAATTTAAAGGTAGGTAAATGCAAGAGTACAGCTCACAATTGAGCCCAAAGGAAAGCAAATCAGATGTCTGATTCAGGGAGCCCTCTTCTCCTATGGCCTCCAATGCTCAGGACTGTCTTGGCCTCAATCCCTCGGGATATTCTTTCTTCCTCTTTCATTCATCCCAGGACAGATGTGAGGATTTCATTTTGTTCCAAATCTTCTTCTTTGTCCAATGTTTCTAAAAATCAATGAGCTAGATCCATGTGAGTGTGTTTCCCCTGAAACCCAAGCCCTGACTTCCAACCTCTAACTCTAGCCTGTGCCTCAGACAGCCTGTCGCTTAGTCCTTCCATTAGGGCATCAAATCGATCCTATCCTGAAGGTCAAGTTCATCATGGCTCTGTTGATCTAGTTCCTAGTGGCCCTGCTGACCACTTGCCCTGGACTGAGGTAATCCTAGAGAGCAGGAATATTCTCAGTGTCTTCCACAGATCCAAGCACAGCAGCTAGAGAACTTACCTCTCTCCCAAAACAGGCTCCCCTCCCATTTTTCCTGTCCTGTCCACAGTGACATTGCTCCTCCTCTGACTCACCCCTCTCTAACTGTCTCCTCTTCCCTCAACGGTCATCTCTTCTCGGCAGGGACCAACTGCCTTTTAGATCTTCCACCTCTTCCACATTCCAACAGTCAACGACTCACCCACTCGCCAGTGAGCCCAGGCCAAGTCCCTCCTACCTAATCTTACCCCATGCTCTGCCCCTTGCTAGCAAGGGTTTTCCCCCAAAGACCCCTGAATGTCTTTGAGGCAGAACTGGTGTCTCATTTTTCATCCCTAGTTGATACTAAGGGGAAAATTAATATATTGTGCAAATTAGGGCTTTTGTTAAAAAAAGGTCTGGTCCATAGGATCTTTTTGATTAAAAATAATGTTTGGGGCCTGGGAAGGTGGCTCAGTGGCAGAGTGCTTGCTTTGCATGCATGAGGCCCTGGGTTCGATTCCTCAGCGCCACATAAGGAGAAAAAAAGCCAGAAGTGGCGCTGTGGCTTGAGTGGTAGAGGGCTAGCCTTGAGCTGAAGAGCTGAGGGACAGTGCCCAGGCCCAGTGTTCAGGCCCCACAACCAACGAAAAAATAATAAATTTAACAACATAGACGTATTTCTTGACATAAAAAGTTATAAAGTTGGTCACCGACAGCCCAGCTCCTTGCCTGACAATCAAACCATGTTTTGATCTATTTGTGCTGCTTCAGAGGAATTTATACCTGAGTGCTGGAAACGTAATCCTGGAGCCCATGTCCAAAACTTACTTTACCAGGCTCTCTACAGTAAGACCTAGTTCTATCTCTTTTTAATCTTCTTCCTTTTAAAGTTCAGACTTACAGCCGGGCGCTGGTGGCTCACGCCTGTAATCCTAGCTACTCAGGAGGCTGAGATCTGAGGATCGCGGTTCAAAGCCAGCCCGGGCAGGAGAGACGGTGAGACTCCTATCTCCAATAAACCACCAGAAAACCGGAAGTGGCGCTGTAGCTCAAGTGGTAGAGCGCTCGCCTTGAGCTGAAGAGCTGAGGGACAGCGCCCAGGCCCAGAGTTCAAGTCCCACGACCGAAAAAAAAAAAAAAAAAAAGTTCAGACTTACAAAACAATGACAGAAATAATAAAATTCCCATGAACTTTTTAACTCAGCTTTCCCCTAACAATTGTCACACAACAATCAAAACCAGAAAATTAACATCTACACATTAATAAATCTACAGACTTTACTCAGATATACCCAGTGGCCCATCCACCTCTTCTCATATTCCAGGACCCCACTTGACTTTACAGCTCATTTTAATATCAGGCAGAGCTAGTCTTCCCTCCTTTTTTTGGGGGGGGGGTGTTCCAGTCGTGGGACCTAAACTCTGGGCCTGGGCGCTGTCCCTCAGCTCTTCAGCTCAAGGCTAGCACTCTATCACTTGAGCCACAGCGCCACTTCCAGCTTTTTTCTTTTTGCTTATGTGGTGCTGAGGAATCGAACCTAGGGCCTCATGCATGCAAGGCAAGTGCTCTACCACTGAGCTACCTTCCCAGCCCTCTTCTCTCCTTTTGTCTCAGTTTTTCCCTAGCTATTCTAGCATGCTTATTTCCTATATTAGATTTACCAACTTCATAAAACAAAAAGATTGGTTTTGGTTCTTGTCACCATGGGGCTTGAACTCTGGACCTGGGTGCTGTCCCTCAGCTCTTCAGCTCAAGTTAGCATTCTACCACTTGAGTCTCAGTGCCACTTCTGGTTTTCTGGTGGTTTATTGGAGATAAGAGTCTCATGGACGGGGCTGGGAAGGTGGCTCAGTGGTAGAACGCTTGCCTTGCATGCCTGAGGCCCTGGGTTCGATTCCTCAGCACCACATAAGAAAAAAGAAAAAAGCCAGAAGTGGTGCTGTGGCTTAAGTGGTAGAGCGCTAGCCTTGAGCTGAAGAGCTGAGGGACAGTTCCCAAGCTCAGAGTTCATGGCCCATGACCAGACCCCCCTCCCTCAAAAAAAAAAAAAGAGTCTCATGGACTTTCCTTGCCTGGGCTGGCTTTGCACCAAAATCCTCAGATCTCAGCCTCCTGAGTAGCTAGGATTACAGGCATGAGCCACTGGGGCCTGGCACAAGATTGTTATTTTTTTTGTTTTGTTTGTTTTTGTTTGTTTGGTTTTTTGGGGGTCCAGTCATGGGACCTGAACTCCGGGCCTGGACGCTGTCCTTCAGCTCTTCACCTCAAGGTTAGCACGCTACTACTTGAGCCACAGCCTCACTTCCAGTTTTTTTTTTTTTCTTTTTGCTTATGTGGTGCTGAGGAATCGAATTCAGGGCCTCATGCATGCAAGGCAAGTGCTCTACCACTGAGCCACCTTCCCAGCCCAAGACTGTTATTTTTTTATGCCAGTACTGGGCTTGAACTCAGGGTGTCAAGCTGTCCTCTAGCTTTTTTGTTGCTGTTGTTCAAAGTTAGCACTCTACCACTGGAGACACACCTCCACTACCAGCATTTTGCTGACTGGACATAAGAGTCTCATGGATGTTTTATGCCTGGGCTGGCTTTGAACCTCAATCCTCAGATCCCAGCCTCCTGAGGAGCTAGGATTAGAAGCATAAGCCACCAGTGCCTGTATATTGGTATTTTTATAATACACTATGTTTATAAATTAACTTGTGGAAAAGTAGCATCATAAAGAAGTTGAGTTTTGTTATCTAGAATCAGGGGCTATCTTCCCACTTTGCATGTTTCTGTCTCCCAGAAGTGCAGCAAAAATTTCCTTTTATAGGTTTTGCACATTTCTTATGAAGTACATTCCTAAGAATTTTATCTTCCTTGTTGCTCTTCTTCTCAGAGTTTGTTCTGGTTTGGTTTGGGTTTTGGTGGTGGTGGTGGTGGTTTGTTTTGGTTTGGGCTTGGGGTTTTTTTTGTCAGTTATGGGGCTTGAACTCTGGGCCTGGGCACTGTCCCCGTGCTCTTCAACTTAAAGTGAGCGCTCTACCACTTGAGCCACAGCACTACTTTTGGTTTTCTAGTGGTATATTGAAGATAAGAGTTTCTCAGACTTTCCTGCCTGGGCTGGCTTTGAACTGTGATCCTCAGATCTCAGCTTCCTGAGTAGCTAGGATTACAGGTGTGAGCCACTGGTGCCAGTTGTTGGTTTGTTTTTTAAGATATTAGTTATTTAAACAAAGACATTAGTTACCAACCACCTACTATGCCTTAAGCTTCATACTATTCCTGCTTTATGGAGGAGAAAATGAGAGCACAGAGAAGTCAAGCTCCAAGCCCACACATTCTGTTTAGATTCCCATCTGCCTGGCTTCAAAACCTACACTTCCTTCACACCAAGAAACATCCAAGAATAGAACTGGGCTTCGAAGCTGAGGAAGCAGAAACCAGGCAGCCTAAGGGTGTCCCTTCTAAGGGTATGAGTGCCCCCTTAGGGGGTCAGCAATTTTTAACGTCAGTAGGGCATTCAAAGGAACTTCTCCAGGATTTTATACCCAGCCAAACTGGCCCTTCAGAACACTGACAATATATCAATGCTTTGGATTATGCAAAAACACAACTAATGCTGTTCCTCTTCTGATGAGATTCAGAGTGTAATAAGACTGTGTATGTGTGTGTATCTGTATACACACACACACACACACACACACACACACACACACACACACACACATATGCTGCAAGCTGTAGCAGATCTACAGACCAGATTCTCCAGGCTTCCATTCTGCACTCTTAAAGCCTTCCCAGTGGTGGGACAGGAGCTAGGTGAGAGGCAGACAAAGAGTGTGAGGACTGACAGGGATTGTGGGGCTGGCATACTGGACTGGTATACTAGACAGGCTGCCCCTGCGGTGGGCTCCTCTACCTCCAGGGGACTTCAGGTTGAGTGTCAGGCATCAAGAAGTAGTACAAGGCACCCACTGCAATTGGGTGTCTTGGAAACCATGTTCAGGTCAAGCAGTGGTGGGCCCAACCTTTCCTTCCTCATTCTCCTGAGCCAGGGGTGGAGAGCGCTGGGCTAGCACAGAGGTCCAGATCTAATGGAGGAGGCAGGCTTCACCCACAGAGAACCACTTTTAGTCACAGCATGTACTAGGGACTTCAGTCCTCTAAGAGCAATAACAGAATCAGTGTAAGAACTGTCTCTGTCTGTTCCCACAGGAGTCTTAAATTAATTCCTGAAGAGAAGGGGGCCTTGTCAGGCATCATATTATTGCTTTTGTGAAAACAAATTCCACAAGGGCTTAGTGGGTGAATAAACTAGCAAGTCTGAGGTTATCATGTCACCCTGTGACCTGGGGGAAAATTGAGGTAGGTTGTTCACATCTAGCAGCAATGCCCTACTGTCTTCTGTTATAAGGATAAACCGTCCTACCTGGCTCCCTACCCATAGGCTTGAGCCAGGCCTCTACTTCTGGCTTCCCACTGCTTAATTTGAAATATGAGTCTCACCTCTTTTGACTGGCTTCAAGTCATAATCCTCAGATCTGGGCCTCTTGAGTAGCTCGGATGATAGATGCGAGCTCAAAGCCTCTGCTCAGAGGGGTTTAAAGTGCTCCTCTTCTGCCCTTCAAAATCACATGTCCTGGTGTGTACCAAGGAAGGATATCGAGACAAAGAAAAAAACAAAACATAGGGTAAAATAAAGGTATCTGTGAGCAAGTCTAAGCTAATCATTATTTCTCCCCTCCACTTGCCTACTAGATTCACATCCAAGAGTCTTCTGGAATCTTCTTTGCCTTTCCTCATCTCACACCTGTCCCTAACTCTATCCACAGCCCTGGCTCTGGGCTTGGAGATTTCCCACTCTAACTTCTTCCTACTCCTCCGCCTGGGCTCCCCAAGCCTAGTTCAAGACCCCGAGTCCAGCTTTCTTCTCTTGTTCACCTACCAGCCATCAGCCGTCACCGTGGCGAGCTCCGGCTGCAGCGACCACTCCCGTAGTCGGACTGGGGATCCCAGTGGGGCCGGTACCCCCCTCCCCCCGCCATGTCCACTCCCGCTCTCCCCACCCTGGCACCCGCAGCAGTTTCCTGCTTTCGAGGTACACTGGACGCATCGCACCTGTGAACGTCTGCACCTTCTGCTCACTTCTGGCCGGTGCTCCACTGCACACATCCGGGACCTTTGGTGGAGTCTTGGGCAGCTGGGGGCGACGGAGCCACGCCCCCTTCCACGTGTCCCCGCCCGCCACGCCCCTTCCACTCTCTCCGGCGGGCAGCGTGTGCTGCCGCAGGTGCGGCGGGCATTGTCTCTTTAGTGGTGGAGAGTGCCCTGTAGTCGAGTTGTCCTCTTGGCGCAGTGGGCAGCACGTCAGCCGCATAACTTGCGGGTCCTGAGTTCGAATTCAGTGAGGGCATGGTCTTTTGCCATGCTATATGGGCTGTCCCCCAGCAACGTGCATCGAGGTGAAAAAGAGGCTCAGAAAGATGCTGCGCCAGGGACCCCGAGACACATACCCCCAACTTGGGAACCATGTGTCAAGGGGGTGCACTCCATTCTCCTCCACAGGACTGCGGATATAAATAAGGTTTGAGGTCCTCGTGCAAGTCGTTTAACATTGCCACAAAAGAAATGTCCATTACAGTTCTTCCAGGAATTAAATCTGCAAATTAGAAGGCCACACTTGCTGTTGGGGAATCTGGGAGGCGGACCCTTCTTGAGACTGATGACATCGATCCCACTTCTTTTGTAGTATCCATGAAAATGTGTCTCCTAGACTACCTGTAGTCTAGGAAGTCTTTTCCAAACCTTTTCAGTTCCTGGTTGATGGAATCAATGCATGATTGAGCCATGGATACAAGACTGTACTTTTTCTTGTTACTTGGTCTAAGCTCCTCACCCCAACCTGGGAGAATGGATCACTATAACTGCATTTGCTAAGCAGAAACATCACCCATCCAGCACAGGGACTTCCTTTGTTCCCTGAAAGAAACAGACATGTATCCAGGCTAATTTTGTGTTTACTTTGCTAGTTTATTCATTACAATTATATTTCACAAACTTCCCTATCCAAACCTAGAAACCAGTGGTAGAAAAATAACAAAGGAAAAGCCACAAGCCACATAATATAAACCCGGGAGTCGGGGCTGGAGGTGTAGGAAAGGGATGGATGACCAATTATCAAGACCGAGATGGAGGAGGTACTGAAACTTTCCGGAACCCTGAACTGAGCTCTTCTTTGAGCCATGGCCCAGGATCCTCAATACAAGAGCTGGTAAACTGTGGCGGTATTCTTGGAGCCTGTGACCAGATACTTGTTATCCGAGGAAATATCACAACACAGAATGTCTGAAGACTCCTCTGCCTAGAAGGAAAGAGGGGGTGAGGCAAGGACTGTTAGAACTGTTTGGTTTGCAGAGACCTAAGGCTTGCTCTGCAAACAAGACCAAGGCATAGGGCTCAAGGTGGAGCCCATGAGTTCAGTGTCCCCTACTCTACTAAAGGCCAGCTCAGAGGTGCTTTCCTGCGCCCTCTCGATCCACCAAGTAGGTTCAGGGCCCACAAGTACCCAGTGCTTTGAGTCTGTACACACACCCTCCCTTCCCTTCCCATACCTGAAACAACCTTTGTAGACTCGGGGCCTCTATGCAGTGGACGGACTCATCTTGTGTAGATACAAAATAGGTCCCTGGGAAAGAAACAGACAAGGAGGCCAGAGACTTGAGGCTGTGTTGTCATTCCAGCTCTGCCCTGAGCTAGACTGAGGAGAGAGAGGACAACTCTTTTTCTGCCTCAGTTTCCTTGCCTATGAAAATCAGAAACATAACCTAGGCCCATTCTCTGCCGCAGCCCTCCCGCCATGCAGAGGATCAGGGGTGCCACTGAACCAAATGGACCATCACACAGGGCTGTGTGACTCTTCCGTCGTTCTCTCTGTCTGCATCTTCTGTGTCATTCTGTACAAGAAGCTCTCATATAACAGGAAAAGGAGGACAAGAGAAAGACAATACAAAAGTGAGTTCCCCCCACACACACACACACAAATGTCTACAGCAGCCGCCTGGTTATCACTCACCACTGGAAGCAAACTTGAGGTTGTGGTGATGGGTGTATCTTTGTATCACAGCCTTAAATTTCTCATCGCGATGAGCGTGCAGGATTACAATGTCACTCATTTTCAGGCCCGCTAACACCCACTCCTCACCGGGGTCATGTGTTATGCAGAGGATCTGGTTAGAAGATGGTTTGAGGTCAGTCAGTATTCCACGTCCCCAGGGCCATCCTTACATGCTTGAATCTGTGACCTCTGACCCCACCTCCCCCTCCCCCCCATGCCTAGCCATCCAAAGCTCCGCAGGGATGCACCAGTCCTGACACGACCAACAGGTACCTCATTACTTAAGTGATGCTGTTGCAGCCTCTGGTAACTCCTCAGGTCCCAGGAATACAAGATGGTGTCTTCACCGCCCGTCCAGAACTTGTGGCCTGTGATGTCCACACAGCGGGAGCCATAGACGGGCACTTCATGTTTCCTGGTGGGAAAACAACTCACAGGTCCACAGACAAGCATGGCGGCCCCACCCGTAGCACCCAAGGAGAGGAGGGCAGGGCAGGGCCTTGCAGGCCAGCTGTGCTCAGTGGGAGCGGGTCTGGAGGGGACAGGCCATACCTGATCAAGATTTGGTTCTGCACATCCCAGATCTCCACAAATCCTTTGAAGCAAGCCAAGCAGATGTGGGCATCCGAGGAGACGGCCAGGGAATAGCAAATGGGGCCTGTGGAGGCCAGCTGTGCTTTGACTTGGGGTGTGGGCGCCAGGTCCCAGAGCGTCAGCGTCTGAGCCACGCCTCCGGTGATGAGGCTCTGCTCGTCAGGGAAGAGCTTGCAGGTGAGGACCCGGTTCTGCCGATTCTGAAGCAATAGTACAGACTCCGTTAACCCCTGCTCCCACCCCACCCCACCACTGAAGACAGAGGGCTGGTGTCAGCCTCCCCAAAGCTCCCCAGAGCCATGCCTGAAAGTCCAGCTGGGCCTTAGGGGTCCTGTCGAAGGCGTGCAGAGCGCTGTCGTCCCACACCCTGATGTAGCCCGAGCCACACGTGTACACGTGGTGGGGGGCGCGGCTGACGGCAATGGCGTTGACCCTCTTCCCGTGGAGCAGCGTGCCCACCTTGCAGAAATCGCCCGGGGCCCTCCTGACCATCACCTCAGGCGGGACTGGGGGCTGAGGAGAGGACAGGGCGGGGGTGGGGGGAGGCTCAGCGTGCTTCCTTCCTGCAGCCGGACTCCTCGACATCACAGCAGATCTCAGAACACAACCTGGCCCCGCGGTGCCCCAGAGCATGGCTCTCTAGAAGAAGCCACACCATGGCACCCTGATGCTGGAGTCAGGATGGGGGACTAAGCAGAGCAGCTGTGTTTAGAAGAAGGGGGTTCCCCCAGGACACCACCAACTACGCAAGCATGGGCACACACTCCCACTTCTCAACAGACAGAGGGGAGCGGGGAACACCTGAGAGGCAAATACACCCCGGAAGACACTTACAATGTTCCTGAGGAATGACCAGACGTCTCTGCTCAGGGATGGTGACATATAGGGCTGGCCTGCAGAGAAACAACAATACCTACCACTCACAGACAGAGCACTGTGTTCTCCACCCCAGGGCCCTCACAATTGTGGGTTGCCAACCCCGGGGTCCAGCTTGGGTCTACCACCCCTTCCTACCTGCATTGTCACAGCCAATACTTACCAAATGTGGCTTCTGGTAGAAAGCTATGACATGTTGGAGAGAGGGAGGAGACAGAGTGAAGTAGGGAGCTTTGTGCCCGAACCCTCTCTCCCAAGGGCTCGTGGGGGTGAGGGGGACTCAGTGGGTTTTGTTCATCAGAGACCTACCTGGGGCCAGCTCTGTCCTTCAGTTCTCCCTCCGAGAACCACATGGCCTGGAGTCCAGACGTGTCCCGGCTCTGGAGGTCCCACTGCTCTTGGGTCATATTGCTCAGTTCCTGATACACGGGGCTGTGCTGTGCGGGGGGCAGTGGGGAGCTCCCGTAAGAACTGCCCAGCTGCTGCTGTCCTCGCTGCAGCTGAGGAGCGGTGGCACAACTCTCCCGCAGATTTCTCCTCTCCACGCGTCTGTCGTGAATCCTCAGTATCTTGAAGGCATCCGCTTCCTTCTCCTCAGCCATGTTCTTGGTCACCGGAGTTCTGGAACACCTGGCCTTTTGGAGGTGGAGAAGCAGGCAGACTCAGCAAACAGAACCTCGGGCTCCCCATTCGCCTGGCTCCCTTGTGGCGAGACAAGAGAACTGAGGCAGAAATGCAAGCGAGCTGTGTGAGATCTAGAAAGATCTGTGACTGTCTCCTTGGGTGAGGTCTCCGGAGATTGGCTGCCAAGTGGACTTTTATACACTTAAAACTCCATTTCTGGTCATAGGATATCATGGACTCCATTTCTGGTCATAGGAGATCAAACTCACACTTCAATCTGCCTGTTCACATTTCAAAAGAGGGTTCATTCTCAATAGACATGAAAACTCTAAGGTCACAGGAAATCTACACACACTGGGTTCTCACCCCTTCCCCCACACACACACACACACATTGGAAAGGGCAGCCTAGAGGAGTCCAAGACCAGAAGCTCAAATAGAAGATGTTGTATTTGGTGGGATGAAGGTACAGAATGATGGAGAAGTCGGCCCAGCAGTGGTACTGTAATTCTGAGAACTGAATGGAATCACACATGGAAAATACTCCACATGGCATGGTGCTGATGACAAAGACTCAACAAATAGAAGACAGCACTATTTGTGGACCATGCCAGGGACCAGAGTCCTGAGGATTGCAGGCAAAACAAGGGTTTTCCTTCCAGAAAATTCCATGACAGTGTAGCTTGCACAGTAGCTTGTCCTGTAGAGATTCTATCAGCAGAGCACAGTAGAGGTGTAAAGGCACAACAGTGGGGCAGGACATCTTCCAATGAAGAGAAATGGCCTGACTGTTAAACTCAATCCTGGACTCTCACTGAAGGTTCCAGAAGGCACCAGGGAAGACAAGATTATGTATCTGACCTTGAACTAAATATTCTGCATAGCTGACCTCATTTCATCTCACAGCTGTGCATGCCACATTATAGGGGGTTGTGTGTGTGTGTGTGTGTGTGTGTGTGTGTGTGTGTGTGTGTGTGTGTGTTTTGCTGGGGTTCAAACACAGGGCCTTGTACATGCAAAGCGAGGGTTCTACAACTGAGCTAAGCTCTTAGACTGTACAGGACACATTTTATAGATTTAAAAACTGGAGCTGGGTACCTGTAATCCCAGCTACTCAGGAGGCTGAGATCTGAGAATCGAGGTTCAAAGCCAGCCTGGGCAGGAAAGTCTGCGAGACTCTTATCTCCAATTAACCACCAGAAAATCAGAAGTGGCACTGTGGCTCAAATGGTAGAGAATTTGCCTTGAGCTGAAGAGCTGAGGGACAGCGCCCAGGCCCAAAGTTCAAGCCCCATCACACACACACACACACACACAACTGGAGCTCAGAATAGGTGAGCAACAAGATGATCAAACATCCATAGAGCACAAAGCAGCTCAACCCGGCCTTGTCTGGCTCTCTTTCCTCCCTTCCCATTAGAAGAAGGAAGGCACCATGGATCATCACTTTCAAGACATCTGCCTTTCACCAAGTATTTCCAATTTAAGGAATTTATCCGCTAAGTCCAACTGCATATATGCAAAATAACACACGTGTGTCAGAAAATTACATCATCATCTGTGAAAGCAGACGATTGGATAAGACCCAAGCAATCCTAAGAGGAGACAGATGAGACAGTTATAGCATATCATATAGTGGAAAAGTACTAGACTGTGAAAAATAACAAGCACATGTGCACTGGCATGGAGAATTCTGAGGTGTATTAATAAGTGGGAGAGGGAATGCAAAATTTAGGATGAGAGGCAAAAGATATGACTTTTATATAAGAGATTAAAATTTATCTTCATATATGTTTGCACATACACAAGAAATGTGGACGAGTATTTGCCTTTGGGGGATAGAAATGGGCAGATCAGAAAGAAGAATGGGAAGGAGATTTGTCACTGCGGGTTTGGTATTTTTTTTGCATACTTGTGAATAGTTCCATCTAAGTTAAAAAACCGTTGAACCTGATGCCTCAATCTCTAGTCTTTCCCCAGATGATTCTCAATTAGCCGTTTAGTTAATTTAATACATTTCCCCAAGGCACATCAGGTTTCCTTTAACCGGAACACAGAATAAATGCCTGAAGCACAAGTAGCTGCCATGATGTGGACCCTGAATGACTGATGAACCCAATGCCTGCACCCCATTTATGGAGGATGGGGAAAGCTTAAAACTAGTGTGGCAATTTAACCAGAATTCACCTTAAGAATATATGACCTACTAGGCACCGGTGGCTCATGCCTGTAATCCTAGCTTCTCAGGAGGCTGAGATCTGAGAATCACGGTTCAAAGCCAACCCAGGCAGGAAAGACTGTGAGACTTTTTGTTTTGTTTTGTTTTTTGGGTCCGGTCGTGGGGCCTGAACTCTGAACTCTGGGCCTGGGCGCTGTCCCTCAGCTCTTCAGCTCAAAGCTAGCACTCTACCACTTGAACCACAGCGCCACTTCCGGCTTTTTTCTTTTTGCTTATGTGGTGCTGAGGAATCGAACCCAGGGCCTCATGCATGCAAGGCAAGTGCTCTACCACTTAGCCACCTTCCCAGCCCCAGTCTGTGAGACTTTTATCTCCAGTTAACCACCAGAAAACAGAAAGTGGCACTGTGGCTCAAGTGGTGGAGCACTTGCCTTGAGCTGAAGAGCTTAGGGACAGCGCCCAGGCCCAGAGTTCAAGCCCCAAGACCACCACTAACAACAAAAGAGAATATATGACATTCTAGGAAGAGGTCCCTCACTTCTCTCTCCCAGAGCTGGGAAGTCAGAGACGCCCCCCAGCTTTCCTTGCCCAAACTCTGTTCCAAACCCTCAACATGAAATACCGGTGGCTAAGGCCTCCAAACCAGCAAGACAAATAGCCCCACAAGTAGCCTGTAGCAGGAAACTCACCTCTGAAGGCTGAAGCAAATCCCAGAGATGGGAGGTCAAGGGCCATGAAGACTCACATAGGCCTAGGATCTCTCCCCTAACCCTAGGATCTCTCCCCTAGCCCTGGATCCTCCTTTCCACACCTGTCACTGTACCCCCAGCCTTCAGCGCTGCTGTTTTTAAACACTAGCCCTGTATCCTGCAGCCCTCGCTGGGAAGGAGGGCCAGGTGTCTGAATCCTAGAAGTCTGGTTAATCATGGGGCATGCTACTCTGGGCTGACACTTCTATTCCTACTTGCTTCTCCGGCCAAAGACAAGATGGACAGCCCCAAGGAAATACATTCCAGGGGGCAAGATGGAGTGAGAAACTTTTGTGAGCTAAGTCTTTGGACAGGGTTCGGCCATCCCTGTAAGAGACCGGATTTAGGCAACGCTGAGTTGGGCTCAAATTCCCATCTCCAGGTGAAGGCCCTGAGCTCCTGCGGGCCGATCATGACTGAAGCCAATAATGGGTGATTAGAGAGATGACTTCTTCTCGCTTCGTGGGAAGGGAGGGAGTTTCTTTGGGGGTGATGAAAACTTCTGAAACAATTGTACACTTCATAATGGCAGACTTCACGTTGCTGGGGGGGGGGGGGAGATAACGAAAGCAAAAGCAGACACGGGTTGGTGGCATGACTCAGAGGCCGAGCGATCCCCATTGCTTTCCCCCCTTCTCTTCATCCAGCAAACTCCAGGCAATTTATTTGGCCTGGGGCTTTCTTGCTTTTTAGCCGCAGGTCCCCCCCCTTCCCAGGACATCAGGGGAAGGGCAAGGGGTGTCCCTAGCATTTGAATGTTGGCCAACATCCTGGTTTGCGAGGGGAAGGGGGGAGGTTGATCGGGATTCGAACCCCAAAACATCAGGGTCTGCTGATCTGTAAAGGAGGCGCTGGCGCCCTCTGATGGACCATGGCAGGGCAGCCCGACCTAATGGAGTCCGTGGCCTCCGCCCTGGATTCGTGGATTGTGTTTCTTTTCAAATCCACCTTCACGAAATAGCGCCACCTTCTCCCGGCTGCTGCTCGCCCGGCCCAGGCGCGGCGCCCCGCGTCCAGCCCCACCGCTCCAGGGCGAGGGGCGGAGGCGGCCACGCGGGGCCCGCAGGGAGGAGGCCGCGCGGGGCCGGGCCCGGTCTGTCCCGGGAGGGGGCTGGGGGAGCCGTCTTCCAAGCCCCCCCAGTCCTTCCCCGGCCCCCTTCCCAGGAGGGCCACAATGGCGGCCTCCGCGCCCACGTGGCGCCTCGTCCTTCCCACCCCACCCGGCCTGCCCGCCGTGCAACGCCGGGGCTCCCTAGCCTGCATTCACCGCCTCCAAGCTCGGCTTTGTTCTCTTCCGCGTAATACTTCCCGGGAAAGGGGGCGCGGGGTGCAGGGGTGCGCCGTGGGCGCGGCATCCCGCGGGAGGCCCCTGCTTCCCACGGCCCGGGCGCCTCCAAGGCCTCCGCGCCTCTGCCATCTTCGCTTCCACCCCAGCGGCCCCACGTGACCGGCCTCCCGCGGGACGGCTGCCCCCCACCCCGTCCCCACCCCCGGGGGGGGGGGCTCCGGATCCGGGCAGTTGTTGCAGGAGAAGGGCCTCGTGTGGCGGCGGTGGCCTCCGCGCCCGCCACTCTCTCCCCGCCCTGCTTTGGAAGCTCGGGCGGCCTCCGCCCCGCGCGCGCGCGCCGCCCCCCCCCCCCCGGGTGGAGGGGGATGGGAGCTGCGATGGCTCCTCCGCGCCCCGCGCCCCCGCGCCCACCCGCAGCGCCCCGCGCCCCCCGCGCCCGGCCCCTCCGACGCCAGCTCGAGGCTCGGGACACGAGCCGCAGACTCCAGTCCGGTGGATTGTGGAGGCCCTCGCGGAGCCCACGCTGCGCCCCCAGAGGCCCCGGGGCCGGGCCTGGGCCGAGCCGGGCCCCTTCGCGCCCATCCCGGCAGCCCGGGGGCTCTCAGGGCTCCCCCCCCCCCGCCCCGGCAGACAGGGGTGGGGGGCGAGGCGGACACGGGAGCCCCGTGGCAGAACAGTCCCTTACCGTGGTTGGTTGAGGGTGAGCCCCTGGGGCCGGAGGCCGCCAGGGAGGAGGCTCAGTGCGAGGGGAGGCCCGGCCCGGGCTGCGGGTGGCGGGATTTCCGTGGCCGGGAAGAGGGTGGGGAGCCACACCTGGGGAACGTGGCAGCCACTTGGGGACCAGCCCGAGCCCGGGGAGATGAGGCTGGAGGAGATCAGGCTGGAGGGAGGTTCCGGCCGGGAGCATGGAGAGGACCCGGAGGCTCGGATCCCAGGCGGGAGCCCCCAGGAGGCCTGGAAGGTGCTGGAGGTCTGGAAAGCCTGGGTCTGCAGCGCTTGGGGCCTGAGGTCTTCCGGGCCTCGCCCCTCTCCTCCCCCCTTGGCCGAGGTTGGCCCGAGACATTGTGGAACAGAAGGAGGGGGGAGTCCCGGGGAGGGGGGAGATGGGGGGGGGCCCAGGGCCGGGATAGCAGACCAGGTGGGGGAGAGGCCAGGAGGAAGTGCAGGCTGCTGGCCTCCTTCCTCTCGAGGGACCCTGGAACCCATGGACCACCCCCCAGCCCCAGCCCAACCTACTGGACCCTTCACAAGGCTCCCAGCGCGCCCCACCCGCAGGTGACTGGACAGCCATGTTTGCCGCTGAGCTTCCATTTCCTCTCCTGGCCAGGCCGGCCAGGCACTCCACGCCCCAAGCATGGCATTCTGGGATGAGAGGGTACCAGCACCCCGCAGGTACAGAGCCTCTGATCCACACTGAAGGTGGAAGACTTTAGACATCCCCACCCCCACCCAGGGCTACAAATACCATATTTTGTGTGCAGGGACAGGGGTCTCCAGGGCTGAGGCTTCTCTGTGCCCCAAACAGCTCCCGGCTTAGAGTAGTGAGGGCCGCAGCCACGGAGTACTGGGCTTGGGTGCTGTGGCCAGGTCACTTCATGCATGGATCCCCAGGGTCTGAGCAGATGGACAAAGCTGGACAGTCAAAACCCCACAGGGACTGTTAGGGCAGGAAGAACCTTCCAGAGTCCCGGGTCCAGTCCAGCCCTGCATTCACCAGGAGCCTAAAGCCCAGAGAGGTCCAACTTCACACAGGACATGGGTGGTTGGATAGGGGACATCAGACTTTCTCCTCAGTGACTTTTTTTGTGTGCCAGTCCTAGGACTTGAACTCAGGGCCTGGGTGCTGGCCCTGAATGTCTTTAGCTCAAGGCTCTACTACTTGAACCACAGCTCCACTTCCAGCTTTTTGGGTAGTTTAGTGGAGATAAGAGTCTCACAGACTTTCCTGCCCAGACTGGCTTCAAACTGTGATCCTTAGATCTCATAAGAAGCTAGGATTACAGGCATGCACCACCAGCACCTAGCTCCTCAGTGACTCTTAAATCTTTTTACAGTTCCTGTCTCAGTTCTATGGGTACTGCGGGGAGCAGGGACTTCCCACGGGCCCCCAAACACCACTGGCCTTGTCCCAGAGACCTGTAGTGGCTATTTGTGACCTGGGAAGGTCAGGTTTAGCCCTGTCCACCTGTCCAATCCCCAGGGCTAAATAAAAGACCGTGTGAGGCTAGGGGGCACCCCATCCATCCCTGGGCCTCAGTGTCTCCATCACCATTGGGACTCGATTGCCTGGGGCCCTTCTGGGTCTCAGTCTGGAGCCACCCTGGTGGCCAGGGCGGGTAGTGACTGGAAAGAGGCCTAGCTCTCTCCTCTCCCTCGTGTGTTCTGGGGATTCAAGTCTGCCTTCATCTCTGCCGGTGCCAGGTGAGATGTTCAGTAGGGTCTGGGTGAGGGCACCCTGGCACCAGCTTTCTCACAGAAATGGCCAACACTGGCCACTGGAGCTCCAGGAGCAGGAAGAGGGGTGTGGGTAAGAGTGGGGTTCCCTGTGAGTCCTGCCACGTGAGCCTCTGTATGTGGGAACTCTGCCTGCATCCGTGTGTGTGCGCGCGCGCGCCTGTGAGGGATTTGGGGCTGTGTGTGTGTGTGTACAATTGTGCAGCAGATAATTTGGCCGTCACAACCATACCTGAGAAGGAGGTTCTCCTACCACCCCATTTTACAATGATAAAATGAAGGCCCAGAGATGCGGAGATGCTTCTCCAGCCGCAGTTACCACGTCTGCATGCAAAGAAAAAAAGATAACCAAAACCTGGATATAGGCAAAATCAAGATTGTGTGGCACACTGTACACAGAGTTCCTCAGCACCGCCTCTACCCCTAGGGAACTGTCCTCTTCCTCTCTTAAGGGGGTAAATTAGATCTGACTACTAGCCTTTCCCCCAGTTCTGTGAACTTGGAGCAGCTGGTGTGGCGAGGCCGTGATGTCTGTCTGGACAATGGCTCTCCAGGAACGTGTCATTGTGCGGGACTAAGCACTCCACCTTCCCAACTGACTTTCCTCTCCCATGGGTGTATGAGAATCTAGGAACCTCATTTTCAGTGCTTATGGAACAAGTTCTCTTTCTGATTATTTCTCCATATACATAAGCATAATATCTATAAATTATATAAAGTATGTTCTATATTTAAGTATGTATTATATATGATTGTATATGTGGAACAGATGCGTATATCTCCATATAGATATGAAACCGAAGCCATCAAATGGATGAGGAGTTCTCTCCATCAGGCAGCGCTCCATCACAATCAGAGCAAATTTTTTAAGGCACCAAGTGGATCTGGCGTCCTGGGAAGCAGTTATATTTAATTGGTTTACCTCCCTTTAAAAAATAAAAAGAAATCTTTTGCTGGCCTGGCACCAGTGGCTCACGCCTGTAATCCTAGCTACTCAGGAGGCTGAGATCTGAGGATTACGGTTCATAGCCAGCCCGGGCAGGAAAGGCCATGAAACTCTTAACTCCAATAAACCACCAGAAAACCGATTAAGTGGCACTGTGGCTTAAGTGGTAGAGCACTTGCCTTTTAGGGACAGTGTTCAGGCTTTCAAGCTCCATGACTGACAAAAAAAGAAAAAAGAAAAATCTTTTGCTGCTGACCCTTAAAACCTTTATCTTGTTGAGACTCAACGTGCTCCCCAACCCTGCATCATGCAGCCATGGGTGCACGAGGTCCTAAATGCCCTTCTCTCATTTTGCAAAGATACCCACACGCCCGAGAAGCCCTGGGTGTGGGTGTGACAGGCAATCAGGTAGGTCCACATCCTCCCCCAGCCCTGACTTGCCAAAGGAGCCCAGCCCTGGGTATTTGTGGCCACTAGGTGGAGTGTCCACGACCAGAGGAGGGAGGACAACATGGAGGCACACAGCTCCTCTATCAGCAAACGCCAAACCATCGCCTGCCCTGAACTGGATTGCCACACAGCTGCAGCTCTCACACAGAGCAGCTCCCAGCAAGCTCAGGGCCTGGGCCAGGGTGGGAAGGAGATGGAGAAGTTGGGCAGCGGCAGAAGAGAGGGCCTCAACCATGCACCAAAAACAAACCCCAAAATGGTGGAGAGACATTGGGCCCGGGGCCCATGGGCAAAGCAGGGATAGAGGCCACAACTTCATCTGATTTGGAAACAAAATGGGTGAAAAACCAAATTGAGTGTCTCCCATGTGCTCTGCTTCATACATCTAGAAGTGGGAGAATGAGAGGCCGTCATGCTCAGGTTACAGAACAGAAAGGATCGGTGGACACGGGCACCTCTAGCAGCCATGCCTGCACAGCTTGAATGAATACCTGGCGGGGCTCCAGGCTGAGCGGGCCTGAGAAGTCTCTGAGAGCCCCGTATGGAGCATCCTGCCTACCCCCACCACATCACTGCACACAGGTGCTCTGCCAAACGTGGCTTGTCCTTAAGAGTCTCCTGTAGGGCCACAAGGAGACTCCACAAGACGCAGCTCCAGTCCTGTCAGCTCTGCAAACAGCTGAGCCAAAAGGCCTGTGGAGACAACAGCAGGAAGGGATGAGATAGCAAATGTGGGGGGAGAAGAGAAACAAGTGGAGGGCAAGGTGCTCAGGGAGAGGGGAGGGCGAGGCACAGCTCGGGGTGGCCTTAACATTGGGCCCAGGCAGCACCTCTCTGGACCCCAGTGGTCTAGGATCTCCGCAAGTGGATGTTGGCTTCTGTAGATGCTTCCTTCAGCACCAACAGGCCACCAGCCCTTTCCTCTTCACTTTATTCCCACGCCTGCTGCTCGAAGCTTCCTGACAATTCTAGTTGCTCTTTTTAGTTGCTCAGAATTTCTTTAAAGAGCTAGGAATCTTCTTCTGAAGAGTAGCTTGAAATTCCAAGGCTTCCGTGAAGACAGAGACCTTGAAGAACACAAGAATAGAAATCTACCACAGATGGCTGGGAAGGTGGCTCAGAGGTAGAGCGCTTGCCTTGCATGCATGAGGCCCTAGGTTTGATTCCTCAGCACCACATAAGCAAAAAGAAAAAAGCCAGAAGTGGCGCTGTGGCTCAAGTGGTAGAGCGCTAGCCTTGAGCTGAAGAGCTGAGGGACAGCGCCCAGGCCCAGAGTTCAGGCCCCACAACCAGACACCCCCCCACACAAAAAAAAAGAAAAGAAATTTACTGCGGACTTCTACCTTCAGGACCTCGTGAGCCATGTTTACATAGAGGTTCCACTTACTACAAAATAGGAACCTAACATTTTCTTGAATGAGCTTTACGCTTAATGAGAATCTATAGTAAATGTTTTTGAGAGCTGCATGTGTCATAGACAGCCAACATACTGTGCAATAGACAAATCTAAGGCTTAGAGATGTTACTCAAGTAGTAGAGTACTTGTCTAGCAAACACATGGCCGAGTTCAAACCTCAATTTTACGATTTTCTCTCATTGATTTCAGAGCTTGGTGCTTCCTAGGCAGGTATTATACCACTTGAGCCTCACTCCACACACAGATGTTACATCTTTGAATTGTTAAAAATCTCTCTGTAAACATCACAAATTAAGTACTTTCACTCTTGTACTTTTAACTTTACCTTGGGATATTTAGGGGGAAAAATGTTTAAATGTATCCATAATTTGCTTATTGTTGGCTTCTTCCTTGTATCTGACATTTTTTGAAGGTTTTCTAGAGTACACAACAAATAAAAATGCTCATCCTTTTCCTTTTCAAAAATAATCTTTATTGTCTTTCCTTTTTACAAAAGTAGTACATGCTTGTTGTCAAAAGTTAAACATAAATATATTAATTTTGGTAATGACATCTTTTTATGTGCTGATCCCATGACTTCAACTCAGTGCCCAAGCACTGTCCCTGAGAGCTTTAGCTCAAGGTTACCAGTTGAGTCACAGCTCCACTTCTGGCTTTTTGGTGGTTATTGGATAAGAGTCCCACAGACATTCCTGCCCTGGCTGGGCTTTAAACCATGATCCTCAGATCTCAGTCTCCTGAGTAGAGCTGGCGTGAGCCACCAGTACCTAGCTTGAAATTTTAACAATATGGATTTTCCTATCCAAGAACATTTCTATCAGTTTCCTTTTATTCAAGTATCCTATGGTGGTTCTCCATGGAGAATTCTAATTTTCTCCACAAATATACTGCAAAACAACTGTTTAATCCTTGAAAAATCTGCTTTTCTCGATGCTTCTAGGGATCTTTTCTCATTTCCTGATTGGTACCTGACATAAAAATTAGATATTTTAACTCATCATCCGTCCTGATTGAAACAGGAAAGCCTTGCTGGAACTCCACCACATTCATTTCCCTCTCAGGGCCTTCCCCCAGGTAACTGTGGCAATGCACACATGATTCATTGTGGCATTTGCTTTCCATCATCTTCAACCCTCTTGATACTAGGCCTTTGCGTCATTATGGACATTCTGATGCTGATTAAGTTGGAAGCTAAACCTAAAAGCCTTCCGACACACACTGCACACATAGGGCTTCTTCCAAGTGTGGACAGTTTGGTGTATGATACAGTCAGAACTGAAGCTGAAGCCTTTGCCACACTCCACACAGCGGAACGGCTTCTCCCCTGTGTGGCTCCTCTGATGTCGGATTAAATGGGCATTGACATGAAAGGCTTTGCCACACTCCTTACACTGGAAGGGTTTCTCTCCAGTATGGATTCTCTGGTGCACGATGTAGTCAGAACTACAGCTGAATGCTTTCTCACATTCCACACACTTAAAAGGCTTCTCCCCAGTGTGTATTCGCTGATGCCTGGTTAACTTGGCATTGATGCTGAAGGCTTTCCCACATTGTTTACACTGAAAGGGTTTCTCCCCAGTGTGGATTCGATGGTGGTCCAGGAGGTTTCTTTTAGAGGTAAAGCATTTCCCACACTCGTTACACTGAAATGGTTTCTCTCCAGTGTGAATTCTCTGATGCTGCATTAGTTTGGCATTGACGGTGAAGGCCTTTCCACACTCGTGGCACTCATAGGGCTTCTCTCCAGTATGGGTTCTCATATGCTGCCGGAGCTGCGAGTTGCACCTGAAGGCTTTCCCACATTCGCGGCACAGGTAAGGCTTCTCGCCTGTGTGGATCCTCTGGTGCTGGATTAACTTCCCTTTGACACTAAAGGCTTTTCCACATTCGCTGCATCCATAGGGTTTCTCCCCTGTGTGGATCCTTTGGTGCTGAATGAGCTTCGCATTATTGCTGAAGGCTTTTTCACACTCTGGACACTGAAAGGGCTTCTCTCCCGTGTGGACACTCTGGTGCTGCCGGAGCTGGGAGCTGCACCTGAAGCCTTTCCCACACTCGCTGCACTCGTAAGGCTTCTCTCCAGTGTGGATTCTCTGATGTTGGACTAATTTTGCATTAACATTGAAAGCTTTCCCACAGTCATTACACTCATAGGGTTTCTCTCCAGTGTGGACTCTCTGATGGGTAATATATGCAGAGCTGCAGCTGAAGCCACTGCCGCACTCCTGACACTGATAGGGCTTCTCTCCTGTATGGGTCCTCTGGTGCCTGCTCAGACTCCCATTAACACTGAAGGCCTTCCCACACACCTTACACTGATAAGGCTTCTCCCCGCTGTGGATTGCCCGGTGTGTGATATAGTGGGAACTGTAGCTGAAGCATTTCCCACACTCCACACATTTGAAGGGTTTCTCTCCACTATGAAGTCTTTGATGCCAGATTAATTTTGCATTGATGCTGAAGGCTTTGCCGCAGTCTGTGCACTGATAAGGCTTCTCAGTGTAGCTTTCTAGATGCTGAGTAAGCTGAGGGGCACATCTCAAGGAGTCCGCTGAATCTTCACATTTCAAAAGTGTCTCCCTAGTACTAGTTATTTCAAGCTTAATGAGTTTCTTCTCAAAGCCAAAGGCTCTCCTCACTCCTGTACACGCAGGGTGTCGCTCTCCAGGACAGATTGTAGGACACTGTAACAAGTCTGGACTCTGACTGGTGGGACACTCTTCTGGGAGGCTCATCTCATCTTTCACCGTTCCATCAGCGGTGCTACTGTTCTCCCTTTTCACACATCCTGCTGCGTGGAGTTTCTGCTGTTGCCCTAATACACAGTCTGCTGAAAAGTCTGTTTCCTGGGAAAAGTCTCTGTGAACTTCAACCAATCTACTGTCTTTTTCTTCCCACATTTCCTTTGTCAAATTACTGCCAGTCTGGACATCAACATCTACTATTAAAAACACACACACACACAAAAAAAACCCAAAAAAACAGAAAATGAACCATTAGAAAACATGCAGAAGAAAGAAATCCATACATGCTAACATGAAAAAGCATCCAAGGTATTATTAAATGGAAAAGTAAGATGAGTACACAGAGGAGAGTCCATTTGTGCAAAGAAAAATGAGAAGTACTAAGCTCACAAGTGCTCTATGGCATGAGCTATGCTTTAGTTTTTCAGATGTTCTTGAGCATTTTTGCCCTGGCCAGCTTTAGACCCTGATCCTCCTACCTCTACCTCCTGGACTGCTGCAAACACTGCATGCTGTGAACTCACCTTGCTCACCAAGACAGGATCTTGATAACTTGGTAACCTTTTGCTTTTGGTCTGGAACTGCAATCTTTCCATTTCCACCTCCTGAGAAGCTGGAATTATGAAACTGGGACTACATAGGTGAGTCACCACACCCAGCCAAGAAATGTTTTTTAAAGATCAACTCTGCTGACATGGGCCTCATGCCTTTTGCCTTCCCCTTTTGCTTGCCTAGAGCTTATTTGATTCCTGACCCAATTAACATACAAACATGGATGGGATTAATGTTTCTATCTTCAGCTGAAATCATGCTGGCTGCTTTGTGAACTTCATTCTACAGGCAGCTGCCTGTACATGCAAATACCTTTCATTAAGGACCTTAGAATATGATCAGAAATGAAGACTCCTGGTGGTCCCAAGATTTCCTAACTGACAATCTGCACATTTGAAAGAGTGGTAAGCGGGCCCTGAGTTCAATCCCCAGGAAAAATTTTAAAAAACCCCTTGCATGGCTGGCCAATAAATAGGGCATATTTGTATGGTGCTGGACAATATGTTCCTTACCAGTCCAGAAGTCCCAGGAACCCATTCCAGTTCCAGTGGCCAGAGGAAATGGACCCACCAGCTCATCTCCTTCTTCCAGCTGTGAGATCACAGCAGGTTTGAGAAGTGGAAATCCTGGTTGGGAGGAGATAGGAGAGATGAGTAATTACCTACTTCTTCTCAGACTCCTGCAGTGGGGAGGGTAGGTGAGATGTCTGGGAAAGGTGAGGCTGGGATGAGAAGGACCAGGAGAATGAACATGGAGCAAGATGGGAGAGTCTGCCCACAGGGACACCATTCTTTGCCCTGGTCCTAAAATACTCTGGAGACCAGCTAGATCCTTACAGTATAGTGAGTGGACCTGACGATGCCCTTTGGGAGAGGAAGTTAATGTGTCTAAAACACAGCTTCCCTAGGGAAGGTCAAAATTATATATATTATTCTTTGCAAAGTCCTAAGTTGGCACCAAAAGGGTTTGGGGTTTTCCCTTTTCAGCAATCTCTATAGCAAGGAAATTAGAAACATCCCTAGAAGGGTTCACTGAATAAAGATTACCAGACCCCACCATAATACAACAGAAAAGAGAGCTAGGAAACCCCAAATGGCAAAGTTTGAATCCCAGGACAGCAGCCTTACCGAGGGAGGCCACGTTCCCATAATTCTCCAGCATCACGTCCCTGTACAGGGCCCTCTGTGCAGGGGACAGGCCATCCCATTCCGCCTGAGTGAAGTACACAGCCACATCCTCGAAGGTCACCGACTTCTGAAACAACAGGTTCCTGCTGCCCTAGGGCCAATTCCACGGCTCAGGCCCTAAGTGAGGGGCACAGGGCAGTATAAGGGCATGGGGAGGGAGCTTGTGAAAAGCACAATATTAATGAAAGCTGAGAAAAAAAATCACCAGCAAAGTAAACTAGGGAATACCCATCTTCTCTCACAGCAGAAAAAGCACATACCCTTATTTGTACTCATGATGGTAACATAAATGGGGCTGAAAAACAAATTTATAAGCAAACACCCATAAAGCAATTCTGCTCTTTTAGATAGGCCATGCCCTCCACAGGAAGGCAAGATGGATCCACCAGCCCTTCCTACTTCATCCCTGTGAGCTCTTGGCCCTTCTGTGCCTAACCTTAGACCCTTCTCCACTGTCTGCACCTCACTCGTAACCTCCACAAGCCACTCCCAAACAACAAGCCTGGCTTCCATCTCACCTGCCATCTGTTTTCACAACCACCAGGGGATCTGGGCTCTGTTCCAGCATGGCCAGCAGAGGAAGCTCAGGGCCACCCAGGCTAGGAATATCTCAACACACAGCATCTTCCAGTGTCCTCTGCTATTCAATTTCTCCCAAGACCTCACTGCTTCTCTAGTAAGGTGCAGGAGAGAAGAAAGTACAGCTTTATGGGCCAGCTGCTCTTCCATCCTCATGGTGTCTCCTCTTCTTGCCACTGAGCTATATGGTGCACAAGCTGTCTGGCTCAGAGCTGATGCAGTGCATCACTCCCAGGCCCAATTGTGCCCTCCTGGCCCGCTGCAGGCCCTGGTGGACTTTCCTTGTGCCAGCCCAGCTTTCTGTAACCCCAGAAAGGGTTGCCTCTCAAGTCCAAATCCTGGCAGGGAATTGCCTCTCCGCTGCAATTTTTCTTTTGGGTCCTCAAACCTCTACCCACTAACAATTCTAGTCCAATCACAGGTATTTCTGTGAGTCCTCTTTGCATGGCCTTTGACAGGGCAAGTAGCTTCTCTGCACAAAATTAAAGGCCTTTCCTGCATACCACTGCCCTTTTCCCAGACAGCTGGCATCTCTTAATTCATTCCTCAGCTGGTTTCAGCACCATCCACACAGGAACCCTCAAGGTTGTTCTTGATTCTCCTCTCTAATCATGTGAACTTCTGCATCCTAAACATTTTTATGTCTCAGTCACTAAGTTGGATTCTTCCTCTTGAACACTGACATTCCTTGAGGAAGCTCACATCACCTGGACCAGCAGAATTCTTTCTGGAATGGTAACTTTATTTTTTAATGTCTCCTAAAAATTATTCCACACAGGGGCTGGGAAGGTGGCTCAGTGGTAGAGTGCTAGCCTTGAGCTGAAGAGCTGAAGGACAGCGCCCAAGGCCCATGACCAACCAAAAAAAAAAAAAAAAAAAAAAAATTATTCCACACAGTTGTCACAAATCTCATCACCCTGGGCCAGGAAGGTAGCTGAACGGTAGAGTGCTTGCACAGCATACATGAAGCCCTGGGTTCAATTCCTCAGTACCACATACACAGAAAAAGCAGAAAGTACACTGTAGTTCAAGTGGTAGAGTGCTAGCCTGGGGCAAAAAGAAGCTCAGGCCCAGAGTTCAAGCCCCAGGACCAGCCAAAAAAGAAAAAAAAAATCTCATCACATTATAACACTGGCTCCCCAGCTCTTGTATGGATGGGCAGTTATGAACCATGTAACTTTATGATCCTGGGCACATTACTTCCCTTTGCCTCCATTTCTTTTTGGCAGAATGAATGTCCAACATTCATCTAACTATCAGCTAACATCTAACAGTGGTGTTAGACCCTACCTAACACAGCACCTGGAGGACCATGCAAGAGCACAATATGATGGTATTGTGACTGTAGCACACTAAGCCTTAAAGCACACTGCCAATGTTACTGCAACTACAACTATTCCCAGTGGGGAGTTCATAGAGGCCCACAGATGAGTCTCCAGAAGTGTATGTAAAATCTGATTTTGGAGGGAAAGAGTCAAGGACTCTTATCAAAAACATGAAATCTGGCCAAGCAAGCTAGGTACTGGTGGCTCACATCTGGAATCCTGACTACTCAGGAGGCTAAGATCTGGGGATTGAGGCTGGAAGCCAGCCCAGGTAGGAAAGTCTATAAGACTCTAGCTCCAATTAACCACCAAAATGCTGGAAGTGAAGCTGTAACTCAAATAGTGGGCTCTAGCTTTAAGCAAAAAAGCGCAGGGAGAGCACCTAGGCACTGAATTCAAGCCCCAAGACTGGCACCAAAAAAAAAAAAAAAAAAAAAAAATCTGTCTAGGCATGGCAGCATATGCCTGTAATGTCAGTACTTGGGAGCCTGAGACAGGAAGATTGAGAGTTCAAGGTCATCCTGGGCTACATGTAAGACTCTAATAAACAAAAACAAAACAACAAAGAACAGAAATGTAAGTTCTGAGCCACTATACCGTAAACTCTGGAAGCTTCCCAAGGACACAATGGGACGTAGCCCACCTTCTTCTTTGACCCCACTCCCCATCACCATCTCCTCTCTTCTTCACTGGAGGAGGCCATACTTCTGGCTGATCTGGTCCTGTTTCTTTTCTCGCTTGCCACCCTTGCCACTGACAATCCCAAACTTCTGTAAGTCTCCTCTATTTACACCTATGCACAAAGCAGCCAACTAGGGCAGCTTCTGTGGTCCCATTTACTCAGCGCCCTCTGCTGGGAGTGCTCCTGCACAGAGGAGCAGAGACCTTCACTGTGCCTCCGCCCAAAAGGGCTCACTTTCCTGCTGCCTCCACCAGTCACTTGCCCAATCTCTGCCACTCCTCCACTGCCACCTTTCCCACAAGTTCCAGTCTGGGATATGGACATAGGTTCCAGTCAAACACTCACCAGCAACCTTCTCAGCTCTCAATCTGAAAGGGCCAAGAGAAAGACCTGAAGGACCCACACATACCACTCACCTGAGGCCAGGCTGTCAAGAGCATGGCCGTCATCATCAGGTCTCCTCACAGAAGGATTGAAGCTGAGGAAAAACAGAGACAGGGAATTGAAACAAGCCACAGGAGCAACACAGACAACCTGAGGCCCAGGCAAAGGCATCCAGACAGCAGAAACGGGAGCCATCTGCTCACGGGCTCAGTGCCCACTGACTTCTAGATGCCACTGATGCCCTAATACTCGTTGCAAGAAACCCAAGATTTGACAGTTCCAACAAACATCCTATAAAAGTGTATGCAAAATGCATGCAAAGCCTAAAGAACAATAGAACATATATCAGTTCAGTTCAAAAGATAGATGTTCTCAAGATTGTTTACTCATTTCTTTCTGTAAACAAGCATCATACCCAATCACATGGCAAGGGGACACATGGCAATGTGAATTTAGGAACAAATACTAAATTATGCAAGTACCAGACAACTATAGACACTATATGTTATCACTTATATAAAGCTTAAAAACAACAAACATGTTGTTTACAACACACAGGCACATGTAATACCTTTTTATTTTTATTTTTGTGGAACTCACTGGTCCGTTATGTTGTCTTTATTACTGAAACTTTATAGGAAATCTGGAGATTGAACCCAGGCCTTGCACATACCAGGCCACCATTCTATCATTGAGCTACGCACCCAGCCCTCACTTTGTTCTATTTCCAATTGTCCTTAGCTATTCTTGGTTCTGTAACACCTTTCTTTAAATAGGCTATAACTAACAAAGTGTGACAGTTATTGGTGAGTGAAGAACACAGATGCAGCAAGTTCTTTCTTCATAGGGTGATGTGTTCACGGTGATGATTTTGCTAGTACGTGTGTGATTTTTTTTTAAACATACGATTTTACTATGTAATTTGAACTAACTTTGAACTCACTATGTAACCCGTGCTGTCCTTGAACTCTGGATCCTGGGTCAGCATCAGGAGTACTGGGATTACCAGTGAGCACTATGACACTCAGCTTATATTCCCCAAAACACACAACCAGGATAGGTTGGATGTGACGTCCCAAAACGAAATACAAACAAAAGCAAACGAACCTAACTATATTTGTCAATGTATAACCAAACCACATTGAAGGGAGAAGTTAACTCTGGAAGACAGTACTGGCAAGTAGGGTTCAACAAAAGACCTGTATCCAAATACTGTACCCTAACCAGTAAATTTATTTTTTTCCTATGAGGATATAAACTAGCAATTCTGAAGCTACCTATACCTATATTCTAGAGCCGATTAAATTCTTATTTTACACTGAAGAAGTCGTTTTGAAGTCATTGTCCTCTTCCAGCCTAAGTATAGATCAGGTACTTTAGGGGATGGCGTCGCTTCTGCCTTGGCCACGAGCCGGGCTCCTGCTCAGGGTGCCTGGGACAAGGTGTGCTTCTGTACTCTCCCTCGGCCCCGATTCACGGCCCTGGGTCAGCCCGAGAACACGGGCTCCTGCCTTAGAAGGCGTGGAAAGCCCCTGCGCGACCTCAACTGGTACCAGCGTGGACAGCCCCGCCAGCAGCTGTGCCCCGCAGACGCCGCCGCCCCCGGCGCCTCCGAGGCCGACCCAGCGCTGCGATGCGGGTGTGGCCTCCCCTGGCGAGTCCAAAGCCAGAGGACCCCCGGGCCACCACGTGTTCCCCTCCCCGGACTCGGGACTCGGTCTGCACCACAACCGACCGGAAGGCCGAGCTCACCCAGGCCACTCGAGGAAGGGACGCGCTCCGAGCTCACCGGCTCTGGGCCAGGTACCGCGCGGTGCCCGCAGCCCCGCACTCACCTCCGCAGCCCGCAGCTTCGCGGCGCAGCCGGAAGTGCGTCATCAGGAGGGCCGAGCCCCTCTAGGAGCAGCGGCTCTCCTCTCGATGGTGCTCTCGCCCCGCCCCTGCGGCCTGCGGCCCGTCACCAACCAACCCGAGCGCTTCTCCTCTGGCCCTTGCCCGTAGTCCTGACCAAGTAGATTCCGTGCTCTCTGCCTCAGTTGTCCCTTTTTAAATAAGTATGTTATTATATTCACTTTGTTCCTGCCATGAACCTCATAAATAATGACCTACAAACTCATGAATAATAGCCTGCATTTAAAAACTGTTGGCTTAAATGTAGTAAAAGAGAAACATATAATTTGTAATAAGCAATACTACCTTGACCCCTATTTGGTTAAAAGCCTAATAAGGTAGTCCGCATTTGCCAGCACACATAGAATTTGAGTGCCATAGCCGCAAGGTTGTGTCTGCTGGTGTTTCCAAAAATCACAAAAGTGCTATCCAAAATAATAAACCTCTTCTGGGAGAGCTCTGAGTGAAACACAGGGTGATTCCTTTAATTATACAGTAGGTTTATTCCTGGAACAACAACATATGATAAAACTGCTGGAAAATTATCCAGAAAACAGACTCTGGATTTGGGTAATTTATAGGGTTTTCATCTACAAGGACTCAAAGATTATAATATTTCCTTTACTTCTTGATATTTATTATATTAATAATTCAATATATATTATTTGAAGAAATATAGTATGGTAGACAAGGTCATATTCACAAAATAAAGGAATATAAGTTTAGTAATAAATATTAAGACATTTGCAAAATAAATGTGAAAATACTCAAGACTAAACTAAAAAAAGTAAATACTCAGCACTAAACTACCTGAAATCAGGCATTAATGAAACATCACAAATAACTTTTCAATATAAAGAGTATTCTTGATTTATTATATGTGTGTGTCCAATGTCATATCAAATATAACCAAATATGGCTTACTTCAGAACTTGTGAAAATTATTCTAAATTGGTGTGGCTCAGTGGTAGAGCACCTGCCTAGCAAGTATAAGACACTGAGTTCAAACCAAAACTAAATCTTAAAAAATAGTGGAGCCCGGTGCCAGTAGCTCACGCATGTAATACTAGCTTTACAGGAGGCTGAGATCTGAGGATTGCGGTTCAAAGCCAGCCCGGGCAGGAAAGTCCCTGAGGCTCTTATCTCCAATTTTAGAAAACCGGAAGTGGCACTGTGGCTCAAATGGTAGAGTGCTAGCCTTGAGCTGAAGAGCTGAGGGACAGCGCCTAGGCCCAGAGTTCAAGCCCCATGACCAACCAAAAAAAAAAAAAAAATGATGGAAAACTAGATTTACCAGGCAAGATTTAAACTAAAGGAAAGAGCAATGGCTTTAGAGGATTGCACTCACCAGACACACAGAAGCCAAGGTCTCCAGAAATTTCAACAGGTGTCCCCCTCAGTAGGGGTGTTTTAGTGCTATCCAACCATAGAAGAGACTATACCGCTGTCCACGGTGCTAGCCCTGTCTCAGCGTGTGTCTGTGGAGCTCTCCAAGGTTCTCAGTGTGGCCCTTAGAACCACTGTTTTCCAGCCAGAGCCTGATCTCCAGACATCTTCCTTTGAGCTCAGAAAACAAACAGGTATCACTTGATGGGCAGGTTCCTGCCTGCAGTTGCCTATCACCACACCTCAAAATCTAGAGGAGTCCAGAGATGAAATCTATTGTGGATACAAATAGCCAAGGAAAACTCTTCTTGGAAATTGTTTATACCTTAAGGATTTCCACAAACATGTTATTTGACTTGAAAAAGTAAAAATACATAGGAACTTATTGATAAGAATGAATTACCTCAACATAACTTAAAAACAATAACACTATAATAAAATTGGAAACTTCTTATGCTCCAAATGTTTTATTTAGCCACCATAAGCCATCTTTCTGAGTTACTTACATGAGCACCTAGCCATGCAAGCGTCTGTCCTCTGAATTTCTCTTTATGAGCTATAAGATTCTTTGTTTGCTAAGTATTTTTACCAGCTACAAGAATCTGCCGCCTATTTTTTCTTCACATCATCTGAGCAAAGTGCAGCAAGTATTATTACATCCATTGAGCCTAAGCAAGTGGCCACGGAAGAGATAACACTGGATTTTATTTGCAGCTGATTCATCATGTCAAACGTCGTCCAAGGCCAGCTGCACAGAAACACCAGAGTTTCCAACTCAGGCAGCAGAGGATGCCCAAGAAAAGCCAACCCTGCTAAAGATCAACTCACAATTTTTCTTTAACTTTGAGATGAAGCAGGAAAGACAGCAGGCAAGATCCCCTGTGCTCTTGCGCTTGGTCCCAAGCAACACAGGGCCCCAGGGCTGCACCAGGCATGTCTTCCCATAGTCCTCACTCATCCTCATCTGGACCAAGCACTAGAACAGCTTGCACAGGAAGCACATCCTGCCTGAGTGGAGCAAGGTGCAGCAGTGTGTCACACCAATGCTCTTTTTATTTTTGGTAGGTCATGGGGCTTGAACTCTGAGCCTGGAGCCTCACACCCTGAGTCACTCTCTAGTTGGAGGGAGCAGGAAGTGGGTGGCACTGCTCGAAGCAGCTAATGAGTCATGAAAGAAGAATTCATGATAAACTCACCATCACCTCTAGCCCTCACGGTCCGGGTCATTTCTTGGATGCCGTCATGTCTCATCTTGAAACTCTGCTTCAGCTTCCTCCCTAGCCTGGCTATACGCTGTGCTTTGCACCAGGCCCTTCTTAACTCTCAGCAGAAGTTTTCTCTGCTGATCAGATGCTATCCATTCTGAGTGTCTTGATTCACCACACTGGAACTCTAGTGGTTTGCTACTAGCCCTGGAATCTGAGTTGAAATTCATGGTTGCAGCTTTGTTTTGCCTCTCCCCACTCCTGTAACTGACTACTTTTGCAAAGAAAATAACCAAAGTTCAGAATGAGGGCTGGCCTCTGTTTGGGCCAAGACAGCTCTAAAGTTTTAGTGCCAGTGTCTGTATCAGCCTCCCACCCACCCCCAATAAAACACCCTAGGTAGGAAGTAGAATTTTTTTTATTGTAAAGATACTATACAGAGGGTTACAGTTACATGAGTGAGGTAATGAGTACACTTCCTCTTGAACATTGTTAACCCCTCCATTGAGGAAGTAGAATTTTGCCAGAGTGTTAGATCTAAAAGGCCAAAACCATAAGCTCAGCAATGAGAGACCTCAAAGATTCTGTCCCATTTAAACAGAATAAAGCCTACATGTCTGGATTGTATCCATATCCTTTGGGTGATTATGACACACATCAGCATTTAAATACCACTGAAGAAACAAACAACTCCAGAAAATGGACATATTTTTTGTGCCAGTCCTGAGGTATGAACTTACGGTCTGGGCACTATCCCTGAGCTTTTGTGCTCAACATTAGCACGCTTACCATTTGAGTCACACCTCCACTTCTGGGTTTTTGGTGCTTAATTGGAGATAAGAGTCTCATGGACTTTCTTGCCCAGACAGGCTTTGAACCATGAGCCTCAGATCTCAGCCTCCTGAGTAGCTAGAATTACAGGCATGAGCCACTAGCACCTGGCAGAAACTGACACTTTGACATAGTAAAAAGGCCCTCTGATAAAGCAGGTTTAAGATCAGGGAGGTACATGGAGACCAATAGAAAGTAGTGCCTTGGGGCCAGGCACCAGTGGCTTAAGCCTGTAATCCTAGCTCCTTGGGAGGCTGAGATTGGGAGGATTGAGGCTTGAGGCCAGCCTGGATAGAAATGTTCCAAAATCCCTTTTCAAAGGAGAACTGAACCCAGTAGCCTGTTATCCGAGTGAAGGGGGAGGCCAAATAGAGGCAGATCCCATCCATGTACTGTACTGGCAAGAAGAGAGACTTAGTTCAAAATTAACCAGCAGAAGGACTCAGTGGTAAGAGTATCTGACTAGCAAATGCAAGGCCCTGGGTTCAAGTACCAACACTGCCAAAAAAGTAAAGGTAAATAGTATCTTGGAGGACATGGAGGTGGAGTGTATGGAATGAGACTCAACTGTTCAAATGCAATTTTAATTTAAAAATGTATTAATGGGCTGGGAAGGTGGCTCAGTGGTAGAGCGCTTGCCTTGCATGCCTGAGGCCCTGGGTTCTATTCCTCAGCACCACATAAGCAAAAAGAAAAAAGCCAGAAGTGGTGCTGTGACTCAAGTGGTAGAGTGCTAGCCTTGAGCTGAAGAGCTGAGGGACAGCGCCCAGGCCCAGAGTTCAGGCCCCACGACCAGACCCCCAAAAAAAAAAATGTATTAACAAAACAGGGACAGTATACAGCAGCAGCACCTGGTGGAGACATAATAATCTGCCTTTCCTCTTGCTTTCTCTCTGCTCTTTTGACTTTTCCTAGCTGAAAGCTCTCAGGTCTCACTTCACTTTCTCATAAATCTGCACGCATGCACACGCACACATGTGTGTGCAAATGGATTTTAAATATGCAGCCATGGGTATGCATACTTATTTTAGAATTGCCTTGTTCTTTTTCCTCTTTGTGTTTTAAACTTTTATAGATTAAAAGCTTTGTATCTCTGCCTACATTTACATCTGTCTTGGCTCTGAACACTTTTTTTTTTTGTCTGCCTAATCCTGCGGCAGTGATAATCCAGACCACACCTCTGCCTTCTTACCTCCAGATGCAATTTTTCCTTTATTTAAACCTAAAGCTCATGTCATCTGTACCCTGAAAATGAACTGGAAGCTTATTTCCTATAGCATAGTCATTGTTGAATTAAACCCTGTTCTTGCATTCAAGCAGGGAAGGAGATTAACAAGCTCCAACAGCCTGCCTTCATCCTTTTAAGTGGCTTCCTGGTGGCGGCTATGTTGACACGACTCATTGGTGCCATCTAGTGTCAGAAGGATAAATCAGCTAGTTCTGCAGATGAAATTTAAGAACAGCCAGGATCTTCACCTCAAACCCCCTGCAGAGCCAACAATTACTTTCCTAGTTCACAGTTTGCCTTTTAATTTTTATGATAATTCATCATTTTTACATTAATGAGATAAGATGAATATGCAATAACCAGACTTTTGGAATGCATGATGAGTTTTGATCAACAGAAAACAAATCCTGTCCAAGTAGGGCTCAAAACTGACACAACTCACATCCTCGACCACTTCCAGCAGCAGAAGAGCCTGGAGAGCAAGACTGGCTGCGTTCCGATTTGTATAAGCCAAGCACACACTGGGAGTAACTGCACCGTGGCAGCTAGGAGCACTCAAGGGATGGAAGTGCTTGTGGACAGCCATCTGATTATTCTAGTTTGGTTTCTGTGCCTTCTCTCCTGGCTTAGATCTTTCATTAGCTCAAGTTCCTTACTCTCAGTAAGGATGCAGGCTCACTGGCTTTACTAGGCTTTCAAGTTTACAGCTTCCCTCGTCTAAAGTCTCCAGGACAGAATGGAGCATAGGCTTATTAGATAGGGGGAATAGAGCTGCATGATCATCTGGCCCACGAGATTTGCATTCTTACTGAACTACTATTATTAGTCTATAAAAACTTACACTAGGCCGGGAGCTAACAACTCATGCGTGTCGTCTTAGCTACAAAGGAGGCTGAAATTTGAAGATCATGGATTGAAGCCTGCCTGGACAGAAAAGTCCAAGAGACTTACCTCCAATTAACCAGCAAAGAGCCAGAAGTGGAGATGAGGCTCAAGTGGTAGAGGGCTAGCCTTGGGTGAAAAAGCTAAGGTACAGTACCAGGTCCTCAGTTCAAGCCCTAGTACCAGAAAACACACACACACACACACACACACACACACACACACACACACACACACACACACACACACACACACACAGAGGGAGGGGGAGGGAGAGAAAAAGAGAGCAGGGAGGGACGGAGAGTGCTTACTCTAAAATTCCAGGGACTTTCCATCAGGATACACTTCCCAAAGGAAGCTCATATCTGGACACAGCAGAATCGTCCTCAAAGCTGTTTCAAAACATGTTGCCTGGAACCCATCCGGGCAGCAGCGACTCTCAACCCAGTGATTTGCCCCTTCCCTAAGAGGAGCCCTTTGACAATGACTTTTGGGTGGTAGAATGGGGAGGGTGCTACTGGCATCTAAGGCCATCTAGCGGCCAGGGTGTGAAGAACAGCATTCACAAAACCAGGAGTCATCTGATCACATCAACAGTGCAAAGGCTAGGAAACCTGGTCCCAGTTTCAGCAACCTGGGTGTGGAAGCTGCCTGGGTACTAGATTTGTCTAATCTCCAGCAGAGGGGCGGGGCGGGGGTTGTAACAAGTTTCATCAAAGTTTGAGAACCACTGTTAGTGACCTGTTGCTAGAGAATATTCAAATCCATGTCTAAATTCTTTTCCAACTGATGCTAGTGAGTTTTGAACTAAGAACAATTCTATGGTGGGTTGCTTTGGGAGCAGAGGTTGTTGCTGCTTTTGTGAGAAAGCCAAGGCTTCCCTGGGGTGCTAGAGTGGTAGCTCCAGCTCCACACATGCTCGCGCCCTCCGCTACTTATCTCACCTGGTAAGCTGGCCTCCCTTATATCTCCCTTGCCTGGCTCAGGAAGATCATTAACCACAGGCAAACAAAGGCATCCTGGGGAACAGGCACTCAGTTACACATGGGATAAGCAGCAGCTGCTACCTTCTTCCTCCTCCTCTTCCTCCTCCTCCTTCTCCTCCCCCTCTTCTCCTCCTGCTCCTCCTCCTCCTCCTCCTCCTGATCTTCCTCCTCCTCCTCCTCCTCCTCCTCCTCCTCCTCCTCCTCCTCCTCCTCCTCCTCCTCCTCCTCCTCCTCTTCTTCTTCTTCTTCTTCTTCTTCTTCTTCTTCTTCTTCTTCTTCTTCTTCTTCTTCTTCTTCTTCTTCTTCTCCTTCTCCTTCTCCTTCTTCTTCTCCCCCTCACCTTCCTCCTCTTCATCTTTCTGTTTGTGAATGCAGATACATGAGATGTAATCATATAAAGGGATCCCATGACTTTCAAGTCCATCTTTAATGTAGTGAATGAGCTTCCAGCTTATCTAGGGAAGGGATGCTAGGACAGTCAGTCTCGGTCAATTTGTGTTCTCACTGCTCACTGTCTCCTGACATTAAGGCAGAGGCTTTGTTGGGATGAGAAAGATGCCGGGAGCTTGGCTCCAGTGTCTGGTGCAGCAAGAGGCTGAGATCTAAGGTTCATGATTCAAAGCCAGCTCAGGAAGGAAAGCTCCCATTGAGACTTCCATCTACAATTTACCACCAAAAAGCTAAACATGGACCTGTGGAATAAATGTTAAGAGTGCCAGCCTTGAGTGAAAAACTTCAGGGACAGTGTCAAGAGGGCCTGAGTTCATACCCAGTATCAGAAAACACACACATACACACACACACACACACACACACACACACACACACACACACACACACACACACACACACACACACACACCATCTAGTAAAAACTAAAATGTTTATTCCATAAACATTGCACAGTCCTAAATGGGAAAAGAAGCCAATTCACCGGAAAGAAAATCCCACACTCAGATGCGGTGTTCATGACTGTATATCCACACTATGTGGGAGACAAAGGTAGAAGGATGGAGGTCTGAGGCTGGCCCTAGGCATTCACCTCAAGACCTGGGGGAAGGAAGTCTGGATCTGGATTCCAGACTAACTCTCCCCTCAGAGCAGGAAAACATACATACAGCCAGTTCAACCACAAACTTGCTTTGTGTTTTTAAAAACATTCTTGGGCTGGGAATGTGGCTTAGTGGTAGAGTGCTTGCCTAGCATGCATGAAGCCCTGGGCTGCATTCCTCAGTACCACATAAACAGAAAAAGCTGGAAGTGGTGCTGCTATGGCTCAAGTGGTAGAGAGCTATCCTTGAGCAAAAGGAGCTCAAGGACAGCACCCAGGACAAAGTCTCAGGACAAAGAAAGAAAGAAAGGAAGAAAGGAAGAAAGGAAGAAAGAAAGAAAGAAAGAAAGAAAGAAAGAAAGAAAGAAAGAAAGAAAGAAAGAAAGAAAGAAAGGAAGGAAGAAAGGAAGGAAGGAAGGAGAAAGAGAGAGAGAGAGAGGAGAGAGAGAGAGAGAGAGAGAGACAGAGAGAGAGAGAGAGAGAGAGAGAGAGAGAGAGACAGAGAGAGAGAGAGAGAGAGAGAGAGAGAGAGAGAGAGAACTAGGCCAGGCACCATGGCTCATGCCTGTAATTCTAGCTACTCAGGAGGCTGAGATCTGAGGATTGCAGTTTGAAGCCAGCCCAGGCACGAAAGTCCATGGAACTCTTATCTCCAATTAACCACAAGAAAAACCAGAAGTGGCCCTGTGGCTCAAGTGGTAGAGCACTAGCCTTGAGCACAAAAAGGCTCAGGGACAGTGCCCAGACTCTGAGTTCAAGCCCCACAACTGACAAAAATAAAAAGAACATTTTTTAGTCTTGCTGTTCTGAGCTGGAAAGTAGTGCCAATTCCTAGTTTCCACTTTTCTTCTCATGGTATATTGAGAACTAATAGGTAATACTAATAATTGTTAGGAAAGTGGAGGAGAAAGGAAGGAGCAGGCCAGACTTGATCTCAACAGGTTGCCAGCGAGGGACACAGACCTTCCAATAGGGATGGAGGATTGTGTAAAGAGATGGGCTCAGGAATGGAGTTTTATGGGTCTAGCACGGAGGCAGGGGTTAGTGAAAAAAACCACTAGGTCAAGGGAGGTGGGGGGCTTTTGGGTTGGGCCCATGATGGAATATTTACAGCCAGCCTTAGATAGATTGCCCTGCCGTATCAGGCAGTCTGCACCTAGGTAACTGTATGTACCTAGGAAAACAGGTGAGGGTCAATCCTTCAATAACTAAAAATTAATTTGGCAAATACTTTTTTTCTCTTCTGTCTGAGACTGGGACTAGAACTGGGTATCAGACTCTTGCTGCTTATTGGCAGGTACCCTACCACCTGAGCCACATTTCCAACCCCTTGAATAAATACTTTTTAACTGTCCAGAAGACTTTGCTCTCTGAATCTTGTGTTTCCCTCCCAATTGTGGTTGTATGGTAAACTACAGGGGGTCATGAAGGCCCAGAACAAGACTTGCCAAACTCACACAGCAAGCACGTGACCTGACCAAGAACAGCACCTACCATCACCACCTTTCACAAATACACCTGCATGAGAAGACCAAGAAACTACAAAAACTAAACCGAAAGAGATGACCAATTATGTTAAACAGTAGCAAATAAAGTAGAGTGGATGTGGTGTATTATATTGGTTTATAGTACATCCATGTTTTAAAGTCATGTTCATAAAGTAATAGAGGCCAATTGAACTCTTGGTGTATTCTACCAGACTATGTATGACCTGAGTCATGGTCTTTCCATGAGGGAAAACCCAAACGCAAAGGTCCACCTCAATTGTGCATTCATTCACTGTTCATGACCAGTGACATTCCTCTCTTCTTCATCTCCCTTGCAAGATGATCCACTCTAAAAAGAAGGGCCGGGGGCCGGGCGCTGGTGGCTCACGCCTGTAATCCTAGCTACTCAGGAGGCTGAGATCTGAGGATCGCGGTTCAAAGCCAGCCCGGGCAGGTAAGACCGTGAGACTCCTATCTCCAATAACCACCAGGAAACCGGAAGTGGCGCTGTAGCTCAAGTGGTAGAGCGCTTGCCTTGAGCTGAAGAGCTGAGGAACAGCGCCCAGGCCCAGAGTTCAAGCCCCACGACCGACAAAAAAAAAAAAAAAAAAAAAAAAAGAAGGGCCGGGGACTGGGAAGGTGGCTCAGTGGTAGAGGGTTTGCCTTGCATACCTGAGGCCCTGGGTTCAATTCCTCAGCACCACATAAGCAAAAAGAAAAAAGCCGGAAGTGGCGCTGGGCTCAAGTGGCAGAGCGTTGGCCTTGAGCTGAAGAGCTGAGGGACAATGCCCAGGCCCAGAATTCAAGCCCCATGACCGGACCAAAAAATAAAAAAATAAAAAGAAGGGCCATGCTAAGCTAGGCGCTGGTGGCTCATGCCCCAGGAGGCTGAGATCCGAGGATCGTGATTCAAAGCCAGCCTGGGCAGGAAGGGCTGAGAAACTTTCTCCAATTAATGACTAGAAAATTGGAAGTGGCACTGTGGTTGTAAGAGGTAGAGCTCTAGCCTTGAGCAAGAAGAGCTCAGGGACAGCACCCTGAAGCCAGAGTTCAAGCCCTCCACTCCCAAAAAGAAAAGGGCCGCCGTCAACAAGGAAGTTCTTAGAAATAGCCTCAGAAAAGATTTGGGATTTTGTTTTCACCTCCCTTGGAGAATTACCTTTCCATTTAAAGTAAAACTTTACTGATAACACAACAGTTACCACAGAGTTAAGTTTCTTTCCTCCCACTTTTCTGCTGGGGCACAGTGCCATTCTCAGAGGTGCTCAGTAAGAAAGCACTCAAAGCCGGGCACTGGTGGCTCACATCTGTAATCCTAACTACTCAGGAGGCTGAGATCTGAGGATTGCAGTTCAAAGCCAGCCCAGGCAGGAAAATCAGTGAGACTCTTATCTCCAATAAACCACCAGAAGACCGGAAGTGGCACTGTGGCTCAAGTGGTAGAGTACTATCCTTGAGCTGAAGAGTTGAGGGACAGTGCCCAGGCCCAGAGTTCAAGCCCCACAACAAGAAAGAAAGAGAGAAAGAGAGAAAGAGAGAAAGAAAGAAAGGAAGGAAGGAAGGAAGGAAGGAAGGAAGAGAAGAGAAGAGAAGAGAAGAGAAGAGAAGAGAAGAGAAGAGAAGAGAAGAGAAGAGAAGAGAAGAGAAGAGAAGATGGGAGCAAGGTCTACCCAAGGGTGGAGGTAAGAAATGACACAGCCCAGAAGCCTGAGATAGGACAGAGGAATGAAATAATAGACTAAACAACACAGCAATGAATTTTGGAGAGCAGAATCCTAACTCCGGGTTTGTGTGAGCCCAAGGCAGGAATGTTTTCTTAGAGTTCAGAGAGCATTCAGGATCAGAAAAAAAAAAAAAAAAAAGCACATAAATGAAGCCAGAGCAGGCAAAGAGGTGGGGCCCTCTACCTCTGCTTCTAAAACTTAATATCTGGCCTAAACTGCCCCCAGACTGAGAACTCGTAAACTTATATGGCTGGGGATGGGGGGAAACCTAACTATTACTTAATATACCTGATTGTCAAGTATTTTGGTCTTAGGGATCCTTAACACTCAAAGAGATTAAGGCCTCTAAAGCTTTCTATGGGCTTCTATCAATAGGTACCATATTAAAAATTAAAACCGATCATCTGAAAAACACATTTTTCAACTTAAAAAAAACCCATTTGCATACGAACAAAAATGGTCTATTAAAAATATTTTCCCATAACAGAAAACAAAAACAGGTGGCAATGTTGGCATCATGTCTCATTTTTGAAAACCTCTGCCAGGGCCGGCTCCCTGGAAGGTTCTCGTCTCTCCGTTGGGCATTCGCGGTTCGCATCAGGGTCACAGCATAAACAGGGGAACGTTCCTGGGGACGGTTTTGTGCCTACGGACCCCCTGGAAGGGCGGGGTGGGGGCTCCGCGGCTGCGCGCGCCCGCCCCGGGCCCCGGAGGCCCGCGGGTCCCCGGGCGGCGTCCGTGCGGCCTCCCCGCCCCGCGCTCCGGCTCGGGATGCGCTGGGTGGAGGCGGATGTGGCGGGAGGAAGGCGGATCTCCTCGGGAAACAGCTGCTCCCGGGGAGGGCACGTGAGACCGCAGACAGCGCGGGCGCCCGCGTGTCCCCGCCGGACCCTGGACCCCGGCCGAAGCGCCCGCGGGTCACAGCCACGCCCGCCAGGGAGGCGGGCCGGCATCTCTGCGCGGGGGCGCGCGCCGCGGGGACGCGCCCGGGGTCGTGAGGGAGGCGGCCGGCGGGGACGCGCGCGGCAGGTCGGGCCTCGGGCCAGCGTCTCTGCGCGCGCGGCGGGGACGCGCGTCTCAGGGGGCCGCTGTGGGGGCTGCGGGGACGCGCGCGCGCGGCGGGGACGCGCGTCTCAGGGGGCCGCTGTGGGGGCCGCGGGGACGCGCGCGCGGGCCGCGGGGGGCTGTCCCCAGGGAGCCACACAGTCCCAAACCCCTTAAAGAAGAACAACGTCTTTGGGAAGGCTTTTAAGCGTTTTCCGTTGTAGATCGATTTTAGCGAGTTTAGAATTCCCTTTTTTTTTTTTTTTTTTTTTAAATTCTCTCCCCATGAATTGGACCTGAACGGAGCACTTCTTGGATGCTGGGGCCCTGACCCCGGCACTGGGGGGGACCCTGTACCTGGGGGGGGTAGGGGGTGTGGACGTGGTGAGAGGGAACGGGAAGGCTGAAATGAAGTTGATCGGAACCGGCCTGGAGGCCTGGGGTGTGGCCGGCGGCTGTGCCCGGGACACGAAGATCTGTGTACAGTCTTGCATCCTTCCCGACGCTAAGCTCCTCTAGAATTAAACACAAGACAATAAGGACACGAACCGCAGCGAGTCGTGTGAAGCCAGTGGGCTGTGACACACGCTCAAAGGATAAAATGATACCCTACACCCAGAAGGTAAATGTTAAACCGTAACTGCGGGGAGCTGTGTTGGAAAGGGAGCTCGGAACGGTTGATCCCCGTGTTGATTCTGGTTCTGGCTGCGCAGGCCGTGCGCACCGGAACTTCCCACCTGCACTCCTGGCTCCAGCCACGCTTTTTTTTTTTTCTTCCTTTTTTGTCGGTCGTGGGGCCTGAACTCGGGGCCTGGGCGCTGTCCCTCAGCTCTTCAGCTCAAGGCCAGCACTCTACCACTTGAGCCACCTTCCCAGCCCCTCGAGTCACTCTGTCCCAGAACTGGACCAGCAGTAGCCAGCGGAGAGCAAAAAGAAAATGGGATCAGCCCAGTAGCCAGAGGAAAATTATTCCTGCACTGCACATGGGCTACAGGCTTAGTGACAATCAAGAGAAGAAGCAACATTATGCCTTCAAGATAAAGCCCTGGGGCATGGACTGGCATCTGATCAAAACAAAAAAAATCTAGAATTTTTAAATACATCTACAAAGTAACATTTTGGCTTTCATTTGACAGAACTATTAAACATATAAGACGATCCCAGTATGCACTACTAGAACTGACCCAATAATTGGTTGGTGGACTCATCCTGCTCAAAATGTGTATTCCTGAGATAGTGCTAAAATCTAATTGTACACCCGCAACCCACACCCTCCACCTCCAGTCCCTTATTTTGACTCTTTGTAGAAGCCTTCTTCTTAAACAAAGCTAGTTTCCTCTGTGTCCCCAAAACATGTCCACGTTACCTCTGAACTTTCCTGATGATAGTCTCACCTTTCTACCTTTATTTATACTGACAAAACTATATATTTTTCTCTTTAAACCCCTAGTGGAAATTTTCTCTCTCTCTTTTCAATCTTAATACAAATAACGTGGTTTTCTTTTGTTTTCTCCAAAAATGCAAGTTTCTTGACATTACATTTAGGAAATGCCCATAGTTACCATGGTTTAATATTGTGTACTGAAGATAGAAGACTATGAACACTGAGTCATATCGACTTATTTACACTCTTACCTTTTAAAGGGTTTATGGGATGTAGATTATCGTTAGACTGAATCATGTAATAAAATAAAATGTAATATGAAGGGCCCTCTGTTTAAGAAATAGCCATTGTACTTGAGGTAAGAAAGCACTTTAATCTGGATGTGAATTTATTTTATGTGGGAGCTTCGCATATCTTATTGAGCTAGGTTTTCTGTGAGTATGTTCATTTGATTACAGTGTTTGGTTATGGGAAAGTTGTACCTGTTGTATACAAGGCACTGAATTCCTTTCTAAAGGTTAAACAAAGGTTCATTCATTCATTCCTTTGCCAGGCGTTCACTGGGCACCTTCTACAGAGCAGGGGGCTAGGTGGATACAGAGGGAAGGCATCTGTCCTAGCATTATTTGGAGGGAAAAGGCTAAGAGCTGTAACAGAGCTACACGGAAGGGACCATGTTGGTTATCTGATGTTACCACAGTGCTGAGCAACAACATGACTCCAGGGATCTACAGCAACCAAAATGTCTCTGGATGTAAGGGGGTTGGTTGCCTGTATGTTTCTTGCTGATTTGGTGAAGTGTCTGGGGTGAGCTACTGACCCGGCCTGTGTGCTCCTACCTCAGGCCAACTCATTCTCTGTGTGCCTGGTTCTGTTATCTCAGGACGCTTCTCTCTCTTATCTTCCCAATTTTTACAAGAAGTTTCTCTTCCAAGTCAGATGCTGATGGCTTATGCCTGTTATCGTAACTACTCAGGAGGCTGAGATCAGAGGATGATGGTTCAAAGTCAGCCTGTGCAGCGAAGTCCACGAGACTCATCTCTAATTAACCATTAGAAAACTGGAAGTAGGGCTGCGCTCAAAGTGGTACAGTGCTAACCTTGGGGGGGGGGGGGGGGAAGAAAAGAAAAAAAGCTCAGGGACAGTATCCAGGCTGAGTTCAAACACCACAATCAACAACAACAAAAAGAAGCTCTCTTCCTCTTTTTCTCCCTCCTTTATCTGTTGTGTGTGTGTGTGTGTGTGTGTGTGTGTGTGTGTATGTGTGTTTCTGTGTCTCTTTCTCCACCTCCTTTTCCCTCTGAGTACTGAAGTTTAAACTTAGAGCCTTGCATTTGCTTAAATCACATCTCCAGCCCTAGAAAAACTTTCTTGACCTCATTCCTCAACCAACCACAGCCCCATGTCTCAGAACTCCCTTCTCCATCCTATCTCAAATTCCTCTGCTTTCTTTTGAGGGAGGAGTTGTTTTTATTTTTGTGTTTTGAACAGGGTCAGACTATGCAGTCCTGACTGGCTTTGAAATCACCATCCTTCGGCCTAAGTTTCTAGATTGCTGGGATTACAGGTGTGAGTCCCTCATCTGGGCTTTTTTTTTTTTTTTTGAAGTTTAAGACCCGGTCAGTTACTCCTTTCTCCTTGAGATGCTTTCTTCCCTTGCCTTCAAGGATCCCACACTGTCCCTCCTCTCTCCCCAGAGAGAGCTGGTAGCTCTTTGGTTTCTTGTCCTTCTCTTCCTCCTGTCACTTAGAGTGCTCACGTCCAGCCCTGTGGCTCAGCACACCATCTCCATGGGGACAACTGTCCAGCATGGACTCTCCTATGAGCTCTGAGTTGATTCCTACAGCTCCCATTTGCCACTTCTACACCAATGGACACTGAACCTAAATAACAAACTTCTGAATTTCCCATCTCCAAACCTCACTCTTCCCATGTCAGAAAATAACAAATGACAAATGAATTGACCTTGACATTCCCACATCTGATTAGTCTGTGAATTATTTTTGACTCTACCTTTAAAACATGTCTCGTAGCTAGGTGCCAGTGGCTCATACCTGTAATCCTAGCTGTGTGAGAGGCTGATATCTGAGGATCAGGGTTGGTTTTTTTTTTGGGGGGGGGGGAGTTGTTTTTTGTTTGTTTTTGTCAGATGAGAGGCTTGAACTCTGGGCCTGGGCGCTGTCCCTCAGCTCTTCAGCTCAAGGCTAGCACTCTACCACTTGAGCCAAAGTGCCTGTTTCCCGGTGGTTAATTGGAAATAAGAGTCTCATGGACTTTCCTGCCTGGGCTGGCTTTGAACCGAGATCCTCAGATCTCAGCCTCCTGAGTAGCTAGGATTACAGATGTGAGCAACCGCTGTCTCCCCCCCCCTCCCACCCCTCCCTCCGCTGCTTAGTTATTTTGAAGCCTAGACTTCAATCCTCCTTATTTATACTATTTGCATAGCTGGGGCAGTAGGAGCCTGCTGCCACTATGCTCCACTTTTTCTGTTGAAATGGGGGCATGGTGCGGGCAATCTTATGAACTTTTTGCCCAGGTTGGCCTTGAGCTATAATCCTCCTGTTCTTAGCCTCCTGAGTGGCTAGGCCTGCAGATGTGAGCTAACTTTCCCAAAATATTCTCAAAAATATTTTATACTGAATAAGCAGTTACATTAAAAAGATAAGAATAGGGGCTGGGATGGTGGCTCAGTGGTAGAGTGCTTGCCTTGCATGCATGAAGCCCTGGGTTCGATTCCTCAACACCATATAAGCAGGAGAAAAGAAGTGGTGCTGTGGCTCAAGTGGTAGAGTGCTAGCCTTGAGCTGAAGAGCTGAGGGACAGCGCCCAGGCCCAGAGTTCAGGCCTCATGACCGACGCACACACATACACAAAAAAGCAGAACTATCAGCTACCTGTTTCTCATTCTTTGATTTAAGTCTGCACAGAAGAGTCACTCAGAAGAGAACTTTCTCTTCTCTCTGCCAGGCACAGACAGGAAGGGAGAGCAACCCAAGGGAAATGCCCCAGCTTTTCCTCATTTGTTCGAAGACAAGGCTGTAGGGAACTCAGCTGATGGGAATCAGTCAGAACCTGGAGTAGCTCAGACCTCATTTATACCTAGCTGTTCTTTTTCTTCCAAAGCCTGGAGAATAAGCCAGCAGCCCAGCAGCAATGTAAGAAAAAGTATTGTTATTATTCAATGATAACTAACATTGTTAAATTCCTATTGTTGTCATAACATTGTGTTAAAAGCTTAGTATATTAACGCTGACATCCACAATAATACTAGAAGGTGAATATTGTCACCGTTATTTTGCAGATGTTCTAGGACTCAAAGATGCAATGACTTCACAGAACCTCTGACTTGAAAGTTTGTGGCTATAATACCCATGACAATTTGCATTTGTTTCCATCTTTCCTTCTAAACTAATAACAACCACGTAGAGTAGCTCAGAGTGGGTGTGTGATTTCTCCTACAGTTTTTTTTATTAACATCTTCCTTCCTTCCATCCTCCCTCCTCCCCTGCCCCCCTCTTTCTGTCTTTCCTTTTGTACTGGTCCTAGAGGTTGAACTTAGAGCCTGGGTGCTGGTCCTTGAGTTTTTGTGCTAAAGGTTAGTGCTCTACCACTTGAGCCACAGCTCTACTTCCAGCTTTTTGGTGGTTAATTGGTGCTAACAGTCTCATGAGCTTTCCTGCCTAGGCAGGCTTTAAACCTCTGCCTCAGATCTCAGCCTCCTAAGACGTAAACCAAGTAGTCACTGCCCAGCTAACTGTTTTTAAAGGAGAGTGCCCCTCCTCCCGCATTGCTCAATCAAATACCAGTACATCTGGGTCCTCCTAGAACATTATTTACCACATTGGGCGAGAGGCAGAAGATGATAGACATGACACATAAACTGAGAAATGTTACCTCCCTAGGGTGGGGTGAGCGAGCAGGTGCCATGGGAAAATAAACCACATTTTATCTTCTCCATAGAGATAAGAACAAGTCTCATGGGCATTCGGGTCGTATCCTTCAGGCAATATTCTGTCAACTTTACCTGCTGGTTCTCCAGGGGTCTCTTTGTCTACTTCCAGTTTGCCCTATGGGAGCTGACCCCCAAGCTGCATTCCAACAGCCTCCCAGGCAAGGGAGGCAGCTTCTTCCCCTGCCTTCCCCAGACCCACCTGGATTCCAAGTTTCCTCTCGCTACCCCGAGTCTCAAGTTGTTAAAGCTGCTAAGTTCTCAGCTTCTGGGAGCCCCACTTTCTTGAGCTAATCTTTCAAATGGGTCCCTTTCCTTTCTTTTTTCTCTTTCTTTCTTTCTTTCTTTCTTAGCAGAAGGGAGAGGGCAGGAAATGGATGGGTATGCAAAACTGGAGGAGGAGGAGAAGGAGGAGGAGGAGGAGGTGGAGGAGGAGGAAGAGAAGGAGGAGGAGGAGGAGGAGGAGGAAGAGGAGGAGGAGGAGGCGGCAGCCTGAGGTGGCATTGGTTGAGTCAGAAGCAGGGCTCAGCCTGGCCAGCAGTGACCCTCTCTCAAAAGCAGTAGGGGAGCCCCAGCCACTAAACCAGGTAAGAAGAGAACTTCTCCAGGTGGGCCGGCCATGCCAGCCTAGGCATGTCCCAGGGCTGCCGGAGCAGAGTGTCAGATAACCTCTGACAGCAAAGCTGGGGGGATTTGATAGCTGGAGGGACAGGGAGGGGTGGAGGAATTTCTGAATCACCAAAAGAATTGTCTTGGGAAGAAAAGAAACTGCCTAAAGATACCCCCGACCCCACTGGCTCCATTCATAAAGGGTTTTCCAAAAAAAATTGTTTTATAAAGCCTAGATCATGAGACTGTTGATATACATTTTCGTTTAAAGTTAATACATCTGACTCCTTGAGATCCTGACTGTGGGTTCAAGTTTCTGTCCTTCCCAGGCCTTCTCCCCTGTTCTCTGCTGGGGATGGGAGTGTAGGGGCTCACTGAAAGCTCCCCCCAAAGCCTGGGATTCTGATCTGGGTGGGGCTACTACAGCTGATGAATCAAACAAGCAAAACTCAGCTGCTTTATTCTCAAAAATGAGAAAGTGGCACGGTGCTGTCCAGAATGCTTGGCTTGTTTTCACAACTGCCCCTCAAAGGAAACGTGAAATGCAGGGAAACTGCCAATGCAGATGCAAAATACCATGAAGTTACAGGGCTGGCATTCTAGCTGCAGAAGAAGGAACCTGTACTGTGAATGACTTTGAACAAGTCCACAACTTCTACCTGGGAACTGGAAATCGTTTTCTGTGTATCAATAACGATATCGTGCCAAGCCTTCCTTCCTGGGTCATGAGGGCATTTCACACAGTAGCACATGCTCTGCTGGTGTTTGCTGACACAGTCTTTCTTTGACAGAAGCTTTCTGAGCACCTACTATGTGCCAGGCACTGTCTTTAGTACTGTGCCAAAGAGCACAGTGTGCTCTGTCTAGTAAAGCGTTCGTTCTGAGGATACTCACTTCTCTGGAGCCCAGTTCCCCAGGTTTTCCTGACCTACAGGCTATGTGGCTAAGTCTGGTGTCCATAGTCTAGCTCTGGTCTCTCTGTTTGTGCAAGGTTATCTTCTGTCATCTCCAATTCTGATTATGCAGGGCTTAAATCTCACCATGGAGTCTAAATTGGGAATGTACCAAACAATCCAAGCTTCTCAAATTGATTCCAATTTGGTTTTTCCTCTCCGAATTCCCTGTTTTGGTTCTAAAAGCCAACCCAGGCTTTCTAGAATTGTGCTCTCTGTGATGAGGCTGGGAGACAAAGGCCTCACCGGGGCCCCAGCCCCTTCCTTTGGTCCTCCCTTTTGGCCACCCCCTGGGTGATGTATTTCAAGACCCTAAAGTTCTCATGACTCTTCGGCAATGGGCTATGCTTTGAGTTCCAAGATGATGCCAATCTCCCATCATGGAGACCAGTGCCCAGAACACGGTTTTGGATGGGAACAATGGGATGGGCTGAGGTTGGGGTGGGGGGTTGTTTGCTTTTTGCTTTGTCTGCCTAGCTATTACCTGCAATGAGATCTTTAGTTCTTTTTAGTGGAAAGTTTCTTCAATTATGTTATGGATTTTTCTCCTAGTTTTAAATATCACTGTCTAGTGTACACACCATGTTTTAGAGTGAGGTGAAGCATGCTAGATCCTATGCAGCAGAGCGATGCATCTTTTTACTGGCACCTGGCCCAATGGTTGTCAGGCTCAGTGCATAAAGACACCACTGAAAGCTTAATGACTGTCCAGGTGCAGGTTAGAAAAGGGTAAGTTTCCATTTCTTCAAGGAGCTCATGAGATTTTCTATTTGGGAGAGAATGGAGATCATGAGGTTTGAACTCAGGGCTTTACGCTTGCTACACAAGAGCTCTACCACTTGAGCCAGGGCCCCTGTTCCTTCTGCTTGGGTTTATTTTCAGGTAGGTAGGGGCAGAATGTAATGTTCTTGTCTACTCCACATACATATAGCTGGGATCATAGACAGCAAACACCTGGTTGCGCTGGTTTTTGAGACAGGGTCTCCTTAATGTGTTTGCCCAGGCTGGCCTTAAACCATGATCCTCCCATCTCTACCTTCTGAGTGGCTGAGATTACAGATGAATTCCACCATGCCTGGCCAGGGCTTCTCTATTTTCTAGAAATGACTACCTCTCTTCCTACACTCAAATTCTTAACTTCATTCATCCAGCAAGTATTTAAGGGGCCACAATCACTCATAGAATTGTTATGTGCCTTTCAATGAGATGAGACACAGCGTTTCTCCACTTAATGGGAAGAGAAGTTCAGAAACAGCTGCTTCCTATGGAGTACGGCGGACACGAATGGGATGTTTGAGGGAAGGAAGATTACCTTATTTAGAGGAGGAGGAAGCCTGTGGGGGCCTCCTGAGAGGCAGTCTTGTTGAATGCCCCTTGTTCTAAATGGCAGATTTAGACAAACTGAGAGCTTGGGTCTGAAGCCTGAGCTACCAAAAGGAGGGAAGTGGCAGGAAACCTGAGCGCGGCCATTGAGGACTCGAACAAAGCTGACAAGTTTGATTTCATCCTGTCTGTTTGTTATCGAAGTTATTGAAGGATTTTTGAAGCAAAAGAACGACAGACTTGTGCATTAAAAAAGAAAAGTTTGACCCAGTACTGGTGGCTCATGCCTGTTATCCTAGCTACTCAAGAGGCTGAGATCTGAGGATCATGGTTCAAAGCCAGCCTGGGCAGGAAAGTCTATGAGACTCTTATCTCCAGTTAACTACCAGAAAACTGGAAGTAGCGCTGTGGCTCAAGTGGTAGAGCACTAGCCTTGAGCTGAAGACCTGAGGGACAGCGCCCAGGCCCAGAGTTCAAGCCCCAAGTCCGACAAAAAAAAATAGAGAGAGAAAAGTTGGGGAGGCCAGACATAATAATGCCTGCCTGTAGTCCCAGCTACTTGTGAGGCAGAGAGAGGAAAATCATAATCTGAGGTTGACTGAGAAAAGAAAAGGCAAGACCCTCTCTGAAAAATAACTGAAGGCAAAAAGGGCTAGAGGCATAGCTCAAGTGGTAGAACACCTGCCCAGCAAGCTCAAGGCCCTGAATTCAAACCCCAGGACAGAAAGAGGAAAGGAGGGGAGGGGATGGGAGCAGACTAGGAACTGGTCCTATGGAAGGGCACAATGAATTATGTGATGGATTGGGGTGTTCCCTGTTCTTCCCTGAGCCTCCTTAGGTGACCCCACACTCCTCACCTCTGCCAGGGCCCAAGAGCACTCACCCCCACTGCCAATGGCAGTCTCTGCAGAGATGGGCTACGCCTGCATAGACAGCCCACCAAATGTTGTCCAGAGCCTGGTGCCCAAGGATGGGACGTGCTTCACAGATTCGATTCCTCTGGCCAGAGAGGGTGCTCATGGCAAGAACAATCAGAGAGAAGTCAGAGGGTGGCTACAGGAACTCCCAAGAGCAACAAGGGATGGTAGGAGGCCCAGCTCAGGCTTGATGAAAGGACAGATGGGAGAGTAAGAGCCGTTTGCACACAAGGAGGGCACCGTTCCTGGAGCCAACCCGGCAGGACAGAGTTGGCTTGAGCTGGGAGAGAGACGGGCAGGGAGGGAGGGAGGGTAGGGCAGAGAGGGAAGGTAAGCTTTGAAAGATCTGCTTTCCCAATCCCCAGGAAATGTTAGCTTTGTCCTAAAGAGACTACAGGCCCTGCATGTGAAGTTTTATCACAGTCTCCTTAAGTGTGTGCAGAGATCAAGTTTTCTTCTCATTTTCTTCTCCCTGCCGTCCCCTGGTCTCCTGTCTTTATTCCATACTTGGGTTTCTCATGCTCACGCTGCCCTCTAGGAGCAGCACTCTTGCTCAAGTCACATCTTCTATCTCTGGGACGGGAGGGGTAGGGAAGGCAGCCTTGGGATATTATCAGTAATGATGGGGTTGTTCCTAAATCCTTTCTTCTTGGACTAGGAGCATATCCTAGCCGGTCCTCTTCATTCACTGGAATAGGTAGAAATGACCACTCACGCCATCCTTGGGGGAAGATGGCAAAGTGGCCCCCTCACTGGATGCTCCTGGCACACCCAGAGGAAAATACTGCGGTGAACGGGAGAGACGGGGAGGGCATCCGGCCCCTGCCACACAGGATCTGGCTCGGTGGTGACACATTGGGGGACTTCCAAAGGAAGCCCATGAGCTGGCAACGCATGGTCTACCTCTTGAGGAAGGTATAAACTTTCAAGAGTCACATCTGTGGCTGCCTGATTCCTCCTCTAAAATCTACCGGGACAGATCTCTGGTGCCCTGGCCGTGGAAAGGTACATGAGTAGCATGAAGGCTCCCAGGGTGGTGGATCTCCAAGGTACACACGCACCTACGCTTCAGCCATTCCACCACTGGGCATTTATCCCAGTAGAAATGTGCACTGGGTATACAAACATGAAGATCATAATTGAAGCATTTGGAATGGCACCAGATTGGAAAAGCCCAAAAGCTGATCAATGAGGAAGCATCTAGATTAAATATACTATTGAATTTCCTCACCGTAGAAACCAACCTGATAACAGGAACAAGGAAATCTCTATGTACTGTCCTGAAAGTTCCTCAAGACAGGTTGACAAGTAAATAAAGCAAGCTGAGCAAACTTACTGGTTTGGTTTGGTTTGGGTTTTTTTTTGGGGGGGGGCTGTCCCCAAAAGGGGAAAGAAATTAAGAATATGTATACATTGTAATTTGGGGGTGTGTGTGTGCATAAAACAACTAAAATAACATTATAAATGAAGCCAGTGGCTAGTAGGGACAAATTGAGAAATGGACAGACCTTTAAAAAAATTGATAAGGTTTGCCACCAGAAAAGAGTAAACCCTATATTCAATTCTGATTACTGTCTGAAAACATTATATCTCTTCTTCATTTTTTGCTGGAGGTACTGGGGATTGAACTCAAGGCTTTGATCTTGCTAGGCAAGATCTACCACTTGAGCCACATTGCCAAGTCCTCCTTTCTCTTCTTTATGAAAACTGTAAAGGAGAAATTCTGGGGCATATAATGATAAGCAAATTTGTTCTTGCTGTTATTAATATTTATATCATGGTTAATAGCTATTATAATTCTTGGTAGCTATTTATGTCAGAAAGTCACCCCAAAGGGGAGAAAGAGGGCTGATATCTGTAGGAATCACACCAGTATGGCCCTGGGAACCTGGTCTTCTCAGAAGCCCTGATTATAGAAGGGATAAGTTAAAGGTTTCTACCAATCTGTGTGAATTAGAAGATGGAAACTTTCTCTTAAAAAATGTAATAACTTAAAGGCCATTATAATGTATTCTTAAAGGCCATGTATAATGTATTGGGTCAAGATAGTTTCACTGTCATCTACAGAATTTTTTTTGTAATAAATATCCAAATTCCTGATGAGATGGCATTCCCTAAGGTTGTTCAGTGATAGATACTGAACAGCCCTGGGTGAACTGTCAAGCGACCATTTCCCGAGTAGCAGCACAGTGATAAAAAAGGCACAAGTCTCACTACTGTAGCTAACCACACTTTCAGAGTCATCTGGTAAAAGGAGGACACCTCCACGGAAAGAGAGTACGAATTGGGAATCTACTCAGACACAAAGTCGGCATTGGACAGCTCCTCCATTACTTAATCACGCAGGATGAGACAAAGTCAGGGGAGATGATGTTCAGTAGCACGTGTCATGGGCACTTGGATCTGGTACTTGGGATTGAAATGATAAGTATCGTGCCTCTAAAATAGAGGCTGGAGGTGGGTGCTGGTGGCTCACGCCTGTAATCCTAGCAACCCAGGAGGCTGAGATCTGAAGATTATGGTTCAAAGCCAGCCCAGGTAGAAAAGTCCCTAAGACTTATCTCCAATTAACCACCAAAAAAAAAAAAAAAAAAAAGCCAGTATAGTGGAGCTGTGTCTCAAGTGGTAGGGCGCACAAAAGCTCAGAGACAGCACCCAGGCCCTAAGTTCAAACCCCAAGACCCACATAAAAATGAAAATATAAGGGGGGTTGGGAAATTTGGGGTGGCTCGTTCTCCACTTCAGGGGAATCACAGGCGTTGGGCCAAGATGTGGTCATTCCTTTGGTTCCATTGGACATAGCTGGCATTCCTGGTGCAGTGGGTGAGAGAATTGAGGGAGGAATCAGAGACCTCAAGGCATACAGGAGGAAAGGGCACAGCTGCCCTCGGAGCGGTCCACGGTCGCGGCCTAGCGACACAAGAGGGAGGGAAGATGGGCTCCGGGATGGCCTAACTCGCCCCCTTCTGCTTTTCCCTGCAGGGTCCCAGGTGGCACCATGGCCCTGTCCAAAAAACTGAGGCTCCTGCTCTTCCTGGCGTCCCAGCTGGCTCTGCTGTTCCTCCTGCTCTGCGCGTACAAGGGCGAGGGCGAGGGCGAGGGCGGCGGGCCGCGGGAGCGCGCGCAGCGCGTGCACGTGCTGGTGCTGTCGTCCTGGCGCTCGGGCTCGTCCTTCGTGGGCCAGCTGTTCAGCCAGCACCCGGACGTCTTCTACCTGATGGAGCCCGCCTGGCACGTGTGGATGACCTTCACGCAGAGCACGGCGGGGACGCTGCACATGGCGGTGCGGGACCTGGTGCGCTCCATCTTCCTGTGCGACATGGACGTGTTCGAGGCCTACCTGGCGCCGGGGCCGCGGGCGCAGTCCAGCCTGTTCCAGTGGGCGGTGAGCCGGGCGCTGTGCTCGCCGCCCGCCTGCGGCGCCTTCCCGCGCGGGGCCATCAGCAGCGGGTCGGTGTGCAGGCCACTGTGCGCGCGCCAACCCTTCGCCGCCGTGCGGGAGGCCTGCCGCACCTACAGCCACGTGGTGCTCAAGGAGGTCCGCTTCTTCGATCTGCGCGCGCTGCAGCCGCTGCTCACCGACCCGGCGCTCAACCTGCGCCTGGTGCACCTGGTGCGCGACCCCCGCGCCGTGTTCCGCTCGCGCGAGCGCACAGCTGCGGATCTGAGCATCGACAGCCGCATCGTGCTGGGGCCGCAGGGGCAGCAGCTCCGGGGGGAGGAGCAGGCCTACCGCGCCATGCAGATCATCTGCAGCAGCCAGCGGGACATCCTCCGGGCCGCGCAGGCCCTGCCCGAGGCGCTGCGGCGCCGCTACCTGCTCGTGCGCTACGAGGACCTGGCGCGCACGCCCCTGGCCCAGGCCGCCCGGATGTACGAGTTCGCGGGCCTGGACTTCCTGCCCCACCTCCGGACCTGGGTGCACAACATCACCCGCGGCCAGGGCCTGGGCCAGAGCGCCTTCCAAACCAACGCCAGGGACGCCGTGAATGTCTCCCAGGCTTGGCGCTGGTCCCTGCCTTTCGAGAAGGTCTCCCGACTCCAGGAAGTCTGCGGCGACGCCATGGATTTGTTGGGCTACCTCCGGGTGGGATCCAAACAAGAGCAGGCCAACCTGTCCCTGGATGTCCTCTCCTCCGAGAACCCCTGGACGAAGGTCTTCCGGGAGGGCTGAGGAGGCCCTGGCCCCAGCCACACGCACCCCATGCTGCAGAGCCCTCACCCGAGCCTTCACCGTGAGCCCGCAGCCTCGTGTGCCTTGAGCCTTGATCACATTCACGCAGGGGAATCTTTGCAACTCTTAGCCAGAAGGCAGAGAAGCCAAGTGTGCTCCTGCCTAGAAAAAGACTCCAGAAGCTTCCGTGAGCAGCACGATCCCCCCATGAAATAGGGGCACAGCCTACCTTGTCTTCTTGACCTTCCTAAATGTGCATACCTCAGAGACTTTGTGGTCTGGACGCCTCCAAACGCCAAGCAGTATGAATGAACAAGTCCATAAACCGCTTGCTCAGGGGAAAAGGGGAGAGAGGGTAAAAACCAGGGAGCGGGCTTCCTTTCACCAAAGAATTCACCAGCACACTCCACAGAGACAGGAGCGCCAAGCCCTCAGGATTCCCTGTGGGTTCTAGGCAGGAAGCCACCAGCGCTGGGTGTTGACCTGTGGGCTTCACCCCCTCGGCTACCCATGCCCATAGGCACGAAGCACGTTCTGAGTAACAGGGGTGGCTGGGCCCCTTTCGATATCACTACTTCTCAGCATTTTCTCATCAATACAAGACTTTGATGTATTATGCTGCCAGGCCTTAATACTAAAATTTCAAAATACAATACAAAATACAGTTTGGACTGTCCCCTTATATTTTAGTAACTAGGAGTAAATACTCTGCCTTTCAGAATCCTTATCTAAGGTCACAGTCATCATTCAGGTCTTTTTAGATTTTTGTCTGTCTATCTATCTATCTATCTATCTATCTATCTATCTATCTATCTATCTATCTATCTATCTATCTAGTTTTACGTGTTTCAGTCCTGGGGCTAGAACTCAGGGCCTGGGTGCTGTCCCTGAGCTTCATTTTGCTTAAGGCTAGCACTCACCACAGCTCCATTCCCCTCCCCACCCCTTTTTAGTAGTTTATTGAAGATAAACGTCTCATAGACTTTCCTGCCTGGGCTGGCTTTGAAGAACAATCCTCAGATCCCAGCCTCCTGAGTCACTAGAACTACAGGTGTGACCACTAGCACCTGGCCCCTGTCTTTTACTATATATATATTCTGTTTGTTGAGGTGAGGAAACAAATGAACAAGTCTGTGTCAGCTGCTGCAAGGAAGATGATAGCTGGGAGCAGGCTAGGGAACGAAGGAGCAAGCCCTTTTACAACAGTGTAGGAGACCATCCCTATGGTAGGATGCTTGTACAGAGACATGTAAGTGAAGGAGCACATGCCATGCAAAGATTTGGGGACAGAGGGGCCCAGGAAACGCCAACATCAACACAGATAAAGTCAGTATGTCTAACAAGAAGCTGTCTATGTGCTTGGTTCTATGCTGGTCTCATAAAGGACAAAGAGGTCCAAACATTCCAGGAAGGATAGCGGGACATTGGAAACAGCGCGCACACACACACACACACACACACACACACACACACACACACACACACACACACACACACACACACACACACACACACACACACACACACACACACACACACACACACACACACACACACACACACACACACACACACAGCCACCTTCTGTTGTTTCTGAAAGTAGAATCCTCAAGGCCAGGCTAACAGCAGACCTGGAGCCCTGGATGGCATCTCCTGTATTGATGTGGTGAGGAGATGGCTTCTCTCCAACCGCTCTGGGTTCTCTACATCCACGGCTCTCAACTGGGAATGATTTTGTCTCCCAGGGACACTGGGAAATATCTAGAGATGATTTTAATATATACATTTATCTGGGGACACTCTGCCTGGAGGGGTCCTGTGGGCATCAGGCAGATGGCTGGGGGACAGCTAAAAGCCCTCCAAGGCACGAGATTGCTGGCCCAAACTAAGGAATTAACTTGTCCAAAATAGCACAGTTATTAAGAAATCCTCATCCAGATTAACCAGGATAAAGAGGTGATATCTCCAGTGAGTTTCTCATTTCATCCGCTCCTGTTCATATGTGTATGCCACTAGCCCAAATGTCCCACTTTGAGAGGTTTTGTAACCTTTGTTGGTATCCACTCTTTTGGGTACCATATCCAAAGGACAGTAGTATGGTAGGCACTATAAAAGTATAGTACCATACCCATACCATACCATACCATACCATACCATGCTATACTCCATACCACAGATGAAGAAAAGAGAAGAGGCTGAGAAGAAGAAATGAAGTATGGTGACTCAGGAGCTAGTCTGTGCTGTAACTGGTCATGGTTCATGTCCATGCAAATTCAGGCAGATCTGGTAAAACATGGTCACTCAGCCTTTGGTAAAATGGGGAGGGTCCTTTCTGAAACTGGAAGCAGATTGCTAGCAAGCTTGTTTAATGTGTGTGGAAACCAAGGACCAGGCATAAACATCAGAAGGCTCTCCACAGGACCAAGACCGAGCTTCTCTATCTCTGCCGTTGTCACTCCCCTCCTTCAATACCTTCAATACCACTCTGCAAACCTTCTAAAGTCATTTTTACCTATCATAAGCTCCCCAAAGAAATGTGAATGTCACAAATATAGCTTTTCTTCTGTTTATATTCTATGAACCTTTAGAGGAAACCAACCATTGTAGTATCTAAGTTTTTGCCCCAGCCCAAGAATCACTTTTCACCCCTTGTCAGTAACAGCTCCCACATTGAGAGTATGTCTAATTCACGGTCCCTAGTACTTCTCAGCCATTATCTCCAATTAACCACCAAAAAGCCAGAAAGGAAGCTGTGGCTCAAGATGTAGAGTGCTAGCTGAGCAAAATGCACTGGGTACATGCCCAGGCCCCGAGTTCAAGCCCCAGAACTAGCACCCCCAAAAAATCACCTCAGAGCAATTTTTAAGCTTAAAAGAGCTATATGTTAGTAATAGTAAAGAAGATTAATAAAGCAATGAACTCAGACTGCTGCCCTAACCTCATCCAGGTTCCACTAACCCGGATCTGAATTATTTTTTGGTGCTCAGTGGTCCTGCTTTCCTGGCCCGTTTTCAAGTCGGCTTCTTATATCCCTGGAAGGACCATAAGGAAGCTAATTTACTGCTCACTTTTTAAGTTTATGACAGGAACCAATGATTGTAATAGGTACGTGGGTATACTACTCATAAAAATATATGTTCATTTCCAAATCAGTAATGCCCCACCCTAAATCAATGTGGAATTAAGTGGTTATCCTCAGAAAATGTAAACATGCTCCCTGAGAAGGAATAAAGGCTTTTGTTCTCTTCCCTGGTGCCATGGTGCATGGTGGAAGCTTGATTATTTGATCCATCACTAAACAATGTGATGACCAAAATGGCCACAGCTATGGTCTGATAATGTATTTGTCATAATATGGGAGAAAGTAAAAGGTGATGGAGAAGAATGGCTGTAGTTTGGGCGTGGTTTCTTTATGCTGTAGTTTCAAGGATTTTTGTGTTGGAAGCTTGGTCCTCCGTGAGGTGGTATTGGATGGAGGGATGTCAAAAGGCAGAGGCTGGTGGGGAGTTTTCTAGGTCATTAGAAGTGCTGCCATTGGAATGCAGGTCTCCTGGAATGAATTCTCCCTGGAGTGAGCTTGACCTTTGATCACTCTCTGGTTCAATGTTTTACAATGTGATTTCTTTTTTACACTTCCATCACTTTACTACTGCCTACCAATAAGACCTTATTGCTCTTCACCCCTCCTATGTCTGTTCCTACTCTTCAATATGGTGCCAAATAAAAAAAACTGGACTTTGATCTTAACTTCTACAACTCTTTAAAATTATCTGGTTACCACCTATTTTGTTTTTGGTACTGAGAATTGAACCCAGCCCTTGAACCAGACTAGGTAAGCACTCTACCCCTTAAGCCACAACTACAACCCTCTTGTTTTATTTTTGCCAGTCCTGAGCTTGTACTCAGGGCCTGGGCACTGTCCCCGAGCCTCTCTGTACTCAAGGCTAGCACTCTACCACTTGAGCCAAGTGCCACTTCTGGCCTTTTCTGTTTATGTGGTACTGAGGAATGGAACCCAGGGCTCAATGCATGCTAGGCAAGTACTCTACCACTAAGCTACATTCCCAGCCCCAACCCTCTTGTTTTTAAGATAGTTTTTCTAACTTTGTCTGAACTGTCCTCAAACTCTATAATTGTCTTATGTCTGCCTTCCATGTAGCTGAAATTACAGGAGTATACCACCACCTCCAGCCCACAGTTAGCATTTCTTAAATTCATCTGTTTTTTTCCTCCCATCATTCCCCGGCCCCGGGGCTCCTCTCAATGTACTATTCACATCCCATCATCTTTTCCTAAACCACTGGCTCGTCTTCCTGCCTTCCACTTCCGTCGCACAGCTACACTGTATTAAAACTTCATAAATTCCAAATACCTTAATGTCATTAGAAAGCTTATGATTTTTGTCCTTGGATCTCTCTCCTCTCAGTCTGCACCTTCCACCATTCTCAAATGCGTAGGTCTACCAATGTGCCACATCAACTTCTTCCTCTAATGTCACATCATGCTATTTTCCCCACTTGGAATAACATGTTTTGTTCTACCCCCAGTGCCCTAGTTTTTTTTATTTAATCCTTCAAGTCTCCACTAAAACATCTCTGGAAACTTCTGTTGAATGCCAATGCTATGAGGTTCCTGTTATAGCATTTATTTCACTATAATGAAAATTTCCAGTTCATATCTTCTTTGAGCTCCTTGAGGAAAGACGCCATATTCACTACGATATACCTATGCTTGCCACCGTTCCTGAAGTGGCTATTCATAAATGCTGTTAATGACTGAAGACCTTGATCTCATCTGCATTATATGTAAAAAGCTCATTGTATAATATTTATTTTTAAAAGCATTTTAACCAATCACAGAACCTTTCATTCTGAAAAACACAGTACATGTGTGAAGAACCAGAGAAGAAACAAGCCAATATTTAACAATTCCCTGTTTAAGAGAAATAAAGGAAGTCAGATCTTAAAGTCAATAGCTCATGAGGGCTAGGTCAAGTGGAGGGGAGAGGCATAGAAATTGAAAAAGTTGATTTGTATTTTTAATCATGATATTATTGTGGCTAGAAAGGCTGCAAATTATGGTTTCTAAATAGCTGCATGTATTTATGGAATATTTCATGTGAATGAATCAATCACTCTCTACAAGCATTAAAAAAAAAAAAACTTGATGACCAATTACAATCTGTTTTGAGCCAAATATCCAAGCAGAAAGTGTCTGGCCTAGTTTTTATTGCCTCTCTGTACCCAGGATGGCAAAGTATAGTTTAAAAATTGGCTTTCAGGAAGTCATCTTTAATTCTCTTCTCTTTCCTTCCACATCCAATCCATCTAATCCATCCATGATAGATTTGCAAAAACAAAATATATCACACACAAAAAACCCTATATGTCTCTACATTAACTCTTATGAATACCAATTCCAAAAGCCTTCACAAAATAGTAGGCAACAGAATCCAACAATGCAGAAAAAGTATCACACACCATGACCAAGGGACTATTCTAAGAATGTAATATCTCCTTAGCAGATGTTTACTTTGTCATATATATCCAAAATATCAGAAACATTTAGCTATTCCAAGCATGTTCTGCATCATTTTTATTTTATTTTATTTTATTTTATTTATTTTTTTTGGGGGGGGGGGTCCAGTAGTGGGGCCTGAACTCTGAGCCTGGGCGCTGTCCCTCAGCTGTTCAGCTCAAGGCTAGCGCTCTACCACTTGAGCCACAGTGTCACCTCCAGCTTTTTTTCTTTTTTGCTTATGTGGTGCTGAGGAATCGAACCCAGGGCCTCAGGCATGCAAGGCAAGCACTCTACCACTGAGCCATCTTCCCAGCCCCATTCTGCATCATTTTTAAAATGAACACGTCTATTTCACATAAAAGCATCAATGAATAAAATCATATGAAACCTTAGATTTGCTTTAGAATACACCAGAAAAAAAAAGGAAGTCTTATCAACAAACTGATAATCATTGGAAATGGGTGGTAAATAATACACAATTCAGTGTACTAGTCTACTTTTGTATATATTTCAAAGTTTCCTTTTTTTTCTTTTTTTCTTTTTGGTCGGTCATGGGGCTTGAACTCTGGGCTTGGGTGCTGTCCCTGCCCTCTTCAGCTCAAGGCGAGCGCTCTACCTCTTGAACCACTGCACCACTTCCAGTTTTCTAGTTGTTTATTGGAGATAAGAGTCTCATGGATTTTCTTGCCCGGGCTGGCTTTGAACCATGATGCTCAGATCTCAGCCTCCTGAGTAGCTAGGATTATAGGCGTGAGCCCCAGGCGCCTGGCTCGAAGTTTCCATTTAAACAACCATTTTCCCAAGTATTCCAAAGTTAGTGATAACTACCAGTTATCATTTGTGAAGAGGCATTTGTGAAGGCAGGAATGTTACGTATTTTCATGAAAGCCAACAGTGATGGGAAATAGTCAAAAGGTAATTTTTATGAGCCAGACCCTTTGGGTACCTTCCCACCATACCTCAATAGGGTGACTCCAAGTTAACCAAGGGATTGAATAGGAACATCAATCATGTGACAAAATGGGGTTGTGTGCCCCTGCTGGAATGCATTGGGAAGTGCAAGTTCTCTGGTCAAAAAGGCTTCACCTGGGGAGGTAGCTCAATGGCACATGTGTGTGGTGTAGGCTGCATACACATGTGTTAAATCCCCAGACCTGGACAAAAAAGAAAAAGTGTGAGAAATGGTTCAACTGAGTCTAACCAGGAGGCAACCGCCAAATAAAGAACATGGAACAAGCCACGAGAATCAGCAAAACTGCCAGTGCTATGGCAGATGAAAAGGTAGATTGTTTTTAGCTCAAAGGAGACTAAAGAGATATGATATGCAAATGCAATGGGTCACCTATGGAAACTAGGTTTGAAACTGAGAAAGGCTAATATAAAGAGTCAGTGTAGCCGGGCGCCAGTGACTCACGCCTGTAATCCTAGCTACTCAGGAGGCTGAGATATGAGGATTGCAGTTTGAAGCCATCCCAGGTAGGAAAGTCCGTGAGACTTTTACCTCTAATTAACCACCAGAAAACCTGAAGTAGCACTGCGGCTCAAGGTGGTAGGGCACTAGCCTTGAGTGAAAAAGCTCAGGCCAGCACCCAAGGTGAGTTCAAGTCCCAAGACTGACAAGATAAAAGAGGGTCAATAGGGCTGGGAAGGTGGCTCAGTGGTAGAGCGCTTGCCTTGCATGCATGAGGCCCTGGGTTCGATTCCTCAGCACCACATAAGCAAAAAGAAAAAAAGTGGCGGTGTGGCTCAAGTGGTAGAGCGCTAGCCTTGAGCTGAAGAGCTGAGGGACAGCGCCCAAGCCCAGATTTCAGGCCCCACGACCTGACAAAAAAAAAAAAAAAAAGAGGGTCAATATAAGGACAACTAAAATATTTGACAGAGAATAGTATATTCAATAATAATTTTTAAATACTGTTTTCATAAATGTTTGTCATTTAGATCTAACTCCTACATATGAGAGAAAACATGGGCCCTTTGTTTCTCTGAGCCTGACATGCAAACGGACAAATTGACAAAGGGAAGGAGCGCAATGGTGGAAACGCCTTTGAACAACTAACTTACAGGTTAGCAAAATGAATACCAGGAAGCTAGAATTTATGCCGGGAGAGGAGGTTCAGGGAAGAGAGGGCAGACAAAAAAAGAGAGAGGGAAAGGAAGGATGGGTAAGTTCAGTCATGGTATTCAATGTACACACATGAAAATGGAACAAGGTAACTTGAGGGGAGGAGTGGAGATGGGAAAAATGGGGGGGAATGATGGAGGGGGTGACATAGATCAAAATGCACTGTACTCACAAGATGACATGGTGAATTAACACTTCTTTGTACAACCACTTAAAGATAGTAATAATAATAATAATATACTAAATGAATCATCTGTGACCAAAAGAAGCTTTCTTAAGAAGTAAATGGAAATCTTCTTTTGGAGGCCAGGAAACAGTCAAGGGACTTGCCTAAGAATCATAGTGGTGATGGCAGGGCTAAAAGGCCTGGAGCTGCCTGTCTCCAGAGCCTGAGCTCTTAGCTGGCAGAAGCTCCTTCCTCGGCAGCATCTCCAGGAAATGGGAGGCTGTGGCCCACGTGTCTCCAAGGGTGTGGTAGTGGCTAAGGGTAATAAAAAGTCACGACATCCACAGTCCTCATTTACTCAGCATCATTGCTGGGTAGCAATGGCATGCAAGAACAGCTGATCCTACACACAGGGACACCTAGAACCTAGTGAAGAAGACAGATGTTGATTAGATATTGGACTCACTCAAAAGGAATAGGTGTGCTAACAAAACGAGATGACAGCAATAAAGAAATGAAGCTGTCCAAAGCAGAAGGGCTGCACAGGTCTTCCTTGAATTGGCTTTTGAAGGGTAAACAGGAGCTAAGGACAGATGGGAGTGATGAAGCGTATAGGAGAAGGAAGCATACACAGCCTTATGGCAGGAAAGCTCCAAGAAAGCAGCCAGGGCAGACCACGCAGGACCGCGCAGGTCATGCTGGGAATTCTGTTCAATTTTAAAAGCAATGGCTAGTTATAAAAATCAAGGGAAAATATCCACGCACACAAAAAAACTATAAAAGTTGCTTCCGTCAGGACATACAATTTGAGAGACATTAAGAAGACATGGCCTATTTCACACAGTCAAATTTGAGTATCTAGAATAGTCTGTAAATAGAGTTGTGTTCTTTGCTTTCTGTGGATTTAAGAAGTGATAAGCTTGGATTTGAGGTTTTGTATTTTTGCTGGAAAATCACTTTTTAGAAACGATGGAGGGGTTGCAAGTGGGTACAATAGATATGGTTTGGACCACTGAAGAGAGTGTGAGCCAGGTGTGGTAGTGCACGCCTGTCATTCCAGCAGGAGGCAGAAGCAGAAGGAGCATATGGGTGAGGCAAGCTTGAGCCATACAGTGAAACTTGGATAAGAATGATCGGTAAAGATAGAAGGGGCCAAACCTAAGCCTCATTGGGGAGGATGAACGTGAAGGAATGTAGGAGAAGGAGGTATTGAAGATGATCCTTGGGTTTCTAGCTCAGACCGTGAAAGGGGAGGCTGCTCCTGAGTCAGGGAGCGGCTCTCCGAAAGAAAAGACCTAGGCTCATGTGCGGTGAGTGGTTACCTTGGAGACGCCATCTTTATGACAGGGTGGACCATTCCCCTGTGCCAATGCTCCTCCACCTGGTGGTGCCTCACTTACCTGCCTCCGAGCAGCCTCCATTTCTACTGCTACCGCCTCTTGAGGCGAGCCGCTCAGCCTTGGGCTTCACTGCTGGCATTTCCCAAGGCTACAAAACAAAATGCGCCACAGTCTGCTTATTAAGCAATTCATGAAGAGAGGGATTTCTGTATGCAAATATGGAATACCCCAACAATAACAAAGCTCCCCAACCCTCCCACCCTCCACCCAGTAGTCATTGTTCAAGAGAAACAGCAGCCAGGCATGATGGCTCACACCTGTAAGCCTAGCAATTCAGGAGGCTGAGATCTGAGGATCACAGTTAGAAGCCAGCCCAGGCAGCAAAGTCCATGAGACTCTTAGCTCCAATTAACCACCATAAAGCCACAAATGGTACAACGCCAGGCTTGAGCTTAAAAAAAAAAATAAAACTCAGGGATAGTGTGATTCTTTTTTTTTACTTTGTTTAGATAATTATGAGACACAATTTCAGCAATTAGACACAATACAGAGACGCCCAGTATCTCTTTTGTCTGGTTTCACCAAGTAATAACAAATCAATATTGCCATGAAGACATCGGCTCACGCAAACAAGGGACACCCTTCACAATTCTTTTGTTCTTTTGGAGATGAGCAATTCCAGTAAGTGAAACACATGGGAAGACAGGAAAAGAGGATATGGTGGTTAAAAAGAAAAGAAGTTTTGGGGCTGGGAAGGTGGCTCAGTGGTAGAGTGCTTGCCTTGCATGCATGAGGCCCTGGGTTCGATTCCTCAGCACCACATAAGCAAAAAGAAAAAAAGCCGGAAGTGGCGCTGTGGCTCAAGTGGTAGAGCGCTAGCCTTGAGCTGAAGAGCTGAGGGACAGCGCCCAGGCCCAGAGTTCAGGCCCCACAACGGGACCAAAAAAAAAAAAGTTTTATGAACCAGTATGCTTTGAGAGAGGGTCTTGGTATGTAGCCCAGACTATCCTTGAACTCTGTGTCCTCTTACCTTCACCTCCCAGCAGTGCTATGACTACAGGCATGCACTACCATGCCCAGCTCTCACTTCATGTTTTTAAGTCCACCTATAAAAATCCTCCACAGCAAAAGCGGAACAGTAGTCATTTCTGAGCATTGTGGGTGGTTTAATTTTGTTTTTTCTTTTAGTATCATAGTTGTTTTCCTTTTTTTTAAATGGGAGCAAAAATTCACAAAACATAAACAACTATTTTGGAATATACAATTCAGTGGCATTTGGTACATTCATAATGTTGTGTAACCATCTCGTTCTAATTTCAAAGCTCTCTTATCATTCCAGGGGATCATTCTGTATCCCCTAAGAAATATCTCCTCCCCACCCTCTTAGCTGGGCACTGGTGGCTCACGCCTGTAATCCTAGCTACTAAGGAGGCTGAGATCTGAGGATCATGGTTCAAAGCCAGCGTGGGCAAGGAAAGTCTGTGAGATTCTTATTTCCAGTTAACCACCAGAAAGCCAAAAGTGGCGCTGTGGCTCAACTGGTAGAGCACTTGCCTTGGGCTGAACTGCTGAGGGACAGTGCCCAGGCCCAGAGTTTCAAGCCCCATAGCCATCAAAAAAAGAAAAGAAGTATCTTCCCATTACTCCCTGTCCCCCTCCCTGACCCAGCCCCTGGCAACCACTAGTTGCCTTCGGTCTCTACAAATTCTCCTATTCTGCATATGCCAGAGAAGAATAGTAAGACTTCTGGCTTTTTGTTTTTTAAACATAGGATAATGTTTTGGAGATTCATCCAAGTTGTAGCACAGATTGATACTTCATTGTTTAAATAATTGAAACATATTCCATGATATGTGTATACAATTTACATCTCCACTCATTTATTAATGAATCTTTAGATTGCTTCAACCTTTTGGTGATTATACATGGTGCTTCTAGAAATCTTCAGGTACAAGGTTTTCTTTGAATATCACTTCCAATTATTTTGGATATAGAAATAGAAGTGGAGTTGCTGAGTCAATGGTTATGCTAATTTACCTTTTTGAGTGATCAATAAATTGCTTTCCATTTTCCATTCCCCTCAGAAATTAATGGTGTTTCCTCTTTCTCCACATCTTTGCAAACAGTATTATTCTCTGGTTTGTGCATTACAACTTTTTTTTTTTGAAGTACTGGAGATGAAACTCAGAGCCTTGTGCCTGCTAAACAGATGCTCCGTCACGTAAACCACTCCTCCAGCCCCTTTTTGCACTGGTTATTTTTGAGGTGGGGTGTCACTCTGTGCCTGGACCAGCCTGGGCTGCAATTCTCCTACCTTTTCTTCCCTGTCTGTGTCACTGAGGCTGACAAGTACATGGCACCATGCCTTCATTGTGCCTTGCCAATAACTGGGGTAACAGGCGCACACAGATTGAGATAGAGCCTCGAGATTATTTTACCTGCCCTGGCCTCAAACTGCAATCCTCTGAGCTCTACCTCCCAAGTAGCTATAATTATAGGCTTGACCCAACATGCCCATCTTATTTGTGTGTGCTGTGTGTGCGTGCGTGCGTGCGTGCGTGCGTGTGTGTGTGTGTGTGTGCTGGGGCTTAAACTCAGGGCCTGGGTTATATCCCTTACCTTTTTCACTAAAGGCTGGTGTTCTACCACTTGAACCACTTCTGGTTTTTCGGTGGTTAACTGGAGATAAGAGTCTCACAGACTTTCCTCCCCAGGCTGATTTTCAATCATGATCCTCAGATCTCAAGCTCCTAAGTAGCTAGGATTTCAGTCATAAACCACCATTGTCTAGTTTATTATAGCCTTTTGATTTCTATGGGGCACTATTTCACTGTTTCCATAATGACCAGTGACACCAAACATCTTTTTATGTACTTGGTCATTTGTATAGTTCCTTTGGAAAACTGTCTATACACATATGCTATTTCCAATTGTATCACTGATATATTTTATGACAAAGGAATCAAAGTTCATGTGACAATTTCTACATCATATTTTATATTACTATTTCTACATCCAAGAGAAAATTCCATATAATTAATTATTCACTTTCCTGGCGAAAGTGAATACTTTTTCAATGGTACCACATTGTATTAAAGTATTGGTATTTCAACAGACAACTCTCAGATTTTGAATGGTTCACACACAAGTGAGCATGGTTCTTGTTGAAAAGTAAACAGTAGGGTCAGTAAATGGCTCTTCTTATTACAGGGCTTTGCCCCCTCCACTCAGAATTTCCAAGGAAGTTCAATGCTAGTAAAAGGATTTTCAAAACAGCACTACGGGACAAATGAGGCTGGAGACCATACCCCAGTGGCACTTGATCTACCTTTATACCTAAGTAGAGAAATGGAGACAGTACAATTAGTTAATCCCAGGTAGGTAGAGGCTTTGTACAGTAGATTCTGGGGGAAAACAGAAGTTGAGGCAGCTGGAGAGCCTGTCGATGGATTACTGCACCGTGTATTGGAAAGGAAGTTATCCATGCAAGAGAGTTAATGGACTTCAGAGCAAATGTGTGGAGAAATAGGCAGACTAACTGATGGCCAGGTTTAAGGTTACAGGAGAGCTGGAGGACACACAGGAGAGTATAATTGCCAGAGTATAATAATCCTAAAATAGAGCAGTGTTGTGTGGATGGCAAAGACTAAAGCTGTATCATTGGGAGTGGATGGCCATCAGAAGGGAGATTTTATGACTCTCCTGGGGTTCTGAATAGGCAAGAGGCCCTGAGATAAGGGCGTTACCACATTACCCCCAGAATAGTTAAAATTTCCCAAGTGTTAAGGTCCAGCTCAAACAAAGAAGGGTTTACAGAAAGGATATAAAGTAGTAAAGCTGGGTGATAAGATTCAGGATCAAGGTTGACAGAGAGGAAGAAAATCCTTAGCATAAAAAAGGCTTTCCAGAGAACCTGTAAACTTTGACAAGAGGGTGCTAACACCGGTAATGTCGGGGTAACCAGAGAGGTTTGAAGCTCACCACCAGAGGAGGAAGCTTTAGGCTTCACAAGGGAAGGAGCTCCTCTCCGAGTTAAGCCTAAATGAAAGCATGGATTAAAAAGAAACCCTCTTGTTCTGTATTCTTAAAAGGAAAAAGAAAACAAGACAAATGAGAATATGTAAACATACGCGTCCTTCACATGGAGTTAGCCGTCAAGTAAAGAAGTATATTCTACCTGAAAAGTCTGGGAAACCCCAAGCGAGAAATTCACAAGAAAAGTGATCCTAGCCAGTTATAGGAAGGGGTTATAGGAAAGGGGCCTGGGGAACATTGTCTGCCGTGTCCATCCGTATTTTGGACTGACAATAAAGCAGGACAAAAAGGATCCCCTTAGCATAAACTAAGGTGAGAGCAGGAAATCGAAACACAAGGAAATAAGCCTCCAATCTCACCCTTATGGAAAATGCATACTCTAGCACTGAAAGCCATTTAGTCCAAGTGTGGAGTTTACAGGAACAAATTAAATGTCACCCCCAAGAAGCAAACAAACACATCCAGAAAGTGGGGATATTTTATAGGACAATCATGCCTGAAAGTCAATGACAGAAGGTGGTTGGTGGGGTAAAGAGGAGGAAGTGATCTCTCTCTAGTTTGAGGTATCTCTCTCTAGATTGAGAAAGACTTAATAGACAGAAAACGAAGCAATAATGTTTGAACCTTTTTTGGATCCTGCTCTAGCGCCACTTCCGGCTTTTTTCTTTTTGCTTATGTGGTGCTGGGGAATCGAACCCAGGGTCTCAGGCATGCAAGGCAAGCACTCTACCACTGAGCTACCTTCCCAGCCCCCATAAAAGACATTTTTAAGGCACCTAATTAACTGACAACGTGGCACTGTGGTTACGAAATGACATTGGGGGGGAGTAGGGGCTAGTTGGGGGGGCGGTTGTTGTTATTGTTTTATTTTGTTAGTCATGGGGCTTGAACTCTGGGCCTGGGCACTGCCCTCAGCTCTTCAGCTTGAGCCGCAGAGCCACTTCCAGCTTTCTGGTGGTTAATGGGAGATAAGAGTCTCACGGACTTTCCTGCCCAGGCTGGCTTTAACTGTGATCCTCAGATCTCAGCCTCCTGAGTAGCTAGGATTACAGGTGTGAGCCACCAGCACCTGGCTAGTTGCTGTTTTTGTGTGAGGTTTTTTGTTGTTGTTGTTTTCTTGAGACAGGGTCTCACTATTCAGTCCAAGTAGGCCTTAAACTCCTGATTCTCCTGCCTCTGCCTCTGCCTCTCAAGTGCTGGGATTACAGGCGTGAGGTCCATGTCAGTGGTAGGAAATTAAGTGGTTAAAGATACATCCTGAGGTGCTTGAGAGGAAATGACATGATGTCTAGAATTTTCTTTACAATCCATAGGCAAAAAAAAAAAAAATGAGGTCTGGGAAGGTGGCTCAGTGGTAGAGTGCTTGCCTTGCATGCATGAGCCCTGAGTTCAATTCCTCAGCACCACATAAGCAGAAAAAGCCGGGAGTTGGCTGTGGCTCAAGTGGTAGAGCGCTAGCCTTGAGCTGAAGAGCTGAGGGAAAGCGCCCAGGCCCAGAGTTTAGGCCCACGAATGACCAAAAAAAAAAAAAAAAGAAAGAAAAAGAAAAGCAAGAAGGAATATGGTAAAACACCCTGATAGTCATTCAATCTAGGTGATATATATTTTTTATCTTAATATTGTTTCTACATTTATGTATACTTTATATTTTCAGTCAATAATTCAAAACCCCTTTTAGAGAACACATGAACTAGTCTGATATTCATACTGATGGTGCTATTTACAGAAATATTGCAGTTGTTTTTCTTTTTTTTTTTTTTTTTTTGGGTCCGGTGGTGAGGGCCTGAACTCTGGGCCTGGGCGCTGTCCCTCAGCTCTTCAGCTCAAGGCTAGCGCTCTACCACTTGAGCCACAGCGCCACTTCCGGCTTTTTGCTTATGTGGTGCTGAGGAATCGAACCCAGGGCCTTGAGCATGCAAGGCAAGCGCTCTACCACTGAGCCACCTTCCCAGCCCCTGCAGTTGTTTTTCTAAAAAAGTCTTATTCTTCCTAGCATTGAAGCCCAATAGATACTTTGCCCTATTTCTATCATGAAATGCCAGAGTCAGGAAAGTAAGTACTTTGTGTCCTGATATAAACCTGAAACAGCAAGGTCACACCCTTCACTTCTAGTTCCTAAATCACGGATTTCCTGTAGTTGTATACTCCCTAATAAAAGCAGCATCACCCTACTCATACAATCCAACAAAACAGGAGAAAAAGGAAGTTTTCCACTTTGAAGAGATGAATACAGCAAAAGACTAACTTTTGCAGGATTTTCCTTTTTTATTTTTTGCCAGTCCTAGGGCTTGACCTCAAGGCCTGGGCGCTGTCCCTGCTCAATGCTAGCACTCTACCACTTGAGCCACAGCACCACTTCTGCCTTTTTCTGTGTATGTGGTACTAAGGAATAGAGCCCAGGAGTTCATGCATGCTAGGTAATCACTCAACTACTAAGCCATATTCCCAGCCCCAGGATTTTCCTTTTTAAAAATATGAAATTCCAAGCCAGGTGTTGGTGGCTCATGCCTGTCATCCTAGCAACTCAGGAGTCTGAGATCTGAGGATCGTAGTTCAAAGCCAGCCCAAGAAGGAAAGTCTGTGAGAGTCTTATCTCCAGAAAAATGGTAGTAGAGTTGCTGCTCAAAGTGTTAGAGCACTCGCCTTGAGCAGAAAAGCTCAGGGTCAATGCCCAGGCCCGGAGTTCAAGCCCCACAGGCAACAAAATTAATCAACTAAAACCAAATGATATTTGTAGCTTGCATGTGGTAGCATGCACTCCCGGAACCTGGGAAGCTGAGGCAGGATTGCAGGTTTGAAGGCAGACTGGGATACACAGCTAAACCTTGTCTCAAAAAGCAAAAAAGCAAAACAAAAATAACTACGTGCCAGTGTCAGTAGCTCACACCTGTAATCTTATACTTCCTCTCCAAAATAACTAGCAAAAAGCTGGGCTGGAGGTGTTGCTCCAGTAGTATAGTACCGGCAAGGAAGTAAGGAAGTTGAGCAAGCTCAAGGTCCCAAGTTCAAACCCTGATACCAACAAAAGAAAAAAAAAGTCAAAAGAATTAAAATTCATTTAAATAACAGTAAGTATTTAGTTGGTCTTTTTAAGTCTGACTGTTCCATCTTCTTTAAAAAGTGTTATGGGCAGTTTGTTTATTGTAGACATTTGATATAAATAGAATCTCACAATTTGTAGTATTTTTGATTGGTTTCTTTTACGTGGCCTAATGTTTTCAAGAAGTGACCATGTTGCATCAGTATTCCATTCTTTTTTGTTTGCAAATAATATTCCATTGTATAGACACATTTCATTTACCCATCATCAGAAAGGGACATTTATATTATTCCCAATTGGGGTTATGAATAGTGCTGCAGTGGACATTTGTGTGAAAGTTTTAGGAATGGAATTGAGTGTTCTGTAGAAAATAGCATTGTGATTTTAATCAGAATAATATTGAATTTGTAGCTCACTTTGGGTTCTGTGGCTATCTTACCAAAATTAAGTCTTCCAATTTCTAAACACACACAGCTTTTCCATTTATTTTCATCTTCTTCAATTTATCTTTTTAAGTCCTTTATTCTTATTACAAAAGTGACATACAGAGGAATTACAATTACATAAGTCAGGAAAAGAGTACATTTCTTTTTGGACAATGTCTCCCTTTTCCTCGCTCTCTCCCAGTTCTTCAATTTTTTTAAGCAACATTTTATAGTTTCCACTGTATGTGTCTTTCATTTACTTGTGTTTTGGGTTTTGGTTGTTGTTGGTATTGTTCTGTTTGTTTTTTTGTGCTGGTGTTGTGGCTTGAACTCAGGGTCTGGCACTGTCTTTGAGCATTTCTGATCAAGGCTAGCATTGTACCACTTAAGCTACAGCTCCACTTCCAGCTTAACTAGAGGTAAGAGTCTTCATAAACTTTCCTGCCCAGGCTAGCTCTGAACCACAATCCTCACATTTCAGCCTCCTGGGTAGCTAGGATTTCAGATGTGAGCCCCTGACACTGTGCTGGTTGGGCTTATTAAACATTCTGTTGTTTTGAAGCTACCATAAATGGAATTATTTTCTTAATTTCCTTTGGAATTGTTTATTATTAGTGTATAAAAATGCAACTGATTTTTTCACAGATATTGTATCCTGAAACTTGGTTCAATTCAGTTTATAGTTATGACAGTTCTATGAAATCTTTAGGACTGTATAAATTTAGGATGTTCTACATGTAAAATCATGCCATCTACAAACAGACATTAGTTTCTCCTTTTCAATTTGAATGTCTTTTCTATCTTTTTCCTACCCAGTGGGCTCTTGCTAGAACTTCCAGTCCTTAGTTGAGTAGAAATGGTGACAGCCTGTTCTTGGTGTTAAACACTTTATCTTTCCTCACTGAACAGAATGTTAGTCAGAGATGGTCTTTTTTAATTCTAGTTGCTGGGTGCTTTTACCATGAAAGAGTGTTGAATCTTGTCAACTGCTTTTTCTCCACCTGTTGGGATGATCATGTGTTATGTTTTTGTCTTTCATTCTCTTAATGTAATGCATGATATTGAATGGTCTTTATATGTTGGACCATCTTGCATCCTAGAAATAAAGACCTTTGGGTCATAATATATCCCCTGGGATGACCCAGGTCCCCCTAAAGATGTCTGGGTTCACTCCTGAAGACAATGTCCTCATCTCCCAGTCTCCAGGGGAATGTAGAACAAATTCTACAACACCATTTAACAACAAACCCAGATGCACTGATTTCACAAGCACCTTTCTTTCTCCCTTCTTTCTTTTTTTTTGGTAACTTCATTTTCCTAACACTATGAATCCTTCCTTCTTCCTAATCTCTCCAGATCATCCCTCCATTAACAACGTGCTGCACAAACATTAGTTCCTTTCTACTGAACAGTATATTCCCATATATTACTCAGCATTCCAACGTGGTGATGACTATAGCACTTACTGATTAAAATCTGCCCTTCCTCACGACACAGGAGGCTCAGGCCTGTAATCCTAGCTATTCAGAAGTCTGAGATCTGAAGATCACAGTTGGAAGCCAGCCTGGGCAGAAAAGTCCATGAGATTCTGATCTCCAATTAACCACCAAAACCAAAACCAAACAACACAAAAACTGCCAGGAGCCAGTGGCTCACGCCTGTAAGCCTAGCTACTCAGAAGGCTGAGACTGGAGGATCGCAGTTCAAAGCCAGCCTGGGCAGGAAAGTCCGTGAGGCTCTTATCTGCCACGAACCACCAGAAAACCGGAAGTGGCTCTGTGGCTCAAGTGGTAGAGCGCTGGCCTTGAGCTGAAGAGCTGAGGGACAGCGCCCAGGCCCCGAGTTCAAGCCCCATGACTGACAAAAACAACAACAAAAACTAGGAAGTAGAGCTGTGGCTCAAGCAGTAGAGCGCCGGCATGGAGCAAAAACGTTCAGGGGCAGCACCCAGGTCCCGAGTTCAAACCCCAGGGCCGGCACAACCAAAGTGGAATCTGTCGGTTACCTCTGATACGATCGTGCCCTCTGGCGGACCCTGCGGAGGAAAGTTCTAGACTCTGGGAACTGACACCAGGTTTCCTACTCTGCTTCACAACTTACTTTGACCGACCCGCGGCAGGAAGAGGGTAGGGAGTGTTTACAGAGTACAGGGAGGACGTGCCGCACTCCCGGAAGCCTTCTGCAAGAGATTCCCGCCACCGAGCTCAGGCCGGAAACACGCGAAAGGAGGAAACAGCACCTCAGAGCCGGGAAAGCCCTGAGCAGGCGCCTCAGGCCACCCCCAGCTTCTGCGCCTGCGCTCGGAGCGGTGCGGCGTTGCCAGGCAACGGCGGCGCTTGCGCCCTGGGCGTGCAGCGCCACAGGACCTCCGCGCATCTACGCCTGCGCAGCAGTGGGTCTCTCATTGGACCGCTAGGTTCTAGAGTTTGACCCTTGCAAGAAAGGTGAGTTCACAGCTCAGTGGCCAATTTTTTATTCTTTGTGCGTTCTTTGGATTGCCTCCAGACGCTCCCTAGCTCCTGACTGCAAATCAGCTGGAAGTCATCTAAGGAATTTTAAGCTTATTTGGAAATTGCCTCTGCCGTAGGGTTCATTTTTCCACCTCTCAGGACATACTTGGTGGATCCCTCAGATGTGTCTTCCCTCCTTTGACTTTCCAGAGAGCGTTCAGAATTGAAAGTTGAGTAATAGTTGATTTTAATAGGGACGACACTCATATATTACATATATAAGATATATGGACATCTGCACAGAATATTTTGAAGTATGAACCATCAACAGATAATTGGATCATTCCTCTCAAGGGAGAAGAAAGTAGATAGCTGAAGGATAGGGAAAGACAGTGAGTTGGTTGCTTTGTATCGTTTGGAATTTGTTCACATGTACATGTACATTTGGTTCAATTGCCAATTTCCAAGGAAATTTGGAAATTTAGAGGGCTGAGCAGAATTCTGACATCTGGGGTTGCTAGGGGCCTCGTGCTGGCTCGGCAGGCACTCTACGGTTTGAGCCACACCCCAGTTCCTATTAGCAATACTGGGTAGAATTATCTGTATGTGGGAAGCTAAAAGTCTGAGTACAAAACTAAGTCTTCCTGTTTACTTTTGGGCAGAGAGCTTTGCGGCAGGAGACAGGAAGAAGACAGACATTTGGGGATTTTTTTTCCCCTGCAATAGTAGCATACAGGAAACTGATGTCATTATTTCAATCATTGTATATTTGTTTGTGATTTGCTGAAAAGATAAATTTATATGAGCTCATGGAACTCCAACTTAAATTTGAAAGGGAACATTTAATGTCTGTTTTTATAGAGGAGTAATTGAGTGTGATCAGCAAAGTTAAAACTTGAATATCCTCTTCTAATTAAGAACCCTTCTCTTGGTGAGAAATCTCCAAACTGGTTATGGTAGTCTTACCCTCACCAATCTTGTAAAGTAACTTCTGGTTCACTCCTTTCAGGGAACTGCTGAGGCCAAAATTAAGCAGCTAGCTGTACCTAAGAGGATTTTTGACAAAACATTCAGGCTAAAAGAAGATCTGGGTCAAGATGAACCACTTGCATATTGTGCTCCAATGAGTAAGCTACATCTAGGCAAAGGTAAGTATTTTATACCCCAAAGTTGGATTTTTAAAAAGTTAAAAGTTAAAGACCACAAGATATAATTTGTTCCTCTAAGTATGGCATGGATGTAAATGGAAACTGAGAAATTGAGCTCCCAAATACAATATTTTAAGAATTGTGTTTCTTAAGTAACTGCACAAATTAGCTCTCTATCAAGAAATAAATGAGATCTATTAGATAATACATCGAATAGATACTTTAGATAATGTATAGACTGGATACATTATCTAACAGATACAATGCCTAGGGAAAACAATTCCCCCCGGCAGAAGAGGGGAAAAAAAAAATACATCACAGTATGCACTTGATAAAGTTTATTTTTAAAAAAGAATAATAATTTATACCTTTGGCAAAATAAAAGATCTTGTAATATAAATGTTTCTTAGAAAACTATGAAAAGATAACATAACAAATATTAATAAATCAATATAACACTGCAGCAAAAATAATAATGATTCTATTGCCATGACAATTGAAGGTATTTCTGGCTTTTATCCAGCAATATTTCTGGAAGGTTCTCTGCATTCTTCCTTTCTTATAAAAATGAAAGGTGCTTTTATTTTAAGAAGGCCTAACACATACAAGTCTAAATTTAGGAAGTTGATCAAGGTTATTTATTTGTGTCACAAAATAATTCTTTACCAAAAAAGTTTACAAATGTTTCTGTTCCTGATCCTTAAAATACAATTTTTTTTGCTAAAATGTTTAGAATATGATGAACCAAATACGAGTGTCCTCAATTTCTTTCGGGTTATACCTCTCTTGCACAAAGTGAGATATACGTGCGATGAGGCTGTAACAAGAGCTGGACGTCAGACCTGACTGGAGAGAATACTATTACTCACAGCATTGAAGAAATGGCCGGGGACACAGTTCCTCACCAATTTTTGGTTTCTCCCATCCAGAACTCTTATATTTCTTGTCTTGATGACTTTCTAGTAAACTCTGTCCCTATCAGGTACTCTCAGGATTTAAAGAAAAAAAAAACAAATAAGGAGGAAGTCACAGGGAAGAGACACCTGAATGAATTAGTGAGTCACTCCAGTGGAATGCAGTAAAGGAGAGAACTGGAAGTTCAGAGTATGAATGCAAATGTGACTGGGAAAAGCAAGAACAATCTGGAAACTTCCATGTGGTACATGTCGAAACCTTCTTCCAGTAAAGGCTTCAGACTTCCTGGGGAGCAGCAGAGTTCAGTCCGGTCCTCCTTGGATGTAACAGGTGTTCAGAATAGACGAGAACTTACTTGTCACACTCCTCCTGGTTCCCGTCAGTACAGTGATAATGCTGCTCGCAGAACTCCTGGATCCGGCTGCAGGCCTCCAGCATCATCACCTCTGGGACGGTGATCACCACTCGGAAGAAATTCGGATACTCGAAGCACTGGGGTGGGGATGAGGGGAAAGCAATTGAGTCTGGTGGACTATTCTGTAATCCATAGGAAGAGGTGGTATCATTTTATCAAGGGAATTCGTTTGCTCAGTTCCCTATAGGGGTCGGTCACTGAGCTAATTCATCACAAAATGGGCCCTAAGAATTGGATCTCATCTTAGCTACAATATTTGTTTACAACATGGGGTAATTATGAGGGTAGGGTAGATGCCATGCATTTTCAAGTATCTACATCAGTCTGAATCTTATCAAATGAGAATCCACTTTGTGAAGGGAGAAAAGGTCAGGCTAAAAACAAATGCAGCTGGGCTGGGAAGGTGGCTCAGTGGTAGAGTTCTTGCCTTGCATGTATGAAGCCCTGGGTTAGATTCCTCAGCACCACACAAGCAGAAAAAAACAGAAGTGGCGCTGTAGCTCAAGTGGTAGAGCACTAGCCTTGAGCTGAAGAGTGAGGGACAGCACCCAGGCCCAGAGTTCAGGCCCCATGACCGGCAAAAAAAAAAAAAAAGCAGCTGGGGAGAGTTCTGGGGGCCCTAGAAACTTGAAAGAGGTACAGTACTAACCGTTGCTGGGAGGCAATGGACAGATTGCTCAGCCACCAACTGCTCTGTGAACTCCACATCGTTCTCAAATTCTGGGAAATGGTGCATCTCAATGCCAACCTATACCAAGAATACAACGGGGAGACAAGCTTAGAAGATGGAGGCCAATTTCCTGTGCCAGAAATTAAGGAAGGGACGACTTTCAAGGATGTCATGGAAGGTTATTATTGATCACTAAGAGTGCTAGCACTTAAGAACTCATGGAACTGGTGGCTTTCAAACCTATAATCTTAGCTACTTGATTGATGGAGCTGGAGGATCAAGGTTCAAAGCCAGTCTGGGTATAAAAGTTCATAAGACTAGCTGGGCACCAGTGGCTCATGCCTATAATCCTAACTACTCAGGAGGCTAAGATCTGAGGATTGTGGTTCAAAGCCAGCCAGGGCAGAAAAGTCCCTGAAACTCCTATCTCCAATGAACCACCAGAAAACCGGAAGTACCTCTGTGGCTTAAGTGGTAGAGTGCTACCTTTGAGCTGAAGAACTAAGGGACAGTGTCCAGGCCCAGAGTTCAAGCCCCATGACCAACAACAAAAGAAAAGTTCATAAGACTTCATCTCAATCAATGGCTGTGTGCAATGGCACACGCCTTACATTCCAGATACAGTAAAAGCACAGTGATGTGAAACCTGTAATCTCCAGTGACATGGAGGGTTGTAACTCAAGCATAAAACAAGAGCGTGTCTCAAAGAAAACTAAGGCAGGAGGCCAGTAGCTCACACCTGTAATCCTAGCTTTTCAGGAGGCTGAGATCTGAGGGTCACAGTTCAAAGCCAACTCAGGTTTATGAGACCCTTATCTCCACTAAATTGCCAAAAGACCTGGAAGTAGAACTGTGGCTCAAGTGGTAGAATACTATCCTTGAACAAAGGAGCTCGGGGACAGAGCCCAGGCACTGAGTTCGAACCCCACAACTGGCACCAAAAACAAAAAAAAAAAGAAAATTAAGGCAAAAAAAGGCTGGGAGTGTGACTCAAGGGATAGAATGCTTGCCTGGCAAGCACAAGACCTTGAGTACTACAAAAAAAGGGAGGGAGGGAGGGAGGGAGGAAGGAGGGGAGGGAGGTAATAAAGAAAGAAAATTCATGGCATTTTCCACATACACAGGAAGAAAAGCTAGTGTGTCTGTGTTCAATTAGCATTCAGGCCAAGTCATTCCTTATTGCATGAGACTGTTCAACACACTGCAGGAACCATGGAATATTTATCATCCTTGGGCCACAAAATGGTGACAGTACCCCACAGCCATCCTGAAAACAAGTGGAATTCCCCTACAGTCACAAGCACCCATAGGGAACATATCATTCCCATTCATGAGCTATAAAGAATAGAAGACATCTTCTCCATGTCTCATAAATTCCCTGTGTGTGTGTATAAAAATGATTTGCCGTGCTGAGAAATTAAGTCATTTGAAGAGTTTCATGAGCACTGAGAACAGATGATGTCAGTGAGCCAATTCAGAACAAAGTCTCAGCTGGCTGGCTCAGGAACCTAGCCCATTTGTGTCTTTGTAAATGGCGCGGCATAGCCTACCTAACGCCACCATGCTGTTCCAGCAACCCACCTCCCAGGTTTTATGACACACATTGATCTAATGCCCAGTCTCCAATGTGCTTACCATGAGGTACATGGCCCCAGAGGGGCGGACTGGCTGGAGTCCAGGAATGGCCGCCAATGCTGCATAGCACAGATCAGCATTGGACTATAAGAGGAGGCAGAGAAAACACCGACAATCAAATTTTAAGTTTACACAACAATAACTGCAACAACTGGGTGACAGTGGTTCAAGCTGGTAATCCTAGCTACTCAGGAAGTTGAGATCTGAAGATTGACGTTCAAAGCCAGCCCCGGCTGGAAAGTTTGTAAGACTCTGTATCTCCAAAGAATCATCAAAAAGTCACCAGTGGAGGTATGGCTCAAGTAGTAGAGCACTATCCTTGAACAAAAAAAAAAATTAAAGCAGGGACAGTGGCCAGGTCCTGAGTTCAAACCCCAGGACTGGAGCGTGTGTGCACGCACGCGCGCGCGCGCGCGCACACACACACACACACACACACACACACATACACACCTTCGATGTCATCAATCTTCTGGCTTTGGAGTCAACAAGAAAAAAAAAAAACCTCACTGTCTTCCAGTTGGTGAGGCCAGAAAGAGTTTGCAGATGCCACATCCTTCAGAGAAAAACCCCATCCTGGAATGGTGCCCTGGACTAGTTATTCCTAATTCTACTGGTGACATTCAGAGTCCCCAAGTCAAAGCCCACAGGCTGCCCTTACCTTGAGGAAACTTAGGGTGTTGTGGTAGAACTCTTGAGGGGTACGACGGAGGATGCTTTTCAGAGCTCCCTGGACGATGGTACAAGGACCCAAGATTCGCTGACTCAGCTTCACCAGTCCATCTCGGATCTAGAACCCCACCCCAAGAAACACAGCCGTTGAGCCTTGCGTAAGTATCCCCACTTATGTGGGTGAGTCTTTTCCTGACCTTTCTTCCTATCAGGTTTTTGACTTCAGGAAGTAAGGGGGACTTGTGGCATGCAGATCAGATCGCTTGTGTGTACAGTCTTCTCTGCCTCCAACCCACAGATAATAGAATCTTTCGGCATCTTGGTTTTGCTCAGGTGTAAATGGAGACAATACAAATGCTAGCCTCATGGGTTTGAGGACTGAATTAAAATAAGATCCATAAAACACTAGCCCATGGTAAGCCCTTGGTCTTCATTGTTATGACTGTTACGGTTTTTAAAATTTTTTTATCCGCCCTAAAATAGGAAGTGTATGGGGCATCTTCACAGATCCAAAAATCCATGAAAACTGAATTTGGGAGAGGAAATAATGACAACTGACTTTTCTAGTGAACCACAAAGCCAAGAAGAAAAGCCAGTGTGGAAAGGAAAGATGGAACACTACCACCTCACCACTCCACACGTCCTAAATCCCACAGATTGGCTCACCATATTGCTCTCACCTCATTGCCAAGAATATCTCTTCGGTCATGGATGAGGATCCAGCCCATCCTCCAGCCAGGAACCAGCCAGCGCTTGGCCAGCCCGCCACAGGACAGAATGGGGACATGGGTGCTGAGAGTGGCCAAGGGTTCATATTTGCAATCCGAAAACACCTGAGGACAACGAGTTTTCTTGCTTACTTTCCTCTGGATCCCATGGCCCCCCTTCTATCTCAGGGGCAGAGCAGGGGAGGAGGCGTAGACAGGACACCAGACTCACAGGGCTCCCTACACTGAAGCATAATTGGAATTCCAGGGAGCATCAAACCCCTTTGATGCAAGTGCATTGGCTTTGGTGTCTGGATTGGATTAGAGGGAGTTTAAATGAGGGAAGTGAATCTAGCTCCGTGTAGGTTGCTGGGTGGGATTCATGACTGTAGGAGTTATTATAGAATTTAAAATAAAATGGGGGGGATGGGCTGGGAAGGTGGCTCAGTGGTAGAGTGCTTGCCTTGTATGCCTGAGGCCCTGGGTTCAATTCCTTAGCACCACATAAGCAAAAAGAAAAAAGCCGGAAGTAGTGCTGTGGCTCAAGTGGTAGAGCACTAGCCTTGAGCTGAAGAGCTGAGGGACAGTGCCTAGGCCCAGAGTTCAGGCCCACGACTGGACCCCAAAAAAATAAAAATAAAAAATAAAATAAAATAAAATAAAATAAAATGGGGGTACACCATCTCTTAGGTAAAATTCCTGGGCCCACTGATACTATAGAATAGAGAGCTGCTTGGATTCCAGAAACGCCATCAAGCATCCTACACGATGTAACATTCCCAGGGCAGGCTAGGATAGCACCCCTAATCAAGAATTAGTAACATTTCCACCATTCTATTCTGTGCACTTGCACACTTCTCCTAGCTCACGCCCCCCACACACACACATTAAATGTTCATCTACCAGTGACAGAAGTAAAAAGTCTACAAATGTTGGGCTGGGAAGGTGGCTCAGTGGTAGAGCACTTGCTTTGCATGCTCGAAGCCCTGGGTTCGATTCCTCAGCACCACATAAGCAAAAAGAAAAAAAAGCCGGAAGTGGCGCTGTGGCTCAAGTGGTAGAGCACTAGCCTTGAGCTGAAGAGCTGAGGGACAGCGCCCAGGCCCAGAGTTTAGGCCCCAGGACTGGACCCAAAAAAAAAAAAAAAAAAAAAAAAGTCTACAAATGTCTTCATAACAGGTTAATCAGGCTCTGCAATTATTCCATTCCAAACATGTTCAGATTTTCAAAGCGTTTTGGATGTCAAAAGAGAAAAGAATTGTAGGGCCGCACATGTGTTAGGAGTGTGGAAGGGAACTGATTTTGCTATAGTGACATGATTAGGGCTTCCTTCTGATTACTCCAGCTGCCTACTTTAGAGGTCTCTAGAACTGACTCTCTAGAACAGTCCATTTGGGATTGAGATGATAGGACTCATGAATCCTGGCCCACACTTACCATGTCTCCATAGATCTCATCGGCCAAGATGGGAACGCACTGCCTTGCAGCCACTGAAAATAAGAAAAACATGATGGAATCTTTTGTTGCTGTTGTCATGGTAGCCCAGGCTAACTTCAAACTTGTGAAGCAAGGAGGCAGGAGCCTCAGCTTCCTGAGAGTCCGAATTACAGTGTACACCACCATGCCCATCATGGAATTATGTTTAAAATGAGGTGCCTTGTCATTTCATCTTCACCTGGGCTTACTATGCTTCACAGTTCATGTTTGCGTGTTTGGTCCTCTTGTAAGAACAGTAAATTGGGGGCTGGGAAGGTGGCTTAGTGGTAGAGTGCTTGCCTTGCATACATGAGGCCCTGGGTTTGATTCCTTAGCACCACATAAGCAGAAAAAGCTGGAAGTGGTACTGTGGCTTGAGTGGTAGAGCACAAGCCTTGAGCTGAGGAGCTGAGGGACAGCGCCCAGGCCCAGAGTTCAGGCCCCACGACAGACAAAAAAAAAAAAAAAAGAAGAAGAAGAAGAATGGTAAATTTTTCTGAAACTCTTCTAGGATTGAGAGCCTAAATTTGCTGTTTAATTAGTTTAGGTATTCCAAACCCTGTCTTCCACATAATGGGAGGGGTACAGAGGCAGCTGTGGATGGGTTAAAGATCTCTTATCCAAAATGTCTGGGCAAAGCTGGGCACTGGTGGCTCACACCTGCAATCCTAGCTGCTCAGGAGATTGAGATTTGAGGATCAAGGTTCAAAGCCAGCCTGGGCAGGAAAGTCTATGAGACTGTTATCCTCAACTAACTACCTAAAAAAACTGTGGCTCAAGAGGTAGAGCATTACCCTTGATCACAAAAGCTCAGGATCAGGGCCCAGGCCCTGAGTTCAAGGCCTAAGATGCCACTGGGAAGAAAAAAAGTTTGGGGAGCAGAGGCATTTCAGATCTTGGAGTTTTTTTCTTTGTCAGTTGTGGGCCTTGAACTCAGGGCCTAGATGCTGTTCCTGAGCTACTTCACTCAAGGCTAGCACTCTACAACCACTTTGAACCACAGCACCACCTCTGGTTTTCTAGGGGTTAATTGATGATAAGAGTCTCATGGACTTTCTTACTCCAGTTGGCTTTGAACCACAATCCTCAGATCTCCGCCTCCTGAGCAGCTAAGATTACAGGCATGAGCCACCAGTGCCCAGCCCAGATCTTGGATTTTTTTGTTTTGCTTTAGATTTTAGAATAGTCACACTAGTTTGCCAGTTGAGCATTCCTAATCTAAAAAAAAAAAAAAAAGAATCTGAAATGCATCCTTATGGAGTGTTCTGAATTTGGGATTTGGGGGTTAGAGATAGGTGGTATTTCTTTTCTTTCTCTTTTTTTCCTTTTTATGCAAGTGATGTCATTCTGATGTCACACCTATAGTTTGAAATGCCAGTGGCGCCATGTACCTCCCTCTCAGGTTTAGGAACTTAGGGAAAAGACTCTTTTTTAGTCACAGCAGGAAATAAGAAACAAGAAACATGCCCTCTCTGCCTCCTCCCAGGGCATGTGCTGTCTGCTGGACTTACCCTCCAGGATCTTCTGAAGGTGACTCTTCCTGAACACTGACCCACAGGGGTTTGATGGGTTGTTGACAATGAGGCAAGCTGTCTTTTCATCAATCAGAGATTCCAGTTGTTTCAGATCAATTTCCCAAGACTGCTCAGGCTGGAAAGAAGAAAGGATAAAATTCAGATGATTTAGGAAATTTTTTTGGGGGGGGGACATGCAACCTAACAATGTAGAGCCAATACTAAAATTCGATTTGGGCCTCAACTACCTAATTCTAGACCTTTCTCGGTGAGGTAATGGTGAAAGAGAGGGGGGTGTATTTTTCCCCCAGTCCTGGGACTTGAACTCAGGGCCTGGGAATTGTGTCTGAGCATTTTTGCTCAAGGCTAATGCTCTATCACTTGAACCACAACTCCACTTCTGGACTTTTTGGTGCTCCATTGGAGATACGAGTCTTATAAACTTTCCTGCCAGGGCTGGCTTTGAACCATAGTCCTCAGATCTCAGCCTCCTGAGCAGCTAGGATTTACAGGTGTGAGTCACCAGCACCCAATATATGGTCATGCATTTTTATAGAGTAGTAAATGGAGCCTTTGACTATGAAGTTAAAAAAAACACTTACCAATAGATTGTAGAGTTTGACCTCAATTCCCATAGATTCAGCCAAAGTCCTGTAGAGAGAAAATCCAGGTCTCGGAACAAGGATGTTTTGTCCTGGGTTGGCCAACACAGCTAGACAAAGTTCAATAGCCTGACTACAGCCACTTGTCAGAATGACATCCTGTGAAGATAATAATAGGTCTCAGGAGAAAAGAGCTTATCAGGGTGGTAAATTGGGAGTCATAATAAATTTACTTTTAAAACCTCTATGTGAACTGCAGGGGCAGTCCTAAGCCTCAATCAAATACTCCACCAAATGAAATGATTTGTGTATATCTGTCTATTTAAATATTGTTGAAAGTGTCAGCCACTTAAGAGAAATAAATCACTAAATAAAGGACACATTGGCTATGAGTCAGTCAATTTCCAGGAGACTTTGGACTGTCCTTGGACTTTTCCCCGCTAGTTATTTATTTACTTTTGGCCAAAGATTTAAAGCCTGGCTTCTCTCTGATGTAGAGATGTTAGCAAATGTCTGCCCCACATGGTGGACAATAAAGGAAAGAGTAGCATCTGACCTTGCAACTGCCCCAGGACCTCTCAATATTAGATGTGAATGTGCTAAGGCAAATGAAGGAAAATACAAATAAAAACAGACTCTAGAAGGAGAGAGTAACAGTGTTCAAAAAGGAAGTCATGGGGCTGGGAATGTGGCTTCACGGTAGAGGGCCCAGAGTGAAGCCCTGGGTTCAATTCCACAGTACCACATAAACAGAAAAGGCTGGAAGTGGCGCTGTGGTTCAAGTGGTAGAGTGTTAGCCTTGAGCAAAGAAACTCAGGGATAGCACCCAGGCCATGTGTTCAAGCTCCAGGACAAAGAAAGAAGGAAAGAAGGAAAGAAGGAAAGAAAGAAAGAAAGAAAGAAAGAAAGAAAGAAAGAAAGAAAGAAAGAAGGAAGGAAGGAAGGAAGGAAGGAAGGAAGGAAGGAAGGAAGGAAGGAAGGAAGGAAGGAAAGAAAGAAAGAAAAGAAGGAAGGAAGGAAGGAAGGAAGGAAGGAAGGAAGGAAGGAAGGAAGGTCATTACTTGACTTATGTATGTAATCCTCCATACATCACCTTCAACAATAAAATTTAAATAAAAAAGATTCTACTCTCAATATTATTTGGTGTTTATGAATTGAATTTCTTTTTGCCAGTCCTGGGGCTTGAACTCAGGACCTGGGCACTGTGGTGAGCTCCTTTTATTCAAGGCTAGTGCTCTACCACTTGAGACACACACCACTTCCAGCTTTTTCTGTTTATGTGGTATTGAGGAATCAAACCCAGGGTTTCATGCATGCTAGGCAAGCACTTTACCACTAAGCCACATTCCCAGCCCCAATGGATTGAATTTTAAGTGATCTTTTGCAGGAAAATTAAACCTAGGGTAGGCCTCCTGTGACAGATACTATGTAAGTTATAAATGTCCATATATTACACTGATATTAACTATAATCACTGATTAGTGGCCCCAAGTATATAAGAAATCCTCAAATTAATAGCAGGGAATTCTGATGTTTCCCCTCTTCAAGACTATTATTAATCTTTGTGGATTAATGGAAACAAGGAAAGTTTGTCTAGGTGCCAGTGGCTCATCCCTAGCCACTCAGTAGGCTGAGATCTGAATGATCACAGTTCAAAACTAGACCAGGCAGGAAAGCTCATGAGACTATTATCTCCAACTAACCACCTAAAAGCTGGAAGTGGAGCTGTGGCTCAAGTGGTAAAGCACCAGTCTTGAGGGGGAAAAGCCAAGGGACAGAACCCAGTTACTCTGAGGGGAGGGGGAGAAAGAGAAAATGAGAGAGAGGAGAAGGAGGAGGAGGGAAAAAAGGGGGAGGAGGGGGAGGGGTGAGAGGGAGGAGGAGAAGGATAAGAAAGAAGAAGGGAGGGAGAGAGGGAGGGTAGGCGGGCAGGAGGAGGAAGGGAGGTTGGTTTGACCAGCGCTGCTTTGCGTAAAGCTCACCTTAGCTTCCAGTGGTGCCTCAGGACAGTGGTAGTAGGAAGCAATCTCCTCCCGGCTGGACAGGTAGCCTGAGAAAGAGTGAGCAAAGGAAGCTGGAGGTTTTCATCCTGTACTGGGCATCTATGCTCAGAGTGAGCATGAGTTTCAGCTGCCTCTTACCAGTGCTCAGGGCGCAGTCTACTCAGCCGAGTTTTCAAACACAGTAGACAAAGGAGAATAACTTTAAATTTTATTACAGACGCAAATAATAAAAACAAATGTATAGACACAAATAATAAAATGAAATAGTTCCCCTAACTATAAAATACTCTGCAGTTCTTGATTAATGTATTATGATTAGTTTAATCCTCTGTAGGATAAAGAACTTATATTTAAGTTCATTTTATAGATATATACATATATACTCGAAAAGTTGTCATTATTTAATTCAATACCTATAGTCTAGTTTAAAGGCTTTCTTTTAACATCCTGTAACATACTTTGAGTTTTGTACAAATTTTTACTTTTGAATCATTTTCTTATACATATTTTTCCAAATTTGACTTCTAACCTTGATGTCTTGATAGGTTCATGTCCAATATAATATTTTGCAAAAAAAAATTCTACTCAAAAAGAAAAAAAAACAAACTAGCAAAATCAGAGGCAATATTTCATGTTTGTTAACAGGTACAAATGAGTACCTCAGAATTACATAATTAGCACTCCCCTAACTATTTCTAACTACTCCCCCAACTTAGTACACAACGTTCTAGTCTTCTGAACATTTGTCTAGCAGAGATTACCTTTCACTTTTCCAGCCTGAACCACTTCCCTAGTACTTTGTGTATTACAGCCATTATAAACTTTTTCTAATCTAATTTTAGGTCTTGAATATGACTCTTGTTGTATGAAACTTTCTAATATATAAGCAATCAACCTAAACACCACATCCCTGACAACTCTTTGCAGGGTCTGTAAATTTTGATTTTAGCATGAAACTAGCATTGAGAATATGTTTGTGCCAGGCATGGTGGCACACAGCCTGTCATTCCAGCTGCTCAGGAGATGAAATAGGAGGATCACAGTCTGAGGCTGGCCCAGGCAAAAGCATAAGACTCTATCTGAAGTAAAACAACAAAAAGGATTAAGGCTGCGTGGCTGAAGTGGTAGCAATTAGCCTGAGGCCTGGTTCAATGTCCACCATACACACACATACACACAAAATATCTTTATATTTATTATGTATGTACTCATTACATATACATATATTTACATTATATTTTAAATATGTATTATGATAAATACATGTATTTTATTACACATACTACACACACACACACACACACACACACACACACACACACACACACACACGGGGAAAATAATGCAACACAGAAATAAAGCCAACCAATCATTTATTTCACCAAAACCATTAGGCGAGAAATTTTTTAACAGATAGGGTTACATCTAAATAAGAATAATTTCCTTCTATCTAAAACAACCCTTGATCCTTCCATGTAATAGCCCATTCTTTGTTGTGTTTTTTTCTTTTTCCTTTTTTTTTTTTTGCCAGTTCTGGGGCTTGCACTAAGGGCCTGGGCATTGTCCCTGAGCTTCTTTTGCTCAAGGCTAGCACTCTACCACTCAAGCCACAGCACCACTTCCAGCTTTTTCTGTAGTACTCAGGAATCGAATCTAGGGCTTCATGCATGCTAGGCAAGCATTCTACCACTGAGCCACCTTCCCAGTCCTTTGTTGTTTTTGTGCCAGTCCTAGGGCTTGAACTCAGGGCCTGGGTGCTGTCCCTGTTCTTTTTTGCTCATAGCTGGCATTCTACTGTGAGAGCCATAGCTCCCCTTCTAGCTTTTTGATGGTTAATTAGTGATAAGAGTTCTCACAGACTTTCCTGCCTGGGAATGGCTTCGAACCATAATCCTCAGAGCCAAGTTGCTAAGATTCCAGACTTTTATTGTTTGTGAACTCCTTATTTTAAATAAAGTTGTGTTGCAAAGTGATCTGGACTGTAATAAAAATAGACCCTCAATGCATATAAGAGAAGAAATGAAGCAAAAAGAGCTGTTTACATAGGGCAGACATTAATGTAGGGCTTCAAGGACTAGGTAAGCAGGCAGCCAGACTCAAGATCTTCCTCATAGAATAAATAGTAACAGGGTAGGAGCACTGTGTATGGAGTAAGTACGTCTGAGAACCTAGGGGGAGGTGCCAGTCTGCCAGTGGAAGCCAGGAAAGAAGTTCTTCGGATGCCTTTAAGCATCCAGAGTGACACCCCCTCTCCCCAAATCCAAACGACTGTTCAATCTTTGCCCCTCCTTCAAAATTACACTTTAGACTAGCTAGCAGAATTCCTATAGAGCTATGAAAAGAACACAGAAAGGCAGGCCTAGTGGCAAATACCTCTAATCCCAGCACTACAGAGGCAGAGGCGGGAAGATCATGAGTTCGAAGCCAGCCCAGGCTACTTAATAATAAATACTTAAATAATAATACTTAAACGATCTGGACCCCATCAGGTCTAACGTGAGGAGAAGCTTACCAATGGACGGGGCGTAGCCATTGTATTTCCCCGAGTCCAGAGCGTCTTTCATTGCTTGGGTAACTTCAGCGTCTGTAGGCAGATTTCCAAACACAGTAGGGTCTCCTATTCATGGGAAGGAAAAAAGGAAAAGGAGTCATTGCTGCAACCTGTTCAGGGCCTCCGAACCGGCCCTGACCAGAAGCAAGGAAGTGATAGAGACTGGACCACACCGTGGAACTGAGGTTTGGGGTACCAGAGGACCTGTAGCCTTCACCAGCTGCAGATACCATGGTTCCATTCACCCAGGTTTTTATTGGTCTTGTGCAGGAAGTAAGGTACCAACTTCAACAGGTGACAATATTTTGTATACAAGTGGTAGGTGGCCTCTCTTCTGAGAAGGAGAGCTAAACAGTAAACAGCTTGCCATTTGCATAAATCTAGGTCTACCCTCCGGTCCCCACACAGTTTAGGGTGGAGTTAGCCCAAGATAGAAATCTGAATTCCCACCAAGGCAGGACTGATTGACCTGTCCAGGACATTCTCAGTGTTCTGAAAGTATGTGGGGAGAAGGCCTTCCAAACTCCCAATCTTTTCAGGGACTCATGGTTTAACTTTTCAGGCTCTCACAAGCCACCAAGACTCAGATTCACTCCCTTCTTCCATCTTTCCTAAGCAGCCCATGAGGACAGGAGCAGGGCGATGGTACCTCTCTATCAAGTTTCCCCAGCTTACCGATGGACAGAGAAATCATGGTTTTGTTTGGATTCGGCTTGACCTTCATGCTGTCCACAATGGCCCGAATGGGATTGAAAGTTTGGTTGGCCATGTCGGAGGGCCTCACAGACCACCGGGGCTTCCTGCCTTTCATTTTTCCTGGCAATGAGCTTCTCCCCCCGATGTTGACAGGTACGTCCAGTACTGGAGGCAGGCTGCCATTGCTGCTCATCTGAATCGTGTAGGAGTCCATCCCCACGAAGCCCTGTGGGGGAAAGAAAAGGGTTTTTGTGATGTCCAGATCCAGGCTCCATCGGCCCTCCGGCCCTAAGCAGGGACATAGGATGTCTTTCCAAATTCCCTTCTTTGCTTTCTCTTGAAAAGCACTTTTATTATGAATAAGGAGCGTTTTTACACATTTGGTGAAGATGAGAAATAAAGCAAAAACCCATTCTGCAATCCTTGCACAGAACATGCAGTGGAATACTTACTTTAATTAAGACTTGTGATATGCAATTGTAATCCTAGGTTACAGTTTTTGATTACAGGCTTACCACATTCTAGGTAAAACCAAGGTCAAAGATGACAAGACTTCACTCAACAATCAAGGCACACGTGTTCCCTCCTGAACACACAAAGACCTCAAGAAAGCTCATCTCTGGTGCTTCTTCAACTCTCTATGTCTTACCCTCTACAGGGAACCAGCAAAAACCATCCCAAGCATTAGAATTATTATAGTATTGATATTACTGGTAGAACTAGCGTGGCACTGATGGCTCACATCTGTAATCCTAGCTACTCAGGAGGCTGAGATATGAGGATTATAGTTCAAATCCAGCCAGGGCAAGGAAGTCCATGAGACTCTTATCTTCAATAGCCACCAATAAGCCAGAAGTAGAACTGTGACTCAAGTGATAGAGTGCCAAGCTAAGGAACAGTGCCTAGGCCCTGAGCTCAAGCCCCAGTACCAGCAAACACACACACACACACACACACACACACACACACACACACACACACACACACACAATATTACTATTAAAACTAAACTCCTAGTCCATAAGCACCACACAGCCCTAAAGGAAAAAAGAAGCCCAACTCATCAGAAAGAAAAACTCAAACCCAGTCAACACCACAGAACCAGCTGAGGCTTGGGGCTTACCTTCCACAAATAGGAGAAGCAGTTCTAATGAGCCAGACCTGAATGCTCACCAGTTCTCTAACCAGAATGGACTCAGGTACAAAGCCTGACTCCTGAAGTAGTCCACATTCATGGGTGTTGGGCCTGGACCTTTAATGCTATTGGTTGCAATAAGAGCTAATCCCACCCCCCAGGCTTCTTTCCTCCCTTTCTCTCCCCAGTCTGATGTTTCTCACCCCAACTCTAAGCAGCCCTCCAAACAGAATCTGTCTTCTAGCTAAACTTCTGAAATTCTGTGTTAACCCTGTTCAGTCACTTGATGAGATGCAGAGAATATTATTGGAGGGCAAATATGATGATAGTCACTATTCTTAACTTTGTTGTATTAGCATGCATTGAATTGCACAAAGATGAGGCATGTTTTGTTGTGATATTTCCACACTTCAGCTAATAATAGTTATTAAATCCCTTTTGTAGCCTGGAGGTAGTAGCACATCCTACTTACTCAGGAGTCAGAGAAAGGAGGATTGTAAATTTGAGGCCAGCCCAGGCAAAAATAAAAAATTTTAAAAAATGAAAAGCAAGAGATTTTGGAGCACTTAAGAGTGCCCCGGCACACGGACAAACCGCCAGGTTCCATCTCCAGCATCACAGCATTCTGCTGTCATCATGAAATAAGTATTTACAACTAGTAATAGAAAAAAAAAGTCTATAAAGTAAAATGTGAGAGTCCTCTCTTGAACCTCTGTGCTTGTGGACTGCATTCTCATTCCCAGGGGCAGGTGGTGATTAGAGATTTGCTTGAAAACTTGTCTAATGTTAAATGGAGAAGTGGTTTTTTTGCATACAACTGTAATCTCCACAAGAACTCCTGGTAAAACCAAGGGAAAATCTTATCCATTCACCAAGACAGGCTAGATAGATGATAGATAGATCAATAGACAGATTGAAATTTTATTGATTTTCAAACCACATAAGATCATGTCCCACATCTTGTTTGACAGCATTCTTTTCTCTATATCTTGAACACCATTTTCCAGCCCACGAAGTTCCTCAGTCCACAAAGTTTTGGATTCCAGTTGGAACAAATTGGGCAAGTTGTAATAAGTTAAACATCAACAATGCCTTAAAAGTACAGGGCATTTACCTACTCTCAAGAGATTGCAAGGATATGATGTCAAATGATATCTAGACAAAACACAAACAAAGCAGGAGAGCCACAGCAGGAAATCCCAGCACTCAGGGTGAGCCTATAAAAACATCACCCACTCAAAGGTCAAGACAAGACTACCTTCCAGTGCTCAGATCTCATCTGTTCATTTGTTGGGACACAGTGTTACCCAACCTCTTCTGTTCTCCATCTTTTGTTTGTGAGTAGAGTCTCTGGTAGGGTTGAATAACAATTTGTGCTTTTCTGGATTATTCATCTCAGCATTCTCCAGAACTTGTCTCATGTACCCACCTTGCCTCTCCAGTGAAGCAAGAAGTTAGCCCTTCATTTTACCCATAGGGGGAAAGCATCAGGTGAGAGCAGACAGCTGACCTTGTCTTTCAAAGGTTATAATGTAGAACCTCTGAACCCTGAGCTCAATAACCAGAGTTACTCGGTCTCAGAGAGGTGAACACACAGCCCTATCTCTGGACTATCCAAAGATATAGAGAAGGAAATATTACACAGCCATAAATTCTAAAAATGAAATTATGTCCTTCACAAGAAAATGGATGCATTTCTCATACCTGGTGAGATAAGCCAAGCTCAAAAAAAAAAAAAAAAAAAAAAAAAGGTGGCTCATGCCTGCAATCCTAGCTACTGAAGAGGCTGAGATCTGAGAATTGAGGTTCAAAGCCAGCAGGGCAAGAAAGTCCATGAGATTCTTATCTCCAATTAACCACCAGAAAACCAGAAGTGGCACTGTGGCTCAAGTGGTAGAGCACTAGCCTTGAGGTGAAGAGCTCAGGGACAGTGCCCAGGCCGCGTTCAAGACCCATGACCAACAAAAAAAAAAAAAAAAAAGAAGGGCTGGGAATGTGGCTTAGTGGTAGAATGCTTGCCTAGCACGTATGAAGCCCTGCGTTTGATTCCTCAGTACCACATAAGTAGAAAAAGGCAGAAGTGGTATTATGGCTCACATAGTAGAGTGCTAGCCTTGAACAAAAGAAGCTAAGGGACAGTGCCCAGGCCCTGAGTTCAAGGCCCAGGACTGGCAGAAGGAAAGAAAGCAAGGAAGCAAGCAAGGAAGGAAGGAAGGAAGGAAGGAAGGAAGGAAGGAAGGAAGGAAGGAAGGAAGGAAGGAAGGAAGGAAAGAAGGAAAGGAAAGAAGGAATGAAAGATATTGGAGTCACACCTGTAATCCCAGCTACTCAGGAGGCTGAGATTTGAGGATCGTGGTTCAAAGCCAGCCAAATCAGGGAAGTCCATGGCATTCTTATGTCCAATTAAGCACCAACCCACCCCCCTCAAAAAAAAAAAAAAACAGAAATGGGTCTATAGCTCAAGTGGTAGCATGTTAACCTTGAGCAAGAAAACTCAGGAACAGCACTCAGACTTTGAGTTTAAGCCCAGGACTCGCACAAAAAAAAAAAAAATTGGATGGTTATACTCATTTGTGGAAGCCAGACGTAAAAGATACACATATTCATGAACATGTACATTCACATCTATGATATATATGGACTACATATAATACATGAATATATGGATACCCACAAAACATAAATCTAATTAAGGGACTACTTAGGAGATGAAGTTCCTTCCTTTTTATGGCTGAATGTCATCCTGTGGTATACACAGACAATAATTTGTGTGTCCATTCACCAGCTGATGGACATTTGCCTTGTTTCCATATCTGGTGGGGGGGGTGGCTATCATGAATAATGATGCTATGAATCTCTGAGTGCACACCTTTATTTATTTATTTATTTATTTATTTATTTATTTAATTTATTTTTGCCAGTTCTGAGGACTGAACTCAGGGCCTGGGCACTGTCCCTGGGCTTCTTTTTTGCTCAAGTGGTGAGCCACTTGAGCTAAAACCCACTTCCAGCCTTTTCTTTCTTTCTTTTTTTTAGTCGGTCGTGGGGCTTGAACTCTGGGCCTGGGTGCTGTCCCTGAGCTCTTCAGCTCAAGGCTAGTGCTCTATTACTTGAGCCACAGCGCTCACTTCCATCTTTTTCTGTATATGTGGTACTAAGGAATTGAACCCAGGGCTTCATGCATGCTAGGTAAGCACTCTACCACTAAGCCACATTTCCAGCCCCATCTGAGTGCAAACTTTTGTATGAAGAGATTCTCAGTTCTCTTATATGTATGCCGTGAAGTTGTTCTGAGTCACTACATGTCTAGGCTTTTATCCTAGGTGGGCATCTCAGATGTTTCTTAGGTCTTTATGCTTTGGAATTGTCTGTATATGGCTCTCGCCCATCTCTCTACAGGGGATTCCTCCTTTTCTAAGACCTTGGGCCTAGAACTGTGAGGTAACAAAACAGCAGCTGTGGGATTGTGGGTGGCTTCCTCTGTCTCAACCCACCTGGCCGGGATTCAGGTTTACAGATCAAAGAGCAGCGGGCAGCACGGGGTCAGGCAGGTGGTCCTGCAAATAGAGCCTCTGACGCAGAATTTACAGGCAGAGGGGGGCGTGTGGAGGGCATGGGAGGGGAGGAGGGGGGCAGTCACAGCTACCTGTGACCCCATAGACATACCCTCACCTCTGCTTGGGTAGCCCCCATCAGAACTTAGATCAGAAGAGAACACAGAGCAAATACATTTTGGTAATACCCATCGTCCATAGCTAATGTTTTCTGCCAGTAGAAAGCAGATGAAGTCAGATGCCGATGGCCCACACCTGGAATCCTAGCTACTCAGGAGTTTGATATCTGAGGATTATGGTTTGAAGCTAGCCCAGGCAGGAAAGCCCATGAGGCTCTTCTCTTCAATAAGCTGGAAGTAGACCTGCAGCTCTCAAGGGGTAGAGTGCCAGCCTTAAACAAAAAGAAACTAAGGGACAGTGCCCAGGCCCTGAGTTCAGGCCCCAGGACCAACACACACACACACACACACACACACACACACACACACACACACACACACACACACACAAACACACACACACACGTAGAAACCCATTTCTCTTCCTGCAGATGCTTTTGGGGGGTCTCTGAGCTTAGGAGTCTTTTCTTACATTTTTTTGTTTTTGTTTTTACCGGTCCTGAGGCTTGAACTCAGGGCCTGGGCACTGTCCCTGAGCTTCTTTTGCTCAAGGCTATCACTCTACCACTTGAGCCACAACACCACTTCTGGCTTTTTCGGTATATGTGGTACTGAGGAATCAAACCCAGGGCTTCATACATGCTAGGCAAGCACTCTACCACAAAGCCACTTTCCCAGCCCTCTTCCTGTGGTTTTAGTTCACCATTTCCCCTGCAGTGGGGGCTCTGAGATACCAGCCCGCCTTCGCATGTAGTAGAGTAACTGATGCAGACTTGAGCGCCCCGGCTCTGTGCCTTCATGGGTAAAAGCAGGTCTGCCTTCTGGATTCCTGCTGACATGAAGTCTTGAGTTTGCAGGTCTGAAGCATGCCCATAGCCAAGAAGCTAGACTGTTCCAAAGGCCTCAAGGTCACTCCTTACCCATCCTGCCAGCAAACACACGCCAGTAATGATGTAACTAAACAACCTTTATCCAGATTCACTGCTGGGCCCTACAGAGCAGAGAGGACCAGTGATGGAGGCCAAACCACAGTGAGTTACCCAGAGTCCAGAACACCAAGTTCCCTTGGGACCATGAGCAAAACAAAGATGAGATGTGGCTGGGGGGAGGAGACGAGTGGGGTGTGTGTGGTTAGAGCCCAAGAAACAGCCACAGTTAAGAAGAAAGAGCCTTTTTCAGTGGGAAGACTGGCAGAGAGACCATGAAAGAGGATGAGCGTGAGACACTGTCCCCTAGTTTGGCCATTTAATTTCATTCACAAACTCATCCAGCAAAGGTTTGTGAGCCAGACTCTAAGTATTGAAGCTACAGCAGTGAAAGAACCAAACCCAGTCTCTGCCTTGGCTGTGCTGACATTTCCAGGAGGAAGAGGGTCCATGAATGCAGCAAATGTGAAGGAAGGCTCAGGACTGTTAAGTAAAGAAGGTGCAAGGCCGTAATTCACACTTTCATTACAATCTATTTTGACGATTAGGTTAGAAGTTGTTATTGTTCCTCTCTTTCTTTGCCTAATTGATCAACTAAACTTCATCATTACCCAGGAGCTGGTGGCTCACACCTGTAATCCTAGCTACTCAGGAGGCTGAGATCTGAAGATCACAAGTCAGCCCGGCTGAGATCTGAAGATCACAAGTCAGCCCAGGGGACAAATCCACAAGACTCTTCTTTTTTTTCGGTCGTGGGGTCTGAACTCTGGGCCTGGGCGCTGTCTCTCAACTTTTCAGCTCAAGGCTAGTACTCTACCACTTGCTACAGCACCACTTGTGGCTTTTTCTGCTTATGTGGTGCTGAGGAATCGAACCCAGGGCCTCATGCATGCAAGGCAAGCACTCTACCACTGAGCCACCTTCCCAGCCCCTGTTCCACTTTTTAATTAAAGTGAAATGTGCAAACAGTAATATGTACTATTTTTAGTGTACAACTCATCAGGTTTGTGTGTGTGTATGTGTGTGTGAGGGAGATGGAAAGTAAAGTATAGTACAGTACAGTATAGTATAGTATAGTACAGTACAATACTAGGGCTTGACCTGAGGGACAGCGCCCAGAGTTCAGGCCCCACGACCAACAACAACAACAACAACAAAAAAAGTGGAACAACCACACAAGATAAAAGTTCACCTTCAAGAGACCCAAACCAAGCACTTGTGCTGAAAGAGATCTTTTAATATCCCATCTAGGATATCAACAAAAATTCTTTTAAATTATAATTTTATTAGGTCATTGTGGCCCTTTCTTTCTAAAATACATTAATGTAAAAAGACACAGAGCTATGCCATATTTAAGTTACAAATTTCCACAAACTGCCCATCTTCCTCCCCCAACTTAATTTATTATTTTTTAGTATGACTGTTTATATCGGCTATCACATTACATCAAGTCTTAGATGCATTGACATACTGATTGTCATTTTCTGTACCAAAGAAAAAAATACCAGCATTTATAACTACCAAATGAAAACTACTCCAATTCTGAAATTTTGTTGATGAACAAGATCTCTTTATACAGCCCAGAGTAGCTCTGAACTTTAATCCTCCTGCGTCAGCCTTCTGTATGCTATTTTCCATTTTTCTATTTTTCCTAATTTGAATGTTGAATCTACAAAGGCTCAGTTTTTGTTTTTGTCCCATAGATGACTCCTTGCTAGCTAGCATATAGTAAATGTTCCAAAAATATACAAATGAAAGGTAGCTAATACTAGCAATATTTGGTGGGTACCTGAGCCAGGCACTGAATTAATACTGTACTTGTATTAATTCTTTGAATTATTTGAATTGTGTTGAATATTTTTATAAGAATGAGAATTAGCAAGAGTCCTGAAAATACCTAGTGATGCTTTTCAATACCTCTTCTAACCAGAATATAAAATTATATAACTCAACAAAGAAAATGATTATTAACTTTTACAGGAAATGGAAAACTTAGAAACAAAAATAATTTATCCACAAATACTGACTGTATTTATATTCTTTTGCAAGTTCTAAACACTTTCCATGCATTAATTCATTCAAATGACTTCATTACTTCATCTGATTCTCACATCACCATGAAGTGGGTGCTGTGTTAAAGCCTGTTTGGTAAATGAGCAAACTCAAGTACAGAAAGTTTTTTTTTTTTTGGGGGGGGGGGGAGGGTCCATTCGTGGGGCCTGAACTCTAGGCCTGGGCACTGTCCTTCAGCTCTTCAGCTCAAGGCTAGCGCTCTACCACTGGAGCCACAATGCCACTTCTGGCTTTTTTTTCTTTATTGCTTATGTGGTGCTGAGGAATCGAACCCAGGGCCTCATGCATGCAAGGCAAGCACTCTACCACTGAGCCACCTTCCCAGCCCAAGTACAGGAAGTTTAAAGAACTTAGGCTTGAAGGAGGGAAGGAGTTGTAGGTGTAGCCAAAGTGGTAGAGTGCTTAACCTAGTAAGTACAAAGGCCTGAGTTCAAACCTCCAAGCCCCAGTATTGAGGAAGGGAAAAATAAAAAGGTTAAAGAACTTTCTCCTAACAAAAAATTTTATTTCATTGAATTGGAATTTAGATCCAAAAAGATTAAATATCATGCACAAATTAGCCCTGGTTAATTGGAATATTCAATTTTCTAGCTGATAAACATTGAGGTCAAAAAGAGACAGAGCCAATTTTTTCCAGTTTGTTGACCGCTGTTGGTGTCTTCTCTGTGGACAAACCCTTTGTTAGCGTCTATAGATAGAAGATGCTCTCCATACAGAGGCTAGAGGCTGGTGGACCAGTTCCCATCGCCCAAGAGGTCTATAGGGCATTCAGGATGAGCCAGGAAGAACTAAAATCTGAAGGACTCTCAATTTTCTAAGTGGATCAGCGAAGGAGAAGTGTTAGACTTACTGCCCTGCAGCCCTCCTGCCCTCTAGACCTGAAGCCAGCTGCAGCCATCCCCTCTCTTAACAAAATGGCTCCCAGTCCCCGGGGACCAAGAGCTCAACCCTAGCTCCCTATCTCTGCCAGGGCAAATATTGAGAAATTTCTGGCCCAGTGACTTCACTGTTGCACCGTATTGCAAGTGTCACAGTGGTGGACCTATCTTCCCAACCCCCAACCTCCTCAGCTCTCTTAGGAACTCTTGTCTCCTTTTTGTAAAAAAAGAAAATAACAATAATTACTAAACAAGATACCATGTATGGGTCCACACACACACATATGTATCTATATCTTCTACCAAAATAATTGGTATATTTGCTGACAAAAGTTCCTGACATCTGCTAGCCTATTGATTCTGTAGCACCAAGGTCTCCCTTACATATCAATGAGTCCCAATGTGAAAATTATTAACTGTGAAGATTATGGTCTTGTAAATATTTGATCAAGGTGCTCTTGGCTTGTGCTTTTGCCCAAGTGCAGACTCGGAGAAAAATGAACCTCTCTGTTTCTTTTTGTGTTTGTGCATTTCCCAAGGGGCAGGGGCCATATTTGTTTAGCTTGTTTTACACACAGTTAAATGGTGCCATGCCCCGGAAGGTTGTTAAACAATAGGATCAGGAGGTATTTGTGTATTTCTGAGAGAATTAAAATACAAGCACATTACACCATTTTTTAATTTTATTCTTTATTTTAAAAAAATTGGCAGTCAGTACTGGGGTTTGAGCTCAGGCCATCATGATTGTCAGACAGGTGCTCTGCTGCTGAGCTACATGTCCTACATGTCACAAGCTTTTAAAACAAGAAAACAAATATATGCTAATGTTGCAATATTGATTTATTACTACCAAATGGCCCAACTAAAATATAGATCTTGATTTTTATTTTTATTTTTTTGTTAGTCATGGGGCTTGAACCCTGAGCCTGGGCACTCTCTCTCAGCTCTTCAGCTCAAGGCGAGCGCTCTACCACTTGAGCCACAGCGCCACTTCCAATTTTCTGGTGGTTAATTGGAGATAAGAGTTTCATGGATTTTCCTGCCCAGGCTGGCTTTGAACCATAATCCTCAGATCTCAGCCTCCTGAGTAGCTAGGGTTACAGGCGTGAGCCACCAGCGCCTGGCTGATCTTGATTTTTTAATGACATTATTTTACTATCTCATCTTTTAGTAAATGTTTTAATTTCATCTGTCTTCTTCAACTGAAGAAACTATCATTTCTATGTTTTTATGCAATTTATCTATTCAGTGAGTTACTGCATAAGCCATGGGTCTACAGAGGAACCAATAGAAGACATAGATCTATGCACATACCCAGATGAAGACATTTCATTGTAAGGAAGCAGATCACATGATCACAGAAATTAGCAAGTCCCAAAATCTGCAGTAAGGAAACTGGAGACCCAGAAGAGCTGGCAGATCAAGGTGCCCCAACAAAGCTGATGTTTCAGATTGAAGTCAAATGGAGAAGAAAACAAAATCCCTTATGTCCCATCTCAAATTGGTTAGGTAAGAGAAGTTACCAGCCAAAGGGTAAGTCTTTTTTGTTCTAGTTATGCCTTTCACTGATTGGTTGAGACTGTATCCACAATGGGGGAGAGAGGCATTCTGCTTTAGTCCACCAATGCTAAATCTCATTCAGAAAACACTCTCACAGAAACAACAAGAATAATGTTTACCAAATATCTGGGCACCCCATGGCACAAACAAGACAAAATTAATCATTGTATCATTATTTTACTTTTATTTAGTTTTGTGTGTGCTGATCCTAGGGCTTAAACTCCCTGAACTTTTTTCCTCAAGGCTAGTTCTTGGTCAGCTTGAGCAACAGCTCCACTTCTAGTTTTTTTTGTTGGTTAATTGGATATAAGAATGTCATGGACTTTTCTGCCCAAGCTGGCTTCAAACCATGATCTTCAGATCTCAGCCTCCTTAAGTAACGATTAGGATTACAGTCATGAGCCATTGGCACTTAGCTTCATAACTGTATTTTTGGGGAGGGGATTTGGTTGTTCTATTTTTTAATCACACTTGGAGCATAGGGTTTTCCCTAGCATCACCCCCCCCCAAATCACATGAGTCCCCTCCTGTAGAGAAGCTGCTTGCAGAGCCAGGCTCACTCTGGTGGAAATACCCAGCCAAGAATGAAGAGCTGAGAGTAGTGTAACGGAGAATCTCACAGCTCCAGTTCTTATGCCTAAGGTTAAGTAGTTTTCCCAAATACATACTCATGCCACCTAATGCAATTGTCCATTTCTAAAATCTTTTTTTTTTTCAGCTTCATTGCAGTTGTGTGGAAGGGATTCGCCTAGCTGTGCACAGAAGTGACTTGCCATCTCTCCCCTACCTAATCCATTATCCAGTTCCATCAAACTTACTTCCTAAATGTTTCTACCTTTCTCTTTATCCCTACCGCCTCCTCCTAGCTCTCATTACCTTATGTGAACTAATAGGACATCGGTCACTCATCCTAATCTGTTTTTCTGATCAAGTCACACTCCTTTCTCTCACCTTTGCCTATAAAATTCCGCTGACTTCTCATTGCTCCGAAGATCAATATTTAAAGATCCCTAACTCTTCTTAGGAGACCACGTGCCGTCTGACTGCCTACCTCTCTAACTTTATTTTCTTGCTCCATTGGCTTTCTCTCTATTGTGAAATTGCCTCATTTTCCTTCCTGTCTTTGGCCTCTGCTTTTCCTTTCATGCACTTGCTTGACTTTCTTTCTTATGGCTAGTGCTCTACCACTTGAGCCATGTCTATGGTCCAGCTTTTGGCTGATTCATTGAAGATGGAGTCTTGCAGACGTTTAGTCCAGGCTGGCCTTGGACCATAATCATCCAAATGCCAACCTGTTGAGTAGCTAGGATTAGAGGTGTGAGCCACCAGCTCCCAGCTCATGCTTTTCCTTCTGCCTTGAGCTTCTCTGTCCTTCCTCTGGCTACAAAAGTGATTCTTTTGCTATAGATTTCAGTATCATATCATTTGCTCTGGGGAACTTTTCTAGACCCTCTGTCTCTGTGTGATCCCACCATAGCTTACTTGCTGGCACTAGCTGTAAGGGCAATTTCACATTTAGGCATAGTTCTTTCCTTTATTGTCCATCTTTTTTTCTCTCTCACTCAATTGTAAGTTCGTGTTTTACCTCTGTGCCCCCAGCCCTGAGCCCATAGTTTTGGTTCCACATGGATGTGGTAAATAAATGTAAAAATAGTGCATTTATGATTTCATATTAATATCAAAATAGATATTAAAATGTTACCAACTTATCATTATGGAGAAAAGATTTAAAAAGTATGTCATAAAGAAAACTTGAATGAGCTGGGTGCTGGTGGCTCACGCCTGTCATCCTAGCTACTCAGGAGGCTGAAATCTGAGGATAGCAGTTCAAAGCCAGCCCGGTGAAGAAAGCCCATGAGATCTTACCTCCAATAAACCACTAGAAAACTGGAAGTGGCGCTGTGGCTCAAGTGGTAGAGTGCTAGCCTTGAGCTGAAGAGCTGAGGGACAGCGCCCAGGCCCAGAGTTCAAGCCCCTGACCAACAAACAAACAAACAAAAACTTGAATGAGGAAAATAAAGTGTGTGTGTGTGTGTGTGTGTGTGTGTGTGTGTGTGTGTGTGTGAGAGAGAGAGAGCAGGCAGGTACTGGGGCTTGAACTAAGTGCTAAGTGCCTAGACGCTATCTCTGAGCTCTTTTGCTCTAGGTTAGCACTCTACCAATTGATCTGCAGTTCCATATCTGGTTTTTTGATGGTTAACTGGAGATAAGAGTCACATGGACTTTCCTGCCCAGGCTGGCTTTGAACCAGGATCCTCAGATCTCAGCCTCCTGAGTAGCTAGGATTATAGGTGTGAGCCACCAGTGTCCAATTCACACACTATTTCTATCACAAAAAATAAAAAAGCACTTCTCACCAGGTACTGGTGGTTCACATCTGTAATAATCCTAAACTACTCAAGAGGCTAAGACCTGAGGATTGTGGTTGACAAAGCCAGTCTGGGCAGACAAATCTTAAGAGAATATGCTATAAAACAAGGCCATTCCATTTCATATACTCAGCCCCTTCTGCACAAAATCATCCTTCTTTCTGCTTTTCCTCCATGTTCTTATGTTGCTGGTGAAGAAAAGGAGGCCTACAGAGCTGGCCCCAGGTGATGTGAACTTTCTAGCCACCAGGACTGTGAGTCAAATAAATTGTACTATACAGTAGCTAGCATCAGGTCTTCTGTTACAGTAATGCAGACCAGACTAAGACAGAGCTTCGGAGAGGACTGTGGTGTAGAGAGACACAGCACAGAAGAAACAGGACCCCTGCATTTCAATCACTGTGATGATGCTCACATGCTGGGAACCTGAGCAGCTCTTTGAAGGTTGCATCAGCCAACCCATTGTGCTTGTTTATTTGATGTTGTGACACCAGTTACCTCCTCCAGCAGCCTAGAGCAACTGCCAGACAAAGATTTGCTTTTAAAAAATTAATTTGGTTATTCAAAAAGTTTACCATATTATAATGCTAACCTCTTTTGAAAAAAGATGTGGACCAGAGCAGGTGGTAACTTGGTACCAGGAGAAATGTAAGTGTGAAGGGATGAAGACCATACCAAGACCTATTTTTAGGAATATTTATTTATTTATTTATTTATTTTGCCGGTCCTGGGTCTTGAACTCGGCCTGGGCACTGTCCCTGTGATTCTTCATTCAACTCTAGCACTCTACCACTTGAGCCACAGCTCCACTTCTGACTTTTCTGTGGTTACCAGAAGGTAAATGTCTCACAGACTTTTCTACCTGGGCTGGCTTTGAACTGACTCCTCAGCTCTCAGCCTCCTGGATAGCTAAGATTATAAGTGTGAGCTACCAGTGCATCACTAAGTTGTAATTTTTATTCTCACCTTGAGCTACCTTAAAGCACTTTTATTATCAAAGTCACTAGGGGAAATGTTAATGGCTGCAGATGCATGAGTGGTTTCTTAGAAGTGATTTAAATTTTCTCTCTATACTTTTCTCTTGTTTTCACTTTTTTTTTACTGTATATCTACAGATATTTAGCTAGACATATGGCTCAAATGGCACCTGCTAGCAACTGTGAGGTCCTGAGTTCAAGTCTTAGAACAACAGGACTATTGATGATCCCAAGCAACAAAAATGGCTTTTTTTTTTAATAGATTGTGGGGTTTGAACTCTGGGCCTGGGCGCTGTCCCTGAGCTCTTCATCTCAAGGCAAGTGCTCTACCACTTGAGCCACAGCATCACTTCTGGTTTTCTGGTGGTTTATTGGAGATAATAGTCTCAAGGACTTTTCCTGCTTGGGCTGGCTTTGAACCATGATCCTCAGATCTCAGCCTCCTGAGTAGCTAGGATTACAGACGTGAGCCACTGGTGCCCAGCTGTAATAGCGGCTTTGAGAGAGGAATAAGTTTATTCCTCTGTTCAGCGCACATTTGTTAAGTACTACATGCCAAACAGAAATGAAAACCAGAGACTCTGCCCTACGGAACTTACACTGGCAGGGTAGGGAGGAGTTGCAATGATGTTATTGGGAATGGATTTATTTATTTTTTTGTACCTGTGTGTCCAAGTTAACTTTGAGCACTTTTAATAGGAAATCTGGAGATGGAAGTTGCAACAGGTCATTGGCTGGGGTGGAAAACATGAGCCTCTCAATGCAGAGGTTCAAAGGTGGTAAGCAGATCACATTTTGTGTCTAGATTCCACCAGAAACTGGCTCTTGGAGTCAGAATTCTAACATTCCATGAGCCAAATCTGTAATTTTTTTGTTTGTTTAATCACCTCTCCTGGGACATTTTGTAACCTAATTTGGAAATTACCAACTACAGGGTACTTGTGGTCAAGGTAGAGCTGAGAACATGACAGAGCACAGAGCTGATGTCAGCATGGAGAAAGCCACACTGGCCATAGAAATCAGTGCCCTGCAGGACCAGGAGTTTCTTTTCAAGGAGGCTCACTGGACATTCACTGAGATGGAAATACCGGAGGAACCCGTTTGGGGCTGTTGGGCATGGGTATTTCCTGATCAGAACGCTGAGAGAACTGCTGGTTGTCTGTAGAGCTCCCAGACTTCATTGCCCAGTACGATAATGGAAAAAAATATAATGTGGTTCACAAAACACCGGGAAGTACACAAAGTCCCAGAAAAGCTTTGAACACAAATAGTTACATAGGACTTGAATTTGTCATTATCTTGCAGAGTCTCCAAAAGTTCCCTTCATTTGGAAAAACAAACCATACACACACACACACACACACACACACACACACACCACACACACACACACACACACACACACACACACACACACACACACACACACACACACACACACACACACACGCCAATCCTTATTCATTGGTCCCAAGAATCGCAATGCTATGGGATTGGGGGGCGGGGAGGGATGATAAGGACTGTGTCTCTAAAAGTTAAAACCATAGACTTTAATATTAAAAGCAGGTTTTTTTTGAATCCAGGATCTGCCCCTTACGTCTACTATGTGATGAACATGGTAGTGTATGCTGTAGTCTCAGTACTGAGGAAACAGAGGCAAGGAAGACTGCAAGATCAAGGCCAGTCTGAATTGTAAACAAGACCGTGTCTCAACCATATTCAGAGCAACTCTTTCTCACTTAGCTAATCTTCTCTGAAAATGCCTCACAGATATACCCAGAGCTCTGCTTTACTGATTTCCTAAATGCAACTGAATACCAATGTTAAATTTTTCCCAGGCTGGGAAGGTGGCTCAGTGGTAGAGTGCTTGCCTTGCATGCATGAGGCCCTGGGTTCGATTCCTCACCACCACATAAGCAGAAAAGGCCGGAAGTGGTGCTGTGGCTCAAGGTGCTAGCTGAAGAGCTGAGAGACAGTGCCCAGGCTCAGAGTTCAGGCCCCACAACCGATAATTTTATTCCCCTATGCCACAGTGGGGATTATGTGCATTGGGAGATCACAGACCCAAGCCCTAAGTCCCTGACCCTCTACTCTTGCCATGACCTGGACCCTACTTACCTCTCCATTCTCTTCCCTTTCACATTCTCTTTTGCTTCTAGCACTGTGGTCCAAATGGAAGGACTCAAACTCAAAGTTCCCTACACCTATTAACTTTCTATTTGCTGTTCTCTTTACTCAGAAGGTCTCTATATCTCAGTCCTTAACCATTTCCCTCCTCTGAAGCTGCTTTGGGTTGCTTCAGCCTCCAGATACTGTCCATACCCCACTTGCCTCTTTTTTTCCTTCTCAGAATTAATAGTTCCTTATCTACCTCTCATGATCCTGCCAGCTTTCTCTGTGCAAACCTATCTTAATTTATCTTATTCATGCCATCTTTCTATCCTGAGTGCTCAATAAGCAACAACACTATGAACAATAGCTGCTATATTTGTAGTGTTACTATGTGCCGGGCACAGCTTTGAGTACTTCCCAGAGATTTACTTATTTAATCTTGTGAGTTAGTATAATATTCTCTATTTTGCAAGTGACAATACAGGGGTACTGAAAATTTGGAGAGCTTCCCAAACTCACCTACTTACTGTGTGACATGCAGAAAGTTCGGGTGTTCTAGCACATCTGTCAGGAGAATTGTATCCAGTCAGAGGGAGATGGAGGAGGAAATATTCAGACTGAGGGAGGCAGGTGGTGCTGGACCCGCACACTTCCTACCTGCCTGAGCCTCTGCTGCCCCCTGCTGGCTTCCATTCTCTTCTCCAGACCCTGGGTGGGAATCCAGTGCCCGCTGCCATCAGAAATGGAGTCTGCAATAAACATAGTTGTGCCGGTAGCTTTAGAATGGTCTTGTTTGTGATCATTGGGTAAATGCCCAAAAGTGGGATTGCTGGGTCATAGAGGAGCTCTATGGGGAGTCACCATACTACTTTCCAAAGTGAACAAGTTTACACTCGCACCAACAATGCAGTAGGGTTTCCTTCTGTCCACATCCCCTCCAGCATCTGTTGTTATTAGAGTTCTTGATTATAGCCATTCTAACTGGGGTGAGGTGGTATCTCAATGTTGTTTTGATTTGCATTTCTTTTACAGTTAGGGAGGTTGAGCATTTCTTCATGTATCTATTGGCCATCCTTCTTTCCTCTTCAGAGAACTTTCTCTGTAAGTCTTTAGCCCACTTATTTATTGGGCAGTTGTTTCTTTTAGGATTTGTTGTTGGGGGATTTAATTTTTTGAGTTCCAGGTATATTTTAGATTTTAGACCCTTGTCCATTGTATGGCTAGTGATCTTCTCCCAATCCGTGGGCTTTCTATTGATCTTGCTAGCTATGTCCTTTGTCATGCAGAAGCTCTGCAATTTCATGCAATCCCATTTGTCCAACCTTTCTGATTTGTTGTGTTTCTGGGTCTCTATGAAGAAAATTTCAGCCTATGCCAAGGAGACCTAGGGTTTCTCCTATCCCATCCTGTAAAGTTTTCAGAGTATCTGCTTTGACTCCAAGGTCTTTGATCCATTTGGAGTTGATTCTGGTGTAGGGTGATATATAGGGATATAGCTTTAGTTTTCTACAAGTGATTAACCAATTTTGCCAGCACCATTGACTGAAGAGGCTGTCTTTCTTCCATTCTATTTTTTAGCTCCCTTATCAAAGATTAGATGGGTATAGGTCTGTGGGTTCAAGATATGGAACCAAACCAGATGCCCCTCAGTAGATGAATGGATCAAGAAAATGTGGTATATATACATAATGGAATTCTATGCCTCCATCAGAAAGAATGACATTGCCCCATTTGTTAGGAAATGGAAAGACTTAGAAAAATTATATTAAGAAGTAAGCCAGGCCCAAAGAAACAAAGGTCCCATGGTTTTCCTTATTTGCAATAACTAGTATATGTCTGAGACAAGCAGAAATGGTCAGATAAGTTGTTAGTCAAAATGAACCCCAAGATAAGGACTCAAATGTTTTTTTCTTGCTATTGTTTCTGACCTATTTATAAGATATTTCTTTGTTGTTTTGTATGTCCCTCCCCCTATGGTATAACCCCTGTTTTCACTGTATTTGATATTGGTATAATTTGTGGAGGGGAAGGGAAAAAACAAATTGTTTAAATAGGGATACAGGTGGACCCATTACAACAATAAGATATACAAGACGTTATGAGGATGGGAAGGGGAAACAAAGGAGGAGGCAACAATGCTTGATAATGTACTCATTACCTTGCTCATGTAATTGTAACCCCTCTGTATGGTATTTTCACAATAATACACACACACACACACACACACACACACACACACACACACACACACAAGACAAAAAAAAAAGAAGTGGAGTCTGGTGACAGACAAGAAGCACAAGATGTTCTAAGAAAAGAAGAGAGGCAGAAGATCACAAAGACTGTCCTTGATCCCCTACTTGAAATGTGTCTCCTTCTAGGGAATGCTTGAATAAAGGCACTCAAAGAGTCAAATCAAAACTACAGATTCTTCCCCCAAGTGCAGGAGAATATACCAAAACCAACAAAAGGGTACATTTAACAAATCAAAACAAAACAAAAACCAGGACTCAAACTCTGTACCTGATGCTTTTGCCCATTGGCTTGTGCTCTACCAGCTGAGCCACACCTCCAACCCCAGAAGTGTTCTTTTTTATTTTTCAGTTGTGAGGTTTGAACTCTAGGCTTGGGTGCTGTTCCTCAGTTCTTCAGCTCAAAGCTAGTGCTCTACTAGAGCCACAGTGCCACTTCCGGACTTTTCTGTTTATGTGGTACTGAGGAGTCGAACCCAGGGCTTCATGCATGCAAGGCAAGCATGCAAGGCAAGCACTCTACTCTACCATAAGTGTTCATTTTTTAAAGGACCAATTACTTAAGTATTTGGATTTTTTCCCTTACATTCGGTCCTCCTTAATGCTAACTTAATGCTAACTTTTCGCTGCTGCTTAGACATGATTCTTGTGCTGGAAGCTTGGTCCCCAGCACACTTTTAATGCATCTAATACTTCTGCAAGATGCCACACAACATAAAAGGTCCCTATCGTCTTCCTGAGTGCCCAGAATTAATCTACTTAATGTTATTTACCCAATGATTGATTATTCATTGAGCACCTGCTGTACACCATGAAGAATAGCGATGACATACTCTGTGGAAGCTGACTGTTTAGACAGAGGGACAAACACTACAGAAATACATGTCTCCAAGTTTGAGACAGAGGTAATTCGCAAGCTGAGATGGCTTCTGCTGAGAAACAAATGACCCCCATACTTGGAAGCAGAAGATGATCATTTAGGAAGCTTTTGGATTCTGTGGGCCAGGGACAGGTAAAGAGTAGAGTGAAGGGGCTGTCTCTGAATCACGATGAGTAGGGCCTGAGCACACTCAGAGCCTAGGGTGAGATCTCTCTCTCTCACACACAGGTAAAGAGTAGAGTGAAGGGGCTGTCTCTGAATCACGATGAGTAGGGCCTGAGCACACTCAGAGCCTAGGGTGAGATCTCTCTCTCTCTCTCTCACACACACACACACACACACACACACACAGAGCCACGCACTGGGGCGCCCCCTGCCGCGCGTGCCCAGGTGCGCACTCTCGGGCTGGCCGCGGGAGCTAGTGCGCACGCGCACAGGTGAGCGGCCACCAGCCCCGCCCACCCGAGCTCGGCCGTCCACCCGGGAAACTTTCGGTTGTGACCCTCGGGTGGTTCCCGGGCGCGGCGCACGGAACCGAGCATGGAAGATTCGTCGGGGATTCGCGAGCCCCGGTCCCGGCCTCGAGAACGCGACCCGGACCGTCGTCCCCGCGCGGACCGAGACCGCCACCTCGAGCGGCCGCGAGACAGACCCGGGGACCGGCGCGGGGATCGCGACAGGGGGCGGGAGCGGGACCCCCGCCGGGAGCGGCCCAGGGACGCGGGCCACCGCGCGGCAGAGCCAGCAGCCCGGGGAGCGGCCCGCCCCAGCCGGACGCGGGGCGACCCCCGAGGGCCCCCCTGGCCCGAGCCCTGGGGGACCCCGGAGCCGCCGAGAAGGTGAGGGGCGCACCTGCCGGGGTCCCCGGAAGCCGACGTGGGGGGAGAAATGCCATCCCTCCCTTCCGCGCTCTCCGAAGTGACCTGAGGGGCGGAGGAAGAAACCCCCCAACTTTAGAGCCCCCTCTGTGGCATGGCCCGGATGAACAAAGCTCAAGCGGCCGAGCTGGGGAACCTGGACCGGAACCAAAACTGGGGGGGGGGGGGGGAACTGGGATCGGGTGGGTGGAGTCAGCCCGGGCCCCGGCCCCGCCCCCGGGGCCTGGTCACAGGGCACCTGCAGATCCTCCGCCCCCAGTTCCAAAATCAGCGCTCAGCCACTTGCAAAGGCCAGGGCGCAGGTGTCCGGCCCCGTTACGTGAGCCCCAGCAAGCCTGGCTTACCCCGCTCGGGGCCGGGCGCCATGTCAAACCAGCCCGAGGAGCCGGGCTGCTGGCGGGGCTCACCTGTCATCCGAACTACTCTGGAGGCTGAGGTCTGAGGATCAAGGTTCAAAGCCAGTCAGGGAGGGAAAGTACCTGAGACTCATCAATTAATCACCCCGAAAACAAACAAAAAAGCAAGTGGAGATGTGGCTCGAGTGATAAAGCCTTGAGCAAAGAAGTCTAAGGGATGGCACCCAGGCCCTGAGTTCAAGCCCCAGGACCAGCCCAGCTGAGAGAAGCTACACAGTTAACCAAAGAACTAGCTACTCTAAATTCTCCTGCCTGGAGGACATAGATGGAATTCTTCCTCTATGTCAGTGAGATACAATTATCTTGTGGTGCTAGAGTTGGAACTCAAGGCCTTGCTTTATCACTTAAACCAGCCCTCCCCCCCCCCCACTTCTGTTTGCTTTAGATATTTTTTTCAAATAGGGTCTCACATGTATGTCTGGGTGGGCCTGGATCCCGTCCTATTTAATTGTTTTTCATTTGTTTATTTATTTATTTATGTTGGTCAGTTGTGGGGTTTGAACTCTGGGCCTGGCACTGTCCCTAAGCTTTTCAGCTCAAGGCTAGAGCTCTACCACTGGAGCGGCAGGGCCACTTCCAGTTTTCTGGTGGTTAATTGGAGATGAGTCTCACAGACTTTCTTGCCTGGGTTGGCTTTGAACCATGATCCTCAGATCTCAGCCTCCTGAGTAGCTAGGATTACAGGCATGAGCCACCGCTGTCTGGACAATTTTTATTTATTAACATGGGAGTCTCAAAAAGGGTTTTTTGGGGGGAGGGGAAAAGGGGTGGCCTCAAACTGTGGTTCTCCTGAGCTTCTTGAAGTGTTTCTACTTAGGCAGACTCTTTCAAAACGTCTGATTTTTGGAGCACAGATGAAAACACTTTCTCACCTTTACCTGGTAGAACTCAAGAAACTCCCATGAGCCCTTGTGAGGAGAAAACATGGAGTTGTTCTGGAAAACTCTGTGAACTAGGAACATGTAAGGATGGAAGGAAGACAAAGGATGACCTGGGTCCCTACCTGCTTCTAGGGAGCTAACATTCCATCCAGTTCTGCCAGTGTTACCAAATTATTTGCATAAGTGGCACTCAGGCTTGATTAGAGGGAAACTACCTCTGCCCTCCCTAACAAGGAGACAGACAGATCATGGGACATGACTCTTTTTGGGGGGTGGAGAATGGGGGGGCTTGCCAAGCCTGAGGCTTGAACTCATTGCCCATGAGTTGTTCCTAAGGTTTTTTTGTTTTGTTTTGTTTTGTTTCTCTTAAGGATAGTGCTTTACTACTTGAGCCCAGAGCTTTGTGATTTATTGGAGATAAGAGTCTCACAGACTTTCCTGTGCAGGCTGGTTTTGAACCATGATCTTCAGATCTCAGCCTCCTGAGTAGCTAGGATTATAGGCATAAGCCTGGCTCATGACTACTTTTTGCCTCTACTGTAGGATTTGGAGCCCAGCCTCTCTTAGCAATGTCTACACAGCGGGAAAGCTACTATCCAGTGTTTATATTACTTTATCTAAAACCAACTCATGACAAATGTTGGGCCCAGATACTGCTCCCCTGACTAAAGCCATTCTACACAGCAATCTCTTAGCTAGGAAAAGCAAAGGCTGCACTTATACATTTCCTTACAAACCCCACCCCAAAAGGAAATAATCTTGCTTTTTATTTCTGTTGCTCAAACTTCTAACTAGAAGTTTGAAACCAAATTCCTTCCTGACTCCTATTAAATGGATGGGATGCAGAAGTGTGTCTGCAGAGATCTGCCCTTTCAGGTCCACTGTCTGGGCAGGAGAATGACAGGAAACTGGCCAATGGCAGCTCAGCATGAAATGGGTCCAAGTAGGAGAAACTTGGATTTGGGAAGGATTGAGTTGGGCTCCTGTGTAAGCTTGGGCAGGTGCCCAGAGGAGATGACCTAAACTGAGTTCTGGAGAAAGAAAAAAGGGGTAAGACTGGAGAAGGAAGATCACAAGTGCTTGGTTTTGTTCTGTTTTTGTTTTGGCAGTACTGGAGGTTTGAACTCAGGTTCTCAAACTTGCTAGACAAGCCCTCTTCCACTTGATCCAATTCTTTTTTGCTTTCTTAGCTTAATTTTCAGATAGAGTCCTTAGCTTTGTGCCTGGGAATGGCCTTAGAACCAGCCTTCTGCTTCTTGCATACCTGAACTCACCAGCATGTGCCACCAAGCCTAGTTTTTTTGTTTTGTTTTGTTGGATGTATTTCCCCCTAGTAATAGGGATTGAACTGAAGGACACTTGATTAGTTTTCCTTGCTTGCTCAATTCGAGTTCTACCACTGGAGCCACACCTCCAGCCCAGCTGTTTATTTTGGACTTTTCCATCCAGGATGGATTCAAACTGTGATTCCCCCCTGCCCGATCTCAGCCCTCTGAGTATCTGTGATTACAGGCATGCTTCAAGTAGAACAGCTTCCAGAGCCATGAGAGAGTACATCATCTTTTGGGGGCAAGAGCAGCACTGTGGCTGGAGCTCTGTAGAGAGATGAACAAGGGCCTCCCGTGCAGTGCTGAAAGTTTGAAGAGTTCAAACCTAAGAGAAACATGATGACTTGTATGTTGTTTCAGAGCACCACGTAGAAGGCAGCCTCCTATTGAACCTTGCACCGAGCCCAGAATGTGCTAGATAAAAATGGGGGAAAGAAACAGAAAGTGCCAGGGCTGGCCAAGGAAGGGATGAGATGGTCTTAAAGGTTGTCTACTGGGGCTCCCTCATGCCTGGAGAATGCTTGCTGCCAGGCACATTGCAATGGAGAAAAGGACAGAATGATTACCAACCAGAGCTTGTGCTGAATGAAGAACTTATGTTCCCAAAGAAGATAGTTTAAAGTTACCTGATTGGACAGGAGGCAGGCAGCGACTAGCCATGGAAGTGCACAGGTGTACAGCATCAGGATGGTCACATGGTTCTATAGCAGAGGTGAGCCATGGGTTTGATGGCCCTGTGGGGCTACTAAACCAGAGAAGTTTCTGGAGTCTAAAATCCTGTGGCAAAAAACAAAAAATGATTTGTTTCTGTTTTACCAGTCCTTCAGTGTTTGGGCTCACCATGAAGAGTTGAGTCCTAAACCCTGAGGCACATTCCTAATGGCCCTGTGTGGTTTTTTTGGTCATAGTGAACCCATGTCAGGAAGATATATGTCCTCATATCCCAGGCCTGGACCAGAAGAAGTGGAATATTACCAGTCAGAGGCTGAAGGGCTCCTGGAATGCCACAAATGCAGATACCTGTGCACCGGGAGAGGTGAGCCTTTATGGAATGGGTTTGGCCTTTTATTGTTACTGGTGGTTTTGGGAAGGGAAAGGTGAATGGGAACTGAGTTGGTGAAGCAAAAATTCACTAGACTTCCTTATTGAGATTCCTAGTATTTTCTCTTCCATATTTGTATGAGATTCTTGCTTTCAAAAACTAAGAAGTGCCAGGCACCGGTGGCTGTCACCTGTAATCCTAGCTACTCAGGAGGCTGAGATCTGAGGATAGAAGTTCAAAGCCAGCCCAGGCAGGAAAGTCTGTGAAACTCTTATCTCCAATAAACCACCAGAAAACCGGAAGTGGTGCTGTAGCTCAAGTGGTAGAGTGCTAGCCTTGAGCTGAAGAATTGAGGGACAACTCTCAGGCCTGGAGTTCAAGCCCCATGACCGACAAAAAAAAAAAAAAAAAAAAAAAAACTAAGAAGTTTCTAATTGGGTAGTTGTGGCTTATGCCTGCAATCCTAGCTACTCAGGAAGCTGAGATCTGAAGAGCATGGGTTCAAAGCCAGCCTAAGGGAAGTCTGAGAGACTCTTATCTCTAATGAACCACCAAAAAAGTCAGAAGTGGAGCTGTGGCTCAAGGGATAGAGCACAAGCCTTGAACAAAGAGGTTTAGGAATAGCTCTCAAGCCCTGAGTTCAAACCCAGTACCAGAAAAAAAAAGCTGAATGTGCTGCCTGGTTTCCAGTGCTTCTCAAACAAGCCAGGAGCCTAGAACACGGAGCCATGCATGCAGCTAACTCCATGCAACTTAGTAGACTGTGAACTGCCAGTGACTGGCAGAGGCTCCACTGGGAAAGCAGGCTGAGGTGGAAGAGAGGGGAAACCACCCGAGTGGCAGCCAGTTGGCAGCTCAAACTACATGGACAGGAGCAAATGATCTTGGAAACCTGATGCTCAAACATGTGGTCAGTAGCTTTTAAACTTCATTGGTGGAGACGCACAGTGAGAAACAGATTTTACATTAAGACCAAGTTCACACATTCAAACCATCAAGAATCTGTACTTACCCTACTATCTACTAAGTGCTCTCTGTGGAAGACAAGCAAACAAACACATCCAACCCAATGAATATCCGGAAACCCCTTGAATAATAACACATGTCAGCTGTATACGTGGTTTCCCAGGGTTCTCATCTTTGCACTGAGCCTGGCCTTGCCAGCAATGAAGAAAATCTGGTTTATCAAGGTGAGCCCTAATGTCATCTGTGACTTGTGAGAAATCTTCCTGGGTTGAGTTTGACAATGGAAAAACATGCTAGCCTACAGGGGAGAAAATGCAGCCACCCATAATGAAACTGTGATTTAGGATGATGAAAAAGCTGTTCAATTACAGGATTAAGAGGAACATGGATGTAAGGGCTCCAGGCAATCCTGGCAGAGGGAGCTTTACCCTACTTTGCATATGTATAATGGTGGATACCGCCTCCATACTTCAATGCTTTCACCTATTCCTAAGGCTCAGAGAGGTACCAGAAGTTATCCAAAGGCACACAGCTGCACTTAACAGCCTCTCTTGCCGGGCACTGGTTGTTTACACCTGTAATCCTAGCTACTCTGGAGGCTGAAATCTGAGGATCGTGGTTCAAAGCCAGCCCGGGCAGGAAAGTATGTGAGACTCTTATCTCCAATGAATCACCAGAAAACCTGAAGCAGCGCTGTGGTTCAAGTGGTAGAGGTTAGCCTTGAGCTGAAGAGCTAAGGGACAGCACCCTGGCCCAGAGTTCAAGCCCCACAATCAACAAACAACAAAAAGATCCCGGCTGTAAGGCCTCAAGCATTTCTGTCCTTGACTTCTCTTTATGATAGAAGTTCCCAAGTTTTTCTCTAGAGAAAATTTTTTCCTCTGTGATTGATTTACTAAGAGGAAAGGGCAGGGCTTGGGCATCTGATCAAAACACACCTGGATTGAGTTTTGATTGCTTCTGGCAATTTGGCTTTGAGCCTGGAGGTTGGGTTTCTAAGTCAAGGCAGTGAAAAGATGGTTCCTCCTCTGAGACTAACCAGTGAGGCTTATAACTCTGGATGCACAGAGACCCATGTGAGGACACAGTAGTACGCTGTGTAGAGAAAAGCAGCCACAGTACCCCAAGGACTTGTCACAAGCAGGAAATTCATGCCTGGATAAAGGTCACTTGGAGATTGTTAAGACACACCTTAGATTGGATCGTAGAGATTTCTTTTCCTTGTCAGCAAAATCATGATCTGCCCCAAATCATGATCTGCCCCCAGCAAACCTTCAAAGCTGGGAGAGGTGGCAGCTGAGGTCTTCTTAGCTTCTTGGGGAATCCCCTGAAGTCTGGGCTGTGATCCGCCCTTATCAAGTTCAGTAAGAAGAGAGCATCAGAAAGAGACAGGCCTCCAGTTTACTTTTACTAAGCAGGAATTCTTAGATAGTAAAATCTTGAGGGACTGAGGATAAAGATCAGATTGGAAGCAAGTTCAGATGTCACAACCACCAAGGAAGGATGTGCATGCATAGGTTTATGCTCATTTATGACTTGCAGGGACAGGAAAGAAGTCCCCTGCTAGGAAGGGACACTTCTTGGTTCCTCATTTATATTGGAGCTGCTTCTCTTCCCCCTCTTTTTCCTTCCCACTTGTCTTAGATCTATAGTATTCATGTCATGGTACTTTGCCTTCAACTCTTAGCCATAATTGAAAGCATCTTTAAAAGTTTAACTCTCAGCCTGGCATGGCAGTGAGCACCTGTAGTCCAAGCTACTTGGGAAACAGACAAGAGGACCCATTGGAGTTCAAAACCAGCCTGGGCAATATAGGGTGGCTCTCTCTCAGAATAAAGCTAACCACATAAAAGTTTAAGTCCTCCCATGATGTTGAATTTCTGTAGTTGGTAGTGTTGGTCTCTTGCTTGGAACCTGGATGTTGTAGGTGTTGTGTCTACAGTTTGTCTTGCCAGTTGTTGCTGGCATTGTCTATCCCTTTCCATTGCTGTGATGAATGCTGGAAAAAAACAAGGGAGGAGAGATTGATTTTGGTTTGTGATTTCAGTCCCATCCTGATGGGAGCTGGGGCGGGGAGAGGGAACAACTTGCCTCATGGCCACCAGGAAGCAGTAAGGAAGTGTGCTAGAGGTGCTTTTTGTTAGAAAAGATCAAGCAGAACAAAGGGAAAAAAGAGGATAGAGACCTTATCAGATCAGATCATGTTTTAGTCATTGCTGAAGAGGGGCACCAAGTAGCTACAAAAATACAAGGGGCAAAGGGCATGGGGGTTTGAGTAGAGTATGAGAGTTTGGGATTTGTAATATCCTTGTAGTAGCAGCAGAAGGTCCTGTGTGGGGTTTGTGATATCTTCACAGTTCTGGAAGAAGGTCCTATACTTCAGATAAGGCCGGGGGATGACACAGGATGGGGATTCTGATAAGATTCCCGGGGAAGATTGCTGGGAAGGGTTTCTAGGGGAGGGTGGTCAGTGGGCCATAGGAGCAACATCAAGTTATGAGAGCAAAGCCAATTCCTATCAATTCTTTTCCTTTTATTCCACATCGGTCCCCATTCTGTTGGGTGAAGCCATTCACATTCAGGGCAGGGCTTTCATGCTTAGTTAGTTTTCTCTGGAAATGTCTTCACAGATACACCCAGAGGTATACTTTCCTAAACTCCTGGGCAATTTGCAGTCCAATCAAACTGACAGTCAAAATCAACCATAATACCATTTTAATGATCCCAGTACCGTAGGCAATCTACCTGTGATTCCTGAAAAGGTTCCGGTGGAAAGTTGTATATGGCTTTTTCTAATTTATTTTCATTTAAAGGATTTCCATTTAAAGTATTAATACTTTTCATACACTAAACAAACAGAGCCAGGCACCAGTGGCTCATGCCTGTAATTCAAGCTACTCAGGAGGCTGAGATCTGAGGATCATGGTTCAAAGCCAGCCCAGGCAGGAAAGTCTGTAAGCCTCTTACCAGAAGTGGAGCTGTAGCTCAAAGTGGTAGAGTGGTGGCCTTGAGTGAAAAAGCTCAGGCCCTGAGTCTAAGCTCCACAACTGACAAAAAACAAAAACAAAAACACAAAAAGCAAAAACAAGTATAAATTTTATAATTAGAGAAGAGAATGGTGCTGTTTGCATCTGGGGTTCAAGTGACAGTGTAGAGCTAGTACTTAAGAAAACATAGTTTCCACTTAAAAAAAAAAGTGTAGCTGGAGCTTCCGTGGGGAGGAGGTGGCATGACTGGTTATCCAGCAGTCAAGGAGAGGCCAATAGGCCAGTCTGAGTCAGCTGACCTCTCAGGTTCAGTGTCTAATTCAGAAGCACCAGCTTTCAACTTTGCTGAGCAGAAGAAGCCAGACACAAAGGACATCACAATCTGATTCCATTTACAGATCATTCTACAAAAGGTGTTTCTTTGTCCAGATAAACTCTTTAGGAAAACTGAAGGAAAAAACTGTTAAACTTTAAGACTTACTTGTTTAGTTAAAGTCTAAGAACCAGAAAACAATCTTCCACAATTCAATAAGCATTATGTGTTTAATTAACTTAATCTTTCCTATTTCTTTCTTTTCTTTTCTTTTTTTTCCAGTCCTGCAGCTTGAACTCAGGACATTGTCCCTGAGCTTCTTTGACTTAAGGGTAATAGTCTACCACTTGAGCCACAGCGCCACTTTCCAGCTTTTTCTGTGTATGTGGTACTGAGGAATTGAACCCAGGGCTTCATGCATGCTAGGCAAGCACTCTACCACTAAGCCACATTCCCAGCCCAATCCTTCCTATTTCTAATACACACAAACCATGATCTGTTTTTTGTGATGCTGGGGATGGAACCCAGGGCCCATGAATGCTCAGCAAGCATTCTGCCACTGAGCCATACCCCGTGTTATGGTCAATATTTTCATGTAGACCTTCCATACTTTTAAAATATCATAGCTTAAGGGCTACAATTTTCTTCAAATTTGGAAAAATCTTACCAGGCGCCAGTGGCTCATGCCTATAACCCTAGCTACTCAGGAGGCAGAGATGTGAGGAATACGGTTCAGAGCAGCCCAGACAGGAAAGTCCATGAGACTCTTATCTCCAATAAACCACTCAGAAAACTGGAAATGGCACTGTGGCTCAAGTGATAGAGCTCTAGCCTTGGGCTGAAGAGCTGAGGGAGAGCTCCAGGCCCAGAGTTCAAGCCCCATGACTGACAAAAAAAAAAAAAAAAAAAAAAAAGGAAAAATCTCCTCTATTAATCAAAATAGCCGTAAAACATATACAGAGAGGAGATCAAATTTCTTTTTACTTTTAGTCTTTTGGGCAGAGGAGGGTTGTGGGGGGATAATGGAATGTTCATGCCCTTCCATGCAGAATGACTTTCTTCCTAATTGACCTGATTTCTCCTATCATTTTTCTTACCTCACTCCAGGAAGGCTGCTTTGCTCTTTTGGGAATTTCTCTCTCCAGCCCCAAGTTTTTCTGACACCATTGTCAGGAGACAATGATCCTAACTGTGCAGCTTTGGCTGCCCAAATGGGGGGATGGAACAGATTGCCAGTGGGCTCAGCTTCCACAGGGAAGATGTGTCTGGAGATGAAAGTCAGCAGGTGTTGAACAACGGGTCTCAAATGGTAATACACCCTTTCTTTGCAGCCTGCTGCCAGATGCTGGAGGTTCTGCTGAACTTGCTGATCCTGACCTGCAGCTCTGTCTCTTACAATTCCACAGGGGGCTACACAGGCATCACCAGCCTGGGGGGCATTTACTACTACCAGTATGGAGGTGCTTACAGTGGTTTCCATGGTGCTGATGGGGAGAAAGCCCAGCAGTTGGATGTCCAGTTCTACCAGCTCAAGCTCCCCACGATCACAGCTACAATGGCCTACAGTGGAGCCCTCATGGCCTTCTCCTGCCTCCTCATTGTCACGGGTGTCCTGCGGGTCCCTTGGCACTGTCCCCTGTGGCTGGTGATCGAGGGTTTGATGGATGTGCTCATTGCCGTGGCATATATCCCGGCCCTGTACTTCTTTTTCCACTTTCTCTCTGCTGCCTATGGCTCTCCTGTGTGCAAGGAGAGGGAAGCACTGTACCAGAGCAAAGGGTACAGTGGCTTCAGCTGTGGTTTCCATGGGGGCGACATAGGAGCAGGGCTTTTTGCAGCCCTGGGCATTGTGGTCTTTGCCTTAGGAGCTATCCTGGCCATACGAGGTTACCGAAAAGTCAGGAAGCTGAAAGAGAAGCCTGCAGAAATGCTTGAGTTTTAGGCTTGTCTGTCAAATGCAAGTGATCGAAGTTACTCTTCACCAACGTCTCACACAACTTCTTTGCCGTAGAACTTGCCAATGCTTCAAAAGTACCAAGCCAGTGGTGGGCTTAAGCTCCTACTTACATGGAACACTGTTCTCTGAGATAACCAGCTTCGGCTGCTAGAATTCAAACCAATGTAAGGAACTAACCAAAATTGTATTTGAAAAATCAAGATCCTGGAGCCAGATGCCTTGGCTCATAGCTATAATCCCAGTACTTGGAGGGCTGAGGCAGAAGAGGGCTGAGTTTGAAGCTAGCCTGCCTATGTAATGAGTTTGTATAGGATACATAGTTTGCCAGGATGTACAGTAAGACTCTGTCTCACAAAACAAAAAGGAAATAAAAAAAAAAAAAACAACTCTAGAGCCAGGACCTACAGGGATAGGCATGTGTAGTAGCAAAATGGATTGATAAAAACAGAGGTGATAACCAAGAGACTTGGAAGATCACCTTGAGACTAGCTGCCAAGATGGAAGATGACTTTTCAGCTTGAACATTTTGTTCTAAGCCCAGCCACCTTCAGCAGATTCTCCTACCCTGTGCTGCCCTGTCCGCTCCACTGAATACCAATCCCTCCTCTCCATTCTGCAGCCATGGGTGGAGGGGGTGGAGCTACCCTGAAAATTTTTCATTTGGAGCTAGACGTGGGTTGAGGAAAGAGGAATCAGATTAACTCACTTGGGTTGCAAAGAAGCCATTCTGTAAGCCCCAGAACAAAGGTCCCTGAGAGCTCAATAAGTGTTTTGTGCCTCTCCTAAATGTACCATTGTATGAAGACTTAAACCCTCCACCTGCAATTCAGGAGCTGCCCAGAAGCAAAGAATGCAAAATCTTGCCCCACAGAAGAATGTTTCTTCTGGCCAGACAGTCTCATAGATCACTGCACATTGGATTAGGATTTCTGGAACCCTGGTGTGTTTGTGATACAAGTAGCTACGTTTTTCCTTCACAGAAAAATTTTAATTTGGAGGTGATAGTATTCTTTACAGTATGTTTATATTATTCTCTTAAATATAGACAATTTATTGCATTTAGATGAGTTTGCATTTAGGAAAAGAAATATATGTATATGTGCTTGTTTATGGCTAAAAGTTTCTTGAATAACATGAAGAAAAGTATCAATAGTTTCTTTCCTAGAGAGATGGGTTTCTCCTGCCTCCTCCCCCCATACTGGGATTTGAACTCAGTGTTTCATGCTTGCTCAGCTTTCTTGCTCACCGTTAGCATTCTACCAATTGAGCTATGTGTCTAAACCAGCTTTGTGCTTATTTTGGAAGTACAGTCTTAAGAACCTTTCTGCCTAGGCTAGCCTCAAACCTCTATTCTCCAAGTCTCAGCCTCCTGAGTAGCTAGTATTACAGGTGTAATTCTGGGTGCCAGGGCACCCAGCTGAGAGGGGGATTTTTGATTTGTCAGTTTTCATGCCTAATCTGACTGTACAAGTCTTATTTTTTTATATTTTAGAAAAATTAAAAATTAAAAACTTGATTGGTTCGCTTTTGTTTTTTATTTATTTTTTAAAATTTGTTTTGTTTTTTGGAGTCATGGGGCTTGAACTCAGGCCCTGGGTGCTGTCCCTGAGCTCTTTTGCTCAAGGCCAGCACTTTACCACTTTGAGTCACAGCTCCACTTCTGGTTTTCTAGTGGTTAATCAGAGATAAGAATCTCATGGACTTTCCTGCCCGGGCTTGCTTTGAACCTAGATCTGCAGATCTCAGCCTCCTGAGTAGCTGGGATTACAAGCATTAGCTACTGTGTCTGTCTGGCTTTGTTTTTTTAGGGCCATGTGTCTAATGCAGAGGCAGAAGTTGGAAGTTCAATTATGCAGAACAGTAAATAGTTATCCACAAAAACAGCCTCACCCAGAAAGGTACTATTTACAGAGTTAAAGATCTTGTGTGCATTTCTGAGCCTCCACTTTCACAAAGCTCTGCTGTTTTTGGAGAGACTTGGCCCTTTTCTGAGCTGCTGTTGTGGTCTGGTGTGTGTGCCTTTCTATACTAACAGGATGTTTGGAAACACCTGAACCTATTTGATATTAGTAATTAGGCCAGGTCTGCCCTGGCTAGTACCTGGATAAAACTCATGACATATTCTTTTCTTAGACCTCATATCCTTGGACTTGTCCCTCTCAATCATTGTAGTAGTGAGCAATTGATGAGTTCTACATGTATTCCATTTCAGTCTAGTAGTTGTGCACCACATGCATCCCAATGCCACTGTTTTAGTAGAGCCTGTCCAAAAAGAAAAGGGTCAGATTTCCCAATGGCTTATGGTAGCACAATGTTCCTTTTGCCCTTCAGAAGTAAGTTAGTTCCATGCATGCAGAAGGACACAAAGGCAGGGAAAGTTGTTAGGTGTAGCAAACCATCATGGCTGGCTCTGATGGCATGTCTCTGATGGCATGTCTCTGATGTGAAGAGTAGCCAGTATTTACAGAGCCTGGGCGAAGAGTAGGCTGTTTGGGTCTCTTGTTTGAATTTTAAATGAGAGCAATGCAGCTCTTCAACTCTCAGATCCCCTAACTGCTGTGTCCCCTGGCTCTCCAGGAATTTGTGTGGGCCCATGGGAGATAGAATCAGTGAACTCCTTAACTGCTGCTTAAGAATTTATTCGTTAGTTGAGTTTCTTTAACTGCTCTGAGTATAAACTTAACCCCTCCCCTCCCATATTGTTGACAGCTATCCTAACTTGCTATTCATAAATTCATTCATTTCTTCTTAAATTTCTTTAGTGTCCTTCCAATTTAGAAATATTGCCAGAAGCACTGCTGGAAGCATGGCTCAAGTGGTAGAGTGCCAGTTGAGATACGTCACCATCCATATATAACTTTGCGTGACTTTCAAAACATTTAATATAGTCATCCCTTGATATCCACAAGGGATTGGCCCCAGAATCCCTGACAGGTACCAAAATTGAAGAGTGCTTCAGACCTTTACGTAACATGGCCTAGTATTTGCATATAAGTTACATGCATCATATTTTTTGTGGTACTTAGGGCTGAACTCAGGGACTTTGACTGCTCTACCCCTTGAGCCATGCCCTCAGACTTTTGCTATTAGATTTTCAAATAAAGTCTGTACAAGCCCAATATAGTGGGGTTATGTGTGTGTGTGTGTGTGTGTGTGTTGTGTGTGTTTTCAATCCTCTGTTGAATCTGCTAACACAGAACACCCAGATAGGAAGGGCCTGTTGTACTCACTCCATTCTGGTACAGCACAGCCCTGCAGCATTAGGCTGGTGTCCTTTTTTTGGGGGAGTGGGGGGCAGGGGGAAGATTTGAACTCTGGGCCTGGGCGCTGTCCCTCAGCTCTTCAGCTCAAGGCTAGAACTCTACCACTTGAGCCACAGTGCTATTTCCGGTTTTCTGGTAGTTAGATGGAGATGAGTCTCATGGACTTTCCTTCCCCGGGCTGGCTTTGAACTGTGATCCTCAGATCTCAGCCTCCTGAGTAGCTAGGATTACAGGTATGAGCCACTGGTGCCTGGCTAGGCTGGTGTCCTTATCGTCATCCGTCAGATAAAATGTTCCAGCTTAGAAAGATCAAATGGCCTGAGCAAGATCACAAGGCAGTAAACAGTAAAAAGCTGGCGTTCCCACTGAGGTCCATTTGCTTTTCTCTCCATCCTCATGTCTGCATCAGGAGGGGATGCCAAGGACCTCCCAAGTGCACCTAAGCAGTATCTGTACCAAATGACAGCTGATGTTAGACACAGGAATATTTAGCCTCTGCCGCCTGTTGGCACTCATAGCCTTGTGACATAAACCTGTAAGAAACACCTCCAAGTTAACAGCCAAGTATCTGTCTGTAGGATCCTGGTGGTACAGATGAGCTCTCTGTACAGTGGAGCTGGAGGCCACATAGCAAAGAACAATTGTCTGAATGGAGAATCCATATGAAAACATCTCTAGGATATAGTAATGAAAAAGACAGTGTTGGACATAGTGGTTCATGCCTGTATTCCTAGCTATTTGGGAAGCACAGGTAGGAAGACTGTAGTCAAGGCTAGTCCCAGGCAAACGCTTAAGGCCTTATTACAAAAATAACTAAGAGCAAAGAAAGGTTTAGGGTTTTGGCTCAAATGGTAGAGCACCTACCTAGCAAGTGAGGCCCTAAGTGACAGGAAGGAAAGATGCTGAGCATTGTACATGGTACATTTTGTGAGAAAACAAAAGGGAGGAGGATGTTTTGCAAACTTGAATCTGCTTTTACTTGCAGAAGGGAAGATTGAAAAGTTGTGTGAAAGTGTTTATGAACATAGTTGGATGGGGACAGAAATGACATTGCTCAGTTTATACTATTCATTATTAAATATCCACAAGAAGTCACAAAAATAGTACAAAGAGAAATCTCTGTGCCCTTATCCTAGCTTTCTCCATGGTAACATCATCCTAACTAAAACCAGAAAAGTGACATGCTACAGAGCTCATTTTCAAATTTTACATGCCCTCATTTGTGCAATTTTATCCCATGTAATTATTGTGACCACCATTATAGTCATATCCAAACCCATTCCACCAGCACAGACTCCCATTACTAGTCTTTTGCAATCACACTCATCTTCTTCCCCCTCCCCGATCCTCCCAACCTCTGCCTACCCTCCTGCAACTGTCCATCTTCAACCCTTTCTCATAATTTGACCTATTGAGACTGTTAACGTAAACAGAGTCATAGAGACCACAATTCCCTTGAGCCTCATCATGATGTCATTCCAGAGTCTGGATAGCCATTCTGGCAAATACTCACCAAAGGACATGGGTGATGCTAGTATTTTGCTATCACAAATAAAGCTATTATTAAACACTCATGTATGTTTTTTGTGTGGACCAATGTTAATTTTTTCTTTTTTGAGACAGGGTCTGGCTATGTAATCCAGACTGGCCTCAAGTTCACAATCCTGCCTCAGCTTCCTAATTTTTCTCCCCAGGTAAGCCTAGGCTACCTAGCCAGACCCTGTCTCAAAAGAACAAAAATCTGCCCCCAATTTTTCAGAGTAGCATTTTTTTAAACACATAATTAAAACCAAACTGCCACAAGCAAATCAAGAATGTTACTGTTGGTGACTTGACAGTGGGGTTTTTGTTTTGGTCGGTAATGGGGCTTGAACTCTGGGTCTGGGCGCTGTCCCTCAGCTCTTCAGCTCAACGCAAGCACTCTACTACTTGAGCCATAGCACCACTTCTGGTTTTCTGGTGGTTAACTGGAGATAAGAGTCTCACAGACTCTTATCTCCTCCTGAGTAGCTTGGATTGTAGGCCTGAGCCACCGGCACCTGGCTTCTGACAGTGTTCTTAAGCACAGGCCAGTACATGGGTCTGGTTTGGCCTGGGTGAGCAAGGCCATGTTCACCCCCAACTTTCTCTTCCCCCAGGTGTGGTGCAGATAGTGGAGGTGATCCTCAATGTGATGGTTCTCATATGTATCGTGGCCTCCTACTTTGTGCTCGCAGGATTCAGCGCCAGCTTTGCCAGCGGTGGTGGCTTTGGGAACAACTATTACTCACCATTTGAGGGCACAGAGCTGGAGCAGGTTCGGCAGCTGGACCAACAGTACACAGTCCTCCGGTCACCTCTGATATACGGTGGTGTGGCTGTGTCTTTGGGTCTGGGGGTCCTCACCATGAGTGTTTTACTCCAAGGAGCCAAGAGTCTAGCAAAACTGCCGAGGAAGTGGCTCCTCACAGAGGCTACCTTCAGCCTCCTGGCCTCAGTGGGCTACTGCGTAGGCATTGGTGTTTACCTCCACGTGGCTTTGCAGATCAATGCCACAGACACTTGCAAAACAAGAGAGAGGCTCTACGCCCGCAAAGGCCTCACCTGGATGAACTGCCAGCTGGCTGGCACTGATGGTGCAGCAGCTACCTTTGCTTGTCTTCTGGTGATTATGTATGGTGCCAGCGTGGTGCTGGCCTTGCGAAGCTACCGAGAACAGAAGCTCTACAAAGACAGCCAAGAACAGCACAGAAATTACAGTGACACACCAGAATACCTGTGGTCTGGGACACTCTAAGGAGATCTAAAAATGTATCAGCTCATCCCCATCATTTCTTTAAAAAGACAGGTTCTTTGCAAGCACACAGTGGACCACTTTGGGTTTCACATAATTGATTTTTTTTAAGTGCTTTCTTTGGTTTGTTACCTATGGAGAATTAAGTGATTGTCTCATTTTTCTCTTGGAAAAGATCAGTAAGTCATTGTTGGCCAACTCAATGAGAGCTTGAAAAAACTATAACCATCTTTAAGCAAAGAGCAACAGTAGACTAGGTTCACCCTATTGTAGGGCTCTCCGGACCTGTAACAATTGAAGTAGCTAGTTAACCTTAGAAATTCTAAAAGTGAGACCTATACATCAGAGGCTAGCAGATCCAGTGTTATGGTAGAAATGTTACCCATCTTCACTGCCTATAAAGTCATCAAAAAAAATGCTATCATTGATAATAGAGGTTGAACTCAGGACCTCTCATTCTTATCCCACTTTTTTGGTCAGTCATGGGGCTTGAACTCTGGGCCTGAGCACTGTCCCTCAGCTCTTCAGCTCAAGGCTAGCGTTCTACCACTTGAGCCACAACGCCATTCTGGTTTTCTGGTGATTTATTGGAGATAGATAAGAGTTTCACAGCCTTTCCTGCCTGGAACTGGCTTTGAACCATGATCCTCAGATCTCAGCCTCCTGAGTAGCTAGGATTACAGGCATGAACTACCGGCACCTGCCCTTATTTAGCTTTTGTTTTGCTTATGACTGGTAATCTACTACTCTCGCCATGCCACCAGTCTACCTTTTTGCCGGTTATTATGAAGAGTCTCATAGATGTTTCTGCTAGGGCTGACTTTGAACTGTGATCCTCCAGCTCTCAGCTTCCTGAGTAGCTAGGATTAGAGGCATGGATTCTAAATGCATCATAGTACTTTCTCCCTCCAAGAGGGGCAGTACTTGCCACTGGGGAGGTGTTTACCATGGACATGGTAGCTGCGTGCTTCCAAGCAGACCTCTTCCTTAAGAGATGGAAGTTGGGTTCCTGGCAAAGGAAAAGAGATGCTTTACCAAACCCCAGACTTCCTGCCAGCTGTTCCAGGTTAGTTTCCCTGTACGGCAAGACATTCCATAGGAACTGAGTCTTGAAATAGTTTATAATTTTTTTAAACATACAATGCTTCTAAACAGTGAGAAAATTCATACTAATAGAAAATTCGCATCTTAAATATATCAATGCAACTGGTTTCAAAGATAAAACAGTTAATTTTACTAGACAACACAGGCTTATCAGAGGCCTCTTTATTTCTGAATTTGCTGACAGGTGCCACAGAGAAAGCCTTCAAAGATAGTTGGTGGCTGCTCGGTGCCCTAAACTGTCTTCAAAATGTAACAGATCTCTAACATTTAGCCTTGAAAATAAAATTCTTTAAGTAATTTTAATCTCAAATACTTTATAACTACCTGCTGTTATACATTACAACTGGTCTCCAATATACTGGGTTATGTCAGTTCAATTACAAATAACACATTCTTGTTATGCAGTCCTTTTTTCTAACAGGTCTCTTTTAATAGCTAATTCATACTTGTAAGAAACAAAGGGTCGAAGGTAAATCTGGAAGAACCTGGAAAAGAAAGCATGTGGGGAAAATAAACACCTAGAATCTATATTGCTTGGCTGAAATAAATGTTATGCTGCAGGAATGTACAGCCATGATGTCAAAGTTGACCTGAAGCAATGTGGCTAATTGTCCCACACAAGATTCACTGAGTGGTAGAAAAGTGTAACAACAAAAATCAAATGCACACTTCAAAGACAACACCCTACACTCACACCTGTAATCCTAGCTACTCAGGAGGCTGAGATCTAAAGATCCTGGTTCAAAGCCAGCCCAGGCAAGAACGTCCATGGGACTCTTATCTCCAATTAACCACCAGAAGAGGGGAAGTGGCACTGTAGCTCAAGTGGCAGAGCGCTAGCCTTGAGCTGAAGAGCTGAGGGACAGCACTCAGGTCGAGTTCAAGCCCATGACCAACCACAACAACAAAAGACAGCACCCAAACATGCACTATTCTCTCCAAATACTTATTCCCTGCAACGTCCCTACTATATCCCTATCCACATCAAGTCCTGTGCTGGATTAAATAAGGACTTTGGCCTATCTGACCCATATTCCTCCGGACATGACAGTGGTTGGCAGCAACTCTGCCACATGTCCATTTACAATGTTCAAAATGTTTAAGCTAACTTGATCTGTTCTAGTATCAGCAGGCAAGCAGGCCAAGACTTGTTATTCACATGTTACAGATGAGAAAACAAAGCTCAGGTTAAGAAGTCTAGTCTATAGTTCGCACTTCTCATTGAAGGCTTATTATGGTGCCAAATACATTACTGTGCTAAAGAAGCAATTTGTACCACTTGGGTCACTGGAGCGTGCCCTGCCCTTGCCAAGTAGTTCTCACAGAAGAACTCTCAGGAGGGGAGTGTTACAAATCTGAGCTTGGCCCACCCAGCTCTGTGCTTCTGGTTTGATATGTAATTATTTGCTCTAAAACATGCTTCCACTGTTGCTATCCACTATGATGTGACATGGCTAAGAATGGAGCCCAGGCCAGGGCCAGCCCTTGAACCTCTGAAGCTGTGAGCTAAATAAGCCTCTTCAGAAGGAGACTGCCCTGGGTATTTTGTTCCAGTGACACACAGCTAACACAAAAGCGATCAAAAATATTTATTTGTGCCTTATAAGACTCACAAGTTCATAAGATGTTATGTAATGTGTTTCACATTATTATTCTTATTTATCTTTCTTTAAAGCAAAGAAAAAGTAGAAAAATCCTAAACTTTTGGTTAAGAACCTAATTTTACATACAAGATAGGGAAAAAATGTAGCTTCCCACTAAAATAAAGTATAAAATGACAAATATTCTGTTTTAAAACAAAAGCAGAGAAAGATATTCCATTTTATTGTATTTATTATTATTGTTATTTATTACAAACAATAGATTTGCTGCAACATGCTCTGGCTCATATTATTGAATTAAAAAATTTAACACATTTCAAAAATATCAAAAATACACTATAATGAGTCTTAGGACTACAATACGACAATGATTGCACAAAACCTTAAGATATGAGCCCACTGTCTGGATGACATCCATTGGCAACAGTGAGAGAAAACCTTATAGCATTTGGGAGAGGTGTGTGAGATTTAGAATACAAGGAGCTTATGCTGATTGGCTGATCACCAAATGAGGGAACAGAACAGGTTTGACCAAAGCTGCTTTTCTCAATCTAGGAAGTGCTCACCCAACCACAGGGCAGTCACTAACTGGAGAGAAAGATTAATTTGCCCCCATGACTGGGGAGTCTGGAAGGCTCCACCCAGAGGGAAGCAAAAAATGACACAAGACAGTTCTACAGTGATGCTGCAGACATCACCAAATGGCTTGGAGACTAATTTTCAGGAATTGGTACATGTATCAGTAACAGCCAAGTGCTCCCTATGGAGGTCTCTTCATTAGTCATTATTGAATAGATAGAGAAGGTGAGCCTGTGGCTTTTCCAAGTACCTGCTTTTGCCAAAGGTCTACATGGAAAGCAGAGCATCAACTGAGAGTCAGTAGATTGGCCAAACCTAACTGGCTCCATCTCCTGGAAAACAGCACTTGCTACAAACAATTGTAATAGCACCCTGTGATTACCAAGTTGTTCACGTTTGCTCTTCTGTATGCCAGGAGAATGAATTCACAGACTTATTGCACACGTACATTCTACAGTAGTATAATAAAGCCTTCAGTTGGGTCAGGAGTAGTAATTCAATGACTTGACTCTTAATAGTAGCACAGTAGCTTTGTATCATACCAACATTCAAATTTTTCGTGTGTGTGTGTGTGTGTGTGTGTGTGTGTGTGTGTGTGTGTGTGTGTGTGTGTGTGTGTGTGTGTGTGTGTGTGTGTGTGTGTGTGTGTGTGTGTGTGTGTGTGTGTGTGTGTGTGTGTGTGTGTGTGTGTGTGTGTGTGTGTGTGTATCTCCTTTGGATAAACTAAAAATATCTTGGCTTTCACACCACATGTACTTTCCTTTCCCTGTGGGACTCCTGAACTGTACCCATAAGTAGGAATGTTCTTCTTCTGGAAATTCTCTTTAATTTCTCTATGAAGTGGGAGGTACACACAGAGACCCAGGAATCATGCTGATGCCAAGGACCTCTGTACTCTGCCCACCTGGAGAACACATCCACTGGGGCAAAGTACTGGGAAGATCTCCTTTACTTGGCCTTCACTGACAGCCCACTCAGGTAACATGTCTGTCAAGTACCTCATAGGACAAAAGAGATGTGTAGGTAATGGACTGTGGCCTTTTTACCCTCTGTCTTAATTCAGAGCAACTGTAGAAGGACACAAATGAGAAGAAATTTCAAAAATATAGAACCAATTTTGGTAAAGCCTATATTAAGGTTTTCAATACAATCTAATGATTTCTGAAAATAACCACATTTGGAATTTCAGAGTTCTGCTGACCAAAATGTAATATACGTATATATATTGGTGCAGGTCCTAGGGCTTGACTCAGGGCTGTCCCTGAGCTTTTTGTTTTTTGCTCAAGGCTAGTGCTCTACCACTTGAGTCACAGCTCCACTTCTGGCTTTTTTGGTGGTTAATCAGAAATAAGAGTCTCATGGACTTTCTTGCCCATACTGGCTTCAAACCGTGGACCTTAGATCTCAGCCTCTTGAGTAGCAAGGATTAAAGGCATGAGCCACTGGCACCTAGCAAATACTTTCTTTTTACAGGGCCATGTCAGAATTAGATTTTGAGGGGGCTCCAATAAGTAATGTGGGAAACAAGTAGAAGTCAAGAAAAGGGTTCACAGATAAAGGACTTTTTTTTCCCATCGTGGGGCTTGAACTCAGGGCTTGGGCACTGTCCCTGAGCTTCTTTGCTCAAGGCTAACACTCTACTACTTGAGCCACTGCCCTACTTCCGGCTTTTTCTGTGTATGTGGTACTGAGCAATTGAACCCAGGGCTTCATGCATGCTAGGCAAGCACTCTACCGCTAAACCACATTCCCAGCCCCTAAAGGACAATTTTTAAAAGACTATATACTATTAAAGTGGTACTTTTCCAAAATAATTTTGATGCCTTTATACATCACTATTCTATACCCAAAGGTTCTGCTGTCTGAGTAGGAAAATGTTTTACATCATTCATCTTTATCATCTTGGGTTTTTCCTTCATTTTTTTCTGCTTTTTTTCCCATATAAAAATAAGGTGGCAACACACTACTGTCCCATCTAACAGAATCTACACTATATATGAACCACCATGTTCCCCACTTCAAATCAAAAACCTGAGTTCTAACAGTTTTCAGTAGCTGACCAGTAGTTTGGCAGAAGGAAGTCAAATGTCCCTAACTCATTGGAGCTCAGATACACAGGAGGCTGAACACTGGGGAGTCACTGGAGTAAGATGAGTCTTCCAGGATCCACCCCACTGATACATGCATATGGGCACAGGGCCTGGGAAAGGATGAAGACAGAACTATTGTGGACAGTTACCTGGTTTTCAACTATTGCTTTAAACAAAAACTCCCCCCCAAAAACCACAAAGGAATAAATATATGTTTCCAACTTACGTTTAACATGTTGTTTCAAATGAAACAAATTAAAAATTGTTCCATTCTATTTTCTCTTCAATTGTAAAATGTTCCATAGCACATTTCCTATTGGATAAAATCAAGTGATGCTAAAATTTATATGAAGAAATAGGAATTAATTTTCCTAAGTAAACTTTTTAATTAATAAAGCAACAGAATATGGAAAAGAATTGCATTTTACTAGGGCTATGTGGAATATGTAAAACAAAACAGGATTTCTATAAGGTTAGAAATTTCTCAATTGAATCTTTCTTATATTGGTATTGAGCCCATTACTTTGAAACAATGTTTTGAATCAGCAATGTTCAGACCGGTTCACTGCCAAATGTTAGCTCTTGAGAAAGAGAAGGACCAAGTCTAATATGTGAGCTCCACCCACCCATCTGTCCTCAGTCAGCCTCCATCTGTTTCACAGCCATCTAGAGTAACTTAAGGTGACTTGAATGCCTGCAGTGTCAGCCTTGGCCCTACCTGGAAGGTAGGCTGACTGCCATCAGTAAGCTAACTGCCAACTCTACCACATGTTTGGGAAAGAAACTAATTCCCAAGTGCCTCACTTCATCTGCTGGGACCACAATTCCTAGCAGATATCATATTCATCAAGGAGTGATTATCTTCCTGACTGGGAGAAGTAGTCTTAAGTTCTCACTTCTTTCCTGTCTTCATCCCCCAAGAAGACCATCCTCCTATCCCAAATTTTTTAGGAGCTTTCACAGTCTGACATCCAACAGTTACAATGATTTCCATGGCTCTTCCAAGTACCCCCAGAGAAGGCTCCAACACCCAAATATGTCTGCCTATGGATAAAGGTGCTGGACTGCTTCTAAGAAGATTGGCTCGAGTGCAGATTCAAAAATAAAAAGTTCACAGTCAATGAAAAGTGCTCTTGTTACATTTCATACATAAATTATCTGTTTGATCAGTTCTATACCTCCGATAAACATCATTTTGAGGCTATATTCTCGTAGAGAAGAAAGAAAAGCCATGTGACTAGTCACATCATACCCCCTTAGTTAGTCTGAGAGATAAGGTGATTTCTCTGTCACAGAGATCCATCAGCAGCAATTAGTAAAAGGAATCAACCTTCAATTATTTCCTCCACAAAAATAGTCCCTTTCCTGCCCAGGCAGGCAAATTTTGAAAATGATCCTAGGAAAGAAAGGGTTAATGGCAGGTGGCAGGACTGATAGAGAACATCTGCTTTTCTCCCAGTAATTGGGAATTACAATGTGGTTAAACATGAAACTTAACACTGATGGCAGTTCTGGCTCATCTAGAGCCAGTCCCTGATAGCTCTTACCTTTTTTGGCTCCAAATTCGACCCCACACATCCATGGTTAGAAACACTGAGGCCAAGTGCCTCCCGCAGTTCCCTTCCCTAACACTGTTTCACAGCCTACCCTCACATTGTGCCCGTTAAGGGCAGAATCACAGCGCCGTGTCAAACTCCTCTGGGAGCTCGGTCCGATCCTCTTCACTGGGCTCAGGCTCAGGCCTGCCTTCATGCTGCTGTTTCATTTGCTCCTTCACTTCTTCTTCCAAGTCACGAGGTACAACAAACTGATCCTCTGGTTCCAACTGAGTAGGGGCAGCAAAATAGCCTGTTTTCCTCTTGGGGGCTTCAGTGGCCACTTCAATGAGGTTCAGGCTGTCCTCAAGGGGCACAATGGAGCCATTGGAGAGCTTCTTTCCATAGAGGCAGGAAGTGGAGGGGGACTTCTGTAACTCCATCTTGTCCCTGCTCATTGGCAAAAGTATGCCACTATTCACACTGTTCTGTCTCCGGATCCCCAAACACAACCCTCTAGCATGTTCTTCAGGACACGGGATAGAAGAATTCTCTGGAAAAGTAGGAGGATTCTCAAAATCTCTTCCCCGGCAGCAGTGAATATCTACTTCTACTTCTACCTTGCTGCCATTAGTAATGACCCCTTCAACAGGTTGGTCATCATCACTGTCCAGGCCATTATCTGACTGATTACTAGAGAAGGTCGCACAAGAAGGCTGGCGCTGAAAAACCCCAGAGGTGGGTGTTGGGTGGAGGCTACAGCGCCTCTCTGGTCGTGGAAGCAAGCCAGCCTCCAGGCCCATAGTGTTATGTTCATCAGAAGCAGTGGAGCCCACTTCACTGCTCACCTCAGAGGTGGACATTTCACTGCTGAATTCCGAGGCAATACCACTACTAGAGGAAGGAGTGGTGGGCTTAGGGGCATCCTTGATGGTGGTGGTTGAAGCAAATCCCACAGGACCTGGGAGGGTGAGTCCATTCATTTCACAAGTGCAGCCTTCCTCACCAATGTTCAGATAAACCACCATGGCCCCCACGTTATCCTGACAACCATAGCTCTGTGCTAATGTGCACAGCTTCTTAGCAGCTGCTAAGGGGTCTTGCACATGACGTACTGCATTGACAGCTTCTGTATATGATAAGTGTTCCCACAATGCTTTGTTTCCCAGAATTAATAATTCATCTTGAATGGTGAGTGGAGTGGAAGATATGTGGGGCTTGGGGAGGATCCAAGGGTAGAGGTATGTGCAGCCTAGCATCCGGGTACAGTAAGTCACCCCATTCACTTTGTTGTCCTAGAGACAAATAGAATACAAATTTTGAGAAATAAGCAACAATGACATGCAATTTTCTATCATTCTAGATCACACTGTATAGGGATCTATAATACAATAGTATATGTTATATGTTTTGTCCTAGGAACAGTCTAAGTAGACTTACAAAAATAAATGTAGAGAATTCTAAAATGACAAAATATCATATGGTTATTATACCGAATAGTTCAGAGGAAAATGAAATCAGGGTGACTAACTGGAAGGACCATTTCAAAAGACCTTCTAACAAGAAGGATGGGCCTCAGCATGGCCTTAAATAAAGAAATGTGTCTGAGAAACAAGAAGTACTGTCAGTAATTCTACATCAGTACTTTCAGAGAGGCCAAAATTCAGGTCACTAAAAATGATTTCTTGGCCAGGTGCCAGTGGCTCACACCTGTAATCCTAGCTACTCAGGAGGCTGAGATCTGAGGATCATGGTTCAAAGCCAGCCTGGGCAGGAAAGTACGACTCTTATCTCCAATAAACTACTCAGAAAACCGGAAGTGGCACAGTGGCTCAAGTGGTAGAGCACTGGCCTTGAGCTGAAGAGCTAAGAGACAGCATTCAAGCCCAAAGTTCAAGCTCCATGACCGACAATAAATAAATAAATAAATAAATAAATAAATAAATAAATAAATAAATAAATAAATAAATAAATAAATTCTTATTTAAAAAGGCACCAATAGGACTGAAAAGACTTAAATGGTTAAGAAAATCTTAAAATAGGGGCTGGGAAGGTGGCTCAGTGGTAGAGTGCTTGCCTTGCATGCATGAGGCCCTGGGTTCGATTCCTCACTACCACATAAGCAAAAAAGAAAAAAGCCGGAAGTGGCGCTGTGGCTCAAGTGGTAGAGCGCTAGCCTTGAGCTGAAGAGCTGAGGGAAAGCGCCCAGGCCCTGAGTAGACCCAAAAAAAAAAAAAAAAGAAAATCTTAAAATATTAAATAATATTTATGTTTTTTGGTCTACAGAGGAAGAAGCTAACATCTATTGCATGATTGATCTACTCTGTAGGGACTTTACCAAAAACGAATAACAGATCAAATAGGACCCATATGCTTCTAAACTTAGAGGACAGTCACCTAATCCTATGGATGACAATTGGAAATGTTTGTATACTGACACCTTTATATTGATTTCTCTTTGGGAAATAAAACAGATGCTTTACACATACCAACAAACTAATTTCAAAGTTGCAGTTGCTCTTCGGATAAAAATTCTGTTTTCTCATTTACCAGAATTGGTCACAAACTGTAAGTTTTATTTTCTTCATCAGTAAAATATAGACATTTCTTTCATGGAGGTTATTAATAAAAGTATGAAAGTACTACACATAGCGAATAGGCAAACAAAGATTTCTGTGGCTAAAATAACATAAAAGTTGGGTGCTGGTAGTTCACCTCTCTAATCCTACTCAGGAAGAGGATGGCAGTTCAAAGCCAGTCCAATCAGAAAAGTGGACCTGTAGCTCAAGTAGCAGAACACCAGCCTTGAGGGAAAAAAACAAGAGAAAACTTGAAGCCCTGAGTTCAAGCCCCAATACTTACACACACACACTAAAGTTCCTATTTGTCTAGAGCTCCCAAAGAAAAACTAAACATTGTCTAAATTTTGTAAAAAAAAAACAGTCTGGTCAAACCAAAAGATGTCTTCTACCCTCTATTTCTTTTGACTAAAAGACTGTCCTAGGAGCAATATCAACACATTATAAAATATTTGACTATTTCCTTGGATAGAATCTAGGATGGATAGTACTTATATAGTCAATAGTCTTTTGACAAGCAAGAATATACAGTAGGAAAAGAACAGTCTTTAACAAACGGTACTGGAACAAATAGACATACATGAAAAAAATCTAGACATAGAGCTTACACTTTTTACAAAAACCAATTCAAAACTGTCATAAACTTAAATGTAAAACTCAGAATGACCAAACTTGTACAACATCACTTGAGGGTATGGATGGGATGGGGAACGATGCGGGAGAACGTTGAGGGAGAATGATGGGATGCGCTGACTCATAATCTGATTTGTTGAATTGAAACCCTCTTACATAACTACCTAAAGATAATAATTTTTAAAAATGAAAAACAAAACAGAAAATATGAGCAACCTTGGGTTTGGCAATGTGTTTTTAGATACAACACCAAAACCACAATCCATGAAAGAAAAAAAAAGGATAAATGGGACGTCATTAAAACTAAAAACTGTCCTGCAAGAGATGCTATTAGAGGAATAGAAAGATAAGGCCCAGGCTCAGGGGAAAAATACAGAATACTCATAACAAAACAGTAAAAATCTAATTTAAAATGGTCAAGAAATATGAACATAATTTTTGTAATGAACAATGTTCATATTGTAAGGTCTGCCAACCTTACACATATATAATTATATGTCACCAGGCACTGGTGGCTCACACCGGTAATCCTAGTTACTCAGGAAACTGAGATCTAAGGATAGTAGTTCAAAGCCAGCTGAGGCATGAAAGTCTGTAAGATTTTTTTTAAATTTTTTGGATCCGGTCGTGGGCCTGGGCCTGGGCGCTGTCCCTCAGCTCTTCAGCTCAAGGCTAGCGCTTTACCACTTGAGCCACAGCGCCACTTCCGGCTTTTTCCTTTTTGCTTATGTGGTGCTGAGGAATCGAACCCAGGGCCTCATGCATTCAAGGCAAGCGCTCTACCACTGAGCCACCTTCCCAGCCCCTGTAAGATTCTTTTTTTTTTGGGGGGGGGGGGGTACGGTCGTGGGGCCTGAACTCTGGGCCTGGGCACTGTCCCTCAGCTCTTCAGCTCAAGGCTAGCACTCTACCACTTGAGCCACAGCACCACTTCCAGCTTTTTTCTTTTTGCTTATGTGCTGCTGAGGAATCGAACCCAGGGCCTCATGCATGCAAGGCAAGCTCTCTACCACTGAGCCACCTTCCCAGCCCCCCTGTAAGATTCTTATATCCATTTAACTACCAGAAAATTGGAAGTGGCACTATGGCTCAAAGTGGTACAGTGCTAGCCTTGATCAAAAAGAGCTCAGGGACAGAGCCCAGGCCTGGGTTTCAAGCCCCACAACCAACAATAACAAAGAAAATTACCAACTAATGTCTCTCTGAAAGCAAAAGGTTATGCTAATCTCTATAAAAGGAAAGAAAGCTAAAAAAAAAAAAGTAATGTTTCGTTGCAAGGGAAAAAACTCCCTAGAGCATAGAAAGCCATACACAAAATAGACTTTGCATTTCAGAATGGAGATGCCAAACTATAGGTATTTCTTCTTCTGAGCAACAAAAACATGAATTTTGCATCTTCTTTTTGCCAGTCATTTAAATGATCAGTAGATTTTCTTGTAGTACCATACTGAAATCATAGGAACTCAACATTTATCTGGATTAGTTACAATTTAAAAGGTACTTTTATACAAAGTGGCTTTCACTAGATTTGAATAATTGAAGTGACTGCAGAGAGTGAGATGCACCTCTGTTATGATGGCTTTTTGGTCCTTCACCCTTTCAGCTTCTTCTGGGTCCTGTTCCAGGCTGAAGACTTTAGAGAGAGGCACTGGCTTCCCACTTCGGCACAGAACAGCCTGGCATGTGCCAACATTGGCCACTGTCAAGCTAAAACTGCTTGTGGGATCAACAGTGTCAGGGCGAATGTAGCACAGGAGAGCAGAGGAGCCCAGCTTCTGGCCAGCCATTCCCAACTTCCTGTATAGAAAGAAAATAAAATGAAAACAGGGTAGCTAGTTTTAGAAGAAAGAAGGTGGTCCATCATGCCCATACTTTACTTGTTTTCTTGCTATGGAATTATGACCTAGCCTCAGCCTTATCAGCAGAAGGACTTGGTCATATGTAGTGATATAACAAGGATTTGCCTTCCTCTCTCAGTTGATGGAGAAAACAGGATTTTAAAAGTGGAACAGGGACAGAGCAGGGGAAATTCTCTCTCCTCCTGTGTGCCTGATCAGACACTTACTTATTTAGGGGTTTTCAAATTTCAGCACATCAGGGCTGGGAAGATGGCTCAGTGGTAGAGCGCTTGCTTTGCATGCCTGAGGCCCTGGGTTCAATTCCTCAGCACCACATAAGCAAAATGAAAAAAGCCGGAAGTAGTGCTGTGGCTCAAGTGGTAGAGCTCTTGCCTTGAGCTGAAGTGCTGAGGGACAGCGCCCAGGTCCAGAGTTTAGGCCCCACAACCGGACCCAAAAACAAAACAAAACAAATTTCAGCACATCAGAATCATCTTCAGGGCCTAATAACTGTTGGGAGCACACAATGATGGGCCCTGCTCCAGAGTTTCTGATTCAGTGGGCAAAGGACTAGCATAATAATCTGCATTTCTAATGATTTCCTAGTGTGCTGAGGATGCTAGTCCTAAAGAAGCATTTTGAGAACCACTCAGGTTTTAAGTTCCTTGTAGGAAGGATTATGATTCTCCGTATATTTTCATCATCTGACCATACATGGAAGAAAACACAAACATATAGTAAATGCCATATAACAATCTAGTTTCAAATTCTAGCCCTGCATTTATTGGCTGTAGATCCTCAGCCAGTTATTTCTCTAAGAAAGTTCTCTGATTAAATATCTATCTGAATTTATAGAATGAAAAATGTATAGTATAGTTCCTGCCTGGTTCTTAGAAGTGCTTCAGAAACTGAACTGCCTTCCCAAACCCTTTATTCTAGCCCGTCTACTAAAACAGACTCCTTTCCCAATGCCTTGCTTTGTTTTACTCATATATTTTAAGCCACCCACCTAAAGTAGCTTAGATTGCTGATAACATTAATTTGTTAAACCCTTAATAACAAGTATTCTGAAGACATGGCTCTGACCATGTCTTGCTTGCTTGCTTGCTAACCTTTTATCACTATTTTTTTTGGAGAATTAGGTGAATGCTTATTACATTCCTTCCCCAAATATACAAACAAACATATAGATTCACAACCTGTTATACATATTTCTGGGCTTCCCAGATTCTTAGCCACCTTTGGTTCAATAGAGAAGGCACAAGGTTTTTTTTTGTTTTGTTTGTTTTTTTGTCAGTGGTGGGACCTGAACTCAGGGCAGGGGCACTGTCCCTGAGCTCTTCTGCTCAAGGCCAGCGCTCTACCACATTGAGCCACAGCTCTACTTCTAGGTTTTGAGTAGTTAATTGGAAATAAGAGTTTCATGGGGACTTTTCTGCCCAGGCTTTGAACTATGATCCTCAGATCTTAACCCCCTGAGTAGCTAAGGATTACAAGCATAATACACTGATGCTCAGCAAAAATTTGAGTTTTTTTTAAGTGTTCTTAGAGTCAGGCTTTAGGTACTTTTCCACAAGTTCTTTAAAGAAACAAAGTTCTATACTCCTGTTTGGAAAGAAAAACCACAGAAGAAGGAACAGGGTCTCTTCTTTATCACACAGCTATAAACCATGGCCTCGTACGTAAGAAACTTATTTCTCAAAAGTAGAGCTGAGTTAGGAATGATTCAATCCATCTGCTCACCTGTGAGATACCAAGAAGGTGTTGGCCATGAAAACCGTGTCATTTGTAGACTGCTGTACCTCTTCCAAAAGCACATCTGCCATCGTACACTGCAGCAGGCGAGGGAGCTCCTCATTGCGGTCTCCATCAAACATGCCATACACGGCTCCCACCCCCTCTGCAAAGTTATCCATAGCAAGGGCAGAAACACAGAGCCTACAGAGAAAGACAAGAACACAATCATCAAAGAAAGCTACTTGTAGAAGCATTCTTTTAACAAGTGTTAATAAAAGATGACAAAGCAAAGCGGTAAATCTTAATCTACACAAGAAAAAAAAAAGCCCTAGATAATGAAGCAGCATCTTAAAGAGTTGACATCCTAAGGAAAGGGGAAGTTAGCCATTAATGGGTAATATTCACGGGTAATACTTATTAGCTTTGCAATACTGTCAAAGGCTAGTTTTCTTGTCATAATGATTAAGGAATTTTGTCAATGATCAGCCAAAAATCAGCAGAACATATCTGTGGTTGAAGCAGGTTATACTACTTGTAGCAAGAAAAACAGCACACATGGAACTCTGGAGTATACAAATCATAGGCTTTAGCTGGCCACTGGTGGCTCAAACCTATAATCCTAGCTACTCAGGAGGCTGAGATCTGAGGATGGTGGTTCAAAGCCAGCCCAGGCAGGAAAGACCGTGAGACTCCTATCTCCAATAAACCACCAGAAAACCAGAAGTGGCGCTGTAGCTCAAGTGGTAGAGCACTCGCCTTGAGCTGAAGAGCTGAGGCCCAGAGTTCAAGCCCCATGACCGACCAAAAAAACAAACAAATCATAGAATTTGGGCTTTCATTGGAACATTGTGGAGAATGCCTTAACTGAAGAACTGTACCATATTGGTGTCTGTAAGAAAGTAGGGCTATTAGACAATTGGGTCTCTCAATCAATCTAAATATAACAGATAGTAGAGGAAATTAGCATGAGAAAGCCATGAGGAGATGTTTGGTGTTTTGAAGGTTCAATATTCACTTTGCTTTTATCTTTATCATGATTTCAAAGGTATCTTAACTGTTAACATGCTATGATTTGTTTTTGTGTGACAGATAGAACAACATAGTCTAAGCTGTGAACATTAGATGTCAGGGGCTGCCTTTTCTTTTCTCATTTCTCAGGGCAAATATACTCACTTGTTTCTCTGTCCTGCCATCTCAGCCAGTCCATGGCTCCAGAAGGTTGAAGTAACTGTTGAATCTGTGGTTGGCAAAGGTTTCTGATCAATTTTCAGGGTTGTGATATGGCTGTGGGAGGTGAAAGAAAGGAAGATTAATAATGTTTCTTTCTTTTTTTCCTCTCTCTCCCCCACCCCACCCCTGTGCACCTCCACCATAAACTATCCCAATAAAAACATATTTTTATAAAATAATCTCTTGACAGACTAAGATTCATTTGCAAAAAAGACTGAATAAAAGATTAGCTCTTGTCTCAGATATAGGAGAAAGAAAGGAATAAAACATATAGATAGGTGATGAATACTATCAAAATTAATGGATGATGAAGACTTCTAAGTTTCAGACAATTGTCTACTTACTTAAGTGGTAGAGTGCTGGCCGAGCAAAAGAAGCTCAGGGGCAGTGTCCAGGTCCTGAGTTGAAGTCCCAGGACTGGCCAAAAAAAGTTGCAATATAACCTGTGCTACCTAAAATATTTGTCTAGCCATTACTGGATAGAACATCCATTCATAACTGAATCAAAGAAGTGACTCTAGATACATTCTAATCTTTTAATTAGTTGAGATCTTCAGTCCTGAAGAAGACTCACAGTTGGCTGATAGGCCTCAGGATACACATGGATTAATTTTTTTTTTCCTACCTAAACATATCCAATGTCTTGTGTTCCAGAACCAGATTTGTATTTCCAGTCAGGTCAAGGTCTTGTAATGTAGCAGGCAGAACCTCTGGGATTAGTATTTCTGTCAAGTCATTGCAACTTAGGTCTACAAACTGAAGAGAGATAAATAAAAGAAAACACAGTATAGTTCATTCTCTACTACCAATCACTTAACTATCCATTTAATCCTTGAAGGAGAATTTAAATTTCTTCCCAGGAATGAATTCTATATGCCCTGATCCTAAACTGGTAAGAAAACAGTATCTCTTCCTATAAGGAAGAGAATAGTCTCATTTGCACTCCTTTTTTTTCTCTTCTTCCTTATAAAAGAGGCATCTTAGAATCCTGTCATTCCCTCATAAAGATTGCATGCCAGTACATAAATGTACATGCGTGGAGGCCGGGTAGTAATCTCAGCCACTTTAGAGGTAGAAATCAGGAGAATCACAGTTCAAAGTCAGCCCAGGCAAAATGTAAGAAAGACACTCAATTCAACAAACAAGTCTGTAATTCCAGCTATGTGGGAGGCACATAGGAAGTTCACAGTCCAAGATCAGGACTAGATTAAAAAAAACTATGCGGCCCTATCCCAAAAGCAAAAAAGAGCTTGGAATGTGGCTCTGTGAGGCCCAATATTCAAACCCCAGTATCCCCTGCCCCTCAATTCAAAAAGAAATCCATACCTGGATCTGAGGCAACTGCAGTATTTCTGGGAAAATGCTGATGTTGTTGGAGTGTGCAACAAGGGTGTGCAGTCTTTTGCAGTTTGCTATGGTTGTGGGAATGGTTTTAAGCTTGTTGCCACTTACATTCAGTTCTTCCAATTGCTCCAATTTATTTAATTTGCTGAAAAAGAGCATCAGCCCAGTGAGTGTGATTTTACAGAAGCCACAGAGTACAGATGGCCAAATTGGTTCACTGCAGAGGTAATAACAGCCAGGTAGTGGTTCACCAATGTGATTGAGTTGCTATATTTCAGCCTCACCTGCCTCTCTGCATGTTTCCAGGCTGGCACTGCCCTTGCTTTCCTTACAGCTATGGGCATGAACATCTTCTTGTTACCCGATTTTAGGATATGACTCAAAAAGCACTGACTTACTGTTACAAGATTAGTTCAGGTCCTTGCTTTGCCAGTAACTAGTTGCCAAATACTGGATAAGCAAAAGTCAGTGGACCTTGACTCTCTCAGCCATAAAATGAGCAAGTTGTACTAAATCATCACTAAGATTCATTTCAGTTTTAAATTTCTACACTTGAGCATAACAATTCATCTTTACTAAGTACTCATCTAATTCCTTTTTTTTTTTTTTTTTTTTTTTTTTACTGGTCCTGGGGCCTAAACTCTGGGCCTGGGCCCTATTCCTCAGCTCTTCAGCTCAAGGCTAGTGCTCTACCAGTTGAGCCACAGTGCCACTTCCAGCTTTTTCTGCTTATGTGGTACTGAGGAATCGAACCCAGGACCTCATACAAGCAAGGCAAGCACGCTACCTCTGAGCTACATTCCCAGCCCGCTCATCTAATTCTTATTATACGTACAGCACCACTTTGGGGTCTCATTTACTGGTTTAAAAAAAATATCAAAAAATGCTGGGACTGTGGCTTAGTGGTAGAGTGCTTGCCTAGCATGCATGAAGCCCTAGGTTTAATTCCTCAGTACCACATAAACAGAAGGCCAGAAGTGGTGCTGTGGCTCAAGTGGTAGAGTGCTAGCCTTGAGCCAAAGAAGCTCAGGGACAGTGCCCAGGCCCTGAGTTCAAGTCCCAGGATTGGCAAAAAAAAAAAAAAAAAAGACAAAAGAAAAAGAAAAAATTAACAAAACATTTAACAATAATGAAGAACAATTTTGAAAAATAACAATAATAGTAGCAACTTGAAGGGATTATTATAATTTTGCTAAATTTCCTACCAAATTTCTCTAATGAATATTTGTCTTACATAAATTTTACAAGTGACTTATCTTATATCAAAAATAATTTCTAGGGCTGGAAAGGTGGCTCAATGGTAGAGTGCTTGCCTTGCATGCATGAGGCCCTAGGCTCGATTCCTCAGCACTACATAAGCAGAAAAAGCCAGAAGTGGCACTGTGGCTCAAGTGGTAGAGCACTAACCTTGAGCTGAAGAGCTGAGGAACAGCGCCCAGGCCCAGTTCAGGCCCTATGACCGACAAAAAAATAATAAAAATACTATTCCTATAAAATTCATACTTTTAAAAACTAAGCTTAGAAAGTTCTTAAAATATATATTAAATGAAAGAAACTGGAAATAGAATATAAAATTCTTTTAATTAAATACCCAAAGATAATCTCTGAAGACATTTTAGTAGATAGTATGTTTCAAATTAAAAAGTGATGATGGCTGGGGATGTGGATTAGTGGTAGAGTACTTGCCTAGCATTCATGAAGCCTGGGTTTAATTCCTCAGTACCACATAACAGAAAAAGCTGGAGGTGGGGCTGTGGCTCAAATGGTAGAGTGCTAGCCCTGAGCAAAATAAGCTCAGGGACAGTGCCCAGGTCCTGAGTTCAAGCCCCAGGACTGGCCAAAAAAAAAAAAAGTGATGACACTCATAATTCCAGCTTCTGGAAGACTGAAGCACATTTATAGGCAAGCCTGGGTTATACAACTAGACCCCATCTCAAGCTTCACCCCTCAAAATAGTTCTATATTAAAAATATATTGTTTTATAATTTACTTTAACTTATTAATGTATTTATACATAATGTCTACATAGTCAACTTGTATCCTCTTCTCCTACACTATCAGTTAAATAGAAATGCATATCTCTCTACACTGTCTGTTAAATAGAAATGCATATCCATATCTCAATCAGCATCTAACTGAGTACTCAAACTGTGCTTGATTCTGAAAACAATCCAAAAGAAATAAGTTCAATTTTAACATTGTGTAGGAAACTATTATTTGGTATGGAATACATAGTCTTTTTTTTTTTTTTTTTTGTCGATCATGGGGCTTGAACTCTGGGCTTGGCGCTATCCCTCAGCTCTTCAGCTCAAGGCTAGTGCTCTACCACTTGAGCCAGAGCACCATTTCCAGCTTTTTGTGTGATGTGATGCTGAGGAATCGAACTCAGGGCTTCATGCATGCAAGGCAAGCACTCTACCACTGAGCTACCTTCCCAGCCCATGACTAACTTATTTTCACTTTCTATGATGTATTGGCAATTTTATATCAGCCTGTCTTTGATTCTTCCAATAGTAAAAGTATCATCAAAATTGGGTAAGACTCCTAATAATACCTAAACATACTCTACAATGCAATATTGATAAGAGAAAAAAAATCTTATCTTTAGAAATTCTTTAAATTACTTCATAATACTGTACTTTTCTACGAAACATTTTCAGAAATTTTTGAATAATTAAATCTAAAAATTAAACACATTTGAACCACAATTTCTCTGGTTACTGATACTTAACAACTGGGTACAAACAATTAAGGTGAGAGCTCCCAAGTTGGGCATGCTAATATATAATACTGGCACTAGAGAGGCTGAGGTAGAGGGATCACAAGGTTAGACTGAGCTTCATGGCAAGACACTGTCTCAAGAAAAAACAAATGAGATTTTCCCACTGGATTAGTGAAATCACAGCACCAGTAAGTCAGTTGACATAAAGAAAGTATAATTCAGTCTGACAAATGCAGAATTAACATTATGTTCTCAGGTGGTCACACTTTACATTCATTCACCTTGCAGGAAATGTCTGTAGTTGGTTGTTTGCAAGGTGCAAGATTCGCAGGTGTGGGTGCCCAACCAGGACAGGAATGCACTGGTCTGTCAGGAGGTTGCTGGTCAGATACAGGAGCTGCAGCACACTCAGACTCTCCTCCCCAGCACAAGCAGAAGGCAAAGACTCCAGATTATTTGCAGATGCATTCAAGTATCTGAGACTGACAGAACACATAGATCATCATCTCCTTTGTGTTTATTTGTTGCTTTCTTATGATGTAGACCCCATGGTACCCATGCTCTTTGTGTGGAATGCTGCCATCCTAAGCTCACACACTCAAAAGAATAATTTCCTCCAATTCATTTTCTCTGAGTCTATCCAATGCAAAGTTCCCTTGACTCAGTTCATGCAAGCCAAATAGAAGAAAGCATATAGGTATGTCTTCTTTTCTCAGCCTTTTTCAGTGGTTGAATTCTAACCAAGTTTCATCTGTATTTTCACTGAAAGGATTGTTGAGTCCCACACTGACATATATCTCAACTATGAAGATATTCTCCAGAAAAAAAGTTTTTGTCTGAGCTGGGCACAGTGGTATATACCTATAATCCCAGCACTCAGGATCTTGAGTTTAAGGTCAACCCGGGCTACATAATGAGTTCAAGACCAGCCTGAGCCAAGTGACACTGTCTCATAAAAGCAATAGCTAGCTGGGTGCCGGTGGCTCACGCCTGTAATCCTAGCTACTCAGGAGGCTGAGATCTGAGGATCACGGTTCAAAGCCAGCCCAGGCAGGAAAATCCATGAGACTATTATCTCCAATAAACCACTAGAAAACTGGTAGTGCCACTGTGGCTCAAGCAGTAGAGCCACACTGAACATTGAGCTGGCATTGAACAGCTTGCCTTAAGCTGAAGAGCTGAAGATCCAGGCCCAGAGTTCAAGTCCACTACCAAAAAAAAAGCAATAGCTAGTCTAGGCATGGTGGCTCCCAGCTTACTCAGGAGACAGAGATCAGGGGACTCACAGTTCAATGCCAGCCCAGGAAAAGTTAGCAAGACCTCACCTGAAAAATAAAGCCGAGCATAGTAAATCAGGTCTGTCATCACAGCTACACAGGAAATATAAATAGGGGAGTACAGTCCAGGCTAGCACAGGTGAAAAGAGGAGACCCTACTTCAAAATTAACTAAAGCAAAAAAGGCTGGGGCATGGCTCAAGTGGTAGAGTGACTACCTGGCAAGTAGTCCTATAGTTCAAATGCCAGAATGACAATCTAACCTCCCCTAAAACAAGGGTTAGGATATAACTCCATGGTAGATGCTTGCCTAACATGCACAGGCCCTGAGTTCTACCCTCAGCACCAAAGAAAGAGAAAAAAAAAAGAACAGAACAGAAAAAAGAAATTTTATGGTTTAATAGCATGATTATTTACTTAGCACATCTCATAATAATTTCTTAATAATGATGGATATTTGGGCTATTGACATTTCCATACATACACTATTATAGACATTATAATGAATACATTTGAATCATTATCTAATTATATCTTTAAGGTACAATCCTAGAAACAGAATTTATGAGATCAAAGGATATATACTTTTAAAAAGTGTTTTGAGTATTTTGCTAAATTGAGTTTTACAAAGGCTACACCAAACTGTACTTCTTCTACAAGAAGAATGCTATTAATACATTTTGTAAACGGTATTATAATTGAATTTACTCTTTGCCAATCTAAGACATAAAATATGATTATGATTTTTAAAGCTGCCAAGAATGTTGGGTGTACATAGGTTATTCTCAATTAAAGGTATCTAATACTATTAAACTTGTGTTTTCTTAAATCCTCTTCATGTTGTATGATCAACATTCCTAATTACTTTTGTTATTATTGTAGGTAAGGCGTGCCCATTGTGTCTTTGCTCCAAAACTGCTCTAGACAGAGTTAGTATTAAATTAGTTAGCTAGTATTAAATTAGTTGACCAGGTACTGGTGGCTCATGCCTGCAATCCTAACTACTCAGAAGGCTAAGATGTAAGAATTTAGGTTTGAAGCCAGCCCAGGTAGTAAAGTTCTATCCCAACCAGAAAAGCCAAAAGTAAAGCAGTGGCTCAAGTGGTAGAGTGCTAATCTTGAGCAAAAGAGTTAAAGGATAGTGCCCAGGCCCTGAGTTTAAGCCCCAAGACTAGCACCCCCCAAAAAATTTTTAGTTGACTGTTTGCTTCAGTTAAGTAACTTCCTCAACTACACATTTTATGATTGCAAGCCAAATTGATTAATAATGTCATAAGCACTAAATGCAGTTATGTATTGCTAACAAATTCATAACAAAGTCATTCATCCAAACCACAGTACCAGCAAAAAAAGCAAAAAAATTCCTTCAAACATTATTTTTTACAATTTCTAAAGATTTTAACAAATACTCATCCAAATGTTAAAACTAAGAGGATAAGTTATAGAACAGAGAAAAATATACTCGTGGGCTAAATGCTTTTGTGTTTCCTGCACCCCTATATTAAATTGTTAGTGATTATCTTTGTTTCTTTCTGGGTTTTTTTTTTTTTGCAGTCATGGGGCTTGAACACTGGGGCTGGGTGTTGCCCCTCAGCTCTTCAGCTCAAGGCTAGAGCTTGTGCTACAGCACCACTTCTGGTTTTCTAGTGGTTAACTGGAGGTAAGAGTCTCAAGGACTTTCCTGCCCAGGATGGCTTTGAACTACGATCCTCAGATCTCAGCCTCCTGAGTAGCTAGGATTATACAGGTGTGAGCCACTAATGCCCAGCTTTTTTTCTTTATTTCTAAACTGATGATATTGTCTTTTCTATATTGTAGAATATTACCATCAAAAGCTAGTTTACTAAAGGAAATAAAATATATTATTATTACTAAAGGTAATAAAATAAAAATAAAATTTCATGGATCTGTATGGGAGCCTGAATTTAATTACCAGCAAAACACAAATATACACAATACATAGTTTTCATTTGAAGGAGACATATACATTAATTAAATCTGATTACAGGTCTTTTTTTTTTTTTTTTGTCGGTCGTGGGGACTTGAACTCTGGGCTTGGGCGTTATTCCTCAGCTCTTCAGCTCAAGGCGAGTGCTCTACTGCTTGAGCCACAACGCCACTTCTGGTTTTCTAATGGTTTATTGGAGATAAGAGTTTCACGAAGTTTCCTGCCCGGGCTGGCTTTTTTTTTTTTTGTCGGTCGTGGGGCTTGAACTCTGGGCCTGGGCGCTGTCCCTCAGCTCTTCAGCTCAAGGCGAGCGCTCTACCACTTGAGCTACAGCGCCACTTCCGGTTTTCTGGTGGTTTACTGGAGATAGGAGTCTCACGGTCTCTCCTGCCCGGGCTGGCTTTGAACCGTGATCCTCAGATCTCAGCCTCCTGAGTAGCTAGGATTACAGGAGTGAGCCACCAGTGCCCGGCTGATTACAGGTCTTAAAATAGGAAGATACACCATTTACAAAGTTACAATGAGATAGCAACTGATACATTTTGGAAGCATTTTACCCTTAAATGCAGTTTTCAAAGTAGGCAGCAAAAAAACCCTCTGAAAACAAAGAATATAATGCAAAGATAATCTGGTAAAGCTGGAATTAAACTGAATTTAGTGATAAGTCCTTCCCCCCCAATGCAAAACTGAAACAGTTCCAAGGAATATTATAATAAACATCACAACTGTATTCATTTTATAAGCTAAAACCAACCTGTTTGAAACTTTTTACAACACAAAAATTTTTTAGGAACTTAATGGATATTTCACCTTTGACGACTACTACCTCATGAAACAGTGCCATATTTTTGTCATAAAAATGAGGTTTCCACACAGCATCATCTGAACTCTGTAAACAGAGTTCCAAAGATCACTCTAGTGACAAATCAATGCAGTTTTCTTAGCCAGTGATTCTACTTTTGGGAGAAAAGAATATGTAGTACTCACTTTAAGGCCTTCGAGAAGAGAGCGTCTGGCAGCCTGGAAAGAAGGTTATGCTGGACATCCAGCACCTCCAGGGGGATATGCTCTACCAGGGCTGGAAGCACTTGGATGTGATTGTGTCCCACCATCAGTTTCCTAAGACTCAAGCTACTCAGAATTCTAAGGGGAAATAGTACAAAGAAACAAAAGCTTACTTAAATCATTCTAAATCTGGTCTAGGCTACTTAGCTAAATAAAATCAGTCAACTAATAGAAGAAACATTTTTTAGACCATACAATCACTGACAAGTGCCTGAGCTGAGCCAAGAAAGTATCATGTCCATGTGTTACCTACCACCCACCAGGAAAATCATGAAGATGCTTCTGTGAAAAGGTGACTTCATGGAGACAAGCAGCATAGAAGATGTAAACTAAAGCAATTTCCACAGTAAGTCCATTTAGAATTTTAATTCTAGACAGACATTAAATCTATATAACAGCTACTAATATTAAACTCAGTCTAGAATAGTAATAATTTAATGTAAAAGTAATTTAATGTAATAAAAGCTTCATTACACTAAAACCTATTTTCTGAATGCTTAAAATGTGCTAGCCATTTATGATGAAGTTCAGAAAGATTAAGTGACTTTGATTTACCAAAGATCTCACACTGAATAGTAAAGATATAGTCTAGATTTGAATTAAGATATGACTCCAGAGGTTGTTATTAAACATAACAGGCTACGAAGCCTCTAGTTCAATTTTCAAGACTCCATAATCACACATTTTACATATCGATCAGCACTTCTGAGTACAGAATACTCCACTCTAACCCATCAAGCACCATTCTTCTCCTCCACTTAGAGAAATCCTTCCATCTGGTAAAGGTCAACCCAAATGCCATCTCCTTTATGAAGCATTCTCTAATTATTCAAAGCTCTTCTAAATTTCCAAATCAATTTATACAGTGCTGTGATTAAGAGTCGAAGCTCTAACAGCAAGAATGACTACATCCAAATGCCAGCAACTCCCATTACTTCCTGGTTAAGTACCACTTTGGATACATTACCTATTCTTCATTTCTTCATTCCTAAGCTGAAGAGGACAGCATCTACATACTAAGGTTTATAAAGGATTAGGTTTGATCATAAAAGAAGTTATTTGGACATATAACTTATTCTACTGAAGTAGTATTATTACCATATCACCATCCATGCAGCAACTTCTGGTACATTTTATCTGTTATTGTGCACATATCACACTACCCTCTAAGTTTCTTTTAGGCCAAGACAATGCATTAGCCATCACTACAATCCTTATGGTACATTACTCTGTCTTAAACTCAGAAGGAATTCAATATTCACTACAAAAAATAAAAGGAGGGGCTGGGAAGGTGGCTCAGTGGTAGAGTGCTTGCCTCGCGTGCATGGGGCCCTGGGTTCAATTCGTCAGCACCACATAAACAGAAAAAGCCAGAAGTGCTGCTGTGGCTCAAGTAGCAGGGCACCATCCTTGAGCTGAAGAGCTGAGGGACAACGCTCAGGGCCCAGAGTTCAAGCCCTACGACCAACAAAAATAAATAAAAGGAAAACCAATCTAGGAAGGCACATACACACATACGTATACAATATATGCACTCACACACACATACCTCATTGGAACCTCTGTGAGAAGATTAGAACTCACATCAAGTATTTCTAGCTTCTTTGCTTCACAGGCCCAGTCAGGGACACACTCTAGCAGGTTTCTGCAGATAATAAGTAAGCAAAAGGCATGATTTAAGGTCCTAAATGTTCTCTAGGGCCATGTATTGCAGGCCTGGTCACCAGCCCATGGAATCGTTAGAGGGTGGAGCTAAAGGAAGGAAGTTAAGCTCATGAGGGTGTGTCCTTGAGAGGGATACTGGGACTATTAACTCCTTCCTCTCTCTTTGCTTCCCAGCTGCCATGAGATTGAGTAGTGTCAATATGAATGATATCACAATGATGTACCTAGTCACAGGCCCAAGGTGAAAAGGCCAAGAAACCATGGACTTCAATGCCTAAAGCCATGAGGCTGAGTGCTAGGGGCTCACACCTATAATTCTAGCTACTTAGAAGGCTGAGATCCGAGGATCATGGTTTGAAGCCAGCCAGAGCAGGAAAGGCTGTGAAACCCTTATCTCCAATTAACTACCTGAAAACTGGAAGTAAGGCTATGACTCAAAGTGGTAGTGTGCTGCCTTGAGCAAAAAAGCTAGGGCCAGCAGTCAGGCCCTGAGTTCAAGCCCCATAACCAACAAAAAAACAAACAAATAAACAAAAACCCCATGAGCCAAAATAAACCATTCCTTCTTCCAATTGCTTATCTCAGGCATTTTATTATAGAAATCTGAATAACAGACAAGTGGAACCCATTTCACTAGACTAAAATGCACATGTTAGCTAACCTGTGAGTCCTTGAGGGCAGGGACTCTGTCTCAAGGCATCCTCTGGTATATTACCTAGAATACAGTTAGCACTTGAGAATGTTATTAAATTAGAAGCGAGAGTCAAGCACAGTGGCTCAAGACTATGAGTCATAAAAGTATCAAGGAAAAAAAATATTTTAGACTGAAGGAACCATTCTATAGGAGCTGGGAAGGTGGCTCAGTGGTAGAACGCTTGCCTTGCATGCTGGGTTCGATTCCTCAGCACTACATATGCAAAAAGAAAAAAAGCTGGAAGTGGTGCTGTGGCTCAAGTGGTAGAGCGCTAGCCTTGAGCTGAAGAGCTGAGGGCAGCACCCAAATCCAGAGTCAGGCCCCAGGACTGGACCCAAAAAAAAAAAAAAAAAAGGAACCATTTATAGACACCTTCCCATTTCAAGACTATCTCTCATGTAATTACACACTGTGGCTATTAAACTCACTTGTCTCCAATTCATCCTTTTGCCCTTCTCTAGGCTAGTCAAATATGTCAGTATGTTTAGATTTATTGTAACACAAAACTGCCAAAGAATCTACAGGTGCCTTAACTACTAGACTCAAACAAATACATTTTAATGAGATACTCACCTGGAGAGTTCCAGGGAAGTGAGTACACTGGGCACTGGGTAGACATTCACTGCTGTCAGTCCTATCAAAAACAAAAAGGTGTTAGCAACATTCTCTGAAGAAAGCAAGTGAGCTACAAGTAAAAGTAGCTTAATGAAATATTTAAAAAACACGGATATTCCTCTTACTTGAAATGACTACAGATAGAAACTACTGAATAACTCATTCTGATTCCTGCTTGATTCCAACTTGTCTTGGAAAACAGTTACTAATTGAAGGAGTATGTGTGCTCTGCTGGATTTATACTAGATCAACTAGTTGTTAAACACTAACAGTAACTACTGATTTTTTTTTTATCTTGAAAGAAATACCTGAATTTTTGCTGGTAGTATTCTAACTTTTAAAACTAAAGTACAACTTAAATACTAAAGCAATCTTTTTTTTTTTTTTTTTTTTGGGGGGGGGGGTCAGTCGTGGAGCTTGAACTCTGGGCCTGAGCGCTATTCCTCTTCAGCTCAAGGCTAGCACTTTACCACTTGAGCCACAGCACCATTCTGGTTTTTCCTGTTTATGTGGTGCTGAGGAATCAAACCTAGGGCCTCATGTGTGCGAGGCAAGCACTCTACCACTGAGCCAACTTCCCAGCCCTCTAAAGCAATCTTAAGTGTATAGATCAGTAAATTTTCACAAGCAGAACATACTAGTGGAACCAATACCCAGATCAGAAAATAGATGAACCCCAGCTCCAGATGCATCCCCTTACCACCTCTTCTACTCAACACACCCTCTTCAAGGAAACCAGTGATTACTCTGTCTTGGAATAGCATGGATAGATGGCTTTTGCCTATTTATATAAATAGATACACACAGTATGTAAAATAATACATAGGATATGTACAGTAATAAATATAGTATGTAAAATAATACATATAGTATGAAACAGGGTATAACTGTATAGATCAGATGTCCTAGAACTTAGAATCCTCTTCTCACCCTTCAAAGTACTGGTAAAACAGTACATCACCATGCCATATATAATTTTTTCTAGCTTTATTCACTTCAAATTATGCTTGTGAGATTTGTTCACATTAGCTGCATATAGTTAACTTCATTTTTTTCCTGCCTGTGTAAAAAAACTCTTTTATGTGAATGTACCATAACTCATTTACCTAGTTTGACACTAATGAAATTTTCATTTTCCAGTTCAGGGTGACTAATTTTGCCCATGTCCTTATAAACTAATGTAAGCACTTATATTGAGTATGGGCCTAGAAGAGGAACTGCTGAGAACACTGTACATATTCAGCTTTAGCAGATATTTCTGAACAGTTTTACTACTACACATTCCACTGGTATTTTCAGTTGGTCACTGTAGTCATTCTGAAAGGTTTGTAGTAGTCTGAGGGTTTCAATTTGCCTATTTCTGATGATTACCTACACTAATTATGTACACTGATCATCTGAATAACTTCTTTTGTGAAGCTGGGTTCTTTACTTTAAGGCACCAAAACTGTAATTATTTATGTGAATTCTTCCAGGTTGTATAATTCAAGGCTTCTGAAAACAGTAACTAACCCTAGTGTCCAGAATACTGCTATGATACTCAGAGCTGCTTGTGTGCTGATGAGCTCCCAGTGTGGTGAGGCATTCAGAGCCTGTGAACCCATGGAGTAGACAGATGGATCTGATAAGGGATCTCTCCATGTCATAGGATCAATACACAGCACCAGTCAACACCCTCATCTGATCCAAGAGCATAATCTAAACCACAATTTGAAGTTTCTATAACATAATGAAAATAGAAGCTCTTAACTTTCTTTATCTGAATAATATATTCTACAATACAGAAAACCAAAGAAAATGTACACTCAGTCATCACCTAGATTTTAACAAATCTGCATTCTACTTTATATGTGTCACTTTTTTTCCCTTCACTTCTGGGGGTTGAATCCAGAGCCTCATGAGTGCTCAGCAAGCCCTCTATCATTTAGGCCACATCCCCAACCTTATTTTCTGTCTGTTTGCTTTGGGTGATACTAGGGTTTGAACTCAGGGACTCACACTTGCTATGAAGGTGCTCTACTTCTGAGCCAGGCCAGTCTTTTCTGGCACTGGCCTGTTTTGAGACAGACTCTTGCTTCCTGTCTAGACATAGCTGTCTATTTTAGGCTTCCTGTTATTGCTTCCTGTTATGGCACCTCATCCAGCTTCTTTTCAATGAGATAGGAGTCTCACAAACACTTCTGCCAAAGCTAGCTTAGGACTGCAATCCTTCCATTCTCAGCTTCCCATGCAGCTAGGATGACAAGCACACACCACTACATCCAGCTATGGATGACAAAGTGATCTTGTGGGTATGCTCCGGCTGGCCTCGAACTGCAGTTCTCCTGATCTCAGGATCACAAGTAGCTAGGATTACAAGTACGGTTCACATGTCCAGTTTTGTTTTGTTTTGTTGAGACAAGGCTCCATTAACTTTGCTTTGGCTGGCATTGAATTCACAATCCTCCTGTTTGCATTGCCTTAGTAGCAAAAAATTAAAGCCAAGGGACAGAATGCATGGATAGACCTTGACTTTTTTTAAGGATTAAAGTACAGGGTGGCTCATGCCTATAATTCTAGCTACTCAGGAGGCTGAGATTTGAGAATCACAGTTCAAAACCAACCTGGGCAGAAAAGTCTGTGAGACTCCTATTTCTACTAAACTACCAAAAAAGCTGGAAGTAGGGTTCACGTGGTAGAGCATTAACCTTGAGCAAAAGAAGCTTGAGGATAGCATGTAGGCCCTGAGTTAAAGCCCTGTCACCAAAAACAAAAAACCTACACGTACCAAGATGTAGTCATCCTGAACATCAGTTTTATTATTCCTATGGATTCTTACATGTAGTTATGACATTTATAGCTAAGGAAACAATATTTATGCTGTCTTTTCAATTGTGGGACAATGGCCATAGTATACATGTAACCACATTTTCTTGTTCAAAACTGTTGCTGAGATTTATCTATAATAATATACAAAACTTCAGTACCATTTCATTTCCACTGTTGTATAATATTCTATTGTACAAATATATCACTATTAATTTATCCATTTATCCTTATTAATAGTCCTGTTGTTTTCCTATTCTTTCACCATTTTACAAACAACACTGTGATAAACATGCTTGAATATACATCCTCCAGCACATATATTTCAGGGATTATTCCAAGCAGGAAATTGCTAGAGCATGGATTACATGGACCTTCAACTTCTTCAACTCAGTTACATTCCTCGAAGGAATTTTTACAGTCAACCCTCTGGAAGTTTGAGGCCTCTGGAAAATGCTTCTCATCTCTGCTTATATTCAGTATTATCTTTTTTCTTTTTTTTAAATTTGATGCGTATAAGTTGGTATATCTTAACTTTACATTTTATTTCTGTCACTTAGTAAAACTGAATTTTATTGCTTTCCTTCTTCAAACATAGAAAACATAATTAAAATTTACATAAGTCTCTGTAAGAAAAATGATCTCAACAAATACAAGACCCTTTATACTGACACTTATTCCCAGATCCAAACATTATTTGAACAGAGAGAATTTTCTTTAGAGTTGAACTGAGGTGGTACATGTTTCTGCATGTGTTTCTGGACAAGGTTCTGGCAAACCTTTCTATAAAAGACTAAATATTTTAGGCCTTACTTCTACTCAATTTTCTCACTGTAACATAAAAACAGCAGTGTAAAAGCAAAAATGTAAATCTAACCATGTGGCTATTCTCAAAAAAAAAACTATTGGTGAATATAGAAACTTGAATACATTTATTTCTTTTCTTCCTCTATTTTGTTTTATTGTGAAAATACCGTGCAGAGAGGTTAACTTTTTTTTTTTTTTTGATGGCACTTGGATGTAAACTTGGGGCTTTGTGCATGCCAGACAGGCATTACCACTTGAGCCATGCCATCTAACTTTATTTTGCTTTCAGGTATATTTCACATAGGGTTATGTCTTTTTGCCCCTGAGTAAGCTTCAAACTGAGATCTTCCAATATATGTCTCCTAGTATCTCAGGTAGACAGTACTATGTTCTTAAGAAGCTGGCCTCAAACTGGTATCTCCTGCTCTCTGCCTCAAGATTAGCTGTGGTTACAGGTATGAACTACCAAGCTCAGCCTCAGCATTTACACACACACACACACACACACATACATAGATGTGAATATATATTATATGTATATATGATTTAATATATAATTTTTTTGTCAGTTGTGGGGCTTGAACTCTGGGTCTGGGTGCCCTCAGCTCTTCAGCTCAAGGCAAGTACTCTACCACTTGAGCCACAGTGCCATTTCTAGTTTTCTGGTGGTTAATTGGAGATAAGAGTCTCAGGGACTTTCCTGCCCAGGCTAGCTCATCATCATCAGATCTCAACCTTCTGAGTAGCTAGGATTACAGGCATGAGCCAACTGGTGCCTGGCACGAAAGTATTTTTTTAACCTACCAAAAAATGTAAAAAACCATTTTTTACAGGCTATAAAAAAAAAAAAAGATGGTAGTTTAGATTTAGCTCCTCAGCAATAGTACTTTGCCTGACCCTGTTATCAATACTGTCTGAACATACAAGTCTACCCACTCAAATGATTTTACTATGTTCATTTAGTGAATCTCAAAGTATCTTGCCAAGTGTTTTTGGGCATATCTCAACTACTTAAGAGTTGATAGCCAAGTTAAAAAATAAAGCTAAGCTTCCATTAGATATAAACATTGTGAAGAACAGGTAGGAAGGACCACACATGCCATTGTTCTCAGAAGTTTCACACTGGAGTTGAAAGAAATGACAAGAGGTTGGATAGAGAACTCACTGTTTGAATTGGCATAGAGAGTTCGAAGAGAGAAGCCACTGAGTGTCAGCTCCCTCAGCTGGTTCCGCTCACAATGCAGCTGCTCCAAACTACATAAGGAGCTAAGATCCAAGTCAGTCAGCTGATTGTCCCGCAAATCCATGTGGACAATATGCTTATTTCCCTCCAGGTTTTCAATAATTGTGGATTTCAGGCAGTTCATCCTTAATATTCAAAAACAAGGAAATAATCAGAAAAAATTCTATTAAGTATGCTTTCTAAAAAACAGGAAAAGTTGGGGCTGGAAAGGTGGCTCAGTGGTAGAGCTCTTGCCTTGCATGCATGAGGCCCTAGGTTCGATTCCTCAGCACCACACAAGCAAAAAGAAAAAAGCTGGAAGTGGCACTGTGGCTCAAGTGGTAGAGCACTAGCCTTGAGCTGAAGAGCTGAGGGACAGTGCCCAGGCCCAGAGTTCAGGCCCCACAACCGGACCCAAAACAAACAACAACAACAAAAAAAACCAGGAAAAGTATGATCCATTTTTTATTAAACAACTTGGGAGTTTCATGACTTGCCTCATTTTTCAAGGTATCACAGAAATAATTACTGATTACTTATAGCAAAGAATTCAAAAGGCAGCTGGGACAATCCAGACTAGCAAACACAGAGACAAATTATACAAAAAAGCAGGGAAAAAAAGAGGGGACTATATTCACAGATAGGATAATACTAACACCTAAGTATCTAATAAGGTTAGGTAGAAACAAGGACTAAATGAACAAACTTTTTTTTTTTTTTTTTTTTGTCGGTCATGGGGCTTGAACTCTGGGCCTGAGCGCTGTCCCTCAGCTCTTCAGCTCAAGGCGAGCACTCTACCACTTGAGCTACAGCACCACTTCCGGTTTTCTGGTGGTTTATTGGAGATAGGAGTCTCACGGTCTCTCCTGCCCGGGCTGGCTTTGAACCGCGATCCTCAGATCTCAGCCTCCTGAGTAGCTAGGATTACAGGCGTGAGCCACCAGCGCCCGGCTTGAACAAACTTTTGGATGGGTGAGGAATTAAGCAGTCCTGACAGGGAACAGCTACTGTTCCTTCTATTATTGTGCCTGCTCTGTTTCTAGTGCTAAGATTCATATGATACTAACAGAGTAAATAATATGTGCACAAATGGACCACTTCAAATACAAACTCCAGAACATGAATTCTTGGGAGGGGGTTATTTGTTTGTTGGGGTGCTTTTTTGCCAGTCCTGGGGCTTGAACTCAGGGCCTGAGTACTGTCCCTGGGCTTCTTTCTGCTCAAGGATAGCACTCTATCACCTGAGCTACAGTGTCACTTCCAGCTTTTTCTGTTTATGTGGTGCTGAGGAATTAAACTCAGGGCTTTGTGCATGCTAGGCAAGCACTCTACTACTAAGCCACATTCCCAGCCCTCCCCCCTTTTTTTAAACTATACACCTATATAACTTTATGTATTTAGGTCTGTTCTCTTTTTCCTGTATTTCAATAAATCTATCTTTTACTATTTCTTTACAAGGTATATTAATGGTTTTTGGCAAATTATAGGTCATCCAGCAGGTCTTTATGGCTGTAGGAAAATACAATAGAATAGAATATATATATATATATATATATATATATATGGAATATAAATAGAATAGAAAATAAAATCTGCTGGGCACTGGTACTCGTGCCTGTAATCCTAGCTACTCAGGAGGCTGAAATCTGAGGATTTCAGTTCAAAGCCAGCCCAGGAAGGAAAGTCTGTGAGACTCTTATTTCCAACTAACTGTCAGAAACTGGAAATAGTGCTGTGGCTCAAGTGGTAGAGTGCTCACTTTGAGCTGAAGAAAAAAAAAAAAAAAAAGGAGGGAGGGTGGCTCAGTGGTAGAGTGCTTGCCTTGCATGCATGAGGCCCTGGGTTCAATTCCTCAGCACCACATAAGCAGAAAAAGCTAGAAGTGCTGCTGTGGCTCAAGTGGTAGAGCGCTAGCCTTGAGCTGAAGAGCTGATGGACAGCACCCAGGCCCAGAGTTCAGGCCTCATGACTGACAAAAAATAAAATAAATAAATAAATAGTGAAATTTAAATTTTTTTAAAAAAATTTTCCTGCCTGGGCTGGCTTCAAGCTGGATCCTCAGATCTCAGCCTCCTCAGTAGTTACGATTATAGCAGTGCGCCACCAGCAGGGCCGATATAGAATGTTTTATATTCTACTAACAATTGAAACACAATATGGGGAGAAATGGGAATTCTCATAAAATGTTGGCTTAAGTAAGGATAATCTTCATCAAAGGCAATTTGATATTATCTATCATGTGATAAAACTATTTGATCCTTAATGCTAATGAATGACAAATGAAGTTTTGTAACACCTAAAGGTGTAGTTTGATGGTAAAGCACCTGCCTAGTAAGCACAAGGTCATGAGTTCAAACCCAGTGCTGCCAATAAATTAAAAAAAAAAAAATGATGCTAAACAAAATGAACCCCAAGATAGGGACACAAGAGGTTTTATCTTTGTTGCTGTTATTTTCAATGTACTTATAATGTGATTTTTCTGTATCTTTTGTATGTTCTTCCTCCATGGTATAACCCTATTTTCACTGTATTTGATTCCTGTGCCCTGAATCTTGTATATACATTTTTCTAATTTGAGGAGGGGAAGGGAAATAACAAAATGCTGAAATAAGGATACAGGTTGACCCACTGTAACAATGAGATGTACAAGACACTATGTTGAAAACGAACTTTATAGCTTTGGCAAGGACAGTGGGAGGGTGGGGTAAGGGAGGGAGATGGTAGGGGAAAAACAAAGGAAAGGGTAAAAATGCATGATAGGAAATGTACTCATTACCTTACTCATGTAACTGTAACCCCTTTGTATAGTATCTTTACAATAAAAAATATATATTAAAAAAGAAAATATTTTTACACTGTTATAAAATCCTAATGTTTTAAAGAAGTATTTGTAAAGAGAAGACTTTAATAGCTGAAGTCCAGGCAAAAGAAGCTCTGATAAAGAATAACTCACCTTAAATCCACATGCTTGATATTGCTCATCCTGGTCAGCACCCCTAAGTCCAAGACTTCTAGGCAATTTCCCGCCATAACTATTTTATCTAACATCACGAGTTTCTCATAAACCCCTGGAATTTGTTTAAAATTGTTGAAGGAAATTCCCAGGGAGGAAAGCTGTTGCAGGTTTCCAAGTTCTTCAGGCAAAGTAGTCAGAAAGTTGCCATCAAGACAGAGTGTTTGAAGACTGGGGGGAAAAAGAACCAAAACAAGTCTATTCAATCAAAGATTTCATTCAAATACATAGAACTAGAGTTACAGATTCTGATTTATGTCACTAATTTATTACGAATCCAACAGTGGCAAAACATCGTAACTCTGGACTCACAGACATCCTAACTCTAAATCCACAGAGACAGGTGGTTTGAACATAACATCCAAGGATGGGCTCTTCGATATTAAAGAGTCAGGCCTCTGCTGTTGAAATAGAGGACTGATCATTGCTACTGACATGGAGATTTCAGACATCAAAAACTACTGCTGCCTAGAATCCTAATAATTACATGTAGTTCACTGCCAAATCTTAGGACACTACCTTCACTTCCAATGACAGATAAGTTCCTTATATCCAATGGAAAAGAAGAATTTAGTAAAAAGTCAGATACTTACTTTAGCAGACTGCCAATCTGACTTGGCAGGTCATGAAATCCATTACAGGAAAGGTTGAGCTCAGTCAGGGTGGAAATCTCACATAATGATACAGGAAACAACCCAAGTTTATTATGAGATAAATTCAGGCCCTTCAGTTGAGAAAATCTAAAAAGAAAAAATAAAAGTATAAACTGGGTTTCAAATGATCTATTTATTAATTTTACTTTATTTGTTTTTTGTTTTTGATACAAGGTCTTGCTTTGTAAACTAGGCTGGCTTTGAACTGGTGATCCTCTTGCTAACACTTTCCAAATGCTGGGATTTCAGGCTTGTGTTACCACACCCAGCTACAGGATTATTTTATATGTCCAACACAGAATTTGTTCCAAAAATAGGTACTAAGCAAGCACTACACGCCAAACAACTTTTTTTTTTTGTCAGTCATGGGGCTTGAACTTTGGGCCTGAACACTGTCCTTCAGCTCTTCAGCTCAAGGCTAGTGCTCTACCACTTGAACCACTGCACCACTTCTGGTTTTCTGAGTGGTTTATTGGAGATAAGAGTCTCCCGTACTTTCCTGCCCAGGCTGGCTTTGAACCGTGATCCTCAGATCTCAGCCTCCTGAGTAGCTAGGATTACAGGCGTGAGCCACCAGTGCCCAGCTGCCAAACAACTTTGTAGCATAGAGAATGCTAAGATGACTAAGTCTACACTATCAAGGAAACAGGTTAAGTGTGACAGTTTTCTTCTCCCTAAAAAGGCAGAAAATCCTGAATGATATTCATTCTGGTGTAATTCTTTTCTGTCAAGTAATGACCCAAAATATGTTTGAAAACTTTTCTGTTACTAAATTCCTAGATGTAATATATAAAACTCATGAAAATTAATCAACTTATAGAAAGAGGACTAGCTAAAAACTATGTGGATTAAAATCCCATTATAAGGAATTTCTTTTTTCATACCGAAATTACATTGACTTAAATATCCACTGAAATAAATGAAATTGGGCCTGAAAACGTATATGTTACAACACTTTATTGTAAAACCTGAGTTGATATTAACATGAAATAGTAAGTTTCAGTGTGTCTATTTTGTTTGTAGAAGTATAGTGGCTTGCCCAGCAATAGTATAGTCATAAAGCAAACCTACAGAGTCTCTCTGGGATATGAGAATATCACATTTGTTATACATGTATAAAATGGCATGGCTGGGGTGTTATTCTCTGTAACAATAGCATACAGCCTGCTTCCAGATTCTGAGCCCTTGGTACCTCACTTTAAATCTCTTCTAAGTTTCAATTTTTGATTTCTAAATTACTTTGAACTCATGTTTGACTTTAAAATTTTGGATCCAATCTTCTAACTGGATTAACTATATTTTCATATCAATTGAAAAGGAGATACTAGCTGGCATAGGTAGCTCATGCCTGTAATCCTAGCTACTTAGGAGGCTGAGATCTGAGGATCACAGTTGAAAGCCAGCCCGGGCAGATAAGTCTGTGAGACTCTTATCTCCAAGAAACCACTAGAAAACTGGAAATGGTGCTGTGGCTCAAGTGGTAAAGCACTAGCCTTGAGCTGAAGAGCTGAGGGACAGAGTTCAAGCCCCACAACCCAGGGAAAAAAAAGAAAAGGAGATACTAGAAGCTGACTTCCCTATCAATATATAACATACTTTCTTTTTTATATAAAAATAGTATTAAAGTAGCTATCTTATTACTAAACATTGGCTTACTGTTTTAAAAAAACTTTTAAATCATAATATCAGATGGGATTTAAAAAATGGAATTTTCTGGAAATGACTCAAATTATGAGATGTAAAGGAAGTACGTAAAATAAAGGAAGTATGTAAAATTGTCACTACAATACTATTATGATTTTATCTTATTTTTTCCTTTTTTTTTATTGTGAAAATACCGTACAGAGGGGTTACAGTTACATGGGCAAGATAATGAGTACATTTCTTTTTTTTTTGGTTGGTTGTGGGGCTTGGGCGCTGTCCCTGCGCTCTTCAGCTCAAGGTGAGCACTCTACCGCTTGAGCCACAGCACCACTTCACAGCGCGCCACTTCCGGTTTTCTAATAGTTTTATTGGAGATAAGAGTCTCATGGACTTTCCTGCCCAGGCTGGCTTTGAACTGGGATCCTCAGCTCTCAGCCTCCTGAGTAGCTAGGATTATAGGCGTGAGCCTAATGAGTACATTTCTTATCAAGCATTGTTGCCTCCTTTGTTTCCCCTTCCCATTCCTTCCCATCCCACCCCCCCCACAGTCCCCCTACCCAATCCTCCCCCTACCACCCACCAAAGTTGTAAAGTTCGTTTTTTCGACATAACGACTTGTACATCTTATTGTTGCAATGGGTCCACCTGTATCCCTGTTTAAACAATTTGTTTTTTCCCTTCCCCTCCACAAATTATACCAACATCAAATACAGTGAAAGCAGGTGTTATACCATGGGGGAGGGACATACAAAGCAACAAAGAAATAATCTTACAAATATGTTAGAAACAATCGCATGAAAGAAAAAAAACATTTAAATACTTATCTTGGGGTTCATTTCCCTAACATCAACTTATCTGACCTTTTCTGCTTGACTCAGACATATACTAGTTATTGCAAATAAGGGAAACCATGGGACCTATGTTTCTTTGGGCCTGGCTTACTTTACTTAATATAATTTTTTCCAAGTCTTTCCATTTCCTAACAAATGGGGCAATGTCATTCTTTCTGATGGAGCACAGAATTCCATTGTGTATATATACCACATTTTCTTGATCCATTCATCTACTGAGGGGCATCTGGGTTGGTTCCATATCTTAGCTATGGTAAATAATGCTGCAATAAATATAGTTGTGCTGGTAGCTTTAGTATGGTCTTGTTTGTGATCATTTGGGTAAATGCCCAAAAGTGGGATTGCTGGGTCATAGGGGAGCTCTTTGTGGAGCTTCCTTTTGAGGAACTTCCATACTGCTTTCCAAAGTGGTTGAACAAGTTTCCACTCCCACCAACAATGAAGTAGGGTTCCCTTTTGGCCACTCCCCTCCAGCATCTGTTGTTATTAGAGCTCTTGATTATGGCCATTCTAACTGGGGTGAGGTGGTATCTCAATGTTGTTTTGATTTGCATTTCTTTTATGGCTAGAGAGGGTGAGCATTTCTTCATGTGTCTATTGGCCACCCTTCTTTCCTCTTCAGAGAAACTATTATGATTTTAATCACCATGTAATTTAAACTTTGAAAGCTTTAATTTCCATTTTCTCCCTTCCCCATAGGAAGCTCAGATAATTATAATGCCATATATTTATTCATGGCCAGCCATTTTTAACTGGAGGAATGACATGAAATGAGGGGAAGGTAGAAATGTGGAACATATTCTAATAAAGAAGATAAAAAAATATTTAAGCCGGGCGCTGGTGGCTCACGCCTGTAATCCTAGCTACTCAGGAGGCTGAGATCTGAGGATCGCGGTTCAAAGCCAGCCCGGGCAGGAGAGACCGTGAGACTCCTATCTCCAATAAACCACCAGAAAAAAACCGGAAGTGGCGCTGTAGCTCAAGTGGTAGAGCGCTCGCCTTGAGCTGAAGAGCTGAGGGACAGCGCCCAGGCCCGGAGTTCAAGCCCCATGACCGACAAAAAAAAAAAAAAAAAAAAAAAATATTTAGACCATAGTCCTGTAGGAATGACATAGTTTCTCTATTAGAAGAGAAAGATTTCATAAGTGATAAGGGACTCTACAGTTGGAAGAAGTAGGTACAAAGGAAAAAGCCCTGCTTCTGATTACTGAAATTAGTCCTGTCAGCTTCTAGTTATTTAAACTGGATACTTTTGATTGAGAAACTGTTCATATACTGTATCTCAATTTACTATAATTACAGATTATGTTTCCAATACAATGAGATATATATATATATATATATATATATATATATATATATATAAAAGATTATCTAAGTTGGACACTTAGGAGGCAGATCAGGAGAATCTTGGTTTAAGGCTAGCCTAGGTCAAAGCCTAAGGCCCCATACCAACCAGTGAAAGCTGAGCATGATGACACATGTTATAATCCTAAATAAGCAGGGACTGTAAACAGAAAGATCACAGTATAGGCTAGCCTAGACAAAACATTTTGCTATTGAAAAAATTAACAAAAGCACAGAAGACATCTCTAAGTTAGTGACCACTTGCTTAGCAATCACCAAAACCTCATTTCAAACCCCAGTACCACAATAATCAGTTAATAAATTACAAAACTAAGAAAGGCTGGAAATGTGGCTCATGCTATAGAATACCTACCTAGAAAGCATGAAGCTATGAGTTCAAACCCTAGTACCATCCCTCTATAAAAAAGTTAACTACATCACTGGCAATTCATCATGATCTCTGACACAGATAAAAATCACACAAATCTTATTTTATGGGAAGAAGAAAGAGGTGGGGACAATGGAGAAAATAATAAATTTTAGCCAGGTACCAGTAGTTCACACCTGTAATATTAACTGCTCAGAAGGCTGACATCTGAGGATTGTGGTTTGAAGCCAGCTGAGGCAGGAAAGTCCATGAGACTCTTACTGCCAAGTGATTAGGCAGAAGTGGTGCTATGGCTCAAGTGGAAGCCTAGTCTTGAGCAAAAAAGAGCTCAAGGATTGTACCCAAGCCCAGAGTTTGAGGCCCGGGACAGACAAAAGAATATTTTTTTTTGACTTCTTCAAAAGGAGTGGCAAATTTAGTATATAATGGTAAATGCTATAGGTTTGGGTGTGGTTCATCTCTCAATGTTTCATGTACTAGAATCTCAGTCCTCTGGGATGGTAGGACTAAGAAATGGTAGAACTTTAAGAGATGAGGTCTATTAGAGATAGTTAGGCCGTTTTGAGATGCTGACTTCAGAAGAGATTAATGTTGATCTCATGGAGTAAGTTAGTTCCCAAAAAACGGGTTGTTTTAAACCAGCAAGCCTAACCCTGAAGCTGTGACTTTCCATCTTGTATTCCTTCTCTCCCTCTACCATGAAATAATTTAGGTGAAGAAGCCTAAGCAAGGCTGAAATGATGGGGCTGTCAGATATTGGACTTAAACCTCTTTTCCCTATACATTATTCAGCCTCCAGTATGTTGTTAGAAAAATGGAAAATAGACAAATACACTATGTGTAATCATTAAAGTTCATAAGATATGAACCACTAAGAAACTGATTACAACTTGTTTTTAACATATTGATCTTAAAACATACTTATAGAGTGTGTCGAGACCCCCTGGTCTTTCTAATTGCATGAAGTTGTGTCGCAAGTTGAGGTAGGTGATATCTTGACTGTAGAAGAGATGTTCAGGAACCTCCTCAAGGCTGTAACATGAGAGATCCACTGTACTGATTCGCTGAGACACCACCTAAATAAAGTCAAAAAGATTAGCTTTCTGAGCTAGTACTGAATTTCTTTCATCTTGCACAAGTGAGTGACACACACACACACACACACACACACACACACACACACACACACACACACACACACACACGCTGGGGCTGGGAAGGTAGCTCAGTGGTAGAGTGCTTGCCTTGCATGCATGAGGCCCTGGGTTCGATTCCTCAGCACCACATAAGCAGAAAACGCTGGAAGTGGTGCTGTGGCTTAAGGGGTAGAGCGTAAGCCTTGAGCTGAAGAACTTAGGAACAGTGCCCAGGCCCAGAGTTCAGGCCCCAAAACCAGCAAACACCCCCCCCCACACACACACGTAAACAAACAAAAAAAAATAAGCTGCTTGAAAAACAAAGGTATAAAGTCACAATGTCTCTATAAATAAAAGGCAAAAGAACTGTATATCACACAATGGAATTCTATGCCTCCATCAGAAAGAATGACATTGCCCCATTTGTTAGGAAATGGAAAGACTTGGAAAAAATTATATTAAGTGAAGTAAGCCAGGCCCAAAGAAACATGGGTCCCATGGTTTCCCTTATTTGCAATAACTAGTATATGTCTGAGTCAAGCAGAAAAGGTCAGATAAGTTGATGTTAGGGAAATGAACCCTAAGATATGTATTCAAATGTTTTTTTTCTTTCATGCAATTGTTTCTAACATATTTATAAGATTATTTCTTTGTTGCTTTTTGTATGTCCCTCCCCCATGATATAACCCCTGCTTTCACTGTATTTGATGTTGGTATAATTTGTGGAGGGGAAGGGAAAAAACAAATTGTTTAAATAGGGATACAGGTGGACCCATTGCAACAATGAGATGTACACGTTGTTATGTCGAAAACGAACTTTACAACTTTGGTGGGGGGGGGGGGATGGGGGGGAGGGAATGGGAAGGGATGGGAAGGGGAAACAAAGGAGGAGGCTACAATGCTTGATAAGAAATGTACTCAGTGGGGCTGGGAAGGTGGCTCAGTGGTAGAGCACTTGCCTTGCATGCCTGAGGCCCTGGGTTCGATTCCTCAGCACCACATAAGCAAAAAGAAAAAAGCCGGAAGTGGGGCTGTGGCTCAAGTGGTAGAGCGCTAGCTTTGAGCTGAAGAGCTGAGGGACAGCACCCAGGCCCAGAGTTCAGGCCCCACGACCGGACCCAAAAAAAAAAAAAAAAGAAATGTACTCATTATCTTGCCATGTAATTGTAACCCCTCTGTACAGTATTTTCACAATAAAAAAACTGTATATCACATAAAAATGAAACATTAGCATTTCATCATGTTCACAGTCATACTAGGAATAATGTTAAGATGATTCAAAATAACAGCACAAAACTTTGAAAGTCAGTATCATGTGAAAAATGTGGTCTTTTATAGCCACATTGGCTCTGCCACTTAGTGGCACAGTTTCTTCATCTGTTCTGAGGATAAACTTTGTCTTTCAAAACTTTATTCAGTTTTAAATACATTTCTATTGGGCTTCTGCATCCTTACCTCCTTACTAGGACATCTGAGAGTGAATTAATTACCTTAGAAGCTTGCCGGTGCCACCTCTGGTACTCAGCTACAGTCTCAAAGCTAACATGATAGGTCTGAGCTTGGGCTCCTGCTGAGCTGAATGCAAGGGAGTGCTGCCGGCGCTTCACTTCTTCTATCTGAAGAATGGGGAAAACAAAACAACTGAATAGAAATCCTCCTCAAAAAGCAAAAGGAAAACTGGATGCCAATGGCTCATGCCTGTAATCCTAGCTGCTCAGGAGGCTGAGATCTGAGGATTGAGGTACAAATCCAGCCCAGGCAGGAAAGTCTGTAAGATTCTTATCTCTAGTTAACCACCAGAAAACTGGAAGCGGAGCTATATCTTAAAGTGGTAGAGTGTTAACTTTGAGCAAAAGAGCTCAAGGACAATGCCCAGGCCATGAGTTCAAGCCCAATGACTGCTCCCCCACACACCAAAAAAAAGGACTAACAAGATAGATAATCTAATTTTTTTAATTATAAAGGACCTGAAGAGGCATTTCTCCAAAGAAGACACAAGTGGCCAATAAGCACACAAAATGATGATCCACCTCAATAAACATCAGGAAAATACAAATCAAAACTACAATGAAATACTAGTTCATATCCACTAAGATGGTTAAAATTAAACAGATAATGGCAATTATTATATAATAAATACTGGCAAAGAAGCAGAAAAACTGGAACCCTTGTACACTGCTGATGAAAATGGATAATGGTGTAACCACCTCGAAAAACTGTCAATTCTGGAAGTGGCGCTATAGTTCAAGTGGTACAGCGATAGCCTTGAGCTGAAGAGCTGAGGGACAGCACTCAGGCCCAGAGTTCAAGCCCCACAACCAACAACAACAACAAAAAGAAATGAAAAACTGTCAGTTCTTAAAAAGATCAACATAGCCACTATGACCCAGTAACTCCACTCCTACACTTATACCCAAGAGAATCAAAAACATCCATTTGCACAAAAACTTTCACATGAATCTCACAGCAGCCATAAAGTAGAAACAAAAGGTAGCATATCCATACATATTATCTGACCATAAACAGGATCAAAGTATATTGAGTCGTGTTAGGTGAAAGGCCTCAGTTACAATGAACTATGTACTTATGATTCCATTTATATGAAATACCTAGAACTGGTAAACTGAGAGTCAGAAGATAGACTAGTAGTTGCCTGGGGCTGGGAGGAAATTAAAGGATGAAACTAAAGAATGCAGGATTTCTTAGTCATAAAAAGATTCTAAATAGTTGTACAAATCTGAAAATCTAAAAGACTGTACCCCCACACATTATGGCCTGTGTGCTCACCCACTGGTACACACACACTTGCTCTCAAGCTCCTACTCTCTCTCTTCTCATTCTCCCCTCACCCTGCTACCTCTAGCCATCTGCCAATGAGTCACACATTAAGAAACCCAGAGTAAACAATGATCCCATCAGCAACACTTTTGCTGTGTTACCAACAAAGGAACATATCTCTTGTCCTCCAGAGTTCCAACTGAGGAGGCTGGGCATAAGTACACACTCTTTACTGCAGGGGATCTTTATCAAGCCCTAGAGTCCACTGAAAGCTCTTTCACTAGGTTAAGAAAAAACCTCCCCTGACTCCTATTTTTGGAGTGGTAGTAGGGATTCATGGCACAAAATTGCTCTTCAAAGGAAGACCAGTAGATGTGGAGGTGTATGCCTGTAATCCCAGCTTTCAGGAGGTTGAGGAAGAAAACCCATTTAAAGCCAGCTTGAGCTACACAGCAAGATCCTATCTCAAAAACAAAAGCCCAAGAAACTCTTCTTCAAACTGTAATAACACAACACATATTGCTGTAATGAAGATTAACTCCTTTTATAGTCATAGAACCACTTATTTCTTTGGCATCATATGTTGATATTATCATACCTACTGAATCTTGGCAGATAAGCTGGAAATTTACAAGTATAACTTGTAAATTTCAAGTTATACTTGTAAATTACATTTCTGGTGCCAATTAAAGAGTGAACCGAATGACAGAAACACAAAATACTCTGAACAAAAATTCATATTGAAATGATTCATTAAAATTAAGTGAGCTTCATGGCATTCAATTGTGACATTCACAACACAATAATTTTTCATGTAATAAATCACTGCCATTGAATAAGTCTATGTCAAAACAAAAGATCTTATTGAAATGAAGATCAGATAATGTTCTGGAATAAGCTTCTCTTTTCAATATTATAGAATGTTTCACAGAAAAAGTATAGAAAGTCCCCTAACACCAAACATGAAGAAATGTTTGTGAATCTTCCAGGAAAATTATGTTGATTTCCTATGAAATTTTGCTAATTTTTCATTACATTTTGACACTATATTACTATATATATAAAACTATATATACATATAACTAAAATTATTAAATATTCATAATTAATTGTTGCTTTTACCATTTCCAGTAAGTTTCTTTATCTCTACTAACGCTTTTTCCATTCAAAGAATTTGAGGAAGCCAGGTGCTGGTGGCTCACACCTGTAATCCTAGCTATTCAAGAGGCTGAGATCTGAGGTTCCATTTTGAAGCCAGCCCAAGGCAGGAAAATCCATGAGACTCTTATCTACAATTAAGCACCAAAAGCCAGAAGTGTAGCTGTGGCTCAAGTAGTAGAGTGTTAGCCTAGAGCAAAACTACTCAGGGGCAGTGTCCAAGACCTGAGCCCAAACCCCAGTACCAGTACCAGTACCCCCCTACACACACACACACACACACACACACACACACACACACACACACACACACACGTAGTAAGCTAGTGGCTCACACCTATAATCCTACCTACTTGGGAAGCTGAGACTTGGAAGATACCAGTTCAAAGGCAACCCAGAAAGAAAAGTCCACAAGACTCCATTTCCAATTAACAAACAAAAAGCCAGATTGGAGGCTTGGCTCAAGTGGTTGAATACCAGCCATGAGCAAACAAACACAAGTTCCTAAAAGTTCAATCCCTTAATACGATTTCTTCCAAGTCTGACATAGGTCCCATGGTTTCCCTTATTTCCAATAATTAGTATACATCTAGAATAATCTTAGCAAATGAGCAGAATGGCTCAATAACTATGTACATATGACCATATAAGTGAAATTAACTCCAAGACATGGACACAAGAGGTTTTTCTTTGTTGTTGTTGTTTTTAATGTACTATGTGATTTCTTGTTTCTTTTGTATATTCTTCCCCCTATGGTCTATCCCGTTGTCACTGTATTTGATTTTGGTACCCTGGTATTGTACATATCTTTATCTGAATTAGGGAAGGGAAGGGGAACAACAGAATGGTGAGACATAGGGGGAGCCTATGCAACAGCAATATTCACAAGACAATAGGTTGGAAATGACTGTACAATTTGGGGAGTGGGGGTTGGGCTGGCCTTGAGCAGAAGAGCTAAGGGACAGTGCTCAGGCCCAGAGTTCAAGCCCCATGACCAACCAAAAAAAAAAAATCAATAAAAAAAAATATATATATATAAAAAAGTTCAATCCCTAGTATTGGCAAAAGAACATAAAAAAGAAAGACAAGAAGAGAAAGAAACAAAAAGAAAAGATTGTTTTGGGGAGGACAGTTTTACTAAAGAAAATTTAGGATACTTAAAAATTCAGACTTTTTAAATGCACTGATTCAAAGTGGGCTGTCTAATCTATCTTGATAATGTTAATACCCAAAATATCCCATGCTCCTTTGCAGTCAATCCCTTCCCTGTAACCACTGATCTATTTTCTATCATTATAGCATTTTTGTTTTTTCCCTTTTACAGATTTTCATATAAGTGGAAACATGGTAAGTAGATGTTGGTATCTAGCTGCTTTTTCTTACAGTAATGTCTTCCAGATTTGATCCTTGTGTGTGTCAGCAACTCATTCTTTTTCACTGCTAGGCAGTATTCCATTGTACAGATCATATCTATCGTTCATTAGTTAATGAACACTTGGGTTGTTCCTGATTTGGGCTATTATAAAGCTGCTATGAATATTCACTTGCAAGTCCTTATAAGAATGTGTTCATTCTTCTTAGATAAATAACTAGGAGTAGGACTGCTTGGTCATCTGATAAGCATGTTTAATTTTACAAGAAACAACAAACTGGGGCTGGGAATGTGGTTTAGTGGTAAGAGTACTTGCCTAGCTTGCCTAGCATACATGAACCTGGGTTCAATTGCTCAGTACCACATAAAACATAAAAAGCTGGAAGTGACACTGTGGCTCAAGTGGTAGAGTACCTTGAGCAAAAGATGCTCAGGGACAATACCCAGGCCCTGATTTCCAGCCCCAGGATGGAAAGGAAAAGAAAGGAAAGGGAACAGGAAAGGGAACAGGAAAGGGAAAGGGAAAGGGAAAGGGAAAGGGAAAGGGAAAGGGAAAGGGAAAGGGAAAGGGAGAGGGAGAGGGAAAGGGAAAGGGAGAGGGAGAGAGAAAGAGAACGAAAGAGAGAAAAGAAAGAGAGAGAGACAGACAGAGGGAGGGAGGGAGAGAGGGAGGGAGGGAGGGAGGGAGGGAGAGGGAGAGAGGAAAGGAAGGCTTGTTTTCCCAAGTAACTTTATTCCTACCAATGATATAAAACTGGTTCAGGGTACTGGGAAGGTGGCTCAGTGGTAGAGTGCTTGCCTCACATGTATGAGGCCCTGGGTTGGATTCCTCAGCACCACGTAAGCCGAAAAAGCCGCAAGTGGCACTGTGGCCCTAGTGATATAGCGCTAGCATTGAGCTGAAGAGCTGAGGGACAGCACCAAGGCCCAGAGTTCAGGCCCTATGACCAACAAAACTTATTCAGTTACTCTACATCTTTGCCAAACTTGGTATTTAACAGTTGTTTTTTTTTAATTTTAGCCATTCTAGTGATATATATCAATGTGATTTTCATTTTAATTTCCCTAATGACTAATGGTGCTGAGGATCTTTTCATATGTTTATTTGCAGTCTGCCTATCTTCTGGGTAAAGGGTCTATTCAGGTATTTTCCTCATTCTTTACTGGATTATTTTTATTAACTAGTTGCAAGTTATTTATATATTCTAGATACAAGACCTTTGCTCCAGATCAACTTCCACAAATAAGCTTCAATGGCATTAATTATTAGAACTACACTAATTTTCTTTTGCTTGTTATTTAACTAGTACATATTTTCCTATCATTTCATTTTCAACCTTCTAAGTATAGTTTTAAGTTTGTCTTACAAACAACAAATAGGATTGAAATAACACAATTTGATAATCAGTTATTGTGATTATCACACAATTAGATTTTTATCACTACAGTTTATGCTAATTTACCATGCTAACTACCCATGCTCCTTTTACCCAATTTTACAATCAGTTTTCCTTTCTAGTAATTCTTAAAAGCTTTAAATTCATATTTGACAAGTTTTCTAACAAAGTTTAAAGTTATGTGGTTTTTATATCTTCCAGGCATATCCCTCATCCCAAGGCAGTATCACAATGTACTTACGTGGGACATAGCCATATCTTATACTTTTCTTTAGGGTAGTTAGAAAAATTTTAAAAAAATCTTATCCAGGCACTGGGACTCATGCTTGTAAACCTACCTACTCTTAGATCTGAGAATCTTGGTTCAAAGCCAGCCTGGACAGAAAAGCCTATAAGACTCTTATCTTCAATTAACCAGCAAAGAGCTAGCAGTGAAGTTGTGGCTCAAGTAGCACAGCGCTGCCTTAAGTGTAAAAAGCTAAGTGAGAGTGCTTCCTACTTTGAGCCACACCTCCACTCCTGGTTTGAGGGTAGTTAATTAAAGATAAGTGTCTCCAGGACTTTTCTACCTGGACTGGCTTCACACCTGGATCCTCTAATCTCAGCTTTCTGAGTAGCTATGATTACAGGTGTGCGTCACCAGTGCCCAGCTTTGAAGTCCTCTTTAATTTACGCTATTTATGACATTCAATGGTCAAACAAAATAAAATTATATATAACTTACTTTGAATATTAACATGTATGTTTATGGACACCAGTCACTCTGTTTATCTAATTAGTAAGTATACTCCTTTTTCTAGATGCAGAAGTGGTATATCTCTCTGGCTGCTGCACTAAGGCTCATGACCACCCCAGACTCTCAGTCCTAATCTAGTGAGGAAATAAAAGAAACTAGAAGGAATCTATTTTTGGAACTGATATTGGTAGCTAACTTCTAGTTTCTAAAGACAATTTCTCATAGTAGTATCCCTTATCTACTTCTGGTGTTGTTATTGGCAACTAGACCAGTGCCCAATAGCAAAAGCGAAGGTGTTTCATTATAGGCAGTTCTGCAGCAGGATTTACAGGCATTGATGGCCTTTTGAATCTCCCAGAGATTTAATCTTCAATGATGCTCATACTGGCTTCTTTGAAAAGATAGAGGAAAAAAACCTGTGAAACTATGTGGTATTTTCTTGATTTTTTTTCCTTAAATTAAACCTTGAGAAATGCTATATCAAGCTACTTTATCACTGAGTTATATAGTCCCAGCCCGATTTTATTAATGATCAAATGAATAACTCATCTTTGTGAGTCTTACCTTTCCCCCAACCAAAGGCAAAATGTGCATCTTTCCTGTTTGACAGTCCTTTACTGAGGAAACAATAAGGCAGGTACCACAGAGAACAACTAGGCGTTCAGCCCACTTATGCAGCTGAGTCTTTCCTTTGCGTACATTATAGATGCCAGACAGTAGGATTCGATCCAGATGATCCATCTGGCATGGTTTTTCTGAAAAGAAAACAGTACTTCAGAATATACCGTTTAAAGTAGTATAGCACTGGAAGGGAAAAGGAGATTATTATGTGCCAGCATTTGGCAATCTTATTTATAGATATAAGTAACCAAGCAATATGGATTTTACAAAGTAAGATCTCAGTCCCAAAACAACACTCCCCACTCACATAATGGAAATACTGTGACTTTTGATGGATCAACACTTCATTTCATATGTAACTATTAAACCTTCTTCATATAGCCATCTCTCATGCAGAGAAAAGCAGTATGGCAGAGAAGATCATGAACTTTGAAGTCAGACACAGCTGAATTTGAATACTAGTTCTGACAGTTATTTTGTGCCCTTAAACTACCTATCTTACGATTTTCCTTTCTTTACTTACAAAATTTGCATTCCATCACTGCATCATGATTTGGAGTTTAGGTTTTATTTTTATTTTTTTGTCTCTCATGGAGCTTGAACTCAAGGCCTATGTGCTGTCCCTCAGCTCTTTCACAAAGGCTAGTGCTCTACCACTTGGAACCACAGTACCATTTCCAGTTTTCTCATGGTTAATTGGAGATAAGAGTCTCATGGATTTTCCTGCCCAAGCTGGCTTTTAACTGTGATCCTCAGATCTCAATCTCCTGAGTAGCTAGAATTACAGGCATGAGCCACCAGTGCCTGGCAGTTTAGAAATTATTAACCCACTACCCTCATGTAGTTCTTTTAAAAATAATGTGCCGTAGTAGGCAGTTTTATGTACAAAACATGGAATCAATGACAGCCATTAATGATATTAGTCTATTTCAGAAAGAAGAAAGGAAAAACTAATGGCGTTCTCTCCCTTTGTACAAAATTCTCTATCTCCATTCCTCATGAGGAAAAGTTTATGGGTGATATTTGAATGAAGTGCTCCTATCACAGTGGTGGGAAACTGACACATTAGTGTACAAGCTTCTCTTTAAGCACCCTCCCTATCATCAGAAGTCATATGACTGAGATACAGTAAAAAAATACATTGGTACAGATAGAGATACAAGTTCTTGGTAAAAGTACTTCCAGAAACAGACAAGTACCATTCACAAAATGAAAGGAGCAACAGGAATATGAGATATGCAAACAGTAAACTGAGTTGAAAAACCAGAGTACATTGTAGATGTTCACACAGGATTGATAGTGTAATATCCACATCACTTTGCCCACTTAACTAGGTGTTTCCCTAATGGAATATACAGAAATGACTGAGACTACTTCAAAACCTCAAAATTATATTACTTAATAAAATCCCATATGTCAACATCAGACTTATTAGATAGCATTTCTCCTCATACTGTAAGCAACCCTTCAACTTATATTCTAAAGTCTACCTTTCTTTTTTGTTGTTGTTGGTTTTTTTTGGTGGGGGGGGGTCTGGTCGTGGGGCCTGAACTCTGGGCCTGGGCCCTGTCCCTCAGCTCTTCAGCTCAAGGCTAGCACTCTACCACTTGAGCCACAGCGCCACTTCTGGCTTTTTTCTTTTTGCTTATGTGGTGCTGAGGAATCGAACCCAGGGCCTCATGCATGCAAGGCAAGAGCTCTACCGCTGAGCCACCTTCCCAGCCCCTAAAGTCTACCTTTCTTAAGGTGGTTGGTTCTACCAAGTCTGTATTTCTGAATCTCTAGGTCTATAGCTACAGGTAGTTTATACCTACCTGCTGGACATCCCCAAATGGGTGTTCACTGTTACTTAAAATTAAGCCATCACCATCCCTACAAATCAGCTCCTTCTTATATCTCCTGAAGCCACCCAGTCTCACAATCAGAGTCTGCTTCTACTCTTGGTTCTCTTCCTCCACTTTCTGTTTCTGACAACCATTAACTTCCTGATTATTCTTTTGGAGAGTCTCTTACAGAAAAGACTGTTTCCTATTCCCTAATTCAGATGCCCTTTAATTCATCCCTGCATTATCTACCTAGCTACTAGATTCATCTTCCTCTGGCTCACTGATATCACAATGCACCAATGAAAGTTAAACTGATAGCACACTCAAGGCCCCAGGCAATAACCAAGGAGTCTAACGCTCATTACGAAGCTATTTACTTCTGAAGAGCGCAGGGATGAACAGCACCCAGGCCCAGAATTCAAGCCCCAGGACCGACAGAAAAAACAAAAAACGAAGCTATTTACTTCTTATGTTGGTGGTGGTGGTGGTCTTACAGCCTGAACTCTGGGCCTGGGCACTGTCCCTCAGCTCTTCACCTCAAGGCTAGCACTCTACCACTTGAGCCACAGCACCATTTCCAGCTTTTTTTTTCTGCTTATGTGGTGCTGAGGAATCGAACCCAGGGCATGCATACAAGTCAAGTACTCAACCACTGAATCACCTTCCCAGCCCATTTCCGCCTTTTTCTGCTTATGTGGTGCTGAGCAATTGAACCCAGGGCCTCATACATACTGAGCCACCTTCCCAGCCCTAAAGCTATTTACTTGTAAGAGAATACTTCAAAAATATTTTGTCTCTAGATTCAGAATTTGAGCAAGATAAGAAGGAAGCATACCTTTTTGTGATGGTTTTTAATGTGTCCACACATTTTCTGATATGCCTCCCTTGAAAGGTTAGAGTCTAGTTACCATTCCTCTCTCTCACTAAGACATCCATGTGTGTGTTGGGGGAAGGGGGAGTTCCAATCCCTGGGGATAGCTAGCTGCCCTGCAGCCCTATGGAAATGTATACATAATGAAGTGCAGAGTACAAACCTTGACCAAAAAAAGGTCAGGGACAGTGCCCAGACCCCAAGTTCAAGCTCTAGGACTGGCACTAAATAAACTAATGGACTAAGTCAATAATTTAGGAAATAAGAACAAGGAATCTTAACACATGGTTATGCCTACATATGTTAATATTTTAATCCTTTAGTAAGTGTCATATTAATTTAAAACTATAAGGTGTCAAATAGTACTGTCTTACTAGGTCTATGACATTAAGCACAATTTGGAAAGTTGAAGGAGCCAGGCACCAGTGGCTCACACCTGGAATCCTGGCTACTCAGGAGCCTGAGATCTGAAGATCGCCAGAAAGAGCAGAAAAGTTCCTCTGAGACTCTTACCTCCAAAAAAGCCAGAAGTGACTCTGTGGCTCAAGTAGAAAGATAGTCTTGAGTACAAACAGGCTTAGGGACAGCACCTAGGCCCTGAGTTCAAGCCTCAGGACAGGGAAAAAACTTGAAGGAAGGGCTGGGGACATAGTTCTACAAGTAAAGCACCTGCCTAGCAAGAGTACAAGGCCCTGTTTAAAACCCAGAATTTCAAGGAAAAAAACCTGAGGGTAGGTGGAAACATAAATAATCAACTTAAAAGTAGTGAAGATATTCACAAAGCCATTGATAAATGCTTACCACCATAAAATCGAATCATACAGCTGAGGTCAGGATTTGTAGCCTCCTCCTGTATGCGCACAGGATCATCAAATCCCAGCCTAGATAAGTAGTCATAAACAATCTGAAGAGGTCGCTCAGTAGGTTCCAGTTTCCTGCTTCCACAATTCAAAAGAAAAAATATTTAATAAAACTGCTTTTAATTTTATATATCTTTCAATAAATATACTCTTAGTTTTTATTTCAAAATAAAGATCTTCTCCAATAGCATATTATACAACTACCAAACTTTTGGGATCTCAGGGTCTCTTTATATTCATTAAGAAAATTGAACTGGAACCTGGGGAAGGGAGGGAGGGGATGGTAGGGGGAAAACAATGGAGGGGGTAACAATGCTCAAGAGGAAGTGTACTCATTACCTCACTCATGTAACTGTATAGTATCTTTACAATAAAAAAAAGAAAAAAAAAAGAAAATTGAACTGGGACTATATAACTCAGTGATAAGCTACTTGATATAGCATTTCTCAAGGCTTAATCCCCATGAAGTGGCTCTGTAGTTCAAGCTGTAGAGCACTCGCCTTGAGCTGAAGAGTGCAGGGACAGCGCCCAAGCCCAGAGTTCAAGCTCCGTGACTGACCAAAAAAAAAAAAAAAAGGCTTAATCCCCAGCACAGAAAATGAGGTTCAGAGAGTCTTATGAGTAGTACTCAAACTAGTGTTTGTATCATTACAAAATCAATCTTTTATTGCTGAAATAATTCATTCAGAAGAGAGCTCAGAGCATTACACACACACACACACACACACACACACACACACACACACACACACACACACACACACACACACACACACACACACACACACACACTCATACCATGGAACCTAAAAAGTCATGTTTCTAGATTACTATATTCCATCACATATAATACACCATCATTCAAAAGAATGGTTGGTCATGGGGTTTGAACTCGGGGCATGGGCACTGTCCCTGAGCTCTTTTGCTCAAGGTGAGTGCTCTACCACTTGAGCCACAGTGCTACTTCTGGTTTTTGAGTGGTTTTGAGCCACTAGGACCTGGCAGAAACAACATTTTTTTATGCACCACTGTTGTATAATAAAAAGTATAACTGGACTTTGTCTCTGGCTCCTGGGAAATAAAACTCTAAATGCTAAATAGAAGTACCTTTGTTATTCAAAGACCCACCCCCTGAATTTATGCTAAGAGACAAGGTGATGTAGGCTGAGACCTAGACACCAGAAAGACCACCATCAGCAAGAATTTTGGACCAGCCTGACATGGGTGGGTGAGACATGGGGACACATCGGGGCTCAATCACATGGGCAATAATTCAACTGGTCATGCTTTTGTAATAGAATTCCAATTTAAAGCTCTATATGAACTAGATATTGGTGGTTCACGCTTGTAATCCTAGTTACTCAGGAGGCTGAGAACTGAGGATCACAGTTTGAAGCCAGCCCGGGCAGTGAAGTCCAGGAGACTCTTATCTCGAATAAACTACTCAGAAAAAGCCAGAAGTGGCACTGTGGTTCAAATGGTAAAGGGCTATCCTTGAGCAAAGAGGCTCAGGGACAGAGCCCAGGTCCTGAGTTCAAGCCCAAGTAGCAGCCTGCATGTGCACACTGGCGCCCCCGCACGTACACACGCACACACACAATTCTGTAGAAACTCAATGGGCCTGGGCACTGTCCAGCTCTTCAGCTCAAGGAGAGCACTCTATCACACCACAGCACCACTTCTGGTTTTCAAGAGGTTAATTGGAGATAAGAGTCTCACAGACTTTCCTGCCTGGACTGGCTTTGAACCTTGATCTCAGCCTCCTGAGTAGCTAGGATTCCGTGTGTGAGCCACAAGCGCCTGGCTATTTTATTTTTAATAGGGTCTTTCACTTTTGTCCAGGGCCAGTTTGGGACTATGATCCTTTTATTTGTGCATCCTGCCAAGCTAAGATCACAGGCCCAAACCATTATGCCCAGTTGGATGAGATGAGAGGGATCATGGATGAGATGGAGTCATGATTATTACTCCAGCTGACCTCAAATCATGATCCTCCTGATCTCTGGCTTTAAAGTAGCTGGAATCATACCTATGCACAGTGGCTAAAAGTGTTTTTTTTTCTGTTAATTTTAAGACGTCACCAAGCAAGTTAATGACGGAAAGATTAGAACTCAGGATCCAAATCCCACAAGTGTTCTTTTACAAACACCCTATTAGTTCTCACTTTATCTTAAAAGATGGCTATCAAACACTCAGAAATCTTAGTCATTTTGATGACTAATAGCAGATACATGACCATGAATCAAAGGGCAATTCATTTTATAACATATGATGTAGTTACAACCCCATGTCATTCGTCACAGAAATAAACAAGTCAATTAAAAGACTCATATGGAAGCACAAAAGGCTCCATAGAGCAAAAGTAATCTTGACCAAAAAGTGCAATGTTAGAGGTATCACAATGTTGTAAATTTCAATTATATTACAGAGCACAGTAACAAAAACATGCTGATAATAGATAGAAAGACCAAAAGGACAGAATAGGAGACCAAGAAAGACAATCTATCACACAGTTGCTACCATCTAATTTTTTACCAAAAACATACATAAGAGAAAAACAGGAGGATATAAAGTTTAATACATGATAAAAGCCCAAATGTGTAATTATTAAGTGTATGTGTGAAAGATCTGGAGAAAAGAAAATCTTCAAGGATGCGTGCCATCATCATCTGGTGCCATCACGCCAACCAATGCCTAGCTTTAACTCTTAGGTTGATATTTAACCCTCTTAACCTCACTTTCCACATCTATAAAATAGAGATAGCTTACCTCACAAGATTATTGACATTTGGATAGTTTCTTTTTATATCTTTTCATTTTCCAAAATTTCTTCAATGAATACTTTATACTTCAAGTAATTAGCAAAAAAGGTTCTCAAAATGATCATGCCTAGAGGGCCAACTACCTTATAAAAAGCTATTCTAAAGAAAGTACTTACTCCTCTGATTAGATAACCAGAGGCTGAACTCCAGTATTAACAGCTGAGCAAAAGATCTAAAGAAGATATGGAAATAGTCATAAGTTAGCTGTAAAACCGAGTAAGAAGACTGCTGTGGCAGCTCTTTTCCTGCAGAGCCTTTACTCAAAAGGAAGGAAAAAGTTCTGCCTTGAATGTTAGGCATTCCAACTGCCTCACAGTACCTGCCTGATCATGAGCAGATTTCTGGACCTCTAACAAAGCCTGTCTTCCTTATCTGAAAGGAATGAAGCTACCTCCTTTGTAGTTCTTACAGAGGTTAAAGATGAAAATGGACATATAACACTAAGCACACTGGCTAGAACGAGCAATCACTCATCTTAGTTGGAACCTATCACCATCCTCCTTAGTTATTTAGTTAACATAAGCTCCTTCTGTAACAACTAAAACGTACACAGTCAAATCACAGTTCGATGTTTCCATTATTTTTAGTCAATTATGTCTTCAAAGAACTATTTCATTATAAATTATCAAGGATACAGGGGTAAAAAGAAACATACTTTCCAATTTAAGTGTAGATTAGATTCTCATGATAAACTATTTCACATCTGAATTCTTACCTAATTGCACTAGTAAGAGCACAACAATTCCAGGGGGAGTTTCACCAGCACGTCTAAGATCTTTGTACATGCACACATTAGTAAACAAATGAGTAAGTCATGTGCTTAAATACGTGAATGCAATCAATCACTACTAGCTACAATCTAGGTCAAGACTTTCCACCTGATAAAATTAGATCAGAATCAGTGTTAAGATTTAGAAAAGCCTAAGGATCACTCAGTCTGATCCTTTTATTGAACAAATGGATTTAGGAAATGTAGAGAACAAGGAAAACATTCAAATGCTAATCTACTTTTTTAGGATTTAGTCCAAATTCAAAAAAGAATACACAGGAAACCTCAGTTTACACCTTGAAAATTACATTAATTTTCAGCTCAGCAAAAGGTGTTACTATTATTACCACACTTTCAAGGTGTAATTGGGAACTTCACTTCTCACTTAACAGGATTGAATCTACAGCTCTGAATTCTGTTTCAAGACATTTCAGTATTATAGTAAACAGGCAGAACAAAAAATAATGGTTAGTCATTTAAAAAGCTCTTATTTGGCATCTAATTCAAATAACCAATATTTTTCTTGTACCAGTCCTGGGGCTTGAACTCAGAGCCTGGGAGCTGTTCCTGAGCTTTTGTGTTCAAGGCTAGCACTCTATCACTTGAGCCACAGCTCCTCTGCTGGCTTTTTGGTGATTAATTGTAGATAAGAATCCCCCCCCCACCCCCCCCCGCCAAAAAAAAAAAAGAATCCCACAGGCTTTCCTGTCCAGCCTGGCTTTGAACCATGATCCTAAGATCTCCTGAGTAGATGGATTACAAGAGTAAATTTTTCCTCATTTAATAAGATATTGGCTACAGGTTTGTCATGTATACCCTTTAATTTGTTGTGATACATTCCTTCTGTTCCTAGTTACTTCAGATCTTTTATCATAAAAGGATCTTGAATTTTTTTTTTTTTTTTTGTCAGTCATGGGGCTTGAACTCTGTTGGGCGCTGTCCCTGCCCTCTTCAGCTCAAGGTGAGCGCTTTACCGCTTGAGCCACAGCGCCACTTCTGGTTTTCTAGTGGTTTATTGGCGATAAGAGTCTCACGAAGTTTCCTGCCTGGGCTGGCTTTGAACCGCGATCCTCAGATCTCAGCCTCTTGAGTAGCTAGGATTACAGGAGTGAGCCACCGGTGCGGCTAGTATCTTGAATTTTAAAGTTGAATCAAAGAGTTCTTTTGCATCATGAGACAACTATGAGATTTTCTTCATGCTTATATATAAAAACTTTAAAAATGAATGGCTTTTAAGCCTATGGAAACATGCTCAACTTCACTGATCAAAAAAAAGTTAAAGGAAAAAAAAAAAAAAGTTAAAGGGCCAGGTGCCTGTGGCTCAGGCCTCTAATCTGAGGATCTCCGTTCAAAGCCAGCCCAGGCAGGAAAGCCGGTAAGACTCTTATCTCCAATAAACCACGAGAAAACCGGAAGTGAGCTGTGGCTCAAGCGGTAGAGCACTCGCCTTGAGTGGAAGAGCGCAGGGACAGCGCTCAGGCCCAGAGTTCAAGCCCCACGACTTACCAAAAAAAAAAAGGTTAAAGGGCTGGGAAGGTGGCTCAGTGGTAGAGTGCTTGCCTTGCATGCATGAGGCCCTGGGTTCAGTTCCTCAGCACCACATAAACAGAAAAAGCCAGAAGTGGTGCTGTAGTTCAAGTGGTAGAGTGCTAGCCTTGAGCTGAAGAGCTGAAGGACATCGCCCAGGCCCAGAGTTCAAGCCCCACAACTGACAAAAAAAACATAAACAAAAAACATTAAAACAACCAAACAGAAAAATGATTGTCTTTAGAACACTGACTCTAGGGATCTCTTATTTTAAAACTGTCATCAGGGGCTGAAGGTTTAGTTCAGTAGTAAAGCACTTGTCTATCATGAATAAAGAAATCAATAACATAAAAATTGCTAATGATCACTGCTATTTACAAACAGGATGTGCTCAAGCATGAATATATTTATTTATTTACATATAAAATGTAATGCTTAAAATGTTTTGGAGAGGGCTGGGCAGGTGGCTCAGTGTTAAGAGTGCTTGCCTTGGGCTGGGAAGGTGGCTCAGTGGTAGAGCGCTTGCCTTTGCATGCCTGAGGCCCTGGGTTCGATTCCTCAGCACCACATAAGCAAAAAGAAAAAAGCCAGAAGTGGCGCTGTGGCTCAAGTGGTAGAGCGCTAGCCTTGAGCTGAAGAAGAGCTGAGGGACAGCACCCAGGCCTAGAGTTCAGGCCCCACAACCGGACCCAAAAAAAAAAAGAGTGCTTGCCTTGCATGCATGAGGCCCTGGGTTCGATTCCTCAGCACCACAAAAGCAGAAAAATCCAGAAGTGGCACTGTGGCTCAAGTGGTAGAGAGCTAGCCTTGAGCTGAAGAGCTGAGGGACAGCGCCCAGGACCAAAGTTCAGGCCTCACAACTGACCAAAAAAAAAAAAAAAAATGTGTTGGAGAAAGTAAGGGAAAATGTGTACACTGTTATATTTTGAATGGAACTATAAATCTGCAGGGGGCAAACTTACAATAGGCCATAACCTTTGACACTTCGGCACTTTCACTTCTGGAAGTTTATGTTAAACATAGACTCCCACATATAAGGGCTATCACAGGTATAAGGACATTCACTGTAGCAGTGTTGGTACTAGCTAAAATTTGGTAATGAAAAACTGGAAAAGAGGGAAGGAGAGACATTGTCCAAAAAGAAATGTACTCATTACCTGACTTATATGACTGTAACCCCTTTATACATCATCTTTGTAATAATAGTTAACAAAGAAACAAAAAAATTTAGTAACAGGTTGAATGCTTGTAATAAGAGATTGGCTAAATTATGGCAGACTGATAAAATAAAATATTATAGGCATTTAACAAATGACAAATATAAAATATTAATATAGAAAAAATAAGAGCTTTAGATCAACAATGTTATATATAACATTTTTTTTAATTTCACATACAGAAGCAGACTTCAACATGAGCACAGATATGCTTCATAGCACAGACTATACCCACCTTGCATAAGAAACTGGTAATAAGTGCCTTTTTAAAAAGGTCTGGGTTCTCCAGTGGCTCAAGCCTGTAATCCTAGCTATTCAAGAGGCTGAGATCTGAGGATCACAGTTCAAAGCCAGCTTGGCAAGAAAAGTCTGTGAGATGTTTATCTCCAATAAACTACTCAGAAAAAGTTGGAAATGGCTCTGTGGCTCAGGTGGTAAAGTTCTAGCCTTGAGCAAAAGAAGCTCAGGGACAGCACCCAGGCCCAGAGTTTAAGCCCCAGGACTGGCCAAAAAAAATTGTCTATGTAGCTGAGGAGTAGGCAACACATAAGGTTCTGCTTCTTACTCTATATCTTTTAGTACATCTCAATCTCACTCTATTTACACTTATCCAAAAAAACAACCTTTAAAATTTTTTTAAGTTTAACTATCTAACCTATGATGTATTCCAAATAAAATAACAAATTTTCCTTCATGACAAATTTTCAATTTAACAGTCATAAAATCAACATTTCAAGAGAAATTTTTTCTCGTCTAGTGACTCTGTAATCAACATCAGTTTCCATATGATTAAAAACTTAAAATCTACCTGGGCTCCAGTAGCTAACTCCTGTAATCCTATCTACTCAGAAAGCTGAGATCTGAGGATCACAGTTCAAAGCCAGCCTGGGCAGGAATGTCCATGAAACTCTTATCTCCAATTAACCACCAGAAAAGCAGAAGTGGCACTGTGGATCAAGTGGTAAAGCACTAGCCTTGAGCTGAAGAGCTCAGGGACAGCACCCAGGCCCAGAGTTGAAGACCCATGACCGACAAAAAAAAAAAAAAAACTTTAAAATTTATTTCCAAGCAGAATGTATGTTACTGACAGTGAAGCAGATTTAGCATGGTAAAATTCAAACCTTAGCTGGGCATGCTGGCACACACCTATAATCCTACCACTTGGGAAACTGAGTAAGAGGCCAGTCTGGAATATAGAGAGAGACTCCATTTTAAAAGAAAAAAAAGGAAAAATCCATACCAAAACTTACCTAACCAAGTCTCCGTGAAGCTGTAAGTAAAGACTTTCTCTTCCCTCTCCAGCACATATTTCTGATGCTGGTGTCTCTACTGTGCAAAGGACAAGATGTAAGTCTGAGGAGAAAGAGGAAGAAGAGGAAGTAGAAGAGGAGGAAGAGGTGGTAGTAGTTGCGGTGGCAGTGGTGGTATCCGCTCCATAAAGGTAAACACAGCCTCTCTTCACATCTTCTTTCAGCCAGTCTCTTTCTCGAGAACCAAACCTACTTCTTCTATTTAAACAATTTCTGCTCCCATTACGTTTCATATTTCTCTACAAAAATTACCAAGAGAAAGAAATAATTAGAATGTTTCATCCCACCTCTACATTTTATATTCACCACCTCTGCCCAAACACTCCTCCTCCTGCCACCAGATCTCCTAGGTTTGCCATTCTCATTCTCAGCCCAGATAGCTTTCCTTACTGTTCATACCTCTAGTCATCATCAACTCTGATCCTCTTTTTTTCTGTTTTCAGAACAGTGTCAGGAGCAACAAAAGACTTACATACCTATTACCCAACTTGTAGAATTTTTTTTCAGTATTTTCCCTATTTAGTTCAGATCATTATTCCAAAGAACATTCTCTATGTTTGTGTAATTCCTACATTTACAGCCAAGGCTACCTGGTACCACACCAAAATCTCCACTTCCTCTCTCTCCAGGAAAACAACATAGTACTGTACTTGGTATTTAGTATTTTGTGGATTTTTTTATGTTTGCCATATATGTATACCATAAATAAATGTGTGTATGTGTGCATGGGCGCACTTGTATTCAGGGCCTGGGTGTTGTCCCTTAGCTTTTTTGCTCAAGGCTAGCATGCTGCCACTTGAGCTATACCTCCAGTTTCAGTTTTATACTAGGAAACTGGAAATAAAGAGTTTCATGAGCATTTCTGCCCAGCTGGCTTCAAACCATGATCCTTAGATCTCAATCTCCTGACTAGTGCCCAGCTCATAAAGTCTTTCTTTCTTTCTTTTTTTTTTTTTTTGGTCGGTCGTGGGGCTTGAACTCTGGGCCTGGGCGTTGTCCCTCAGCTCTTCAGCTCAAGGCGAGCGCTCTACCACTTGAGCTATAGCGCCACTTCCCCAGCTCATAAAGTCTTTACAATAGCATTTTACCTCTTTTAAAACTTTATCTAAACCTTAACATTGGCTTAGAAATATATATCTATGTAAATAGAGCAGCTCATGCATAAGAACACACCACAACTTAGCCATTCTCCCATTGATGACAGTTTGTTTCCAATGCTTCATTGACAGAAACAGCCCTTCAATAAAAACGCTGTGTTTTCATACAAATTTGTAAGTTTTCCTAAGGTCTTAACCTTTTACCTCATAGTCCAAATAAGCAGATACAGTGTTGATGCAATATTGCCCAAATATTCTTTCTATTCCTAGTATGTCTCAAAAATTACTTTTCCACTTTATACCCAAGGTTATGTGAAGTTCAGATACATATTGTGAAGTAAAGCAATCTCAAAGTAAAAACAACTGCTTTAATATATTAAATTTTTAGCCCAGTGGGCAAAGTGATGCATGCCTTTAATGCTACCACTTGAACCACAGCGCCACTTCCGGTTTTCTAGTGGTTTATTGGAGATAAGGGTCTCACGGACTTTCCTGCCCAGACTGGCTTTGAACCACGATCTTCAGATCTCAGCCTCCTGAGTAGCTAGGATTACAGACATGAGCACAAGCTAAGCAACAGTGGCTCATGCCTGTATTTCTAGCCATCAGGAAGCTGAGATCTGAAGATCACAGTTCAAAGCCAGCCGGGGGCAGGAAAGTCCCATGAGACTCTTATCCCCCTTGCTATTTCAAGGTGCACTTATCGAGGTGGCTTCATTGTATTGCAGGTTTAAAAAAAGAAAAAAAGTAAATAGTTACCCCTCGGGCTGGGAAGGTGGCTCAGGGGTAGAGCACTTGCCTTGCATGCATGAGGCCCTGGGTTCGATTCCTCAGCACCACATAAGCAGAAAAAAAAAGCCGCAAGTGATGCTATGGTTCAAGTGATAGTGCGCTAGACTTGAGCTAAGAGCTAAGGGACAGTGCCCAGGCCCAGAGTTCAGGCCCCACAACAGGACCCCCCCCCAAAAAAAGAAAAAAAAAATAGTTACCCCTCACCTATTGTGGGAGTTACATTCCCCGCCATAAGTGAAAATCTACCAAGTAGCAGGGGACAACTATCTAAAGCTGCTCTTGGAAGTGGGACTGTGGCTCAGTGGTAAAGTACTAGCCTTGAGCAAAAGAGGCTCAAGCCCCAGGACTGGCAAGAGAGAAGAAAGAGAAGGGAAGGGAACTCAAGGGCCATCATATTATACCACTAAGTCATTTGTGTGTGTCTGTGTATATGCTGGTCCTGGGCTTGAACTTGAGGACCGGCTGCTGTCCCTGATCTTTTTTGTTCAAAACTAGCACTCTACCACTTGAACCACAGCTCTATTTCCAGCTTTTTGGTGATTAACTTAAGATAAGAATCTCATAGGCTTTCCTGCCTGGGATGCTTTGAACCATGATCCTCAGATCTCAGCCTTCTGAGCAGCTAAGATTACAGGTATGAGCCATCCATGCCCAGCTCCACTAAGTAATGTTTAACCATTAAATAGTTAAAATCACTGGCTATTTCTGAATAGCTCTCATTTTTCAATCTTTTAGAAAGATTAACTGGTTCATCTGACCAGTATTCTATATGGTAATCTTTATTCTAAAAAAAAAAAAAAAAAAAGCTCCCTATTCTGTATTCCGTGGAGAAAAAACACTAAGCAGACATTATTCCACCCAACCACCAAAGTATGTCTTGAAAACAAATTTTCTCCAGTCCACTAATAGTTTGCTGACCTTCACAATTAAAGTCAAAAGACCTCATTAATTCATATTTGATTTTTTTTCCTTCAGTGAGAACTTTTAACAAGTCCTTTGTAAATGTACATACATACTTATTTAAGACTATAAATTCCTTAAGAAATTTCACACTATGAAAACATATGTTGTTGGTTGTCAGTTACCTCAAGATAGGCTCTACCCTATGGAGAAAAACTGCTGAGCTATCACCTTAGTAGATTCTGTTCTCCAGAACCTTATTAATGGACATTTTTAAGATCTGGAGAATAAACAAAGCAAAGCAACAATCTGCATAGGCTGTTCAGCTATTATTAGCCACTGCTGAATTACTTGGTTCTTCCTTCTTCTCAGGAATGTCTTGCTCTACTGCCCAACACATCAGGTAACTATTAGAAAGGTCTGCAGCCAGTACTGCAGATGACAGTCCTCTGAACTGCTTTCTGTTTCTAGAATTTGTATTCCACATGGAGCTGCTAGATTGAGGCCACTTTATTTTCTTCTTACTCTTAAGTAAAAGCTGTTATCACAAACTTATCTAAAAGGAAATACAACTTTAATTATATCATATTAAACAAACAAATAAAGAGAATATTTATTATTTAAAGATCTTTCTAGAGAGCAAAACTTTTTAGAGTAAGCCATAAAGAGTATACTACTAGTTTTACGTGTGTGTGTGTGTGTGTGTGTGTGTGTGTGTGTGTGTGTGTGTGTGTGTGTGTGTGTGTGTGTGTGTGTGTGTGTGTGTGTGTGTGTGTGTGTGTGTGTGTGTGTGTGTGTGTGTGTGTGTGTGTGTGTGTGTGTGTGTGTGTGTGTGTGTGTCCTAGGACTTGAACTCAGGGCCTGAGAGCTGCCCTTGAGCTTTTTTTGTTCAAGGCCAGCACTCTTACCACTTGAGCCACAGTTCCATTTCTGGCTTTATGGTTGTCAATTGAATGTAAGAGTCTCACAGACTTTCTGGCTCCTGGCTTCGAACCACAATCCTCAGATCTCAGCCTCTTGAGTTTCTAGGGTTATAAGCATGAGTCACTCACACTCTGCTCAGTTTTTTGTTGTTGTTGTTTTTGGTCAGTCGTGGGGCTTGAACTCTAGGCCTGGGCCTGTCCCTCAGCTCTTCAGCTCAAGGTGAGCGCTCTACCACTTGAGCCACAGCACCACTTCCAGTTTTCTGGTAGTTAATTGGAGATAAGAGTCTCAGGGACTTTCCTGCCCAGGCTGGCTTTGAACCATGATCCTCAGATCTCAATCTCCTGAGAAACTAAGATTACAGGTGTGAGCCATAAGCGTCATGCTCAGTTTTATTTTTAACTCTTAAAATTACAGACAAGGTGTCAGATGTGAGTGACTCAAGACTGTAATTCTAGCTACTTAGGAGGCTGAGATCTGAGACTCTGCCAGCCCAGACAGAAAAGTCTGTGAGACTCTTATCTCCAACAAACTACTCAGAAAAATATAGTAGTGAAACTGTGGTTCAAGTGGTAGAGCACTAGCCTTGAGCACAAAGAGACTCAGGAACAGGGCCCAAGCCCAGAGTTCAGGCCCCACAACAGACAAAAAAAAAAAAAGTTCCGTAGCATTCACTGATTAATTACAACTTTATATCTTCTACAGATTAAGCAAAATTTTTTAAAAGGGCTGTAACCTCAAAGCTATGGAAATATCTGAAGAAACTACCAACTTACATTTCAGCACTTTGCTAAATACATTTTGGAAGTTTTCTTTTTATTTTGGCAGCACTGGTGATTGAACTTACAAGGAGTTAGCCACTATACACTTAAGCCACCCTTCCAGTCCATTTTTACTTTAGTCATTTTTTGTTATGCTTAGGCTGCTTGGGCTGTGATTCTTCTATTTGTTCTTCTTGCTGTTGGTGGGGATGATAGGCACACGCCACAGGGCCCAGCCAATGTGCTTCCTCTGAAACAAGGATAATTCATGTGTACCACTATGCCCAGCCTATGGTTGAGATGGAATCTCACAGACTTTTTTTTTCCATCCCAGTCCTGGAGCTTGAACTCAGGGCCTGGGCACTGTCCTTCAGCCTTTATGTGCTCAAGGCTAGCGCTTTACCACTTGAGCCACAGCCCCACTTCTGGCCTTTCCTGTTTATTTGGTACTGAGAAATTGAACCCAGGGTTTCATGCATGCTAGGCAAGCACTCTACCACATTCCCAGCCCCTCACAGACTTTTATGCCTGAACTGGCTTTCTGAATGGCCATCTTTTCATCTCTGCTAAGGATTACGAGCTTGAGCCACCGTACTATGCTGGGAATTTGTTTTAAAACAGTTTTGCCATGTTACCCAGGCTGGATTTGAACTCCTGAGCCTCCTTTGTCAGCCTCCTGAGAAGCTGGAACTACAGTTACATGCCATCACACTAAGCTGAGGGCCGTATTTTGAGTAAAAAATTTCAATACCCCATATAAACAAACCTTGATCTAGTCTGTCTAAATTATACTGGCTTAATTATATTGAGATTTTTTTATGAAGATCTTTATCATTTAATGGTAATGGTGTAGCCGGTGCCGGGCGCCGGTGGCTCACGCCTGTAATCCTTGCTACTCAGGAGGCTGAGATCTGAGGATAGAAGTTCAAAGCCAGCCCCAGCAGGAAATTCCATGAAACTCTTATCTCCAATAAACTACCAGAAAACTGGAAGTGGTGCTGTAACTCAAGTGGTAGAGCGCTAGCCTTGAGCTGAAGAATTGAGGGACAGCTCTCAGGCCCAGAGTTCAAGCCCCACAATCGACAAAAAAAAAAAAAAGTAATGGTGTTTGTGATGGGTTAATATATATAATAGTTATATTTTTTAAAAGGCTTTTCTGGTGCTAGGGACTAAAACTGGAACCTTGTACATGCTAAGCATGAGCTCTACTACTGAGCTACACTCAGCCCAGAGCTACACCCTTATTTTTTGGAAAAATCTCCTACCCCTACTCCCAACTGTCTTAAGAGAAAAATGTATGAACAATTCTGACTATTCTTTCCAGTTCAGAAAGTTTTCTACTCATTTATGTATTCTTTTCCAGTTCTGCTTTACACAAAGTCAACCACTGAGCTAGTTAAGAGAACATCTCTACAAGGAGCACACAAAACTTATTCTCCAAGAGCATTCCATATACTTTCCAGGATTAAAGTGTTAACACATGCAGTAAAACAAAAGTTGAAAGGCCTTAGAGACAGCTTGTCACATCAGGACTTAGTACTAGAATCAAAATAAATCACAAGAAATTTTCTAATGGTTCCAAAATTGGAACCTCATGGAACCAGAAGATTATCTTCAGTAAAGGCTATTCATCTGTTTCTTCTCTTTCACAAATCACTCCCTCACCGCACAAAAACAACACACACACACACACAAATTTATTTTTAAAAAGTCCAGAGCCAGGTACTGGAAGCTTATACCTGTAATCCTAGCTACTCGGGAGGCTGAGATCTGAGAATGGTGATTCAAAGCCAGCTGGGGAAAGGAAGTCTATAAGACTCTTATCTCCAATTAACCACCAGAAAACAGGAAGTGGAGCTGTGGCTCAAAGTGGTAAAATGCTAACCTTGAGCAAAATGAGCTCAGGGATAGTGTCCAGGCCCTAAGTTCAAGCCCCATTACTGACACACTGCTGGGTTGTGGACTTAGGGTTTTGTGCATATTAGGCAAATGCTGTATGATTCCAGAATGACTTTCTTCATATCACATATCCAAAAGATCTGGAGTAATTATATTCCAAAATATGATTAATCAAATTTCAAGAGACAGGTATTAGGGTTTATAAAAGAGGTCTGAGACAAACTCTGAAAAGTTAAATTTAAGTCACTGCAGTAAGACTGGAAGGTAACAGAAAACATTGTTTTACATTCCACTGAGTACTGGTTTATGCTGTTTCATGGATTTATGAATCCATCAAATCTACCTTTTTTTTTTTTTTACTGTTGCCATCTTTGTGACGTCCTACCAATAATCTTAATAACAAGAAAATATTACTCAACAACAATCTCTGCCACTATCAGGTACATATTCAACATCATACATTTTTACTGTTTTGTAAAACTACTTCTAAAACATATCAAATCTCATTTTTCTTCCCTCTCTTCCTTCACAAGTTTTAAAATCCTGCCCACTCGTCTTGCAGAAGTCTAAAGGAATTCCATTTCACCTCAGGAAGGACACCTAGTTTACATATTTGATCGTGGGGGGGGGGGGCCGGGGGCGGAGAAACTATCTGAAAGGCTAGAATTCCACCCACAAGCCCTCCCCTTAACCATCATGCCAATCCCCAGCCCATCTTCTGCATTCCTTCTGCATTTAAAACTTCTTGTCATCACCTTTTAGGCTCCACTCCGCCCCCCCCCCCCGTTGTCGGCATCTGTTTTCAAATCCTCCCACTCCCCCAATTCGTGCCAAAAAGCCCCGCTAAGCTGCCTGTTGCATAACGGCTCCCCCATTACCGTCTCCCCGGATTGAGGGCCCGAACGCCCCTTTTGGCCCAGCCCCTCCTCCCCGCTGCCACGGGCCCAGCGAGTCCCCGGGAAGCCGCTCCTCCCGGGATTCTCCCCTCCAGGCGGGGCGTCGGGTGGCAACTTGGGTAGTAGAGCCCGAGGGCAGAGCGCGCCCGCTCGGGCCGGCGCAGCCCGCGCGCACCGCGGCGCCGGGCCAATCACCGCCGCCATCCTCCCGCTGGGGTGATGTCTTCAGGTGTCCGGGGACAGCCCTGCGTACTTGAAGCCCGGCTCCCACCCGTCAGGAGAGGCCGGCCGCGGACCCCCCCCCCCCCCCGCCAGGGCCGGTCCTGGGGCCCCGGGCGCGGCCGAGGGCAGCGAGGGAGGCCCGAGGTGGTGAAGGCGGTGGGCGGCGGCGCCCGGGGGCCCGGAGGCGTGGGCCTGCCAGGCGGGTGGCGCGCGGCCAGGGATGGGCAGCGGTGGGGACGGAGGCGGCTCAGGCCTCGGCAGGGGCGCGGTGCGGAGGCCTCGGCAGGGACCGCGGGGCTTCACGCCCAGGGCGGAGAGGCCGAGCCGCGCAGCCGAGCGACTGACGTGGGGCGGGGGTCGCGGGCAGCCTCGAACGCCGCTTTTGGGCGGGGGCGGCCTTGGCCCTTTCCCGTTCCTTCTCCTCCCGTCCGCTGGCTCGCCCGTCTCCTCACCTTCAGGACCCGGATCCCTCCCGGCCGACGGTTAGCGGAGGTTTCCACAGGCTCCGGGGGCTCCAGCGGGCCCAGGGGGCCCGGCTCCACCTCCCCCATCGGCGCCCAAGCCTGTACGGGGACGCCCGGCCGGCGCGACGGCGCGCGAGCCTCGGCGGCGCGCGCGAGCAGCGAGAGCCCCGCCCCGTGCGCCATAGGCCCCGCCCCGTACCGCCCCCGAGGGCTGTAACCCCGCCCTCCGCACGCGCCCCCGGGCCGCGGCCCCGCGGGACCTGCGTAGCTGCGGGTGCGGCGTGGACGGCGCAGGCGAGCAGCATCCAGGCGGGCTGACAGCGGAGAATTGGGCGGGCGGAGTTTCCGGCACCGCAGCGGGAGGCGTCCGCTGCCAATCACCTTGGGCGGGGCGCCGGGGGCGCAGGGAAGGGCGTTTCGCTGCAGTCCCCGCCCTCCAAGGAGCAGCCAGAGGTCGGAGCCGGTGAGGTGTGTACCTGTCAATTGCGGCAGGACGCGTCCTCCGCTGAGTGCTGGGCGACTTCTCTTCCCAGTACCTTTACCCTGACTGTCTCCACGCGCAGAGCCGTTGGATGCACCATCGGGAATTGCTCCCCTTCGTAAGGGCCTTTGTTGTTTTGGAAGGTGCAAATTCGAACCAACCTCCTGTACAGAGCATCCCTTCACCCTCCTCTCCAGCCTTACCTCCATTCCCTTCTACTCCCTTTATATGGAACGATTACAATCCTGTTCTCGGCTTCAAGCAGTAATAGGGTCTGTGAGCCATTTTATTATTTGCAAAGCTAATTCAGGGGAAAAGAATTCTAAAAGTCATTCTACAAGTTTTCCTTTTAGTTCTTGGGGTGATAGTTGTGTGGACAGGGGGCCAGTTTTGGAGTCCTGATGTTACACGTCAGATCTACTGGTCATTACATCTATACCCTTGTGCATATCCTAGCTACTCGGGAAGCTGCAACCTGGAAGATTTCAGTCCAGGGTGGGGGGAATCCCAGCCACAAGGCCAGACTTAGCAGAAAAACCTGCGGGACTATCCATCTCCAAAATAACCGACAAGCCAGGCGCTGGTGGCTCACGCCTGTAATCCTAGCTACTCAGGAGGCTGAGATCTGAGAATCACGATTCAAAGCCAGCCCGTGAGACTCCTATCTCCAAAAATCCACCAGCAAACCAGAAGTGGCGCTGCAGCTCAAGTGGTAGAGCGCTCGCTTTGAGCTGAAGAGCTGAGGGACAGCGGCCCAGGCAGAGTTCAAGCCCCACGACCAACCAAAAAAAAAAAAAAAACCGACAAAAAGTCAGGTTGGATGCATGGCTCCAGAGGTAGAGTGGCAGGATTGTAAGCAAGCCTAGCAAACACAGGACCCTGAGATCAAATCTTGGTACCACAAGCCGGGCGCTGGTGGCTCACGCCTGTAATCCTAGCTACTCAGGAGGCTGAGATCTGAGGATCGCGGTTCAAAGCCAGCCCGGGCAGGAGAGACCGTGAGACTCCTATCTCCAATAAACCACCAGAAAACCGGAAGTGGCGCTGTAGCTCAAGTGGTAGAGCGCTCGCCTTGAGCTGAAGAGCTGAAGGACAGTGCCCAGGCCCAGAGTTCAAGCCCCACGACCGACCAAAAAAAAAAAAAAAAAAAAAAAAAAATCTTGGTACCACAGCAAGTCTCGAACTCCAAATTTCATCCCTCTCCCAATTTTCCAAAAAGTTCTCATTCCTCTAAACTTCATAGCCCTCTGATCTTACAAATTTTTATAGTTTCTTTTACTCATACACATGTGTTGAATCTTCAAGCAACTATCTTCTTGAGCTTTTAATAATTGGTTAAGATGGTATCATCTAATTATCCATTGGTTCCACTTGGCTAGTCCAAACCAACTATATATCTAGAATGTATTCATTGTAGGCCTAAAATAAGAGTCTCAAATCTAACAGAGTAAGCTGTCTCCTTCTCTGAAGATACTTATCCACTTGAAAATATTTTACATGACAAGACAAAATTTGGCAAAGGTTCAGATCTCACATACTTCTGTACAAGTATGGTTTACTATTTTCTTCCTTTATATGTTATGTTGCATAGATCAAAATTCCAATCTCCACTAATCTTTATTTCTTGGGCTCATTTTAATAAATGAAAAATAGCTTACCTCTGCAAGTCCAGCATGTGTAAAGGTCTTACATTGCCCACCTAGTTTTCATTCAACTTTGACACTATTTTCAAAACTACTCAGTGTAGTTAAGATTTCCATTTCAGAGCTTGCTGGGTAGTTTTTTCCATCAAGAACATTGGTGTATATGGCACAGGCACTACTAATATGGAGCCAAAAGTAGAACTGACCAAGGGCAGTCAGGCATATAGAAAGGAAAAGAATTTAGAATAAATATTTTTCTTTTTTGATTGGTCATGAGGCTTGAACTCTGGGTCTGGGTGCTGTCCCTGAGCTCTTCAGCTCAAAGCTAGCACTCTACCACTTCAGCCACAGCACCACTTCTGGTTTTCCGGTGGTTTTATTGGAGATAAGAGTCTCCAGGATGTTCCTGTTGGGGTTGGCTTTTGAACCGCGATCCTCAGATCTCAGCCTCCTGAGTAGCTAGGATTACAGGCGTGAGCCATGGGCACACAGCTAAAAATCTGTTTTTGAGGTATTATACATTACCTTCTTTAGATCTCATGAGTAAGATGTTCTTTACTGATGAATCTCAAGAAAGTGAAAGATTTTGTCTCAGGACCAACTTTATGCTAGACAACAGCAATGGTAGAAGGCTAACTAAAGTGATCTGCTGAAAATTATGTACTTAACACTTCATATTGGTTAAGGTACCTCTTAAAAAGAGGATATAAAAGTCATGAGGCCAAATGTTTCAGGGGATCATTTATGATGCTACTTTTAAAGGTACCTATTATATAAAACTCAAATTGAGGCTGAGTGCAGTGGCTTGAGCTACTTGGGAAATGGAGATTGAAGGATCATGGTTCAAAGCCAGCCCAGCAAAAAGTTCAGGAGACCAAGTGTGGCAGGCACACCTGTAATCCTAGCTATGCAGGAAGTATAACACAGGAGGACTGGGATTGCAGTCTAAGGCCGAGAATAAAAGGCCTAAGACCCTATCTAAAAAGTAACTTAAACAAAAAAAGGACTAGAAGCATGTGTCAAGTACAAACACAGGTCTTAAATTCAATCCAAGGTGGGAAAATCTCAGTAGTGATAACCAGTTGTTTTCTTTTCAAATCATGTACTGTCATTAACATTGAATATTGTCTCAAAGGTCACATATTCATGCTTTCCCCCAGTTGAAGGCAAAGTGCACTATGTATGCCAAGGGTTATATAACTACAATTTCTGGAAATGGTAAACAGCTGAGACTAACCCTAAAAATAAATTCTTCCAGGATTTTTTTGGTGCAAAAACCCATCTGCCCTCACCACAGGTTCATCATTATAAAAATCAGTTTTGATCATGCCAAGAGGTGGAAGTCTTTAGAATCCCTCCTTTCGCTGCTACAAACACAAGAGTTTTCCTACTCTTCACTACAAAATAGGAATAAAGTCTGGAGATGGAAAATTCATGTCTATCAGACTTTAGCAGATGAGCCGCGGAGACATAATTATTTAAATATAGTCCCCACTCCTTCACAAAATCACCTGGAGGTCTAAATTCATTGCTATTCTTTCAAACATTAAGCAAAATTAGTTTTTTTTTTAATTTGGGGTCCAAATAAACATTATTTACCTGGCTTCAAAATTTGGTTTTCTTTTTCCTTTAGTAGGATGGAGCTCAAAGCCAGGGCCTCACACAGGTTAGACCAATGTTCTACCACTAAGTTACACTCCAACCCGTTAAGCATTTTTTTTTCCAAATATGGAGACACAGGGCAATGGGGGGAAGGGAGATCACAGCATGGAAAACACTTGTAAGTGAGATTCAAATAATTTGATCCTACTGGATTAATGTTCAAACCTGGGCACAAGTCATTCTGCTGTTAGGTAAATATCTTGTGCCTATTTACTAGCTAAACTTTTTCATTGCAGCTATTAATTTTCATCTAATTACACTGTTGATGAAGGTGTCAACTAAATTTAACATTAGAAACAGATGAATTTTAACTAAGCCATATAGAAGACATGTTTATGGAAATGTTACTTATCAAACAGTGCCAAAGGGCATTTCTGCATAAACTAGATAATGACCAAGGCAAACACCCTGTTCATTTTCAATCAAGAGACAGCCACATCTTCCCCTTTCTCAATTAAGGGACTGTCAAGGATCATCAGAGTAATAATAAATAACAGCTTTCAAAACAGCTTTCAAAAAATAATTCATATAAAACCAGGCATAGTCATACATACCTGTAAGCCTGGCTGTTTGGAGAAAAGAAGCAGGAGGCCCAGACTGAGGCTGTGCAGACAAAAAAATCCAAACTAACTTTGGAATCAAACTAAAGCAAAAAGTGCTGTTGGCCTGGTTCAAGTGATAGAGCACTTGCTAGGGAAATATAAGGCATTGAGTTTATCAGTACACGCACGTGCGAGGGGGGGGGGACAGAGTTAATAAATGTGGTGGTACAATGTCTGTAATCCTATCACTTAGGAGGCTGAGACTGGAGGATTGAATCATATGTTCAAGACCCAGTCTAGGACAGACAATAAGACCCTGATTCACAAAACAACCAAAAATTCATTTGAAATAGCCATAAAATATACTCCATTTTGGCTGGTCAATCCTTCTCATTCCCAGTCACAGATACATTTGACCACTTTGCAAAAAGCAGCTTATAAGTAAAGCCCTGCTACAGCTCTTAATACACATCTTACCTTGGTGACCTTGCTAAGAGAACTCACCGACGTGGAGAAGATAAGCATGAATGTAATCTTATTTAAAACTACCAACTGCCCTAAAGACTTTTTTCCGTTCTTGTGATACTTCTGTATAAAAGGGACATTAGCAAGTGCATTTAGCTCATCCAAGGCTTCTAATTCACTGGTAAGAAGCAAGGAAGCAAAGTTTAAATCATTGAGTATTGACTTTTTATTATCAGTCACTGTTCATAATTTGTTTCAACCAAAAGACAATACACACAGCAGAAATCTAATGCATCCCATGTAAATGTTTACATCCATTTTATTCCTCACTCGCCTCTAAGACTTATCATTTAATTTTAAATTTTTTTTACATCTCAAAAATATGTCTGCAATAATTAGAACTTCATTAGCCGTTCCACTTGGAAACAGCCTTTTAATATTTTTACAGTAAAGAAGATGTGATGAGGCTTAATGAAAGTGTAACTTACAACATTATGGAAGAAAAAGGGACCTAACAGGACTACAGTGGGAGTTCACAAAGGAAAGTGATCAGAAGCTCTTTCCCATGAGATTCCCCAAATAAAAACAAAAACAAAACACACAAAGCACAAACATAGGTTCATGGGGGGGAGGGAGGGAGAGCAAGTTCCATCGCTCCATCTTGAAGCCAGAATCAGCCTCATGAAAGTTGGCAAAGCAACTGTGCAGAGCTGCTTCAGTATTTTCTTTGTGTCAGTGTTCCAAGGTCTGGAAAACTGTCTGTGGGACCCCCACTCATTGCTATTGCTTTGAAAACATTCCATTTCTACCAGCAGCCCCACCCTTCAGAGCCAAAGCTGGTCAAAAGTGTTTCAAACTTCAGGACTTTCTGAACCAATTCTTCCTTCAATGATCCTCCCCACTCACAAACTAATGAATAACAAGGACATTAACAACCATTCCTGAACAACAGCTTGTGAATATCTGCTTTTTGCTCTCTACCTCTCAGTTTAGGACACCACAGATAAAATACATTCACTAGGAAAAAAAAAAATCCACATTCAATCTCCCTCTTTCCCCTAGTTCTCATGGCCCAACTATATTCCAATGTATAAGATAATAAAATTGAACTTCAAAAGCAGTCTTCCTTAACTCACAACCTCTTCTAGAAAGATACAAAATGAAAAGCATGTCATATACTAGATGGAAATACTCAAACTCTTAGTGCTGGACAATTTTATTAAACGTTTATCCTCATATACAACTGAGACAAATAAGGTGTACAAATCACACCTTTAACTTAGCAAGAAGAAAAGCTCTCCCCTCAAATGTTCCGTTGAGGAATGTTTCTTTAAAATGAGAAAGACTGTAAAATTAACAGATGATAACTAGACTGTGTAAAATTTCCACCATTCAAGCCAAGCGGTTCATGCCTGTAATCCTAGCTACTCAGGATGCTGAGATCTGAGGATCATGGTTCAAAGCCAGCCCAGGAAGGAAAGTCCATGAGACTCTTATCTCCAATAAACCACCAGAAAACCAGAAGTGGTGCTGTGGCTCAAGTGATAGAGCATTCACCTTGGGCTAAAGAGCTCAGGGACAGTGCCCAGGCCCAGAGTTCAAGTCCCAGGACCAACCAAAAAACAAAACAAAACACCAAAAAACTTCCACCATTACCCAAACCACTTCAAAGTAACAGCACCAAAGCAATGTGGGAGGAGCTTCTCAGGGAAAGCACCCTTCTTACAGTTTTGTTTTGTTTTTTTTTTGAGATTACTTAGATGAATTCTCCCTAGGATTACTTGAGGGTGGAGAAAATAACAGGATACAAACTATTCTCCAAAAGGGAAATGCTGAGGTACAAGTACATGTGAAATTGTCTAAGGGAGGGCTCACTGCTTATCACCCTGGGGTTTTCCCATGGTCACAGAAACCAGGCATTCCTCCTTTACAATGGCTCTGAAGTTGTAAAAATCAGTCTGAATTTGCTCCCCCTTGAAAGACTATATTTGGGAAAGGAATTACTGAAATGTGCAAGTGTTCACAGAAATTAAGAGATTTCTCCTTTTAGCTGCAAGGCCAAGAAAGAGAACTAATGCTGATCCTAGAAACTAAGGCACACTGAAGCTTTCTAAGATCCAATCATTTGAAAGTCTTCACAACCATCAGTATCCTAGGCAGTTATTTGGCTCCTAGTCCTTCAGTATGTATTGTACCAGGCTCAGTCTCTGAAATCATTTCAATCCTACACAGCACCCTTTGTGTTAAGGCCATGATATTTTATTCCTTCTAGACAAAGCCCTAGGTGATTATAAACACTCCCTCAAAACTCTGATCTGGCACTGTCTTATACCACAGTCTTGGTGCAGATTTCTCAAGAGAGTCAACCCACTTCAACAACAAGAAGAAACAAAACAAAAACACAAACGAACAGACAAAAACAAAAAAAAAAAAACACCACACCTGAGCTGGTTGGTTAGCCACAAACACAAGGAAGAAAATAAAGCCTCTACACAAAGAGGAATGTTAAGACAAATTCTATTCAAGAAATCCACCAATATTATGTTAATCCTATCATGTTTCACAGCATTAAATATCCATCCAATGAAATCAATTTACGTGGAACCTTTAAAGGCTACTTTTCATTACACAGGCAGAGCAGTTGTGTGAAATATGCACTAGTCCAACACTTACTTTACTGAAAACAGGAGATATTGTCCTGTTTTGGACTCAGCCAACCAGTTACCCAATAGAGTAAGTTTCAGTAGCTTTACTCTTATACACTGATAAGCCCAGAAAGTTTCCCTTTTAGAGCCTTTAGTTCAACTTCAGTTTGTCAAATGTTAGACTAGTCTAGCATCTGATACAGTGCTAGGCTGACAAGACACTGAAGATTTTTAAGTAAAGGCTTGGTGGAATTGGGGGGAGAGGGGGAGAAAAAGATATCTGTATGTTTAAAACTGAAGCCAAAGTAGTCATACTGTACAGTACAGTAACAGTTGCAAGCATTTTAAAAGGTAGACCCCACTTGTCCTTGTTTCTGTAGTATTTAAGACATGATGCTTGCATACCTGAAGGTATATAGTACACTCAATATGTACCACAGCAAGTCACCTTTTACTTCATTCCAGCAAGTCTTAAGCTTTTGTAACATAGGAATCCTTTCTAAAAATCGCTCAGCATTCTTACTAGTTTAAGAAGCTCAAGTCTTTAATGCAGGTATTATTCATGAGATGCCAATTGGTCTCTTTCAAGAGACCAATTATTCAGCCTCAGGGAAGGGGCATTCCTACCCTATGGTGACCATAAAGACTTCCTTTGGCAAGGGACAAGGAAGCTACAAGGCTTCACTCCAACACCATAAAGTACAATATAGGAAGAGTTCTTTAACCGCGTGGTCTTTATTTCAGTGCCAGTGTTACAGATACAACACAAATGTTCCAGTTAGAAGAAGGAATTCAAACGGAATGCCAAGGTCCAAGCCAGGCTCAGGAAATAAAAAGGGAGGACTGGAGTAATGGATGACTCCAATATGCTCCAGGATGAGTCTGATACTGCTCTTCCTGAGCACAAGTATTTTGTTAACAAGTCTGCTCTTTAAAACTGGTTAAACTCCTCTTTCTACCCATATACCACAGTTCAAACAAGCAAGTGACAGGTTTGGGGGAAACTTTAAAATTTCTGGTTGAAATAGGGTCATTAATAACTATTAATGTATCTTTCAGAACATGTCCATTTGTACTTGAAAGGGAGTCAATTTTGAAAATCATGGAGAATGCTCAAGACTACAGCTAAAGAATGGAGAGAAAGGGAAGCTGGAAGAGCCTTGGAAGTTTCTATTACAAATAGAGCACCATATCCTTCATGCCAAATCTCAACAAAAGCTCTTTTTAACTGCATCTGTCCAGTGTTTATAAATAACCTCTCAAGGTCTGACCAGTTCTGGATAACAAACATACATACATGTGTGTGTCTGTGTGTGTACAGCAATGCACAGAAAAGGCTACCAGGAGCCTAATGCCTCTTTCAAACCTTGGGGGAACCAATAGAAAAAGGCAGGGCTCCCTAATGTTCATTGTTACATTTCCATTCCATATGCCAGATGTGAAAAGCGCCTGAAGATGGTAACCCAGCTAGTGAGGAATAAATTCCCCACCTTGCCCAGTCCGCAGAGAAACAACAGTAAAAAGAAGGGACCACTCTTGGCTGCAGAGACAGGGTGAGTGTTTTCTCGCCATGAATTCCAATCCTTTCCTCCAGACCAGCTGCTTATTGCCTCAGGAGCCCAGGGAATGTTGATTCTGGCTGCAAATGTTGGAGGGGTGAAGTACGGAAAAGGGGGAAGAGGAGGAAGAGTGCAAAGTAGCCTCCAGAAGCAGCCAGCCTCAACAGCAGAGGAGAGGATGTTAGTCTTTAACAATGCTTCAAGGTCAGCAGTAACTTCAGGAAAATCCTCCTCAACAGTTCTCTTCTGCTCCTCATGCCCGTGGTACAGTTCGGGGGGGGGGGGGGGGGGGGGGGGACTTGCCAGCAATCACAACTTCCTTCCCAGAGTTCCTTTGATTGAGTGGGATAAGAATGAGAATGGTGCTGGACCCTCATTGCCAGGACTGAGGGGGAAAGTTGTTCACCTCTGCTAGATCTTGCATTGCTGAGCCCTTGTGATTATATGTGAGCTTGATCCTCATTCGCAGCTGTTGCTGTAAAGGAAAAGAGACTCATAAATATGTTCTACTAAAATCTTTCTCTATTGGTCCAGTTGACAAATACAATTTTGTTTGATTCTTTTGTGGGGTTTTTGTTGTTGTTGTTGTTCTTTTTTTTTTGGTTGTTTGTTTGTTTTTGTTTTTGTTTTTTTGCCAGTCATGGGGCCTGAGCTCTGGGCCTGGGCACTGTCCCTCAGCTCTTCAGCTCAAGGCTAGCACTCTACCACTTGAGTCACAGCACCACTTCCGGCTTTTTTCTTTTTGCTTATGTGGTGCTGAGGAATCGAACCCAGGGCCTCAGGCATGCAAGGCAAGCACTCTACCACTGAGCCACCTTCCCAGCCCATGTTGTTGTTCTTTTGGAGACAGGATCTCACTACCTTCCATAGGCAGGCTCCAAACCCCTGGGCTCAAGCTATCCTCTGCCTTAGGCCCCTCACTAACCAGTACTGCTCCACCACACTTGGCTCTCTAAAGTGTTGTTTAATTTTAGAAGCCCCCCCCCCAAATACTTCAAAACAAAGCCACATCTTACAACTAACATATAATGTTGGTCACTAGTGGCTCACATCTGAAATCCTAGCTACTCAGGAGGTTGAGATCTCAAGATTACAGTTTAAAACCAGGCCAGGTAGAAAAATCTGATAGTCTTCTGTTAATTAGCCTGGAAAAAAAAAAAAAAAAAACTGAAAGTGAGCCAAGTGCCAATAGCTCACACCTGTAATCCTAGCTACAAAATGGAGGCTGAGATCTGAGGATCGCAGTTCAAAGTCAGCACATAGGCAGGAAAATCTGGGAGACTCCTATCTCCAATAAACCACCAGAAAAGCACAAGTGGCACTCTGGCTCAAGTGGTAAAGTGCTAGCTTTGAGCTGAAAAGCTGAGGAACAGCATGCAGGCCCACAGTTCAAGCCCCACACCAACAAAAAAGAAACCTGGAAGTGGAGTTGTGGTTCAAGTAGTAGACTAGCTATTATTCAAGCTTTGGGCCAAGGAGTCACAACATGTAATCTAGTAGAAGTGCATTTCCAGAACGTATCATGGGCCTAGAAGTACATTAAAAGGACATAGCCACTTATAAGCATTGTCCTACTAATACTTGCTGAGTATTTTTTTTAAAGATCTAACTCTTACACTCCAAGTCCCTACAAAAATAAGGTAACCACATACTTGTCTTATGCTCTATGTTCAGGTATACTGTTAATTTGTTTACAAAATCAATACTAAATATGAACATAAACTTTTCTGTTCCCAAAGAGGAAAAGAGAAAAAGCTAATTAATAAGTGAAAGTCAAGCCGGGCACCGGTGGCTCACACTTGTAATCCTAGCTACTCAGGAGGCTGAGTTCTGAGGATCACAGTTCAAAACCAGCCTGGGCAAGAAAGTCTGTGAGATTCTTATCTCCAATAAACGACTAGAAAACTGGAAGTGTCACTGTGGCTCAAGCAGTAGAGTGCTTGCCTTGAGCTGAAAAGCACAGGACAGTGCCCAAACCCAGAGTTCAAGCCCCACGACTGAAAAAAAAAAAAAAAATAAAGTGACAATCACTGTTTTAGAGAACACACTTACTAAGTATATTTTACTTTCTGAGGCAAATTTCAAGTGTTAATATACTAAGAAAATATTTATTCCAGGTATCAGATGGTCAAAGGAATTTGTGCTAGTACTAACAGCACAAATACAGTAAATAGCTGAGAAAATACAAAGGGGAGGAAAGTATAAAATCTTTATGAAGAATTACTAGAGATCTTCCAAGGTGAAGAAATCTTTTACCCAGCATACTGACTTACTGGAAGTCCAAGTTGGAGAATCACCAACCTAGGCAAAATGTGAGATCCTCTTCAGAAAATAATGACTGCAAAAAGAGCTGGGGCATGGCTCAAGTGGTAAAGTGTCTGTTTACCATACATAGCAAAGCCAAGCTCAAATCCCAATAACAAAAAAAGAAAAAAAAAGTTTCTCTGAATTGTTTTCAGAAAGTTTCAATGTCAGTCATTTAATTCCTATTAAATAAAACCAACTTACTTTTGGGACAATATAGCAAAAATATCGCTCAATTTCAGTTTCTAAAGCTTTGACTGCTTCTTTTAAAATGATTTGGCTAGGTTTATAATCTTAGCTACATGGGAGAAGAATCAGGGACCAGAGACTTAATTTCAACTAGTGACTGGGTATAGTGGTGACCATCTGCTTTCATCCCAAGCTATGAAGTAATAAGCACAATGTCTAGGTTGAGGTTCAAAACCAGACTAGGCAGAAAAGTCCATGAGACTTTTATCTCCAATTAACCATCAAAAAGCTAGAAGTGGAGTTGGGGCTCAAGTAGTAGAGCACTAGACTTGAGGAAAAAAAATGTCAGGGACAGTGCCCAGACCCTGAGTTCAACCCCTGGACAAGCACAAAAAGAAAAAGAAAAAGAAAAAAAAACCCAAGCAGTGCAAAAAGGGGCCCCATGGAGTGGCTCCAGTGGTAGAGTGCCTGTCTAGGAAGCACAAGACCTGAGTTAAAACCTCAGTACTAAATAAATTAGTTAATTGAAGAATCCACTTTTGCCATCCATATTTAGCAGTTACAGCAATAAATATGAGTATTATAACAAATCTTTCCTCAGATTTCAACTTTTTTGTTGGTTATGATGCTTGAACTCAGAGCCTGAGTGCTTTCCCCAAACTCTTTTGCTCAAGGCTAGTGCTCTACGACTGTGAGCCACAGCTCCACTTTTGGTTTTCTGGTGGTTAACTGGAGATGAGTGTCTCAGACTTTTCTGTTCAGGTTCGCTTTGAACTGTAATCCTCAAATCTCAGTCTCCTGGGTAGCAGCTAGGATTACAGGTGAGTGAGCCACCAATGCCTAGCAGATTTTAACTTTTGCATAGATCTAATAGTCTAAGCTTGCTCTTCTCCAAAAAATATACCTTTAATCCTCAAAAATAGAGGAATTTGTCTGCCAAGCACTGGTGGCTCACTCCTATAATCCTAGCTACTCAAGGGGCTGAGATCTGAGGATTGTACTTTTCTCTCATTAACCTACCAGTCCAGGCAGCGAAATTTGTGAGACTCTTATCTCCAACTAACCACCAGAAAACTACAAGTAGAGCTGTTGCTAAAAGTGGTAGAGCACTACCCTTGAGCAAGAGAGCTCAGGAACAGCACCTAGGCCCTTTAGTTCAAGCCCTAGAACTGACCAAAAAATAAAATAAAAAATAGAGAATTTTTTGTTGCATTTTAATAAGATATCATTAAAACATTTGATATCTTGGACTTGATCTATTTTCTACAAAAGAACAAAGAAGTTGCACCAGACATTTTCATAATTTTTGACTGAATCAAAAGAACCCAGAGAAACAAAGCTAAAGTTTATTTTAGGAGTTTATGTCTTGCTCAGATACTGGCTTCAACTGTGCTACTCACCTTCTGTGGGTTCAGAACTTTAATAACTTGTGTGATGGTTCCTGTATTAAATGCTGGGACAATGCTGCTGCTGGGAGATAGAAGCTGCAGCTGGAATGTCTATAGAGGAACAAAGGGCACTATTTAGAAAAAGGAATACACAATGTTAAATCCAAGTTGTCATCATCTAAAAAGTTAAACATGCCAGGTGCCAGTGGCTTAACTCCTGTAATTGTACAAGTCTAAGATCTGAAGATTGTGGTTCAAAGCCAGCCCAAGCAGGAAAATCTATGAGACTCTTAAATCTCCAACTAATCACAAAAAAAAGTCAGAAGTGGCACTGTAGCTCAAGTGGTAGAGCACTAGCCTTGAGCAAATGGAGCATAGGAACAGCAATCAAGGCCCAGAGCTCAAGCCCCAGGACAAAGAAAGGAAGAAAGGAAGAAAGAAAAGAAAGAAAGGAAGAAAGGAAGAAAGAAAAGAAAGAAAGGAAAGAAAGAAAGGAAAGAAAGAAAGAAAGAAAGAAAGAAAGAAAGAAAGAAAGAAAGAAAAGAAGAAAGAAAGAAAAGAAGAAAGAAAGAAAGAAAGAAAGAAAGAAAGAAAGAAAGAAAGAAAGAAAGAAAGAGAAAGAAAGGAAGAAAGAAAGGAAGGAAGAAAGAAAGAAAGAAAGAAAGAAAGAAAGAAAGAAAGAAAGAAAGAAAGAAAGAAAGAAAGAAAGAAAAGGAAGGAAGGAAGGAAGGAAAGGAGGAAAGAAAGAAAGAAAGAAAGAAAGAAAGAAAGAAAGAAAAGGAGGAAAGGAAGAAAGAAAGAAAAGAAGGAGGAAAGGAAGAAAGAAAGAGAGAGAGAGAGAGGGAGGGAGGGAAGGAGGGAGGAAAGGAAAGGAAAGGAAAGGAAAGGAAAGGAAAGGAAAGGAAAGGAAAGGAAAGGAAAGGAAAGGAAAGGAAAGGAAAGGAAAGGAAAGGAAAGGAAAGGAAAGGAAAGGAAAGGAAAGGAAAGGAAAGGAAAGGAAAGGAAAGGAAAGGAAAGGAAAGGAAAGGAAAGGAAAGGAAAGGAAAGGAAAGGAAAGGAAAGGAAAGGAAAGGAAAGGAAAGGAAGAAGGTACATAACCTGGCTGTTAAGCCAAATAACAAATTTATCCTAAGTTTTGCATATTTATTTTCCAGACACCAGAAATAGGTAAGCATATGAGCACAGCTGTCACAAATTGTATTTGTAAAAAGTCTGTATTAGGCCTTTGATCATGAAAACTAGAAACAGGTTACTCTGCCCTTCTTCTTTTCAAATAGTGACCAATTCTTGTTTTGGCACCTTCACTTAGTAGTAACTTATCAACCATACAAGAAAAAAAAACAACGGGTGCCTGTGGCTCTTTTAGGGTGAAAAAAGCCAGAAAGAAACCAAGAGAAAATTTTTCCAAGAATAACAAACCAACATCCTAGTCATCAACAACAGGACCTTATGCTTTTGTATAACTGAATGACTAGGCCCCAAAGACTTGAACTTTTTCTTTTATAAAGCCTGCACAATCTGGAATGGGTCAAGGCCTCCCTCTATGTGAGAGGCCTGAAAGAGCCAGCTTGTTAATATGTAAGTGGAACACATCAGGATTGCTCTAAGACAGACACAGAAAAAGTACATGTAGAATGTGTCTGTATGGCAAAGAATCTAGATGAGTGAAACACCATAATTTGTTGAGTACTGATGAATCTTATTTTTTAGCAAAGATGAGGAATAAAATTGCTACCAACAAGTTAGGCCAACATTAGTTTGCAAAGTAGTTGTTATACATACTGCGATTTGAAACACTTTATCTGAGAGAGAAAGACAATGACAGAACCAGAAGTCCTCTCCAAAGTCAAAAATTACAAGTGAATATTCAACCTCACATAATAGACTATTATTTGGAATCTTACTCATAATTCTATTTTTAGAGTGAATTATGTACGTTAAAACGTCATTCATTACCACTACATTGCATTAAATTTAAGATACCAACTTTAATTCTTATTATTTTATGTACTACTAACAAAGATTAGACTGGCTCATTTAACAAGCACAATTTCAGAGACATTAAAAAACATTACCCGACTTACGTAACTGTAACCCCCTCAGTATTATCACCTTTATACTTTTTTTAAGAAAAAGTAAAAACCACTAGGCTACAGTAGCTAATACTTACTGAGCACTAAATACATGGAAAGTGCTTCCATTAGTTCCTAGCACAAAAATTCACTTATTCTGGGATTTGTAATCCTGGGAAGTAGATTATCTAGGAAGCAGTTGTCGTTATCACTACTCCCACTGTAAGGAAGCTGAGACACTAGGTTAAGTGATTGCTCCATGTCATAACTAGCATCAAAATCCAACAATAGCACTAGAATTCACTTCTGGATCTTAATCACTTCACATTAAATTTTGAAAAATAGCTACATCATTCCAGCATCAAAAAGAAGAAGGTAGCAAAGAAGGTAGGAAGTTAGCAGTAACCACAAATAAAATATCTTCAATTCCTAAAAGCATGTCACCTGAATGCCATACTTCAGGTAATTGCAAAGACTGAGCAAGCTCAGTCTAATCCAGTGATTGGCAAAGTATGGCCTTACATCTGTTTTTATAAATAATCTTTTATTGGAACAGAGCCATACTCATTTTATTTACTTATTGTCACTACTGGTTTCTGTATTATAACAGAAGTACTGGGCAGCAAAAGATATAAAGTAAAATAAGTAAGGTCTTTTGTTGATGTTGTTGATCATGGGGCTTGAACTCTAGGCCTGGCTCTATCCCTGAGCTCTTCAGCTCAAGGCTAACACTCTACCACTTGAGCCACAGTGCCACTTCCAGTTTTCTGGTGGTTTATTGGACATTAGAGTCTCACAGATTTTCCCACCTGGTCTTTGAACCAGATCTCAGCCTCCTGAATAGCTAGGATTATAGGTGTGAGCCACTGGTACCCGGCTAGTAATGTTTTTTGTTTACTTGTTTTTTGTTGGTCATGGGGCTTGAACTCTGGGTCTCAGTGCCATCCCTTAGCTCTTCATCTCCAGGCTAGCACTCTACCACTTGAGCTACAGCCACTTCCAGTGGTACATTGGAGATAAGAGTTTCACGGACTTTCCTGCCCAGGCTGGCTTTGAACCAAGATCCTCAGATCTCAGCCTCCTGAGTAGCTAGGATTAAGGCATGAGCCACCAGCGCCCGGCTAGTAATGCTTTTTGTGTGTGTGTGTGTGTGTGTGTGTGGTTTTTTTTTTTTTTTTTTTTGGGGGGGGGGTCCGGTCGTGGGGCCTGAATTCTGGGCCTGGGCGCTGTCCCTCAGCTCTTCAGCTCAAGGCTAGCACTCTACCACTTGAGCCACAACGCCACTTCTGGCTTTTTTTCTTTTTGCTTATGTGGTACTGGGGAATCGAACCCAGGGTCTCATGCATGCAAGGCAAGCGCTCTACCATTGAGCCACCTTCCCAGCCCCTGAATAGTGAAAATATTTGAAAAAGGGAACTTTTTTATTTTTTGTAGTTCTGGGTTAGAACACAGGACTTTGAGCTTCAGTTCAAGCAGGTACTGTACCACTGACCCACACTTTGCTAAATCCCTAAAAAGTTTTGAATAAAAGCTTTGTATAAAAAACATTACTGGGGGCTGGGAAGTTGGCTCAGTGGTAGAGCGCTTGCCTTGCATGCCTGAGGCCCTGGGTTCCATTCCTCAGCACCACATAAGAAAAAAGCCGGAAGTGGCACTGTGGCTTAAGTGATAGAGCGCTAGCCTTGAGCTGAAGAGCTGAGGGACAGCACCCAGGCCCAGAGTTCAGGCCCCACGACCGACAAAAAAAAAACAAAAAAAACAAAAAATAAATATTTTCACTATTCAAAAATGGACATAAATACTCATAAGATGTGTTCTGAAGCCAGCTACTACTCAGGAGGCTGAGATCTGAGGATCGCGGTTCAAAGACAGCCCAGGTAGTAAAGCCCATTAAACTCTTATCTCCAATAAACCACCAGAAAACTGGAAGTGGTGCTGTGGCTCAAGTGGCAGAGCACTAGCCTTGAGCTGAAGAACTGAGGGACAGCATGCAGGCCCAGAGTTCAAGCCCCCAACTGAGAAAAAAAAAAAAAGGTGTGTTCTAAAAAAAACTTCAATTTCAAAGAACAAATAGTAAACTAGATATTAATGAAAGAAAAAGGTTTCTCTCACTTTATTCTATATTCGCCTTTGAGTTTTTAAATAATTAGTGTTGTATAATGCCCTTACAATTTTCTAGAAGTCTGCTCTTTCATTATCAGAATTTCCTTTATCCTTCAAACTACTAACTATGAGAATATCTGGAGACAAGTAAAACTTACTCAACTGAAAGTAACATCCTTCAGTGAACTATCACAATTTCAAGACTGTTAAAAGAGTGAAACAGGCAAATTTAATCTCCAAACATTACACTCTTCACATGCATGAAATATAAAAAAACCCTCAGCCAATCTTTTTAAAGGACAAAAGAAGTACCTTTGGTACTGCAGCCTGGAAAACAAAGTCCGTCATGTCTAGCTCTGTGCTGTTGGAGGCCTGTATCGTTATCACTGTTACACTGGGATTGGTGTTTGACCGTTCAAAGGTGAATTCTATCTTCAAGCCATTCTTACTGTATGCTGTGATAGAAGGGATACCTGGGAAAGTAAAAGAAGATCAGACTTACTGTGTTGGCCTAATGCTTGGGAAATTATTACTTCCTTTCCTCAACCATCTCTCCTGGCTCAGTGCTCCATGATGGTGGTAACAACAATAACTGTACCTGTAGCGATGTCATTGAAGAGGGGCTGTGACGAAAGTCCATCCAACAAGAAGGGGGGCTGGGATATCTGTGGGACTGAGGCAGGGGTAGGAGCAGTAGCTGGAGCACCTGAAAGAAATATTCCAATGGAAAGTCAACCTTAGCTAGTATGTCAAAACTTAGCAAGAAAACATAAAAGAATATTACAATGATCTAAAGTTAAGGAAAGGATTCTATAAACAACATGCAAAAAGCATAGACCATAAAGAGGAAAAACTAAAAATTCCTATACTTTCCACCCATTAAAAAATCCCACTGAGCCAGACGCTGGTGGCTCATACCTGTAATCCTAGCTACAAAGGAGGCTGGGATTTGAGGATCGCAGTTGAAAGCCAGCCTAAGCAGGAAAGTCCACGAGATTCTTAACTCCAATTAACTAGAAAAACCAGAAGTAAAGCTGTGGCCCAAAGTGGTAGAGCACTAGCCTTGTGCAAAAAGAGCTTAGGGACAGTGCCCAAGCCCTGAGTTCAAGCCCAGTCACTGACTAAATAAATAAATAAATAAATAATCCCATTGGAGGCCAGGGAAAGATGGTTCAAGCCTGTAATCCTAGCTATTCAGGAGGCTAAGATCTGAGGACTATGGCTTGAAGCAAGCTCAGGCAGAAAAATCTGAGATTCTTAACTCCAATTACCCACCAAAAAGCTCTAAGTAAGGCTGTGGCTAGGATTTGAATTCAGAACCTGGGACTGTTCCTGAGCTTTTTTGCTCAAGGCTAGTGCTCTACCATGAGAACCACAGCTAAACTTATGGCTTTTTTTTTTTTAATGGTTAATTGGAGATAAAAATCTCACAGACTTTACTGCCCAGGCCAGCTTCAAACCTAGATCCTTAGACCTCATTCTCCTAAGTAGCTAGGATTATAGGCATGAGCCACCAGAGCCTAGCTAACTAGGAGTACTTTTGATTAAATTCTTATATGTGTACATAGGGGAGCTTGTACAAAAGCATTCTAACAAGACAATTTCTTTTTTTTTTTTTTTGGTCTGGTCGTGGGGCCTGAACTCTGGGCCTGGGCACTGTCCCTCAGCTCTTCAGCTCAAGGCTAGCGCTCTACCATTTGAGCCACAGTGCCACTTCCGGCTTTTTTCTTTTTATTTTATTTGTGAACATACTGTACAGAGGGGTTACAATTACATGGGCAGGATAATGCATACATTTCTCACCAAGCATTGCAGCCTCCTCCTTTGTTTACCCTTCACCTCCCTTCCCAGCCTCCCCTCTCCCCCCCACCGACATTGTAAAGCTTGTTTTTGACATGACAATTTGTACTTCTCATTGTTGCAACAGGTCCACCTGAATCCTTAAACGACTTGTTTTTCCCCATCTCCTCCACAAGTTATACTGACATCAAATATAGTGAAAGCAGGGGGGGGGGGGTGTTATACTGTGGGGGAGGGACATACAAAGCAACAAAGAAATAATCTTATAAATGCGTTAGAAACACATCCGGCTTTTTTCTTATGTGGTGCTGAGGAATCGAACCCAGGGCCTCAGGCATGCACGGCAAGCATTCCACCACTGAGCCAGCTTCCTAGCCCTAACAAGACAATTTCTAATACTGAATTATTGACAAAGACAAACAGCAAAATGTTTACCATAAGGACAATGGATAAATTGTAGAATTAAAATATTAGACATATATAATAGTAAATATATGAATTTGCTAGATATAAAGTATTCATAGATAATTTCCACAAATACACTGTTTAGCAAAATTTAAAGTCCAAAAAACAAATTCATTTGTACAGCATTTAAAAAAAGAGACTCACAAACAATATTAAATTAACAAATACTGTAAGAATAGGAAACACTAGTGTTAAACATTACTATATAGGGCTGGGAAGGTGGCTAAGTGGTAGAGCTCATGCCTTGCATGCCAGAGGCCCTGGGTTCGATTCCTCAGCACCACATAAGCAAAAAGAAAAAAGCCGGAAGTGGCGCTGTGGCTCAAGTGGTAGAGCGCTAGCCTTGAGCTGAAGAGCTGAGGGACAGCGCCCAGGCCCAGGCCCCATGACCGGACCTAAAAAAAACCAAAAAAACAACAACAAAAAAAAACATTACTATATATAGGGTAGGCAGCAGTTACTGTTGGAATCAAAAAGAATAGGAGCTTGAGATGTAGCTCAGCAAAAGATTTGTATAGCATGGGCTGTGGGGTTTGAGTCCCAATATCACAAAAAAAAAAGTCAAAAAGATGAAATAGGACAAGTTTGAGGGGAATGCTCAGCAAATAGCAATGTTCCTAATTGTATTTTGTTTAACAAGCTGAATGAAATAAATCACTGTATTACCATTTTTATTTGATCTTCCCAAATAAGAACAAGTTGAGAATCAAATAGAAGCAGTCTGAAGCAAGCAAACAGAAGCAAGTCTGAAAATATTTTTTAAAAACATACAAGAGGGGCCGGAAATATGGCTTAGTGATAGAACGCTTGCCTAGCATGCATGCATGAAGCGCTGGGTTCGATTCTTCAGTACCACATAAACAGAAAAAGCCAGAAGTGGTACTATGGTTCAAATGGTAGAATGCTAGTCTTGAGCAAAAAGAAGTTCAGGGGCAGAGCCTGGCCCTGAGTTAAATCCCCAGAATGGCAAAAAAAAAAAAAAAAAAAAAAAAGGCATAAGAAAATTATCAACATAAAAAAAAGAAAGAATATACTTTATATAATTGAAATATATACTATTTGTAATAGAATTGGAGGCATAATTCAGCAAGAGAGCACACAGTTAGCATGTCTAAGGTTATTAAATTCACTTCCTAACATCCACACTTATTAAAAAAAAGAAAGGTCTGGGAAGGTGGCTCAGTGGTAGAGCGCTTGCCTTGCATGCCTGAGACCCTGGGTTCGATTCCTCAGCACCACATAAGCAAAAAGAAAAAAGCCGGAAGTGGCGCTGTGGCTCAAGTGGTAGAGCACTAGCCTTGAGCTGAAGAGCTGAGGCACAGTGCCCAGGCCCAGAGTTCAGGCCCCATGACCGGACCCAAAAAAAAAAAAAAAAGAAAAAAGAAAAAAAGTAGGTTGCTAGTGGCTCACACCTGCAATCCCAGTTATTTAGGAGGCTGAGATCTGAGGATCACAGTTCAAAGCCAACTCAGGCAGGAAAATCTTATCTCAAATTAACCAGCAAACACCCAAAAGTAGAGCTGTGGCTCAAGTGTTAAGAGTGCCAGTCTTGAGTGAAAAAGCCAAGCTAGAAAGCAAGGCCTTGAGTTCAAGTCCTAGTACTAACAAAGAAATAAAACAGAATTAACACAGTAAATTTAAAATTAAAAAAAAAAGTTTGGGCCGGGCGCTGGTGGCTCACGCCTGTAATCCTAGCTACTCAGGAGGCTGAGATCTGAGGATCGCGGTTCAAAGCCAGCCCGGGCAGGAGAGACCGTGAGACTCCTATCTCCAATAAACCACCAGAAAACCGGAAGTGGCGCTGTAGCTCAAGTGGTAGAGCGCTCGCCTTGAGCTGAAGAGCTGAGGGACAGCGCCCAGGCCCAGAGTTCAAGCCCCACGACCGACAAAAAAAAAAAAAAAAAAAAAAAAGTTTGGGATATCTTTTTTTGGGGTGGGAAGGGGAGGTGTTGGTCATGGGGCTTGAACTCTGGGCCTGGATGCTGTTCCTGAGCTCTTCAGCTCAAGACAAGTGCTCTACCACTTGAGCCACTGTGCCACTTCCGGTTTTCTGGTAGTTAATTGGAGATAAGAGTCTTGCAGAATTTCCTGCCCAGGCTGGCTTTGAACCACGATCCTCAGATCTCAGCCTCCTGAGTAGGTATGATTACAGGCATGAGCCTCGGACGCCTGGCTGGGATATCTTTCATAGTAATATAAAAGATAAAAAAATAAAAATAAACTAGGACAAAACTCCAATATACTAGGCAAGGGATATAGCTCAGTAGCATGTACAAGGTACTAGATTTAATCGCAGCACCAAAAAACAAAAAAAAACAGCATACTGAAAATTAGCAAAGTAGCAATATAGACAGCAAAAGAAAGCACAACAAATAAACTAAACACCACAGGATATTCAGTTTAGCAGTTTATCAATGAAATGTTCATAATAGTTCTAGGTTTTTTTTATCTACCAAAGTAATTTCCTTTCTCTTTTAAATATTTTTATTATCTTTAAGTAGTTGTACACAGGAGTTGCCATTCAATAAAGCAGTTTATGAGTATAATGCATCTTGATAGATGTTACTCCCTACCATTTCTCATTTCAACCAAATATAGAAATGTATTCTTAGAGAAAATCAGAGTTTACCTAAGATACATGTACAATATATGGGACCTTAATTCTCCCAAGTTTTATCCTTTCTCTCCTGTACAAGTAAAAATCCTCCAAAAATACACACTACATTTAATCACTATACAATAAAGCATAATTATCAAGATGGACTAAAGAAGCTAAAATTCCAAACTTTTAACCTTAAAAATACAAAGAAAATGGGGAAATGTGTTTAAAACATACTACGAAAAGGAAAAACGAAAAGCTAAGCTTTTAAATATTTTATCAGTTTTCTTTTACACTTAACACTAAGGAAAACAAACTGACATATTGAACTGAAACTCCTTTATACAATTACTTAAAGGTAATTTCACAAAAGGCCAAAAACCAAACATGAAGAGTGTAGAATAAATGAGTTAAGGACACAAAAGTATTCAAAAATCAAATTTCATTTTCAATGCAAATGTTACTAAATAATAAACATTTCCCAAGATTGAACAGATCAACAAAATAATAGTCAATTTTTTAATATATGTTATTTATTGTAAAGATACTGTACAAAGGGGTTACAGTTACCTTAGCCAATGTTTTACCTATTATATCACCCTTTATAAAAAGATATAAGATGCATGTGACTATAAAGTAAAACAGAAAGCCAAATAAACTGAGGAAATATTTGGTAAACAACATCCAAGTTTCCCTCTGTGTCATGCACTGAATGAGAATGTAGTCCTCAAAAAAATCCTTAGTTTAACCAGATTCAGAAAGACTTTAGTCTATAAAAGTAATCCAAATTAAGTACAAACTGATGTACTCTTTGTTGAAGCAATTATATAAGAAAACTCTATGGAAGTGGCACTGTGGTTCAAGTGGTAGAGCGCTAAACCTTGAGCTAAATAGCTGAGGGACAGCACCCAGGCCCAAAGTTCAAGTGAAGGAAGGAAGGAAGGAAGAAGGAAGGAAGGAAGGAAGGAAGGAAGGAAGGAAGGAAGGAAGGAAGGAAGGAAGGAAGGAAGGAAGGAAGGAAGGAAGGAAGGAAGAAAGGAAGGAAGGAAGGAAGAGAGGGAGGGAAGAGAGAGAAGAAGAGAGACAGGGAAGGAGGGAGGGAGGGGGAGAGAGAAAGAGAGAAGAGAAGAAAGAAAGAAAGAAAGAAAGAAAGAAAGAAAGAAAGAAAGAAAGAAAGAAAGAAAGAAAGAAAGAAAGAAAGAAAGAAACTAAACACAAATATCCAACTGTAACTGAGTAAAAACCAGTGCACAAGCGAGGCACAGGTGGCTCATGCCTGTAATCCTAGCTACTCAGGAGGCTGAGATCTGAGGATCTCGGTTCAAAGCCAGTCTGGGCAGGAAAGTCCGTGAGACTCTTATCTCTAATAAACCACTAGAAAACTCGAAGTGGCATTGTGGCTCAAGCAGTAGAGTGCTCACCTTCAGCTGAAGAGTGCAAGGACAGTATCCAAACCCAGAGTTCAAGCCCCACAACCGACCAAAAAAAAAAGGTGCACATTCTTTTTAACTTTTTTTTTTTTTGGGGGGGGGGGGTGTCCAGTCGTGGGCCTGAACTCTGGGCCTGGGCGCTGTCTCTCAGCTCAAGGCTAGCACTCTACCACTTGAGCCACAGCACCACTTCCGGCTTTTTTTTTCTGCTTATGTGGTGCTGAGAGATCGAACCCAGGGCTTCATGCATGCAAAGTCAAGTGCTCTACCACTGAGCCACCTTCCCAGCCCTCTTTTTAACATTTTTATTTTTATTTTTTGTCGGTTGTGGGGCTTGAACTCTGGGCCTGGGCTCAAGGCTAGTGCTCTACCATTTGAGCCACAGCGCGACTTCTGGTTTTCTGGTTGTTAGAGATGAGAGTCTCACAGACTTTCCTGCCCAGGCTGGCTTTGAACCATTATCCTCAGATTTCAGCCTCCTGAGTAGCTAGTATTACAGGTGTGAGCCACAGGTACCCAGCGCAATTTTACTTGTAAAGACACTTTTCCAGTTGTATTTACACTGCAATTCAGGATGACAAGAGAAAAAACAGTGATATTCTTAGACTCTGGGGGTTCATAATAAACATATCAATAACAAATGTCTACCAGAACATGACCAAAAACTCAAAAACACATTGCCAAATGAAAAGTTATTTGAGTTATAAATATTTTCTCCTCTGGTTTCTTTAATAACAGCAAGGGTTAGAAGGGAGGGGAAAAGGTAGGCAGTAAATCAATAGCTTACCATGAATGGCCATAGACTTTGAAAACTAAGCATATATAGAAAGAAACTTAGAAAAAGTTCTGTCTTGAGACACCAACTAGAGGCACAGGTATCTTGGGACACTTGCAAGCCTAAAAGTCCTCTCTATGTAAAAAATACTATGAATAGTTTATTCTCCCAAAGGAAAAGTTACCCTAAGGAATCCTTATGAATTATATTCAGTGAATGAGCGTAACAGCTTATATCCTATATGTTGTAAAAATTCTGTCTTATGCTGTAGACATGGCTCCAATGGTAGAGTACCTGCTTATTAAGTGCCATGGGTCTGAGTTAAAATCCCATTAGCACTGTTCCCTCCCCCACAAAAAAACAACCCACAGACTCTCTGCTTCACATTTAGACACTTTCATCTTCAACTGACTTATATGCAGGAAAGTCAGTGTTCAGTATTACTTTTTCCCCAAGGTCTCTATATACATCCAAGCATTAAATAGTTCCCATGTAGTCTCACCTGTAAGGGTGATATCTCCCAGTAAATCAAGAAGTTCTCCACCAGCAGAAGCTGGTTTGCTTGTAGGTGCAGTTGGAATAACAGGTGTTATGTCATTTCCTCCCAACAAATCCAATAAATCATTAGCCTAAACAAGGAAACAATAACTCAAGTCATTAGTTTTTGTCTAAACTACATATGACACAAAGCTCTTCCAATTTTTTAAAAATAAGGAAGGAAATCATCAAGTAACTCAAAATATTAAAAGAATATAGATAAGAAATAAGCTACTCTGGACTACTGGATCATCAGGAGCCCTATACAAGCAAGTGAAAGACTACCTGGCTGGTGGGCTGTGGCCCAGAGGGTGGTGGTTTAGTCTCTAGTGGAGCTGGTTCTGTCTCCCCATTTGTCTGCACAATCTCAGTTGGGCCATTTGTGGTCACTTTTTCCATAACAGGCATCCTCTCCAGTAGGGCAGACCTAGAAGAATCTGAAGTGGTTAAATTCTAGGCAGTTAACTTAAATTCCCTACCTCAAGCAATAATTATTAACAATTTTTAAATCTAACATGGAGAGCAATCTCCCATCCCCCTCTCAAAATTATACGATTACAAGCATAGATCTAAATTCCTGACTGGATTAGGGATATGCAAAAACCCATGAATAAATAAAAATGTTCACCTACAACCCAAAACATGTATTTCAATAGTAGAGTGGGATGAACAAAATGTAAATCAACACATATTAACAGTCAAATCAAGAAGGTGATTCTGGCTGTTTCTGTATATTACCTTTATAATAGTAATTTTTTTAAAAAGATTCTAACTAACCCCATTCACAATACTCCCCCAAGAAATAAAATATTTAGGAATTAACTTAACCAAAGATGTAAAAGAACTATTTAACAAAAACTATAAAAACTTAAAGAAAGAAATTACAGAAGACACTAGGAAATGGAAAGACCTTTCATGATCTTGGATAGACAGACTTAATATAGTGAAAACGGCAACACTGCCAAATTAATATACAAATTCAATGCAATTCAATGCATTCAATGCAATGATGTACATTTCTGAAATACGGGAAACAGTCCAAAAATTCATATGGAACAACAAAAGACGTAGAATAACCAAAACAATTCTAGGCAAAAAAGACATGGGAAGGATCTCAATGCTGGACTTCAAACTCTACTATAAAATCATAATAACAAAGACAGCATGGTACTAGCACAAAAACGGACCCAAAAACCAATGGAATAGAAGATCCAGAAATAAAACCACATGACTACAGTCAGCTGACATTTGACAAAGGAGCCCAAAGACATACAGTAGAAGAAACACAGCCTCTTCAACTACTGGTGCTGGGAAAACTGGGAGGCCACATGCAGAAAACTAAAGTGGACCCCAGCCTATCACCATGCACCAACATCAACTCAAAATGAATTAAAGACCTTAAGATCAAACCTGAATCTCTGAAACTACTGCAGGACAGAGTAGGAGAGACACTTGAACTTACAGGCACAGGCAGGAATTTCCTGAACAGAGTCCAAGGGTCACAACAAATTGGAGAGAGACTTGACAAATGGGACTACCTTAAAATAAAAAGTTTCTGCCCAGCTAAAGCTATAGCAACCAAGCTAGAAAGACAACCAACTAACTGGGAAAAAAATATTTACCAGCAATATATCAAACAAGGGGTTAATATCCAGTATATACAGGGAACTCAAGAAACTAATCCCTCCCAAACCTAACAAACCAATTACTAAATGGGCAAGGAACTAAAGAGAGACTTCTCAGAAGAAAAGATAAAAATGGCAAAGAAGGGGCTGGGAAGGTGGCTCAGTGGTAGAGCTCTTCTTGCCTTGCATGCTCGAGGCCCTGGGTTCGATTCCTCAGCACCACATAAGCAAAAAGAAAAAAGCCGGAAGTGGCGCTGTGGCTCAAATGGTAGAGCGCTAGCCTTGAGCTGAAGAGCTGAGGGACAGCGCCCAGGCCCAGAGTTCAGGCCCCATAACCGGACCCAAAGAAAAAAAAAAAAATGGCAAAGAAACACATGAGGAAATGTTCACCATCCCTGGTTGTGAAGGAAATGCAAATAAAGACAACCCTGGCATACCACCTTACCCCAGTCAGAATGGCCCACATCCTAAAGTCAGCCAACAACAAATGCTGGAGGGGATGCGGAGAAAGAGGAACCCTATTACACTGCTGGTGGGAATGTACACTTATACAACCACTTTAGAAAGCAGTCTGAAGGGTCCTCAGAAAGCTAAATATTGACCTCCCTTATGACCCATCATACCACTTCTAGGCATCTATCCTGAACAACAGGAACCAGTATACAAGGATACATGCACCTCCATGTTTATTGCAGCAGTGTTCACAATAGCCATGATATGGAAACAACCCAGATGTCCCACCACAGATGAATGGATCCAAAAATTGTGGTATCTATACACAATGGAATATTATGCAGCCATTAAAAAATAATGGCATTTGCAGGGAAATAGATGGAGCTAGAAAAAACATGTTGAGCCGGTAAGCCAAGAGCAAAGAGGCACATGGTCTCCCTGATAGGTGGATGTTAAATCCAAAATGTAAGGTGATAACGACAAAATTAACAAGACTTAAGAAACAAAGGACTTCCACTCATCTGGTTGAATCACTACTAAATAACCCCATGCTGCTGATCACATATATGGTATATATGTGCACACCGGAAGGAAACCAGGAGGACAACACAAAACTAGAGGGAATCAGGGAAAAACATACGACAGCGGGACCCATCAACTGCACTGGACATTGATCAAAATGAGCTAAGCAACTCAATGGCAGTGATGGAAGGGAGGGAACAGCGGGGAAGAGGGGACAGCTGATGCTATGCAAAACAAAAGAAATGTACATATCACCCATGTGGAAGAAATAACTGTATTGCAAAGCTCATAGAACTCATAAATGTTATAGACCACGATAGACAATTTGCCCCATGAAAGTTAGAATGTGTTTGTGACTTAAACTAAGCATCACTATCCCACAATACTGTGAAATTGGGAAATTATGTAATCACTTAAATCACAATAAAGAATTTGAAGGAAAAAAAAAAAGATTCTAACTGTGTAACACAGTTCTGTAATCCTAATATTTGATGCAGGAAAATTGCAAATTCAAGGCCAGGCTGATCTTAAGACCTTATCTTTAAAAAATATATATATAAATAATAAAAGATACTGCATAATGAAGGAAAAAAGAGATGAAACTACCAAAATATTAAACAGCAATAGAATCTTACCAAAAAATAAAAAAATAACACAATCCTCTCACTCTGTAACCAAACAAAATGGAAAATGAAACATACTTTACATGTCCAAGGGGAAAAGGAAATGAAACAATAGAACACAATAAATTTATATCTTAGTGGCTAGGCAAAACAGAAAATGGGACAAAACAAAAGCAGTCAAGTAATGAGAACTAAATAGATCCAGCATACAGAATGATTTTCCTTTAGGGACTATTGAGATCACATAATGGGGATGCTAGAGGTACTTAGTTTCTTTTGCTCACCTCATGTGGTCATATTTCTTAAAAAGTGCATTATATTCTACTGCCCTCTGTTGGAGTTCCACATCAATGCTGCTTCCATAAATGGAAACCACTTTCTTAATTCGGCTGCGGGATAAAATGATAAATCAAATGCAATACACAAAAGGAAATTGTAAACAAGCAAGAAGAATGTTTAAATCACATTTCACTTCTTTTTTGTCCATTGTGGGGCTTGAACTCAGGGCTTTCGCGCTATCCATGAGCTCTTCTGCTCAAGGCTAGGGCTCTACCATTTTGAGATACAGCTCTACTTCTGGTTTTCTGGTAGTTAATTGGAGGTAAGAGTCTCACAGACTTTCCTGCCAGGGTAGGCTTTGAAACCATGATCCTCAGATCTCAGCCTCATGAGTAGCTAGTAATTGTGTGTGACCAGTGCCCAGCCTGGTTAAAATTGTTAATATTTATCTTAACTTACATAATTTTTCAAAAACAGAACATTTTTTCTTTGGCTTCATTCATCTAACATTCACCATTATTCTATTATAATTATGTTAGACTTTTGTTTGTTAAGTATTCCAGGCCCTAAAATACACTACAAAAAAAAAAGTGTGAATTAAGCCAGCCACTGGTGGCTCACACCTGTAATCCTAGCTACTCTGGAGGCTGAGATCTGAGGATCACAGTTCAAAGCCAGCCCAGGCAAGAAAGTCCCTGTGAGACCCTTATCTCCAATTAACCACCAGAAAACTGGAAGTAGAGATGTGGATCAAGTGGTAAAGCACTAGCCTTGAGCTGAAGAGCTAAGGGTCAGCACCCAGGCCCAGAGTTCAAGTCCCATGACTGACAAAAAAAAAAAGTATGAATTACTATGCCACAAAATAAATTTGTGGTCACCGGGCGCTGGTGGCTCACGCCTGTAATCCTAGCTACTCAGGAGGCTGAGATCTGAGGATCTCGGTTCAAAGCCAGCCCGGGCAGGAGAGACCGTGAGACTCCTATCTCCAATAAACCACCAGAAAACCGGAAGTGGCGCTGTAGCTCAAGTGGTAGAGCGCTCGCCTTGAGCTGAAGAGCTGAGGGACAGCGCCCAGGCCCAGAGTTCAAGCCCCACGACCGACAAAAAAAAAAAAAAAAAAAAAAAAAAAAATTGTGGTCATTTCTCTTCTCTAATAACTTTACAATAAGGTTGGACTATGGCTCAAGTAGGAGAGCTCCTGCCTAACATTAGGCACAATAGTTTTTTGAGTCCAAACCCTAGTACCAACAAAGGAAAACAAAAAAAAAAAAAATCTTTAAAATAAGCTTTTAGAATGAACATCTTAACCCAAATTGTTCTAGCTCACAAATATTAAAAGTCAGAATTAACAGTCTCAAAAGATTTTACATTAAAAAAAAAAAAAAGCAGCTGGGCAACCACTGGCTCACATCTGTAATCCTAGCTATGCAGGTGATTGAGATCTGAGGATCATGGTTCAAAGCTTAACACTGGCAGACAGTTAAGAAGACTCTTATCGCCAATTAACCACCAAAGAGCTAACAGTGGCTCATGGGATAGAGGGCAAGGATTGAGGAAAAAGAAAATCTCAAGGACAGTGTGCCCAGGAGCTGTGCCCTAGGACTGGCATAAAAAATAATAAAGATTTTAAAAAATAAAGCAAAAGGTCTAAAAGAAATGTTTGCCTGGAAAACAAAATACTTCATATATAAATATGAAAAAAAAGAAAATTCACTAAAATTAGCTTTAAAGAGGAGAGGAGGACAAGAAAAAGCAATAGAAAGGTGATTATGATAAAAGTCAAATTATCAAATCCATTATATGCATGTATAGAAATATAATGAAACCTCTTTGTATTATATGCTAATAAATAAGTGAAGCTGGGCACTGGTAGCTCACACTTATAATCCTAGCTACTCAGAAGGCTGTGGACCTAAGGATTATGGTTTGAAGCCAGCCTTGGCAGGAAAGTTCAAAGGAAATCTCCAGTTAACCACCAGAAAACCAGAAGTGGAGCTGTGGCTCAAAGTGGTAGAGCACTAGGCCTTAAGCAAAAAAGTTCAAGGACAGCACCTAGACCCTGAGTTCAAGCCCCATGATCAAAAAATAGTGAAAAAAATAGTCTAATGTAAAGATTTTAATCAACAGAACACTCATCGTTTTATTCCTATTCAAATAACTTAAAATATCATAATAAACTAAACCTTTTATGTGAAAATAGCTACTTTCTCTATTTTTAAAGTGTTAGAAATGAATCATAAATTATTAACTTTCTAGCTTCAAAATTTTCTGATAGGATGGGATAAGGACAGAGAACAAAGTACATATGAAATAAGAATTAGGTATGAATTGATCCTTATGAACATGAGTAGAAGAAGAAAATACAAATTCATTTTATTATTTTCTCTGCTGCTATCCTTGAAAATTTCCACAATAAACCATTTTTATTGTGTATGTATGTGAGCATGCACACTATGTGTATTGTGTTTTGCTGGAAATTGGAACCAGGGCCTCATGCATGCTAAACCAGATGTCTACCACTGAGCTACAGCCAACCACAATAAACCATTTTTAATTACAAAACAACCTATTTAGCCAACTTTTCTTCAATACTCACTTTACAGTGCAGGTGAATCGAGTAGAAAGCTTCATAATGGCAGTGAGGGCATAACCTCGTGTCACAGAGGTGGACATGTTAGAGATTAGAACACTTTCTAAAATATCCAAGACTTCATCCTCTGTTACCTAGGGGAAAACAAAGAGGACAAAAACATGCAGAATGAATGGTGACACTAAATAACTGAATCTTACAAAATCAAGTCAGAATGCTGCCAACCATTACAAGAGCCTTGAACACAACCTGCACATTGCTAACCCACCAGTCAAAAGTAGAGTTCAAGCCAGGCACCAGAGGCTCACTCCTGTAATCATAGCTACTCAGGAGGCTGAGATCTGAGGTCGAAGCCAGATAAGGCAGGAAAAGTCTGTGAGATTCATCTCCAATTAACCACAAAAGGCTAGAAGTAGAGCTATGGCTCAAGTGGTAGAGTGCTAGCCTTGAGCACAAAATCTAAGGGGGAGCACTCAGGCCCAGAGTTCAAGCCCCAAGAATGGGAGAAAACACAAAAAGTGGGACTGAAACACATATTATAAAGTGGCAAAAAATTATAAAGAAAAATCTGAATAGTTCAAAGACACAACTTTCTGAAGTCAGTCCTCTAATGAGCAAATTAAAACAAAGAAATATGCCTCATTTCTTCTTGCTCATCAGCCACAGGGTAAAAGAATAAATAATTCCACTTGCTAGGAAGAGGAATGAGCCTAATACGTTTGTGGATTTTGTTTTTAGTACTAGGGACTGAACACCTTACCACTGAGCTCCATTAATGTTTCAACATCTCACAATGATCCATCCCCAAAATTAGCACATTTCCCAACATAATTCTAGTACTAGTTGGAATAGTTTTCAAAGCATGAACTTCAGCTCCCTATTAAACACCACTCTCCCACAACCCAAAGCACTCTTCTCCCTTCCTTAACCAAAACTAACAAGGGGTACCTGAATAGGCTCTTCTTCTTCACATTGGCCAGACACAAGAAGATCACCATATTCACCTATACACCATGCAGCTACTTGTACCAAAGGTTGCTGTAAAAACAAAAGTCAAGGACTTCAATATTGCCAAAAATACTTAATGACAAGCATAGATCATTTAATCATAAAGGAAAGGAGTACATGTACAGTGTTAGAAATAGTGATGAGTCAGAAAAATAAATAGAAAGTTTTCTAAGTAGAAAGGCTAGCAAATGAAGTACTTACTTGAGAATAATCACCAAGAATTGCTTTATACAAGCGCTGGACTGTATAAGCATGCATTTCCACACTATTAGTTATTAACTGAATTAAGTTGGGGACTGCATCATCACGAACATAACTTCCTGCCTAAAAGGAAATGCAGAGTTATCACTATAAAAAACAAAGCAATGGTAACATTGTTTATCAACATTCTGTTTAATATTAGTGTAAATTAATTGCAGAGGCATCAGTGTGGTATTTCCGGACATATACGCAATATTCTTTAATCAGACTCACCCATCTATTATATTCTTAGTCCCCTTTTCTCCTTTACCTTTTGTAAACAGTATTTAGTAGGTTTCATTATTTTATCTTCATACACACACACACACACACACATATATATATCACACACACACACACACATATATATCACACACACACACACACACACACACACACACACACACACACACACACACACACACACACACACACACACACACACACACACACACACACACACACACACACACACACACTGTGCAATTCATTTTAGGTCTAGGGATTCCACATGAGCAAAACCATGAAATATTTCACTTCTGAACTTGGCCTATCTTGTTCAACATAATGATTTCCAGTTTCATCTACTTTCCAGTTCATTTTTCCAACTATTGTTAAAAAGAAACTACTAAAGAAAATTCTCAGCAATAAGCCTACTTCTATTCTTTTTAAACTTTAAAAAAATTAAATACTAAAATTTTAATATTCAAAAATCTTGTCTAAATTAAAGGCAAATTATAAAGGGTTCTTTTTTTTTTTTTTTTGGTCCCTGAGCTTTTGTTGGTGGTGGTGGTGGTGGTGATGGGGCTTGAATTCTAGGCCTGAGTGCTGTCCCTGAGCTCTTCAGCTCAAGGCTAGTGCTCTACCACTTGAGCCACAGTGCCACTTCCAGCTCTTTCTGTTATGTGGTGCTGAGGAATCGAACCCCGGACCTCATGCATGCCAGGTAAGCACTCTAGGGCTGAGCCACCTTTCCAGACCCATCCCTGAGCTCTTTTGCTCAAGGCTAGCACTCTACCACTTTGAATCACAGCTCCACTTCTAGTTTTCTGGTGGTTAATTGGAGATCAGAGTCTCATGGACTTTCCCACCCAGGCTGGCTTTGAACCACTATCCTCAGATCTCAGCATCCTGAGTAGTTAGGATTATAGACATGAGCCACTGGCACCTGGCTAAGGTTTCAAATTTTTCAGACAATAGCCAGGCACTAGTGGCTCACATCTGCAATCCTAGCTTCCCAAGAGGCTAACATTTGAGGACTGCAATTCAATGCCAGCCCAGGCAGAAAAGTCCATGAGACTCTTGTCTCCAACTAACCAGCAAAAAGCTAGAAATGAAGCTGTGGCTCAAGTGGTAAGAGCACTAGTCTTGAGCACAAAAGCTTAAGGATAGTACCTAGGCCTTGAGTTCAAGCATTCCCCCCAAAAAATAAATATAATAAATAATTATTGATAACAAATAAAAATATATAAAGAATGCATCTACATGTGTGTATATACATGTATACATACTTGTATATATACATATAAGTACATGTGTATGCATATAAAGAAAATGTTTTTCTCTGCTCAAAAGTGGAAAATTTCAAAAATTTTAAGAAGTATATTCATTGAGAACTCAACTAGAACAACCACTCCCTGGTGTTAAAAATCATATAGGCAAACTATAGTATGTTACTCTGGGAAAGCGGGAGGTATAATGAGTATATTAACAGTTCTAAAAGGCACATTCCATCAGAGGCAGGAAATGTCAGAGGCATGAGATCATTGGTATGGAGTGTTTGTCTTGTATGCTTCTTGTTGGCTACTTATGACCATCTGCCTATATTGATAATTTTGTATAGCTTAAGAATGACGTTAAAAACAGCCAAATGGCCCTGGGAAGAACAAACATTTCCCAACTGTTCAAGCAGACCAAACCTATTGCCACATGGGGTCTGAGTGCTCACTGTTCCATCTGATTAGTACATTCTTCTCCAAAATCTTTGCCTGGCTTGTTCCTCACTTCACCAAGATCATTACTCAAATGTTACCTCCTCTGGGACCTGATATCACTACTCCACATAAAACAACTGGTCAGTTTCCATATATCCCACCCTAACTTGCTATCATGCTGTTTAAGGTTTTTATCATAGCACTTATGTTACACATTTTTCCATGAATTTCTAATTTCCAATCTCTCCCACTAGAACGTAAGCTCCATGAGAACAAGGGCTTTATCTGGCTCACTTCTATATGTATCCAAGTACTTAACATAACTGAATAAGAAGCTACTTACCGTTGTCAGAACACGCATAATTGTGTCTATATGCCACCGTTTAGAAGGTGCATACCTGAAAAAGACAAGGGTAGAAAAGTTGAAACTTATAAACTGTACTATATTCAGTGATTTTTCAAAAACCCCATCTGTCCTCTGTCCTACAGTCTTTTCTAGGTTCCCTGGTGAACTGACATTTGAACATCTAACCTATCAGCAATCACCATTTCAAAAGATGATGAGATATAGTTGAATTCAGATGTTTCCCATAATACTGAAATAAGTATGGCTGAGGTGAGAAATGGGACTATGTTCCAGTTTCTCAGAAAACAAATCATATAGTCACAGTACAAAGAATAAAAGAAGAAAGCAGATATTGCCTTGACCCAGACTACTCCAGGTCTGAGAACTCATTTCCTTAAAATTCAGAGTGGAGGGCTGGGAAGGTGGCTCAGTGATAGAGTGCTTGCCTTCCATGCATGAGGCCCTGGGTTCAATTCCTCAGCACCACATAAGCAGAAAAAGCCAGAAGCGGTGCTGTGGCTCAAATAGTATAGCACTAGCCTTTAGCTGAAGAGCTGAGGAACAGTGCCGAGGCCCAAAGTTAAGGCCCCACTACCGACCAAAAAAAAAAAAAAAAAAAAATCAGAGTAGAAAGAATAATCATATTACTAAAATCTTACGGTATTTCCTACTTCAAGGTTGACACAGAACTTCTACTGAGACACTGTAACTTTTCTATCTTTTCATTAAAAAAAAACATCACAAGGTTAAAGGACAAGCTATAGGAGGAAATTACAAGTGGGATTTTGTTTGGTCTCAACATACTTAAATGCTAGCTATAATGGTTTTCTCATATACCTATGAGAGCGAAATAAACATTATGTATTTTTTAATGTTTATAGTCTTTCCCCATGTTTAAAGATGCTTTCAAAAACCTCCAAGCTCCTTTTACCAATAACTAAAAACTAAATCTTACTTTTCTGCAGCAAGAAAGATTCCAGATGCACAGTCTGCTTTAAATTCTGGCTCACATGAATCCAGAAAATAAAGTAATTCCTTCATCATGCCTCGGATATTATTTCCATTTACCAGAGCAAAACTCAATTCCATTGCACGCCTTGCAGGGGAAAAAGATTAAAAAAAAAAAGAAAGAAAGAAAAGAGAAGAAAAAGAAAGAAAGAAATTACAACGAGAATAAAACAAAGATCCAGGTATGCTCCCTCCGAATACCAAAAGCACTGGCAGACGTATTAAAAGTCTTTGCCCAAACTTGTAATCTCAATCTTTATGAGCAATATAACCAAGGAGATTTATTTGTATGTAATCAAAGTTTTGATAATCTCAATCATGTCTTAACACTTTCCTTCAAAAATCTCAAGCTGAGCACCAATGGCTCACACCTATAATCCTAGCAACTCAGGAGGCTGAAATCTGAGAATTTCAGTTCAATGCAGCCTGGGCAGAAAAGTCTTATCTCCAATTAGCCACTGTTAACCTGTTCTGTACAAACAAAAAGAACTGGCTATCAATAAACGCTTGTTAATTGAATGGCTGCAGAGACCAATTTAAATCTTTGATATGGATTTGAACACATAACCAAAGTTAACTGGAACTAACCATAGCTAGATTTTTTCAAATATCTACAATTCTAAAAGAATCTCCAGATTATTCCATTGAGGAGATTTATGCCTTTTGAGAGTGCTCCTGGCTGCCTAGCAGTGTTCGTAGATGCTAACACATTTGGTTCCAGTATCCTAGGGTACAAGTACTATGGAAAATGTGTGCTGTCAGTAATTTGAGCTTCAGCATTGTGTTGAGACACTTAGCCGATGGATCACTCCTTATTTTCATCCTCCAGCACACAGAACATAGTACCGATGCTTACTTAGCCACTTATTTGTACCTGTTATATTTATCAAAGAACCAAGACAACTAGTGTATTTCCTACTAGTCTCCTAATGGACCTAAACTGCTCTTGTCAATGTTTTTCTGAAGCAGGATTTACTCTGGAGAGTTCATCCATGAATATAGTGACTAAATACATAAATGTCAACATTCTTCTCTCAAAACTAGTACAAACTATCAAGTAGGAAAGTACACAGAACAAATCAATAATCTGATTTTTCTCACTTCATTTAACAGAAAAACTGAACTGAAAAACAGCTTGTTACCGTTTTATTGAGACATCCAAATCTTTTAAACAGTCCACAATTGTGCTTCTGTGCCTCTGTACAGCATTATGATCTGTTTGCACAGTCTTCAACAAAGATGTCAGTGCTACATATCTAGATAAAACGAAGTTTGACAAGAACAGTGAAAATGTAGTTTAAGCCAGCCCAGTGGCTCACCCTGCAAATTAGCTACTCAAGAGGCTAAGATCTGGGTATTACAGTTCAAAAGCAGCCCAGGCATTAAAGTGTGTGAGATTTTATCTCCAATTAACCACCAGAAAACTGGAAATGGTGCTGTGGCTCAGAGTGGTAGAACAGTAACTAGCCTTCAGGACAAGGGGCTCAGGGACAGCATCCAGGCCCTGAGTTCAAGCCCCAAGACTATTTACTCATCTAAATAACAAAAATGTTCAAAGGACGAGGGAATGCACATATGTACAGAACACAGCACACACAGAAAGCTTTGATTAACCTTTGCTTATACAAAGAACATGTAAGCCTTCCAAACAGAAAAATAAAACAAGCATAGGTATATTTTCAGGCTGTCTTATCCCCAAAATGCAAGAGGTACTTATTTTAATTTTACTACTTGAAACTTCTCTTATTGGGACCAAACTGCTCTGTAAAAATTTGAGCTTAAAAATATTTTTAGAACATAATTGAGAGTGTCACAAGTTTATTTTCATTTCTATGATTAACATGATTTAAAAGAAAAAATATTCCTGATTAGAAAATAAAAGCAGGCAAGAAATTAAGACTTATTACCAAAAAGTCAGAAGTGGAGTTTTTGCCTTGAGAGCAAAAAGCTATAAAAATAAGAGTACAAGGCCCTGAGTTCAGGCCCCACTAGTGGCACAAAACAAAACAAAAAGCTAGACTAAAACTAAGATTGGAACTGTATCATATAAATATACACACACATATACACACACATATCACATTTTATATCACATTTATATATATAGATATATATATTCCTTCAATAAAATCACAACAATCATAAGTTTATAATACTCAAAATGTAAGACATTTTTTTTCAATTGACTTACCTAATATTTTTGTCATTGTTCAATAAGAAACGACCCAGAATATTTATGGCTAGAACCTAAAAAGAAATAGCATAAGTTAAAAAATTAAACATTTAAGCCGGGCGCTGGTGGCTCACGCCTGTAATCCTAGCTACTCAGGAGGCTGAGATCTGAGGCTGGCGGTTCAAAGCCAGCCTGGGCAGAAAAGACCGTGAGACTCCTATCTTCAATAAACCACTAGAAAACTGGAAGTGGTGCTGTGAGCAGTAGAGCGCTCACCTTGAGCTGAAGAGCGCAGGGACAGTGCCCAAGCCCAGAATTCAAGCCCCAGGACTGACAAAAAAAATAATTAAACATTTATATTGTTTATATTGTTTATATTGTTTCTGCCTAAGAAATCAATTCCTAGCCTCGGAGAGAAACTAATTAAGGTAGTACTTGGTATCTATAGACTGTTAGAAAAAAAAGAAAAGAAAATCTGAACTTGTAAAAAACATATTGTTTCAATAATAATTGCTAGGTTATTCTAAAAGGTTTCAATATTACAAAATACAATTAGTCTTTGCACCCATTTCCTCACATACAACTCTTAAATTCCTTGGAATTTCACTGTACCACTTGGTTGTAATGAGTTAACTTAATGGCCACCTGGACAGCTTCAAGATGGTCTGTCTTGCCAAGAGAACCAACCAAATAGCCCGGAGAGTTGGAGCTTTCAGCTGGAGGGAGACGTGCTGAAATTAATAAGCTGATCACCAACAGGCAGTGGGGAAAAAAAAAAAAAAATAGAAAACTATCATCCTAGAGCCAGCTGGTGACTCTAGCCTATAACTCTAGATACTCAGGAGGCTGAGATCTGGAGGATTTAGGTTCAAAGTCAGCTAAAGAAAAAAAAAGTCTGTAAAACTCCATCTCTTGTTAATCAGTAAAATGCTGGACTAGAAGTGTAGCTCAAGTGATACAGCCCCAGATGAGAGTAAGAAAGCCAAGTAAAACTCAAAGTCTGAGTGCAAACTTTGGTACCGGCACACATATTAAAAAAAAAAAAAAATCACCTTATTAACTACTACAGCTAAAGCTTCTAGTGAATACCAAAACTGATGGGCAAAAGTCTATAAATAGATTATTATTTATGTGGTTTAAAAGTGTCTGTCACAAAATATCTTTAAATATAAAAAAAGAAAAATAATACCTTCACAGTGAAGAGACCCAGCAGACACCTAACCAAATAATAGTTTAAACCATAAAATGATCTACTGAAGAGGACACATTATTTCCATGGTAATTTTGCCAAAAAGTATAAACATAATCCATAAAGTCATGACAAAAATATCAAATAGACACAAGTTGGGGTACATTTTTCTTCTTTTAAAGTTTCAGCAAGGCTAAGGTGGCTCATACCTATAATCAAAACTACTCAAGAAGTTGTCAAGCCAGCCCAAGCAGCAAAGTCCATGAAACTCTCACCTCCAATAACTACCAAAAGGCCAGAAGTAGAGCTATGGCTCAAATGGTAGAGCACCAGCTTTTAGTGAAAAAGCTAAAACAGTGCCCTAAGTTCAAGCCCTAGTACTGACACAGATTAATAATAATAATAATAATAATATAAAATATGTCAAAGTCATAGTAAATGGCAAAACAAAGACTGAGGAACTGTCATGGATTAGAAGAGACTTAAGGAGACATGACAAACGTAATGTGGAATCAGGCACTGGGCTCCTTAAACAACAACACCAGAAAACTGAATAAAGTCCATAATTAATAATATAGTGTAAATATTAGAAGATGCCTAATTTTGCAAGATCTTTTTTTGTTGGCTTTGTTTTTTGTTTTCTTTTTTGCTTTTTTTTTTTTTTTGGGTCCGGTCGTGGGGCCTGAACTCTGGGCCTGGGTGCTATCCCTCAGCTCTTCAGCTCAAGGCTAGCACTTTACCACTTGAGCCACAGCACCACTTCCGGCTTTTTTCTTTTTGCTTATGTGGTGCTGAGGAATCAAACCCAGGGCCTCAGGCGTGCAAGGCAAGCGCTCTACCACTGAGCCACCTTCCCAGCCCCTTTTTTTGCTTTTTGTCAGTCATGGGGCTTGAACTCTGAGCCTGGGTGCTATCCTTGAGCTCTTTAGCGCAAGGCTAGTGCTCTACAACTTGAGCCACAGAGCCACTTCCAGTTTTCTGATCATTTATTGGAGATGAGTCTCACAGACTTTCCTGCCCAGGCTAGCTTTGAACCATGATCCTCAGATCTCAGCATCCTAAGTAGCTAGGATTACAGACGTGAGACACCAGCACCCGGCATTTTGCAAGATCTTAACATTAGGTAAAAGTGGCTTAAGAGTACAATATGTAGCCGGGTGATGGTGGCTCACACCTGTAATCCTAGCTACTCAGGAGGCTGAGACCTGTGGATCGCAGTTCAAAGCCAACCTGGGCAGGAAAATTCATGAGACTCTTATCTCCAATAAACCACTAGAAAACCGGAAGTAGCGCAGTGGCTCAAGCAGTAGAGAGCTTGCCTTGAGCTGAAGAGCGCAGGGACAGCACCCTGGCCCAGAGTTCAAGCCCCACTACCAACCAAAAAAAAAAAAAAGAGTACAATATGCACAGTAATTATTTTTGTAACTTTTAGGTCTAAAATTATTTCAAATAAAGGTTTATTAAAAGTGACAAAAAGAAAATGAGTATCTACAGACACATCTGAATATGAATAAAGCATCTAAAAAAAATGAGTTTCATTCTAGGAGAATGGAAAGGGAAAGCTACATGGGAAAACTATAAGGCAGAGATTTTTCTCCCTGTGTTCCTGTGGTATCACTTGACTTTCTGATTCTACATGTTCATTCATTAGACAAAAAGAAATTCACAAGCTGAGTGGTGATACCTCATGCCTATAATCAGAACTACTCAGGAGGCTAAGAACCAGGGTTCAAAACCACCCAAGCAGAAAAGCCCATGAGACTGTTATCTCTACTAAAAGAGCGGGAACTGGAGCTGTGGCTCAAGTGGCAGAGTGCTAGCCTGGAGCATAAAATCTCAGAGTCAGCATTCAGGCCCTGAGTTCAAGCCCCAGGATCCACACCAAAAAAAAAAAAAAAAAAAAATCACTCAAATATTGTGTCTTGTTTTCTTTGAAATAATGAATACAACTCAGTGTAGTCCTAAAAAACTTAATCTGAAATGTTTCCTCTTCAACAATATCTATCTAATTACACCTGCCTTCTTACAAATGTAATTATTATAATCAGTGTTAAGCTTTCATTGGGGAAAAATTACATTTTGCATAGAGAAAATATAGCATTATGGGTACTGCCTGTGTGCTCGTTTGGTGCAGGGGGACCTCTTTTGTGACGCGGCATCTGAGGAGACTCTGGCGCTAGCGATAGCCGACAAAAAGCCCAACGAAGGAGTCAAGACTGAGAACAATGATCATATTAATTTGAAGGTGGTGGGCAGGATGGTTCTATGATGCAGTTTAAGATTCAGAGGCACCATTTAGTAAACTAATGAAAGCCTATTGTGAACAACAGGGTTTGTCAATGAGGCAGATCAGATTCCAATTTGATGGGCAGCCAATCAATGAAACAGACACACCTGCACAGTTGGAAATGAATGAAGATACAATTGATATGTTCCAGCAGCAGACAGGAGGTGTCTACTAAAAAAGGGAACCTGCTACTTTTCTCCAGAACTTTGTTCTTATAGACCAAGAATACATTCTTAATTAGAAAACTGCAATTTGGTTCCACCACATCCTGACTACTACAGTATATTTTTCTCTATTCTTTCATTTTCCCCTTTCCCATTCCTTTACTGTACATAAAGTAACTGGCGTATGTGCACAAAGCATATTGCTTTTCTTTTTTTCTTTTAAACTAAATGGCCAATGGTATATTTTGACTGACATCAAATGGAGATGAGATGGGGGAAAATGCTGGTTCTGCGAAAATATCCCCCTTCTTCATTTGTGGCATGCTCATTTCAGGTTTTATCTTTATATTTCAGTAAGTTACTTTTGCTCTCCCTGTTTTAACAAAAAAAGAAAAAAACAACAAAAATCCTTGCATACCTTGGTTGAGTAGAGAATTTTAATGTTTTCATTTATCATTGTAAAACCAGGAACAATTTTATAACTTTTTTGTACTTAGCTGTTACATGTAGGGCAATCTATCTTTAAGTAGGGGTAAATTACTCTTTAAAAAAAAAAAAAAAAGAGGGGCTGGGAAGGTGGCTCAGTGGTAGAGCGCTTGCCTTGCAAGCCTGAGGCCCTGGGTTCGATTCCTCAGCACCATATAAGCAAAAAGAAAAAAGCCGGAAGTGGCACTGTGGCTCAAGTGGTAGAGCGCTAGCCTTGAGCTGAAGAGCTGAGGGACAGCGCCCAGGCCCAGAGTTCAGGCCCCACGACTGGACCCAAAAAAAAAAAAAAAGAATCCCAGATAGTTTTCCCTTCAAGTCAAACGTCTTGTTGTTTAAATAAACTTGTTTAAAATGAAAAAAAAAAAGAAAAGAAAATATAGCATTATGAATTTTTACATCATTCCTTCATAGTAAAATCAAGTTCTACATGGAATCTAGTTTCAAGTCCAAAGTAGTTCTCAATAAAATGTCTAGGGGGAAGAAAAGATCTATAAAGACTTACTCGTAGTCCACTCTCTGATTTAATATCCATGATAGTCAAAACTGTTTCATAAAGAATAGCGTTTCCTACGTTTTTACTAGTCTCTGTATTAGTGGCAACCTGAAAAAACAGGAGATAATGTATAAGTGATAAGATAATGCTTCCAAAATTTTCCAGCAGTAGACATTTCCAAACAGTAGACAAAAATCTGTTCCAACTAGTAATCGCATGACTATGTGATGAATATGTGCTACAATCCAAGTTGGGCCAACTCACCTGTGCTAATATATCATTCATAGCTTCACTTGAGTCATCGTCATTTCTTCCTAAAATTCTTAATAACCGTAAGATTCGTACCTAATGTACAAAATATGAGAATCATCAACAAATTATGTATGGCAAAAAGGGATCTAACTTGGCATGAAATTCAAATAACTTAAATGAACTCTTAGTAAACCCCAGTAAAACAGTCAATAATCAAACAGAAGGATTTTAAACATTTTTTAGAAGCTAAATATGCTTCTACATCTAATTATATTATCAGACAACCTACCCCCCCCTTCATTACCTCAAAGTTAAATAATACAATTTGCAGAAACCTATTATAGTGATAATCAAGTAAGGAAGGAACAATTAATTCTATTAAAACTTTCAGCTTAAATAAATGAAGAACTTTGTCTCTTGTCTACTCATTAATATAATTAATAACTACAAAATTTCCATACAGTCCAAACTAAAGGAAAAAATATAGTCTACTCAAAAGTCATTCAATTCTTAGATACTCAAAATACTTTTTCAACCTTACCTGCAAAAAAGGGTCACTGATACCAGAAACATCATGTTCTGGAGAATATCCGGACATAATGAGGTTCTTTAGAATACGAACTAACTGGGGCACAAGCTGTAGAAAAGAAAGATGCATTAAAAAAAAAAAAGTGAATATATGAGACTGTCGCTTGAATAAGCAGGTCCTTTGGTTTAGAAAAAGGATCTGAGTCCAAGAAAATTCTATTGATATAAACATATGGTGGATATCTGAAAAACATAATTTGGGAGTACTTATGCCAAAACCCAAGAAGGAGGTAGTTTGTCTGGACAAAAACAAAACAAAAAAACTACACTATTTTTACTCCAGAGATATATATGCAAAACTATTATGAACAACATTGACCAGAAAGCCTATTTTAATCATGTAAAACAGATGTCTATGGGCATACTTCCTTTCAACTGCTATAGTACTTGACATACACACGTGGCAAAAAATGTTCAGCATTTATTCATTCAAACATTTGTATATAAAAGGTTATCATACCAAAATATAACTGGTAATCTTACTAAAATTATATTTAAAATATACCACAAATCAAATAGAGAAAAAAAAAATCTATCCTCTTAAAGCTAGTTATATCTTTTTCCAACAAATGTCAGGGATACCAAAGCCATCAACATTACCCAAATGGAAAAGATGCAGGAAGAAAATATACCTTTCACCTTAAAAGATACCAAAGCCAAGAATAATTCTCCTACCTGTTCTTAACTCTTGTGCCACAATTTTGTTATAATTTAATATGAGCACTCAATTACACATACTGATTTATGGCCTATTTTCTGACCTTACCAATGTGATTATACATTCCTTATGGTCAGAAATTCCCTTGTCCTTTCTTTACTTGGTCTCATTAAGATTCATAACACATAGTAGAAGTAATATTACTGCCAACCCACACTTACTGATGCTATAAGTATTAACACTCATTTCATTTTTGTGGGGAACTATTTGATTTTGAAACCCTACTCCAAAATGTTTGCCTCAGGAGGAATTTTTCCAGTCTCCCAAGTGAAAACTTAATTTAGCCAAACAGACTATTCTAATGACATAAAGTTAAGAAATATCCAAAGTGAACTACATGGCATCGTTTTTGTAGGCCATCTGCATAGTCCCAACTCTGCTACAACCCAATGTTTTCCTCACTGTATTTAAACTCTATTCCTTCCAGTTCCTTGAGCCTAAAAGGGGACCAAGAAAAATGAAAGCCAAGCTATACCCAAGGCATGCACCCAAAACATTCAAAGCATTAAGGCCACTTCTAAATGCAAGAGAACACAATCAATATGAGCTTAAATATTTAAGTTTGGCCATAACATCTCAGAATTTAGTGATTCATAAGTCAGCACTAAATTATCTAATTTGGACAACTCCAAGAATAAAACATAACTATGCCCCAGAGATCTGTAAATTCTAAACAAATCCTTATAAAACCTGTCTACTGTGGGCAAACTTGTTTATAGATAGGCAGCTCACCTTGCATACTTCCCAATGGTCTGCTTTTTTGTACTACACATAACCCTAATTATTTTTTAAATTCTGGTTTAGTTCTTGGAGAAGTCCTTTTTTCCTTGGGCTACTAAATTCAGAAATTGTTTTAGACACTGCCAAAAGGCCAGCACATCACATAAGATTACCCTGGGACAGAAAGCACATGTCTAAGTGTTCAGCATACAAATTCTTGGAACCCAGCTTTATTTTCCAAACAAAATGCAAATTACTAAAACTGATGACAGGACAAACAAAGTAAGATGACAAAGGGAAAGGCTGCAGCCATGAAAATCAGTTGATGCCCACCTGCTCTACCTCTAAATTCTTTTAGTAGTCTAAAACTTCTACGCAAGATTAAGTCCAGATAAGAGGTAAATAAAAGCTTGAAGTCTTAACTGAAAGCTCAGAAGTACACATGGAGCTTTTTGAAGTATGAGATTACCCACATATGATTCTAAAATATCTACTTCAAAAAGAAGCAGTGTTTTGTGTCAGCTCGCCAGACAGACCTGGAATTGCAATCACCAAGTTGCTGGGAAACTGCTCAGTTTCTCAAGTGAAGATTAGGGAAAGGCAAAGGGGGAAGCTTACAACTGAGGGAAGGCTGCAACTGAAATCCAAGGCTGTCTTTGGAGTCAGGAGTTTTAAGTGACAAGACAAAAACTGGACTGGAGAGTTAGCCAAAAAACTAGAACAAATAACTCACAGTATTAAGCACAGCTTCAGCATTAGTATAGTTTAAAAGCCACACTTGTGGATGGATACACAAAAGCTACTAAAGACCTAATGCCAGCATGCACCATCTAAAAGAGGGTTAATTCTTACCTTTTCATTCTAACATACAGCAGGATTCCAAACAGACAACAGGAACAAAACATACAAAGCAAGCATTAGGGACAGATACGGGTCTCATACTATTTTACAATAATTTAATCAAGACATGAACATCTAAGGGGGGGTAAAGCCAAAAAAAAGAAAGAAAGAAAGAAAGAAAGAACTGCTGTTAGATCTTAACTACAAAATGAGCTTTATGGAGTGATCAGCAATAGAAAAGGAATTAAATGCATATAACTTTCAAAAACAGATTCTGGATGTTTTCTGCTGCCTCTAAAAAAATAAGAAGAAATGAAAATGATCACTTTAAAATGCTTTAAAAGATGTGAAGAGGCCAAGCACTGGTGGCTCACGCCTGTCAATCCTAGCTACTCAGGAGGCTGAGATCTGAGGATCATAGTTCAAAGCATGCCAGGGGCAGGAAAGTACATGAGACTCTTATCTCCAAATAACAACCTGAAAACTGGAAGAAGAGCTGTGGCTCAATGTGGCAGTGCTAGCCTTGAGCAAAAAAGTTCAGGGGAAGTGCCCAGGTCCTAAGTTCAAGCCCCACTATCAACTACAACAACAACAAAAACAGCTTGGCATGGGTGGCTCAGGCCTGTAATCCTAGCTACTCAGGAAGCTGAGATCTGAGGATTGCAGTTCAAAGCTAGGCCAGACAAGAAAGTCTGTAAGACTCTTATCTCCAATTAATGCACTGTGGCTCAAAGTATAGAGACTACTTGAGTTTGAAAAAGCTCATGGACAACACTGAGGCTGTGAGCTCATGTCCCACAACTGAGAGAGAAGGGGCAGAGAGGGAGGGGGGAGGAAGGAAGATAGTGGGGGACTTTAAAAAATTAGAGCCAGGTGCCAGTGGCTTACTCCTATTATCCTAGCTACTCAGGAGGCTGAGATCTGAGGACTGCAGTTCAAACCTGGCTCAGGCAGAAAAGTCCCCAAGAGACTCATCTCCAATTAACAACACAAGAACCAGAAGTGGCACTGTGGCTCAAGTGGTAAGGTGTTAAATTTAGCACACAGTGGCTCAGGGACAGCACCCAGGCCCTATGCTCAAGGCCCACAACCAACAAAAAAAGAAAACAAAACAAAACTAGGTCTTGGGCTAGAAGCATGGTTCCAGTGGCAGAGCATCTGTTTAGTAAGCATGAGGCTGTAAGTTCAACCCCAGCACCACAATTTTTTTTTTAAGCTAGGTTTTTCACCAGAGAAGTCAATGGCCTACAGTGACCAATACAGTAAAGTAATAAAAATCCTGTTTCAGTTTGTGCCTTAAAAAAAATTATCTTTAAAGAAAATCTTATGCCGGGCACCAGTGGCTCACGCCTGTAAGCCTAGCTACTCAGGAGGCTGAGATCTGAGGATCACAGTTCAAAGCCAGCCGGTGCAGGAAAGACTCCTATCTCCAATAAACCACTAGAAAACCGGGAGTGGCGCTGTAGCTCAAGTGGTAGTGTGCTCGCCTTGAGCTGAAGAGTGCAGGGACAGCGTTCAAGCCCCACGATGGACAATATATATCTCTTATTTGTAATTGACCTCAGGTTACATTTCCTGACTCAATGTAAAAATAGCAGATAAAATACTTGAGAGATTGGTTTGTCTGCCAACAATGAGAGAAGACTTCTATTCTGAAAGGGAAAACACTCTACTAGTGCCAACTCTTAGATGCCTAAATCTGGCTTCCAGCCCTACCACACAGCAAGGCTAGTTAAATCCTTTCTTCAGCTCTATAGCTTGCTTTCAAAAGAAAATAGTAAGTGAGAAAATCATGTACTTTTCAGGAAATTCATTTCTTAATAAAGAAAAGCTTAGGCACACAGAACAGAACCTACCTTTCTAAAATGTGCAAGCATATCTGGGCTTCGCTCACACATTTCTGTGAGGAGGACTACAGATGTATGAAGGACACCTGAAAGAAAAGACCAAATAAACTAAAAACAAGGCCCTACAATTGAGTTCCAGAGAAGAAGGCTTTGAGTTCCTGAAAGTTAATTCCAAAAGGATAGCTGCTACTTTTACTTTTTAATCCCCTAAAGCATCCAAGCATTATGGGGAATACAAAGAAGGTACTTAATAGAAGCCTGCTGACTTAACATTGGTCAAATCAAAGCATTTTTGAACAATTATGTGATCAAAATAATTACTTTAAAAATGACATGTCTCTTTGAAAATATCCAGGAAGACTTACAATCAATATAAGCTACATTTCTTTTGCTCCATACCTACCATGTAAGCTATTAGTTCAGTCTTCACAAATTACAGAGAGAAAAATCTTAGTAGGATTTTAAATTTCCAGATAAAATGTACCAAAATTCCAAAATAATTATAATAACAAAGTTGTTCATTCCAAAGTCAATAAAGAGAATATCACAATGCTTTTCACTAAGTAATAAATGAGGGACGTAAACATTCCTTTATTCAGTAAGTATACTTTGAACATACTGTGAATGCATTACTGTATTAATCAAATTAAATATATAGTAACTTTTTTTCTCTTAGACCATAAGATACATAAATTTTCTTCATTTAGGTAAGAATAAATTGTTTGGGGAAAGAACAGTCACATTCCACTTAATTCCTCTGAAATTTTATGTAAATGTAACTGAATACTCATTAAAATTCCTGTTACAAGTAACTCAGAAGAATTTTGTCAGTCGCTGGGCCTTGGGTACTGTCCCTGTGCTCTTTTCGCTCAAGGGTAGAACTCTACCACTTTGAGCCACAGCGTCATTCCAGTTTCTCTAGTGAGTAATTGGACATAATCAGATGTTCCTGTTTGGCCTGGCTTTGAACTGCAATCCTCAGATCTCAGCTTCATGAGCAGCTAGGATTACAGGCATGAGCCACCAGTGCCTGACTTCTTTAATCTTATACTTTTGTTGTTGTTGTTGGTCATGGGGCTTGAACTCAAGGCCTGGGTGCTGTAGCTTTTTCACTCAAGGCTAGTGCTCTATCATTTAAGCCACAGCGCCACTTCCAGTTTTCTGGTGTTTAAATGGAGCTAAGAGTCTCATGGACTTTCCTGCCCAGGCTGGCTTTGAACTACAATCCTCAGATCTCAGCCTCCTAAGTAGCTAGGATTACAGGCATGAGCCACTGATGTCCCACTGATTTTATACTCTTAACACATAACAACGAAGAAAAAAATTTGGTATAAAATAAAAATTTAGTATAAAATAAAAAGATTCACAGATATGAGAAATCAAGGGCAGGATATTTATACATCATACTAAATATTATTAAGAGAATCAGAGTTGAAAGTTAAGTTTACCTCAAGAGTAAAGCAATAATTATAAACTAGGGGATATCTGAGCAGACCTTCCTGGAAAACTAAGCACACCAGACTGACACATCCTTAAGCCTTTTCTCTTTCCCTTTCTCCCTCAGTACTTCATGAGTCCATCCAAATCATATTACCATGGTTCTTCTCATTCAATAAATTTTTTGTTGCTGGCAAAAACATCTCCATAAGTTCAGGAACCTTCCTGATGACATGAACAGCACACAGTGCTGCCTATTAAAAAAAGAAAAAGAAGAGAGGGGGAGGAGAAAAAAATTACTTCAAGTAAGTCAAGGAGAGAACAACCAATCTTATTTAAAAACAACAACAACAAAAGAATTCACCAACTAATTCACTATTAGGAAAATAAAGAAGATGGATATGTTTTATTGTTTATGAATGAACTAGGTCTTTGTAGTATAGACTGTTATAATAATGACCAACTTCTAGCTGACCTGTTCCTTTGTTAACAAATGGACAAAAACTTTCTAGATTAGAACCTGGTTAATATAAATTATCATACAAGTTAAAACAAATTATGTGGAGTCTAGTGAGTAGAAATAGAGGACTTCCATCTTTAAAATCATTCCTGAGTAGGATGAGAAGATATTAAGACATCATTCAACCTAAAGATATAAACTGCAGATGCTATATATTTGACATTACATTTTTTTCTCAATATCCTGTCTCCAACTGACTCTTTTAACACAAAGAAAATTATTTGGGGGAAGGGGGTAAAGAGGAAGGGGAGGATTTGAAATATACTTAATATCCACTAAATAAAATACAGTCTTACTAACCTATTTACCAGAAAGAAAGGTGTGTTTGAGATTGATTTTCGTTACCCACCATCAAAGTAATCATTTGAATCAAATACCATAAAAACTTAGAGAGATTATTAAATTTTTGTTAATTCTTCACATGTTATATGACAGTGAAGGCACTAATCTGAAGGAACATTTATTTAATGTAATGTACCTGCTAAAGAGGAATAGAGCCTGCAGTCTTCAAGAAAAAGTAATGGCTTACAAATTAAGAAATTAATTTTGTGCACAGTTATCATTAGCTATCATCATAAGAAATGGCTTGGCTTTTACAATGACACTTAATAGATTCAACAAATACCAATTAAGATGATATTTCTTTTTTTTTTTGGTCGGTCATGGGGCTTGAACTCTGGGCCTGGGCGCTGTCCCTCAGCTCTTCAGCTCAAGGCGAGCGCTCTACCACTTGAGCTACAGCGCCACTTCCAGTTTTCTAGTGGTTTATTGGAGATAGGAGTCTCACGGTCTTTCCTGCCCGGGCTGGCTTTGAACTGCGATCCTCAGATCTCAGCCTCCTGAGTAGCTAGGATTACAGGCGTGAGCCACCGGCGCCCGGCTAAGATGATATTTCTTTAACTTCATTTACAAAGGTTTCAGGGTTAAAGCATAATTTAAAACTGAATGTTTATACCAATAAGTGAGAGTAGGTTAGTTAGGAGAATAGGATCATTTCTCATAAATTTAAAAGAGTTCTATATCATTCCCTCATAATTTTCTAGGTTCCAATGGCATCAGTAGAAAGACATGAGCACTAATTATTAGCATAAAAGTTCACACGTAAAGATCTTCGTTTTACTACTGTTTTGTGCCTACCTAGGACATCCAGTACATCTTATTTATAAATCATCTCCTTAAAAATATATGAGTTTAGATTCACATATAACCATTTAAAATATATTTATTACAGAAAGAAAAATATAATACCATCTAGCTTTCAGAAATAACTAATCTGCTCTCTTATCGCCATAATGCCCTCTAATCCAAATACTGACATTCATTACATTACCTTTTTTCTTTTTTTTTTTTTTTGGGGGGGGGTCCGGTCGTGGGGCCTGAACTCTGGGCCTGGACGCTGTCCCTCAGCTCTTCAGCTCAAGGCAAGCACTCTACCATTAGAGCCACAGCACCACTTCCGGCTTTTTTCTTTTTGCTTATGTGGTGCTGAGGAATCAAACCCAGGGCCTCATGCATGCAAGGCAAGCGCTCTACCACTGAGCCACCTTCCCAGCCCCAACATTACCTTTTTTCTTAAGTAAGAGTTGGAAGTTTTCAAGAGCTTCTCTACCTCTCCTGCAAGATCTCTGCACATCTCTGAGGAGCCCATGCAGCCGAGGGTACAAAGTGCTAGCCCCTGCACAAACTGCGTGCTGTGATTTAGATCACTGCAAAAGAAAGAAAGGCAGGTAAAAACAAATTTTCTCTACCAGTACTGCCCACAAAGAAGCTGTACAGCTTCACAAAGTAGTTTGGGATGACTCAGATTTCTCCAATAATTCGTAGTATTTTTCCAGTAATTACTAGTATTAATTAGAAAGAAAAAATTTATTTCAACATTATAAATTTCTAGTACAGTGAACTTACTGACAGTCCCTCCTATAGGTTAACTACCTTGGAAGCTCCACAGTGCGATTCTGTCTTGTGAAAAAAGAAAACTTCTGCTCATAACAAAATAGTAAAAACTATTAGTTTTATTAAAACCCAACTTTTTTTTTTTGGTAGAACTGAGGAATGATCCCAGGACCTTGTACATTAGGCAAGTACTTTAACACTGACTTACACAGCCAACTTTAAACCTCAACTCTTTTTATTTTTTCTTTTTAAGACAGGGTCTTGCTATGTAGGCTAGCCTCAAATCCACAATTCTTCTACCTCCATCCCCTGAATGTTTGAGTGTACATTTTCAAAATATTCTAAAGGAAGCGGTGACACTGTCAAAAAAGAAATGAATATATTATCTTTGTGAAATGCTAATTTTTCTACGTAATACCTTAATAATAAAAATTAGATTTAAAAAATATTCTGTATGACAAAATGGGAAGTATGCATAAATTACAACTGCACAGTGAAGTAAAATGAAAGCCTCAGAAAAAGCAATTGTAAATCTGTTTCATTTGTAAACTGAACTATGAACTAGCTGCTCTGAAAACATAAAATGACAAATACGACAGTTTGGGTATGTGGTAGATATTCTCTGTACAAAGAGTCATGGAAGCCTCTAATTTCAGGAATAACTGCTATATGTGACCATAAAGAATGCAAGCTAGGGGTGAGCGTTGGTGGCGAGCACCTGTAATCCAAGCTATTCAGGAGGCTGAGATATGAGAATCGAGGTTCAAAGCCAGTCTAGGGAGGAAAGTCTGTGAGACTCCTATCTCTAGTAAACCACCAGAAAACTGGAAGTGGTGCTGTGGCTCAAGTGGCAGGGTGCTCGCCATGAACTGAAAAGCTAAGGACAGCACCCAGGCCCAGAGTTCAAGCCCCATGACTGACCAAAAAAAAAAAAAAAAAAAAAGCAAGCTGTAAAGTAAAACTTAGATGGCACTGTGGCTCAAGTGGTAGAGCACTAGCCTTGAGCAAAAGAAGCTGATTTCAAGGCCCAGATTTCAAGCCGACAAAAAAAAAATTAGAATTTGGGCTGGGAAGGTGGCTCAGTGGTAGAGCGCTTGCCTTGCATGCATGAGGCCCTGGGTTCAATTCCTCAGCACCACATAAGCAGAAAAAAAAAAAGGCTGGAAGTGGCGCTGTGGCTCAAGTGGTAGAGCTCTCACCTTGAGCTGAAGAGCTGAGGGACAGCGCCCAGGCCCAGAGTTCAGGCCCCACGACTGGACCCAAAAAAAAAAAAAAAAAGTGTAAAGTCCTGGACTCAAATCCCAGTATCTAAAAAAAAATTCTAATAAAGTATAAAACATAAAAAAAAAAAATTAGAATTTTATAAAACTTGTATTGCAATATAAGCTGAATGTTTTACCAATATTTACACCTTTCTGATGAAATTAGTGGTAATACTAACTGATGGTTTTGCTTAATATTTGGTAATGAAATGCATTAATATCAGGAAGATATGCATAACTTGGTGAGCTAATTTTTCCAAATGGACCCATTATAGTTATAAAAATAACTACTCAAAGTAAAAACAGACCAATTGGTCTTAACATAATAAAGCACTAGCGGCTGGGAAGGTGGCTCAGTGGCAGAGCATTTGCCTTGCATGCATGAGGCCCTGGGTTCGATTCCTCAGCACCACATAAGCAAAAAGAAAAAAAGCCGGAAGTGGCGCTGTGGCTCAAGTGGTAGAGCACTAGCCTTGAGCTGAAGAGCTGAGGGGCAGCGCCCAGGCCCAGAGTTCAGGCCCCAGGACCAGACCTAAAAAATAAATAAATAAATAAATAAATAAATAAAGTACTATGGCATCACAAACAGCCTCAGAGTCAGCACTGCACCTTACCTTTAAGAAATGATTACTTATTAAGAAATATAAAGAAGGGCTGGGAAGTTGGCTCAGTGGTAGAGTGCTTGCCTTGCATGCCTGAGGCCCTGGGTTCAATTCCTCAGCACCACATAAGCAAAAAGCCGGAAGTGGAGCTGTAGCTCAAGTGGTAGAGCACTAGCCTTGAGCTGAAGAGCTGAGGGATAGCGCCCAGGCCTAGAGTTCAGGCCCCACAACCGGACCCAAAAAATAAAAAATAAAAAATAATAAAAAAAAAAAAAGAAATATAAAGAAGCCGGGCACTGGTGGCTCATGACGGTAATCCTAGCTACTAAGGAGTCTGAGATCTGAGGATCATGGTTCAAAGCCAGCCAGGATAGGAAGTTTGTGAGAATCTTATCTCCAATTAACCACCAGAAAACTGAAAGTGACACTGTACTCACATGGTAGAATGTGGGCTTTGAGCAAAACTCAAGTACAGTGCCCAGGCCCAGACTTCAAGCCCCATGACTCACCAAAAAAAAAAAAAAAAGAAGAAGAAAAGAATAGATATGTCACAGGGCGATGAGATTATTGAAGGGGGTTACACAGATCAAGATACATTGTATTCATATCCTGCTGTATTAAATGACCCTCCTTTGTACAACTAATAAAGGAAAGCACACAAAAGATGGAAGAAAAAGAAAAGGAGGGGGAATGGAGGGAGGAAGAGAAGAAAAGAAGGATTTTAGGACAGTATCAAGTAACATCTCTAGTTATTTTTAAAAGCCATTATGCTTCCCTTTTCTAATTGTGCTATCTGGGAAAGGCTATATTTTCTTCACTTACTCATTCAATATGACATAACACAGGAAACAATGTAGAAGCACATAGTTGCATTCAACATCTTCTTTTAGGTTAAACACTGAAGAGTTATGAAAATTTAAAATATTACCACTCCACACAATCTTGTTTTTTATGTGTATAGGTCCTGGGGCTTGAATTCAGAGCCTGGGTGCTGTCCCGGAGCTTTTGTGCTCAAGGCTAGTAGTGCACTACCACTGAAGCACAGCTCTACTACCAGATTTTTGGTGTTAACTGGAGATAAAGTCTCATCAACTTTCTGGTCTGGACTAGCTTCAAACCATGATCCCCAGATTTCATTCTCATAAGTAGCTAGGTTAACAGGAGTGAATCACTAATGCTCAGCCTAAAAATTTTGGTTTTGTTTTTGCAATACTGAGGTTTGAGCTCTACTACTAGAGCCACACCCTCAATACGTTTTTTTTGGGCTGACCTCAGACTATGATCCTTCTACTTACACCTTCCCAAGAGCTGGGGTTCCAGACATATAACACCATACTCAGCTTGTTTGTTTTAATGAATTAATTAATCCCCCCCAGCTAGGGGATGCCTAGCTGATCATACACTGCAATTGTCCTAGTTTCCATCTTGCATGTAAAAGTATTTTATTTTTTATAAGGAATGTTATTTATGTTAACATACAAGAGATCCACTATTAGAACTCCTTTTCATCTAATTGTATTCTTTTTTTGGTGCCAGTACTAGGCTTGTACTCTCAGCTTCACAAGGCTGACACATAAACCACTCCTCCAATTCTGGTTTTTTGCTAGTTAACTAGAGATAAGTACCTCTGGGATATTTCTGTCCCACCTAGCTTCAAACCTCAATTCTCAGATCTTAGCGTTATGAGTGGCTAGGATTACAGATGTGAGCCACCTCCACCTGGATTACAATGCAGGTTCTTAAGATATTAGATTTAATTTTTTGAAGGAATTAATTCTAAGGACTTTAACTTCTTAGAGTTTTTCTAAGTCAATGTATAATAAAACAAATATTTTATTATTAAACATAAAAACTATTGATACACTATGGTACCCCATAACAAACCCATAAAGATATATATGAATATACAACTTTTAAAAATAATTAAATAATTCAAAACAAAGTAAAATCTTTTATCAATTCTCAATTATTGGGGAAAAAAAAAAGTTCTCTCCCAAAGGCACCGGGGTCTTAGCTGGATATCATTCAAACTAAATACAAGCCAGGCAAGGTGGTACAAGAGGATGGTTGAGTTCCAGACCAGTCTGGGCTAAAAACAAAATTCTTTCACAAAAACAAAAAACAAAAAAAGCAAAAACAAACAGAAAAACTATAACATGTAGTCTCCTAATTGAGAAGGTATGAAGGCTATACACAAGGACTGTCATTTGAGTGAGTCCCATTTTCTGCGTGGGGAGCAGGAAATATTTCTTTCTTCTCCACTTCTTCTAATTCTTCCCTTTTATACTAAAACACTTGCTATTTTTTTAAAAAACTAAAAGATTTATTTTTTATCTATGCGCCTCATTCTTCCCTTTTAATCAAGCTAAACCTACACTTAGGTTTCATATTAACTCTCTAACATGAACTTGCTGCCAGGCAGAAATGCCAAACCATTAGCATGTGATTCAAAGGTTGAGTAATACAGGCAACAGAGCATGTAGGAATAAAAGTTCAAGGAACTCCCTTAGAGATCTATGAAGTAAACATATGAAAGAATTATACCGAACATCTAGAACATACCCTCAAGGACACTCAGGATTTCACTTTCCCCTTTGCCATCCCAGTATTTGCAACAGCTCCTGGCATATAACAGGTGTGCAATAAATTGAATAGATGAAATCAATTTAGTAGTCTCAATATTAATAACTATTTCATAGACAAAAAAATTAGAATTCTTCCCAAAAATAAGTCCATAGATTCGTTGTATTTAAATGTTGCATGTAACAATTGCAATTAAGTCATAGCTGTTATTTAATAATTTGGTTATCCATTGAAAAAAATTTATCACTAGTTTCTCACAAAAAAAAGAGTACAAGTTTTAAATATCCGCAAATCTAATCATCTAATTCTATATCCTTAACTTCTGCTTTTACTTTCTCTTAAATACAAATAAAAAAAGAATTCTAAAAAGGTGATTCAAATCACAGGTAAACCAAAACCAAACTTAAATAAACCTAAAAGTACTAAAGGCCAACAGAACTTTCATAGCTTTCTTTTCTTTTCCTCTTTAAGACAAGATTTGTGTGTGTGTGTGTGTGTGTGTGTGTGGTTTTTTTGCCAGTCCTGAGGCTAGAACTCAGGGCCTGGATACTATCTCTGAGCTTCTTGAGCTCAAGACTAGTGCTCTACCACTTTGAGCCACAGTGCCACTTTCAGTTTTCTGGTGGTTAACTGGAGATAAGAATCTCATGCACTTTCCTGCCTAGGGTGGCTCTGAACTGTGATCCTCAGATTTCAGCCACCTGAGTAGATAGAATTACAGGCATGAGCCACTGGCAACCTGGCTTTGAGACAAGATCTTGTTATATATAGGCCAAGCTGACCTCAAACTCAAGATACTCCTGCTTCAGCCTCCTGAGTGGTAGAATTATGGGAAGATGCCATACCCAGTTCAGAGAATTTCCCTAAGGATGCTAAGAAGAATTGCTAATTTCCTGCTCAGGTCTTCTAATTTATCCATACAAGAAGTATTTCTCAGATGGTCAGCAAGGTAAACATAACCAGTACCATCAGACAAGCAGCCATTAGAGTTTTAAAGAATATTATGCACCAGTGGCTCAGTCCTATAATCCTAGCTACTTAGGAGGCTAACATCTGAGAATCAAAGTTAAGACCTGAGAATTAAGGTTTGGAGCAAGCCTGGGCAGAGAGTTGGAGACATTCATATCTCCAATTATCCAGCAAAAAGCCAGGGGGTGGTATCAGAGCAGAATCTCACTATAAAATCAGTCATAGTAGTATACATCTATTAAGTTAATGATTCTAGCACAGACAAATCCTAGTCATAGACAAGAGGATTGCAAGTTACAGGTCAGCCTAGACTACACAGCAAGGCCCTGTTATGAAAAAAGAAAAAAGCATTAAAATTTAAAGGGGCCCGGCACAGTAACAATGCATGTCCATAATCTCAGTACTTAGGAGGCTCAGGCAAGAGGATTGAGAATTCAAGGCCAACTTGTGTTACATACCAGGCCAGCCTAAGCTATATAACAGGACCTTCTTTTTATTTGCGAAAGGGGGGCGCCCTGGGCGCTGTCCCTGAACTTTTCAGCTCAAGGCTAGCACTCTACCACTTGAGCCACAGCGCCACTTCCGGTTTTCTGGTGGTTTACTGAAGATAAGAGCCTCACAGCCTTTTCTGCCCTGACTAGCTTTGAACCACAATCCTCAGATCTCATCTTCCTGAGTAGCTAGGATTACAAGCATGAGCCACTGGCGCCTGGCTACAAGACTTGATCTTTAATTTAAAAAAAAAAAAAAAAAAAAGAGCTAGGCACTGGTGGCTAATGCCTGTAATCCTAACTCAGGAGGCTGAGATCTAAGGATCACAGTTCAAAGCCAGCCAGGGCAGGAAAGTCCATGAGACTCTTACCTCCACTTAACCATCAGAAAACTGGAAGTGGCACTATGGCTCAAAGCGGTAGAGTACTAGCCTTGAGCAAAAGAGCTCAGGGACAGCTCCCAGATCCTGACTTCAATCCCTAAAACTGTCAAAAGAAAAAGAAAAAAAAGAGAAAAAAAATCACAGAAATCACAGATATAAGTACAATTCAACACAAATAAAAATCTCAGGAAGATTAGAACACTGATATGAAAATCCTCTCTTTACTTTTATATATTCAGAATATATTGTGTGTGTATGTCCACTTGCACTGATAATGGGACTTGAATTCAGCCCCATGTTCTCACTAAGCTTTTCCTGATCAAGGCTGGCACTCTACTACTTGAACCATACCTTCACTTCCAGCTTTTTGATGACTAATTGACAAGAAGGCCTCTCAAAATTGTCTGCCTGAGCTAGCTTCAAACCATTATTCTCAGATCTATTTCCTGAGCAGTTAGGATTAGAGGCATGAGCTCACCTGTGCCATGTCTTTTTTTTTTTTGGTGTCAGTCCTAGGGCTTGAACTCAGGGCCTAAGTGCTGTCCATTAGCTTTTTCTGTTATAGTGTTAGGGCCCTAATTCTAGCCTTTTGGTAATTTACTGAAGATTAAGAGTTTTATGGACTTACCTGCCCAGGCTGGCTTCAAATTATCATCCTTAGATCTCAGCCTCCCAAGTAGCAAGGATTATAGAAATGAGCCACCAGAACCAAGTTACATGTAGTTTTTAATAAATGTACAGTTCCATTATTCATAGTCTTCAAAGTCCTTGAGATCTAAGATATAAGTCTACATTTTACCAATTTTTTTTCCCTGAAGGGTCAAATGTTCGTTATTATGCCTAAAAATGCACATTTGTCCTTCGTTTTCCTTTGCTTAGCACCTTAATACATAAGCTAGTGAGTCAAAAGCAATTCAGATACAATCTATAAAGTAAACATGTAACTGGTAAATAGAAGCTCCTAATGTCATATTATGAAATTCCTTAAACAAGCAAAATAGTTGTTAGAGAGAAGGAAGGTAAGCCTTACTTTTTGATACAGTTGGTCATGAGAAGATGGACATCTTGTCTTTCATCTAACAGCAGCATTGCTCCTAAGTAGCCAATGCGTTTGTCTGTAAATTTTTGAGAGGCAATAAGTTTGAGGCACTCCAACTGCAAATATAAAGAAGAAAATGATATTCAGAACCTGCTACCACAATCTAGAAAAGCAATGTTCATAGATGACCGAAGTGTAGACTTGTATCATCAAACCTCCTAAATGAAAAAAAGGACTTAAACTTTTAAACGCCTCAATAATAGTAATCAGATTATGAGAGATTATATTGTCAAGGTCTCATACCATTTGCCATCCAAATAATTAAGTTTTAACTTAGTTCATACAAACACAAACGAGTCTAGTATTTAAGATATTACTAAGCTAAATTTCTAATGTTATCCCTAGCTTACATTAATTATTTAACTCAGATTTAAAGTTTAGTTCCTATTTTGATAATCAAAAACTTCAAGCCAGGCACAGGTGGCTCATGCTTATAATCCTAGCTATTCAGAAGTCTGAGGATCATGATTCAAAGCCAGGCAGGGCAGGAAAGTCTGTGACCCTCTTACTTCTAACAAATCACTCAGAAAAAAGCAGAAGTGGCACTTGCTTCTCAAGTGATAGAGTGTTAGTAGTTATTAAAGAAGATCAGGGATAGCACCTAGGCCCCGAGTTCAAGCCCCAGGCCAACACCAACACCACCAAAAAAAAAAAAGGAAATACATAAAAGTGCCAAACAGTATCTTAAGTATCAGAAAAGCACAATTAAAGAAGGGAGCCCATAACTGATTTTAAAATAATGGAGAAAATAATGTTTAGAGTGTAAATTTGGAGTAGTATGAGAGAAGGGAGGGCAAGTGAAGAATCAAATAAAGAAAAATACAGAGGAAAACTCAGTAGTGATATGAACCTATATTATTCCATATGATTTCTACTTTACATAATCCTTAGAGATAATTCTTCAGTGTTTAAGTGTCCTTGGTAATTAAATTTGACCTTTCTTGAAAGTCATAATCATTTTAGTATACTTTATCATTTCATCTTGACAACACAGAAAAAACAAACATTCCCTCTAGAACAGTGGTTCTCAACATTCCCTCTGAAACTATGCTCTCCTTTAGAATCAGTCAAGTACCCTGAAGAAAGAAGCTCCGATGGAAATCTGTGTACCCAGGAAGCTAAGAACCTATAAGACTATTTTCCCATTATGAACTTGGAGATGAGCTAACAGTTCCATAAATAAAAATTGCTGTTCTCAATAGACATGTATTTACAAAAATTCCTAAGACCAGCTGGGAATGTGGCTTAGTGGCAGAGTGCTTGCCTAGCATGCATGAAGCCCTTGATTCTATTCCTTAGTACCACAGGAATCTCTGGGTTTTATTCTTCAGTACCACAGAAAAAGCCAGAAATAGCACTGTGGCTCAAGTGGTTGAGGGGTAGCCTTGAGCAAAAGAAACTCAGGGGACAGTGCCCAGGCCCTGAGTTCAAGGCCCAGGTCTAGAAAAAAAAAATTCCTAAGTTGATTGACTATACTATCAGGAGTATGTCAAAGAAGTCTCCAAGAGCATAACTAGGAGCTGGGTGCTGGTGGCTCACACCTGCAATCCTAACTACTCAGGAGGCTAAGATCTGAAGATGGTGGTTCAAAGCCAGCCCGGGCAGGAAAATCCCTGAAACTCATCTCCAATAAATTACCAGAAAACTGGAAGTGGCACTGTGGCTCAAGTGGTAAAGCGCTCACATTGAGGTGAAGAGCTGATGCACAGTGCCCAGGCTCCAAGTTCAAGCCCACAACTGGCACAAAAAGACAAAAAAAAAAAAAAAAAAAAGGAAGGCTCTTTTATTTATTGATTGATTGCCAATCCTGAGGCATAAACTCAGGACCTGAACCTTTTTGCTCAAGGCTAACACTCTATCACTTAGCCACAGCTCCACTTCTGACTTTTTGGTGGTTAACTGGAGATAAGAGTATCATGAACTTGCTTGCCTGCACTGGCTTTGAACCAGAATCCTTGGATCTCAGCCTTCTGTCTAAATAGCTAGAAATTACAGGCCTGAGCCACCAGTACACAGCACACATTCAACTAAAAGTTTTTGTGTTTCTTTTTTTCTTTTCGGATCCGGTCTTGGTGCCTGAACTCTGGGCCTGGGCGCTGTCCCTCAGTTCTTCAGCTCAAGGCTAGTGCTCTACCACTTGAGCCACAGCGCCACTTCTGGCTTTTTTCTTTTTGCTTATATGGTACTGAGGAATTGAACCCAGGGCCTCAGACATGCAAGGCAAGCACTCTACCCCTGTGCCACCTTCCCAGCCCCTCAATTAAAAGTTTAAATACAATTTCTGAAACACTTTAGCAATGTATGCAGAAAAAAAAAAGGAGGGGAGGGGCTGGGAAGTTGGCTCAGTGGTAGAGCGCTTGCCTTGCATGCCTGAGGCCCTGGTTAAATTCCTCAGCACCACATAAGCAAAAAGAAAAAAGCCAGAAGTGGCGCTGTGGCTCAAGTGGTAGAGCACTAGCCTTGAGCTGAAGAGCTGAGGGATAGCGCTCAGGCCCAGAGTTCAGGCCCCACGACCGGACCCCCCCCCCCAAAAAAAGGAGGGGATAGGCAGAGTATCTGCCCAGCAAGCATAAGGCTAACCCCAGTACTGTCAAAAGAGGACTTAAAATACAACTCCAGTAAATGGAGGAAATTTTAAGTAACTGAAATTGTAATATAACTTAATAACCATTTTTAAATAGTTAAATTCATAAAGAACAATTATCATGCTATCCTATCATTTCTGCTGTTTGTAGGAGAAGCTTGAGATATATGCTTGTTTCTAATCTCTAATCCCCAATGGCTGTACTTCATTCTTCTGGTGGTTATTTTATATTCCTAGCTTCTACAGATTTCTCTTTTGTGAACACCAGTATTTAATTTCTGCCTTAATATACTTGTTTACTTAAGCAAACTTCTCCCTCTCCCCTACTTCTCATCCCAAAGGACTGGTAATGATCTCTTTTCCTACTCCGATCTTTAAAAGAAAAAAACAAAACAAAACAAAAACCTTCCTTCTAATTGGGAGGCTCTGTTTTGAGATTCTATGGTTACTACCAGCATAACCTCCAAAGAGACATTTCTCTAATGTAGTACATTCCTACAGTGTACCAACAATGTGGTAGACCGCCACTGTAAACAAAGCATGTATTATGACTGTTATCTATAAGCTACTGCAAAAACAAGAGCACCTAGTTCGGTTTTAAGAAAAGACAGAAGCTGGGAGACGATGGCTGGCTCATGCCTGTAATCCTAGCTACTCAGGAGGCTGAGTCCAGGGTCCAGGGTCTGGGAAAAAACAAAAACAAAAAAGCTCCAAGAAAGATTCCTATCTCTATAACACATGGTAGATGAGAAAGAAAGCCATCTGAGCTAGGGGTGGGGCGCCTTCCTAGTCCTCTTCCACCTAAAGGTCTTGGTTTCTACAACACTACAGCAACATAGCTATGACAGCCACTCCACTCCCTGCTTTCAGGGTAGTCAGCAGGTGACCCTCAGAAAGAATGCTAGCAGGGGCTGGGAAGATGCTCAGTGATAGAGGGCCTGCCTTGCATGCATAAGGCCCCAGGTTCTATTCCTCAGCATCACAGAAGCAGAAAAGGCCAGGGGTGGCGCTGTGGCTCGGATGGTGAAGTGCTAGCTTTGAGCTGAAGAGCTGAGGGACAGCGACCAGACCCTAGCAGAAGGATACTAATCAGCCATTAGCAACAAGCTTAGGAGACTGGAAGCTACTGGCCCCTCAGGGAACAAATACAAGGCCTTAGAACATTTCCCAAGATGGGTACAGCAGAATCATCTGAGAGAGCTTTCCTTCTTTCTTTCTTTTCCTTTCTTTATTTTGTCAGTCATGGGGATTGAACTCTGTGCCTGGCCGCTGTCCCTGAGCTCTAGAGGCAAGCACTCTACCACAGTACCACTTCCAGTTTTCTGGTGGTTAACTGGAGGTAAGAGCCTCACTGACTTTCCTGCCTAGGCAGGCTTTAACCTCAATCCTCAGATCTCAGTCTCTTGAGTAACTAGGATTACAGGTGTGAACCACCAGCACCCGGACAAGAGCTTTTTAAACTATAGGTCACTCCCAGAAAATTCCAATAGGGAAGATTTGGGATAAAAATTGACAATTTCATTTTCACAAAAATTTTGCCTTGCATGCATGAGGCCCTGGGTTCAATTCCTCAGCACCACATAAGCAAAAAGAAAAAAGCCGGAAGTGGCACTGTGGCTCAAGTGGTAGAGTGCTAGCCGAGGGGGAGAGGGGGAGGGGGAGAAGGGGGAGGAGGGAGAGGAGGAGGAGGAGGAGGAGAAGAAAGAAGAAGAAAGAAGAAAGAAGAAGAAAGAAGAAAGAAGAAGAAAGAAGAAAGAAGAAGAAGAAGAAGAAGAAGAAGAAGAAGAAGAAGAAGAAGAAGAAGAAGAAGAAGAAGAAGAAGAAGAAGAAGAAGAGAAGAAGAAGAAGAAGAAGAAGAAGAAGAAGAAAGAAGAAGAATTTTCTGGGGGACTTTTTTGTGTGTATGTTGGTTCTGGAGCCTGAACTCAGAGCCTGGGCACTGTCCCTGAGCTCTTGTGCTCAAGGCTCTCCCGCTTAGCTCTACTTCCAGCTTGCTATTTTGACTGGATGGTGTTTTTTCCTTCTATCAGGAAGTGAGGACAGGGGAGGGGGAATACCTGAAGATTGCTATTGAATTTATTTTTTCTCATTAAGAAAACTTACTTTATATTTTATTCAAAATAAAATTGCATACAATGACCTACCAACTAGCTTTTTCAAATCTTAACCTTTTGTATGTCTGTGTTGTGTACTCTGGTCCTGGAGCTTGAACTCGGGGCCTGGGCACTGTTTCTGATTTTTTTCTTTTTTTGCTCAACACTAGACTTCTACCACTTGGGTCACAGCTCCATTTCCAGCTTTTTGGTAGTAGCTGGGGGCTCATGGGTTTTTCTACCAGGGCTGGCTTTGAACTGTGATCCTTAGATCTCAGCCTCCTGAGTAGTTAGGATTTCAGCTAGAATACCAGATACATTATTTATTTTTAAGATATATATTTTTTTTTATTTTTTTAGAAAGCATCTCACTATGTTGCCCAAACTGACCTGGAATTTTTTATTATCATGCCTCAGCTTTCCAAATACTAGACTTATAGGCATACACCACCACAGCCAGTTAATTTTTAATATTATAAATTCTACTGAAGCCTTCTCTTTGCATGCTGTGCTTCAATCCCAAAACAGATCCTCCTAGAAAGTAACCGAAACCCCAAACTGCATGCTTTATGTTCTTACAAGTGGAAACAAACAGTTTGGGACATTTAGACTTTGTATACTGTTTTTTCATGAAACAGGAAGGATGGTAATGGGGTATGAACTCAGGACCTCATATATGCCAGACAAGTGCTCTACAAGATCTTTTTTTATTTTTTTGGCTATGGTGCTTGAACTCAGGACCTGGGAACTGGCCCTGAGCTCATTTGCTCAAAGCTAGTGTTATACCACTTTTGAGCCACAGTGCCACTTCAGGTTTTCTGGTGGTTCACTGGAGATAAGAGTCTTTTTTTTTGGGGGGGGGGGGTTCAGTCGTGGGGCCTGAGCTCTGGGCCTGGGCACTGTCCCTCAGCTCTTCAGCTCAAGGCTAGTGCTCTACCACTTGAGCCACAGCGCTACTTCTGGCTTTTTTTTTCTGCTTATGTAGTGCTGAGGAATCGAACCCAGGGCCTCTTGCATGCAAGGCAAGCGCTCTACCACTGAGCCAACTTCCCAGCCCCGAGATAAAGAGTCCTACAGGGACTTTCCTGCCCAGGCTGGCTTTGAACCTCAAATCTCAGCCTACTGAGTAGCTAGGAATACAGGCTTGAGCCATCAGCGCCCAGGCTTACTCAACATCTTTTGAGTATTATACAACAAAAGGAGTTCTAATTCAGACATACCCACTGTCTCATATATGATCCCACTTTTAAACATAAACTTACCTACTCTGAGAACAAACATTGTTTTCAATACGTTACTATTAGAAATAATGCTTCAATGAACACTCTTAGGCAGTCGTTGCCTATTGATCAAGAATTTCTGTGTACCTAAGGTAGCTTGATGAGATTCAGGTTGTCCAGCTTTTGGGTTGTTCTGATTCTGCAAATACATGTTACTTCTTAGTTGGTATGAACTTTCATCAGACATGTAATTGTTTCTGGTGGCTGCCTCTGAAATTAGCAGCACTAATGACCAGCAGGTATTGAAAAAAGAATACTCAAATTTTTTCACTTCATTTATTAGCTAAACTACTCTAAGATACAGATTCTTCTGATGAAGAATAAAATCTTTTAGCTTGACTTTAGTGGTCTTTCTTGCTTCTTGTAATAGCCAAGTGGTTCTAAATTACTTTGTGTATTTCCTGAATCTGGAATCTGTCATCATTCTAATGGATCCTGGCCCTTTAAAGTAAGATGGAGAGATCTCATTTAAAACAGAAAAAAGCCAGAAGTGGTACTGTGGCTCAAGTGGTAGAGCGTTAGCCTTGAGCTGAAGAGCTGAGGGACAGTGCCCAGTCCCAGAGTTCAGGTCCCACGACCAGATCCAAAAAAAACAAACAAAAAGATCTCGCTTCAAGTTCCCAGACAGCAAAATTACGAAGCCAGACTTCACAGCCAAGCAATCTAGTAATATCAGTCTTGCTTTTCAATTCTGGCAGACACAAGCATATAACAAAAGGCTGCTTTTTCTGCATTGGCTGCTTCATCAACAACCAAGTTCAGTTCTCCCAACACTTGTTTTCTACAATTCTTTTTTTTTTTTTAAACGGACAATTCTATATGCTGTCTCAAATGTTTTTTGTGATTTGGCAGGACTATACTAACTAAATAACTTAGAAAATGCTATTTATGGGGCTGGGAAGGTGGCTCAGTGGTAGAGTGCTTGCCTTGCATGCATGAGGCCCTGGGTTCGATTCCTCAGCACCACATAAGCAAAAAGAAAAAAGCCGGAAGTGGCGCTGTGGCTCAAGTGGTAGAGTGCTAGCCTTGAGCTGAAGAGCTGAGGGACAGTGCTCAGGCCCAGAGGTCAGGCCCCACGACTGGACCCAAAAAAAAAAAAAAAAAAAAAAAAGAAAAAAGAAAATGCTATTTATACATGTGAGTTAAAACAAAAGAATAGATTTTTGTGCTGTATAAGGCTGAGTTGTAGTCCCTTTGCTGGTACTTACTAGCTCTGTGAATTTAAACAAGTCACTTACCTCTCCAAATTTTAGTCTCTCCATCCACAAGAATATTATCTACCTAAGAGTTTGCTGTAAAACTTAAATGTAATTTTTTTTCAATCTTAAAATTTGTATGTGACTCATATTCCTTTTCTTTCCTTTTCTTTTCTGTTTTTTGGTTGGTTGTGGGGCTTGAACTCTAGTTCTGGGTGCTTTCCCTGAGCTCTATAGCTCAAGACAAGCACCCTACCACTTGAGCCACAGCACTACTTCCATAACATTCCTTCCCAGGCTGGTTTTGAACCATGATCTTCAGATCTCCACCTCCTGGGTACCTAGGATTATAGGCGTGAGCCACCAGTGCCCAGCCTCATATCCCTTTTCTAATCAACAGAATTATACTAGATATTGCAATAAAAAGTAAAAAGAAAATTAGTCAAATTAGTTTAAAATTTTTATTTAACCAATCTAAAGTATCACTTTAACATATAAACACCATAAAAAATATGTTACATTTATACTAAGGCTTCCAAATAGTTTACACTGATAGCACATTTCATTCAACTGGTATACATTTTCATCAGAAACACCTGAACTGTATGTTTCATGAAATTTACAACCGACAAAGTACACGTCCATTTTCAAGCTGTTTAAAATATAGGCAAATTTTTTCTTGTAACTGAATCAAATACTCAAAAAATTTTTCAAGCCGGATGCCAGTGGCTCATGCTTATAATCCTAGCTACTCAGGAGGCTGAGATCTGAGGATCCCAGTTCAAAGCCAGCCCGGGCAGGAAAGTCTGTGAGACTCTTATCTCCAATAAACCACCAGAAAACCGGGAGTGGCACTGTAGCTCAAGTGGTAAAGCACTAGTCTTGAGCTGAAGAGCTGAGACAGCGCGAGGCCCAGAGTTCAAGCCCCACGACCGACAAAAAAAAAAAAAATTTTCCTTTAATAATCACCTCAGTCGAACTAGCCACATTTCAGAAGAGATAGCTCAGCTAAACAAATAACATGCATGTACCAAGTGGCTATAGCTGGTGCCAGTAGCTCATACTTTTAATCCTATTTAAGAAACTGAAATTTGAGGATCACAGTTCAGAGCCAACCAGGTCAGGAAAGTTCCCTACCAAAAAGCTGAAAGTGGACATGTGGCTCAAGTGCTCTAGCCTCAAGCAAAAGAGCTCAGGGATAAGCCTCAGACCCTAAATTCAAGCCCTAGTATTAGCACAAAAATTAACTGTAGTCCACAATTAAATAAAAATGTCAGAATGGGAAGGTGGCTCAGTGGTAGAATGCTTGCCTTGCATACATGAGGCCCTGGGTTCAATTCCTCAGCACCACATAAGCAAAAATAGCCAGAAGTGGCACTGTGGCTCAAGTGGTAGAGTGCTAGCCTTTAGCTGAAGAGCTGAGGCCCGGCACACAGGCCCAGAGTTCAGGCCCCAATGACTGACAAAAAAAAAAGTCACTGTTATTTATACACCCGGGTCAGATAATCTAAATAGGCACTTTTCATGGACACATTATAAAAGAAATAGGCAAACAATAAAAGTAATTTGGTACCCCAAATCATTGATACAGAGAGGGCAGTGAATCATGTTTCCTCAAACAAGAAAACACATAGCAGGGAGCTGTTGGCTCACACCAATAATCCTACCTACTCAGGAGGCTGAGATCCGAGGATCACAGTTCAAAGCCATCCCAGGCAGAAAAGGCTGTGAGACTCTTAACTCCAATTAACCACTCAGAAAACTGGAAGTGGCGCTGTGGCTCAAGTGGTAGAGTGCTTGCCTTGTGCTGAAGAGTTGAGGGACGCGCCTAGGCCCAGAGTTCAAGCCCCATGACCAACCAAAAAAAAAGAAAAAAAAAACACCATAATAGACTTAAATTATGAATCTTATCCCATTCAAAAAATAGTTTTGTACCAAAATTTTAGTATTGCTTCTTTGGGCATATTCATACCTGGCAACTAAGAATTGTGTGTTTTAGCAAATAATTAAGTTCAAAAATACTCTCAAAATGCTACCAAGACATACCTAAAAAGTACATTTTACTGTTACTTAATGTTATAGAAATGAATCTTTTTTTTTTTTTTTTTTTTTTTTGGTCGGTTGTGGGGCTTGAACTCTGGGCCGGGGCGCTGTCCCTCAGCTCTTCAGCTCAAGGCGAGCACTCTACCACTTGAGCTACAGCGCCACTTCCGGTTTTCTGGTGGTTTATTGGAGATAGGAGTCTCACAGTCTTTCCTGCCCGGGCTGGCTTTGAACCGCGATCCTCAGATCTCAGCCTCCTGAGTAGCTAGGATTACAGGCGTGAGCCACCAGCGCCCGGCTTAGAAATGAATCTTTAAAATATATACATATGGGCTGGGAAGGTGGCTCAGTGGTAGAGCGCTTGCCTTGCAAGCCTGGGGCCCTGGGTTCGATTCCTCAGCACCATATAAGCAAAAAGAAAAAAGCCGGAAGTGGCGCTGTGGCTCAAGTAGTAGAGCGCTAGCCTTGAGCTGAAGAGCTGAGGGACAGCGCCCAGGCCCAGAGTTCAGGCCCCACGACTGGACCCAAAAAAAAAAAAAAAAAAAAAAAAAATAAAATAAAATAAAATAAAATATATACATATGTAAATATTTTATAATATAAAATCTCCAAAGTCTTAAATCTACTCTAGGATTTCAAATTCAAATATCTGTAAGCCAGGCACCAGTGCCTCATACCTGTAATCCTAGCTACTCAGAAGGCTGAGATCTGAAAATAGCAGTTCAAAGCCAACCCAGCCAGGAAAGTCTGTGAGACTCTTATCTCCAATAAACTACTCAGAAAAGGCTGGAAGTGGAGCTGTGGTTCAAGTGGTAGAGCACTAGCCTTGAGCATAGAGAGGCTCAGCCAGGAAAGTCTGTGAGACTCTTATCTCCAATAAACTACTCAGAAAAGGCTGGAAGTGGAGCTGTGGTTCAAGTGGTAGAGCACTAGCCTTGAGCATAGAGAGGCTCAGTAACAATACATAGGCCCTTAGGTTCAAATCCAAAGACCAGCAAAAAAAATTTTTTTTTAACGTTTGTAGTATAGACACAGTGACTTATATCTATTTCCCAGCTACTTAGAAAGTAGAAATCAGGAGGCTCACACTACAAGGCTAGCCTAAGACACCAGTAAAACTAGGTATGGTGGAGTATGCCTGTTATCACAGACACTCCAAAAGAACACACTGGATGATCACAAGCCAAGCCAGGCCAGGCAGAAATGCAAGACATTATACAAACTAACTAAAAAAGGAACTAGAGGCATGGCTCAAGAGGTATAACATCTGCCTAGCAAATGCAAGACCCTTAGTTCACTACCAACAAAAAAAAAAAAAAAAAAGAGCTTGTTTTTAAAGAACTTAAATGTACTCTCTCCAAGATGTTAACAGTAGTAGTATCTGTATGGAGAAATTCAAGAATTTTAGTATACTACATTTATAATAATTAAAAATTTTTTAAAGAATTTTCTCTCACTAGGGTATCTTTTGTTTTTTTATGTCTTATTTTAGGAAACATCAAATTTCTATAAATCTAACCTAATGTTTCTACCAAAACATCTGTTTGTTTTATATTATGTCATGCACTAACTGGATTACTACTAGGATCAAATTTTCATGTGGTAAAACCTTGTAACTTGAAACAGTAGAGCTTTAGGCTTTATTTCTACTCCTATCTCTATAAGAATGAAAAATGAAATCCATATCAAGTTGCCTCTGTGTGTGTATGTATCCATATCAAGGGTATTAATTACTTTTCAATGAATGCCTGGGCGCGCACACGCGCACACACACACACACACACACACACAGGTGGGTGTGTGTGTGTGTGCATGTGCACACGTGCACACGTGCACGCGTGAATACAAGTCCTGGGGCTTGGATTTAGGACCTGGGTATTGTCCCTGGTTTGTTTTGTTCAAGGCTAGAGATCTACACTTCCGATCTATTTTGGTGGTTAATTGGAGATAGGGTCTCTAGGACATTCCTGCCTGAGCTGGCTTCAAATCCTCAGATCTCAACCACTAGAGTAGCTGGGATTACATCCATGACCAACTGGCACCCAACACCTTTACATGAAAAAAAGAAATTATTTTATGACTAATGTGAATGAATCCCTTATGACAATAATATCTAAAACCAAATATATGAAAGTTACATTAACAACTCAATTTTTGTTTAAGGAAACGGCTGTTTTCCTACCCATTATTCACATTTGTGTGTGTCTATGTGTGGCTAATTCTATAGGGCTTGAACTTGGCCTCACCCTATTTTTTAGTTTGTTGTTGTTGATTGATCATGAGGCTCGAAATCAGGGCCTGGACCCTGTCCCTGAGCGCTCAAGGCTAGCACTTCACACTTTGAGCCACAGTTCCACTTCCATTTTTCTGGTGGTTAATTGGAGATAAAGAGTGTCAGGAGCCAGATGCTGGTGGATCATGCCTGTAATCCTAGCTACTCTGGAGGCTGAGACCTGAGGATCGAAGTTCAAAGCCAGGCAGTCCAGGCAGGAAAGTCTATGAGATTCTTATCTCCAATTAACCTCCAGAAAACAGGAAGGGGCATTGTGGCTCAAGTGGTCAAACACTTGCCTTGAGCTGAAGAGTTGAGGGACAGCACCCAGGCCCAGATTTCAAGCTCCATGACCAACAACAACAAAAAGTGTCAGGAATTGTTCTGCCCTGGCTGGCTTTGATCTCCACCTCAGAGCTCAGCCTCCTGAGTAGCTAGGATTACAAGTGTCAACCACTGGTCTTGGCTAAAATCACATATTTATAAGGAGACTGATTGTATTCCCAACACCTAAAATGACCATAACACTAATTCAAGCTAGTCTGTTAAGATTCAATCCTATTACTTTTATGTCTTGGGGCAGGAGATCTCCTTCCACTTAAGTTATTGAGCCTAAACAGATATGCCTCAAAAAAAATGACTTATCTTTGAAAAAAGAAATATATTTTTCTAGAAAGATCTATTTTCCTCCTTTGCAATGCTGCATATTTATTTTCTTTTAATTTTGCATTGAATTCCTTAAAGACTATTCAATATGGAATTTTCTTTTTTGGTCGTGGGGCTTGAACTCTGGGCCTGGGTGCTGTCCCTCAGCTCTTCAGCTCAAGGCTAGCGCTCTACCATTTGAGCCACAGTGCCTCTTCCCGATTTCTGAGTGGTTTATTAGAGATAAGAGTCTCATAGACCTTTGTGCCCAGACTGGCTTTGAACCGCGATGCCTGTGTAGCTATGATTATAGGCGTGAGCCACCAACTCCCAGCCCAATATGTAATTTTTTTGTTGGTCGTGGGGCTTGGACTCTGGGCCTGGGCGCTGTTCCTCAGCTCTTCAGCTCAAGGCTAGCGCTCTACCACTTGTGCCACAGTGCCACTTCCGGCTTTTTCTACTTTTGTGGTGCTGAGGAATCGAACCCTCATGCATGCAAGGCAAACACTCTTACCACTCCACCTTCCCAGCCCCCCCAATATGTAATTCTTAAATAAATTTTTTCTATGTAACTTGAGAGTAGGGCTGGGATAGGAAAAGGTGGGGGAGAACGATGGAAGTGGTGACATTAAGAAGCATACTACTCATAACCTGACTTAGGGAATTGTAACTTTTTTGTACAACTACATATATCATCACCATCATCAACATATCCCCTTTAAAGAAAATAAAAATTGGGGCTGGGAATGGGACTTAGTGGTAGAGTGCTTGCCTCACATGCATGAAGTCCCAGGTTCAATTCCTGAGTACCACATACATAGGAAAAACTAGAAGTGGCACTGTGGCTCAAGTGGTAGACTGCTAGAGAAAAACAAGCTCAGGGACAGTGCCCAGGCCCTGAGTTCAAGCCCGAGGACTGGCAAAAAGCAAAACAAAAACAAAAAAAAATACAAAAAATAAAAATAAAAATCTAGACTAAAAAAACTAATAAAAATTAGCTGTGTGCCGGTGGCTCACATCTATACTCCTAGCTACTCAGGAAGCTGGGATCTGAGGATCAATAAACCACTAGAAGTGGCTCTGTGGCTCAAATGGTAGAGTGCTAGCCTTGAGCAAAAGAAGCTCAGGGACAGTGCCCAGGCCCAGAGTTCAGGCCCCAGACAGACAAAAAATAAGGGGAAAAACAAAAAAAAAGAACATCTGTCATAAGTTTTGCATATACTGTGCACAGAGGAAATAACTAAGAAAATATTTAGCAAACATTTTCAAATGTACATTATAAGTCCAGGTCTTCTGGAAGAAGAAAGCTAATTGTTATCACAAAAATCAAAAGAAAGCCGGGCGATGGCAGCTCACACCTGTAATCCTAGCTACTCAGGAGGCTGAGATCTGAGGGTCCTGGTTCAAAGCCAGCCCGGGCAGGAAAGTCCATGAGACTCTTATCTCCAATAAACTACTCAGAAAAGGCTGGAAGTGGCACTGTGGCTCAAGTGGTAGAGCGCTCACCTTGAGCTAAAGAGCTGAGGGACAGGGCTGGGAAGGTGGCTCAGTGGTAGAGCGCTTGCTTTGCATGCCTGAGGCCCTGGGTTTGATTCCTCAGCACCACATATAACGGAAAAAAAAAAAAAAAAGAGCTGAGGGACAGTGTCCAAGCCCAGAGTTCAAGCCCCACAACCGACAAAAAAAAAAAAATCAAAAGGATAGAAGAATGAAGCAGGGAAGGAGGGATAATGCAGGCAAGAATTCATTGTATGTGCCACAGAATTGAGAAATATAAGGGATGGAGTGAGTGGAAGTGGGGGTGAAGATGTTGAAGTGATGACAAAGATTGAGAGACATTGTACATATAAACTGTTAAAAGTCAAAAAACTTAAATATACCTAATATTAAGATAAGTAAGAGAAAGGGTGGGTTAGGAGAGGTGGGTGAGACTACTGAAAGGGATGACAGTGATCAAGATGCATTGTATTCATAAACTACTTTGGTGAGTGGCAACTCCTTTGTATAATTAAAACTAATAAAAAGCATTTTAAAAAGTGCATCCCTGCTATAAAAAGATTAATTCTTATTCAAGTTAAGACTGTTCTGGCTATGTGCGGCTTTGGTCCAGCCTACCTGTCCAAAGTGAGCAGGATAGCCCAGCATGTGCATATACAGTAGTTTTGCCACATTCCGACACCGGTATGTATTGTCTTCTTCTCTAAATGATGAACGAATTGCAGCACATTCTTTCTGGATCATTTCTCGTTCTTCAGCTTGGGTTCGGGCTGTCCGGATGGTCCGGATCAGCTCCCGTAATCTGATGGGGGCTGGCATCCTCTAGATATCAAAAGACATTAAATACAAATATTCACATTTTTTTGTTTCCAAACTATTTATACAACTTCCCATCTAAAAGCAGGAGTGAGCTTAAGAATGTAAGACTTACTAAGTCTAGCTTAGCTAATATAAAGCTTGCTAGGATTTAACAAATACATTGCATGCAACTCTTCAACTAAGTATATTTCTGAAAACAAAAATGTCAAGTATGGGGGCTGGGAAGGTGGCTCAGTGGTAGAGCGCTTGCCTTGCATGCATGAGGCCCTGGGTTCGATTCCCCAGCACCAAATAAGCAAAAATTTAAAAAATTTAAAAAAAAAATCAAAATAAAAAAAAATGTCAAGTATGAAAGTAAGCAAAATAAGACATATATGTAAAGTCCATTACTAATAGGCAAATATCTTAGGTACTAACTGAACACAAATCTACGTAATCCTTAAAGCAACTAAAGAGTTAGAGAAGTCAAGTATTTTGTTTAATTATTACTAAATTCAAGTATTTTAATTAAGTATCAGACTAATGTAATCATAGCTCAACTTAACAAAATATGAGTAACAAGTTAATTAATAAGTACCTGCCCAATAAGTTGTAGTTGTAATAAACTCACATATTTTGAAAATGAAATTAAGAAAAAGATAATAAATCTCAGAGGATAAAGGTATTTAAAGGTATTATTTTTAAAGTAAAATGATAAAGGACCTGTAACAACCAAAACCACCACAGAAAAAAAATGGAAAATTTTCATCAAATTTCAAGTATTTCAGTTACAGTCATGAAAGCTTACACCAGCACCTGGCATTAAAAAAAAAAATCTTAACAAACATGAACAAAAAAATGAAAAAATTAACTCACATAGCCATGAATTAGGCTCATTTAAGAAAACATGCCAGGCACTGGTGGCTCACACCTGTAATCCTACCTACTCAGGATGCTGAGAGCTGAGGATAGCGGTTCAAAGCCAACCAAGGAAGTAAAGTCCATGAAACTCTTATCTCCAATTAACCACCAGAAAACTGAAATGGCACTATTGCTCAAAGTAGTAGAGCACTAGCCTTCAGTGAAAGAGCTCAGAGACAGTGCCCAGGCCCAGAATTCAAGTCCCAAGACTAAAAAATATATATATAAATAAATAAGGGGGAGGAAGAGGAGGAAGAGACCGAGGAGGAGAAAGAAGAAAAGGAGGGAGGAGAAAGAGGAGGAGGAGGAAAATACATTCTAAAACCTATGTGAAAAAAGTTTTGTATTTACAGAAAATGAGTAGGCAAGCCCACTCAATTTCTCCTTTTTAACTCAACTATAAACCCTGGACAAAGCACATGTCATAAACCATTTAAGGATCTAAAAAGTAAATGACAGCAAGTGAGTTGGAAAAAGAATTATTTTAGTCCAACCAAACTGAACTGGCAAGAGGTTATCATGTTTGCCTCCAGTAATGGCTAGCCTGGCAAAGGCAACCCAAAATCCAGAAGTACTGACTTGATACACAGAGAAGGAGCTTTAGCTGGGTGCTGGTGGCTCAGGTATGTAATCCTAACTCCTTAGGAGGCTGAGATATGAGGATCACAATTCAAAGCCAGCTCAGGGAAGAAAGCTCATGAGACTCTTATCTCTAATAAACCACTCAGAAAATCAGAAGTGGTGCTGTGGCTCAAGTGGTAGAACGCTAGCCTTGAGCTGAACAGATGAAGGGACAGCACCCAGGCCCAGAGTTTAAGCCCTACAACCGACAGAAACAAAAAAAGAGGAGCTCTAGGAAAAACACACTTTCTGGTCCCTAAGCATGAACAGGAAGGTCAAGAACAATGGGGAAATTCTCTCTGGACTTTTTGCCCACTCCTAGTCATAAGTAATAATGCAATAGTGGTGGCTATATAGAAAGCAAAGACACTGACAGCCAGCCAGGCACATAAAGAATCCAGGATGAGCTCTTCTCTAGCTTTTTTCTTCTCTCTGGCCTCTCATTGCATGACAATGGGGTAAACTCACCAAAAGAAAAAGAAAAAAAAGTTCAACCTGCTCATTCCTATAATCCTAGCTACTCAGGAGGCTGAGATTTGAGGACTACAGTTCAAAGCCAGCCCAGGCAGGAAAGTCCATGAGTCTCTTACCTCCAATTAACCACCAAAAAGGTGGAAGTAGAGCTGCGGCTCAAGTGGTAAAGTGGCAGCCTTGAACAAACAAGCACAGGGACTAAGCCCACACCTAGAGTTCAAGCTCCTGGACTGGCATTAAAAAGAAAAAAGTTTATCTAGATAAGGAGCCACATGGTCCACTGATATCATGGCCAAGAGTTTTCATGAACCTGCAAAAGCCAAGGTAAAAACTTTATGTTCCAATCATCTAGAATTGGTGAGTCAATTAAGTTTTCTAGTGAACGGTAAAAATTAATCTGGGAGTAATAATAGGCTAGACTGGAAGGAAAAAGTAAGCATGACAGAGACAAACAGCCTAGGTGGCTATTCTAGGCCAAAAATCTTATGTTAGTTTTAACAAAGCCATGTATCACACACAGAAAGTATCTGGAAAAAGACCTATCTGAATACAAAAAGATTTGCACCTTCAGAAAAATGTACTTTAATATTCTAGGTCTCTAGATACTATCTCAAATAAAAGTTGAGCTGTTCATTTTTTAAATTAACAGACATGTTTGCACAAGTATCAAATTTTATAAAGTAAATTCTAAGGCATACTAAGTATGTAAATATGAACTGACATAGCACATTGTAAAGTAAAAAATAGAATTTTATGGAGATTTGTAGTTTTAACAAGCTAGTGATAAAACTTTGGAAATACTGAAGAACAGAGAAAAATAATGTGCAGGAATTTCTAAAATACATAATATTTACACAAACTATATTTAGACAAATTATATAATTACTTAGATAATTATAAATTAATGAATTAATTTCTAACTGAAAACTGTAGGTGTATTTACAAGACGCTGAATTTCAGGAAACAACAGTTTTTGTTAATTTGAGATTTAAAACCTAAAATGAGAGGGGCTGGGAAGGTGGCTCAGTGGTAGAGTGCTTGCCTTGCATGAATGAGGCCCTGGGTTCGATTCCTCAGTACCACATAAGCAGAAAAAGCCCGAAGTGACTCTGTGGTTCAAGTGGTAGAGTGCTAGCCTTGAGCTGAAGAGCTAAAGAGACAGCACCCAGGCCCAGAGTTCTGGCCCACTGACTGGCAAAAAAAAAAAAAAAAAAAAACTAAAACTAAAATCAGAGCCAGGCACCGGTGGCTTACACTGTAATCCTAGCTACTCAGGAGGCTGAGATCTAAGGACCAAAGTTCAAAGCCAGCTGGGCAGGAAAGGCCATGAGACTCCAATAAACTACTCAGAAATCCAGGAGTGGCGCTGTGGCTCAAGTGGTAGAGTGCTAGCCTTGAGTTGAAGGGCTGAGGGACAGTGCACAGGCCCAGAGTTCAAGCCCCATGACCAACAAAAATAAAGTAAAATAAAATAAAAATTGTAGCAAAATGATAGTATCATGGTTCCTAGTTGTATTATGAAAAGTATTGAGCAGATAAAAGTACTTATTTTCAGAAAGGAACTATGACAAGCACCATAAAAATATGCCCTCGACAATAAACCCACTCCTAGGAATCTATTTTAGGGAAACAACTGAAGAAAAGCTTAAAGGCACATGTAGAAGATACATTATTTCTTTTTTTTTTTTTTTTTTTTGGGTCCGGTCATGGGGCCTGAACTCTAGGTCTGGGCGCTGTCCCTCAGCTCTTCAGCTCAAGGCTAGCACTCTACCACTTGAGCCACAGCGCCACTTCCGGCTTTTTTCTTTTTGTTTATATGGTGCTGAGGAATCAAACCCAGGGCCTCATGCATGCAGGGCAAGCGCTCTACCACTGAGCCATCTTCCCAGCCCCACATTATTTCTCTTTAGAATAAAGAAACAACATGATGATCTGAAATTGAAGAACTGCTTGATAACAGAGCATTTGAAACATTGACTTTCTATTATAATTCCACAGAAATACAAGGAAATAATTGTTATACACTAAGGACACATCTCATGATACAGCATTATATGGGCATTACTTATATTAAAACATACATAGATGGAAACAAGGTAAATGGCAAAAATTAAAAGAGTAATTGGGAGCTGGGAATGTGGCTTAGTGGTAGAGTGTTTGCATGCACACACACACATGCGCGCGCACACACATGCACACAAAGCTGGGGTACTGGGGCTTGCACCTTTAATCCTAGCTACTCAGGAGGCTGAGATCAGAGAATCATGGTTCAAAGCCAGCAGAGCAGGAAAGTCCATGAGACTTATTTCTAATTAACCACCAGAAAACCAGAGTGGAGCTGTGGCTCAAAGTGGTAGAGTGCTAGCCTTGAACAGAAAAGCTCAGGGACAGCTCCCACAACCAACCCCCACTCTCCAACCCTGCAAAAAAAAAAAAAAAAGGATGTATTTATTTCTATCAGAGTTTTCCTTTCTAATATATCTTAGAAACTGGCTGTGGCAGAACTGATCTAGCTGGGGTATGGGTATTTTCCCACTGTCTATGTTTCAGTAGGTTTTATTTTGTGGGGAGAGAGTTGAAAGGAGAGTGTACACCTATTTTTCCCTTCAGTATAAAGAAATATGTTTACAGGGGCTGGGAAGGTGGCTCAGTGGTAGAGTGATTGCTTTGTATGCATGAGGCCCTGGGCTTGATTCCTCAGCACCACATAAGCAGTAAAAGCCAGAACGGGCACTGTGGCTCAACTGGTAGAGTGCTAACCTTGAACTGAAGAGCTGAGGGACAGCGCCCAGGCCCAGAGTTCAGGCCCCAAGACTGACCAAAAACAAAAAAAAGAAATATGTTCACAGAAAGAAAATTATCAATGAAGGGGAACTCAAGAGTTAACACACTATTATTTCAGTTACAGCTAAAATATAAAGATAAATATATTGGAGAGACAAACAAGGCTGTGGTACAAAGTTCTTTCATCAGATCCACTTAGTTTAGAATGCAACAAAACTCAAGATCAACTTTATATGCTCTAGTTCAGGCTCAAGGTACAATTTTCTAATTATTAGTCCCTAATCTCAAGTACCTCAACTCCCTAGTACATTCATATAGGAAATGGTGTGCTGAGGAAAGTAGACACAGGAAAAGCACTGCTCTGAATCATCCCTAGATGATCTACCAAAACTGAATTTCTGGATCTTCAAGACTAAAGACTAAGCTACAGAATGCCTCACCACATTCAGATACCACCACACCCTATTTAGGTAGTTAGCTGTCATTCTTTTTTTTTTTTTTTGTCGGTCATGAGGCTTGAACTCTGGGCCTGGGCACTGTCCCTCAGCTCTTCAGCTCAAGGCGAGCGCTCTACCACTTGAGCTACAGTGCCACTTCCAGTTTTCTAGTGGTTTATTGGAGATGGGAGTCTCACGGTCTTTCCTGCCCGGGATGGATTTGAACCGCGATTCTCGGATCTCAGCCTCCTGAGTAGCTAGGATTACAGGCATGAGCCACTGGCGCCCAGCTTAGCTGTCATTCTTGTAAGAAGACCTAAGTTCATTTCTCCCTAAAATGCCACAGAAATTAGAGAAGTTTTCCTTTGTGCCTTATTATTCACAACCAGAACAGGACACAGTAATATATGTCTACAATCCCAGGACTTGGGAGACTGAGGCAGGAGGATCTTAAATGCAAGGCTAGCCTAACTATATAGCAAAATTCATTAAAAAAAAAAAAAAAAAAACAGGAAGTGGCGCTGTAGCTCAAGTGGTAGAGCACTCGCCTTGAGCTGAAGAGCTGAGGGGCAGTGCCCAGGCCCAGAGTTCAAGTCCCACGACCGACAAAAAAAAAAAAAAAAACAGTAGGGTACTGGTCCCTCATACCTGTAATCCAAGCTGAGATCTGAGGATCGTGGTTTGAAGCCAGCCCCAGCAGGAAAGTCTATGAGACTCTTGTCTCCAACTAATCAACAGAAAAAGCCAGAAGTGGTGCTATAGTTCAATGGTAGAGTACTAGCCTTCAGCAAAACAAGCTTAGGGAACAACACCCAGGCCCAGAGTTCAAGGCCCAGGCCCAGCAAAAAAAAAAAAGGAGGAGGTGGAAGAGGAGGAAGAGGAAGAGGAAGAGGAAGAGAAGGAGGAAGAAGGAAAAAGGAAGAAGAAAGAAGAAGCCAGGTAAGAAAGTCCAAGTCCATGAAACTCTTTTTTTTTTTTTTTTTGGGGGGGGGGTCCGGTCGTGGGGCCTGAACTCTGGGCCTGGGCGCTGTCCCTCAGCTCTTCAGCTCAAGGCTAGCGCTCTTGCACTTGAGCCACAGCGCCACTTCTGGCTTTTTTCTTTTTGCTTACGTAGTGCTGAGGAATCGAACCCATGGCCTCATGCATGCAAGGCATGCGCTCTACTACTGAGCCACCTTCCCAGCCCTGAAACTCTTATCTACAATTAACCACACAGAAAATAGAGCTGTGGCTCAAACTGATAGACCACTGGCCTTGAGCAAAAAGCTCAGGGACAAAGCCAGGTACTGGTGGCTCTCACATGTACTATAATTCTAGTTACTCAGGAGGCTGAAGTCTGAGGATTCTGGTTTGAAGCCAGCCCAGGAAGAAAAGTCTATGAGATGCTTATCTCCAATAAACTATTCAGAAAAAAGCTGGTAGTGGTGCTGTGGCTGAAGAGGTATTAGACTAGCCTTCAGGAAATAAGCAACTCTCAGGAACAGCAGCCAGACCCTGAGTTCAAGTCCACTATCCGCCCGCCCCCTCAAAAAGAATGAAACCAACACAGGTGGCTCATGCCTGTAATCCTAGCTTCTCAGAAAGCTGAGATCCAAGGATCGCAGTTTGAAGCCAGCCCAGGCAGGAAAAGTCCGTGAGGCACTCGTCTCCAATTAACTATCTAAAAAAGCTGTTAGTGGAACTATGGTTCAAGTGGTAGAGTGCCAGCCTTGAGCAAAAAAGCCCAGGGACAACACCCCTGCCCTGAGTTCAAGTTCCAAGACTAAAACAAAAACAAAAGAATGAGTAAAGCAAAATTATATATAAGCTTTCAGACTTAAGAAAATGTCATTCATCCTACAAAGCTTATATAAGGGCATTTTTGTAAGATGACAAGTTTAATTATTAGAGATTTTTAATACTAAGAAAACAATTTTCCCCTAACATATACTTCATGAAGCTAAGTTTCTGTCAATTCTGGATACACAGGGAGTGGAGGGACATTGTCCACAGAATATTTAACATAGACGATGCTTATTTTTTTAAACCATGCTTGATATTAGCTAGCTACAGAGAGGCAAAGGCTCATTGACAAAGGTGTCAAAATAAAATACTTGAGAAAGTATATCTTAGTAGGGTAACTAAACTTGAACTTAGTCCCTAACTTCAAGCCCCAGGATAGATGCATGCACACACACACACACACACACACACACACACACACACACACAAAATGTCTTTAGATTTTGTTCACTTACTACAATGTATATTTTTTATGCCAGTAATGGGGCTTGAACTCTAGGCTTGGACTCTTTAGCTCAAGGCTAGTGTTCTACCACTTCCAGCATTTGATTCTTAATTAGAGATAAGATTCTCATGGACCTGTCCTATCCTGGCTGACTTCAAACCAAGATCCTAAAATCTTAGCTCCTTTGTAGCTAGGATTGCAGTTGTGTGCCACTAGCATCCAGCACTTTTTTTTTACCATATTACTTTATAGATTAATAAGGTAAATAAAAATATCTTAGAATGATAAAAGTGTATGTTTCAAACACAGAATGTTAGTGGATAACAAATCAATGAATTCACAATGTTTCCAACACTGGGAAAAATATCACCAAAGACAGGTAAGACTTTTATTATAATGAATCTAATGAATTACTTAACAGATATCCCAAAGAAAGATGATGGAAAGGGCAAACATCTTTGTTGTTACATAAAGCTTCTGCTGCGTAAATCACAAGAAAAAGTTAATGTCATTTTTTGAATTAAACATTTAAATGTCCTAATATTTTTTAAGTTATGGAGATTAAGGTCTCTTGTTTACTAAATCTGAAGAGAAACCTCACTGCTATCAGCTCCACAGCCATAAGTGAATGACCTGCAACAGGTTCCCAGAACCCCCAACCAGGCCCCTGACTGTTTCTGGCTCTCACGTGGACAACTTACCCATGTTACAGTACTTGAACAATCAGTCCATACTATTTTCACCCAGAACCTTTATTCTGTTAAATAACAGTAAGTAAGCCGGGCGCTGGTGGCTCACGCCTGTAATCCTAGCTACTCAGGAGGCTGAGATCTGAGGATCGCGGTTCAAAGCCAGCCCGGGCAGGAGAGACCGTGAGACTCCTATCTCCAATAAACCACCAGAAAACCGGAAGTGGCGCTGTAGCTCAAGTGGTAGAGCGCTCGCCTTGAGCTGAAGAGCTGAGGGACAGCGCTCAGGCCCAGAGTTCAAGCCCCACGACCGACAAAAAAAAATAAATAAATAAATAACAGTAAGTAACAGGCACTGTACTGTGTATAATTATACCATAAATTTAACAGGTCTGGTTAAATTTATGGACAACTCAAAAATTGTTAAAAAGTGTTCCATCCCTTTGCCTGGAGAAAAAAAGTGCTACACTTCTGCCCATAGGGCAGAAAAGGAAGAATAGGTTCTCTAATCAGAAGAGAAAAAGAAAAGCATTCCAACTATCTGCAGAACTATGCTCATTGTACACAATAAGAATGAAAGAACACGATGTAATCAAAAAGAGCCAAAGTACAGTGTTTAAAAATAACATGGAAAAATGGCAGTGATACCCAATTATAAGTTATTTTCTTAAGTAATCACCACCCTGGAAAAAGTTTTTTTAAGCAAAATACATAGCCAATGCTCTCACTGGTGGTGAAAAATACACATTTTAAAATAATTTTCTTTTCATAGAAAAGAGTGATTTATGAGGAAAGGGGAATTCTACCTCTAGGTTGAGGTGTACAGTTCAAAAAAGAACTGGCTGCCTAAACAGGAACAACAGACCCAAAGAGTGAGGCAGGTAGTTCAGTTGGATTTTTCCCTTCAATAACTGAACCAAAAACTAACCTTTTACAACTCTGAAGCAATATTTTCATACTTTTGTACAGTTTTCAAAGTTTTTAAAATATGGGAAGGAAATCAAACCTTTCATGAAGACATTCCTAAAAAGCATCTCTCCTCTTCTTAGCTTGAAACTGAACAATTTCTCAACAGTGAGGACAGTTAATAGTTTCACTAACTTGAGCTGTAAAAACACTACTAGTAAATCCTTTTATGAATTATATAGCAATTTACAGAAGTTCCCTTCTATGCCCAAATAGTGTACACAAAAGGCTTATAAAAAAAGAGAGAAAGGGCTGGGAAGGTGACTCAGTGGTACAGTGCTTGCCTTGCATGCATGAGGCCCTCTGGGTTTGATTCCTCAGCATCACATAAGCAGAAAAAGCCCAAAGTGGTGCTATGGCTCAAGTGGTAGAGTGCTAGCGTTGAGCTGAAGAGCAGAGGGACAGCACCTAGGCCCAGAGTTCAGGTACCATGACCGACCAAAAAAAAAAAAAAAAAAAAGGAGAGGAAGATGAGGAAGATGATCTGAGATCACATCTTGCTCCTATTTGCTACACCCAGACACCTATAATGTAAACCTGGAAATCAGACAAGCTAAAAAGCCTAGAATGCTCAGTACAACAGGAATGAATACAAGGGGAAACAAGAGAGCTGGAGTTAGCAAAGTTACTGCCTATCAGGTTACATGGGGACTTTAATACACAAAGAAGGAAAAAACTACTTGTCTCTAAGGTTGTCTTTTATTCATGCAACAGGTGTCACATGTATTTTCTCCATCTTCAAAGAACTGATCTTTGTCCTAAATCTATTTCAAATTTTTTCACTGATCACACTTCTAGCAATTTTGTTTGACCTGAGTAAGCTTTTAAAACAAAAAAAAAAAACCAATCTGTGTATAACTCCATATAAATAATAACAAAATAATTTTTAAGCAAAGGCAAAACTTCCAAGCACCTAGTGAAAAAAAAATTCTCATTTCAATCACCTTAACCTAAACTTTGATCTTTAATACCAAAATGTAAGCTAATGCTGATTCAACAAGTGTGCTAGTGTGGGTTGCTTTAACTACTGTTTTTTTTTCCCTAACTTCTGGACTCTGCAAAATTTGACAGGTTTGGGGCTGGGAAAGTGGCTCAGTGGTAGAGTGCTTGCCTTGCATGCATGAAGCCCTGGGTTTGATTCCTCAGCACCACCTAAGCAGAAAAAGCCAGAAGTGACACTGTGGCTCAAGTGGTAGAGCTGAAGAGCTGAGGGACAGCACCCAGGCCCAGAGTTCAGGCCCCACGACTAGGGGAAATAAAAAAAAATTGACAGGTTTGTTCTAACACCCTGAACTTATGTCAAATTAAGTTTTGTGCTACTCCTTCACTGAAAAAGCATAAAAGTATTTTCAAGGAAATATACCTACTTCCTCCTTTTCCTTTTCTCATTCTTTATTTTATGAAATTAAAATTTTACACACAGAACCAAAAAAAGAACTGGAAAATTCCTAATACATTTTGACAACAATATGATTTTTGACAAATATGAGCTTATTTATTTAAATCTACATATTATCTTAGTTTTAAAACTGCTTGCTATTTAATATTATCCTGCATAAAAAACAATAAGGCCAGGTGTAATGGCAGAGATCCACAATCCTAGCTCTCAAGGGGTTGGAACAACAGAAACATTGACTTCAAGGTTACTTGATGAGACCTTGTTTCCAAAAGGGAGAGAGGGAGGGAGGAAAGGGAAAGAAATGACCAGGGAAAACAAAATCTGGATAAGAGAAATTCACAATCAAGAACTGGGAACAGGTAAGTACGGACTGCTCAGGCCTGTAATCCTAGCTACTCAGGGGGCTAAAATCTGGAGATCATAGTTCAAAGCCAGCCCAGGCAAATAACCAGCAAAAACCTGGAAGTGGAGTTGTAACTCCAGTGGTAGGAGAGAAAATGGCAAATGAGAACAAGAGGCCCTGTGTTCAAGCCTCAGTACTGGCAAAGGAAAAAAAATAACCACACAAGCACACATAAAAAAAGTGCAAACAACTCATAAAGAAATGCCACATTGATGCTGGAAAGGTGGCTCAGTGGTAGAGTGCTTGCCTTGCATGCATGAGGCCCTAGGTTCGATTCCTCAGCACCTCAGAAAAAAGCCAGAACTGGAGTTGTGGCTCAAGTGGTAGAATGCTAACCTTGAGCTGAAGAGCTGAGGGACAGCGCCCAGGCCCAGAGTTCAGTCCTCATGACCAACCAAAAAAAAAAAGAAAAGAAAAGAAAGAAATGCCACCTTAAGCTGGGCGTCTGTAATCCTAGCTACTAAGGAGGCTAAGATCTGAGGATTATGGTCCAAAGCCAGTCAGGGCAGGAAAGTCCATGAGACTGATCTACAATAAACCACCAGAAAACTGGAAGTGGTGCTGTGGCTCAAGTGGTAGAGCACACACGCCTTGAGCTGAAAAGCTGAGGGACAGTGCCCAGACTCAGAGTTCAAGCCCCACGACCAAGAGACAGACAGACGGAGACACACACACACACACACACACACACACACACACACACACACACACACACACACACACACACACACACACACACACACACACACACACACACACCTTGACTTTTTGTTTAACACTGATTTTTAAAATCCCCCTCCCCATCCTTTTTTTTTTTTTTTTTTTTTGCCACGTTCAGTGGCTTACATCTGTAATCGTACCTAGGACACTGAGATCAGCAAAATCTTGGTTCCAGGCCAGCTCAGGCAAGTAATCTGTCTCAAGTAATACAAAGCTGGGAATGGTGTTATCATCCCAGTTACTTGGAAAAATAAATTGTAGGACAGCAATCCAGGCAGCCCCAGATATAATGAGACCCCAATCTCAAAAAATGACCAATTCAATCTAGGCCCAGTGGTATATACCTTCATCCCAGCTACATGGGAGGCTTAGAGCAGGAGGACCAAAATGCCAGGCCAGGAAAAAAAAAAGTTCTTCAGACTCCCAACTGTGCCTGTTATTACAACTATTTTGGGAGGCATGGCACAAACAGTAGAGCTTCTTCCCTAGGAAAACACAAGCCCTTAAGTAAAAAGGCTAATACTGCACACACACACACACACACACACACACACACACACACACACACACACACACACACACACACACACACACACACACACACACACACACACACACAATAAATTATATTGCATGCATTTGTCAGGGGTAGTAGAGGCATAGCTCAAGTGGCACAGTGCCTACCTAGCAAACTTGAGGCCCTGAGTCCAAGTCCCACAAGGACAAAATGAGGAAAAAAAAAAAAAAAAAGACACTTACTGCTCTGTTTCATGGAGCTAGTAAGATAAAAAGAGACAACACATGAGAAATGGTCTACAATTACAAAGTATTATGTATGAAAATATCAAAGTGAAACCTTTCTGTTCATTTATGAGGATAAATATTTTTGTCCCAATTAATGGATGTAGCTCAAGATGGAGTGCTTGCCTGGTATTCCAAAGGCCCCAGTTTCATCCTCAGAAAGGGAAAGAAGAAAAAGAAAAAAAAAGAAAAAGAAAAGGAGTATGCTAAACATTAATGTTAATTTCAACACCAATTTCCAACAGCCTTAAGCAAAGCAGACATTCACATATGTGCTGATTAATGTTATGGCAGAAAGGATACAATCCCACAGGTGAACTGCAAACCACTTAAGAATGAATGGCAGAAGTGGTGCTGTGGCTCAAGCAGTAGAGCGCTTGCCTTGAGCTGAAGAGCACAGCGACAGCACCCAAGCCCAGAGTTCAAGCCCCACAACCGACAAAAAAAAAAAAAAAAAGAATGAATGGCATTCAAATATCAGTATATAATACCACAATATAAACTGACTTAACTATCACCTATAGCTATCTAATGGATCCTATTTGCAAAACATAATTCAGAAACATATTTTCAGTAGTAAACAACAGTAGATTCTTAGTAAGTGAGCACAGCTCAAGCAATCAGTGTTTGACAGTCTTTTAAACAAAAAAGAAAATTGCACAGCTTTAAAGCAATACACTCATAGAATACCTAAATAGTACCTGCCATAGTTTTGAAAGATCTCCTTAAAAAAGAACAAAAACATTGTCTTGAGAATACTATATGACCTGCACAAGAACTTCTAGTCTCATTTCAATACCTTGATAAGAATAATGAATCTATAAATGGTTTACAGGTATTAGAAAGTATGACTCGGTTCAAGTTGTAAATTTAAATTCTAATAATCATTTAATAATCATTTTTCAGATGTAAAATCCAGCTGAAGTGAAATAAAGGTTGATTCAACCATACTCACTTAAACTTGAAATGCAGGAAATTAATCGGTGAATTACTGTGAAATAGTTTTTATTCAAACATACTGGACTGAAGAATAAAAGTGGTATTATGAGTATCTTGCAGATCTATACTTCTCAAACCAAAACTTAAAAGTATATGTTGTCTGACAGGTACTATGGACAACATTGTAAATAAATACTTAAAATCTAACGAGCTCAAGAAAAACCAACATCCGAAGTCAGTGCAGGTATTTTTAGAATCAGTCGGCAGAAATCATTACTGTACAAACACCTGAAAGTTCGGATCGCTAAGAAATCATTCGGTCTTTGCTTCTGTTAAGTAATCCCTATAGCAACCAAAAAAGTTACTCTCCTACCTACGTCGGATTAATGTTCTTTCTTCACAAGTCCCCATGCTCAGGGATACATAACACCTCAAAAATATACAAAATTTCCAGTAAGTACCCAAAGGTCAATGTTCAACACAGAAAGGGCATACAAATAGAAGACATTTAACACCCCCCTCCTTCCCACATATTCAAAAAGAAAGTCATTTATTCTGCTTTCTCTACACCTTGACTTTTGTTGGAAGTACATTCTGAGCGGGTGGATCGACAGGCTCCTACACGGAAGCATAGCCAACCAGACTCTGCCAGGCAATCAGGAAGATCCAGAGAATTACTAGAAACTCAAGTCCGCCGGACAAAGAGTTTGGGAAGAAGGGGAGAACATTGTAGTCGCAAGTGCGTTTTAAAGCGTGGGGGGGGGGGGGGGAAGAGGGGGAGGGAGAGAGAGGGAAAATTGGGAAAGAAGTTAGTTGGCAAGGTGAGAGAGAGGGAGGCGAGGCCGATGTCCGGTTTGAGTAGGCATTGCAGGGGCAGGAGATGTGGAAACGTTGAGAGTTCTGGGACAGCCCTGACCCGAGTAACACCCCGCAAGAACGCAGGCAACGTGGCTCAGGGAGGACACGCGGGGGAGTGGGGCCCGCCCCGCTAATTCCTAGGTCCCCTGAATGAGCTATCCAAGGAAGATCGCAGCCCGAGAAAGTCAATGGGTTCAAGGAGGCCTGCCACCGGCCGGGCAACGCCACCACAGGGAACCGCTGCTGCGGACAGAAGCTCTGGAATTGGGGCCTCGGCTCGGCCCTCTGGAAGTCCCAGCAACCCCTGGGGGGGCTCCGGGGCCCCTCCTGGCCCAACCTGGGTCCGGTGTCTTCTCGCCCCCCACAAGCTGGGACCGGACCTCTGGGACTGACAGGGAGCTTCCGGCCGTAAGCTCCCAGCCGCAGCGGAGGGAGGCGGGGGGGTAAAAGAAACCATACGTTCCCCGCGCCGCGAGTGACACTCACCGGCCCGAAACCTCGACTGAAACCAGCAGCTTCGGGGGCGGCGGCAGCAGTGGCAGCAGGAACCGAACATCCAAAATGGCGGCTCCCTCGGCCTCACCACCGCTACCGCAGGCGGAGGGATCCTCGGGAGGAAGGGAGTGTTTAACTTCACACACCACCGTAGACACTTCCGTCACGAGTGCTCTCTTCGGGTCGATCCCGTGCCTCTCTCAGACTGCAACTTTTAGCGCCTCCGCCTTCAGATTTACCCAAGAACTCGGACCCCGCCGAGGACTATTTGCCAAGGAGGAAGCGACTGCCCCTTGGCAGGGCGACGCAGAGCGGGGCGAGAATCGGGGCTGTCACTGATGACGCGAGACGCGGCTGCCGAGTCACCGCTACGAGGAGTCTGAGCAACAAACTTCCGGTCGTCCCCGGAGTCGAACGAAACACTTTGGTTCCGCTTGGAGGGTGGAGCGTTGGACTACCCGGAAGCGGTGGTGCCACCTGAGTGGGGCAGGGCTATTCGAGGGGGCGGGGATATGCAAAATAGAGGAGGAAGTCCTAGAGGAGAGGCAGGTGGGAGAGGGGGTCCGAGCACCGGGCTGAACCGGTCTTAGGCCGATCTCAAAGTCGGTCCAGTCACCTTTGAGACCTCACCTTTCTGTTTAACTTCAGAAAAGTGCTCCAAGTGGTCTCTGATCCTAGGTTTTTATGGTACCTTTGCAACAACTCTTACTAGAGAGAATGGATTCCAAACTCAAGTTCCACCCTTTGTGTGTTGGACAAAGTCTCTTAAAATACACCCAGGCCTCAGATTTGGAATCATGATAGCTAAAAACCCTTTCAGAATGGTGTCTCCTTGACTCCGGGAACGGATCTGAGGCAAAGCAAGTTGAACCACACAGTTCCTGCCTTGATAAATAATTACTAGCCTGTGCCTGGAGTCTTTTCCATGTGAATGCAAAAAGGTCCTTGATGTCTCCAGAAAGGTGACCTAGCTAGATTAAAATCCTCCAGATAGATTGGCAACAAAATATTCCCAACAGTGAATAAAACATAGCCCCAATCTGAATGCTAAAGAGAACTGAACTAACCACAAATCTTGAGTTTAGGAGCCCAGGATCCTAAAAGAAAGTTGTACTCTTCTTTCTTTCCTTCCTTCCTTCCTTCCTTCCTTCCTTCCTTCCTTCCTTCCTTCCTTTCTTTCTTTCTTTCTTTCTTTCTTTCTTTCTTTCTTTCTTTCTTTCTTTCTTTCTTTCTTTCTTTCTTTCTTTCTTTCTCCCCCCCCTCTCTTTTTTGCCGGGGCTTAAACTCAGGACTTGGGAGCCTCTTTGTGCGTAAGGCTAGCTCTCTACCACTTGAACCACAGCTCCACTTACAGCTTTTTCTGAGTAGTTTATTGGAGATAAGAGTCTCACAGGAGCTGGGAATGTGGCTAAATGGTAGAGTGCTTGCCTAGCATGCATGAAGCCCTGTGTTCAATTCCTCAGTATCACATAAATAGAAAAAGCTGGAAGTGGCACTGTAGCTCAAGTGGTAGAGCGCTAGCCTTGAACAACAGAAGCTCAGAGACAGTGCCCAGGCGCTGAGTTCAAGCCCAAGGACTGGCAAAAAAAAAAAAAAAAAAAGTCTCACAGATTTTTCTGCCAGGGCTGGCTTCAAACTGGAATCCTCAGATCTCAGCCTCCCAAGTAGTTAGGATTACAGGCATGAGCCACCAGCACCCTGCTTAGTCCCTTTTACACAGGGATTTCAAAATAAAATTAAATTGTATAAGCCAACTATACAGGTTTGTCCTTGAACTTCAAGGGACATGCAAGGGCCTAGAAAGGAGGCCAAGGGCATGAGGATAGGAATTATCATTCTTATTCTTAAATATTGACATCACATTGTGCATAATGCACCTTCATGTGTAACCTAATTTGACACACTAGACAACTTCAAGTCAGAGTAATTTAGTTTTACAAATGAGTTTTGCAAATTCAAAAATTATGTCTGGCTAAAAGTCCTCTCTCCAACTGGATTTCTGCGACAAGGTGCCATCTTTCATATGAGAAAAAAGGACCCACCAAAAGCCAAAGCACTTATAGAGAGAGTGAAATCAACCCAGAGCAAAAGTTCTGGAAAATAGAATAATTACTGAATTTAGACCCTCATGTCTGTCTGCTGAACTTCTATACAGTTCAATCCTAAGATTGAAACCAGGTTGTTTTTTTTTTACCCAGGCCAAAACTCCAAGAGTCCCAAATTAAATCTAGGCTCTCACTCCCATATACCAAATAAAGAGACATGATGAAAGGCAGACAGGGGAGATTTATTACAAGGCAGCTGTGGATGGACAGCACTTCAGTACATCTTCAGCCCTCTTCAAAGGTACAGACATTGGCCTCAGGTCAAACTGGGAGAATTGAGTGATGGGGATAAGAAAGGTAATTAGAGTTAAAAGAGTTCCAAGTCCCAGGTATGGGTTGGTTGACTATTAGCTCAGTTTGTCTTAGAGAAATCGTTATCACTTTACTGGGCAGAACTTGACTCACAGATGGTCACCTGAATTTTTCTTTCTTTGCTTTAAGATAACAAGAAGACCTTGCTTATTCTAGAGGCAGTTTGCCTTTTGCAGAAAGTGGTGTTTGGGTTTTGTATTTTCTGGAAACAGGTGATTGCAAAGGGACTGCAGCAGAGAGTTAACTCAGATGAAAGAGCACAAAGTTGGGAGAATTTTGGTTAATTCATAGGACCCAGCAAAAGCATCTTTTAAATTACCTCTTAATAAATGATCACGTGGTTAATAAATAACCATGGCATAATGGGGACTTCTCTGAGCTACAGTTATTCATGAAGCATGCCCTAAATTCAATTTGGAAGTTTCTTTAAAAAGTCAGAAGTATGCAGATTGTGAAGTTAACCAAAGTATTCCATTTGAGACTTCAGAAAAATAGTTTAGAGGACAAAGTTAAGTTTACTACTACAAACCACAAAAGATAATCCATATTCTTAAGAAAATGAACTTTTGAGCATGTGGTTATAACATATCTGTAATCCCAGGACTTGAGGGTCTGAGACAGAAAGATCATGAGTTCAAGGCCAACCTAGGTTGTATAGCTTTAAAAAAAAAAAAAAAGAAATCTATGTCAAATAGCAAAGGGTTAAAAGAGAAATGGCAACATATACCTTCTCCCTATACCTTTTTACTTATAACTTTCTTTTTAGCACTGGTAGTGAAACTTGAACTCATGGCCTAGGTACTAGCTTCTTAGCTCAAGGCTGACCCTCTACCTCTTGAGCAACAGCTATACTTCTGGTTTTTTGGTGGTTAATTGACTTTGCTTCCCAGGCTGGCTTTGAACATTGATTCTCAGACTTCACCTTCCTAAAGTGGCTAGGATTACAGGCATGAGCCACTGGAGCCTGGTTATTCTTCTTTATTTATAATTACCAACCCCAGGCCAATTACAAAAAATTGCCAAATAAGTTTCCAAACTGAAAATTAAAATCAATTACCACAATGCATAGCATAGTCATCATTAACACTCTGTGGCTTGTGATTTAAAATTTAGGAAGGTTTACTCCCCATTATCTCTAACATAATTCCTAATTTCACATACATATTACAGCTCATCCATTAAAGGAAATGCCATGATGCTATTAAAAATTAAGGTTAAGCTTGAACTCCACTATCATGATACATTTTAAGTAATATTATAAAAATGAACTCTTGAAAATTATATGCATACTTAGAAAACAACATGAAGAACAAAATTGATATATAAAGATGGATAGGCAGGCTGGGAAGATGGCTCAGTGGTAGAGTGCTTGCCTTGCGTGCATGAGGCCCTGGGTTTGATTCCTCAGCACCACATAAGCTGAGGGACAGGACCCAGGCCCAGAGTTCAGGCCCCACAACCAGCCAAAAATTAAAAAAAAAGAAAAAAATGGATAGACTAGGCTAGGAATGTGGCTTAGCAGTAGAGTGCTTGCCTAGTATGCGCGAAGCCCTCGGTTCAATTTCTCAGCACCACATAAACAGAAAAAGCCAGAAGTGACACTGTGGCTCAAGTGGTAAAATGCTAGCCTTGAGCACAAAAAGCTCAGGGACATTGCTCAGGCTCTGAGTTCAAGCCCCAGGATTGACCGAAAAAATGGATAGTCTAGAGTCATGGCTCAAACAATAAAGCACCTGCTTAGTAAGCAGGAACCCATGAATTGAAATGACAGTACCACCAAAAAAAAAAAAACAAAAAAAAAACCTTTGTTTTTCGTCAATGCTGGGGATCAAATCTAGGGCTTAAACATCTCAGTGGTAGAGCAATTGCTCTGCCAATACATCATGAACTACATCCATGGCCCAAATTATCTAATGAGCACGTTATCCTTTTATTTCTTTTTATTAGTTCATATTAGTTATATGTGGGGGGTTCATTGCTACATTTCCACATGTATTTAAAAGAGAGAGAGAGGGAGGGAGGGAGACTCTGAGTGTACTGGGACTTGAACTCAGGGCTTCCTGATCTCACTTGGCTTTTTTGATCAAGGCAAGTGCCTTACCACTTGATCTATACCTCTACTTCTTTTTGTTTTTTCTTGTGGTTAATTAACATACTCTCTCTCTCTCTCTCTCTCTCTCTCTCTCTCTCTCTCTCTCTCTCTCTCTCTCTCTCTCTCTCTCTCTCTCTCTCTCTCTTCTTTTTGTTAGTCGTGGGGCTTAAACTCTGGGCCTGGACGCTGCCCCTGAGTTCTTCAGCTCAAGACTAGCACTCCACTTGAGCCCCAGAGCCACCTCCAGTTTCTGGTGGTTAATTGGAGATAAGAGTCTCATGGAGCAGGCTGAGAAAGTAGCGCAGTGGTAAAGTGCTTACCTTGCATGCATGAGGCCCTGGGTTCGATTCCTCAGCACCACATAAGCAGAAAAATCTGGAAGTGGTGCTATGGCTCAAGTGGTAGAGCACTAGCCTTGAGCTGAAGAGCTGAGGAACAGCACCCAGGCCCAGAGTTTAGGCCCCATGACCGCAAAAAAAAAAAAAGAGTCTCATGGACTTCTCTGCCCGGGCTGGCTTTGAACTATGACCCTAGATGGGAGAGACAAACAGCACATCTATCCCTGATACGTGGGTGTTAAATTCAAAATGCAAGGAGATATGACAACGCAAATGGAACTCAAGAAACAAAGGACCTCTACTTAATTTGTCGAATCATTTCTACATGCCTCCATATTCTTTTTTCTTGTTGGTCCAGTTGTGAGCATGAACTCTGGGCCTGGGCGCTGTCCCTCAGCTCTTCACCTCAAGGCTAGCGCTCTACCACTTGAGCCACAGCACCACTTCCAACTTTTTCTGTTTATGTGGTGCTGAGGAATCGAACCTAGGGTCTCATGCATGCAAGGCAAGTGCTCTACCACGGAGCCACCTTCCCAGCCCCTGACTCCATATTCTTGACCTCTTATATGGTATATATATATATATGTATATATATATATATATATATATATATATACATATATATATGCACATCTGAAGGAAACTAAGAGGAGGGCCCAGAATCAGAGGGAAATGGGGAAAAATACAACAGAGGAACCCATCAGCTGCACTGGACATTGATGAAAATGAACTAAGCAGCAGGCTGGGAAGGTGGCTCAGCGGTAGAGTACTTGCCTTGCATGCATGAGGCCCTGGGTTTGATTCCTCAGCACCACATAAGCAGAAAAAGCTGGAAGTGACGCTGTGGCTCCAGTGGTAGAGCACTTATCCTTGAGAGGAATTGCTGAAGGACAGCGCCCAGACCCAGAGTTCAGGCCCCATGACAGGCAAAAAAAAAAAAAAAAAAAGAAAGAAAGAAAATGAACTAAGCAACTCAAGGGCAGTGAAGGGAGAGAGGGAATGAGAGTGAAAGGGGGAACAGCTAACACTAAGCAAAAGGAAAGAAATGTACACCTGATTTGGGAGAAATAGTTGTATTGTCAAAGTTTATAGAATTCATAAACTTTATAGACCATGATAATGATATTTTGCTTTGTGAAGGTTAAAATGTGTTTGTGACTGTAAGTATCACTATCCCACAATACTGTGAAATTTATGTAATAACTTAATCTCAATAAAAAATTATTTAAAAATAAAAATATAAGCCAGGAGCTGGTGGCTCACGCTTGTAATCCTAACTACTCAGGAGGCTGAGATCTGAGGATCACAGTTCAAAGCCATCCCTGGCAGGGAAGTCCGTGGGACTCTTATCTCCAATAAGCCACTCAGAAAACCAGAAGTGGTGCTGTGGCTCAAGTGGTAGAGAATTAGCCTTGAACTGAAGAGCTGAGTGACAGCACTGAGGCCCAGAGTTCAAGCCCCACAACCGTAAAAAATAAATAAAATTTCTAAAAGAGGGCATGGTAGCAAATGTCTATATTCTTAGCATTCAGGGAGGCTAAGGCAAAAGTATCAGGAGTTCAAGGTGAATCTGGGCTATGTAGTAACACCTTGTCCCCCCCAAAAATCTAAAAATATATTTGTACCACCTCACAATTCAACTAAAGCATTTATTATCTGCCTATTATAACAGTAATACATTGTGTCTTAGAATTTACAGAATTATTTTCACATATATTGATTCGTTTGTTCCTCATGAGCTTGTCAACCAAAACAAAGTATTATAGAGTTAAAGCTTGGTTTCTGAGCTGACAAGGGGCTAGTTTCTCACACCTGTCATCTGAGCTATTCAGGAGCCTGAGTATAGGATTGAGGTTGGAAGCCAACTGGAGTAGACAAATCTGAGAGGCTTTTATCTTCAATAACTATCAAAAAGCCAGAGATAGAGCTATGGCTCAAGTGGTAGAGTACTATCTATGAGTGAAAAGGCTAAAAGGGACAGGGCTCAGGCCCTGACTTCAAGCCCTACTACTGGCACACAAGAAACAAACAGCCAAAAATTTTTAAATACTTGGTTTCAGGTATTAGACTTCCTGCTTTTATTAAGTGACTTGCAGCAAGTTACTTAGTATCTCTGAATACATCTGACTCTCAGTGTCTCTATCTATAAAATGGAGCTAAGGATAGCTTTGTTACCTTGGAACTGGTAAGTCCACTAAATGAGCTGATACTTTTAAAGCACTTAGAACAGCAGTTGGCACATAGTACGAACTTGGTGAATTATTAGTTGTCTCTAGGATAAATGTCATTCTTATTTTAGAGATATGACATAGTAGCCCAGAGAGATTAAATGATTTGTCACAGTTTCACAAAGCAGAAACCAGGCTCAAACTCTCCTCTCGGAACGTGTCTTGAAACCCATAATGTAATCTTTCAGTGTGTAGTCTCATTTATTTATCTATCTATCTATCTATCTATCTATCTATCTATCTATCTATCTATCTATCTATCTATTTATTTATTTATTTGGGGGTCCGGTCGTGGGGCCTGAACTCTGGGCCTGGGCACTGTCCCTCAGCTTTTCAGCTCAAGGCTAGAACTCTACCACTTGAGCCACAGTGCCACTTCTGGCTTTTTTCTTTCTGCTTATATGGTGCTGAGGAATCGAACCCAGGGCCTCATGCATGCCAGGCAAGCGCTCTACCACTGAGCCACCTTCACAGCCCCTCATTCATTTTATTATGACACACTGGTCTGTGTGGATCAGGATCTGTAAAAGACATTATAAAAGGGACAATCCCTCCATCTAGAGCATTATAACTTCTTTCAGAAAAACTGGAGCCCTAAAAATAGCACACAAATGCCGCAGAGTGCCTCCCTAGCAAGTGCAAGGCCTTGAGTTCAAACACCAATAAGGCCAAAAAGAAAAAATAAAGTAATGCACAAATGCAGCCTGGAGCTAGTGGCTCATGCTTGTAATAACTCAGGAGGCTGAAATCATGGTTTGAAACCAGCCTCGCTGGGCACCAGTGGCTCAAGCCTGTGATCCTAGCTACTTAGGAGGCTGAGATTTGAGGATCACAATTCAAAGGCAGCCCAGGCAAGGAAAGTCTGTGCGACTCTTATCTCCACAAACCACCAGAAAACTGGTAGTGGGGCTGTGGCTCAGTGGTGGAGCACTTGCCTTGAGCTGAAGAGCTGAGGGACAGCACCCAGGCCCAGAGTTCAAGCCCCATAACCAAAAAAAAGAAAAAAAATCACCAGTGCAAAACATCAGTGATATCTTTCACCAGTAAGTCCTGGCCAAGAAGAAGCAGGGAGTGGAAGGAGGACAAAAGAAAATGAGAGGTCACCAGGAGACAGAGCGGTAAAAGAGGGTTATTTGAAAGACATGGTGTGTCGGGCTGGGAAGGTGGCTCAGAGGTAGAGCGCTTGCCTTGCATGCATGAGGCCCAGGGTTCCATTCCTCAGCACCACATAAGCAAAAAGAAAAAAGCCAGAAGTGGATCTGTGGCTCAAGTGGTAGAGCACTAGCCTTGAGCTGAAGAGCTGAGGGACAGCACCCAGGCCCAGAGTTCAGGCCCCACGACCGGACAGCCCCCTTTCCCCCCCCCCAAAAAAAAAAAAAAAAAACAGACATGGTGTGTCCATTAGAATCTGGGTACTTTTCTCTGTTTTTTTTTTTGTTTTGTTTTGTTCTGTTCTGTCCTATTAGGTGTCTTAATAGTTTTACATGGCAAAAAGAATCTTGAAAATCCTTATGACACATTTCCAGAAGGAATACCTTTGCAGTGGATTTCTTCAGTGATTCCTTTGACATCAGCAGATGAAAACCAGTTGTCCTTTATAGCTGATGAAGACAACTCTCTCTGGGAGGAATGTGGTCTGCCTCCTTGACAAGGAGCTCTTCCTGTCTCTCCCCATGTCACCTCAGCCAAGAGCAGAGGGTGAGGAAGGGGCAAATCCTGTAAGAGATGCGTGATCAGCCCAGACGCAGCTCCACTGGCCTTGTTTTGTTATTGGGTGAGTCACACACGTCTATAAATAAGCCTGAAAGTCAGAGAAAAAAATCAGTCTGCTGTTGTTTATGTAATGTTTTCACCAAAAAAAAAAAATAAGAATAGCATTTTCACATTTCTCGTCACAGGGCATCCTGACATGACAAAAGGATGTAGGAATGAATTCTTCAGTTATGACACATGCTAGAAGTGACGTAAAAATCGAATTCCAACAGCCAACTCTGTACATTCTTTGACTTCATACTAAACACATTAGAAGATCTATTTTATGTTCCCTCTTCGTGAAGGCTGAAGCCCAGAGGGACCAGGCTGCCTCTCAGCTTTGGAAAATTGTTTCAGAGGCAACCAGAAGTCCCATGTGTGGCTCCATGTCACAATAATTCTTCTCCTTTTGTAGCTATTGTTGACATTATGTCGGCAGATTTGTAGGGAGGAAAAATCTCTCCAGGTATAAGAACTGAATCAATTCCAGCCAGAAACTAGTGGCTCATGCCTGTAATCCTAGCCACTAGGAGCCTGAGATCTGAGGATCATCGTTAGAAGCCAGCCCCGGTAGAAAAGTCTGTGAGACTCTTACCTACAAATTAATCACCAGAAACCCAAAAGTGGAGCTGTGGTTTCAGTGGTAGAGCATGAGCCTTGAGTGAAAAATATAAGGGACAGCATGGAGGCCCTGAGTTCAGTTCAAGCCCAGGACCTGCACATATACACACACAAAGAGGCATATGTCACCGTGCCCAGCTTCACAGTTAGTTTATGTCTGAAATATAAAATCTTAGAGAGTGTTTCAGGGTGAAAAATGTTTACAGGTTTAAAGAAACATTTTATGCTAAAGGAATAAAACATAAGAAAAATAATGTCTATGGTTTTTTCCTTAGTTTTTGTTTTGTTTTTGTTTTTGTTTTGTCTTATTTTTGTTTTTGTGGGGCTTGAACTCCCTCTACCACTTTGAGTGAGAGTACTTCTTCCAGTTTTCTGGTGGTTAATTGGAAATAAGGATCACAAGGGCTTTCCTGCCCAGTCTAGCTTCAAACCGTGATACTCAGATCTCTGCCTCCTCAGTAGCTAGGATTACAAGTATGAGCCACCCACACCCAGTTTTCTTTGGTTTTTAGCTTATTTGACTTCTCTATATTTGGGCAGACAATGTTGTAAGGGTTTTGTATTCTTTTCAACATGAAAGTAAGTTGTTTTCAGTAAATATAAGTTGATTATATCTAAACTGAAACACCAGTCTAAACCACTGTACATGAAAGACTTTTCTAACTTGTCCGACTCATAAAAATGTTCTTTGCAGTATGTACTGTAATATCAAAAGGTTGATGAGAGATGACAGACTTCTTTTCTCATGAGTTTAGCACAAAATAAAACGTATCAGTATCAGCTAAAGAATGGCAAAATAGCTTCTTGTCCTTAAGAAAGACCATTCTGTTCTGTAAAAGGCCCAGTCAGAAACATTGTCTGTTGCTACCTGTAGTCACATTTCAATTTCAGCCTTTATATCCATACTGCCTGTCTTCCAGGAAGAAGTGATAGGAAACAAAGGCCTGAGATGGGCACTCATTGGAGAACGTGGCAAGTTAATCACCAGATCTCCTTACAGTGCCTCTTAAGATTATTACTCTTGACATCTTCAGCAAATCTGATTCTGATCAAGTCTGCAGGGTGCTTAAACCTGAGGCAAGAGGGTAAGAATCCAAGTGGGGTTGGATGCTGGTATCTCACACCTGTAATCCTAGCTACTCAAGAGGCTGAGATCTGATAATTGAGGTTCAAAGCCAGCCCAGGCAGGAAGGTTCATGAGACTCTTATTTCCAATTAACCACCAGAAAACCAGAAGTGGCACTGTGGCCACTAACCTTGAGCTGGTAGGGCACTAACCTTGAGCTGAAGAGCTGAGGGACAGTGCCTGGGCCCAGAGTTCAAGACCCATGACTGAATAAAAAACAAAACAAAACAAAAACAAATCCCAAAACAAACAAACAGATAAAAACCAACCAGAAGTGGAGCTGTGGCTCAAGTGATAGAGTGTCGGTCTTGAGCGAAAAAGAAGCTCAGAAGCTCAGGGACAGCCCCAAGATAGGCACAAAAATAAAAAGAATCCCCCCCCCCAAAAAAAGAATCCCAGTGGGTTACATGTTACCAGGCACATATTCTTGAAAGCACTGGGAAAGTAAGAGAGCTTCTAACCCTCATGAAGCCCAGAGTCTTGTTAATTACAGTTAAGTGCAACCTTCAATCTTTCTAGTCAATTATCCTCTTCCTATTATCTTTTCAGTGATTTTGTTTTGAATGTCTAAGAGGACAATCACTGTGGCACACCAAAGCTTAACAGTTCTATGTAGGCTGGGAAGGTGGCTCGGGGGTAGAGTGCTTGCCTTGCATGCATGAAGCCCTGAGTTCAATTTCTCAGCACCACATAAGCAGAAAAAGCCAGAAGTAGCACTGTGGCTCAGGTGGTAGAGCACTAGCCTTGAGCTGAAGAGCTGAGGGACAGCGCCCAGGCCCAGAGTTCAGGCCCCATGACCAGCAAAACAAAAAACAAACAAACAAAAAACAGTTCTATGTAAATACATATAGAGATGTCTACTATAAAGTACATTAAGCTGGGTGCTGGTGGCTCATGCCCGTAATCCTAGCTACTTAGGAGGCTGAGATTGAGGATAATGGTTCAAAATCAGCGTAGGCAGGAAAGGTCTTAGACTTTTATCTCCAATTATCCACCAAAAAAGCCAGAAATAGAGGTGTGGCTCAAGCAGTAGGGCACCAGAAAAAGCTAAGGGACAGTGTCCAAGCCCTAATTTCAAACCCCAGTAGCAGCAGATACACACACACACACACACACACACACACACACACACACACACACACACACACACACACACACATACACACACACACACACACACACACACACCCTCAACAAAGCAAAAACAAAGAAAGTTAACTAAACTTTAACAGCAGCAAACTCTGGATTCCTTGGTTCATTTGACAAGATCTCACTGACTGACCATCTAATATAAGCTGAGAGCAGTGATGAAGATTCAATAGTTAATAAAACAAACAAAAGTCACTGTCCACTTATACACTAATGGGGAGGCAGATAATAAACAGGATCAGTGAGTGAGGTTTTTGTTTTTGTTTTTGTTTTGGTGGGTCATGAGGCTTGAACTCTGGGCTTGGGCACTATCTCTCAGCTCTTCAGCTCAAGGCGATTGCTCTACAGCCACTTCTGGTTTTCTACTGGTTTATTGGAAATAAGAGTCTCTTGGAGTTTCCTGCCTGGGCTGGCTTTGAACCGTGATCCTTAGATCTCAGCCTCCTAAGTAGCTAGGATTACAGGCATGAGCCACCAGCACCCCGCCAGTGAGTGGAGTTTTGTAGTAAGTTAGATAAGATACGTGGTAGACAGAAAAAAAAAAAAAAAGAGGGTAGAGAGGAGGAAGTAAAAAAATTTAGAACAAGTAACCAGGAAGAATTTCACACTGAAGAAAAATTTAAATACAAAATTGAAGGATGTGAGGGAGGGACAGGGCAGTTATCTAGAGAATATAGTATTGGAAAGAAGTACAAAGGTCCAGAGGTAGGAATGTGCCCTGTGTATTTGAAGAAGCTTGAGGAGGCTGGTGTGGCTCAGGAAGAATAAATAGAGGAGAGGAATGAAGCCAGAGCAACAGGAAAACAGATGTTGATGGCCTTGTCAATCGTGGGAAAGAGTTTGCATATTATTTTAAGTGAAATAAACCCCCATTGGAGGGTTTATAAAGCAGAGGAGTGGCATGATCTTATTTAGATCTCAAGAGAATCTGACACCATAACGAGCATCAATCCAGTGCAGGAGCCAAGGTAGAAGCAGGAAAAAAGTGTTAAGAGTTTAGATTAGGCTGGGAATGTGATTTAGTGGTAGAGTGCTTGACTAACATGCATAAAGCCTGGGGTTCAATTCCTCAGTACCACATAAACAGAAAAAGCCAGAAGTGCACTGTGGCTCAAGTGGTGGGCACTAGCCTTGAGCAAAAGAAGCTCAGGGACAGTCCCTAGGTCCTGAGTTCAAGCCCCAGGACTGGCAAAAAAAAAAAAAAGAAGAGTTCAGATTGTATATGTCCCACAAAAGTTCATGTATTAAAAACTTGGTCCCAGCTAGTAAAACGTGGTGGAATGTGGGATGTGGAGCTTAATAGAAGGAGGTTAAACCATTGGAGGCGTGCCCACCCAATATTGTGACCACAGCCCCTTCCTTCCTTTTTCAATTCCTAGTTACCATACGGTGATCAGATCTGCTTCACCTCATATTCTCCACCATGAAGCTCCTTCCCTGGACGTTCTCTTCCCACAGTCCCCAAGTAGCAGGCTAAGCAGCCATGCACTGATAGCTCTGAAATCAGGAGACGCACTAAATCTTCCTCCTCTTAAGTTGTTTGTTGCACCAATACAGAGCGGGCTAACACAACTGGTTAAGAGGCTCTAATAAACCAGACACAGTGGGGGTTCATACCTGTAATCCTAGCTAGTTAGGAGGCTGAGTTGTGAAGATCAAGGTTCAAAACCAGCCTGGGCAAACAGATCTTTGAGACTTTTATTGCCAGTTAACCACCAAAAAGCTGGAAGTGGAGCTGTGGCAGCCGACTTGAGCAAAACAAAACTAAGGGACAGTGCTCAGGCCCTGAGCTCAAGTCCCAGAACCAGCACACACAAGGAAAGGAAGAAAGAAAAAAAGAGGGGGGGGGAGAGAAGGAGAGAGAGAGAGAGAGAGAGAGAGAGAGAGAGAGAGAGAGAGAGAGAGGGAAAGAAGGAAGGAAGGAAGGAAGGAAGGAAGGAAGGAAGGAAGGAAGGAAGGAAGGAAGGAAGGAAGAGGATACTGCTTTCAGGATATGGGTATAAAAATGTTAGAATTTTGTAAAAGATTGTTTTTTGTCAGTTATGGAGTTTGAACTCTGGGCCTCTGTACTGTCCCTCAGCTCTTCAGCTCAAGGCTAGCACTCTACCACTTGAGCCACAGTGCCACTTCTGGCTTTTTTTGCTTATGTGGTGCTGAGGAATCAAACCCAGGGCCTCATGCATGCAAGGCAAGCACTCTGCCACTGGGCCACCTTCCCAGCCCCTGTAAAAGATTTTTCTTTTTTTTTTTTTTTGTCAGTTGTGGGGCCTGAACTCTGGGTCTGGGCGCTGTCCCTCAGCTCTTCAGCTCAAGGCTAGCGCTCACCACTTGAGGCACAGCTCCACTACTGGCTTTTTCTGCTTATGTGGTGCTGAGGAATCGAACCCAGGGCCTCATGCATGCAAGGAAAGCACTCTTCCACTGGGCCACCTTCCCAGCCCCTGTAAAAGATTTTTATTAGTACCTTTTGGGGTTGTACATGGGTAGTTTTATTGTGACATTTCCAAACACATGTAACAACAATGTACTTCAATCAAATCTACCCTCTATCTCTCTCCCTGTTCCCCTCCCCCTAAATACATGACTTCTTAAAGACTAAACAATAATTTAGCATGTCTAGTACATGTAACACACAGAAAGCTTTTTGAGAGAAATGCATTGGTCCCTGAAACACGTTTTGTGGGCCAGTATTGGGGCCTGGGAGTTGTCCCTGAGCTTTTTTGTTCAAGGTTGGTTCTCTACCACTTGAGCCACTTCCAGTTTTTTGGTGGTTAATTGGAGATAAGTGTCTCAACAGGAGCTGGGAAGGTGGCTCAGTGGTAGAGCACTTGCCTTGCATACATGAGGCCCTGGGTTCAATTCCTCAGCACCACATAAGCAAAAAGAAACAAAAAAGCTGGAAGTGGCGCTGTGGCTCAAGTGGTAGAGTGCTAGCCTTGAGCTGAAGAGCTGAGGGACAGCGCCCAGGCCCAGAGTTCAGGCCCCATGACCAGACCCCCCCCCCCCCCAACAACAATAAAAAAAGAGTCTCAACAATTTGTCTCTCCAGGCTGACTTTGAACCACGATCCTCAGATCTCAGTCTCTTAGGCATGAGCCACCAGCACCTGGCTGAAACATCTTTTTATTATAAATACAGGAATCAAAACAATCCGGAACAGTAGGTGACTTGGCTGCTGGAAAAATGCCTATGTATTTAACTTGTTATAGTCTTGTTTGATGTTCAAATTTTTTCCAGCTTGCACAACTTCTACCAAAAATAAAAATAAAATAAAGAGACTTTTAGAGAGGAATGTATGGAATGTGTTATGGAGATCATTTCCATTCAAGAGCCCCAGGAGCATTAAGGAAGTTTCAGTTACTAGGATCAACAGTCTGTAAGTGAATTACTCCCTTAAGTATAGAGTGAAAAAATATGACAAGATCAAGACGGCTTCTAAAATGCCAGTGTGCAGTGGACACTTGGAGCAGTCTTTTAACATGATCCATCTGACTGATGGTCAGCTGGTTTGTGGGATCCTTGGTACTTGTGACCATATTCTACTGATGACTCCTGTAGTTAAGGAAAGGGATGCCTTTGAGACCCTCTTAGAGAGCTTTGAGTCCTGACTTTGGGAAGATAATTATTTCCTGCTTGCATACCTTCGAAACTAGCAAGAGAGAATCCCTATGGTTACTGCCTAAAGATCTTAGCTATTTAGGAGGCTGAGATCTGGAGGATTATGGCTCAGGGCCAGCCTGGGCAGAAAAGTTTGTTAGATTCCATCTTCAAATTTACCAGTAAACAGCAGGAGTGGAAGTGTAAATCAAGTGATAGAACACCAGAAATAAGTAAAAAAAAAAAAAAAAAAAAAAAAAAAAGCTGAGCAAAAATGTAAGGCCCAGAGTTAAAGTCCCAGCACTAGTACATACACAACAAAAATTAGAGATAAGCTGGAAGTTGGGAGCTCACACATGTAATCCTAGCTGCTTGGGAGGCTAAGTTCTGAGGATCACAGTTGAAAGCCAGTCTGGGCAGGAAAGTCTTTAAGACTCTTATCTACAGTTAAATACCAAAAAAACCTGAAGTGGCACTGTGGCTCAAAGTGATAGAGTGCTAGCCTTGGGCAAAGGAGCTCAGGAACAATGCCTAGACCCTGAGTTCAAGCCCTACAATTGGCAAAAAAAAAAAAAAATAGTTTGGGCATAGTTGTGTAGGGTTCAACTTCCAGTGTTTGCAAAAACAAGAAAAAGGTCAAGATTTACTATTATACACTTTTTAAAATGAATTTTAAAGACAATTTGTTTAACTTCTATCACTTTTGCACTGTTTTTTTTTTCATTTGTAAAAAGGGAATAATATTTATCTGATTAACAATAAGCATTACTAGGTCATGAGGATCAAGTAAAGGAATACATGGACATGTGGTTCCAAATTTATTAGGACTGAGGTCCTAGGTTCAATAGCCAACACCACACACACACACACACACACACACACACACACACACACACACACACACACACACACACACACACACACACACACACACACACACACACACGCGCGCGCTTGCTAGACTTGAGCTGAAGAGCTGAGGGACAGCGCCCAGGCCCAGAGTTCAGGCTCCACAACCAGACCCAAAAAAAAAACCCCACCAGTAGCATCAAGAGAAAGAAGGGGGAAAGGGAGGAAAGAGGGAAGGGGGGAGGGAGGAAGAAAGGAAGGAATAAAACTTTTTACAAGTTTTGTGTACACCATCAAGATGATCCTGTTTATATTAATAATAATGGATACTGCTAGATTTGCCTACCTTCAATTTGTTTTGTATTGATTTCCTTAGTCCCCCATAATCTAACTCCTGGCTACACACTTGCAAGATCTAACTAAAGGAGTTGGGTGTGGTGGTGGTTGACTAGAATCTCAGCTCTTCAGACTGAGGCCAGTTGAAGGTAAGCCTAGGCTGAAAACACCTATCTCAAAAAAAAAAAAAAAAAAAAAAGAAGGGTCTGGTTAAAGGATGTCCAAAAATCAATTTGGACATTTGAGTAACAGCTGTTTCCCTACCAATAGATAATCGTATGTCAACAGGGTTATTTACTGAGCACACAGTGAAATGCATTTCAGGCAATACATCATTCATTTCAACCTTCCTTTTCATCAAAGACCATCAATTTTTGTTTTGTTTTGTTTCCTGTGTGGGTCCTGGGGCTTGAACTCAGGGTCTGGGCACTTGCCTTAAGCATTTGTGCTCAAAGCTAGCATTGGAATACTTTTGAGCCACAGCTCCACTTCTGGCTTTTTGGTAGTTAATTGGAGATCAGAGTCACATGGACTTTACTGCCCTTGCTGTCTTTGAGCCACAATCCTCAGATCTTAGCCTCATGAGTAGCTAGGATTACAGGTGTGATCCACTGGTACCAGGTTTGATCAATTTTTTATTTTTATTTTTTAGTTAATGGAGGAGTTAATATTTTATTTTATTTTATTATTTATTTATTTATTTATTTTTGGGTCCGGTCGTGGGGCCTGAACTCTGGGCCTGGGCGCTGTCCCTCAGCTCTTCAGCTCAAGGCTAGGGCTCTACCACTTGAGCCACAGCGCCACTTCCGGCTTTTTTTTTCTGCTTATGTGGTGCTGAGGAATCGAACCCAGGGCCTCAGGCATGCAAGGCAAGCGCTCTACCACTGAGCCACCTTCCCAGCCCGGAGTTAATATTTTATGGGAAGTACTGGAATGAAGAAATAGCAGAGAAGACAACAGGAAATAAAAAGACAAAAAAAAAAGAGTGTAATGTTGTACTATTTCTTTTTCTTTCTTTCTTTCTTTTTTTTTTTTTTTGGTAGTCTGGGCTTGGGCGCTATCCCTCAGCTCTTCAGCTCAAGGTGAGCTTTCTACCACTTGAGCCATAACACCACTTCCAGTTTTCTGGTGGTTGGAGATAAGAGTCTTCTGGGTTTTCCCTCCCAGGCTGGTTTTGAACCACGATCCTCAGATCTCAGCCTCCTGAGTAGCTAGGATTACAGGCGTGAGCCACCAGTGCCTGGCTGTACTATTTCTTTCAGGGGTGAAACTTTACTTGAGCTGAGCTATCATCCTGCAAAAGGAAGAACATTTTTTTGGTGGCTTGAAAAGAAAGTAAAGAAGCCAGACAAAAAATTTGATCAGAGGGCTCAAACTTAATTGCTATTTAGATCTGAAAAAACAGATTAGATGAAGTTCCTTCTCTTGGCAAAAAGAATCCCAGTAATCTGGACCTAGTTTTACATTTTAGAATTGGGGATACCCGTGTGTGTGTGTGTGTGTGTGTGTGTGTGTGTGTGTGTGTGTGTGTGTGTGAGAGAGAGAGAGAGAGAGAGAGAGAGAGAGAGAGAGAGAGAGAGAGAGAGAGAGAGAGAGAGAGAGAGAGAGAGAGAGAGAGAGAGAGAGAGAGAGAGAGAGAGAGAGAGAGAGAGAGATTGCCCTTTATCTAGTTGTCCTCACAAGAAACAGCTTGCAAAACTCTAAGCAGATTATTAGAATCAGGATAGTGACATTGATACGGTGGAGGTAAAGAACAGTCCCTTGGGGGCTGGGAAGGCGGCTCAGTGGTAGAGTGCTTGCCTTGCATGCCTGAGGTCCTGGGTTTGATTCCTCAGCACCACATAAGCAGAAAAAAAAAAAAAAAGAACAGTCCCTTGGTTACCTGGGAAACAACTAGATCATCCTAAAATTATTATTGCATTCTTGAACACCAGAAACAGTCCCCAAATCTCCAAAATTGCTAAACGAGGATTTCAAAGCGAGATCTTCAATGATCTGTCCATAATTTTGGGGATTTTACAGGGATCCAGGGGGCAGCTTGAGCTCTTCCTAGAGTACTTTCTCATCCTTTTTATTTTTCTTTTCTCCAGGGGTTTTAGGTGATTGATGACCCATTGGAAGTTAACTCCAATGTAATAAGCATGGACAGTAAACTGGAACACTGTTTCACCACGAGATGCAGCAGCTCACAAACCATGTTACTAAGCAAGCTTCTCAGAGCAAAAGTGTCAATATTATACTTGATTCTGGTTTTCCCACACTCACTCATTTATTCATTCATTCATTTAACAAGCTCTTTTAAGTATATGGCTGGAGGTGTGGCTGAAATGGTAGGATACTTGCCTAACAAGCAGGAAACCATGAATTCAAATGCTAGTACACTCTCTCTCTCTCTCTCTCTCTCTCTCTCTCTCTCTCCATGTAAGGAATTCCTGGTTACTTAACTCTTTTCTCTCTGTGAATCAGTCCTCCAGATGTGACTCTTATCCAATTCCAATTACAAGTTAGGTTTTATTCTCTTTTATACTTTTTGTTGTTTTTGTTTTTGTTTTTGGCAGTGTCAGGGTTTGAACTCAGGGGCCTGACACTTGCTAGAATGATACTTTATCACTTGTGCTATACCCTCAGCCCCTGTTTAGTTAGTTCTCAGATAAAGTCTCCAGTTTTGGGTTTTTTTTTTTGCATTTAACACAATTCTCTTACCTATGCTTCCCACATAGCTGGGATTACAGATACAGACCACTGTGCTTGATCGGTTTGTAGAAATGGAACATTGCTAACATTTTTGCCCAGGCTGCCCTCTAACTGAGATCCTTCTGAACTTGCCCTCTGCACCACTGCACTTAGCCTCCTTCAGTTTATTCTAGTCATCTGTGTCTTTACCAAGAGGTCTGCAGGAAGTTTCTGATTAAAAAAAAAAAAATGTCTTTGGCAAGGGTGTGAGGGAGCAGACAAAGGAGATTCCTCTCCTCAAAGGACTTATTAGTCACTCTAAACCTCCTTTAAAATAAAGCATTAATGAACTTGAAAGGGAAATCCCTTTTGGAACCTGGAGAGGTCACAGACCATTAAAAACAGGTGGAAGTGTGGACGTAGAATTATTCAGAGACGTAGAAGAGACAGCCACTTACAACTTGCATATTTTGAGGCTGGAGGCCTGGCTTCAGTGACAGTAATTAAGTGACAGCAATTTAGTAAAAGCGAGCAACAGTGAGTTTGAGACAAAAAACATTAAGAAGTTGCTTATTTCTAAATTTGAACATTGTAAAAGAAAAGATTGTATGTGTGAGTGTGAGTGCATGTGTGCATGCACGCATGTGTGCTAGTAGTGGGGTTTGAACACACAGCCTGGGCAGTGTCATTTAGCTTTTTCACTCAAGGCTATCACTCTACCCCTTGAGCCATAGCTCCACTTCTGGCTTTTCAGATAAGAGTCCCACAGACTTTTCTGCCCAAGCTGGCTTGGAACTTTGATCTTCAGATCTCAGCCTCCTGAGTAGCAAGGATTGAAGTTGTGAGGCACTGGCAGTGAGCAACAAAAGCTTTTGAAACATAAACTAGTGCCAGGCACAATACATGTTAGGGAAAGCTAAACTCACTGAGGATGTATCATCACACTGCCTGCCTGGGCCTAGTTAAGTGTTCCTGCTACTAGCTTCCGTTTCTGTCCTAAAATGAAGCATTCAAGGAAGATGCTATGGCAGTATAAGCAAGAACACATTAGCTATCTCTTCTTTTTATGACGTGTTTTCCTTTATCAGCACATCTCTCTGGTTTGATCCTTAGAGACTGAATAAGGTTGGGACAGCTGTCTGAGCTTTGTCTGTGTATACTAATGGTCCACAAAAATCACCAGTGACAAACTAAGAAACATAGACAGCAGGTTGGAATGCTCTGGCTGCTGGAGGAGAGGAATAACCAGCAGAACAAGGTTCTTCTCTTGTTTTCCTTCCACCTGACTACTGCAAACTCTCCCATCACAAAAATTCAATCTATGCACAACAAAGGAATGCAGCAAATATTCAGAGACCTGAACAAAACAGATTGAAGTGCAACTCTTCAGTCTCTCAATGTCCCAAACACCTTTGAAAAATCTTCCTTTACTTGATCAGTTCTTAAAGTTTAGTGGAAATAAGAAACTCGGACTTAGTGCAGAGCTTTTGGAATAAAAGCCCAGAATTGTAAGTGAAGGAGAAACTGCTGCTAGGCTGAAATCTCTGTTTTAGACCTTCTCCCTTACTTCTTTTCCAATCTTACTGAGTACAAATTTCTGTTAACTGTCCTGGACAAGTTGAGAATACATTCATACACTCACATTCCCAGTTTTGCTGGAACTAAGCAAGCCACTAGGCACTGGTGGCTCACGCCTGTAATCCTAGCTACTCAGGAGGCTGAGATCTGAGGATCCCAGTTCAAAGCCAGCCCGGGTAGGAAAGTACGTGAGACTCTTATCTCCAATTAACCACTAGAAAACCGGAAGTGGTGCTGTGGCTCAAGCAGCAGTAGAGCACTCGCCTTGAGCTGAAGAGCACAGAGACAGCGCCCAAGCCCCAGAGTTCAAGCCCCATGACCGACAAAAAAAAAAAGAGTAAAGGACTTCCAGATGAGAGAGCTTGAAGACAGATAGCTAGCCAAGCACATTGGTTCACATTTGTAATCCTAGCTATAGAGAAGGCTGAGATTGGAAGGGTCACAGTTCAGGTCTAGCCTGGACTAAACTTTTTTTTTTTTTTTTTTTGGGTCAGGTTGTGGGGCCTGAACTCTGGGCCTGGGTGCTGTCCCTCAGCTCTTCAGCTCAAGGCTAGCGCTCTACCACTTGAGCCACAGTGCCACTTCCGGCTTTTTTTTTTTTTTTTTGCTTATGTGGTGCTGAGGAATCGAACCCAGGGCCTCATGCATTGCAAGGCAAGCACTCTACCACTGAGCCACCTTCCCAGCCCCTGGACTAAACTTTCTTGAGACCCCATCTTAACAGCAATAGAGTATGTCTGTTTTCCAGCTATTGCAGGAAGTCTAAGTAGGAGGACTATAGTCCAGGCCAGCCTGGATAAAAAGTGAGACCCTATAACAAAATTAATCATAGCAAAAGGGCTTTCAGGGGTATGGCTCAAGTGATAAGAGTGCCTGCCTAGTATGAGATCCTGAGTTCAACCCCTAGTACTATGGAAGGAAGGAAGGAAGGAAGGAAGGAAGGAAGGAAGGAAGGAAGGAAGGAAGGAAGGAAGAAAGCTAAGTTTCTGTCCTTGACTATTGAATCAGTTACCTAAGCTATCTACTTTATTTTTTTTTCAAAATTTTTATTGTGATTAAGTGGTTACATAATTTCCCAAATTTCACAGTATTGTGGGATAGTGATGCTTAGTTAAAGTCACAAACATATTCTTTTTTTTTTTTGTCGGTCGTGGGGCTTGAACTCTGGGCCTGGGCACTGTCCCTCAGCTCTTCAGCTCAAGGCGAGCACTCTACCACTTGAGCTACAGCGCCACTTCTGGTTTTCTGGTGGTTTATTGGAGATAGGAGTCTCATGGTCTCTCCTGCCGGGGCTGGCTTTGAACCGCGATCCTCAGATCTCAGCCTCCTGAGTAGCTAGGATTACAGGCGTGAGCCACCAGCGCCCGGCAGTCACAAACATATTCTAACTTGGATGGAGCAAATTGTCTATCATGGTCTATAACATTTATAAGTTCTATGAACTTTGTAATACAGTTATTTCTTCCACATTGGGTGATATGTACATTCCTTTTGTTTTGCATAGCATCAGCTGTTCCCTCTTTCCCACTTGTTCCCTCCCTCCCATTGCTGCCATCTACTTTTTAAGACCTGAAGTGATTGTTGAATGCTAACTCCTTTGTACAACTACTTAAAGATAATAAAAATATTAAAAATATCTGAGCTGGGAGAAGAGACTAGAGGATTAAGGTTTGAGACCATCCTAGATGAGACTCCTTCTCAACCAATGGCTGGTGTGGTGGTGCACTTGTTATGCTCAGAGATTTAAAAAAAGACCCTACCTCAAAAATACCAGTGTAAAAAAAGTGTAGAGGAGGCATGGCTCAAGTGATTAAATACCTACCTAGCAAGTAGAAGTCCCTTATTTAAATCTCTAGTGGGAAAATGAAGAAAGGAAAGAAAGAAAGAAAGAAAGAAAGAAAGAAAGAAAGAAAGAAAGGAAGGAAGGAAGGAAGGAAGGAAGGAAGGAAGGAAGGAAGGAAGGAAGGAAGGAAAGAAAGAAAAAAAGGAAGGAAAGAAGAAAAGAAGAAAGGAGGGAGCCAGGTGCTGGTGGCTCACGCCTGTAATCCTAGCTACTCAGGGGGCTGAGATCTGAGGATCATGGTTCAAAGCCAGCCTTGGCAGGAAAATCTGTGAGACTTTTATCTCCAATGAACCACCAGAAAACTGGAAGTGGCACTGTGGCTCAAGAGGTAGAATACTCACCTGCAGCTGAAGAGCTCTGGGACAACACCCATGCTCAGAGTTCAGGTCCCACGATGAGAAAAAAAAAAAAGACAGGAAGGAAGGGAGAAATGGAAAAAAAGGAGGAATGGAAAAGAAAAGAAGAAGGAAGAGAGAGCAATGCACTACCAAAGAAATGAGGATTGCCTGAAGCAGAGTTTAGGGAACACCATACAGCAGAGATAGGATCTACCCCTTGGGACTTCAATGTCAAAAGAGGAAATCATCTGAACATTTCAGTTTGTTGTTCTTGTTGTTGTTTTTGTGCAGGTACTGGGGCTTGAACTCAAGGCCTTGCACTTTCAATCAACATTACCCCCTGGAACCTCCAGTTCCAGCTTTTTGCTGGTTAATTGGAAATAAGAATCTCACAAATTTGTCTGCCTAAGCTATCTTTGAACTTTGATCTTCTGACCTCAGCCTCATGAGTACCTAAGATTATAAGTGTGAGCTACTGCTTAGTCAGAACACACTTTTGCATTGTCATTGTGTTAATGACTAATAGTCCTCACTTAAAATTTCTTTTTTGCTTGCTTCTATCTGTGACTCCTGTTTCAACCTTGTATCAACAAATGAGCAGAGTGTACATCTTGTTCTTCTAGAAATCAGCTATCCTGAATACAAACAGTGCATTTCTAGCTTGGCATTATTAATGCTGGTTTGGTGCACTAAGCAATGAATTAGAAACCAGGATGCCAGTTAGAGTTAAAATGATTTCACTGAATGACCACAGGATTTCCTTCTTGGCCAAACTGAGAGACAGGAAAGAGAGCGAATGAGCATGCACATAGACTGTCATGAGTAATATTAATGTTATATCAGAAGCCCTCTGCTGATTCAGATGACAGTAGTAGCTTCATTATTTTATAACCAGTGGAGCCAAGTATGTGTGTTGCTCAATAATTTTGATGGTTCTTTGTGCCCTTCTGAGTGAGAAAATATCAAAATTGGTGTGTAAGAATTCCCATTCCCTAGAATATTAGAGATCATCTACTAGCACTCAGTTCTACTTTGTTCCTCAGGATTAGCCAATATTTATTTATCTTTGGAGGTACAGGAGCAATTTAGGGTCTTCTATTTGCTAGACAGGCACTATGCTACTTAAACTATGCTTCCACTTTTTTTTTTTTTTTGGCCAGTCCTGGGGCTTAAACTCAGGGCCTGAGCTTCTTTTGCTCAAGGCTAGCACTCTACCACTTGCTCCACAGTGTCACTTCTAGCTTTTTCTGTTTGAGTGGTACTAAAGAATGGAACCCAGGGCTTAATGTATGCTAGGCAAGCAGTCTACCACTAAGCCACATTCCTAGCCCTACGATGTATCTTTTAACGTTAAATACATGATGTCCTATTGCCCATACTTGCTTATTTTTTTCCATTAACAAAATGCTTGGACTTGGAACTGGAGGCATGGCTCAAGTGATAAGAGGGCCAGCTGGGAGAGAAAAAGCAGAACAAGCCCCTCTGGACTGCACACACACACACACACACACACACACACACACACACACACACACACACACACACACACACACACACACACAAATGCTTGGACTTTTTATCTTTTCCTTTCCTTCTCCTTCATTCCCTCTTTTCCATTTCTCCTTCCTTTTTTTTTGGGGGGGGGGCAGAATTCTGCATTTCTTTTTCCCATCCATTGTAGTAGAAATACAAACAAAAATGGTAAAAAGGACTTTCCTAAATCATACAGCTATACATTTGGGACCATAGACAACTTTTTTTCTTCATCCACTATTTTTTATAACCAAATAAAAATCAGTTGTTTTTTTCAAACAGAAATTAAAAGAAAGCTGTTCATTGGTAATTTGTGCCTAGAATCCTATCTACTAAGGAGGCTGAAATCTAACAATCAAGGTTCTCAGCCCAGTCAGCATAAAGCTGGAAGTGGAGGTGTGGTTCAAGTGGTAGAGCACCAGCCTTGAGCAGAAAAAGTCACAAGCCTGAGTTCAAGCTCCAGTACACAAGCACACATACACGCAGAGGAAACCAAAAGGAGAAAAAAAAAGTCCAATTTGAATCTTATCTCTTCAGTGTTCAAACTTGATTTTTAGTGCCCTTTTACAAAATATGCATAACTACTTTTTAAATGTAGCTATCATCTAACCACCAACTGTTTGATTCTGTTTTCACGTAAGTCTATCAGACGTTCGTGTGATTAGGAAGTCGATTTGTTCATCCAAGCTGCATTCCACCATAGTAAAATCCTTCTTCTCATTCTCCACAATCTGGAAGGTCTCCCCGGGCTTGCTTCTCTTCCCCTAGACTCTGGGTTGGGGTCCACTCTCATTGTATAGAGCTCCTCTCCAGGAGGCTTCTCTTCTCTCTCCTGGGCCTGGGCCACCAGGACATTGCTGAAAGTTCGTGCCAGCGGCTGCACAAATCAGGACCGGACGTCCAGACAATGGGGTTCGCCGCGGGCCACACTCTGTGGCTCAGTTTGGGAACCCCAAAACTTCCTACTGTGGGAAGATGGAAAGGTCATTTTAGGGTTAGGATGAAGGAGTCGCGCCCAGCCCCAGTCACGTGATCGGTTCTCAGGGAGGGGGAAGTTCATTTTCCCACCAGACGCGGCGCTACACGCTACAAACGGATGGCCAAGCCCCCGCCCTTCCCGGGTACCGGTCCATGACGTCATCGCTCCGCGCCCGAGGCAGGAGCGCTCGATGCCATCTCCGGGCGCCCGGCTAGGGCGGGTGGGGGGGCGCTGGGTGTGGGGCGGCTCCGGGGCCGGGGATGGCGGCGGCCGCGGTCGCGGCGGCTCCCGGACGAGCGGGAGGAGCCCGGGGAGCGCTGTGAGATGGGCCGGTGAGTGTCGCCGGGAGTGGTGGCCGCGGGGCCGGCCTGGCCGAGGGAAAACAGGTCTGGGTTCGGAGCTCCAGAGGAAGTGGCCCCTCGGAGCCCGTTGCCCCACCGCACTGGGCCCGAAAACCGCGGACGGAGGGAGCGGAGGAGACCGCGCCCCGACCCCCGGCACGCTTCTCTCCCGCCTGGCCCGGAAGGCGGCTCCAGGCACCGCTGCCCCCCGGTTGTGTCCCCGCCGGGCAGAAAGCCGGAGTCCTCGGCGCGGGAAGGGGACCCCAAACAAGGAAGCATCGGCAGCGGGGCCTCGCTCTGCCCGGCGGCTCGCAGGCCGACCCCCGACTCTCACGGCAGGCTTAACCATTTCCGTGCTTCCCTTTCTTTGATGGAGCGAAGACCGCTGCGGGAACGCTGGCTTCCTCCCAGCTTCTCCCTTTCTGTCGGGTGCACTCCTCCCCATGGAGAATCGGGGGGTCCCCCGCGGGGCTTCTCTAACCTCTCGATTCCGACCCCAGCGTGGCGAGGCGAAGCTAGCTCTCGGGTCTTGTTGGCAGTGCTTCGGAATGGTTCTCCTGGCCCTGCAGCGCAGTGAAGTTCACAAGCCGCGTCTGCCACTGGATTTCTCTTTAAGCCCCTCCGGAGGCCGAGGTTTCAGATTCCGAAATGTGTTTTGCCTGGTGGACACCTGGCGCCCAGGCTTCGCACCGCCGTCCTTCCGGCAAGCCGCCCCCCTTCCCTCCTCCCCCCCCCCCCCCCGTTCAGTCCTTTTAGCTTGTGTCTTCTAACCCCTCAGCGACACTGGGGCAGGTTTGCTTCAACGTTTTAGCCGCAGAGAGAGCAAGGGTCATTGTGGGAGTGAAGCTGTGACCTCAATCTCTTGTTGGGAATGAAGAAGGCTAGATGATTTTCACTTAATTGAAACTGCCGGCAGAGAACGGGTGGATGACTTGTGCCCTCTGTGTGATTGGTTTGTGGGATTAGGAATTTGATTCTCCACCTGGTTGTCCTGTCTTTTCACCCTTTGCGATTGCCTTCACACGTCAAATGTTGAAATAAATAGTGCCTTCCGTTTGGATTGCGGTTTGTAGTGAGAGTTCTGTGGGACTTTGGCAGGACAGTAGTTACTCAGCATACTCATACGCCGCTGCTTTCTGTGTTCGGAGGTGAAAGCTCTAACATTTTTATTCCTCCCTTTTTGTGCTGGTGCAGGGGCTTGAACTCAGGGCCTGGATGCTGTCCCTTAGATTTTTCACTCAAGGCTTGTGCACTGCCACTTGAGCCACAACTCCATTTCCAGCTTTTTGGTGGTCAGTTGGAAATAAGAAGTGGTCAGTTGGAGATAAGAGTCTCAGGAACTTTTCTGCCTGGGCTGGCTTCGAACAGCAATTCTCAGATCTCAGCTTCCTGAGTAGCTAGGATTATAGGCATGAGCCACTAGTGCTTGGCATAGCTTTATTCTTTAGTGTTTGACATTTCGGGTTAAGTGTAGATTCAGATATATTGATAGCTTAATGACAGTTGTATTTTTTCTGTCGTTAGCTGTATGAGGGCCCAAAATGATGTTTTCAGTTTCTGTCATACCTGACTTAGTACTACATGTACTGAGTTGTCACTCAGAAAAAAATTTACACATACACACCTTTTTTTTTTAACTCTGAAAACGATTAAGAAGGCTTCCCCCTTGAGTGACTCCCCCATGACCTCTTTTTATGCCCCAGAAACATAATTCTTTTTCCTCTAGTGCCACCTTTCTTATTTAAATAACCTTCACATCAGTGTATTCATAGACCCTGAATAAAGGTGAAATTACCTACTCCCAATTGTTAACTTGGGAATAGTGTTAAAAGTCTTTTATTTGTACACTTAACTGAAATCTGGATTGGAAATACAGCTTTGGGAGTAGGATAGGGAATGAAGAAAAGTTGATACATAGAAACTTTTTTCTAGGGATGTCTTCTTACATATTAGAGGTTATTTTTGTTTTCTTTTCCACTGCCTAGGCACTCTACATAAATGTGGTATTAAGTCTGAAGAAGATGAGGCAAGACTTCCTTGTGGACTTCAGTGTTTTGTGTGGCTTTGAATTGCCTCTTGTAATGATCTAGAGGTCAGTCTTACTCCATTCCTATTTCTGTCTTTTAGGCTCCCAAGTCAGCTGGGAGGACACTTACTACAGCTGCTCAGAAGCACCGTCAGAAGCTCAGGTAATACAGACAGTTAGGATTCCTTGTTGTAGAAAATATCTGGGATGTGATATTGGGAAGCAATGTAATATAGAAAACTCTTCTCAGGTCTAAAGAAGTAGAACCTGATTGAAATAGGTGGCAAAGTTTATATACTTGGAAATGTTCAGATGAAAAAGGTAACTTTTTGACAGTGCATAAAAGCATTGTGAGCCAGGTTGTAGTGGCTTAGGCCTATAATTGCAACTACTATGGAAGTAAGAGATTGGAAGGATTGCAGTTCCAGCCCCAGCCCAGTCAAAAAAAGTTTGAGACCCCCCATGTCAACAGAAAAACTGAGCATGATTGTTGGTGGTGTGTGGTCCAGCCTGGCCCAGGCAGAAAGCAAGATCTTATCTCAGAAATTATCTCCAAAAGGATGGAGGCATAGCTTAGGAGGTAGAGGATTTGTCTAGCCAGCATGAAGACCTAAGTTCAAACCCCACTACTGGGGAGAAAAAAAAAGAAAAGGAAAGAAAAAACTTTTGAAAGATGACAATAGGAGAGTAGGAGAAAGCAAGAGTTTTCTTATGAGTCATATAGATTTAAGATAGAAATAAATCATGATTTTATTAAATGGTATCTAGAACTGATCTAGGAAAAGCTGCCATTGGCAAAAGAGACAAACAAGACAGAGAGAGCAGGCAAGTTGAAGGTGGTCAATAAGAAGCAAAGAAATCTTTCCAGACAAGTGAACAGGAAGTTTATATGAGGTTAGAAGAGTTTCATTGTTTAAATTGGAATATAGTTTCTTGGGACAAGAGAGATACTATCCTTCATAATATGTCTAGGAAGCAAAGTTAAAAGAAAAAAAAAAGGTAAGCAAACGTCAGGGCTTAGCAAGTTTTCTTGTGATAGAAATCAAAGGCCAGGAGTTTAGCCAATCGTGAGGTGGGAGGGATGGGAGTAGGTGAGATCATAACCCAAATTAGTCTGGGGAAAGGAAGCAAGAATGAGGTCATACATTCAGGGAAAGAAGATGGCACTTTACTCTTTGGTAGCCAAAAGAGAAACTTAGGGGAAAAAAGCTTGTAGCAGAGACCATGTGCATGTGTTCAAATCCCCACTTCAGGGATAAAACAGAGGAGTTAAGGTCCTCATGAGAAGCAAACTAAGCTGGGATCTGTTCATCTGAACTGTTGTGGAGCCCTCAGGTTATTTGTACATCTGGAATGCTCAGTCATGTAGCTTTTTGCTTTGTGGTTTTTTCTGACTGTTTCTTTCTTGGTGGAGGCCAAGGAGGAGGTAGCCTTCTTGTCTGCCTTTTTCTCATGCCTCCTTTTCCCACTGGGTTTCTTTGTTACCTCTTCCTCCCTGGACGCAGTCCTTACTTGCTATTCCCTTTGACTTGGTTCCCTAGGTTACTTTTCTTTGCTTCTGATTTGTTCCCTAGCAGATGTGGGCACCCCAGCCAGCAGCAGTAAGGGGTGCAGGGAAACCACAGAGAAGCTCCTTCTGATGCCCCAAGGAGCAAGCCAACCATTTCCAGGCTCCAGGACCACCACAAAGCAATATGAAACCTGTTCATGAGAGGAGTCAGGAATGCCTTCCACCAAAGAAACGAGACCTCCCCGTGACCAGCGAGGATATGGGGAGAACTACCAGCTGCTCCACAAACCACACACCCTCCAGTGATGCCTCTGAATGGTCCCGAGGGGTTGTGGTCGCCGGGCAGAGCCAGGCCGGAGGCAGAGTCAGCCTGGGGGGTGATGGAGCTGAGGCCATCACTGGTCTGACAGTAGACCAGTATGGTATGCTATATAAGGTGGCTATGCCACCTGCCACCTTCTCACCCACTGGCCTCCCCTCCGTAGTGAACATGAGTCCCATGCCCCCCACGTTTAATGTAGCGTCTTCACTGATTCAACATCCAGGACTCCACTATCCCCCAATCCACTACGCTCAGCTCCCGTCCACCTCACTGCAGTTCATTGGGTCTCCTTACAGCCTTCCCTATGCTGTGCCACCCAATTTCCTACCAGGTCCCCTCCTCTCTCCTTCTGCCAACCTCACCACCTCTCACCTTCCACACTTTGTGCCATACGCCTCACTCCTGGCAGAAGAAGCCACTCCTCCTCCCCAGGCTTCATCCCCAGCCCGTTCATTTAGCAAAGCTCCTTCGGCCACCTCCCCATCCGGCCAGTTGCCTCATCACTCGAGTACTCAGCCACTGGACCTCGCTCCAGGCCGGATGCCCATTTATTATCAGATGTCTAGGCTACCCGCTGGGTATACATTGCATGAAGCCCCTTCAGTAGGTGCCAACCCAATTCTTACCCCTCAGGAGAGCCAGTCTGCTCTAGAAGCGGCTGCTGCCAATGGAGGACAGAGACAACGAGAGCGAAATTCAGTAAGACGGGAAAGTGAAGCCCTTGACTCCCCCAGCAGCAAGGGTGAAAGCCAAGGACTGGTGTCGGTGGTAGAATGTGTGGTGGATGGACAGTTGTTTTCAGGTTCTCAGACTCCACGGGTGGAGGTGGCAGCACCAGCACACCGAGGGACTCCAGACACCGACCTCGAGGTCCAGCGGGTGGTTGGCGCTTTAGCTTCTCAGGACTATCGCGTGGTGGCAGCTCAGAGGAAGGATGAACCCAGCCCTCTCAACCTATCCCATCATACCCCTGACCATCAGGGTGAGGGACGAGGATCAGCCAGGAACCCTGTAGAACTGGCAGAGAAGAATCAGGCCCGTGGGTTCTACCCTCAGCCCTATCAGGAACCGGTGAAACACAGACCTTTACCCAAAGCAATGGTTGTAGCCAATGGCAACCTGGTGCCCCCTGGAACTGACCCAAGCCTACTGCCTGTGAGCTCAGAGATCCTAGTGGCATCAAGTCTAGACATGCAGGCCAGAGCCACCTTCCCAGACAAGGAGCCAACACCACCCCCCATTACCTCCTCCCACTTGCCCTCCCATTTCATGAAAGGCGCCATCATCCAGCTGGCTACAGGGGAGCTGAAGCGAGTGGAGGACCTCCAGACCCAGGATTTTGTGCGCAGTGCCGAAGTGAGCGGGGGGCTGAAGATTGACTCTAGCACAGTTGTGGACATTCAAGAGAGCCAGTGGCCTGGATTTGTCATGCTGCATTTTGTTGTTGGTGAGCAGCAGAGCAAAGTGAGCATCGAGGTGCCCCCTGAGCACCCATTCTTTGTATATGGCCAGGGTTGGTCCTCCTGCAGCCCTGGGCGGACTGCACAGCTCTTCTCTCTGCCCTGCCATCGGCTACAGGTGGGAGATGTCTGCATCTCTATAAGTTTACAGAGCTTGAACAGTAACTCAGTTTCTCAGGCCAGCTGCGTTCCCCCAGGCCAGCTGGGTCTCCCTCGAGAAAGGCCTGAGAGGACAGTCCTGGGGCCCAGAGACTTATGTGACAGTGAGGGGAAGAGCCAGTCCGCAGGAGAAGGCTCCCATGTGGTAGAGTCCTCCCAGTCTGAGCCTGGTGCTCAGGCCTGCTGGCCAGCCCCCACCTTCCAAAGATACAGCATGCAAGGGGAGGAGGCACGGGCTGCGCTGCTCCGTCCCTCTTTCATTCCACAGGAGGTAAAGCTGTCTATTGAAGGGCGTTCCAATGCGGGAAAATGAATCTCTTTCCTACACCAGGACTGGGGCTTTAACCCCACAGGTGAGCCTCACCATGAGCAGGTGGAGGATTTGCACACGCTGACTGAGCAGGGAATGGTCTCTAGGCAGTGAGATTTGAGGGAAAGGGGAGGTGTAAAGGTAGCCTCTCAAGGCAGGATCTGTTGCTCATTACCCCATGTCACCCTTTCAGGACAGCCCGCGGGGAATCCTGTGATCTGGAGCAGCAGGTCTAGAGCGAGGAAGGAGGGGGCGCATACAGGATAAGAAACATTCCAAAACAAGGGCCTCCTCATTCTTTCCTTCCCATCCCTAGCTCCTGCAAGGAACAGTACAGGCTTTGGGAGCAGACGGCAGAGGGAGGGAGTAAAGAAAGAGCCAAAAATGATGATCCACAGCTTATAGTAGCAGTAAGACTGAAGTTTTCTTTTTTTTTTTTTTGTTTGTTTGTATTTTTTTTTTTTTTTTGGTGGGAGGGCAGGATGCCCATGGTTGGAAATAAGAGGGTTCTCGCCCAGAGCCCTTCTTGTGAGAGATGTGCACTTTAAGGGGTGACTTTGTTACAAATGTCTATGGCTGGGTTTGTGGGGGAGGAGCACTCTTAATCTACAGGACTCTGCTTAATCCTCTGCTTCAGCCCTTTCCCATCTCTCCTCACCATTCCTCCCACAAGGCTTCTAGCAGCTTGGGGGCTAGGAGAGAGAGAGAGGCCCCTCCAGGGTTCAGAGAGAAGGACTGCCTTGCCCAGGACCCAGTCATGGGACTTTGAGGAGAGACCTGACCACCAGGTTGTCAAGCTTCTGGAAAGGTGGCTGACCTAACAAACCTCCTCCTATTCAACGTGCCAGGCCTGCTTTGGGATTTCCTTGAGTCTCTAGTTGGTAATGGTGACTTGAAAGAACCAGTGGACCCTTTACCCCAGGTACCTATGCCCCTCTGTTGTCTTGTCTATGTTGTGCCTAAGTGCCTGCGCTGCCCTTACCCTTCTGCTGCCCTGACCTCTGCATGGTGTCTTGACCTGGGCTTTGTGTAGCTGCACTGCCTTTCATCTTCTGCAAAACTGGCTTTGTCCGCTCTGACCAAGGCCTCTAGTTTTTGGTTTGTAGGGGCTGTCTCTGGTTTTCTCATCACCTAATATTTATTTTTAAATTTAAAATCATGTCCCCCTCTTCTACTGCCCGGCAGCTTGGTGGAGACACAAGGAGGGAGCCGTGCCCTGGGCCAGGGTGCCTGTTGGGGCAATTCCTGATATTTTTTAATGGCCCCCTCTCATCTGAACTCTACTGCCCCTCTCCTGGCATTTGGGCATGTCTGCTCTTTCCCCTCCCACTGCCACTCCTATGGGTCTAGGATAGTCTTGGTAACATTTCAGTATCTGAAGTAGGTTTGATTTCATGGTGGTGTATTCCTCTGCAGGAATGTCTTCAGGCTTAGTTGGATTTGCTTCTCTAGGTCTTAAGCTCAAATCCCCACTGCCTCCCCAATTTTTATTGTCAGCTTGGACTGTGGGATTACACCGGGTATTAGGATTTAGACTCTCGCACTAGCTTTCAGGTAGGTGAGTGGTCCTTTGGTTTGTTTTGGTGTGTGTGTTGGGGGTGGGGGGGGCGGGTTCTTTAGACTTTTGAAGGCAACTCAGGGTATTGTCCATACATCTGTCCAGTAGATTTCTCCCAGGGTATGAACCTGGCATTTCTTTTGTAGATGTACTTGGATTGGCCAAGGCCTGGCCTGTCACCAGGAATCGAACCAGGAGTCCCAAATTTCTGAGGTCTGAGCTATGGTCTGTCAAGTCTTATGACCTCTCATTCTTTCACTTCCTCCCCAGCTGCCAAATGGGGATAAATAATTTTACCTACCTCCTGGGGGGGAGGGGAAGTTCTGAGAATGGAGTCATTCTTAATGTTTAGGTGCTAAAGGTTGTTCTCCTGGGGGAACAGAGTGACTGAAACTGGCTTGTTTGCTACAAGCCCTGCACTTCACTGTTTCATACCTTGAGCGCAGTTACCTGGTTAGTGAGCTTTTTGGTGGTCCATCCAATGGAAGCTGCTGACCTGACTGCAAATACTTCAGTCTCTGGTTCATGTCAGAACCACACCCCAACTTGAGATCATTTGAGATCATGTCCTTTCCTTTCTCTGTCTCCTGTTCTCTGAATGCTGCTTTCTCTGGCTTGTTTCCTACAGTGGGGTCTGTGGGGTTGAGTCCTGAGTTCCTTCAAATGAGCACCTTGGGAGAAGGCCTCATCTCTGGCTGTTTTATGAGCAGCTCATTCCTAGGGATTATTGTATGCATTAGGTTCTACAAGAGTCCTTCCTCATAGGAAGGCTTATCAATTGAATATATTGACATGCACACAGTAGACACTCAATAAATGCCCACCTCAAATACCAACTGAGCTTCTTCATTAAGGGAGCAAGCCTGTAGTTTAAGTGAAATCACCCTTCTCTATTCAGGCTAGTTGTGACTTCCCAACTTGGTAACTTGCACAGGGTCCTGGCAAAAGAAATTGTTGGGGGTCTTAGCAAGTTGGTCCCTGACCTGCTGTGATTCCTCTTGTGTCTTGCTTGGTGAAGCAATTCTAATAGCTCCCTTTATATTGTGCCATGCCTACGTAACATATTAATACTTGATTTTTCTGAGTGGCAGAGATGTCCTTCATTAAGTATGGTCTCCAGGAAAAGAAGCTTTGTGCTTTAAGTTTTGGTCTGAGCCTTGGCCTTATGTTTGCCTTTTCCTTCTTTTAAAGCCTTTTCTTCCAGGCCTGAAAAGTAAGAGCAACTCGTGCAGTGTCTGTTCTTCCCTATAGAAATTTCCTAAGTTTGCAGTATACATGAGAGTGGATTTTAGAGATTGGCCATTCTAGTGGGAAGCTGTCAGTTTTAGGGGAATGGGCAGTTGCCAAAAACCAACCAACTCTAGTTAGTGGTAGGACATTCTCAGTTGAGAGAGAAGAGGAATGATGACACCACTGATATATATAGGAATTCCTATATGAATTAGGAGACGGGAACCTAGTAAAGGATGGTGTAACATAAGTCTTCATAGCCATCAAGACTAGTGTTCTTAGAAGGGGAGGGATCGGGAAGCTTGGTGTTGAGCATTTGTCCTGAGGGGTGGGGTCCCAGGAGGTCTGACTTAATCCTTCTATACTCTTGGTCTCAGTTGGTCCTAACCACAGGCTTGTGCTGCTGTGCTGCTTTGACACTGCTGCTGTCTGCTCACTGTCCTACCTGCTGCCTACTAGAGCTTCCTATCCTCCTGTGTCTTTGGCCATGCAGATTAACTTCAGGCATCCTATCCATTCTTACCTGTACTCTGCCAGTGTTATTGCCTAGCATAGTTGTGTCGAATAGAGATGGTATGAAATGCTGCTGCTGGGCTGGTGAATCCAAAGGGATATGGCCTCTGTGCTGTCAGGAGCCCTTTGGTTCCAAAGATCTCCTGTCCTGAGGGAGAGACAAACAGGTCCTATTAGGGGTTTTCTGTTGTGTTAATTTTTTTTCCCTTGTAGTATCCTGTTTTGAAAACTGAGGAAGAACCATGTTAGGACCTGTGCCAACATCCCAGTGAAGTTCATCTAGCTCCAGTTATGTGAATTCTGGTCTTGGGAGAGGGTTTGAAGTTTGACTGAGACAGTTCTCCAGGGAGGTTACTCTTACTTTTACCAGTGGGCATCATGGGCGATTTAGGGGAAGCATGGAATGGTGCTGTGATTCACACCTGTGTCAAGCAGGCATATTGAGTTGAGCATCACACTGGAGGTGAAGGAGGGCATGGGTTGGCTGGGCAAGGGCCCAGGTCTGCTGAAGTACTGATAACAAGATTAACTGAATCGACTGGGAGATTAGACCATGGTCTGAGAAGCAAAGTAAATGGGCAGAGGCCAAGTTTTAGAGATGTTTGACCTCCTAGGGATAAGTTCACTAAATCACACTGAAGCTACAATACTTTCCAGGTGGGAAAAAGTACACTACAGTTGAAGAGTTGAACCCTACTAGGTTGGTTGTTGATCAGGAACCTGTGAGCCCTTGGCTGGGAAAGCTTCACCCTCTAGTTTCCCTGGAGTAGGAATGATCTCCCACAATATGCAATAATAAAATTAGCATCTGGGTCTCTGTAGTTATCAGTTGCTCTTTCAACTCTATCTAGGAACCATCTTTGGACCAGAAACCTGGTCTGGGCCTAGGATGACACTGACCCTCTCTGTGCTAGAGTTGGCTGCACTCTCCATACCTGCAGACTGTGCACAGTGCCTGGGGCAGGAGGTGGAGAGGCGGTGGGTTTGCCCTGCTGACCCTCCTCAGCAGGAACAGTAGTAATAAATGCACTTTTCACACTAAAGTTTTCTTTATTAGTACTCCTGTTAAGCCTAGATCTTCTCCCAGTAGATTACAAACTCAAAGTCTGTGTGATCCCAAAGCCATTCCACTGCAAGGCCCAGCAGTGAAGATGGCCCCAACTGGGTTCCTGTCTGCAGTGTGGGTGGCAGCAGCCCATGTGCCTTTACATATTGTCCAACTTGCAAGCGTTTATTTTGTCTTTATGACTGTCATGAGGACTTAGGTTCTTTAGAGAGAGAGAGAGAGACAGAGAGAACTGTTGACACAGTGGTTTACACCCACCCCTTGGACAGGGAATTTGCATATGGTTGTGAGCTGAAAGGGTTAGTGAGCTGCTAGTATTGTTAATGGCAGAGTTGATCCCTTGCTTGCTTCATACTTGGATTTCAACAGACTCTAGATTGTTGGGGAAGAGACTGACTGTACTCATGGCTAACTTGGAAGTATTTAAAAAAAAACAACAACAACAAACTGTCCTAAGTCACACAGGATCCCTGTAGTCAAAACAGTATATGTTCCAGCTACAGAGAGCAGACTGCTCTTAGCTTGCACAGCACCTTAGGGGAGGGAAGAATGTATGGATAGGGAATGGGGTGGAGAGAAAAGAATGGGAATTTTGTCATCCAGGTGGCTTTAGGGTCCTAAGGAGAGTGGCACTGGGGAAGTCTGAATGGATCTTATTTGCGTAGGAGTTCCCTGTAGATAAATTACTGATCCCCCCACTACTATCCCCAGTATGTAATGGCTGAACTAATATGTAATCAACTGCATTGTATCTAAAGCCTTAGAACTAGTCAGGTGCTCCCCCCACCCAATACCATTTCTTACCCTCTAATCCTACCTGATCTTTAACAAAGCATTAATAATTCTAAGGATAATCTCTATTTTGTTGTGCTTTTTTGTAACTGTTTTAAATAAATCAATTTGTACTGTATATTTGTACTTTTGTGAGATCCTTTTTGCTGTTTTACCATTTTAAGTCTCTGTACTTGGCTACACACAGATTGTATTTTTATTGTTAATGCTCTTCTTATGGATACCTGCATTTAACTTGTGGACTATGTAAACACAATATATATCAATATCTATATATCTATATATCTATCTATATAAACTACTAGCTTTTCCTTTTGGTGTTTGCGCTTTGTTCCTATCTCAGCTTGATGGTGGCTATTGAATGTGTGGGGGATGTGGCCGGGGTGGGGGTGGGAGGGAATGCAAATGGAAGCTGCCTTTCAGTGATGATCTAGAGCAGATGGCAGGAGCAGAATGAAGCATGTCCTACAGTCTGTTGGTCTTTAGAGACCTGAGTGTTTACCTGTAGACGTAGATATCAGTAGAATCCATCGCAAGGACCTGTAGGTGTTCTCACTGCTGTATTTTTTTCCCTCCAGGTTCTTTACTCTGGAATATTGCCAGAAATTTCTAGAATAAGTCAGCTCTAAACATAGCTACTGTTTCTGTTTTACAAAGCTTGCTACCAGTAAGTGATGAAACACACATGACAGTGACTCCCTTAAATTTTACTGAATGAGTGCTTATTACATACCAGAAAGTTTCCTAAGTGCCATATATATGTATATATACATATATATTAATATTTATATATACATTATTGTATTATATATTAATATACATGTATATACATATATGTGTGTATATGTGTATGTGTGTGTATATATATACACACACATGTGTTAGCCAGGTACAATGTGTCAAGCCTGTAAGCCTAGCTACTTGGGAAATAGAGATCTAGAAGATTGCACTTTGCTCAGGCAAAAGGATACATATCCAGCCGGGCGCTGGTGGCTCACGCCTGTAATCCTAGCTACTCAGGAGGCTGAGATCTGAGGATCGCAGTTCAAAGCCAGCCCGGGCAGGAGAGACCGTGAGACTCCTATCTCAAATAAACCACCAGAAAACCGGAAGTGGTGCTGTAGCTCAAGTGGTAGAGCGCTCGCCTTGAGCTGAAGAGCTGAGGGACAGCGCCCAGGCCCAGAGTTCAAGCCCCACGACTGACAAAAAAAAAAAAAAAAAAAAAAAAGGATACATATCCTGCCTTGAGGGAGAACTATGGGGAAGGGGTGATATTGATCACAATGCATTATACTCATAACATGACTTGTGGAATTGAAACCCTTTTGTACAACTACTTAATACTTAAAAAAAAAAAAAAAAGATCCCATCTCAACCAATAAGCTGGGCATAGTGGTTCATGCCTTTCATCCCAACTACAAAAGAGGCATAAATAGGATCATGGTTCTGGCCAGCCTGAGGAGAAAAACAAAACAAAAAACAAAAACAAAAAAACGTGATTATTCAAAACCAACTAAAGCCAAAGGGACTAGGAACTTGGCTGTAGTGATTGCTTAGCAAATGTTAGGCTCTGAGTTCAATCTCAAGTACTGCCCACCCCACCCCCAAAAAAGAAGCATTATACTCATTTTATTGATGGAGAAATCAAAAGTAACTTGCCCAGTAAATAGCAGGGCAGCAGGTTTGTTTTATAGTGCTGAGGTCTGAACCCAGGGCTTTATACACAAATACTAAGCTATATCATCAGCCCAGCAGGGCAGTTTTGAACCCAGGCATCTAACTCCTGAGTTTGTATTAACTCACACTGTTGGAAAATTAAATAATCTGCAAAACAGGAGTAATCTTTGGTACACAGTGAATGCCCAACTATTTTGAAGCATCCCAAGTAAAACTTCCACATGGAGCTCTGTGAGAAAGGCATTTAGATTAATTGTACAATTCCTTTTAAATGTAACTTTTAGAATAAAATTATCAGGCAGGAATTAACACTAGTTTTGGTGGGAGTTGAGACTAAACAGCCTTGGATGGAGGTCAGAGAGGAGTCCAAGTTTCCCGCTTAAGATATTGGAAGAGGTCCACATTCCTGGCATAGTTATTTTTCTGGCTACAATTTAACTAGGGCACTTCCTTCTGGACCTCAAGATCTATAATTATCTAAACTGTACATAACCTTTGGTGCAGGCTAAGGAAAGTTCTATGTTTATTCTGAACTATTACAGAAACTTCTAGAAGTGACCTCAGCGTTTGTCTCCTCCATGGCTTGGCAGCTGTACAAACTGCCAGAGTGGTCATTGCCTTTGCTACTGTGGACTTGAACTCTTCTATTGCCTTAATTCTGTTTTCCTCTAGGGATTTTAGAATCTTACCTTGGCTCCAAAGTAAACTAAAACAATGGACACGTCTATCAAACATTAGCTCCATGTGCTAGGGATCTATCTCTATCTATCTATCTATCTAATTTGTATTCTGGCTTTTAATTTTGGGTTGTGGGGCTTGAACTCTGGGCCTGATGCTGTCCCTCAGCTCTTCAACTCAAGGGTAGCTACCACTTGAGTCACAGCACCACTTCTGATTTTGTGGCTTATTGGAGATTAAGTCGCTCAGACTTTTCTGCCTGGGCTGGCTTTGAACCAGGATCCTCAGATCTCAGCCTCCTGAGTAGCTAGGATTACAGGCATGAGCCACCGGCTCCCAGCAGACCTTAATATTGTAGCCCATTTTATGAATGTATCCCTAGATGTTGATGACTGTTGCAGAATTCTAAGTGACCAGTGAACTGAATTTTACTGGGAAAAGTAGCATGTAATTAGTTTTAAGTACTCTACAATGTTTTGGAAAATATCAGTTGTGAGGAAAGCCTATATTACCTCTGAATCTGGAAAAGGTAAATTTAAATAGCCCTTTGGACCATAGATATCTTCATTTGAGCATAGGAATGAATTCTCACATAATCAGCATCAGTTCTTCAGATTTATAGTTATTCCTTATCAACTTGTAAACCTCTGCTTGAGTAGCCTAAGATGAGGGGGGCTCTGCCTCAGAAATGGGCATTACTACCACAGTCTGAAATCTCCCATCCAGCTCTCTCCTCTCACTTCATTCACTAGAATGAAACCGAGACACAAGCAGCCAAAGGCAAGTAAAGATGAACTTAATTTATTTGCCCACACAACTTCACAGGCTGTGCTGGGGCCTTACAGTCCCACAACCTGGCCTGCTCCAGTTGGCTGGGAGTCTAGTTCTCTGGAGTGCCTGCTCCCTTGTCCAGAGCTGCCTTGAGCTGGGTTCCTCCTGGCCCCATCATCTTGCTCCCACATGCAAGGGGTACAAGTCTACCTGCAGCCAACCCAGGCCTGCCTCTGGCAGCAAGGATGGCCTCATGGGTGGATGCAGGACCAATCCCTGTGGGCTTGGGCGGATGGGAGGGCAGGCAGGAGGGTGTAGTCTAGTGGAGAGAGCTGCTGTTCTGCTCTTCAAAGGCCATCTTGCCCAGAAGCTGGCTGTCCAATTCTACCCCATTCACAGGTAGCTGGAAGAAGTTCATTTCAGCAGCTAAAGCTGCCATGGCTGAAGGGTCCTGGCCAAACTGAGCTCTCAACATCATGTCCATTTTTTCCAGCCTCCTTTTGAGCCGCTTGGCCTCTCGCTCTCGAATGAGCCGGGCCTGCCGCTTCTCTGGGGTTTCATTGGCCCGCTTCAGCCTCATGGCTTCCCGATCTCGTTGCAACCGGCGAGCCCGCTGCTCATCTGTCTCCTGCATTCGCTGAAGGCGCTTGGCTTCACGGTCCCTCATGCGCCTCACCTCTCGCTCTTCAGGGGTTTCATTGTCACGCCGACTCTTCTTGGCTGTGCGCTCTCGTTCTAGCCGCTGCAGCCGCACCTCCAAAGGCTCATTCTGTCGACGTAGGGCCCACTTGCGTACACTAGGGGTCTGGGCTTCCAGTAGCTTACGGTAGGCAGCACAGTTGTTGCACACAAGCAGAATTCCAGCAGGGTACACTGCAGGGCTAAAGGCAATGTCCTTCCCCTCAGCACTGGAGGGACCCTCGCTGTGGACTGGGGGTAGGGATTCCATATTAAGTACTTCAGGAAGTTTCTCACTGGGAAGCAAAAATATTAAGATTGTTAATGTTTCTATGTAGCAAGTGTCAGGTCCTGACTTACTCCTTTCTTTATTCTTTTCCTATTAGGCCAAGTTCAGTATTAGGGGTTGGTTTTGATACAAGGGAAGACCTGTCTAGGGCCAGGCTACTGTGTGAATGAAGGGGCCTGGCTGTGGGGACTTCCTTAGAATGGTATAGTCCACTACCTCACCTTCCCCCACCTGGCACTGCCTGCAATGAAAGGCAGCCTCTGCATTATATGCTAGGCTAATAGGATGAGGACACTGTCTGGAGTTCTAGTTTCCTAGGAAATACTAGAGATGATGTCCTCATATCAGGATTTTTCAGTACATCGTAATTTTATCATAAATGTTCTTGCAATTTCTTACATCTGTTCCTAGCTGAAAATATTCTGATGAGGAAAGAAAAGGGAATGTTTCCCTTAGGGATATCTAACAGATGCTTCTTACCATCCTAGTCACATTACTTGAATTTCCAAGTGGTCATGTGTCAGTTGCCCTTGCATCACCTGTATCTCTAGACTTCCCTTTGACTTGGGAAAGTGGAACCCACACCCAGAAACTTGCTCCCAGTACAACAGGGTGCCCAGCTAACCTGTTGAAAGTGGCATGGCTGGTGAAACGGGCTCCACACACTGCACAATTAGATCGTTGGTCCTCTGAGTGGATCAGGAGGTGGCGGCCCAGTGACCCTGGGGAGCTGAGGGCCCGTCCACAGACAGGACACATGTAGCTCTTGGCGCTCACCACTGCTGCAGTGTGCTGTAAAACAGAGCTTTAGTCTGTCAATCTTGTCCTACCTCCAGGACATCTGCACCCTCTTTACTACTTCCTGGAAACATCAGGTTTCCTTAGTCTCAGAACAATCGACTTGCAGCTCTTCTCTGTCTCACTTCTGGAAAAGTCAAGGCCTGTTGTGTTAGTGGACCTTCAGAAGGGCCATTCACACCATTGCTCAGATCTTTTTTTTTTTTTTTCCGACATAGCATCTTGTACATCTCATTGTTGTAATGGGTCCACGTGTAACCCTATTTAAACAGTTTGTTTTTTCCCTCCCCCTCCACAAATTATAGCAGCATCAAATACAGCAAAAGCAGGGCTTATACCCTGGGGGAGGTACATACAAAGCAACAAAGAAATTATCTTGTAAGTATGTTGGAAACAATTGCAAGAAATAATAAAACATGTGAATCCTTATCTTGGGGTTCATTTCGCCTAACATCAACTTGTCTGACAGTTTCTGTTGTCTCAGACATATACTAGTTATTGCAAATAAGGGAAACCATGGGACCTATTGCTCAGATTTTTTTGGGGGGTCCGATCGTGGGGCCTGAACTCTGGGCCTGGGCACTGTCCCTCAGCCCTTCAGCTCAAGGCTAGCGCTCTACCACTTGAGCCATGTACCACTTCCGGCTTTTTTTTTTTCTGCTTATGTGGTGCTGAGGAATTGAACCCAGGGCCTCATGCATGCAAGGCAAGCACTCTACCACTGAGCCACCTTCCCAGCCCTATTGCTCAGATTTTTAAGCATGTGTTCTGACCATATTTTGGGACATGTGGCTGGCTTAAGAAACAGGGAGCTGGGAATATGGCTTAGCAGTAGAGTGTTTTCCTAGCATGCATGAAGTCCTGGGTTCAATTCCTCAGTACCACATAAACAGAAAAAGCCAGAAGTGGTGCTGTGGCTGCTTAAGTAGAAGAGTGCTAGCCTTGAGCAAAAGAAACTCAGGGACAGTGCCCAGGCCCTGAGTTCAAGCCCCAGGACCGGGGGAGGAGAGGGGCTGGGGTGGGGAGAGAGAAGCAGTGGGGCTCAGGAGCTGCTTCAGAGCCTTAAGAGGACTTCATGATTAGAATGGGTTGGTTGGTTTGTTTTTGGTCGGTTGTGGAGCTTGAATTCAGGGCCTGGGCACTGTCCTTGAGCTTTTGTTCAAGGCTAGCACTCTACCACTTGAGCCTCAGCGCCACTTCTGGCTTTTTTGTTTATGTGATACTGAGCAATCAAACCCAGGAATTCAAGCATGCCAGGCAAGCACTCTACCACTAAGCCACCTTCCCAGCCCCTAGAATGGTTTCTCTTTCTCTCTCCCTCTCTTGGCTAAAACTGTGTCTGTACAAGTGCATTTTCAGAGAGCAATGAAGGTCAAATGCGGGAGCTGGCTGGGAATGCTGGTATGCAACAAGTAATATATGTTTTGTCTAACCTCAAATTTTTAAGTAGGGTCTTCCACAGGAATACTGTTCATTTTTTTTTTTTTTTTTTTTTTTTTTTTTTTTTTTTTGTCGGTCATGGGGCTTGAACTCTGGGCCTGGGCGCTGTCCCTCAGCTCTTCAGCTCAAGGTGAGCGTTCTACCACTTGAGCTACAGCGCCACTTCCGGTTTTCTGGTGGTTTATTGGAGATAGGAGTCTCACGGTCTCTCCTGCCCGGGCTGGCTTTGAACCGCGATCCTCAGATCTCAGCCTCCTGGGTAGCTAGGATTACAGGCGTGAGCCACCGGCGCCCGGCTTTACTGTTCATTTTTTATTTTATTTATTTATTTTAGGCAATACTAGGGTTTAAACTCAGGGACTTCGGCTTACTAGAAGTATTTTATTACATAAGCCAACTTATGTGCTCCTCCTTTCAAGATAAGGGTCTCACTAAGCCTGGGCTAGGCTGGATTTGTGCTTCCCCCATAGTTTTGGATGACAAGCATAGACCACCATGCCTAACCATTGGTTGAAATGGACTCTTGTGAATGTTTTTTCTTTAAAAGCCCTCATTATTAATAGATAGCAATCCAGTTCGTATTTCACTATAAATGTATGCAGTAAATAATTTAGAAAAAAAATGATACTTAATTTTCACAGTATGTCTGCCTGGGTACCTAGAACCTATTTACCCTACATATCCAGAACATACCATGTTCTGGGATTTGGAATGGAGTCCTAATGGAAACAATATCCCAAGATTCCTTCAGGACCCAGAGACAAAAGCCAGTGCAGGATATGGATTATAAGCAAGCTGCCAGAGCCTAAGGTCCAAAAATCCCAGGTCCCCGTGCCATACCTGGTACACGTGAGCGATCAGTTGCTCCCGACTCCCACAGTCTAGCTGGCAGAGTGGACACTGGCAGAGTTCAAGCAATGGGTCAGAACTTAAGCTCTCTGTGATCTACAATTCAACAAATAGGCAAGTCATAAAGACTCCACAATTTTTTCCATTCCTCACGTCTTCTAACAGGATGCATAACTTAATATTATGTTATTCTCAGATTCCTCTTGTGGGACAAAGGAAAAAAAGCACTATTTGAAAGAGATTTAAATTTCATCACATCTTCATGTCTTCAGGGCTTCTACCAGGAGGCTATAGGATTGCTCCAGCAAGAGCTGATATTATCCCCATGTAAACTGCAGGGCAAGGATTAGTTTCTCTCCTACCATGCTTCTTGCAAGAATCCTCAGGAACCAAATTAGTGAGGTGGTAACCCTTTGACTTACAATTTTCAAGCATATTCCAGGGTACACCTGAGTAGGGAAGTTTTTGAAAAGGGACTGTTATGTCTAGAAAGAAGTGGGAGTGTTAGGAAAGAGGGCTGTACAGGAGGGCAGGGATGTGGGAGTAGAAAAGGAAGGCAAGGAAGGCTGTGTGAAAAGAACTGTGTGTGTGAGCTATGGGTTCTGGTGCTGTGAAGGAAGAGGCTTTGCATGATAGCCCAGGAGACTGTCAGTGGCGAGACTGTGACATGTGGGTGAGGAGCATGAGCACAGAGGGATAAAGCACTCCCAGGTTCTGGAGCCATTTGTCACTTGCCTCATGCTCTACTACGTCATTCCCACCACCACCAGGCTGTTCTGCATTTTCTAAGTCTTTTTCCACTTTGATCACCCCACCATCTTCCTCTGATGTGTGGGAAGAGTCTTCATCTTGTGTGGTTTCCTCTTCATCACCCTCACTGTCACCTGGAACACATAAACTGGTTACTTGTTCTGATTTTTGTAGGAAGAGATCCTGAACTGTCTATCCTTCTGTCTGCAGCTGTAATGGGAAGCAGATGTTTCATAGTAAGAGTTTGTATCAAGGCTTAATTGGGTACAATTAAATAGAAACCAGCTATCACTGTTACTTATTATGCCATATATACACTAAAGAGAAAATGAAGCACAGCTGCATAGGAAAATGGACATTGGGCCATCTATATTATCATGAAAACAATTCTATGCACAGCTCTCAAGTACCTCAGTTCAAATCACACCTCCCCCAAAGCATCTCACACCCAGCTCGTTTCCATAACACACACCTCTTGACCTTACCAACATTTTATTACTTAGTTTTTTTCCCTAATATAATCCCTTGACCAACTTTTCCCATGGTAGCATAAACTATTCCACACTGAGCCCCAGTAAGCTTTTCTCTCCCAACAAATCCCAAGTATACTTAGAGGAACACTAGCAAGTTTTTCTTCCAAGCTTTTATAAGGAGGCAGAAGTAAATTAGTTAAAAATGGTATCATTTATACAGATAAGGCTGTTCATTACAGTGAGAAATTGGCAGAGCAACCAACCTCAAACCGTTTTCAGGAGTATCCAACTCACTTTAAAAGAAATATGTGTTTTAGACAAGGTCTCACCATATAGCTTAGGCTACCCTCAAACATCTAATCCTCCTGCCTTAGCTTAGCATCTGGAGCACCTACTCTGTTCTCATTCTACTAGTACTAAGAATTCTAAACTGAAACAACTCACTGTTTACACTAATTCTTTGAAGTATCTGATGGATAACTAAATGTATAAATGGAAGAAATGTACCATTCTTTTCTTTAGGATGAAATTCCATTTCTTGTTATTTTACATAAGAACTGAGTTTGTTTTGATTTGTGGGGTGGGGCAAGAAGCCTACCTATGAATGGGGAATCTGCAAGATCTGGGTAAGCTATTTCCCTGCACCCCCACCCCCATATTACTTATGAAATAGAAGGGAAAAAACCCCACAATAACAAATTAAGTTCTGGAAACAACACTCTGAAGATCTCAAGAGGAAACCAAACCTAGGGAAACTGTCAGACTTCAGCTGTATTCCAACTCTACCCAGATCCTGGACTCCTAGGCCTGATGTCAGCAGAGAGAAATACATGGCAGAGCCTGACCAGATTCTCTGACTCTGCAATGAGATTTGTATTTCCTAACAGTGATGCTTCTCTTTTTTTTTTTTTTCTACTATCCTTTGCATAATTTCTAAATCCACCAATGGTTGGACAATATGGGCTTCCTTTCTTTCCAGGAAAAACTGGTTATATCCCTTTCTTGACAAATTCTACCAAGTCATATTCTATTTTTTTTGGTCAGTCGTGGGGCTTGAACTCTAGGCTTGGGCACTGTCCCTGCAAACTTCAGCTCAAGGCAAGTGCTCTACCACTTGAGCCACAGCGCCACTTCCGCAAGTCATATTCTAGTAGTTACATGTTAGTATTAGATACCATTCACTTGGTGGACTGGATTTGGGTCATGGAAAGATATGTAGCATACTGCCTTAGTCCCAGCCCAAAGCTTCCTTTCTCTTGAATCATCTTAATAATGAATCATACCATATTTTCTCAGAATGAGAAAATTTCACAGAATGAATCATACCATATTTTCTCACCAGCCTCCTATTTCTCATATGTAATACTTGTAAGTTTAGTGTAAAGCAACTTATCAACTGTTTTTTTTGTAATTTATCACTCTGCCAGGAATATTTGTATTTTTAAGGTATACTATCTAGAGTGATGATGCATTTTTTTCCAGAATGGAAACCTATTAAACAGTTATAAATGTTGCTTTTGTTACCTGTTACTCAGGAAACTGATGGGTCCCATTAAGTTTTCAAGAAATTTTGGGACTCATTTTTCAGCACCTAGGCGATTAGTTACTAAATTAGTTCTTGTAGTTGTTGCTTAATTATTACTGTGGGGAAAACTGTAAAGTTTGGAACTCTGAACCATGCCTCCAGCCTTGTTTTTACAAGTTATTTATAGGATAGGGTCCTGCTTTCTACCTGGCAGTGTTCCTGGACTTTCCTAGTTCCTCCTACTTTTCCTATAGTTGCTGAGATGACAAACATGTGCCCCCATGTCCAGCATCCCTCATTAGAGATAGTGTGTTAGAACTTTTCTGCTCAGGCTATTTTAGAATGGTGATCCTTCTAATCTCAGCTTCCCATGTGCTTGGAATAGGCACATGCCACTGTGCACAGCTATGGCTTCCCAAGTAGCTACTATTACTAGCTTGAGCCACCATTGTTTAGCGTTCTACCTTTTTTTTTTTTTTTTTTTTGGCCAGTCCTGGGGCTGGAACTCAGGGCCTGGGCACTGTCCCTGAGCTTCTTTAGTTCAAGGCTAGCACTCTACCACTTGAGCCACACACAGCACACTTCTGGCTTTTTCTGTTTATGTGGTACTGAGGTATCAAATTCAAATCCAGGGGTTCATGCATGCTAGGCAAACACTCTACTACCAAGCCACATTCCCAGCCCTTTTCTACCTTGAGTGTTATAGAATTTTCTTTCCCTCTTTGGTTTCTCCCAGTCTTTCAACTAGAAATATACTCTAAATTGATAATAAGAACCAATATCAAACGTGTAAGGTTAAGGAAGTGTGGAAATCTTTCTAGGACGTAAGACATCTCAAATTGTTCAGACAGATCAAGGAACAGGCAATCTATGAGGCTCACCTAGTAAGAGCCAATCTTTTCTATCTTCCAACTAGAGAGCTCTACTGAGGGTTTGAGGTGAGAAGACTTGGACTTTAGCATCTTACAAAATGCTGCATAAACTTATCACTAAATAAACTTTGATGCCACTAAAACTATGCCATGTGTAAAACTTTATCAATGCCACATTTATATTTTATTAATTACAAATAGATCCTAGCAGATAAGGATAAAAAAAAAAAAAAGAACCTGACCTAAGGATTACTTAGGCACTAATTCTTCCTGGGTTTTGGGATGTCCTCAATCACAACTATCACAGACCTATCTGTATAAGGTATTACGTCAAGTACTGTAATTGATGAGTTGTAAAAACACAATGTCAAACCTATTCACTCTCTGAATGAGCACATATGCCCACACACCTTAGGAAACAATTACAGACATGGAGGTCTATGTATCTCTTTTTTAAAAATCTTCCTCCCAACACCCATATTCAATCCCCAGAGCACACACACTATGATAATTCTTCTCCCATTGCCCTGAGTCATTACCAGAAGGTGCAGAACTCACTGCTACTGGAGTCCTGATCTCTTAGTTGTTGGATAGCTTGTCGCTGACTGCCAAGGTCTCCAGGAAAATCAGTTTTCATCATCGCCTGGCGGGCTTGCTCTTCTAGCCCAGCAAATACTTGATCCCCTGGTGGTCACAAGGAAAAATAAGTCAGGCCACCAACTGGGCAGCAGATCCCCAGACTAGCTGGTTGGAAGGTCAGACCATTCAAAGGTAGAAGACAGGCAGGTACCCTGTAGTGGGGTCATTCACCGCCCAATCAGTTTGCTGCCTCCAACAGCTTCTGACTGCAGCTGCTCTTTCTTGGCAGTAAGCCCAAGGCTCTAGAAAGCATTATTTGCTTTTCTTGACTTTTCTCCAAAGGCAATCAGTCACTACTTTACAAATTTAACTGCAGAATCTCAATCCCATTTACAACCTTCCATCAATTGGGTAACAGAGGCAAGAAGAGGCATAATGATGGTATGAAGTCAAGGCAACCAAACTGGTAAAATTTCTGTGCCTAAAATTACTAGCATTAAGGTCCCAACTAAGTGTCTATCTAGAACTACAGACAAGTGCTTCAAATAAATCTTCTAAATAAATCTTTAATCCCTTCTTTCATCCATATGCCTTTGAAGATATGCTCAGGATTTTCTTCCTTAATTTCCTAAAGTCTATCAGAAGTAGCCATGATAAAATCAACTGGTTGAATAATGGATAGATGAGAACAAAAATACATGAACTCATTTCTGCTGAGGAACAAACTTCCTGAAATAAACCAACTAATGTACAACAACAACAACAAAAAAATGTGTTTTGGGGGCTGGGAAGGTGGCTCAGTGGTAGAGTGCTTGCCTTGCATGCTTGAGGCCCTGGGTTTGATTCCTCAGCACCATATAGGCAAAAAGAAAAAAGCCGGAAGTGGCGCTGTGACTCAAGTGGTAGAGCGCTAGCCTTGAGCTGAAGAGCTGAGGGACAGCGCCCAGGCCAAGAGTTCAGGCCCCACGACCGGACCCCCCCCCTCAAAAAAAAAAATAAATAAATTCAGATTAAAAAAAAATAAGGTCTGGGAAGGTGGCTCAGTGGTAGAGCACTTGCCTTGCATGCTTGAGGCCCTGGGTTCGATTCCTCAGCACCACATAAGCCAAAAAGAAAAAAGCCGGAAGTGGCGCTGTGACTCAAGTGGTAGAGCGCTAGCCTTGAGCTGAATTGCTGAGAGACAGTGCCCAGGCCCAGAGTTCAGGCCCCATGACCGGACCCAAAAAACAAAACAAAACAAATGTGTTTCATCTCCTTGGATCAAGGTGGCTTTTGTTTTTGTAAGCATCTCAGCACCTGAGATCCATGTAGTTACTGAAGTGTTAGCATTCAAATATTCTTTTATTTTCAGGAAACCCTTCACAGGGAACATAGGAAGAAAGTGTTGGTTTTCTCCAGGTTTCCATTGTCAGCCAGAGGGGAAACTACAGCTTCCATTTCCCAGTCAGCAAGTAAGAGTAACAGCCCCAGTGAAAGGTTTGACTATTGTCAAACCTTTCTTAATGAAGGGTGAAAGGAAAGTAAATAGCCACAGGTTCAGAGCAGAATACAATGATGTGGGAAGAAAGAGCTGGTGGTTTTATCTGTAGTACTTAACTAGTCTAGGGGCAGTGAAAAAACAATGTGATGTAGAGTAGGTTTCATGTGATTTGCTTATTCATTCAGTAAATATTCTACTATATAGATCTATTCTAGACATCAATTACTACTATTGGACACTTGCTAATTCTAGCCTCTATGTAAACTGCTTATAGTTCACACACCATGATTCTCTGCAAAATTCTATGAGGCAGGTATTAATAATACTGAGGATAAACTGTATTGTACCGAGGAGAAAATTAAGGTCAGGTTCATATAGTTCTAATGTCTTTTTTTTCTTGGTGTTATGGATTGAACCCTGGAACTCACACATGCTAAACATGTGCTCTACCATTGAGCTATAGTCCCACCTAATGACTATATTTTTTAAACTGCTTTCTAGCAGACATGTAATTTCTAGGATAAAAGGTTCATTGAAGTGCTTTTCTGGAAACAAACATTTGTCTCTATGTAGGAAAAAATGGCTCTGATCTAGTGTTGGTATTAACTCCATGCCAACTGAAACTGATATGTGAAACAAATACTAAAACAGTGTTCTCAGGGCTAATATATATGACAAAAGGAAAAATGGTGGTTCTGATACTACATTATGAATTACTGTGTCTGGATTAAAGTATCTGGCATTGGCAATTATGACTCATCCTGTGAGTGCAAATGAAAGTGGATTGTTTTAAAAGTGCACTCTTAGCTAGCTACAAAGCCCTCACATACGAAACAGGTTGCTTTAAGTCCATGCTCATAATTCTTTTCTTTCTTTCTTTTTTGGTCAGTTGGGGGCTTGAACTCTGGGCCTGGGCGCTGTCCCTGCACTCTTCAGCTCAAGGCGAGCACTCTACCGCTTGGGCCACAGTGCCACTTCCAGTTTTCTAGTGGTTTATTGGAGATAAGAGTCTCATGGACTTTCCTGCCTGGACTGGCTTTGAACCTTGATCCTCAGATCTCAGCATCCTGAATAGCTAGGATTACAGGCGTGAGCCACCAGCGCCTGGCTCGTGCTCATAATTTCTTTTTTTCTTTTTTTTTTTTTTTTTTTTTTTGTTGGTCGTGGGGCTTGAACTCTGGGCCTGGGCGCTGTCCCTCAGCTCTTCAGCTCAAGGCGAGCGCTCTACCACTTGAGCTACAGCGCCACTTCCGGTTTTCTGGTGGTTTATTGGAGATAGGAGTCTCACGGTCTTTCTTGCCCGGGCTGGCTTTGAACCGCGATCCTCAGATCCTGAGTAGCTAGGATTACAGGCGTGAGCCACCAGCGCCCGGCTATATTTCTTTTTTTTTTTTTTTTTTGGGTCCGGTTGTGGGGCCTGAACTCTGGGCCTGGGCGCTATCCCTCAGCTCTTCAGCTCAAGGCTAGCGCTCTACCACTTGAGCTACAGCGCCACTTCCGGCTTTTTGCTTATGTGGTGCTGAGGAATCGAACCCAGGGCCTCATGCATGCAAGGCAAGCACTCTACCACTGGGCCACCTTCCCAGCCCCCGTGCTCATAATTTCTAAAGTGACAAATTGAATAAAAATTTTGCTAGAGAAAGCAAAGAGTGAATTTTGTGTTGAGTGCCTTTTTCCTCACTACAGTAATAAAACATTCAATTTCTCCATGTTGGTTTCATGGAGAAACTACAAGAGCATGATCAAACTGGTTCACATTTTTGGAGTTAGGAGCCATGGACAGACAGAGCAGTAAGGAATAAGTTATATGCCAGCACATAATTATCAAAGGAAGTTCATTTTTATCAGTACCACTTCAGGTCTCTAGGGAAACTTAGCCAGAAACCAACTAGGTTTATAACATGCTGAGAATGAACAATACATGTATCCCTTTCATAATGGGAAATCACCACTAGATTAGTAGAAGGACATCTAAAAGGATATCTACCTTTCAAGATAAGCCAGTCATTCAGTTTAGTCTGACAACATAGGCTTAAAATTTAGTTTTGTCTATTAATGTCTAAACATTTAGGCTCTCAGAGAAGAGTGTATTCAACCCCATTTCAAGCTCTTGCTGGCAATCTCACCTAGGATAATTGAGATAAATTAATCTCTCATTCCTTTTCAACAGAAAAATGTCTTTTATTCTATTCCCAATAATGAAAAAAGCTAAGGTAAATGTTATTCTTTTAAAATGTTTTTATGGGGGCTGGGAAGGTGGCTCAGTGGTAGAGCGCTTGCATTGCATGCCTGAGGCCCTGGGTTCCATTCCTCAGCACCACATAAGCAAAAAGAAAAAAGCCAGAAGTGGCGCTGTGGCTCAAGTGGTAGAGCGCTAGCCTTGAGCTGAAGGACAGCGCCCAGGCCCTGAGTTCAGGCCCCACGACTGGACCCCCCCCAAAAAAAAAAGTTTTTATGACCTAGGCACCTATGGCTCACATCTGTAATCCTAGCTACTCAGGAGGCTGAGATTTTAGGATTGTGGTTTGAAGTTGGCCTGGACAGCAAAGTCCATGAGATTCTTAGCTCCAATAAATTACTCAGAAAAAGCTGCAAGTGGTGTTGTGGCTTAAGTGGTAGAGTGCTAGCCTTGAGGGAGAGGCTCAGGGACAGTGGCCAGGCCCTGAGTTCAAGTTCTACAATGGACATGAAAAAAAAAGTATATATATATATATATATACACACACACACATATATACATATATATATATAAATACATATATATATATACACACACCTTATTTTTTATGCATTTTGACTTATAATAATATTTAAAAGAAGCAATTTTTAGCAGACCTCATAAAGAAAGATAAGTGGATGATCTTCATCCAATTTCCAATTCTGTTATAATTATCCTTTCATAACAAAGGTACTAAGACTTAAAGTATGTCATGTTAATATGAGTGATCCATAGCAATACTAGTGATTAAGAAGTATTATAGAATTGTTTGTGTTTATAATGTAGCATTAATTTTTTTCTACCTTTAGATTGTTGGTATAGTTTTTTTGTTGTTGTTGTTGTTTTTGTGTTGATCGTGGGGCCTGAACTCTGGGCCCAGGTGCTGTACCTCAGCTCTTCAGCTTAAGGCTAGAGCTCTACCACTTGAGCCACAATGCCACTTCCGACTTTTTCTACTTATGTGGTGCTGAGGAATTGAACCCATGGCCTTATGCATGCTAGGCAAGCACTCTACCACTGAGCCACCTTACCAGCCCCAAGATTGTTGGTATAGTATTTTTTAAAAAGTCCTCTGAAGCCGGGCGCTGGTGGCTCATGCCTGTAATCCTAGCTACTCAGGAGGCTGAGATCTGAGGATCGCGGTTCAAAGCCAGCCCGGGCAGGAGAGACCGTGAGACTCCTATCTCCAATAAACCACCAGAAAACCGGAAGTGGCGCTATAGCTCAAGTGGTAGAGCGCTCGCCTTGAGCTGAAGAGCTGAGGGACAGCGCCCAGGCCCAGAGTTCAAGCCCCACGACCGACAAAAAAAAAAAAAAAGTCCTCTGATCCCTAGATTTAAATGTACCCATATTAGCCAAGTATGAGCCTATTTTATTTGCCTATTTTATAATAATTTTTATTGTGGTTAAATGATTACATAAATTTCACAGTATTGTAGGATAGTGATACTTAAAGTTACAAACACTTTTTTTTTTTTTTTTTGCCTGTCCTTGGAGCTTGAACTCAGGGCCTGGGCTCTGTCCCTGAGCTTCTTTTGCTCATGGCTAGCACTTTACCACTTGAGCCTGGGTGCCATTTCCAGCCTTTTCTGTTTATGTGGTACTAAGGAATCGAACCCAGGGCTTCATGCATGCTAGGCAAACATTCTACCACTAAGCCACAGACCTACAAACACATTTTTTTTTTTTCGGTCGGCCGTGGGGCTTGAACTCTGGGCCTGGGCGCTGTCCCTCAGCTCTTCAGCTCAAGGCAAGTGCTCTACCACTTGAGCTACAGCGCCACTTCTGGTTTTCTGGTGGTTTATTGGAGATAGGAGTCTCACGGTCTCTCCTGCCTGGGCTGGCTTTGAACCTTGATCCTCAGATCTCAGCCTCCTGAGTAGCTAGGATTACAGGCGTAAGCCACCAGCGCCCGGCTTTACAAACACATTTTTAACCTTCACAATATTTGTCTATTTTAGTTGTGTTCTACAATAAAAAGCAAGGAACTATCTTTCCCTTTTTTACTTATAAAATTAAAATACTATGTGTCTCTGATTTGTGTAAGGATGTTCAGACCACATAAGAGCAAGGTCATCAAAGCCATCTTGGAGAACAAATAGGAATTTTGAAATGAAAGTCAACAAGTAAAGTTTTTCATCATTCTCTTTCTTGGGTCCTTGACAGAGTTAAATAAATATAATTTCAGGGTAGCAGATATTAAGTAAAACAGGTAAAAAGTATTTTCTAAGAGACTAGATGTCAAATTCAGAAAACAAAAAAAAAAAGATGTCATGTTCTGCGAGTGAGGAATTTAGGATTACAATTCTAGCTGGAAGTTTGTAACCCAGGTGCTGAGAGAATGAATGAAGACAAATTAGTTGTGCTTTTTAGAAAACAAAGGAGTTTAAGGGCTTATTTCTTCTTCACTGTGAAAAGGTTCAGGTTGAAGTTAAATATTTCTAATCTCTCATATATACTATAATATGAAATCAAAAGTCTTTTAATGAAATTTTTTCTTTTTGGTCGGTCATGGGGCTTGAACTCTGGGTTTGGATGCTGTCCCTGTGTTCTTCAGCTCAAGGCAAGCTCTCTACCACTTGAGCCACAGCGCCACTTCCAGTTTTGGAGTGGTTTATTGGAGATAAGAGTCTCATGGACTTTCCTGCCCGGGCTGGCTTTGAACCGGGATCCTCAGATCTCAGCCTCCTGAGTAGCTAGGATTACAGGCGTGAGCCACCAGTGCCTAGTGGCTTGCTTGGTTCCAGCAAAACTGGGAATGTGAGTGTATGAATGTATTCTCAACTTGTCCAGGACAGTTAACAGAAATTTGTACTCAGTAAGATTGGAAAAGAAGTAAGGGAGAAGGTCTAAAACAGAGATTTCAGCCTAGCAGCAGTTTCTCCTTCACTTACAATTCTGGGCTTTTATTCCAAAAGCTCTGCACTAAGTCCGAGTTTAGTAATGTGGTAAGTAGGCAGAACACAAATTTGCATGCTTCTGGGGAAAGGATTTAGCAATTTAGATATAAAAACAGTCATGAAAGTACGGTGCTGGTGGCTCACACCTATAATCCTAGCTACTCAGGAGGCTGAGATCTAAGGATTGTGGTTCAAAGCCAGCTCAGGCAGGAAAGGCCATGAGACTTTTATTTCCAATTAACTACCAGAAAACCAGAAGTGGAATTGTGGCTCAAAGTGGCAGCCAAAGAGCTCAGGGACAGTTCCCAGGCCCTGAGTTCAAGCCTCATGACAAAAAACAAAAACAAAAAAAGCAATCACAAGAACAACCAAGTAAGTGCCAAATGGCATGACCATTAGCTTTTACAGTAGATCTAAGGGATGCTGACAGGCACAGGATTTTTTTTTTTTTTTTTTTTTTTTTTTTTGTCGTGGGGTTTGAACTCTGGGCCTGGGTGCTGTCCCTCAGTTTGTCAGCTCCAGGCTAGTGCTCTACCACTTGAGCCACAGCACACTTCCAGTTTTCTGGTGGTTAATTGGAGATAAGAGTCTTATGCACTTTCCTGCCTGGGCTGGCTTTGAACCACAACCTCAGATCTCAGCCTCCTGAGTAGTTAGGATTACAGCGTGAGCCACCAATGCCTGGCAGGGGAATTCTTCTTTAGGAGACACAAAAATTTTTATTTAGGAAAAATACTCCCTTCAATGGTTATTAATTAGGTAATGAATCTTACTTAGTAATTTACTTATACTTCTTTGTGTAGACTAATTAGAAACTCACAAGCGAACTATCTCATTCTGAATGGAAGGTAAGAAATTAATACTTCATTCTACTTTAAAAATTGAGATTTTTGCCAAGCTATCATGGCTCACACCTATAAAACTAGCTACTCAGGAGGCTGAGATCTGAGGATCATGGTTCAAAGCCAGCCTGGGCAGAAAAGCCTGTGAGACTTTTTTTTTTTTTTTTGGTCTATTCTTGGATTTGTACTCTTTATCTGGATTTTTTTTTTTCTGTCAGTCGTGGGGCTTGAACTCGGCCTGGGCACTGTCTCTTAGCTCAAGACTAGCCCTCTACCACTTGAGCCACACAGTGCCACTTCTGGCTTTTTCTGCTTATGTGGTGCTGAGGAATCAAACCCAGGGCCTCATGCATGTGAGGCAAACACTCTACCACTGAGCCACCTCCCCAGCCCCTGTGAGACTCTTATCTCCAGTTAATAACACATATACAAAAAAGCTGAAGTGGTGCTCTGGCTCAAGTGGTAGAGCGCTAGCTTTGAACAAAAAGGAGCCTAGGGACAGTACTGAGTTTAAGCACAGGCCCAGAAAAAAAACAACTGAGATTTCCCCCCCACCCCCACCCCATTGGGTATTGGTCCATGCCTGTGATCTTAAGCTACTCAGGAACCCGAGATCAAGAGGATAGTAGTTCAAGGTCAGTCTGGGTAAAATGTGCATGAGAGCTCATCTCAAAAAGCTGGACTTGGTGTACACACCTGTCATCCCAGCTACACGGGAGGTATCAATTTCAAGATCGTGGTCCAAGCTGGATAGGGCATAAAGCGAGACCCTATTTGAAAAATAACAAAAACAAAAAGGGCTGGAGGCATGGCTCAAGTGATACATCACCCTGCTGGCAAGTGCAAGGCCCTTAGTTCACACCCAGTACCACTAAAAATAGTAAATAAACAAAATAAAATAGAGCTTTCCCTCATTATGAATGAGTTATTCCTACAATGGACTACTGTTGTGCTGATGCTAAAACAAGTTAATGGTATGGACACATAGGAAACAAATCAAGCTATAATACTAATAATGAAATATATTAAACATAGTTTAAACATTAAGCAGCAAAATTTCCCATATTAAATAATTTGAATTTGTCATTTGAGAATAGAGGCCAATACCACTAGTATTGAGGAGGATTTAGGACAAAGGACGGCCTCACATAAAATAACACAGATGACAAAGAAGAGACGCCACACAATATTTAATACTGCTACTGTTTTCAATCCAAATCAAGTCAGTGACTCTATCCTGACCTAAAAATACATGCAAAGCTTCTGAAAAAAATACCAATGATCAGGTCTCATCTCAAATTAAATGAGGGTCAAATTAAATGAGATTTTTCAAAATTCAGCATGAGATTTCTAGCTTCATGCCGCTCAGTCAACTTTTGTTCCAGAAGGCAGATGTCATGAAGCAAAGCCATCATGCTATTCAAGGGCTGATTGGCTTTGACATCTGAGCACAGCTTCTGCATTTTCCTGCTTCTGACTAGGAGTCTATTTAGTTTACTTCAAATAGATAAGCAGCATTAAATTAAATACATATCACTGGTTCCATTTCTTTGCCTGGGGATAGGAAACTCAAGAGGTCAGAAAACTAAAATTACTAACTTCTACTTGCTATTATTGTCATAAGCAATAAGAAATAATCTTTTGAAAGGGCAGGGTGAGCTACTATCCCAAAATAAAAACAAACTAGATTTCAAAACCCAGCAGAGCTCAGTATCTTTTGTTTACTAACTTAAAGCTTTGCTTTAGAAGGCCTCCTGGCTCCCTGCCCAAATGCATCACTGACCAAGCCCCCCTGGGGATGTTGCTCTTTAGTTGCAGCTCTTTAGTTGCTCATATCCAACTCTAAGGGTCCTCTTAATAGTCACCACTGAAGAGTCTGAAATCCCACCCACTGCATTAATAGCACATTTACTAGTTTGACTCTAGATAACTGCATTTCTGTAACTATGTGTCTGTCATATTTTCCCTTCTGTCATGGTCCATTTGTCCATCTATTTTCCAACTCCGATAACCAGCAGCAACTTTTATCTTGGCCATGACTATAGTGGGAAGAGATGCAATTAATGGCATGTGCTACATAGGCACAGCTACATAGGTCATGCAAAGCCTCTGCTGGCTCCCCAGCCTTTCCTGTAATTGTGCCATCACCTTCCAGCTACTTCCTTCAAACTTTATCAGTCTCTTTGAATAGATGGCTTTTATAAGTGAACTCGTGGAATTGCCTGATTTGTAAACTCATCATCTCTACCCTTTCTTCCCTCTCTAACATTTCATCTTTTGTCAATAATCATCCTCAACTGGATGGAGATGACAACATCCTCCTGCACCCCTGTGCTAGATGACCTATGCTAAAGATCATCTTCGACAAGCCTCGCCTTCAAACACATTGCATCTTACTGTTTTAATGACAACTTCTAAATCCTTGCAAATCACTTTCCTTTATATTATGCAGCCTTATAGATCCAACTATTCAAGACTATGTTTTTTGGAAGCATCCAACTGTTCTATCTTATGCTTTTTTTTTTTTTTTTTTTTTTTGGTCAGTCATGGGGCTTGAACTCTGGGCCTGGACACTGACCCTCAGCTCTTCAGCTCAAGATGAGCACTCTATCACTTGAGCCACTTCTGGATTTTTGGTGTTTAATTGGAGAAAAGAATTTCAGGAACTTTTCTGCTCAGGCTGGCTTTGAACCTCGATCCTCAAATCTCAGCCTCCTGAGTAGTTAGGATTACAGGCATGAGCCACCAGCGCCTGGCTCTTATACAACTTTTCCAGGACTTAAACAGAAGAATTATTATATAGAGGCTTATTACCATTATTTATTAAATATTTAAGATATCAAATACATTCTAATTATTTATTTTTTTTGTCAGTTGTGGGGCTTGAACTCTGGGCTTGGGCGCTGTCCCTGCACTCTTCAGCTCAAGGCGAGTGCTTGAGCCACAGCACCACTTCTGGTTTTCTAGTGGTTTATTGGAGATAAGAGTCTCATGGAGTTCCTGCCTGGGCTGGCTTTGATCCTCAGATCTCAGCCTCCTGAATAGCTAGGATTACAGGTGTGAGCCACCGGTGCCTGGCTACATTCTAATTCTTTTGTTCAAACTTTTTTCTTTAGCCTGAAAGATAAATACTATATAGTATCTGGCATATGATATATTTTAAATTAATTTTAGTTCTCTTAACTCCTGGGTTAATCTATTTTCTCAAATATCTTTAGTTTTGGTCTGGTTTGGCTTTTGTTTGGTTTTAGTTATAACCTGAATTCTCTTCAAATGTACTTTAGTCAAGCAATAATAGACAACTAAATCACCTCTAATGAACATCTGAGTGAGAATGTTTATCTACCCATATCACTGGAAATAGCTAATTACCACAAACTTACATAGATACCAATGTTAATTTAGCATTTAATAAGGCACTTTTTTTCAGGGTTTGAACTCAGGGCCTCACACTTGCTAAGCAGCAGCTCATAAAAACAATGTAATCTAGATCTATACTTATCTATGTGTCTCATAGTTTCTGCCATCTAAATGTGTGAACAGTGCTAAAGTGTATGTGCATATATACATATAATACACACATTTATATATATATAGTCACACAATTTCTGCCATCTAGATGTTTACAATCTAATTACCAAAATAAAAGATACACATACGACTATTGAGAAACAATGCAAAGCAACAATGCAGACTTCCTGTTTTTAGTTCATGCCTTAGGTGATCTGTCCCATCCTACTGATTTGTAGTGCCAAAACACTGCATTCTAGATGGTAATCCACTTGCTTTTCCTGTCTGAGAATCCTCCATGATTTAAGCATGTGCAACCTCATGCCCTATGACTTTTACACAAATGAAATTTCTCCCATACACAAAGTCTTTTTTCTCAGAAAAATGTGTTTTTAACAGAAAATGCATATCTTCTTGAGTTTCCCTTTTCTTTGCCTCTTTACCAAATTCAATTTCTAACATATGGTCTCTTTAAGTTTATGGTCTAGGGCCTCTTTCATCAAACATTCCCTTGCTACCTCAGTCCATGGAACTCTCTTAACTTCCCTCCTCTTAACTTCTGTGGTATACATCTACAACATCCGTATTTGGCACTTAGCATATACTCTTGTATTTTTTTTTTTGGCAATGCTGTCCCTCAGCTCTTCAGCTCAAGGCTAGCACTGTTGAGCCACAGCGCCACTTCCGGCTTTTTCTGCTTATGTGGTGCTGAGGAATCAAACCCAGGGCCTCATGCATGCAAGGCAAGCACCCTACCACTGAGCCACCTTCCCAGCCCCCTTGTCTTGTATTTTTTTTTTTTTTGGGTCCGGTCGTGGGGCCTGAACTCTGGGCCCAGGGGCTGTCCCTCAGCTCTTCAGCTCAAGGCAGTGCTCTACCACTTGAGCCACAGCACCACTTCCGGCTTTTTTTTCTTTTTGCTTATGTGGTGCTGGGGAATCGAACTCAGGGCCTCATGCATGCAAGGCAAGCACTCTACCACTGAGCCACCTTCCCAGCCCCTGTCTTGTATTTTTATATATTTCTTGTGTGTGTATCTGAAGGTACATTATGGCTTTACTTATCTTATAGCTCTGACATCTAGCATAAAGATTTGCAGAGTAGATATTCTATAATTGTTTGTAAATGTATTAAGGAAGAAGGTATATACTCCTAAGTCAGGTTAGAAAACATCCATTCTAGTGAGGAGACACACTTTGAATTTGTTATCTAAAACCTTTAACCCTTTCTTTTTACAATCTGTGAGAGCTTCTCAGCATAAATTCAGGTTACTCTTTCATTCCAAGCCTCAACACTCCCAGTTCCAGAAGACAAAGCCCAATACTCACAGTGAACTTTATTTGGATTTGTCTGTTTCCGACGGGACATGTTTCCTTGATCTGAGAGCTCTGGCTTTTCCCAGTTTCACGGCTGGATATAATGCTACCTCCTTGCAAGGTGCTAACCTACAATACAAAAGGATATTGCAAGCACATGTCATTTTTCTCAGAAACTATAAAAAATTGAGAGCATATATAAAACTCGCCATTTGTAAATAATTAAAAGAAAGGAGAGAAGGAAGGAAAGATTAAAGTTAGTTTCCAGCACAATGGAGATTAAGGAGCTTCTTTAGAGGAGTTCAGAGAATTCTATTCTAATTCTGTCTTTGTAGTTCAGAATATTGTTAAATGATTATGTTCAAGGTGAAAAGATAGACCGAGAAGAAAAATTAAGGTGATCAAGGTTAGAAGTACTGTGGGCTGAAAGCATTAATCTTTAATGACTGTAGAAGGAAGCAGAAGGAAGCCAGAGTTCGGCAGCTCATGTGTCACATTCCCACTGAAGGCAAGCCCTGCAGGCTGCACCAATGGGAGCCTCTAGACATTTTCTTTTAAGAAGTTATCTCACCTAGGGGAAATAAAAAAAATCACATTCTTATGAAGTAGGAAATGTCTCCAAACCCTTAGGCAGCTAGGTGTTGGGACTCATGCCTATAATCTCTAACTACTCAGGAGGCTGAGATTCCAGGATTGTGGTTCAAAGCCAGCCTAGGGAGGAAAGTGAGACTCATCTCCCCAAAGACAGAAGTGGAGCTCTGGCTCGTGTGCTCAACTTCATGCACAAAAGCTCAGGGACAGTGCCCATGCCCTGATTCAAGTCTGAGGACCAGCAAAACACAAACATAAAATCCTTAAATGAACATAAAATCCTTTAAATGAACACAGCACAGGAAATAAAACGTCTATTTAGTCATGCAGACACGGTGCCAGCTACCATGGATGACAGAGCATTAGAGTAAATCAAACTTCCAAAGGTGAAGATGCACTCTCACCAGAAGAGTCAGACAACATCCACATGTTGTTAAGTAGTCATTTAGTCCCTTAATGTGGAACATTAACCTGGTCCTACTGTGTTCTGGAGAGGTGGTTGAAATTGGCCTCTTCTCAATCTTGCCTCTGTATTATAAAATGACCAGTGCGAGCAACAAACACAAAAGCTCCCTATACAAAAAGAGCAACAGAGAAATGCATCTACCTCCTAATATAGATGACAGATACTTAAGCCTGAAGGTTCTTTTAAATACAAGAAAGATTAGTCCAGCCAGAAACAATGTTAGAGAATCTGAATTGGATTAGTAGCAGAAATTGTGGCATTTTCTTTGACAGACAGAAGACTAGAGGTGTGGTTCATCAGCAGAGCAACTTTCCTAGGATGAGTAAAGCAAGGGGCTCAATTCCCAGTGCCACAGGAGAAAATAAAATCCAGAGTGAATACACAGATATAAATGAAAAAATTCTATTTTCTACCAGACAGGAACATGGATTTAGTCACTCAAGTTTTCTTTCAGTTCCTACTGTCTCAAATTGTACTGTTATATACAAATATAAAATTCAATTTATTGTTTTAAGAGGAATTGTAAGAGGCTGCTACTAGCTGTACTTTGCATGCCAGTTAATGAAGACTCATCTCCTGTTAATGCCAACTAACTCCTCTAAGTAGCTAGTAAGGTCCTCAAACCAGTAATCAGATCCTGCCTCCCTTACCAAAAGAAGAAAGAAACCGCAAATGGCAAAGACAGGCCTCCACAGGAAGTGGCAAAGGAAGCAGCTTTCAGGCAGTCTTCTATCATATCTGCATATCAAACACAGTTCTTTTTCAGACCTTTAATTAAAAAAAGAATTAAAAAAAACTCCAAATATACACAGTAAAAAAAAACAATTTAAATTATTTAAAGTGTAGTCCACTAATAGAAAATACAAACGATATGCTTTCTCTAAGTTTGTTGTTTGTTTGTGTACACCATTCTCCCCTCCCCGCGTTTGAGACAAGATTATGCCTTGTTGTCCAGGCTGGTCTCAAACTCCAAGACTCAAGCAATCCTCCAACTTCTGCTTCCTAAGTAGCAGGAATTATAGGTGTGTACCACCATAACCATCTTAGTCTATCTAATCAACTAGTTAGTTATTAATGGCAGCAGTGAATGAGTATGTCACTTCAGATCTTTTCCTATTATGTCTATGGAATCACGAAGAGGACAGATGAATAGATTGTTAATTTTTTTTGAAATTCACCTTATATAAAGGAAAAATGGAATCTTGACTATTCTATTTTCTTTTCCTCAAGATTTGAAATGGAAACTGAGATCAAGGTAAGGAAGTTAACTTCTGAAGGATTGCCAAATAACTGGAGCCCAACTCTTCCCCAGACAACAGTTCCATCTTGAAGCTACATGGCAGGCAAAGACAGAGATGAGCATCTGCATATTTAAATCGGCTGTGTCCACTGCCTCTTACAATCCCCCTAGTGGTCCAATAGGGAACTGAAGAAATGGTACCCAGGGGACTTCACACCTGAGGGATCAAGGAAAAAAGAAGCAAACGCCCTCCTCTTCCTCCCGCAAAACAAAACAGGACAATGATTAAAAACACTTCCATCCTCTCCCAAAACAAGTCTGTGGGTCGTGGACTTTTGGACATAAGTGGGGAAATAAATGGCACTGGCTGGACACAACCTTAGAGCTTAGACAACTTAGATCGGCAGTGAAAGCTAACCAGAACCATAGACATGACCTGATAGGTCCCTCGGTCAGTTTTACTTTGAGCCCAAATGTGACACTGAACTACAAATGTCACTGGACAGCGGCTGGGTCAGCATCATCCCAAAGGAAATTGGAATAAGAAGAAAGGTAAAGGGAGGTTCGGGCCCACAAGGGGTTTTCTCTTAAAGGGAAGGCCGTTTGGGAGGACGCGGTCTCCCTTTATCACGGCCTCCGCTCTCCCACAGGTTGTTAGGTTGCAGCGTCCAGCCACCCCAGACAGTAACAAGAAAAGCAGAACAGAACAGAACAAAAACGACGCACAGCAAAACAAAAACCAAAGGCGGATGCGAGGCCAGCCCCAAGAAAACAGGGTGCAGTCCCACCTCCAACTCTGGTGCGGTTCCCACGGAGCGCAGTAATCTCGTCCGAACCCGAGCGAGCGATCGCGACCTGCCAAGGAGAGGCCAAGCGTCTGGCACGCAGCTCGGGCTCCGGCGCCCGGCGCCGCGGCCCGGGCGGGGCGGCGTCTGTCTACGCCGCTAGGTGTTTCCCGGGCACGAGCGCAGGTAGCGCCGGGGCGCGAGCCGGGGCCGCGGTCACAGACTCGGGGGAGAGCGAAAGGGAGCAGGTCTTCCGCGGGGCCGACACGCGGGGGCCGGGGCCCCGCGGCCGGTCTCCCCCGCGCCGCCTGTCAGACGCGGGCCCCGCGCCGGCCCAGGCCGCGCCCCGCGCCCCACACCGCCCCGGGCCGCCCCCGCCTCCTCCCCCGGCGCCCACAGACAAAAGGGCCTCCAGCCTGTGACCCCGGTCGGGCCGCGCAGCGTCTGCATCCCCGGCGCGGCCGCGGAGGAACGACGGGGAAGGGGCCTCTTTACCCGGCGCCACGGCGCCCCGCCGCGCTCCGGTCTCCGGGCCCCGCCTCCGGACAGACGGACCGCCGGACAATGGGCCCCCAGCTGCAGCTTCGGGCCGGCTGGGCGGGGGCTCTCCCGTACCAGACCCAGCGGGCTGAGGGCCGCTCTGGGCCGAGTGCCTGAAGGGGAGCCGGCGGGCGGCGCTGCAGACAGACAAAGCCAACCGCAGACAGACGGACGGAGGGGGATAAAGATGGCGACGCGGCCGCGAGAGCGCGCGGCTCGCGCACCCGCGGTGAGTGGGGCGCGTGCACGGGCCTCACCTCTTCCACTCCCCCCTTCCTCCCCCGGCCCCGGTCCCCTTCCCCGCTCCCCAGGCGCGAGCCGGCGCGGCGGGCGGGGCTGAGAGGGGCCTGGGGGGCGGGGCCTGAGGGGTTATCCAATCACGGGCGTCCCTGGGGGTCCTCGCCGGCATCCTCGCGCCCCCGAGACCGCCGGGCCTCGCACCCTCCTCGGCTTCCCCGGGCGTCCTCGGTCCCCTCCGCGTCTCCGAGCCCTCCGGGGCGTAGGAACTCCAACTGGACTCCCAGCTCCGGCCCCGTTTCCTAGCCCACCACGGGGCTCAGCCGCAAAACCCACCGCCCGACCCCAGCTCCGCCGCCGCCCCGTCTCCACCCCGCGAACCCCAGCCCTTCGCTCGCGGACCGCTGGGTCCTGCAGCCGCGCGGCCTCGGCGAGGGCCCGCGGCAGCTGTCCGAGCCTCCTCGGGAAAAGGCCTCGCGCTCGTGTTTCTCCGACACGAGGGTCCGTGATAGAGGCCACCGACCCCGGGCCGGCTGCCGCGATCGGGAGCGGGCGCACTCACTGCCCTCGTCCCGGCCCTGTGCGTGCCCACTTGCTCCCCCGCGTCCTCCGCTTCTGCCTTCCTTCCCAGCGGAGAAGTGGGGACAGACCTCTCCTTAGAAGAGCTCAGCTTTGGTAACCAGCTCCGCACTGTGACTTTGGACAAGTCACTGCCCTAACTTGTCAAATAGAGACCGTCGTCATTCGGCCTCTGCTTTCATGGAGCTGTGCTAAAATGAATTTCTAACGGCAGTATGCAAACATATTTTATAATTACTGGCTACACAAAGGCGGAACTAGTAAAAATGCTAACACTTGCTGATAAAAATGGCACATCCTAACATTTGCCTAAAGCATTCTTGCAAATTGCCCTGCCCACAAATTTCCAGTGAGATGATGCATGTCATTGTCTACATCTTGTTTAGTATTAAAAGATGTTGGTCTTCCACATTGCTGTAGTAAATGTATCTATCTATACAGAATGGGATATTTAGATAGGAATTGCTTAACGTTAGCAAACATTAAAAATTTTATTATTATAAAGGTAATGTGCAGAGGGATTACAGTTACATAAGTCAGGTAAAGAGTGCATTTCTTTTTTTTTTTTTTTTTGGACAATGTCACCCACCAGTGGAACATTTTAATTCATTAAAATATCCAACTTTTACATAGCCAGACAGTGAAAACATTTTCACTGAATCTGTAAGCATTTAGAATATTTTGGGCAAGAATATATGCCGATTTGACTACATAGTTCAGTGGTAGAGTTCTTGCTTAGCATCTGTGAGAGTATGAATTCAATTCCCAATGAAATTAAGTTAGTAGTTAAAAATAAAACAATATAAAGTCTTTTTGTCCCTTTCTCCTTTTTTTAACAGTGTGTAAGTACTACTTTACTTTTACTGCCGTAGTCAGCAAACTTTTCCTGCAAAGGGCAACCTATGTTTACTGCCCCATATACACTCCTGTCTTCCCAACCTTTAAGAATGTAAAAGGCATACTTAGCTGGAGAGCTATTCAAAAACATATCTGACAGGCTTGGTCTGCAGGTATGTTACTGAGAGACTCTTATTTTACAGGTTCAAAAGTTTTATCAGCTTTAAGTTACAGCCACTAGTTATGATTTATGTAGAAAAGAATAGATGGCTAGTTAACCATAGTAATGTGGTAGGTCCTGTCCTAGCATCAAATAAAATTTCCAGGTGAAACTGTCATTTTGTTTTTGTGTTTATTTATTTATTTTTGTTGGTCATGGGGCCTGAACTCTGGGCCTGGGCTCTGTTCCTCACCTCTTCAGCTCAAGGCTTGAGCCACAGCACCACTGCCAGCTTTTTCCTGCTTATGTGGTGCTGAGGAACGGAACCCAGGGCCTGATGCTTGCCAGACAAGTCTACCACTGAGCCACCTTCCCAGCCCTGATTGTTTAATTTCTGAATGAAACCACCTTTTCAAGCTAAAAACAGAGCTGTGGCTTCTCCTTCCCTACCTCCAGATAGTGTCTGAGTCACTGGCTGGTTATGCTACATCTCATAGTTGAAATATTATGAGATCTACGTAATTAAACAAGTATATTTTTTTTTACAAAACTCAGGACATTGGTGATGAATGCAGAATCCAAAGAATTCGTGAATAGGAACTACTTTTCTAAATAAATTATATCACTACACTGGGGCTTGATGACATATTTAGTGGTGTAAATGGATAGTTCCTCTTTGAAAGGTGATTTGGCAGTATCTATTAATTTTTTTAAATGTACCTATCCTTTGACTCAGTTCTTATTTCTGCTTAACACTGCCCCCCCTTTTTTTTTTGCTTTATTTTTCAGATAAGTTCTCCTGTTTTTTGACTGGGGCAGCCTGGACAGTAATCCAACTACTTACCCTTCCTACATAGCTGATTACTAGCAGCTTTGTACTAGCATGTCCCCTCCCCCCCTTTTTTTTGAGATGGGGTTTCACTAATGTTTTTCCTGGGCTGGCTTCTAACTTATCTCTGTCTTCAAGTAGCTAGGATTACAGGTGGCTTAATTTTTATTTTTCAGGTTATTTGCATCATTAAGAAGGCAAAAGAGTGGTATGAACATACTGTTCGTAAGACATGCAATGGTCCTAATATTGAAAGGCATGCATATGCAGAGTACAGTACAATAGTAGCTACCATCTGATTAAAACTTATCAAGTTTTTTTGCTGCTATTTTACCCCTACAATATCATTTCTTTAAGAAAAAAAAAAGGGAATTTTCTTTCAAGATAACAATTTTTAGGATATTTGGAATCTAGTCCATAATCTAATTTCCCCAATTATATCAACGTCTTCCACATTTGGTTTTTTTTTTTTTTGGTCAGCCGTGGGGCTTGAACTCTGGGCCTGGGCGCTGTCCCTCAGCTCTTCAGCTCAAGGCGAGCGCTCTACCACTTGAGCTACACAGCCACTTCTGGTTTTCTGGTGGTTTATTGGAGATAGGAGTCTCACGGTCTCTCCTGCCCGGGCTGGCTTTGAACCGCGATCCTCAGATCTCAGCCTCCTGAGTAGCTAGGATTACAGGCGTGAGCCACCAGCGCCCGGCCCACATTTGGTTTTTAAATCGTATGTAAACGAGGTCCCCACTCATTACATTAGTCGGCTGTGTCTTAGATCTTTAAATCAGCCCAGTCTGCCTTGCAGACTTGTTACAGGAATGACTTCTCTCTTTCTCCCTGCCTCCCCCAATGTGTATGTATTTACTAGGGAAAAGCCCATACTTTTTTTTTGGGGGGGAGGGTGGGTCTTGGGGCTTGAACTCTGGGCCTGGGCGCTGTCCCTCAGCTTTCAGCTGAAGGTGAGTGCTCTACCACTTGAGCCACAGTGCCACTTCCAGTTTTCTGGTGGTTAATTGGAGATAAGAATCTCAAGGACTTTCCTGCCCAAGCTGGCTTTGAACCAGGATCCTCAGATCTTAGCCTCTTGAGTAGCTAGGATTACAGGTGTGAGCCACAACCTCTGGCTAAATATCATATATTTTGAGTTCCTGGAACCCAGTTCTGTATGGAAATGCTGCATATGGTTATGAACATGGTGCTTTTTGCCCCTTGTCAGTGGCTCACACTTGTAATCATCCTGAGAGGCTGAGATCTGAGGATTGCGGTTGGAAGGGGAAGGAAAGTCTGTGAGACTCTGACCTTCAAGTAACCACTAAAAAGCCCCAAGTGGAGCTGTGGCCCAAGTGGGAGAGTGCCAGACTTGATAAAAAAAAATGTTAGGGACACTCCCTTATGACCCAGTCATACCACTTCTAGGCATCTACCCTGAACAACAGGAACCAATATACAAGGACACGTGCACCTCCATGTTTACTGCAGCACTGTTCACAATAGCTAGGATATGGAAACAACCCAGATGCCCCACCACAGATGAATGGATCAAAAAATTGTGGTATCTATACACAATGGAATATTATGCAGCCATTAGAAATGACAAAATAATGGCATTTGCATGGAAATGGATGGAGCTAGAAGGAATCATGTTGAGCGAGGTAAGCCAAGAGCAAAGAGACAAACGGTACATGGTCTCCCTGATAAGTGGATGCTAAATCCAAAATGTTAGCTGATAAGACAAAATTAACAGGACTTAAGAAACAAAGAACTCCCACTCATCTGGTCAAACCACTACTAAATATCCCCATGCTGCTGATCACATGTATGGTGTATATGTGTACACCGTTATGTTATAGACTGTGATAGACAATTTGCTCCAGGAAAGTTAGAATGAACTTGTGACTTTAAATAAGCATCATTATTCCACAATACTGTGAAATTTGGGGAATTATGTAATCACTTAACCACAATTAAAAAAAAAAAAGAACCTCGGGGAAGGTAGGGAGGGAAGGGATGGTAGGGGGAAAACAATGGAGGGGGTAACAATGCTCAATAGGAAGTGTACTCATTACCTTGCTCACCTCACTGTAACCCTCTGTATAGTATCTTTACAATAAAAAATTAAAAAAAAATGTCAGGGACAGCTCCTAGCCCAGAATTTAAGCCTCAGGACCTGCACAAAAGACAAAACAAAAAAGACAGTACGTCCCAATTCATGTTAACTCCTCAGGGTTCATGCCTAGCTCCTTACAACAACGAAGCGAACCCAATTTTGGCCTCCACAGAGGCAGCCTCGACACCAGGGGGCAGGATCATCACCTCCTTCTGAACAGTCGAGGGCTCAGGCAGCCCCTAGACCGAGAACATGGGCTTGACATGAAAAAAGGTATTCAAAGGAAAAAGTTGGCTAAATTCAACGGCAAAGGGAAATCGCGGAAAGTCTGACTTCCGAAAGGTCACCGGGCTTGGCTTACAACGCGGGGGGGGGGGGGGTCGAGGAGGGGTCAGCAGCGACCGCAGTTGGTAACCGAGAGACGGAGGGTAAACAGAGGCAAGCTGCCCGAGAGGGAACGAAACCCGCCGCCACGCCGCACGGGGCAGAAACCGGGACGCGGAGAAAAGCCGTCCCGGGCCGGCGCAGAGGCGAGCAAATCTCAGCGAGGAACCCTGGGCGTCGCCAGCAGCTCTGGGGCCGGTTTTTCTAGGAGCTGCAGCAGTCTGGGGCTGGGGCTCGGAGCACCGACTAGCACAACCGGCACCGCCTCCCTCACCAAGCCCAGGGCGAACTCCAGGGCGCGCCCCAGCAGGTGATTCAAATCCCGCGTGACCCCTGCACAAACACCCCCCGACGTCAAATCCCGCGCCTCCGCCGCGGGAAGTAGTCCCTGGCTGCGCTGGCTCCAGAGGAAGCCTAAGGCCCGAGACGCTACGACCTCGGCGAGTGGGTTCCGGCAGCGGCGAGCCTGCAGCCAATCCCTGAAGAGAAGGGCGTGTCTAGCTCCGCCTCCGCTTGGATCCCTCCGCCCGGGCTTGCTGTGCTGAGGCCGAGGGAGTCGCCATTTTGGATGCTCAGTGGCCCGTCTGAAGTCGCTTTTCCCGTTTTTACGTCTGGATTCAGCTAGGTGAGTGTGGCATTTTCAGTCTCAGGGGTCTCTGTCTCCTCTTGCTCTGCGCCTTGGACTTTAGCAGTCCCTAGACAGCTGTAGGGCCCGCGGTTCCAGTGGCTCTCGGAATGTCAACGCGGGGAGGAAGGGAAGACTCCGGGAAGTGGGGTCAGGCCGGAGGTCGGGCCTGGCGGGCCGCGGGGTGGGGGGCGGCCGGGGCGGGGCGCGCGCGGCGGGGCGGCCAGCTGCTCGGACGCCGCTTGGTCTCGGACACCGCCGTTACCAAACTTTGCCGTCGTCTTCCCGGCCCCCAGGCATCTTCCCGGGGGCGGAAACGTGGCGGCGCGGGCTCGGGGCGCCGCCCCCGCCGCGCTCCCCTCGGGCCCAGCACGCTGGGGGTGACCGGTGTCCCCGTGGCCGTTAGAGGCTTCGGGGCCCGGACGCCTCAGGCCGCGGGCCCCTCCGCACACCCCCCTGCGGCGTGCCGAGCCCGCGAGCCGGGGCTTTGTTTCCTCTCTTTGTGGTCGGTGTCTGCGCTGCCTTTTCCGGGTGCGGGAGGTGGGTGCGCCCCGGGAAGGCAGTCGCGCGCCCGGCGCGCCGTGGGAGAAGCGCCCGAGGCCCCGCCGCCGTCCCCTGCCCCGCCACGGCAGGGCTAAGCAGCCCTTGTGGAGGATTGCAAGGTGTGTGTGTGTGTGTGTTTTTTTTCCCCCACCTAGACTACTACTACTGCTACGTCTCTTCTTTTTTTAAAATGATTTTTAAAGTAATTGTACAAAGGGGTTTTCATCAAGTCAGCTTCCGAGGTACGTTGCTTCTTGGTATTTTTAACTTTTGAATTTCAGAAAACTTGGAACGGACCTAAGAGCACCAGCATTCCCTCCTTATTTAGTTTGAGAAAGGCGATGAACTCAAATCCAGTCTTGTTTCAACTATACTTTTTTTTTTTTTTGTCTTTTCTTTTTTGGTACTGGGGATCGAACCCAGGACGTTGCACTTGCTAGGCAAGCGCTTTGCCACTGAGCTACATCCCAGCCCTCAACTATACTTTTTATGGTATTTTTCTTTCAACATTATACACACCAACATCTTCCCCTTCCCACCCAGCCTTTTGACTATTGTACTCAAACCATTAGTTCATGGGGGATTTTTTTTTTTTTTTTTTACAACTTCTAGGAATTCTATTTTCTTGGATGGAAAGACTTGCTCAAATAGTTAACTAGAAGCTAAACTGAGGACCAGAGCCACACGCCTGTCATCTTAGCTACACAAGAGGCTGAGATCTGAGGACAGAGAATCCAAGCCAGCCTGGGCAGGAAAGGCTGTGAGACTTTATTTACAATTAACCATTAGAAAATCACAAGTGGAGTTGTGGCTCTGAGTGGTAGAACACTAGCCTTGAACAAAAGAGCTCAGGACAGTGTCCAGGCCATGAGTTCAAGCTCACAACCAAAAAAAAAAGATAAAAAGTAATTTGGAATTTGTGAATTGGAGGAGAGAGAGAGAGGGAGAGGGGAGGGGTGCGCGAGTGTGCACATGTCTGTGTTGGCCCTGGGGCTTGAACTCATGGCTTGGGCTAGCCCTGAACCACTTGAGCCACAGCTCCACATCCAATTTTTTGGCAGTTAATGGGAGATCAGACACTCATAGATATTCCTGCCAGGCCTGGCTTCCATCTTGATCCTTAGATCTCAGCCTCCTAAGTAGAATTACAGGCATGAACCACCATTACAAAGCAGTAATAACATTTTAAAATCACCCAGTTTTTTAGAAGTCGTCAGGTGGACCATGTCCCTCAGCTCCTCAGTTCAAGGCTAGCACTCTACCACTTCAGCCACAGCACCACTTCCTGTTTTCTGGTGATTTATTGGAGATGAGTTTCATGAACTTTCCTTCCTGGGCTGGCTTTGAACCATGATCCTCCGATCTCAGCCTCCTGAGTAGCTAGGATTACAGGCGTGAGCCACTGGTACCCAGCAGCTTTTTAGATCTTAACACTTTTTAAAATGGCATTACCATTTTCTCTAAATTATATTACATCTCTGTCTCTTCCTGTATTTCTGACTTCTACAGGATCTGCAGCTTAAGGATCCTTGACTACTGTCTACTTGATAGAATCAAGTTCCAGTGATAGGTAGTATGGATTTTTTTTTTTTTTTTTTGTCCTTTGGTTTGAACTCAGGGCCTTGCACTTACTTGCTAGGCAGGTACTGCTGAGCCATCCTCCAGCAGTGTTCCTTCACTGGGTGATTTTGAGAGAGGGTCTTGCTTCCTGCCTGATAGAACACCTTGTCTTCAGTCCTCATATATTTGTGCTTCCCACCATAGCTGGGATGACAGGTGGGCACCACCAAGCCCAGCTCTTTCTGCTGAGATGCAGTTTCATGGACATTTTTTTGTTCAGGCTGGCTTGGAACTATGATCATTCTAATCTTCATCTCCCTGTGTAGGTAAGATGATGTGTGCACACCACCATGCCAGCTTCTGACTGAGAAGAAGTCTCAGATATCTATCCAGGCTGGTCTTTGTGCCGTGATCCTCCCAGTCTCAGCCTCCCAAATGTTTGTAATTACAAGTCTGAGCCACTTGTACCTCGGTAACATGTAGTGTGTTTTGATTTTAAAGTAAAAGTAGAAAACAAAGTGTAGTCTAAATTGTTTTACAGACATGAAAAGTAGTCTGTTTTAGCATTATTATTATATAAATGTCAGAAATCTGGGGAAATAAAATAGGTAGTGGGATATTAGGCAGCCATTCAAGTGAAGTTTTTACAGTTTGATGCAATGTGGTGAGAGGACTTGCTAAGGCGCATGATCAGCGAGTGTAGCCTTAAAAATACATCCGAAGAAAACCCCTGGTAAGGAGAAGTAAATTCAATAGGTTATTTTTTTAATTATTATTTTATTTGTTTATTTTTGTCGGTGGTGGGGCATGAACTCTGGGCCCTGGGTGCTGTCTCTGAGCTCTTCAAATTTTTTTTTTTTTTTTTTTTTTGGGTCCGGTCATGGGGCCTGAACTGTGGGCCTGGGCGCTGTCCCTCAGCTCTTCAGCTCAAGGCTAGCACTCTACCACTTGAGCCACAGCACCATTTCCGGCTTTTTTCTTTTTTTTTTGGTCGGTCGTGGGGCTTGAACTCTGGGCGTGGGAGCTGTCCCTCAGCTCTTCAGCTCAAGGCGAGCGCTCTACCACTTGAGCTACAGCGCCACTTCCGGTTTTCTGGTGGTTTATTGGAGATAGGAGTCTCACGGTCTCTCCTGCCCGGGCTGGCTTTGAACCGCGATCCTCAGATCTCAGCCTCCTGAGTAGCTAGGATTACAGGCATGAGCCACCAGCGCCTGGCTTATTTCCGGCTTTTTTCTTTTTGCTTATGTGGTGCTGAGGAATCGAACCCAGGGCCTCGGGCATGCAAGGCAAGCGCTCTACCACTGAGCCACCTTCCCAGCCCTCCCTGAGCTCTTCAGGCTAGCACTCTACCACTTGAGCCACAGCACCACTTCCAGTTTTCTGGTGATTAATTGGAAATGAGTCTTAAAGACTTTCCTACCCAGGCTGTCTTTAAACCGTGATCATCAGATCTCAGCCCCCTGAGTAGCTCAGCGTGAGCCACTGGTGCCTGGCTTTATTAGTTTTTTAGTGCCAGTCCTGGGGCTTGAACTCAGCTTGGGCTGTTTCCCTGAGCTTCTTTTAATATGCTCAAGGCTAGAGCTCTACCATTGAGCCACAAATCCACTACTGGCTTTTCGGTAATTTAGTGGAGGTAAGAGTCTCAGAGACCTATTACCTGTCCTGGCTGCCTTTGAACCTGGCTTTGAAATGTGATCCTTGGATCTTAGCCTTCTGAGTAGCTAGGATTACAGGCGTGAGCCATCAGTGCCTGGCTTTTTTTTTTTTTTTTTGGTAGTGTGTTCATATTTTGAGAAGCTAGTTAATACAAAGATGCTTCATAATTTATGCTCATGCATTCCAGTATTTATGACTGCTCCCAGGAATTGTCAGTAGTTTTTTTTTTTTTTGGGTCCAGTTGTGGGGCCTGAACTCTGGGCCTGGGCACTGTCCCTCAGCTCTTCAGCTCAAGGCTAGCGCTCCACCACTTGAGTCACAGCGCCACTTCCGGCTTTTTTTCTTTTTGCTTATATGGTGCTGAGGAATCGAACCCAGGGCCTCAGGCTTGCAAGGCAAGCGCTCTACCACTGAGCCACCTTCCCAGCCCCAATTGTCAGTAGTTTTTGAATTCTGAAGTCTATACTTCCTTACAAATTACATATCATGCTATCCATTTTGCAAATATCTCTTCTACTGAATTTTCAATCTTGTTTGGCTTGGTCAGTAGAGATTTTATTATAATCTATAGTGAAAATACAGTTAATTTCCCGTTACACTGCACATTAACTGCTTTTCAAGGGATTTAACTATATTTTACGAAAATGCATCCTAGTTCCATAGTGTGCATATTTCTACTGCCATGTTGCATTTCTCAACTGCAACACTGTAGTTACACTTAAGTCTGCTCACACCATTTAATTTATAAGAAGTGCTAGAGGAATGGAGAGAGGAAGGGCAATGAATACAGTGATATTCAATGACACATCTGAAAATGTAACCACATAACTTAAGGGTGTGGGTGTAGTTGGGAAAGATGAGGGAGAATGGCAGTGACATTGCTTAAGATGTGTTGTATTCATAACCGATCTGTTGAATTGAAACCCCTTTGTAAAAGTACTTAAAGATAGTAATAGGGCTGGAAATGTGGGGTAGTGGTAGATTGCATGCCTAGCATGCATGAAGCCCTGGGTTCAATGCCTCGGTATCACATAAACAAAAAATATTTTAAAAAAAAGTAATAATAATAGAGAAGTGTTAGTGTGACTTTCCTGTCCCAGCTGGCTTTGAGCCGTGATCCTCAGATCTCAGCCTTCTGCGTAGCTAGGATTACAAGCCTTGGCCACTAGCACTCAGCTTTTAATCTTGGTCTGTTTATACTATTAATATTTATTGGTGTAGTTACTGAATGTTTGAATGTAGAGCTACCGATTTATTATTTATTTTGTTCTATTTTCATTACTGTTGCTGCTGTCCTGCCTTTTGGGTTAATCACTTTTTAGTATTCCAGTTTAAAATCTGGTATGTGGGGGCTGGGAAGGTGGCTCAGTGGTAGAGCGCTTGCCTTGCATGCCTGAGGCCCTGGGTTCGATTCCTCAGCACCACATAAGCAAAAAGAAAAAAGCCGGGAGAGGCGCTGTGGCTCAAGTGGTAGAGCGCTAGCCTTGAGCTGAAGAGCTGAGGGACAGCGCCCAGGCCCAGAGTTCAGGCTCCACAACCGGACCCAAAAAAAAAAAAAATAAATAAAATAAAATAAAATCTGGTATGTGTGTGTGTTGGTGGTACTGGGTATTCAAGGCCTTGACGGTCTTTTCCGATGTGATTTGAAGTATTACAGTCTTTGCTGAAATCAAGGATTTCCTTTCCAGCTTCTCAAAGCAAGAGTTCCTTTTGATGTCTTTTCTGTCTGTGCTCCTGCTCAGTTCTGGGTTATGTGGCTTTGCATTCATTCTAGGGAGCAACAGAGGCAAGAAAGGTGGTTAACTCACTGAAGGTTTATTGGTACTTCAAATTCTTGGTGTGCTTCTGTTTTCTTTTATTCACTTTTTCCAGTCTTGAAATAGCTGCTACATGAATTCTGTTCAAGTTTTATATAGCTTATTTCAGTGAGAGAGATTCTGAGCCTAGAATCCTAATCCCTCCCTCCCCACTTTTGGCTACTGTTTTACCCATGTTATTTACTGCCATTAAGTTATTTTTTTTTTCTTCTTTTTTCCCCCAGCCATGTGGCTTGAACTCAGGGCTTGGGTGTTATCCCTGAGCTCTTCTGCTCAAGGCTAGAACTCTATCACTTTTGAGACAGAGCTCCACGTCCAGTTTTCTGGTGGTTAACTGGAGATAAGAGTCTCATGGACTTTGCTTCCCCAGGCTGGTTTTGAATTGGGATCCCCAGACCTCAGCCTCCAAATAGCTAGGATTACAAATGTGAGCCACCAGTACTCAGCCCATTAAATTCTTATACCTATGTGTTTTGGTTCTGTGCACAAACTTCTTTGATGGAGTATATGTGCTGAAGTAGGATTCCTGAGTCTTAAGGTATATGTAGTTTACCATAAAGCATATATTTCATTAAATACTGCTAAATTGATGTCTAAAATGAACAAAGACAAATATTTATCTTGGCCATATTTGTTTTTCTTTCCAATTCTGAAGGACAATCCTAGGACTGTGGAATATGCTTGGCAAAGGCTGTCATATGCTGTAATTCTGCTTGTACTTACAGCTCAGATTTGATTAGTTGGGTAGTTAAAGGTGGTTTTTTTTTTTTTTTTTTTTTTTTGGTGTTGGTCCTGGGGCTTAAACTCAGGACCTAGGCACTTTCCCTGAGCTTCCACTTGAGCCATAGCTCCACTTGTGGGCTTTTTGAGTAGCTTATTGAAGATAGGAGTCTCAGGGACTTTTCCTGCCTAGCTTTGGCCTTGAACTTTGATCCTCAAATGTCAGCCTCTTGAGTAGGATTACAGGTGTGAGCCACCCATGCTGGGCTACAGGTGGTTTTTTTTTTTTTCCTTTTTTTTTTTTTTTTTTTTTGTAGCTGGTGGGGTTTGAACTCTTCCTCTCAAGGCTAGCACTGTACCACTTTGAGCCACTGCGTCATTTCTGGGTTTTTTGTTAATTGGAGATAAGAATTTCATGCACCTAGCACGAGTGGCTTACACATGTAATCCTAGCTACTCAGGAGGCTGGGAGGCTGAGATCTGAGGATCATGGTTCAGAGTAAGCTCAGGCAGAAAAGTTCATGAAATTCTTTGGGTTTTTTTTTTTTGGTTGGTTGTAGGGCTTGAACTCGACCTGGGCGCTGTCCCTCAGCTCTTCGGCTCAAGGCGAGCATTCTACCACTTGAGCCAGAGTACCACTTCTGGTTTTCTGGTGGTTAATTGGAAATAAGAGTCAAGGACTTTCCTGCCTGGGCTGGCTTTGAACTGTATCCTTAGGTCTCAGCCTCCTGAGTAGTGAGGATAACAGGCATGATCCACCAGTGCCTGGCTCCATGAAATTCTTATTTCCAATTAGCTACCCAAAAACTGGGAACAGAGTTGTGACTCCAGTGTTAAGAGTACTAGCTTTGAGTGAAAAGGCTGAGAGGCAGTCAAGCCCTGTGACTGACCAAAAAAAGTATTTCATGGATTTTCCTGTTGTGGCTGGCTTCTTTTTTTTTTTTTTTTTTTTTTTGGGGGTCCGGTTGTGGGTCCTGAGCTCTGGGACTGGGCGCTGTCCCTCAGCTCTTCAGCTCAAGGCTAGCACTCTACCACTTGAGCCACAGCGCCACTTCCGGCTTTTTTTCTTTTTGGCTTATGTGGTGCTGAGGAATCGAACCCAGGGCCTCAGGCATGCAAGACAAGCCCTCTACCGCTGAGCCACCTTCCCAGCCCCTGTGGCTGGCTTTTGAACCATGAACTTCAGATCTCAGCCTCCTGAGTAGCTAGTATTACAGGCATGAACCACCAGCTTCTTGCTAACGGCTAGTTTTTGTTAATACTTCTCTTAGAGATGTTAATTTAGATTTGCACATTTGATTTATCCATGTAAGCTAGAGTTATTGTCTACTAAAATTTTGCATGGTCTGTATAGGACTCATGATGGACTCATAGTCAAGAGTACTTTTTTCTCTTATTCTGTGTTTTCTTATTTAAAAACTCATTATTGCCAGTTGCTCACTGTAGCTACTCAGGAGGCAGAGATCTGAGAATCACAGTTCAAAGCTAGATCAGGCAGGAAAGTCCTGAGATTCTTATCTCCAATTAACTAACAGAAAACCGGAGGTGGCACTGTGGCTCAAGTGGTAGAGCGCTAGCCTTGAGCAAAAGAAGCTCAGGGACAGCGCCCAGACCCAGAGTTCAAACCTCACGACCGAACCAAAAAAAAAAATGAGACTAAAGAATCTAAAAAAGTTTTTTACCCAATATATGTCAATACAATTTTTGAAAGTATTCACCAATATAGAAATGCATGAGAAAATACTAATGATGCTAACTCTCCAGAGTTTATTCTTCAGAACATTCAGTACATTTTTTCCCCCTAGTTCTGGGGCTTGAACTATCTGGGTGCTGTCCCTGAGCTTTTGTGCTCAAGGCTAATGCTCTACTATTTGAACCACAGCTCCAGGTTTGACTTCTTTTATTTAACTGGAGATGATGAGAGTCTCATGGACTTTCCTGCCTGGGCTGGCTTGAAAGTGGGATTCTCAACTCAGTCCTCAGCTCTCAGTCTCCTGAGTAGCTAACTTTTTCCTAGTTAATTGGAGGTAAGAATCTCTAGGATTTATCTGCTTGTATTGGCTTCTGTCCTTGATACTCAGAAGTCAGCCTCCTGATTAGCAAGGTTTTTTTTTTTAAGTGAGATTTCAAAGGAGTTTCTCAGTTTCTTAAGAGAGAGAGTGTGTGCGCGCGCGCGCGCGTGTGCTTGCTTGTGTGTGCGTGTGTATGTGTGCCTGCGTGCGCACAAGCGCTCAGCCCAGTACTGGGGCTTAAACTCAGTCTTTTAGCTTTTTTGCTGGTTATTTTGGAGATGGAGATTTGCTGACTTTCTTGTCCTGGCCAGCTTAAAATCTCAGTCCTGGGGCTGGGAAGGTGGCTCAGTGGTAGAGCACTTGCCTTGCATGCATGAGGCCCTGGGTTCGATTCCTCAGCACCACATAAGCAAAAAGAAAAAAGTCGGAAGTGGCGCTGTGGCTCAAGTGGTAGAGCTCTAGCCTTGAGCTGAAGAGCTGAGGGACAGCGCCCAGGCCCAGAGTTCAGGCCCCACACTGGACCCCCCCCCCCAAAAAAAAAAATAAAATCTCAGTCCTCCAGATCTCAGCTCCTGAATAGTTAGGATTATAAGCTTGAGCCACTGAGGCCCAGTGGCCTAGCCACTTTGATGGGCCTAGCTTTTGTTTCGATATTACATCTTCTGAAGTTTGAGGCCAGAAAAAATGAGAAATTGAAATGACAATATCTTGAGTATAATACACAGAGGTCAGTGTGCAGTTGTATACTCTAACATCTTAGAGTAGATGGGTTGTTTTTGGTTTTTTTTTTTTTGCCGGGAATGGGGCCTGAGCTCTGGGCCTGGGCGCTGTCCCTCAGCTCTTCAGCTCAAGGCTAGCACTCTATCACTCGAGCCAGAGTGACACTTCTGGCTTTTTTGGCTTATGTGGTGCTGAGGAATCGAATCCAGGGCTTCATGCATGCAAGGCAAGCATTCTACCACTGAGCCACCTTTCCAGCCATAGATGGGTTGTTTTGTTTACCTTAACTGCTGTGAAACACTTGGCAAATAACGCTCTGCACTAGACTTCTGTAGTACCCCCCCCCCCCCGCAACTTTTCTTCCTCTTTTATACTCTGTGTAGGGGAGTAGATGTTAATATTCTGTGGTACTGGGTACTTGCTTTTATCCCAAAGGCTGAACCAGTACTATTTGAGGAATTAAGGATAGCTTTGGTGGGGCTGGAAAGGTGGCTCAGTGGTGGAGTGCTTGCCTTGCATGCATGAGGCCCTGGGTTCGATGCCTAAACACCACATAAGCAGAAAATGCCGGAAGTGACTCTGTGGCTCAAGTGGTAGAATGCTAGCTTTGAGCTGAAGAGCTGAGGGACAGCGCCCAGGCCCAGAGTTCATGTCCCATGACTGGCAAAAAGAAAAAAAAAAAAGAGCTTTGGGGCCAGGTGCTGGTGGCTCTCACTTGTAATCCTAGCTACTCAGGAGGCTGAGATTTGAGGATCGAGGTTCAAAGCCAGCCTGGGCAGAAAAGTTCCTGAGATTCTTATTTCTAATTAACCACCAGAAAAACGGAAGTGGTGCTGTGACTCAAGTGGTAGAGTGCTCGCCTTGAGCTGAAGAGCTCAGGGATAGTCTCCAGGCCCAGGCACTCCAGGACTGTCAAGAAGAAAAAAGAAAAAAAGAATAGCTTTGGATTTAGCCCTAACTTTAATCTTTTTTCATTGTTAAGCCTTGCTGAGATTGCTGAGAAGCTGGAGGAGCTCTTGCTCCCTCGTAGGGTTTTTTTTTGTTGTTGTTGTTTGCTTGTTTTGTCGGTTGTGGGGCTTGAATTCTGGGCCTGGAGACTGTCCCTGAGCTCTTCAGCTTAAGACAAGCATTCTACCATTTGAGCCACAGCGCCACTTCCAGTTTTCTGGTGGTTAATTGGGGTAAGAGTCTCTTGAACGTTCCTTCCTGGACTAGTTTTGAACTGTATCCTTAGTTCTCAGCCTCCTGAGTAGCTAGGATTACAGGCGTGAGCACCAGCGCCCGGCTCCCTTGTGTTTTTGTCATACGCCTCCTATGACAATACCAAAATACCCATTTCATCCATCACAATCCTTACAGATTTCAAGTCCAGATTTCAAATGCCACCGCTAATTGCCCCCAGTGTAAGCTGTAGGAGATCCTTGTCTGAACTATGGTGGTAGCCTTCTCACTGGTTCACCTGCTTTCAGTATTATCTTTCTCTGATAAGTTTTCTAGAAAACAACTTTGGCTTATTATGTTAAATAATCTCCTCTTGTGGTGTTAGGTCCTGGATTAAGTTTGACTCAAAATAGTGTGTTGCTTCTTTTTTTAGGAGGAACAGCACAGCATGCTGGGCTCTGGATTTAAAGCTGAGCGTTTACGAGTCAATCTGAGATTAGTCATAAATCGTCTTAAACTATTGGAGAAGAAAAAAAGTGAGTAGTGTATGATTGCTTTATCTTTTCTTTCCACGAATACTTCCCCAGGTACCAATATCTCAAGCTCAGTTACATTTCTGCTCCCTCTTTTTTTTTTTGTAGTCCTGGGGATTGAACCTAGGGCTAGGGCTTCATGCACATTAGGCAAGTACTTTATTGAGTTATGTTCCCGCCTAGAATTTCTGCCTTTTCTGGCTAGGCTGAGTCTCTTTGTTAAAGAGGAAAGGACCCAGTCTATTCATATGTATGCATTTGTGGATACAGACAGCTGTGTATCAAATACTGAGAAAAAAATTTACATCTGTGTTCAACACATTATTTCTTAAACAATAACAACTAGTAACACCTATTTAGCATTTAGTATGAAATCTAGAGGTGATTTTAAAGTGTAGAGAAGGATGTTGTAGAAGATTTAGAAGAGATTAACGGGAAATGGAAATAGGTTAACTGGAAATACGGTGCCATTTTAGTGAGGGACAGAACCTCTTCTGAGTTTGGTATCCCTAGGGTGTTCTGAAACGAATCCTTTTTTCTGTCTTCTTAATGTGCTGGCCAGGTCAGCCTATACTGTGTTCTTATGTACACAGTGCAGCAAATGCCAGAGTAGTTGAGGCTGGAGAAGATTAGCTCCAGGATTAATGTGAGCTAGGATATAGAAAGATCCAGGTTCTGTTGGGGTACAAGACCCAGTTGACTACTGCTGTGTAACTGGGCTTTGTGCATTAGCGGAACTGGCTCAGAAAGCAAGGAAGGAGATTGCTGATTACCTGGCTGCTGGGAAGGACGAGCGAGCTCGGATCCGTGTGGAGCACATTATCCGGGAGGACTACCTGGTGGAGGCCATGGAGATCCTAGAGCTGTACTGTGACCTGCTGCTGGCCCGGTTTGGCCTCATCCAGTCCATGAAGTAAGATTACCTCTGGGAGTTGAGACTGGAGTAACTGTACATGTAGACGTAGGGTGCTAGGCACCACGGGGCATTTCACACTCCCTGGTCTTTTTTCTATCAGCTATTTGAAGATGTCTTTTCAGAAAAGGATCTGAAATTTAAAAGTCTACCTTTCAGTCTGGATGCAGCTATTTACCAACTTTGATAGACTCATTACTTAATTCCCCCCCAAGTAGGATAACAACAAAATGGCTAGAAGTCCAGAGTTAAGAATATTTATGAAATAGTTTTACTTTTTTGGTGGTAGTAGAGTTTGAACTCAGGGCCTCACATTTGATATGTGGGCCCTCTACTACTTTAGCCACACCACTCTCAGTCCTAACAAGTATATGACAGAAAAGCTAGGGTTTTGGCCAGGTGGTGATGGCTCACTCCTAGCTATTCAGGAGGCTCAGATCTGAAAGTTGCGGTTTGAAGCCAGCTTGGGCAGAAAAGACCCCATGAGACTCTTATCTCAATTAACCACTCAAAAACCAGAAGTGGTGCTGTGGCTTGAGTGAGAGAGTGCTAGCCTTGAGCACGAAGAGGCTTAGGGACAACACCCAGGCCCTGAGTTCAAGCCCCATAATCAACACAAAGAAAAATGAAAAGCTAGGATTTTGTTGGCCTATGTGAAAGAATTAATTTAATTAATTAAATACATTTATTATTAATAAACAATACATTTAATTAAAGAATTAATTAAATTTAATTAACTTTATCCTTGATTAGGGAGCTAGATCCTGGTCTATATGAATCTGTGTCTACACTGATCTGGGCTGCTCCTCGGCTTCAGTCCGAAGTGGCTGAGTTGAAAATAGTAAGTACAACCAGTTTCAGTGATGTCTGTAGTTTCTTCATGTTGTTAGGAAGGTTGGTTAGTGTAAGTCACTTGTGGTTATTTGACTAAGTATTTTGTACCCTTCTTCAGCTGTTTTTAAAATACACAAATTCTTTACTCATTTCCAGATCTTTGTATCATAGGGAAGAACTTTTCTGCCAGTCCTGGGGCTTGAATTCAGGGCCTAGGCACTGTTCCTGAGCTGCTTTTGCTCAAGGCTAGCGGTCTACCACTTGAGCCATGGCGCCACTTCTGCCTTTTTCTGTTTATATGGTACTGAGGAATCGAACCCAGGGCTTCATGTGTGCTAGGCAGAGCACTACCACTGAGCCACATTCCTAGCCCAAGAAAAACATGTTTTAAGAAGCCAACTTTCTATGTACTTCTAGATGTATTTTTGAGATGGGTCATTATTTATTAACCTTATACAAGTAGAAATTTTTTCTTTGGCTAGCACTGGAGCCACAGCTCCACATCGAGCTTCTTGGTAGTTTATTGGAGATGAGAATCTCAGGACTTTCCAGCCTGGGCTGGCTTCATACCATAATTCTCAGATCTCAGCCTTGTGAGTTGCTAGGATTACAGGCATGAATCACTGGCGCCCAGCTAGAGTGTCACTTTTTGCCTGTGCTGGCCTAGACCAAGATCCTATTTAATGCTTCCTACTGTTGCTGGGATGACAATGTTAAGCTTTTTCTGTCATGATTGGGTCTCGTGAACTTTCTTGCCAGAGCTTGCCTGGAACTACTCTTTCCTGATTTCAGCCTTTGTTTAGCTGACAGGTGTTTACTACCATGTCCATCTGTTAGTTAAGATAGGGGTCTCACAAGCTTTTTGGCATGGGCTAACCTTAAACTGTTGATTCACCAGTTGCCACTTCCTAAGGTGATAGGCCACTCCTAAGGTGGTAGGCAACCTTACAGGTGCATGGCCCATATTTCTTGTACTCTTTCCTTGGGCTCTGCACTCAAGGCTCATTGATTGCATTTTAGGCTTGCATATTGGCCATGTTCTTTTCACAGAAGGCCTCTGTACATGTTTTCTTTTTGGTCGGTCGTGGGGCTTGAACTCGGCCTGGGCGCTTTCCCTGTGCTCTTCAGCTCAAGGTGAGCGCTCTACCGCTTGAGCCACAGCGCCATGTCCGGTTTTCTAGTGTTTTATTGGAGAGAAGAGTCTCATGGAGTTTCCTGCACAGATCTCAGCCTCATGAGTAGCTAGGATTACAGGCATGAGCCACCAGTGCCTGGCCATGTTTTCTTTTTATGGAATGCACTTTAGTGTTCAGTTGATCTCTAATTATCTTTGTGTGTGTATACACACACACGTGTGCACACATGCACGCACGCACACCTGTTCTTGGGCTTAAACTCGGGGTCTGGGCTCTGTCCCTGAGTTGTTTTTGGTAAAGGTTAGCACTTTTATCACTTGAGCTACAGCTCCACTTCTGGGTTTTTTGGTGCTTAATTGGAGTTAAAAGTCTTGCTGACTTTCTTGCATGGACAGGCTTCAAGCTGTCATCCTCAGATCTCAGCCTCCTGAATAGCTAGGACTACAGGAGTAAGTTACTGGTGCCCAACTTAATCATCCTTTTTATCTTGGCAAAGCACTGTTCCCTTCAGGCAGCCACGACTAGCTTTTCTGATCAGGATTCTTCTGTTACAAGTTGGTAATAGTATAGCATATGTCCCCATTGGAGCACTTGGTGCATTTGTATTTGCATCTTGATGTTGATTTTGTGCAAAATTCTGGTGGTGCATATCATAATGGTTATAAATAAAATGTGGTATTTGGCTGTCTCTTACTGATTAAAAGAACTCATAGACTTGGAAACCCTGTAATAGAACCAGGTTTACTTTTTTTTTTGTCAGTCATGGGGCCTGAACTTTAGGCCTGGGCACTGTCCCTCAGCTCTTCAGCTCAAGGCAGCTACCACTTGAGCCACAGAGCCACTTCTGGCTTTTTCTGCTTATATGGTACTGAGAAATCGAACCCAGGGCTTCATGCATACGAGGCAAGCATTCTACCACTGAGCCACCTTCTCGGCCCCCAGGTTTACTATTGAAAGGAAGAAATGTAAAACAGTTCACGGGAAGGGTTTGGGTTATTTACTGTTCTTTTTTTCACTGTAGGTTGCTGATCAGCTCTGTGCCAAGTATAGCAAAGAATATGGCAAGCTATGTAGGACCAACCAGATCGGAACTGTGAATGACAGGGTAATGTACATATTTGCTGGATGTGAATCAGCGTGATTATTGCTGTGGTGACTTGTTGGCTTAGTTATTGATAGTTACACATTTCATAGCGAGGATGAGGAAGAGGCCTGTTAGGCTGGCAGTTCCTTTCCTGTGCCCAACCCTTCCACTTGTGACTCTTGAGTAGCTAGGATTATAGGTATGAGCCACCAGTGCCTGGCTGAAACTTTCTTAATGACCTATAAGATAAGAACTAAGTTAAAAAATGAGAAAAGATTAAGCTTGCTGTATGATGCTTTTTTTTTTTTTTTTTTTTTTCTGGCTGTGGAGCTTGAACTCTAGGCCTGGGTGTACTGTCCCTGAGCTTCTTTTGCTCAATGCTAGTACTCTACCACTTAAGCCAGAGTGTAGCTTATTGGAGATAAGAGTGTCAGGGAATTTCCTGCTGGGGCTGGCTTTGAACTGCTATTCTCAGATCTCAGCCTCCTTGAGTAATGATTAGGATTATAGGCGAGAGCCATCAGAGCCAGCCTATAGATGCATATTAACCATGGTCTTTCATTTACAGCTAATGCACAAACTGAGTGTGGAAGCCCCACCCAAAATCTTGGTGGAGAGATACCTGATTGAAATTGCCAAGAATTACAATGTGCCCTATGAACCTGACTCAGTGGTCATGGTAAGTTTATCCCAGAGCACAGAGGAAATTGAATCTCTTGGTAGAACTTTCTTTAAACAAAAATCACCATATTGTTTTTCCTAATGTGAGTTGAAGACTTTTAGTTAGTGCCTTTTGGAGAAGCCATAAATCATGCCTGTATATCTCACAAGATATTTAAGAATTGAGTTAGGTGTATGCTGGGCGTTGGTGGCTCAGGCCTATAAGCCTAGTTACTCAGGAGGCTGAGAACTGAGGATCACATTCAAAGCCAGCCTGGGCAGGAATGTGAAACTCTTATCTCCAGTTAACCACCAGAAGACCAGAAGTGAATCTGTGGATCAAGTGGTAGAGTGCTTATCTTGAGCTAAATAGCTCAGGGACAGTGCCTAGGACCAGAGTTCAAGTCCCACAACTGACCAAAAAAAAAAAAAAAAAAAGAAATTGGATTAGGTGAATAACCATAAGCACCTTGAGAATGTATAAACCTTAGTACAGATGTGTAAAATGCTTTCCCATGAAATTGCAGGTATTGAGACTCCTATGGAGAATACTCTTAAGATGTCTATTTTGTCTGCTGTGTAGAAAGCTGAGAATACAAAGATACATAAATCACTGCCCTGAGAGCCTTACAGTAGAAGGACAGTAAATAAATAGTATTCATTGGTTAAGAACAGTGGGATCTGGTAGAAGCCCCACCACAAACTCTTTAAGAGTTTGATGACTGGTAACAACACACACATAGCTGAGTATTCCCATTAGGGAGGTACTCTGCCAAATAGAGTATTGTTACTCAGCATTTTTGCTGGTGGAAGCCAGTATCCAAAGCTGGCCAAGGTAGGGTTTTTTAGCTTTTTAGATTTTTTCCCCCCTTCTTTCCATTGCGGAACACCTGTGGAGGTCCATCACAGTTCCAGAACTCCCTGGGAAATGGTCACATTGCATTGGAGCCCAGCTTTTCCCCATCTCCATCTGATTAGTTTTGCTTGCACTTCCTCTACCCGTGTAGGATGCTGAGAGCACTGCAGTAGACACTTACATGTTAATTCCCCTCTTGCTAGGCCCTTGGATGTGGGTTAATGACTTGGCATCTTTATTTTTCTTAGGCAGAAGCTCCTCCTGGGGTAGAGACAGATCTTATTGATGTTGGATTCACAGATGATGTGAAGAAAGGTGGCCCTGGAAGAGGAGGGGGTGGGTTTACGGCACCTGTTGGTGGACCTGATGGAACAGTGCCAATGCCCATGCCCATGCCCATGCCATCTCCAAATACTCCTTTCTCATATCCACTGCCAAAGGGACCAGTAAGTACATGTATAAAGTGAGTGTAAGACTCGAACTATAGGTTAACAGGAACATAGAGCAGTGAGAACATTTGGTCTTAGCCTATGTTTATCTTGTGGAACTACTACTAGAATTCAGAGAACATGGGGCTGGGAATGTGGGTTAGTGGTAGAGTGCTTGCTTAGCCTGCATGAAGCCCTGGGTTTGATTCCTCAGTACCACATAAACAGAAAAAGCTGGAAGTGGCACAGTGGCTCAAGTGGTATAGAGTGCTAGCCTTGAGCAAAAGAAGCTAAGGAACAGTGCCCAGGCCCTGAGTTCAAGCCCCAGGACTGGCCAAAAAAAAAATTCAGAAAACATCTTTGGGTTCAGCCTTATGTAATAAAGTAGAAAATGAAGAGATAGTGCTAATAGAACTTGATGTAGGCTTATCTATAGTACCTGTTGCTGTTTTGCAGTAACTTTTTCCAAAAATGAGTAAGGATCATTTATTATGAGGTTGAAAAACTGCTTTTGTTGGCAAGATGTTGGTCTTACTAGTAAGAAAGTCTGATGAGTTTTTGCTTATAACAGTGAAGCATTTGACTTAGCAAGTTGAGGAACAGCTTTTGCCTACAGCTATTTAGAAATCTGGAGTTCTTTGGGGGACCTTTCAGGCCTTTATTCTTCCTTGGGGATCTCAAGTACATACACACTCTTCTTTCTTTTCATACACAAATCTCAGAAATTGGGAGCAGTGTATCTAATGTTGCTCTTCTTCACTTGCAGTCGGATTTCGGTGGACTGCCAATGGGGACTTACCAGGCTTTTCCCAACATCCATCCACCTCAAATACCTGCAACTCCCCCATCGTATGAATCTGTAAGTGCCTGAGCCTCTTTTTAAAAGGCAACAGGAGAGTGAATCCAAGGAAGAAAGCAAAATAATGACCACAGGGAAGGCAAAGTTTTGATCAACTCAATTCCTAGTATGGGCATTGCTTCTGCTTTGGGATTTTTGTGTTGCTTCAGTCTCTTTTCCCTAGAGATGGGAAGAGATGGAACGTGGTGGTGGTGGTGATTTGGTGTTGGCATTGCCTTGCCTGCAGTAAAGCCGGTTAGGAAGGGCCTGCTGCTATCTTAGAATGTAATGGTGCCCCAATAGGGCACTTAACTAGCTACATTTTGAGTAGCTAGACACAGAATCACATGGAGTTGATACAGTTTTGGTGTTAGACTTGTTCCTCTGAATATGCTTTTTGAGACTTCTTTCCATCTGATGCTTTACTAAGAAAACAGCTATATAATTATTCATCTGGAGAGCTCTCCCCGTTCCTGAGTTGTTTTTTTTTTTTTGTCGGTCGTGGGGCTTGAACTCTGGGCCTGGGCGCTGTCCCTCAGCTCTTCAGCTCAAGGCGAGCGCTCTACCACTTGAGCTACAGCGCCACTTCCGGTTTTCTGGTGGTTTATTGGAGATAGGAGTCTCATGGTCTTTCTTGCCTGGGCTGGCTTTGAACCGCGATCCTCAGATCTCAGCCTCCTGAGTAGCTAGGATTACAGGCGTGAGCCACCAGCGCCCGGCCCTGAGTTCCTTTTTAAAAAAAAAAAATCTCTAGTTGATTTGTTCTCTTTCTGGCATCAAAGCATGACCTAGAACTGTTTCTAGAAACAAGGCCTCCCTGGGTCCTTGGTTCTTGTGGATTGAGTGATTTAGTGCTTTGTCTTGGTCTGGCCATGGTGTGTATGATAAGATAATTTTCTCTGCTTGGAAGTTTGGCATTGTTGGAAGGAGGTAGAAGAAGAAATAGGGAATAGTGGGCAGTTTCTTTGGGGAGCAGCTTAGCTTTTGGCAAGCACAGGGCTGGCACTGGTGTTGGTACTTTTTCTAGAAATGACATGGTTTTCCTCTGATAACCATCTTTTTGTTTCAGGTTGATGACATTAATGCTGATAAAAATGTCTCTTCTGCACAGATTGTTGGTGAGTAAGCAACAAAAGCACTGTAGGTTTAGTGTAAACCCTCTTGTCTTCTCATTTTCCTCCCTTAGAGACAGTTTGCATGTCTGAGGCATTCTGAGTCCTGTCCTCTCCCCAAATAGAACACTGAACTCAAGATTTCTTGCATTGGGCTGGGAAGGAGGCTCAGTGGTAAGAGTGCTTGCCTTGCATGCATGAGGCTCTGGGTTCAATTCCTCAGTACCACATAAGCAGAAAAAGCCGGAAGTGGCACTCTGGCTCAAGTGGTAGAGCGCTAGCCTTAAAACTGAAGAGCTGAGGGACAGTGCTCAGGCCCCATGACAGGAAAGAATAAAGAAAAAATTCTTGCTTTACAGCATAAATGATTTTCTCCAGTCCCTCAATCTCCTTGTGCTCTCCCACTTACAATAAGAAACTGAAAAACTAGGAGATAAATCTGAGTATGTTTTGCAACTTTCATTGTGCCTGGAAATAGAAAAATGAGAGTAAAATAGGCCTAAAGCATAAAGTAGGCTCAATGAATTTACATGTGAGGCTTTTTATTTTTTTTTACTTTTTTTTAATTGTAAAAATGCTGAACAGAGAGGTTCAGTTACATGAGCAAGGTAATGAGTACATTTCCTATTGAGCATTGTTGCCTCCTCCTTTGTTTTCCCCCTACCATCCCCCATCCCTTCCCTCCCACCTCCACAATTTACCCCCCCCCCCCCCCCCAGTGGTTGTAAAGTTTGTTTTCAACATACTGTTTTGTATAATGTGAGCCTTTTTTTTTTTACACCCCTCTACTCCTAACAGGTCAGTCCTGAGCGTCACCACGTGAGCTATGCTCCCAACATTTTTCTTTATTTTCAGATAGAGTCTCATGTTTTTTGTGTGGGCTGGTCTTCTATTTCAACTTCCTGGAATAGCTATTATTACAAGTGTGTGCTACCATGCCTGCTTGCTTTTTTAGATAATGTTGCTAATTCCCACCCTACCCCACACCCTGGGAGGCTGAGTTTTTAATTTTTGTCATGGGGTCTGGGCACTGTCCCTCAATTCTTCAGCTCAAGGCTAGTGGTCTACCACTTGAGCCACTGTGCCACTTCCGGCTTTTTCTGTTTATGTGGTGCTGAGGAATCGAACCCAGGGCCTCATGCATGCAAGGCAAACACTCTCCCACTGAGCCATCTTCCCAGCACCCTGGAGCTGATTTTAAACTGTGATTCTCCCAATCTCTACCTTCTTTGTTGCTGTGATTATAGGCATAGTGGCACATACCTAATGCTGATTTTTTTCTTGAAGCTACCAGAGCTTGAACTCGGGACCTCAAACTTGACTTGCTTTACTTTTGTCTACCACTTGAGCCATACTTCCAAGCCTTCATTTTTTGGGGGGGGGGGAGAGGGAGGGGTCTGGTCATGGCGCCTGAACTCTGGGCCTGGGCACTGTCCCTCAGCTCTTCAGCTCAAGGCTAGCGCTCTACCACTTGAGCCACAGCGCCACTTCTGGCTTTTTTCTTTTTGCTTATGTGGTGCTGAGGAATCGAACTCAGGGCCTCAGGCATGCAAGGCAAGCGCTCTACCACTGAGCCACCTTCCTAGCCCCCATTTTTTTTAAGTACTGTTTTCTTCTGCCTTTTTGTCTTTTTTTTTACCATCAAAGGAGATGGTAAGTCATTTCTCTGGTGTTTGTAACATTATGCTCTTTTCCCTCATTTCATTAGGTCCTGGAGCTAAGCCAGAAGCCTCTGCAAAGCCTCCTTCCAGACCTGTTGATAACTTTGTACTGCCAGAATTACCATCGGTGCCAGACACGCTCCCCACTGCATCTGCTGGAGCCAGCACGTCAGCATCTGAAGACATAGACTTTGACGATCTTTCCCGCAGATTTGAGGAGTTGAAGAAGAAAACATAGGCGTTTTAACCAGGTACTTGCCATGTTCCAGGAGTTGAGACTGAGCAGTTTTTCCTTGCAACAAAGAATCTCCATGAAATTCCATTTCATCTATTAACATTGAATACAACCTTCCTCAAGGCTCTCTTCCACATTCTGTGGTTTCCCAGCTCTCTGTGATATTAAGAGACCAACACCTGGAGACTCTTAAGGCCAGAGCATCTGACTCCTGGCAGCTGTGCTTGTGTCCTCTCGGAGGGATCCCAGGTTCTCTTCTGGACAGGTGCTCCCCAGGAGAGTGACAAGTCGAAGCGTTGTGGGAGAGCTGGCTGGACGGTGGAGAAGGGCACCTCAATAAAGTGTTTCAGCCTTGTGTGGAGGTTGCAGACCTGCAAACACATTTCCTGGCCCAGGGATATTGTGAGAATCGAGGTCATAAGGCATTTTCTCACTGGTATGAGTAGGAGAAAGTAATTGGTTCCTGGAAGCAGAGTCTTCCTGTTGGCGTATACACTACTCCTCCTTCAGGGCACTGTTCCACCTGGATCCAGTTGCAGAATTTATTTGGAAAAAAAGTTAAATGCTCCTCTTAGCTGGATTCTCAGGGAGCCCTCTGTGGCCTTTTGCTTTATTTTGAGTGCCACGTTTCTTTTTCTGCAGAGGGCAGTACTGTATTAACTTGCTTTCCCCCCAGCATGTTACTTGCAGAGGGAAGAGTAGGTCACATATTGGGCAGAAGCCACCGTTCAAGCATAGGGTGGGCTTCCAGCTGCCTTAATAGAAGTACTCGAGTCTCTTGGGTAGTGAGCTGGAAAGCCTACAGAAGAGGGATATGCGTTTTCATTTGAAAACTTTAAAAAACACAATTGACGTCAAAATTTTGAGTACCCACGTGGCTGTAGTTCACTGCTTTCCCCGGGTGGATGAGGCTCCTAAACGCTGTAACTTATGTGCTCCCTTCCCCCCTAGCTGAGGCCATCCTCCCCCAGAGCTGGCTTTACTTTTGTTGTGTCTCTGTACATACCTGTTTGAAGCAACCTTTCTTTAATGATTGATTTGTGTCTCATAGCTCAGTAGCTGATAATAAAGTTAAAGATCCTGTGTCCTGCTTTTTTTTCACCTATTGGTCAAATGATGTATGAATTCGGATTTTAGTAGTGTCTGTTTTAAGCACATGCTCCAGTTTGGTTCACTAGGCAGAGACAACCTTCACCTGGGGCTCGTTTAGTAATGTAGATGAGAACCATTAGAGGCTCGTTTCCATCTTTCTATTTGAACCCAGGTAGTATTTGTGAGTTTGGTTACACCTCCAGGGCAAAGTGTCCTTGTATGTCTGGTTTTAGTAAGTTGTAGAGAACTTACCTATGCCCCATTTCCTTCCCACAGCCATCCTGGTGGCCAATTGTCTGTCACTTGCTTCTTGACAGGAAAATAGCCTCGTGCTAGTCTTCCTTCAGTGTTACTCCCTTCCCAGCTGTTGCCTTAGCTCCACAAGCTACAACTTGGAGCCATGGGATTTTGATTCCTCATCAACTTAGCATTAAAATACATCTCGTTGTTGTTGGTGGTGGTTGTGGGACTAGAACTCAGTGCTTGGGCACTGTCCCTGAGCCTCTGTGCTCAAGGCTAGCACTCTACCACTTGAGCTACAGCATCACTTGCAGTATTTCAGTGGTTAATTGGAGATGAGAGTCTCATGAGGACTTTTCTGCCTAGGCTGGCTTTGAACTGCGATCCTCAGATCTCAGCCTCTTGAGTAGCTAAGATAACAGGTGTGAGCCACTGGCGCCCGGCTTCATTTTCTAACATATATTTAGATGTATATATTTAACATGCTAACTAAGATAGGAGGTAACAGGATATTTAAAAGACACTATGATGTTTAGCTGTCAAGAAATAAGACTTCAGAAAGCACTTCATGGATATGGAGGTATGGCTCAGTATGGCTCACTGTATTGTAGAGTGCCAGCCAGGGAGAGAAATGCCAGACACTGAGTTCAAGTCTTGGTCTCTTGGGTGGAAGGAAAGACACTTAAGACTTGAATCAATACCCATTGTCATGACTCTTCCTCAGCTGAGGGGTTCTGGTGCTGCGGGATTCCTAATAGATTTGAGAGCTTCTGTAGCAACATATCTGTCAGTGTAGCTTCTTTCTGAGTATTTAAGGCAAAAGAGAAAAAGTGAGATCATTGAAATTATTCCTAATACTAAAGTAAAAAAGAGATAAAGACCACCAGATGTTGGAATGTTTCTGCTACCTAATGGTTGAGGACTAACTATTGATGGCACGGTGTGGCTGTGGAATGTAATACGTTGGGAGAACTGTTGCATGACAGGGCTAGTGCTGTGCATTATGTCATAGTCTGTAACATTGCTGTTTTGGGGAGAAAGGTGACCTGAGAAAGGTCCTGTATAACCCACCCAGACTGGCCTTCAACTCTTGGTTCTCTGTCAACCTTTTTCCTTCCCCAAGTTCTGCGATTATAGGCTGTAATCTTTAAGGAGTTTTTTTCCTAGTGAGTTAAAGTAATAATTTTATAGTTACTTACCTGAAGAGACTTTCTTTCTTTTCCAAAGGCAATGAGAATGGCAGAAACAAAAAGATTGATGATCACAAATACCATTAAGATGACATTGCTGAGGATGAGGAAGGAGCCCAGGACTGGGTGTAAGTCAATAACCTGGAAGACAGGAAGACCACTTTGACTAACATTTGCGTTTCTTCCTTACAAACAAGCTGGAGAAAGTGGTGCTGTAGCTCAAGTGGTAAAGTGCTAGCCTTGAACACATAGAGGCTGAGGGACAGCGCCCAGGCCGAGTTTAAGCCCCAGGACCAGCAAAAACAAAAAACGAACAAGCGGGGATATGTTCATGAGCAAACATTGATGTCTGTTGGAAGTTAGAAAAGCAAAATACTAGAAAATAAAATTATTTTATGTGGACATAAGTTCCCAAAGAATACTAATGTAGTTTTGATTTCACAACTTGCAAAGAAGAAAACAAGTGAGTTGTAGTGGAATTGCAAATGATTCAAATCCTTTGTGAATTTTTACAATTCTGGAAAACGTATCTAAACATGGAAGCCTCAAGGGGTAGCAAATGCATATGGAAAAAATATATATGTCAGTCACGAAAGGACTGCTTTTTGCTGTCTGAGAAACTTCTAAGCACAGAAGCATTGTAATAAAAGGTCAAAGAAAACTGGCTTTTGACTAGAATGTAGCTCATTGGTAAAGCATTTGCTGTGCATGTGCAATCTCCAGTATGAGGACCAGCACCAAGAAAACTGGCTTTTCATGCTAATGCCTCTTCTCCCATTGTCTTCTATTATTTATTTTTAGCTATATTGGGGATTGAACTCAGGATCTACTTGCTAGGCACACACTATACCATTTGAGCCATGCCTCCAGCCCTGCTTTTTGCTGGTTATTTTGGAGATGGAATCTAGCAAACTTTTCTGCCCTAGCTAGCTTCAAACTGTGATCCAGATTTCAGCCTCTGGGGCAGCTTAAGATTATAGGTGTGAGCCACTGGCACATGGTCTCTCAATGTGATAAAATATGTCCAAGTACCAATGTATTAGCCACTAAAAAGTGCTTAATTATAACATCAAGGTTGACCAAATAATTTGGCTTTTTTAAATTTTTTAATTGAGGACTGACCACAGGGCATTGGATTTGCTGGGCAAGTGTTCTTCCACTGAGCTAAATTCCCAACCCCTTTATTACTTATTTATTTTTTGCCAGTCCTGGGGCTTGACTCAGTTCCTGGGCACTGTCCCTGAGCTTCTTTTGCTTAAACCTAGCACTCTACCAATTGAGCCACAGCAACAATTACAGCTTTTTCTGTGTATGTGGTACTGAGGAATTGAACCCAAGGCTTCATGCATGCTAGCCAAGCACTACCACTAAACCACATTCCCAGTCTCCCCATCCCCTTTTTTAAATTAGTACTATTTTTGTGTGTGTGTTGGTCTTAGAGCTTGAGCTCAGTGCTTTGTACTCCTGAACTTTTGTATGCAAGGCTAACACTCTACCACTTGAGCCATAGCTCCACATCTGTCTTTTTTGGTAGTTGATTGGAGTTAAGAGTCCCATAGAGCCGGGCGCTGGTGGCTCACGCCTGTAATCCTAGCTACTCAGGAGGCTGAGATCTGAGGATCGCGGTTCAAAGCCAGCCCGGGCAGGAGAGACCGTGAGACTCCTATCTCCAATAAACCACCAGAAAACCGGAAGTGGCGCTGTAGCTCAAGTGGTAGAGCGCTCGCCTTGAGCTGAAGAGCTGAGGGACAGCGCCCAGGCCCAGAGTTCAAGCCCCACGACCAACAAAAAAAAAAAAAAAAAAAAAAAAGAGTCCCATAGACTTTCTTGCCCTGGCTGACTCTGAACGTGATCCTCAGATCTCAGCCTTATGAGTAGTTAGGATTACAGGCATAAGTTGGGTTACTGGTGCCTGGCTTGGCTTTTTTCTTCTTTTTTCTTTTTTTGGTGTGTGCTGGTACTGGAATTTGAACTTAACACCTTTTACTCTCCCTCATCTTTTTTGCAAATGGGTAGCACTCTGCCACTTGAGCCACTCTCTCATTCTGTCATTTTGCTGGTTAGTTGGGGGAAAGGTATATAAGGGTGTGTATAATTGATCAAACTATATTCTTTACTATGTGGGATTCAGATCCTCTTCTGAACTAACCCCCTTGTTAGATTTGTTGTGGCAAAGAGAATTCTAATTCTAATCCTAACTACTCAGGCTGAGATCTGAAAATCAAGGTTTGGAGCCAGCCTAGGCAGGCAGATCTGTGAGATCCACGGTAGAGCCATCAGCATGCTTGCCAGTTGGTGGACAAAAGAGGCTGAGTTCAAGCCTCAGTATCAGCAGAAAGAAAAAAGAAAACAGTTCTGCAAGAAAGTAGGTTTTGTGTTTTTGTTTATTTTACCTCTTCATGGTGAGAAATTCCCATCAGGAGGCCAACAACAGTTACTGCAGAGCTGAAGAAAGTCTGGTAGTCTGCAATGCTCCATCCAAACAGCAGGTTAAACTGGACAGGAGAAGGGCCAGTCAGTGGTGCCAAGAGTATCTCTCTGTTGTCCAATATAGAACCGATACAATGGAAATTCCCTTTGGCCATTCAAATGACCACTGATGACACCATGATCTAAGTTTCATCCCCATTTTTAGAGACAATGAGTAAAGGAAGAACAGAACTAGCTCAGCCTTTCTTGCTCCATGACACCTCCAAAACTGATTGCCAGCTTGAATGGATGAGTCCACACAGTAACCCTTTTCTGAAGGAAGAGATGGGATTTCAAGACCACAGCGCTTAGGGGGAGAGATCTGCAGGTGTGAGGGGCTCACCGTCATGGCGTAGCTGCTCAGCAGGATGAGAATGACCAGCAGGAAGCCCACCACCTCATCCCAGGCTTTGCTCAGGGTGTTGCTGATGACCTTCAGCCTGGGGTTATGTAGCAGCAGATTCCATAGTTGAACAGTCGCCAACAGGACCAGGAAGCCCACGAGGTGAGTGACTGCACAGCTCACGTTGACTGCCTCATAGAAGCTGATGAACCTGTTACCAAGGAGAACTGATGGTGACTGCCACCTGCAGTGCTTGTGCTCTCAGAGTGCAGTGGCTCTGGTCCCTGCTGAGGGAGGAGATCTGCTTTACTTGTGGATTTGAGAATATCTGCAAGGGGGCATTCGATGATTGGGTCCTACTCTGAGAGGTGACCTCTAGTTGATTGCTTTCCTCTCAGTTCATCCTGAAAACATGACCAACCTCCTTTACTGTGTTGGTGGGACCTGAACCTCTCAAGAAGCGATGACTTAACCGAGTGAGCTGTGCCACCATCCTGCCAGTCTGCATTCCCTAAGATTCCAACCAGTCATTCTAATAAGCTTCATAGGGCTGAGAGTGGACTGATGGGTAAATGGAAGTGAAGGGTGTTGCACAGCAATTAGGTTTTGTTGATTATGTGTCAGCACTTGGGTCATTTGAAGACCCCTCCATAGACACAAGCAAGCTGGCACCCAGTCTTAATTCTTGTTTTGTCTTCACAGTTCTCCAAGAAAGCCTACCAGGGACTCTGCCCCAGGCAGAGTTCCTTCAGATGAGCAGCCCAGGCTGTTGGCCTCAGGCAATAACAGATACTTCTCCCCACAGAAAAGACCAGAGAAAGCCCAAAGAGGTACCAAGCATCTGCTGGTGTGGTTTGGGGTGGGGAGCACCTGGCCCTTAGGATGTATACAGCTTGTGAACTCATGTACTACACGGGAAGCCAGGCACTTCGGTTTCTCATCATAGACCTCACCAGCTGTCCATGGGCTTTCTGTGCTGATAACTGTATATGGCCAGAATGTTACAAATATCCAAATGGCTCTTGGCACAGGAGATAGCGAAGAACATCCCTATCTGGAATGAAACCCCTTTGCATTTAGAGACAGGGGCTATGCGTTGTGGACATAAATCTTTTTCATGTCTCTTCCTTTGGCTTTGTGCTTTGGACACAGTACAAATAACGGCCTTGCTCTGTGCAATGTGTATATGATTATCTTTGACAAGCACGTACCTAAGCACTACCGAAGCAGAAGAACTTTTCAACATGTCCTCTGCTAGAAATGCTCTTTTTCTCTGCTGTTGACATTAGTGTAACTTCTGTTTTAACTCAGTATTATACAGAGGTCTGGTAAGGCAGTGACTAAAGGAAGGGCAGTGTGAAAGCATACTTGCCTGTCAGAGAATCTAGACGTGAGGTAGGACTGGCCTGTGTTCCCCGCTCCCTCTTACCTCTCTGGGTCACGGCGATATTGTGCCATGTTTTTCTTATGTAGAGAAATGCGCTTCATGTCAAGTCCCAAGATGCTGAAGCTAATGACGACTATGCTCAGGTCCAGAACGTTTCCCTTTCTAGTGAAGAACCTCCACTTCTGCTGTTTAAGCCGACAGCCCTAAACACAGACACCCTGGTTACCTTTTGCTTGAACGATTAGCTGGGCTGGTCCTGAGAAGCGTTCTGACTATTAGGGGCAAAGCACATGGCATGGCAATTTCAATTTGTGCCAGACCTGCTGGGTCTGGCCTTCACTCTGCTGAAGCACTTCTCGTCACTTAGAAATGCTTCTTGCATAGCTGGGCATCAGTGTCTCATGCCTGTAATCCTAGCTACTCTGGAGGCTGAGATCCAAGGATCGTGGTTCAAAGCTAGCTGGTCACGAAAGTCCCTGAGACTCTTAGCTCCAATTAACTACCAGAAAACCGGAAGTGGCACCGTGGCTCTAGTGGTAGAGCGCCTGCCTTGAGCTGAAGAGCTGAGGGACAGTGCCCAAGCCGAGTTCAAGCATTATGACTGACCAAAAAAAAAAAATAAAAATGCTGCTTGGCCTTTAGTATAACTTCATTTGATGCAATCATTTGTTTTCTTAAAGATTATGAACCTGTTGGTTACACATAAAAACTCTCACCAGGGGCTGGGATGTAGCTCAGTGGCAGAGCGTTTGCCTAGCAAGTACAATGTTCTGGGTTCCATCCCCAGTACCAAAAAAGAAAAGACAAAAAAACCCCAAAAAACAAAAGAACTCTCACCAGGCCTGGGAATAAAAACTTTTTAGAGCAATTACATCTTAGTTCTTGCTTTTTTTTTTTTTTGTCGGTTGTGGGGCTTGAACTCTGGGCCTGGGCGCTGTCCCTCAGCTCTTCAGCTCAAGGCGAGCGCTCTACCACTTGAGCTACAGCACCATTTCCGGTTTTCTGGTGGTTTATTGGAGATAGGAGTCTCACAGTCTCTCCTGCCTGGGCTGGCTTTGAACCGCGATCCTCAGATCTCAGCCTCCTGAGTAGCTAGGATTACAGGCGTGAGCCACCAGCGCCCGGCGGTTCTTGCTTTTTTGCAGCATACTTTTTTTTTTTGGTCGGTTGGGGGGCTTGAATTCTGGGCCTGGATACTGTCCCTCAGCTCTTCAGCTCAAGGCTAGCACTCTACCACTTGAGCCATAGCACCACTTCCAGCTTTTTCTGCTTATGTGGTGCTGAGGAATTGAACCCAGGGCCTCATGCATGAAAGGCAAGCACTCTACCACTGGAGCCACAGCACCACTTCCAGCTTTTTTTTTTTTTTTTTTTTTTCTGCTTATGTGGTGCTGAGGAATCAAACCCAGGGGTTTATGCATACGAGGCAAGTGCTCTACCACTGAGCCACCTTCCTAGCCCCTACCATGCTTTCTTGATATTTCATAGGGGGTGATAAGCTAGTAGCATCCCTATAGATGTAATGAGTCTATATGTTTTGTTTGTTTTGATGATGTCCGTGTATTGAAGGAGGTACTGGTGTTTGAACTCAAGGTCTCATACTTGCCAGGCAGGTGGCTCTACCATCTGCCCTAGACTTGGGCTTTTTTTTTTTTTTTTTTTGGGTCCGGTCGTGGGGCCTGAACTCTGGGCCTGGGCACTGTCCCTCAGCTCTTCAGCTCAAGGCTAGCGCTCTACCACTTGAGTCACAGCGCCACTTCCGGCTTTTTTCTTTTTGCTTATGTGGTGCTGAGGAATCGAACCCAGGGCCTCATGCATGCAAGGCAAGCGCTCTACCACTGAGCCACCTTCCCAGCCCAACTTGGGCTTTTTTGTGTGTGTGTGTGCCACTACTGGGGCTTGACCTCAGTGCCTTGGCACTGTCCCTGAGCCTTTTCTGCTCTAGGTAGTGTTCTACCACTTGAGCCACAGCTCCACTTCAGACATTTTGGTGCTTAATTGGAGATGAGTGTCTCATGAACCTTTCCTGCCTGGGCTGGTTATGAACTGAAATCCTCAGACGTCAACCTCCAGAATAGCTGTGACTACAAGCATGAGCCACTGATTCAGACTTCTTTTTTTGGGGGGGCAGGGGTCTGGTTGTGGGGCCTGAACTCTGGGCCTGGGCGCTGTCCCTCAGCCCTTCAGCTCAAGGCTAGCGCTCTACCATTTGAGCCACAGTGCCACTTCCAGCTTTTTTCTTTATGTGGTGCTGAGGAATCGAACCCAGGGCCTCAGGCATGGGAGGCAAGCGCTCTATCACTGAGCCACCTTCCCAGCCCCTCAGACTTATTTCTTTAACCCACAAAAATTGGAAGAACTATTCTACTTGGAAAACTAGTCAACTTCTAACATTGTAGTCTTCTTGGACCAAAATACCAGCCCCAATTATAGTTAGAGTCATGGTGATTTTCTCCTGTCATGCCCACAGTTCAATTCACCTGTTTGAAGGTGTAGTAACAGACAAGAAGATAGTGGGCGACTTGGGAGGCAGTCGTCCAGGCGAAGCCCTTCTCTGATGTCTGAAGGGAAGTTAAACTCTCCATTCGTACAGAGGTAAAGAGAGTACCTGAGAGTAACAGAACAGAACAGGCTTTTTATTGGGGATAATAGTCTCACAGACTTCTGCCTAGGCTGGCTTCGAACTGCCATCCTCAGATCTCTGCTTTCTGAGTAGCCAGCAGCACCTGGCTTTTCCTTTTGTTTATTTGTACTCCTGTGCCTTTTTGTAGTGGGATCAAAAACCTTGTAAAGCCTTCAGCTTTGTTTGGAGATCAAGATAGAAGTGTCTAGTCTGATGGTTGGGGAGGGCACGGGTCCTGGTGGCATGGAACACCTGGTGCTGAACTGGGAAGACATGTTAGCACATTCTGGAGAGGAGGAGGAGGAAGTTGGATTAAGAAAGCCTTCCTAGAAAGTAGAGACGGAATGTTCTACTTTCCATACAATCTCTTAGGAAGTGCCAGGATGCTAGAAGGCAACAACAAACAAGGGGGGGAGGATGTGCATGATGGGCGTACACATAAAAAAGCTAAGTCCTCATCCTCCTACGAGTACGATAACTGAAAACTACAATTAACCTTGATGCATGTGTTCACACGTTATCATGCGTGGGGGCCACTATTGGGGCTTGGACTCAGGGCCTCTTATTCTCACTTGGCTTTTTTGTTCCAGGCTGGTGCTTTACCATTTGAGCCATACCTGCACTTCTGGCTTTTTGGTGGTTAATTGGCATTTTTCTGCCCTGGCTTGCTCTGAACTGTGATCCTCAGATCTTAGCCTCCAGAGTAGCTAGGGTTATAGGCATGAGCCACCACCACCCAGTACTATTTGACTTGTAAAATACTTACATGCAATAACTTCAGTGAACTAATACCTTTAGAAGAATTGGAACAGAGAACTCATTTTGGCCACAGGGAAGAGAGGAAAGACCTTCATACCCACATGATTGGATTCCAAAATCAGGGTCACAACACAGAACAGATTCACATTAGCATTGAAGACCACAAATTCCACGAAGAGGCCTTTGGTGCATCGGTCTAGCCAGTGCCTCTGCTCAAGGTGCTGGAGAACTCTGGGAAACAATAGAGGATGGAGCCAGCTACTTCCTCCCTTCTGTACCGCAAAGGAGAAAGTACCCTGCTGTTTCCAGTAAGAAGCCACATCCCCCAACCTAGTTTTCCTGTAAAACATTTTGTGATTATGAGTACTTGAACTTTGAACACAATTAACATGCATATAAATTAAGTAGACTACAAAAATGAGGAACTTCACATCTGTAATCCTAGCATCAGGGAGGCTGAGGTGGGCGGATCAGGAGTTTTGAGGTCTGCTTGGGCTACAGAATGAGTTCAAGGCCAACCTGGGACACAGTGAGATCCTGACTAAAGAACCTCCCTACTCTTTTTTTTTTTTTCTTTTTCATAAAAGCTTCCACACCAAGGTTTAAACATTTAGGAAAAGATATTTAGCATGTAAGTTCTGAGAATTATTTTTCTATGTCAGCTACTTTTCTATAGAACATTAAATACTCTGAACCAACAGCTATTGGGCTTTAAGAGGTAGGAGTATAAATGTCATTGGTTGTTTTTGAGTAATTTCTTGCTGTAAATTTTCTTTTTGTGGTGCTGGGGTTTGAACTTAGGGTATTACACTTACCAGGGAGGAGCTCCACCTCAGCACAGTGCTGGTAATTTTTTAAATTAAAAAAAAATTTTTTTTTGCTATTCCTGGGGCTTGAACTCTGGGCTTGGGTGCTGTCCCTGAGCTTTTTTTTTTTTTTTTTTTTTTGGTCCGGTCGTGGGGCCTGAACTCGGCCTGGGTGCTGTCTCTTAGATCTTCAGCTCAAGGCTAAGAAGCTCTACCACTTGAGCCACAGTGCCACTTCCGGCTTTCTTTTTGCTTATGTGGTGCTGGGGAATCGAACCCAGGGCCTCATGCATGCAAGGCAAGCGCTCTACCACTGAGCCACCTTCCCAGCCCTCCCTGAGCTTCTTTTGATGAAAGTGAGCACTCTACTACTTGAGCCACAGCATCACTTGCAGCTTTTTTGAGTAGTTTATTGAAGATAAGTGTCTCATGGACTTTCCTGCCCAGGCTGGCTTTGAACCGCAATCCTCAGATCTCAGCCTCCAGAGTAGCTAGGATTAAGGGCATAAGCCACTGGCGCCCGGCTTGCACTGGTCATTGTTTTTTTTTTTTTTTGGGGGGGGGGGTCCGGTCGTGGGGCCTGAACTCTGGGCCTGGGCGCTGTCCTGAGCGCTAGCTCAAGGCTAGCACTCTACCACTTGAGCCACAGCGCCACTTCCTGCACTGGTAATTTTTAAGATAAAGTCTTGCTTCCTGCTTGGATTCCTGTCTGGACATGATCCGCTTATGTTTAGTGTTGCTATAGTTGTTGGCATCACAGGCATGTGCCACTGTGTCCAGCTTTTCCCCCATTTTCTGTCCAAGCTGGCCTCCAATCACAGTCCTCTCAGCCTTCCAAGTAGCTAGGACTACAGATGTGAGCTAGCAGAAAACCACTATTAATATATTTCTCTTTCAAGATGGTATCATTTTAATTTTTGCTTTATTCATGACAAAAACTGTGACTCCATATGCTAAATCAGTTATTAGGTCTGGCACTTTTGGCATTTGTGCTTTGGGTTATTACACATCAAGGCTTACAAGGACACTGTAGGTTTTAGTATTTGAAGATTACAGCGTGTCCAAGCTAGAGTTAGTGGAGTTCAACTGCAGCTAGAATGGAAACATCTTTTTCCAGACTAAAAAGAAGGAATTCTGGAAGTCAAAACATACCTTTGAATTTGAGCAAGGACTTTGTAGACTAAAAGGTACATTTCAGAAGAAGCCTAAAATAAAAGTATCTACAAGCGTCACAGGCAGTAGAGTTAGGATTATTACAGTGGTTGCACCTACTCAAATGGGTCTTGAGTCCTGAGTGTCCTGTACACACCGAAAAAAGACAGGAGCGAGTGCTCACCTGGCTGCAGAACTAAAGTTCCTTCCGAGTCGCACAGCATACCCTCCTGAGTAGGTGGCCAATTCTCCTTGGATGGGATAGCCACCCAGTGCACGCTGATCCTGGTAATGCCAAATGCTGTCTGCTTCAGTCAGATTTGTGTCGGGGAGGCCCCAGCCAACCCCATAGTTCCCTCTGTCCTCCTGATACAGGTCAGATGACAGGACTTGTTCTTTAAGAGAGACTGGGAAGAGTGTGGCCTTAGGAATGCGAATCTGCCGGAGCAGAACATTGCCCAAAAGAAAGGAGTTCCCATCAGTAATAAACCCTAGTGAGAAAAGAGACACCAGTTTTAAAAATTGCTTCCTTAACTGAGTGCAGGCTTTTCCTGCCTGGCTCTCTTGGAACTTCAATCCTCAGATTTCAGCTTCTAGGATTACAGTGTAAACCCAGTGGCCTGCTGAAAGAACCTTCTTAGGTGAGGTGCAGAAAAATAGGCTCGTGGAGTACTCACAGAGGGACAGCGAAACTGAGGTGGCTGACTTCTCTCCAGCTTGTGGGTTTGAAAAACGAATTCTACCTTCCCTCGTTTGCCCAGAACCGCCTCCTTACCTCTGTAATTCCCATAGAGGTTCGGAAGGAGGATGTGGTTGGCCCAGGGGTAGAAGTCCTTGAGAAATTTGATTTCTGAGAAACCGTGAGAAAAACTCTTCCAGAGAGCTTGATGGAGGAAAAATCTATTAGAGTTCTTTGAAGAGTAGACCACAGTCATCAACAGGATAAGGAAGAGGGTTTGTACTAGTTTAGAAAGGAAGAGAACCATGAGTAGTTACTCCGAAATCCTCTATATATTTGTCTTCATTTTTATCTAACCCTACACTCTTGCAGATAAACAGTAAAAATCAGGGGCTGGGAAGGTGACTCAGTGGTAGAGTGCTTGCCTTGCATGCCTGAGGCCCTGGGTTCGATTCCCCAGCACCACATAAGAAAAAAGAAAAAAGCCGGAAGTGGCGCTATGGCTCAAGTGGTAGAGTGCTAGCCTTGAGCTGAAGAGCTGAGGGACAGCGCCCAGGCCCCATGACCAGACCCAAAAAACAAAACAACAACAACAAAAAAAACAGTAAAAATCAGCAATTTCATGTAGTTCAGTCTAATCATTACAAATGTAAATGTACACACACATATATATTTACATATTTTGTACCCAGAATGATTCTACCACTAATCAGAAATTATTGAAGATCCATAAAAATACTGTATTAGTTCTTGTAATTTTTTTTTTTTTTTTGTCGGCCGTGGGGCTTGAACTCTGGGCCTGGGCGCTGTCCCTCAGCTCTTCAGCTCAAGGCGAGCGCTCTACTACTTGAGCTACAGCGCCACTTTCGGTTTTCTGGTGGTTTATTGGAGATAGGAGTCTCACGGTCTCTCCTGCCCGGGCTGGCTTTGAACCGCGATCCTCAGATCTCAGCCTCCTGAGTAGCTAGGATTACAGGCGTGAGCCACCAGCGCCCGGCTTAGTTCTTGTAATTTTTAAATTTCCATTTTCTTTTTTTTTTTTGTCGGTCGTGGGGCCTGAACTCTGGGCCTGGGCGCTGTCCCTCAGCTCTTCAGCTCAAGGCTAGTGCTCTACCACTTGAGCCACTGCACCACTTCCAGCTTTTTCTGCTTATGTGGTGCTGAGGAATCAAACCCAGGACATCATGCATGCAAGGCAAGCACTATACCACTGAGCCACTCTCCCAGCCTTCCATTTTCTTTTGACTACTTGTGTTCACAAGAAGGGAAGACATGATTAAATCAGAATCTGACCCAGGGAATCCAATATTGTATTAAATAGGTTGAAGCAGTCATCTAGCACTTAATCATTTTCCATAGCATTTCCATTTTTCCTAGGAAGTAGTGGATCCTATCTGGCAAATGGAGAAGACGACCCCCTCACATGCACAGAGAAATCACTACAAGTCTGGAATCTGCTCACTTGCCATATTCCATGTAGGCTTTTTTCTTGGTGCTAGTGAACTCAGGGACTGGGTGCCATCCCTTACCATTTTTTTTTTCTTTGCCAGTCGTGGGGCCTGAACTCTGGGCCTGGGCGCTGTCCCTCAGCTCTTCAGCTCAAGGCTAGTGCTCTACCACTTGAGCCACAGTGCCACTTCTGGCTTTTTCTGCTTATGTGGTGCTGAGGAATCGAACCCAGGGCCTCATGCATGCAAGGCAAGCACTCTACCACTGAGCTACCTTCCCAGTCCCCCCTTGCCTTTTTTTCTAAGGCCAGTGCGCTACCATTTGACTCACACCTGCACTTCCAGCTTTTTGGTGGCTAATTGGAGATAACTGTCCACCCAGACTGGCTTCTTTTCCCCTCTTCTATATTTTCCATTTTATTCTCACTCCACCTTTCCCTCCAGGAGGATGTGCTGTATAGTCGGCATGAGACCACCCACTGCTCCTTACTCAACATATCACCCGTCAGCTTCAGAAGTTTCTTCTTTTTCCAGGTTCTCTTTGGGTCGTTGGTTGGCCTTGTCACCACTGGGGCTTTGTAAATGGGGTTATTCTTATCTCTCGAGCCAGACAACGATGAAGAACATTTTGCTGTCAGAATTTCAAATACAGGCCAATGAGTGTTAGGTTAAGCGGTTGTCCAGTATTTGTTGAGCGCCTATTTGAGCCTTTCCTGCTGCTTGTGAAGGATACTGAACAAAGCTATGAGCAGTACTTCTCAACTACCTATGGTAAAGGACCCAGTTTTAGAGTTTTGGATTCTGATTTATTGGAGTCCAAGACCTTTATAAAATAAAAATTAGTGATTAGAAAATGAAGTTTAACAGAAGTATATAAAATACAAACCCTGGGGCTGGGAGCTGTGGCTCTGTAGTAGAGCACTTGCCTAGGTTTGCCCTGGTTTGATTGCCACTGCTATCACCAAAAGACCAGCCACTTTTTTTTTTTTTTTGTCGGTTGTGGGGCCTGAACTCTGGGCCTGGGCGCTGTCCCTGAGCTCTTCTGCTTAAGGCGAGCATTCTACCATTTGAGCCACAGCACCACTTTGGTTTTCTGCTGGTTAATTGGAGGCAAGAGTTTCATGGACTTTTCTGCCTGGGCTGGCTTTGAACCACGATCCTCAGATCTCAGCCTCCTGAGTAGTTAGGGTTACAGGCATGAGCCACTGGTGCCTGGCTAACAAGCCACTTTTGAGACAGTGTCTTGCTATGTAGTTCAGGCTGGCATTGAACTGGCAATCCTCCTACCTCAGTCTCCCTTGTACTGGGATTGAAGGCATGGAACACTATGACTGGCTAAGGATTTTCCCCTCCTTATTTTAGTGCTGAGCATTGAACCCAGGGCCTTATGCATGCCCACCAAGCACGGTCACTGAGTTACATCCCCAGCCCTTGTTTTGAAGATCAGATATAATAGGCATAGAAATAAATACTCTGCTAAGTTCCTATGAAAGTTTCTTTTTTTTTTTTTGGGGGGGGTCCGGTCGTGGGGTCTGAACTCTGGGCCTGGGCGCTGTCCCTCAGCTCTTCAGCTCAAGGCTAGCACTCTACCACTTAAGCCACAGCGCCACTTCCGGCTTTTTTCTTCTTATGTGGTGCTGAGGAATGGAACCCAGGGCCTCATGCATGCAAGGCAAGTGCTCTACCACTGAGCCACCTTCCCAGCCCCCTATGAAAGTTTCTAAGTGCTTCCTTTCAACTTCTTCCCTTGTCCTACACTGGAGAGCAGTGGTTGTCATCAGCAATACACACTAGAGAACACTACTGTCAGTATTAATATCAGATCCTGGGATGAGACTCAACATCTGCTTTTCTGAAAGTTCCAGAACACTACAGTGCTGCTAGAGTGCAGACTACTCTGAGTAGAAGAATCTAGAGACATCTAAGTCAAGAGGAAGAGACGAAAGGAAGATGGGAGAGAGAAAATAGAGTTAAGACATTAACCTTGCCAGTGTATACGAGCCAGTGGATACAAGATCACAAAAAAATAAGCAAATATCTCTAAAAAGTCAGAGGTTTGCTTTCATTGATCCCGGGCTAAGGATTGAATCCAGCAAGTACTCTATTATGAAGCTACACTCCAGCCTGACATTTGTATTGAAGGATGAGTCCCAACTCTGATGGAAAAAGGCAAGAATAAGAAAAAAAATCCCCCATATGCAGAAAACAATTCATAATGCATGGAGAAATGAACTAAGGGCAAGAAAGAAGCCTAGAGCTGGCTGTTGGCTCACACTTGTAATCCTAGCTCTTCAGGAGGCTGAGATTGGAAGATCATGGTGTAAGCCAAGATCAGCAAGAAAGTCCAGAGACTCTTTTCCCCAGTTATCTTCCAAAAAACAGAAGTCGAGCTGTGGCTCAAGTGGAGCCTGAGTGGAAAAAGCTAAGGGTCAATGCCCAGGCTCTAACTTCAAGCCCCCAGTATCTACATACACACATATGGACACACACGTGCACAAGCGCAGAGTTTCAGGTGAGATTGCTCATTTTCTCTCAGCAGTACAGCCCCTGGTCAGCCTGAGCAACAAGTGCTCACAGCTTCCCATCCACCGCAGACTGCCGCAGTGCCAGCCCTTCTTTTTCCTTCTAGTTAAGCAATGATATGACATCAACACTGCACTCATTTTTTTGCAACTGAATTTCTGGCCCCCCATTTTGCGCGTGGCTGTCCTCTGGGTGGTGTGGATGGTCTATGGCCAGTGTTGTAGAGGATGCCTCTCTCCGGCTTGGTGAGAGGATGTGGGAAGGAAAGAGAGGTTTGGGGTTTCTCTGACACCTTTAGAGAGTGGCGACACACTTGACTTAAGGGAGACAATAGAGAAGTGGATTCGTGGGGCAGACAGTTCAGTGTGACACCTGGGCACTGGAATACGGATGGTGACGCTGAGCAATAGCATCGGGGCTCAGAGGGAGAAAGACGGGGCAGGAGGGCTGGACCACAGGGAGCACTGCAGCGCTGAGGGGAGGACGCACCCAAGCTAGAGGCTAAGTGGCAACAGCTAATGACACACAAGGTCTCTGAATGGGTGAACTGGCTGGATTCCACTGTTGCAAGTTTCTCTTTAGCAACTGAGATGGTAGCTAGGATTAGGCTATTTACCCCAAAGTGCCAAGATCCTCTTGGTCTGTTGCTCCTTTTCTTTGTTAAGCCATGGCATCCTGCTCGCCAGCAGTGAGAGTAAGAAAGTGAAGACGATCACCTAGACAGGAAGGTCACAGGAGAACACCACGTGTTCCAAGGCCTTAGAACGTGATGTGGGCTAACACCACCTTTCAGTCCTGTGTTCCTTTACTTTCATGAAACACAGAATTAGCCAATCATAAACACTGTTTTATACATATGGGGATCTGAAAGGGCACTTAAGAATCTGTTAATAGTCGTATTTCTAGTCTGAGGTTCTTAAGCTGGTTGGGTAGGAAAGCTTAAACTATTAAGTGATTTGTGTGGCTTGTGTAAGTTGTACAGTAATATGTCAGTCTCTTTGGAAGATCTTCAGTAGAGTTAAGCTGGGAAAGCTGGAAGTTTAGACACCCCAAGGATAGTTCCCGACCCCTGCAAAAAAAATGTCATGTAGGGCTGGGAAGGTGGCTCAGTGGTAGAGCGCTTGCCTTGCATGCATGAGGCCCTGGGTTCGATTCCTCAGCACCACATAGGCAAAAAGAAAAAAGCCGGAAGTGGCTTAAGTGGTAGAGTGCTAGCCTTGAGCTGAAGAGCTGAGGGACAGCGCCCAGGTCCAGAGTTCAGGCCCCACGACCAGACCCCCCCCCCAAAAAAATGTCATGGAATCTTAAGAGTTAAATATGTATTAGGGAAACAAATGACCCTGCTCCAAATTGCAGAACTTCAGAGACTAGTGGGGTGATATTATTTCTTCTTTTCCCTGGGTGCTCTCTCACTTGAGCCACAGCTCTACTTCCAACATTGTGCTGGTTAATTGGAGATTAGAGTTTCATGGACTTTTCTGTCCAAGCTAAGTTCAAATTGCAATCCTCTGATCTTAGCCTTTTGAGTAGCTAGGATTACAGGCATGAGCCATTAGTGCCCAGCTTGTTCTTAAGCATTTTCTCTTCAGTCCATTCTGTCATGCATCTGTTAGTCTATCAGTTTTCGTTAGCTTACATATCCCTACCAAAGGTCACTGCATATTGATTCACTCACTGTTAAGCTGTCACATCCATTAGATGCCTTAGAGATTGATAACCCTGGAGCTCAGTTTCCCAAGCTGCCTGCAGCTAGAACGGCCCTTCCCCTCCTTTTGTACCTTTACTGGCTGGCTGATGAAGGTATCTTGGAGTGCCGACAGCATCATTGAAACAGCCCAGCTGGTGGCTTGGTCTTTGCTCAAGTCCAAGCTATAAAGGGCTGTAAAAAAAGCTGAAGCCAAGCTAGTGACACCTAGAAGGAGCCAGCAGATGGATGTCAATAACGCTGGTGGGAAAACGCAGCTGGGCCTCTTCCCTGCTTCTGGGCTCAGCATAGGGAAACTCGTTGTCTCCCTGAAGAAGAAAAGTTGAAGGAATACTGTCACATTCAAACACAGAGAGATGGTTTCGAGTTGCTGGGACAGCCTGGCGCGGGGCATTACCTGGCCGCCCCTTTCTCCATGGGTAGGACCCGGGTCTCCAGGAGTTCTTGGAGTTTTTGAAGCTGGCTGGCCGCTTCCCGGAGGTCGCAGGGCTGATGGCCCTGGGTGGTGGCCAGTGTGTCCAGGTGGGCTTCCAGCCTCCGCAGCAGTCTGTGCAGGTACCAGTGGAAATGGTACTGGGTTTCCGATGCCACTGAAAATAGATTTCAGGTTGACACATTCACGAGTAGAAGGTTTCAGCAAATCGCATTCGTTCAGGGGAAATCAAGTCCAGAATAAAGATGCTAGTGAATTTTTACAATTGTAAAGTGATTTTATTTTATATTTTGTGCCTGTACAGGACCTCACATTCTCACTTTGCTTTTTCTGCTCGTGGCTGGTGCTCTACCGCTTGAGCCACATCTCCATGTCTAGCTTTTTGAAGGTTAGAGATAAGACTTTCCTCCCTCTGGCTGGCTTTGAACAATGATCCTCAGATGTCAGCTTCCTGAGTAGCTAGGATTACAGGTGTGAGCCACCAGCTCCTGGCTCAGTTTTCAAGTTCTTAACTTTTGGTGTCAAGACTTGAAATCTCACTGAGCCTCTTCGGCAGAGCCTCCAGCATACCCAGTCTAAGGGCTCAAGATGCCTTGGTTATACTCAGAAATCCACAAATCATGTTCCTTTACCATGCTGGAGGAGAAAGTGTGGCATTTCAAGTCTTTAACAAAACACATGGGACGTGAGGATCTGATACAAAGAATGTTTTCCTTTAATGCTGTCCTCTGTCTCACTCGATACGGTCTAGAAGCCATCGAGAGGGCTCAAAGCTACCCACTCCACATTGAAAGCTTAAGGGGATGAAAATGAGCAAAGTTGCGGTGCAATTCTTGCTTATGCTGGTAGGTAAAGTGAGGAAGAGCGTACGGCATACCCGGGAGGGGAGGCAAATGGAAGTCTGGTTGCTAAAATCTACTGGATTTTACCACTTGGCCCCTGGGGTTCTGCGTGCCGGCAATAGCCCTGCTCCTCTAAATGAGAATGGATGATCCTGGATAAAAGCATCACCAGCTGGCTCATGTCATGAGGCGTCTGTAGTGGTGGCTCACAGTCGGCAAGCAGGCGCGTGTCTCTCCTGAGCAGAAATCCTACCGTTTCCTTTAGTTCCTAGCAAGGACCCGAGATGAGAAAAGTCAGTGCGTCTTATTTAGCCCAGGATGGGGGGCAGTTGCCCAGGGGGCAACTTTTTTCTTGCCAGGGGGCACGTTTTATGGAAGGAACCCCAGGGTCTCATTTTTCAGAAAGCGGTCACGTCTCGGTGGCTTCACACCTGTTTCTAGACAATGAAAAGGAATCATTTGCTCCCACATCAAACACTCTAATAGCTTCAAAGAAGCAGGTGCTGCTCCTTATCTAGCAATCGCTAGAGCACCGTGTGTGAGCGGCTGCAGAAGAGAGGAATTAGTGGAAAGATCTCCCAGAAGCCCTTTCCATGGCTTCTTTCCACTACATGGGGAAAGGAGCATAGGTTACCTGTAAAACCTGAAGCTTAGCTTACCTCCACGACCTCTGCGGATGAGTGGGGCTCCCAGGCGGCACCTGGGGGGCAGGCGGCAGGGAGGGGAGGAAGCAGGGGCAGGGCTTCTCGTGGTTGAATCCACAGGAAAAGTTGTCTAATGACCAGATGGGCGGGGAGAAGGATGACAGCAGTTTGGATGCTGATGAGCACCTCCAACCAGGTCACAGCAAATGGCCCCACTGAAAGAAACCATCCTGTCAGTCACCTTATCGTCACCACCGTGACCACTGCCACCATCACCATAGTACCATCACCACCACCGCTACTACCATCATCACCCTATCACCCAACCATTGTGATCCCCACAAAGCTCTCTTTTGTCTCAGGTTTTAACTTTTAAGAATTTATCTAGGGGGGCTGGGAATGTGGCTTAGTGGTAGAGTGTTTGCCTAGCATGCATGAAGCCCTGGGTTTGATTCTTCAGTACCACGTACACAGAAAAAGCTGACATGCTGAGTCTCAAGTGGGTGAATGCTAGCCTTGAACAAAAGCAGCTCAGGGACAGCACCCAGGCCGTGAGTTCAAGCCCATGACCGACAAAAAGAAAAAAAGAATTTAGGGTTAGAAAATGCTCATGGCAGTAAAGCTCCTAATGTGTTCCTAAGACTACTCCAAGTTTTGTTTTTGGATCAGTCATGGGCTTGAACTCTGAGCCTGGGCGCGGTCCCTGAACTCTTCAGCTTGTCTGAGTGCTCTACCACTTGAGTCACAGCACCACTTCTGGTTTTCTGGTGATTTTTATTGGAGATAAGAGTCTCATGGACTTTCCTGCCTGCGCTGCTTTGAACCACAATCCTCAGATCTCAGCCTCCTGAGTGGCCAGGATTACAGGTGTGAGCTGCCAGCACCCAGCTAACTGCATTGGTTTTGACTGAATGAGGACAGCGAGAGATTTGTTGAGGTAGAATCAGGTCAGAAGAGTGGGGAGAATGCAGATGCATACCATGATTGATTGATTGTTTTCCTCTCTCATCCATCCATGCATCCATTGATTTTTTTTTTTTTTTTTGAGACAGACAGCGTCTCCCTCCATGGCCTAGGCTGGCCTGGCACTCACTATGTGGCCCAGGCTGACTTTGTGCACTCTTGATCATCCTGCCTGAGCCTCCCCAGGGCCAAGATTACAGACAGCTGCCACCACACTCAGCTACAGTCCTAGTTCTACCTTGAAATGAAGGAGTGGGGGCCATAGTGGAAATGTTACAGACTACAGACAACACCCCAACAGACACAGCCGTACTTGGCTCGACCCTCTTGGCCGTGGGGCCTTCCATCCTCCAGAACATGACGTTAATCACCATGTCGCAGAGGAGCAGCGTCGTGCAGCAGGTGAGCCGCTGGAGTCTTGTAAATGGGTTCCAGGGATGTCGGGTTGCGACGGAGAGCCACAGATGGTCCTGGGTGAACCGTTCCACAATCGTGGAGGAGAACAGGTGTCTAAAAGGAGAAATTAAAACAAGGGGGACATGGTTTGTTATTTTGAAAACACACGAGACCAAGAGAAGTCTGTTCAGTAACAAACCATGTCTACTCTTCCATCTCTGTTCAATACCTCTGTGGAGAAGCTGTTAGATAATACTTTTTTTTTTTTTCCTTTGGTAGTACTGGGCCTGAACTCGGAGCTCTGTGCTTGCTAGGCAAGCACATAACTACCCGAGCCATGCTTCTGGTCCTATTACTTAGTTCTTTTAGGATTTTAGGATTGAAAACAGGCATAATTTATATTGTAGAGAGTTTAAAATTAAAAACTTGTTTTAGCTTTTTAAAGTTCTGACATAGGGCTGGGAAGGTGGCTCAGTGGTAGAGCGCTTGCTTTGCATGCCTGAGGCCCTGGGTTCGATTCCCCAGCACCACATAAGCAAAAAGAAAAAAAGCCGGAAGTGGCGCTGTGGCTCAAGTGGTAGAGTGCTAGCCTTGAGCTGAAGAGCTGAGGGACAGCGCCCAGGCTCAGAGTTCAGGCCCCACGACTGGACCCAAAAAACAAAACAAAACAAAATAAAGTTCTGACATATCTTTTACTCTTCGAAACAGGTAAATTCATACTTGGATCGCCTTCCCTATTCCACCTATGGGGGACTATAAATATATAAATATATGTAACTATAATATATAAAAAGAAACAGAAAGACATGAATGGGCTATGTTCCAGGGAGGGCACGCACACATCGGGCATCATGGAAGACAGACAGGACAGCAGAGAAGCAGGGAGAAAATGCCACAGAGAAAAGCAGCAGGCAGATTTTGCATAATTGAAGAAACAATAGAAAACTTCTACAATAAACAAAAACTAAAGGAATTGATGACCACCAACCGGTGCTATAGAAAATGCTTGGGTGTGGTAGCACACACCTGTAATCCCAGCTACTACAGAGATGGAAATAAGGAAGATCATAGTTCAAGGCCAACCTGGACAAAAGTGAGATTCCTATATCAACAACACCAGCAAAAAACTGCGATGTGTGCCTGTAATCATGGCTGTAAGGGACCTGTAAGTTAAAGGATCATGATCTAGACTGTTTTAGGCAAAACTACAAGCTCCAAACTGAAAAAATAACTAAAGCGAAAAGGCTAGAGGTATGGCTCAAGTTGTATAGCAAGTGTACAAAGACCTGAGCCCAAACTGCAATACTGAAAGAAAAAGTTGATTCTTATAGATGTATGCAACCATGAAAATATGGAAAAGAATATATTTCACTGAATGAGTAGATAAGCAAATGAGAAGGATCAGACTCTAGAAAACCATTAAAATGGCTGGAATTACTACACACTGTCACTATATCTCTGAAGGTTAAGAGTGTAAATGATCTAATCAAAGGTCTCAGATTAGATTATAAATGAAGGCCTGATTATCTGGGTCTGCAGTCTGCAGTGTGCTGCTAGGAGGTGCTGTGTAGCTCAGCCCCCCTTCTGCTGTAATTGAGAGCCACAGGGAGGATTGGAGACACCACTGATGCCTAACATGGCTGCTGAGACCTCTAGCACAGGGCCTGGGGCTCACATGACACCCAGGGCTCACCTGTGCCACAACTGCTGGCCAGACAGAAAAGGTCTGGCCCAAGGCATACCATAGTTAAAACATTACATATGAGGAAAAAAGAAGAACCTTGAAAGCTGCAAGAGAAGTGTCAAGTCACCCGCGATGGTAAGTCCATCAGAATAAACAGATGTCTCACTGGAACTTTACAAGCAAAAAGGAATGGAATAATGTATTTGAAGAGCTGGAAGTAAACAGCTGACTATATAGATTTATCTACCCAGCAAAACTATCATCTGTAACAGAGGGATAAAAACTATGCATGACAAAAATGAAACCAGCGCTACAGTGATACTCAAAGGAATCCCACACACTGAAGAGGAAGATTGATGGAACCAGGAAAATATTGGAGAAAATGAATCCCACCGAATGAGCACATCAGAACTCTTCTATCCTGCCAATCTTGACCTCTCACATAACTAGGATTGAGCAGGGGTCTTGTGAACTTTTCTGCCAGGGTTGGCTTTTCAAGTTGCTGGGATTACAGACATGAGGCACTGGTGCCCTAGTTGTTAGTTTTGCTTTATGGAAACCCAACTACAAGAGGAGAAAACAGACAATTGAAGAGAGATTACATTTAGTTTTTAAAGAAAAGTCAGGTTCTGAAAGACTTGATTTTTCCTCCCTTTTCTCTTTTTTGCCTTTAGGCAATTTTATGTAAGCACATTTGTAGTTACTCATGTTGTTTCCCAGGAGAGAAAAGCAAAGAACTCAGTATCATTGAACCAAAACACTGATCAAAAGAAAAGATACTAGGTAGCTAGGTATGTTTTCCTAAACACATCAGTATTCATTATGAAGAGTGCTTCTTGGGGCTGGAGGTGCAGCTCAGTAGATGCTGCAAGGCCCTGAGGTCAAACCCCCTACTACTGCCAGGGAGAAAAAGAAAAAGACAGGCACTGATGGCTCAAGCCTATAACCCTAGATGCGGAGGACTCAAGTTTAAAGTCATCCACATGGAAAACAATCAGCAAAAAGCTGAGCTGGAGGTGTAGCTCAAGTGGCAGACTTCCAGCTGAGCAAGCAAGCTGAGCCAGCAGGAGGTCTCTGTTCAAATCCCAGCCCTGGGGGGAGAAGTGTGATTTTCAACAATACCTAAAGGAAAGGAGCTCTGTCCTTGAGGCTGGTGTGAAAACCCGGTCGCACTGGAAGTCTCCCAGGTCCGTGGCCAACCAGCAATCGCACAAGAAGTGCCATTTCTTCTTAGTAGCCATGTCACTGACGATCACCTGGCTGATGTACCTATGGTGAAGATGATCACATCAGGAACGCAGGCATGAACTGCTTGCTGTGTAGTAAGAAGTAATCTAGGGTGTGGGATGTAGTAGTATACACCTGTATACTCCTACTTGGAAGGCAGAGCTAGTGTTCTAGGCAAAACAAATCAAAACAAAAAAAAAACAACCCAAAAGTTAATGCGATCCTATTTAAAAACAAAACCACAGGTATGGTAGGGTATACCTCTAGTCCCACCCATGTGGAAGGCAGTTGGAGGAGGATCATAGATCATAGTCCAAGGCTAGCCTGGACAAGTGCAGGAGCCAAGCAAAACCTCAAATCTCAGTGCTGCCAAAATTAACAACAACTAATGTGCTTCCAGTGAGTGTCCAGGTAAGTGGATTGTTCCTTGCTGAGAAGGAAGGGCAGGAGGGCAACCAAGCTTCTCCTGCCCTGGGCGGGAGTGGGGGGGAGGGGAGGTAGGGGGTGGGGGTGTGTGCCAGGATCTTTAAGCTTCCTCCGTCCTGGACGTGGACCGCTGGCACTGACCAGGAACACCGTCTTGGGGAGCCGTGGAGCCACAGGCGAAGGGCGTGCAGCTCCCCCAGGGGGGCCCCGGTCCCGAGCAGGAAGACGTCCAGCGCCCCTCGGCCGAAGGCTGTCGTCTGGGGGTCCCAGAGGTGACGGGGCCGGCTGTGTCCCTCCGATCCATACAGGGTGGCGACCACCTCCGCGGGGAGAGCAGATGGGCGTGGGTGGGCGTGGCCCGAGGGGAGCCCCCCAGCACAGGGTTCGGTGGGCGTGGCCCGAGGGGAGCCCCCCCCCCAGCATGACCGCTGGGCCGCCCGCTGCCCGCGGGGACGGGCGCGCGATGGCGGCGATGGGCGCCTACCTGGGCCGTGCAGGCCGCCCTCGGGCGGAGCCCCGTGCGGACCTCCACCAGGTAGTGGAAGCGGGAGCCGGGCTCGTTGTCGGCCAGGACGGTGACCTTCACCTGCGGGCGGACACGCTGGTGGCCTGGGCGGGCCTCGCGCTGCCAGCGGAGCCGCCAGCACCCCGACCCAGGGAGCCGGGGCCGGCCCGGAACCCGGGGCGGGAGACCCTCCCGCCTCCCTCAACTCCGGGGTCCCCGCGACAGCGGCAGCCCGGGGCCTGCTCAAGACCCCCAGGCGCAGCCCCGACCCCCCAGGTCAGCCAGGCACCGCGCGCGGGCTTCCAGTTGGGCTGGAATTTCTGAGCCCCGGAGCCTCGCTGGGAGCTGGAGCTCAGGTAGACCCCGCTCGGAGCCAGAGCTCAGGTAGACCCCGCCGGAGCTCAGGTAGGCCCCGCCGGAGCTCAGGTAGGCCCCGCCGGAGCTCAGGTAGGCCCCGCTCGGAGCCGGAGCTCAGGAAGACCCCACTCGGAGCCGGAGCTCAGGTAGACCCCGCCGGAGCTCAGGTAGGCCCCACTCGGGAGCCGGAGCTCAGGTAGACCCCGCCGGAGCTCAGGTAGGCCCCACTCGGGAGCCGGAGCTTAGGTAGACCCTGCTCGGGAGCCGGAGCTCAGGGAGACCCCGCCAGAGCTCAGGTAGACCCCGCTTGGAGCCGGAGCTCAGGTAGACCCCGCTCGGGAGCCGGAGCTCAGGTAGACCCCGCCGGAGCTCAGGTAGGCCCCACTCGGGAGCCGGAGCTCAGGTAGACCCCGCCGGAGCTCAGGTAGGCCCCACTCGGGAGCCGGAGCTTAGGTAGACCCTGCTCGGGAGCCGGAGCTCAGGGAGACCCCGCCAGAGCTCAGGTAGACCCCGCTTGGAGCCGGAGCTCAGGTAGACCCCGCTCGGGAGCCGGAGCTCAGGTAGACCCCGCTCGGGAGCCGGAGCTCAGGTAGGCCCCGCACCGGATCTCAGGTAGACCCCGCTCGGAGCCGGAGCTCAGGTAGACCCCATTCCGGAGCTGGAGCTCAGGTAGTCCCCGCTCGGAGCCGGAGCTCAGGTAGACCCCGCTCGGGAGCCGGAGCTCAGGTAGACCCCCCCTTCGGAGCTCAGGTAGTTCCCGCTGGAGCTCAGGTAGGCCCCCCTCCGGAGCTCAGGTAGACCCCCGCTGGAGCTCAGGTAGACCCCCGCTGGAGCTCAGGTAGACCCCGCCGAACGCGTGGGGGCCCCGGGGCTCATCTCCAGCGCTGTTAGACCCTTCTGTCTTCGGATAGACGAAAGGCTGGGGTGGGGACGGTGTCCAGCACCCAGTTTGAGTCCACGTCTCGGACCATAAAAAATGAAAAAAAAGGAGGAAAGAAAAGAGAGTAGACATGAAAGAGAAGTCCAAGAACATCCCACGGGAGTTTCGTGTTTTTGCATATGCTGATTCAGCATATGACACATTTTTCAAGTCTGGAAAAATATGAATTAGTGAGAGATCAGCTAAGCCATCTGAAGAGTACCATTCACAAAGTACAATTCATATCTCACACTTGCTATCAACATAAGTTCTGCATGAACTTCAAAGATTTTAACAGAGGAAAAGAGAACATAAAAGACTTAGAGCAAAAGGTTGAAGATCTTTCTTTTAAAGTATCTGAGTAGCATTTTTTTTTTTTTTTTTTTTTTTGTCATGGGACTTGAACTCTGGGCCTGGGCGCTGTCCCTCAGCTCTTCAGCTCAAGGCTAGCACACTACCACTTGAGCCACAGCGCCACTTCTGGTTTTCTAGTGGTTTATTGGAGATAAGAGTCTCACGGACTTTCCTGCCTGGGCTGGCTTTGAACCATGACCCTCAGATCTCAGCCTCCAAAGTAGGTAGGATTACAGGTGTGAGCCACCGGCGCCCAGCTCTGAGTAGCATTTTTTAGCAGTTTCTACAATGAAGAAGCCAGGACTGGGAAGATGGCTCAGTGGTAGAGTGCTTGCCTCACATGCATGAGGCCCTGGGTTGGACACCTCAACACCACATAAACAGATAAAGCTAGAAGTGGCACTGTGGCTTAAGTGGTAGAGTGCTAGCCTTGAGCTGAAGAGCTCAGGGACAGCGCCCAGGCCCAGAGTTCAAGCCCCACAACCAACCAAAAAGATTCTAAAAATCAGAAAACAAACAAAAAATAAAATGAAGAAGCCATAAAATCAGCTAATCTTGAACTAGAAAAAAGGCCATTTAGAGAGAGTGAGAGAAAGGGTGCCATTGTCCAAAAAGAAATGTACTTTTTACCCGACTTATGTAACTGTAAGTTCTCTGTACATTGCCTTTACAACAAAAAAATTTTAACCCACTTTAAATAAAAAGAAAAAGATAAAGTATGAATAGTCACTTAAAATGTCCCAAATAAATGACTAGACTTTTCAATAAACACACAAAAAAATGACATCCCAATACAAAATACAGCTATGGGCTACAAATGCACCCTGCATACAGGAAAGAAACTCTAGATGTGTAGGTATATGTATATGTGCACATGCGTGTGTGTGTACATGGCTTGAACTCAGAACCTCATGCCCTTGGGGTTTTTTTGGACACAGCTGATACTCTACCATTTGAGCCATGCCACTAGCCCAACATTTTTCTGATTAATTGGAAAAGGGGTCTCTTGGACTTTTCTGCCTGGACTGGCTTTGAATCTCAATCCTTACATCTCAGCATTCCTGAGTAGCAAGGATTGTAGGAATGAGACTGGTACCTGACTCCAAGTGGCTAAACAACAAAAACAAAAAGGCCAGCCTCACTCATAGTAAGAAAAACTCCAGGCTGGAAAGGTGGCTTAGTGGTAGAGTGTTTGCCTAGCATACATGGAGCCCTGGATTTGATTCCTCAGTACCACATACACAGAAAAAGCCAGAGGTGGTACTGTGGCTCAAGTGGTAGAGTGCTAGCCTTGAACAAAAAGAAGTTTAGGGACAGTGCCTGGCCCGAGGACTGGCAGGAAAAAACAAAAACAAAAACAAAAAGAAAAACTCCAAGTTATAATAAGATGTATGTGTGTGTGTGTGCTGGTCCTGGGGTTTGAACTCAAGAGCCTGGGCGCTGTTCCTGGGCTTCCTTGCTTGAGGCTAGCACTCTACCACTTGAACCACAGCTATTCTTCTGGCTTTTTTGGTAGTTAGCTGGAGATGAGAGTCTTTTCTGCCTGGACACAATCCTCAGATCTCAGCCTCCTGAGTGAGTAGGATCACAGCTATGAGCCATCCATGCCCAGCTATGAGGTCTGATATTTAAAACTACTTATGTTAGGAAAAATAACCCAAATTCTCTGCTAACACCTATCATCTTGCCAGCTGCATCTGTGTGGAATTGATAGCCCCATGTTAACTGCTTCTTTGGGTGAACACGAGCCTTTGCCTAGCTTGGCACACACAGGCCTGGGGTCCAGGAGCGCTCACCTTCTGCATATCCTGCCGGTCCTTCCTCCAAGCCCACACTGCTAAGAACATGTAGAGCCCTAAAAGGCTGGCCAGCAGCGACACCCCCACAGGGTTGTTTGACACGTGACGGAACAGTGTGACTGTGTCTTCAACCTTCACTGTCCTGGGCACAATGAAGAAGTCGCTGCCGAAGAAGGTCAGGTGGTCACAGAGACACTGCGTCTTCACAACCGTGCTCTGTGGCCCCACCTGGAATCACATGGGAGCACCACTGTGGGTGGATGGGATGAGGGATGAGCGGAAGAGGGAGGGGCACAAAACGGAAGCAAAGGAAGGGAGGTGGCAAAGCCCGGCTTGGTACCCAGGCCCTGCAGGAGCAATACTTTGAACCCTGCCTGTCCTGTTCTACATGTCTTCTAGAGAAACTTTGCATGTGTGCACAAAATATGTGCACAAGAGTGTTTCTATCAGCATTGTTTGTGAGCAGAAAAATGGGGAAAATGGTAGCTTGTAATCCTAGTTGCTCAGGAGACTGAGATTTGAGGATCGCAGTTTGAAGCCAGCCCAGGAAGAAATGGGGGGGGGAGAGAGGGAGAGAGAGAGGAGAGAGAGACAGGGAGAGGCAGAGAGGGAGAGACAGACAGAGGTAGAGACAGACAGAGAAACAGGACTGGAAATGCGGCTAAAGTGATGAGTATCAGCCAGGAGTGAAAAGCCAAGGGAAAGTGCAAGGCTCCAAGTTGAAACCTTGCTACTGATGTGCTCCGCACGCACGCGTACAAACACACACATACACACACCAAAAAAAGGGGAAACAATCTCTCTCTATAGGTACATACATAGGAGACAAATAGAATATTATGCAACGGTCAAGATCTATCTCAGAAACTTAGATAGGGGTGAGCTTCCTGCCTCAGCCTTCTGATTAGCTGGGATTACACGCACGCGTCACCACACCCAGCTCTTCAAATACAGATTTCTGTATATGAATTGTCATTTGGTTTTATGTGGTTTTTTTTTCCTTTTGTCATTTGTGAGGCTTTAACTTGGGGCCTGAGTGCTGTTTCTGAGCTTTTCCACTGAAGGCTACACTCTACCACTTTGAGCCACAGCTCTACTTCCAACTTTTGGTGGTTAATTGCACATAAGAGTCTCATGGATTTTTCTGTCCTAGCTGGCTTTGAACCATGATTCTCAGATCTCAGCCTAGGATTAGAGGCATAAGCCACCAGTGCCTGGCTTTGAATTGTTATATTTACCCAGGTCTATACTGAGAAAGAAATGACGAAACAGACACAAGTCTGCTCCTTCTCCAGAGACACATTCTCCCTCTGGCCACATAATCAACCTCCTTCTCCCAGGCTGATCCCTGCTCTTCCTGGGCTGTCTCCAAGGAGCGACTAAGCAGCCACATGCAACAGCAGCTTATGTAGAAGGGATGTGTCCTCCTTACTTGACATCCACTGCTTTTCCAAGTCCTGTTGTTCTTGTCCCAGAAATAACACTGGGTGACCGCAGTTACCACCGAGACCAGGATGGGTGTCTGCCAGGCAGTCTCTGTCTCATTCAATATGGCGGTTATGTAGTAGGTGCCGGTCCTGTACTGCAGGCTCTCAGGAGTCAGCACCCACGTGTAGTCCTCATCTGAGGACAAGCAGGGATGCTTGGGTATGTTACAAGTGAGACAAAAATATCCCTAGAACCTTTCTTCCCAAGACAGGGCCTCACACCTGGAATTCTAGCTGTCAGGAGGCTGAGATATGAAGATTGGATCTAAGCCAGCCAGGTCAGCTAAGTCCATTCTGATTCTGATTTTCCTCAACAATTAAAAATGCAAACGAGTAGTTCTTAAAGCCTTTCAACACTACATTTAAAAATTATATCACTCTGTGTGTGTGTGTGTGTGTGAGAGAGAGAGAGAGTGTGTGTGAGTGTGTGTGATATTAGGGTTTAGACTCAAGGTCTGCTGCTGGCTAGGCAAGCACTCCACAACAGAGCAATCCTGCAGTCCTTCATGTTTTGGTAATTCTTCAGGTATTATTATTGCCTAGTGTCAGCAGGCCCCAGGTACATGGTGATGCAATCCATGCCACCTGCAAAACTGGGATTAAAGGCACACACCTACATTCTGGGGGCTCAGAGCAGCATTTGTGTGTGTTCTTGTTCTAGAGCTTGAATTTAGGGTCTCCTGATATTATTTGGCTTTTTTCACTCCAGGCTAGTGTTCTACCACTTGAACCATACCTTCACTTCTGGCTTTTTGGTGGTTAATTGGAGATCAGAGTTTTCCAGACTTTTCTGCCCTGGCTGGCTTTGAACCAACATCTTCAGAACTCAGCTTCCTGCCTAATTAGGATTATAGGCATGAGCTGCAGTGCCTGGCTCTGCATGTTACATTACACAGAACTTGCTTTATCTCATCTACAACCTTCCTTTCACGCCGCAGTCCATCAATTTTCTTTTTTTGGGGGGGGGGTCCAGTTGTGGGGCCTGAACTCTGGCCTGGGCGCTGTCCCTCAGCTCTTCAGCACAAGGCTAGTGCTCTACCACTTGAGCCACAGCACCACTTCTGGATTTTTTTCTTTTTGCTTATGTGGTGCTGAGGAATCGAACCCAGGGCCTCATGCATGCAAGGCAAGCGCTCTACCACTGAGCCACCTTCCCAGCCCCAGTCCATCAATTTTCAAAAATGCCTGGGATGGCCTGTTCATGTGAACTTACACATGTGGTAAAAGTTACATTAGAAGTCAGTTCATACAAGAACAAATGTTTGTAAGACCCGTGAAAAGTGATCAAAGTCTGAGCCTTAAATCCGGGTCATTTCCTGGTTGTGATTTTGTACCATGGCTGGACAAGCTGTTCACATTTGAGGAAATTGGGTAACAAGTACATCTATTAACATCGCATGCAAATCTACAATTATCTCCAAATAAAAGAAAGGAAGGAAAAGGAAAATGTTTTTCAAAGTAAGTTTTGGGACTGTGATGGGGTTTACCTTTCTGCCCTGTGGTGCTCTTGGGCAGGGTGGTGGTCAGGAGGAAGCAGGTGTGGTTGGGCGGGTATTGGAAGCCAAGGTAGAGAGTGAGGAAGAGAGGACTTGCAGGCTCAATGGCCACCAGCAGGGATCTCTCCACAGAGGTGATGTTCACACTGGCTGTGAAGCGGGCTGTGCTGGCGTTGAGGCTGCTGGCACGGGTGTCTATGTTGGCATTCCTCCAGAGCACAATCTAGAAAAGACACTGTTAATCCTGCAGGTGGGGATCTCAGCTCCAGGCCTTCCTCTTTGAGTATTAATTAGTAGGGAACACACTGTTGGGGGTTATGGGAGAATCAAAAAACACATCTTCTAAAACCCCTCTTCCTAAGGGTGAGGTATTTCTCTTTGTAAAAGTTTCTGCTAGGCGCTGGTAGCTCACACCTGTAATCTGAACTACCCAAAAAGCTGAGATCTGAGGATTGTGCTTTGAAGCCAACCCAGGCAGGAAAGGCGGTAAGACTTCAATTAACCACCAAAAAAGCCAGAAGTGGAGTTGTGGCTTAGGTGGTAGAGCACTACCCTGGAACACAAAAGCTCAGAGACAGAGCCCAGGCTGATTCAAGCCCTAGGACTGGCCCTCGCGTGCGCGCACACACACGTACACAAATGTTTCTGTGATATTGAACAAAATGTTGGAATTTCCACAGGTTCCATTCTGTTCTCCAGGCTGTTCCATTCCCTCTCGTTTCCTGCTCAAGAAATTCCTACCTCCACGTCTTCCATCAGGTCGTGGACTTGGAGCTGTTCCTGGCCAGAACTTAACAACACGCTTCCAACGCTTCCTGTGATGTTCCTGCCATCAAACGTCTGGAAGGGATTGAAAGCCAATCCTGTAACCTGCAGACAGAGGCAAGCCCTGTTTTCTCAGTTGCCAAAATATTGATAAATGACCTGCTGAAAGATGAGGACAGGATTCAGATATAAATTAATGAGGTAGTTTCCTTAGTAATATCTGAAATGAAGTAATGCTCTGCCTTTGGAACATTTGTGAAAAACAATAAAAGATGAGTCTTCTACATGGGACCACCAGAAACAATTTGTAAAAAGATCTAGAGCGTTGGGCTTCGGTGGCATGCCTGTAATGCTAGCTACTCAAGAGGTTGAGATCTGAGGCTGAGCTCTGAGGATCAAGGTTCAAAGTCATCCTGGGCAGTAATGTCCATGAGACTTTTTTTTTTTTAAGTTGGTTATGGAGCTTTAACTTAGGCCCTGGGCACTGTCCCTGAGCTTTTCTGCTCAAGGGTAGCACTGTACTATTTTGAGCCATAGCTCCACTTCTGTTTGTTTGTTGCTTAATTGGAGAGAAGAGTTTCATGGGGCTTTCCTGCCTGGGCTGACTTATAAACTGTGATCCTCAGATCTCGGCGTCCTGAGTAGCTAGGATTACAGGAATGAGCCACTAGTTCCTCACCCATGAGACTTTTATCTCCACTAAACTCCACCCCCCAAAAAAAAGCCAGGAGTGGAGTTGTGGCTCAAGTGGTAGAGTGCTAGCCTTGAGCAAATGAAGCTCTGGGACAGCACCCAGGCCCTGAGTGCAAGACCCAGGACCAGCACAATAAATAAAAGATCTAGAAGTTTCTGTATTATTATGAAGCATTCTCTTCAGGATAAAGCAACAGCAGTATTTGTGGTAGGTAAGTGCTACAAAGCAATACAATGTACTAGTACAACTAGGTTGTTACACTGAGACACCTGAAGTATTCAGATATTCACAACGTCCTATAAAGAACTGAGATTGCTTCATATCACGGCATGGAAACGTACCTGGATTCAGATGTCTGTTTGGTTTTAACACTAGATCCTCATTTTTAAACTTTATTTTTGTTTTTGAGGTTCAGAAGGTTGAATCCAGGGCCCCACCTTTACTAGACAGTGCCCTACCACACGTCCATAGTCTTATTATTCAAAGTTTTTCTTTTCTTTTTTGTCCATTGTGGAGCCTGAATTCTGGGCCTGGGCGCTGTCCCTCAGCTCTTTAGCTCAAGGCTAGCGCTCTTTCACTTGAGCCACAGCACTAGTTCCAGCTTTTTCTGTTTATGTGGTGCTGAGGAATCGAACCCAGAGGCTCATGCATGCAAGGCAAGCACTCTACCACTGAGCCACCTTCCTAGCCCTTCTTTTGGTTTCTAAGATTCTTGCTATGAAGTGCAAACTCCTGATCCTCTTGCCAAAGCCTGAGTGCTGGGATTACAGGCATGAACCACCATGCCTGGTGTTTATGCTGGGTCTTTTAAAGAGGATTCTGTCTGACAGTGTGAAATGGAAATTAGAAGCACACACTCTTCGCTCTGGCAGTGTGGTCTGCCAGCTCACATTTCCCCCTGTGCCCCACCCAGCCGTCAGACCCTGTCTCCACTCACCTGCACCTTCACTCCTGGGTACTTATTCAAGAACGCCTCCAAGGCTGAAGAGGATGGCAAACCTAAGCTCATGGGTGCTGGACCGCCCAGCGTGTACGAGCTCAGCGGCAACGTCGATATGTTTTGACTAATGAAAAAAAAGAAAAAGGCAATTTTTTTTTGTGGGTCATGGGGTCTGAACCCTGGGTCTGGGCGCTGTCCCTCAGCTCTTCAGCTCAAGGCCAGCGCTCTACCACTTGAGCCACTGAGACTCTTATTGGAGATAAGAGTCTCATGGACTTTCCTGCCCAGGCCGGTTTTGAACCTCGATCCTCAGATCTCAGCCTCCTGAGTGGCTACGATTACAGGCATGAGCCACTGGTGCCTAGCTGAAAAATCAAATTTTATATGTCAAAAAGGTAAAAAATGGGATTGGAGGCATGGCTCAGTTGGTAGACCACCAGCCAATGAACAAAGCATCGGGAACCAAGTTCGAGACCTAATTTCAACAGATAAAAGAAAAAAAAAGAACAAAAAAGTAAAAACAAAACAAAACAAAAAACCCCAAACACCCCACATCGTCATTGGTCCCCTCTACGCACCTGCTCAGCAGCACAGACGCGGCGGCGGCGGTGAGCGTCACCGAGGACTGGCAGCCTGGGTTCTGCCGCAGGAACGCATCCTGGATTGTGCCCAGGGCCAGCAAGGCCATCTCCAGCATATCTTCCACCTGTGCAGAGGGGAGGCAGGAGGTCTGGGCTTGTGCTGGGGAGGGAAGGGGGAGCGGGAGCAGGGACATTCACAGCATATAAGGAAGGCCGATTGAGGGAGCGGGCCTCAGCCCTCACAGCAAGCTCTCAGCTGCTGGGAGACCCAGCCTCCTCTGCGTCTGCCAAGAGCTGCTGCCAAGGAAAGCCAGGGTCTAAGTTGCCTTGGACCTGCTCATGAATAGGCCAGGTGCTAGAATCTTACCTCTTGTAAGTTACTCAGAAAAAGTCGGAAGTGGAGCTGTGGCTCAAGTGGTAGAGCACTAGCCTTGAGCACAAAGAGGCTCAAGGACAGTGCCCAAGCCCTGAGATCAAGCCCCAAGACTGGCCAAAAACAAATACTTAAATCATCATTGCTGGTACTTGTAGCTCACACTTAGAATCCTAGCTACTCAGGAGGTTGAGACCTGAGGATCACAATTCAAAGCCAGCCTGAGCAGGAAAGTCCTTGAGACTCTTATCTCCAATTAATCACCAGAAAATGGGAGGCAGAGCTGTGGCTCAAAGAGCTAGAATGCTAGCCTTCAGTAGGAGCCGCATGGCTGATAATTGATTCATAAAAAGTAAAGCATTATTACAACAAAATTCCCATACAATTCATCTCTCTCTCTCTCTCATTCAGTGATTTTAGAATATGTCACAGGGCTACCTGACTATCACCACAATCTAGTGCTTGAATTCACCTCCTAAAATACCCCTGGGGTACCCACTAGTAGTTGTCTCTCTCCCTCCAGACCCATTTCTAGGGAACCACTGGTCTACAGAGCACTGTGTCTGTACTCTGCACAGGGCACAGTCTCTAGATTGAACCCGTTTTCTCTTTGTCCTGCCTTGTTTCTGCTTTGCTCCAGAAACCTGGAGCAAAGTCTTGCATTTCATACAAATGAATCACAATTTCTTTTGTGACCATCTGGCTAGTTTCACTTGCCAGGCTGCTTTCAAGCATGTTCACCCATGCTCTAGCTTGTATGATCAATTCACTCTTTTTTTTTGGTGGCTAAATAGTATTCTATTGTATGAATATAGCACAGTTTGTTTATCCATCGCCCAGGTCATGGGCAGCTGAGCTGCTTCTACTTTTGGCTCTTTCACTATTTGCAGAATGTGCTATGAGCCTGGGTGTATACTTATGTGTTGGGAGCCGACAGTAAAGTTTAAAGGTCATCTTGACACCGGTGCTCACTTGAAGGCATGTACAAGGAACTGGCTTACTTAAAAAACACCAGGTGCCCGGGATTGCTTTGCTATGTCTGCAGAGTTTGTTTTACTTTCTACCAGTTGACCTTGTCCTGTTTTTACTGCACTCTGTTTTTACTGAAATTTTCCTTGTTTTTCTGCACGATTGTAACCTTATGTTACCTCTTGACTTCTAATAGTATATATTAGGGAAAGTTAAAAATAAATGGGGCTGCAGTCTTGAGCCGCAGACCTCCCGACTCCATCCTTTGTCTTATGTCTTAATTTTTCCGCATCCTCGCCCCCTAATTCAGGATTCCCTTTCGTTGCCAGCAGACTCCGGCACGTCTGGATATGGACATGTGCTTTCAATTCTTGCATGTTTGTGCCAAGGAGCAGCATTGGTAGACTACATGGTGATTATAGTTTTAACCTTTTTTTTTTTTTTTTTTTGTCGGTTGTGAGGCTTCAACTCTGAGCCTGAGTGCTGTCCCTCAGCTCTTCAGCTTAAGGCTAGTGCTCTACCACTTGAGCCACAGCGCCACTTCCAGCTTTTTCTGCTTATGTGGTGCCAGGGCCTCATGCATGCAAGGCAAGCACTCTAAGACTGAGCCACCTTTCCAGCCCTAGTTTTAATCTTTTGAAGAACTGCCAAATTGTTTTTCCAAAGTGGCCACGTTTTACAATCCTCTAATATACGGTGACAATTTCTCTGTAGCTCATCAATACTTGTCCATCTTTTGGGGCATGAAATAGTATTTTTCTCTTTACTTTTTCTTGTTCTTTTTGAGATAAGGTCTTATATACATATAAATATATATTATTTTCCTTATAAATATCAATGATGAACATCTCTCTTTCTCTCTGTGTATGTGTGGGTAAGGTAGGGTCTCACTATGTACTTAGGACTTAGCATAGGACTTCCTATATAGCTCAAGGATAGCTTGGAACTTGATGTAAGAATCTTCCTACCATTGTCTCCTAAGTGCTTGGATTAAAGGTGTGTACCACAATGCCAAGACATGATGAACATCTTTTATGTGGATAGCAAATATAATTTATTATGTGCCAGTGCTTTTCTAAGTGTTTTTTCCGTTATTACTAACTGGGCACTAAGTAGTGTGTGCCCATTGGTAGGGTAGAGAGGGAGACCAGAGACAACTTGGCAAAGTCATTTCTTTTGAGTCAGTCCTTGTGGTGTGAGCTCCAGCTGTATTTCCTGGATAGGCTGGAGCAGAGGCCAGGTAATAACTAACTCTATTTGTGAATGCCTATACGTACCACCCATACCTGGTTGGTGTCCTGCTTGGGTGTCTGCAGCTTTTCCACTTCACCATTCATCAAACTGAGGGGTGGAAAGTGGCAGAGAGTTGCAGGGGTTTCGGAACCCCGAGTGCCTCTGTTCTGAGAGGGGATCCGCAGGATCTGCTCAGTCAGGTCAATGAGCAGGTTGACCACAGGGACCTGGATGTCAGAGAAGAGACATTCAGGCCGGACTACTGCCAACTGGCTTAAACATGTTTGTGCTCTTCTTATAAGCAGTCTGGTATTGCTCACACAGTTCAAATGCATTTTTATAAAAGGCAGTATTATCATTTGGCAGGTAAGGAAATTACAGGGTTCCATATTATCTGTGTGGGGAATATGGTACCATCAATGGTATTTTCTGGGATGCTAGCAAGCCAATGTGTCTGGGTGGTAAGTAGTCCATTGGATGTCTAATAGGCAAAACTAAGGTAGAGGAAGGCATCCGTGAAAGCAGTGGAGCTCACGTGCTGAGGACATGCTTTCTGGTATCATGGCCTTGGCAATAACTCTAAGATGGCACCTACTCATTGCTTTACTCAATCTTCATCCTTGCAAACCCTTAATTTCTGTCTCCAGCAAATGGTTCGATGATGCTAAATTCTGCACAGGGTGCAACTCCAGATTCTGATTTCCATTTTCCCCTTTGTCCTGCCGTATCCCCGCCTAGTTGTCTGTCCTCCGCTCACCTGGGCTGGCGACTGAAAGCTTGGAGCTAGGTCTCGCAGGTTCTGGAGGGTCTCACAGGCTTTCTTTAGCTCTCTCTGAGTCGGGCTCAGATGCTTTGCTGGCTCACTGCTAACCTATTGGAAAGAAAGAATTTTGTTAAAAATGACAATGACTTCCTGTTCGTGGTTGGATACATCATCTTCACTAGAGTTGAGGGGGTGGGGTGAGCTGCAGTCTCCGCTCTCCTGGACCACACGTCTTAGACCATTAGTCCCCCATTCAATGGGCTCAGGGTGGGGGCGGGGCCAGCAGAGTGTGAACTTGGACTTGAAGATCACCAATTGTCTCCAAAGAAGTTTTGCACATTTTTGGTTAGATTTAATCCCTAGGCACTTGCTATAAGAGCTAATGTGTATGTACACACATGCACGTGTGCACACGTGTGCACACACGTGCATGCACACACATGCACACACATACTTTGAGACAGGAACTCACTATGTATCCTGATTAGCCTCAAATTCACAATCTTCCTGCTTCAGCCTCCTGAGTGCTAGAATTACAGGCGTGTGCCCCTATACTCATACCTGGGTGGTATCTCTTTTTGCATCTTATTTTCTTAACTCATTGTTGCTAGCAGTAAAACTGCACTTTACCCTAGTACATGGATCTGGCCTTGAGTGACAAGACATTCTAGATTTATAGATACCTTTGGATATTCAAACCCACTTCATGTATAAATCACTAGATAAAAACTTCTTTTTGGAAGTAGGAAATAAGAGTACTTTCGTCAGTTGCTTTGCTTTTTCCGCCTGGGTTTGCTGGGGAGGGACGAGGTGAGACCTGACAGTGGGTGCTGACAAGGTGGACAGGTGGGCAGAACACTGTGTCCTTCAAGGACTGCATACCAACAACTAAGAACAAGCTGTACAGCACAGAAACAGATTCGTCTTGTTCTGGCTTCTGCTGAGACTGCAGGAATCTGTCCTGCACTGGTATGGGAAGGTGGACAGGCCTTTTCTCACTATAATCTTGAAACATCACCACCACAGGAAGGAAGGCTGCAAGTGGTTCTCCAGGGTCTGTGTGCACAAGCACTGGGATTTGAACTCAGGACCTTGGGCTCTTGCTTGGCTGTTTTGCTCAAGGCTGACACTATCACTTGAGCCACATCTCTGCTTCTGGTTGTTTTGTTTTATTATGTAATAGAAGATAAAATTCTCACAGATTTGTTGGTCTAGGCTGGATTTGAACCAAGATTCTCAGATCTCAGTCTCCTCAGTAACTAGGATTACAGGTGTGAGCCACAGCCCCTGACTAGAAGCTGCACAGTTGGGCCACAGTGTTGCATATGTACCTGACTGGATGTGTTGTGAGGTGACCCCTGGGGGGGAGCCGTGCTGACACCCTGCTGGGAGTCCCCGCCTGGGCTTGTAGCCATGTCTGCCTGAGGGGCTGTGGCAGGTGTCGTGGCGGCCGGCCTGGGGAGCTCTGTCTCTGTAGACCACGGCGGGCTGCTGGGTGCAGACATGGTAGATGGTGCCTTCGGTGTGGTTTTTAGAACCACAGCAGGAAACGGGTTGCCCGGATGACATAAGGTCTTGGACTAAAAGATAAGAACGTATGAAAGAAAAGCCTGATGCTGCATTTTACCAAATCATGAGTCATTAAGGCAGATTCCCACACTTTCCTCAACTCTCAGGCCCTAGGAGTTTTGTTTTGTCTCACTACATAGCCCAACCTCAAATCAAGATCCTTCTGGGTGCTGGATTGCAGGAGCGCTACACTGCTCTCAGCTCCTAGGAGACATTGACAAGCACTTCTGTCTAAAATGCCCTGTGGCTGGGCACCAGAGGCTCACGCTTATAATCCTAGCAATTCAGGAGGCAGAGATCTGAGGATCATGGTTCCAAGCTAGCCCAGCCAGGAAAGTCCATGAGACTCCTATCCCCCATTAGCCACCAGTTAACTGGAAGTGAAGCAAAGGGCTCAGGGGCAGTGCTCAGGCCTGGAGTTCAAGCCCCAGGACCAGCAAAAACAACAAACAAAAAAACCAACCCAGAAAGCCATGTAGTATAAAGGCCACAGTGTACATTGTGGACATCAAATATATTGTCAACCATTCAATAACTGTTGAACATCTACCATGTGCAAGGCTATGTTACGGAGAACCAGAGGTAGAGCAGTGAAGGAGTGAGCCGTGCCTTGTGCCCGCGGCCTCCACTGGAGTGAGAGACACAGACTGACGTGTGCGTGACGACAAAGTGCTGGGACGGAGACTGCGTGTGTGGGCGTGTGTGGATGGGAGACCGCGTGTGTGGGCGTGTGTGGATGGAAGACTGCGTGTGTGGGCGTGTGCACAGTGCTGCGGCAGGCAGCGCTGGGAGGGCTGAGGAGCTGTGGAGAGCATGCTCGCCATCTCTGCAGCCATCTGCGGCAGGCCAAGGGCTGGGTATGAGAGAGGCTTGTTCTCTTTTCACTTTGATTCTTTTCTATCCTTATTTATGTATGTGTATGCCAGTCCTGGCCCTTGAACTCAGGGCCTGGGTGCTGTCTTTGAGCTTTTTTACCCAAGGCTGATGCTCTACCAATCAGAGTTTCCAGTTTTCTGGTGGTTAATCAGAGATAAGAGTCTCATGGACTTTCCTGCCCGGGCTGGCTTTAAACCACAATACTCAGATCTCAGCCTCCTGAGTAGCTAGGATTATGGTTTGAGCCACTGGTACCCAGCCTATTTATTTTTTTTTGGTCGGTCATGGGGCCTGAACTCTGGGCCTGAGCTCTTCAGCTCAAGGCTAGCACTTTACCACTTGAGCCACAGTGCCACTTCTGGCCTTTTCTATTTATGTGGTGCTGAGGAATCAAACCCAAGGCCTCATGCATGCAAGGCAAGCGCTCTACCACTGAGCCACCTTCCCAACACCTCCTCTCACCCCTGCCTTATTTTTGTATATTTTTTTGAAAGAGGTCACAAGTCCTCTTTGGGATACCTTAGAATAAAGACAACCAACAAATAGAAATTATGTCAACATGAAAGCCTAAATACAGGCTTTACAAGTTTCTTCAATAAAACATTAAGCCCAATTATTTCCTCATTTAGGTACTTTCCTTATTAGAAAACAACTTTCAAGCCAGGTACCAGAGACTCATGCCTGTAATCCTAGCTACTCAGGAGGCTGAGATCTGGAGGATCTCAGTTCTATACCAGCCCCCAAAGAAAACTCCTTGAGAGTCCATCTCCAATTAGCCAGCAGAAAGCAGGGCTGGAGGTATGGCTCAAGAAGTGGTTGAACACCAACCATGAGCAAAAATGCTGAGCTAGAACATGAGGCCCCAAGTTCAAGTCCTGGTACCAGCACAGAAAAAAAGAAGAAAAAGAAAACTTTATGCAGAACACTTTATGAGACAGAGTTGAATGCTGTCAGGATCTACAAGGCATGAAGAAGAGATGAATATTCCACCTATGACTTGTGTAGGAGGGTGTACATACAAGATTAGCAGAAGCAGGCTGGTGACATGAGGTGGAGAGATGATCTCCTAGAGAAACAAGAAAGTAGGTTAAACTTTTTATGAATAAATTGAGATCATTCAGAACATAATCACTTACAAAATTTTACCAGATTGTCAATACTGATTTATTGCTCATTTCATATTTTCCATTAAGAAAACCATGACCAGAAAGAAAGTGCTCTGTGCTGGCAGGCCTGTTAGGAGTGTTGGTGGAAGTAAATTAGTGCAACCACCATGGGATGCAGTGTGGAGGCTCCTCAAAGAACTAAATGTAGAACATCTTTAGGATCCAGCTATGCTACTTTTAGTCATCTGCCTGAAAGACTGCAAGTTAAGGTACAATAAAGCCATCTACACACCCATGATCATTCCTGCACCATTTACCACCCAAGTTACGGAATCAGCCCAGATGTAACTTATTTTCTCACGACACGTTTATAATAACATTATATGAAGCACGGCTTTTGTGAAATGGGCATAGCTGACCTCAGACTTTCAAATATATCTCCAACATCATTGCTTCAGTTATAATCAGAACTGATAGCCCTTGATTCTGGGGCCTGTGTCTGTGGATTTAACTAACTTAAGACTGGGGCTGGGGGCTGGGAAGGTGGCTCAGTGGTAGAGTGCTTGCCTTGCATGCATGAGGCCCTGGGTTCAATTCCTCAGCACCACATAAGCAAAAAGAAAAAAGCCGAAAGTGGCGCTGTGGCTCAAGTGGTAGAGCGCTAGTCTTGAGCTGAAGAGCTGAGGGACAGCGCCCAGGCCCAGAGTTCAGGCCCCATGACCGGACCAAAAAAAAAAAAAAAAGACTGGGGCTGGGCTGGGTGGGGGGGATTGGGTTTGTACTGAATGGGTGCAACCTGCTTTTCTTATCATTATTCTGTAGCAATGATTTAGACTGCATTGATGTTTATTATTATGTAATCTCAACATTTATGTTTCTTATTAAGCAACTTAACCTACACTTGAAAGATCTGTTGGGAATTGTATACAATTGCCAAGATATTTTATCTAAGGGACTTGTTGGGCATCTGCAGATTTGGGCCTCTTTAAGGGGTCTTGGAAACAACCTCCTACCACACAAAGGGATAAAGATATTTATGTTTTCCAAAATCCATCTTACTTCCATCTAATGCTGCCACTAAACATTTGTAGCCAAATTGCAAGGCCCCCTCCCCCCACTTACAAAGCATTGAGAACAGGTGTTTTTCACATCTGCTCTTTAGATATAAGTTCATGTGTCAACAACGGCACTTCTAGCTTGCTTTGCCAGCACTCTAGCTCGACCTTGCTTGCCCAGGCTGGCCCTCTAACCACAAGCTATGCCTCTAGTCTAGCTTTTTTGCTCATTAATTGGAGATGAAATCTGCTGGACTTAGTTACCTGGGCTGGCCTCAAATAGCAATCCTCAGATCTTAGCCTCCAGAGTATCTAGGATGACAGGTGTGAGCTACTAGCAACCTGGCTCTTTGTAAGAGCTATTTCAAAAGCTTGCTGGTAGCTGGACACCAGTGTCTGTAATCCTAGCTACTCAGGAGGCTGAGACCTGAGGATCTTGGTTCAAATCCAGTCCAGCCAGGAAAGTCCCTGAGACTTATCTCCAATTGAACACCAGAAAACCAGAAGTAGCACTGTGGCTCAAGTGGGAGAGCATTTGCCTTGAGCTGAAGAGCTCAGGGACAGTGCCCAGGCCCCCAGAGTTCAAGCTCCATGACCAAAAAAAAAAAAAAAAAAAAAAAGCTTGTGGATATCTACTCATGGTTTGATGTCACTCCTGTCCCTAGAAAAATTCCCCACATCCAGCCGGGCGCTGGTGGCTCACGCCTGTAATCCTAGCTACTCAGGAGGCTGAGATCTGAGGATCGTGGTTCAAAGCCAGCCCGGGCAGGAGAGACCGTGAGACTCCTATCTCCAATAAACCACCAGAAAACCGGAAGTGGCGCTGTAGCTCAAGTGGTAGAGCGCTCGCCTTGAGCTGAAGAGCTGAGGGACAGCGCCCAGGCCCAGAGTTCAAGCCCCACGGCCGACAAAAAAAAAAAAAAAAAAAAGAAAAATTCCCCACATCCACTATAAAACGGTCTTCTTTTACCCCTTCCAGGGATCTGTGAAACCCCACACTGATCTCTATCAGCCCAACACTGCTGTTCATGGATTTCAGGCTAATATATCTTTCTGAGTAGTTCTTGTTCTTCAAAAGAAAAAAAAAAAAAAAAAAAAAACAACGTGAAGCTGGGTGCTGGTGGTGCATGCCTAGCTACTCAGGAGACTGAGATTTGAGGATTCTCAGTTCAAAGCCAGTCCAGACAGGACTGTCCATGGGACAGTGCCCAGGCCCCGAGTTCAGGCCCCAGCCCTGGCATGTGCACACATGTGGACATGCATGTGGGCACAAGTGTGTGCACATGTAATACACATACAAAAGGGCAAAAAAAAAAAAAAAAAGAACATCAGAATTTGAAAGACTTGCAAGGGCTTCAGTTCATGCAGATTTTTCTCTTTGGTACTGGAAAATGATGTGGGGTGTAAAACCCCTTGCCTTTCTTTGGGGCATATGTACAAAGAAGACAGCCAAAGATATGATAATAAGAATTAGCTGGGCATGATAGTGCACACCTATACTTCCAGAACCTGGAAGGTTGAGGCAGTATACAAAGTTTCAGGTCAGGGCTGGGAAGGTGGCTCAGTGGTAGAGCGCTTGTCTTGCATGCCTGAAGCCCTGGGTTCAATTCCTCAGCACCACATAAGCAAAAAGAAAAAAGCCGGAAGTGGCACTGTGGCTCAAGTGGTAGAGCGCTAGCCTTAAGCTGAAGAGCTGAGGGACAGCGCCCAGGCCCAGAGTTCAGGCCCCACGACCAGACCCAAACAACAACAACAACAACAACAAAGTTTCAGGTCAGTCTGCAACTTTTAGATAGGAGAGAGGGGGGAGAGAGAAGAAAGAGGAGAGAGAGGACAGGAAGAAAGATGAGAGAGAGAGAGAGAGGAGAGAGACTAGAAAAGGAAGGAGAGAGGAGGAGAAAGAGAAGTAAATGAAGGCCGGAGTGCAGTACTGAGAACAGAGCAAATCGAGTCGGCTGGGTGGGGCTGTGATCGCGTTCAGCACACAGCCCCACGCCCTTTCAGGGGTGGGGGAGTTGGGGGAGTTGGCGGTACCTGAGTTCACTTTCCTTCCTGGTGCTGCGACTTCCCCAGTCCTCTCGGGCCTCCCGCGCGGGGGACTGTGCTGTCTCTGGTCTGAGAAGACATCTGCGGGGGTCAGGGCGAGCGGGCGTGGTTACAGGTGAGCCCCCCGTCCCTCGGCTCAGCCCTGCACAGGTGAACTCAGCAACACACAGCTGAAGATCCCATCTGGCTCCCTGCTAGGCAGGAGCTCTACCACGTGAGCCACGTCCACAGCCTTTTCACTTTTAGTTGTTTGGCTAGGGTCTCATGCTTTCTGGCTGGAGCCAGATTTGGACTGCGGTCTTCCTACATATACTTCCTTGCCTCCTCCTCTTTTGTAACTGGGATTACAGACATCATGTGCACCACCATGTCTAGCTTGTTGGCTATGACAGGGGAAAAAGTATCATTAACATTTTGTGCCTGCTGGCCTTGAATTTCCCAATTTTTCTTTTTCTTTTGGTCGGTCGTGGGGCTTGAACTCTGGGCCTGGGTCCCTCAGCTCTTCAACTCAAAGCTAGCGTTCCACCACTTGAGCCACAGCCCCGCTTCTGGTTTCCTGGTGGTTTACTGGAGAGTCTCGGGGACTTTTCTGCCCAGGCTGGCTTTGAACTGTGATCCTCAGATCTCAGGCTCCTGAGTAGCTAGGATTATGGGTATGAGCCACCACCAGCACTTGGCAAATTTTGCAATTTCTTACTTCCCAAGTAGCTGAGATTACAGGTGTAAGCCACTGTGCTCACTCCGTTTTGTTTTGTATTTTCCTGGTCCTGGGGCTTGAACTCAGAGCCTGCACGCTGTCCTTTAGCCTTTGTGCTCAAGGCTAGTGTTCTACCACTTGAGCCACAGCTCCACTCTAGCTTTTTTTGGTAGCTAGCTGAAGAGTCTCAAAGCCTGAGCTGGCTTTGAACCATCACCCTCAGATCTCAACTTCCCAAGCACCTAGAATTAGTTTTGATTTATATAATTTTACTCATCAGGCAGGAAGAACGTCATTTGCAAGGAAATGGATGGACCCAGGAAAATGTATGTTAATGAAGCAAATTAGACTCAGAGAGACAAGGGTGCATATTTTGTCTCATATGTGGTTAGACCTAAATCATAAATGTATGTATCAAACATGTTCAGGTCATAGGAATAGATACACAGACATTAACTAAAGTAGGGCATATGCAGGGGAAGATTGCAATGGCGTTACTCTTTTGAACAACTAATAGTTAAACAAAATAAATACCTGGAAGCTGGCACGTGTGTTTTGGGGAAGGTGGCTAAGGGGAGGGGCAGATGATTAGAGAGAGGAACAATGGGCAAAGGCGGTCTCATACTCAGTGTACATATGTGAAAACGGCACCAGGGAAGTTGAGTGTGTGGGTGGGCATGGAGAATGATGGGGGGTGCCATTCATCAGGAAGCATTGCCCTCAAATGGACATGAAATGAATGCCTTTGTGCAGCTACTCAAAGAAGGAAAAATTACCATTGTAAAAAAACAACCAACCGACCAAATGCCACCACAAACAATGATGTCGGGATCCCTGAGTAGCCGTTTTGTTCAAGACTGCAGTCCTATGGCCTCCTACTACCCACCATCTCTATCCACTGGGTCCACCCATTGGGTCAGTGCTGAGGACACAAACTGCTTTCACTTCATGAAATGACATCCAAGCGACCCACACGCCCCTGCAAGTTCCTAGTGCTTCTAGGAGTGGTGAAGGGCTCAGAGGTAAGGGCAGGGCCTGTCACGCCACTCACTGCTGTCTCAGTGATCCACCCCCCTCCCCCCCCATCCCCGCCCATGAGACTTTCTCACACCTGGTGCAGGACACAGCGGGAGAAAGTCAGAATTGCTCTGACTATAAACCATCCTAAATCCTACATCCATCCCAAGCCTCCAGGGCCTGTCTTGGCATCACAGAGTCTGGATTACGCATATGTCTATTCTCCTACAGCTTCCACCTCTGTCCTCAACCTCCAACAACTAGGAGCCTTCTTTACTCTCATCCTCAGGTTGGCTGACAATCTTGCCTTCTGTGTGTGTGTGTGTGTGTACTGGGCTTTAACTCAAAGCCAGAGTGCTGGCCCTTAGTGTTTTCTGCTCAAGCCTGGTGCTCTATCATTTGAGCCACAGCCCCACTTTTGGCTTTTTACTGGTTAATCAGAGATACAAGAGTCTCCCAGACTTTCCTTTCCTGGCTGGCTTTGAATGATGAGCCTCACATCCCAGTCTCTTGAGTAGCTTGAATTACAGGTGTGAGCCACTGGTGCCTGGCCCAACTCATGTACTTCACTCAAGTCCAGACACTAGGAACTTCAAGGCAAAACTGCTTTCCCCCAACTACCAGAGGAGGATAAGACAATCTCATATAAGAAAGTCTCTTTAGGTGCTGGGAAGGTGGTTCAGTGGTAGAGCGCTTGCCTTGCATGCATGAGGCCCTGGGTTCAATCGATTCCTCAGCACCACATAAGCAAAAGAAAAAAGCCAGAAGTGGCACTGTGGCTCAAGTGGTAGAGCGATAGCCTTGAGCTGAAGAGCTGAGGGACAGCGCCCAGGCTCAGAGTTCAGGTCCCACGACTGGACCCCCCCCCCCCAAAAAAAAAGAAAATCTCTTTAAATGAACATTCTTACTGTAATATTGTGAAAACCAATTTCTATAACCTCTCCCAGATCCATCACTCACAGACTACACAAAATTAATATCCACATAAGTACTCCTTATTTAAAATCAATTTGTTTTTGGTCAGTCATGGGGCTTGAACTCAGGGCCTGAGCACTGTCCCTGAGCTCTTGAGCTCAAGGCTAGTGCTCTACCACTTGAACCACAGTGCCACTTCCAGTTTTCTGGTGGTTCATTGGTTCATTCAAAGCCCAGGCTGGTTTTGAATGGATATCCTCAGGTCTCAGTCTCCTGAGTAGCTAGGATTACAGGCGTGAGCCACAGGTGCCTGGCTTAAAATCAGTTTTAAGAATACTGTACTTTTGTCACTTACCAGCTTGGCAAATGAAATAATGCCTCTTTGAGCACAAGTCTGGTCTGGACACGATCTCATTGGCGCGCTGAAACATGATGTAGCAGGGGGCGGGGGCGGGGGCAGGGGCGAGGGGCCAGGGGAACCCAGCACCTGTTGAAGGGAGACAATACCAGATAAGCCTCTGACTGCAAAGCCAAGTTTGTTTTTTCTTTTGGGCCTGGGCACTGTCATGGGGCTTGAACTCCGGGTCTAGGCACTGTCCCTGAGCACTTTTGCTCAAGACCAGTGCTCTACCACATTGAGTCACATGCTACTTCTGGTTTTCTGGTGGTTAATTGGAAATAAGAGTCTCACAGACTTTTCTTCTTGGGCTGGCCTTGGACTGTGATCCTCAGATCTCAGCCTCCTGAGTAGCTAGGATTACAGGTGTGAGTCACTGGTGCTTGGCTTGCACAGTGGTTGTGATGAAAAAATTCAGAAACTTTAGGAGGTTCTGAAGTCTGCCATCACCTTTGTCAAAGGTTAGCCCACAGAAGTGGAGCTATTGCAGAGGAATGTTAGAGAAGTGACTGATCTTTCTGAATATAAAAACAGAATGATTATAACAGTTTCATTGCTCCATCCCAGAAGAATCCAGAAGGCATTTGCTTCCATCCACTCTAAGTCCCTGGGCCCTACCTGGGTGGTCTCTTCTTTGATGTTCTTTGGATTGTATTAGATTTTGCCCAACCCACCACGCTGTCTCTTCCTTCAGAAACTTCTGGATGAGATTTTGAGCCGCTTGATTCCAAGTGTGTGCCAGGCGGCCTTTCTGTGTTCGGCAGTAGTGCTCTGCGTCCTGGAAATTACAGCTAAGTCTGTTCAGCTGATAGCAATGACGTTTCCCATGCTGCTCCCCGTTGCTCCATTCCCTCGCCAGAACACCTGTTCCCAGGAGCAAACAGACCCAGGTTCTTCCATGGAAGAGCATGCTGTGACCTGGGAGCAAGAAAAAGCTTGGGGCTTAGCAGCTGCCTAGTCCTTTAAATATGTTAGCTGGGTGGGTTTGTCTGATTGGTGTTCTTTTATGAATTGGGAACCATTTGCCAAAGAGACAAAAGGCTTTTGCTTTGTTTTGAAGAGCCAGGTGGAGTTCTTACAGGCTGAAAATTTATAATAGCGATTCACAGAGCAATGGATGAGCCTTAATGGGTGGGCACTGAGCCTCCATCTGTGTCCACACAACCTGAGGTGCCTTTGGCACAGCCCGCCAGCGAGGTTGAGTCTGGAAGTACGAGAGGATGCTGGGCATCTAAGCCAGTGTTGCTGATAATGGATGTTTGTAAAAATGCAGAAGGGTGTTTGTTGTTGTTTTGTGCTGGTCCTAGGGCTTGAATTCAGGGCCTGGGCATCATCCCTGAGCTTTTTTTTTTTTGGCGGTTGTGGGGCTTGAACTCTGGGCCTGGGCGCTGTCCCTCAGCTCTTCAGCTCAAGGCGAGCGCTCTACCACTTGAGCTGCAGCGCCACTTCCGGTTTTCTGGTGGTTTATTGGAGACAGGAGTCTCACGGTCTCTCCTGCCTGGGCTGGCTTTGAACCGTGATCCTCAGATCTCAGCTTCCTGAGTAGCTAGGATTACAGGCGTGAGCCACCGGCGCCCGGCTATCCCTGAGCTTTTGTTATGTATATGTATTTTTTATTGTAAAGCTATTGTACACAGGGGTTATAGTTACATGAGCAAGGTAATGAATGAGTCCATTTCCTATGGCGCATTGCTACCCCCTCCTTTGTTTTTCCCTTACCATCCCTTTCCTCCCCACCCCTGCCCCCCCACCACAAAGTTGTAAGGTTCATTTTCAAACAGAGTGTCTTGTACATATCATTGTTACAGTGGGTCATCCTGTATCCTTATTTCAGCATTTTGTTATTTCCCTTCCCCTCCCCAAATTAGAAAAATTGTATATACAAGATGCAGGACACCAGAATCAAATACAATGACAATAGGGGTTATGCCATGGGGGATGAGCATACAAACAAACAAGCAAAATCACATAATATCTTACAAGTACATTAACAAGAACAAGAAAGATAAAATCTCTTCTGTCCCTATCTTGGGGTCATTTCGCTTAGCATCAACTTATCATATGTACATAGCTTTTGATCTCTTCTGCTTGTCCTAGACATATACTAGTTATTACAGATAAGGGAAACCATGGGACCTATATTTCTTTGGTTCTGTCTTACTTCACTTAATATAATTTTTTCCAAGTCTTTCCATTTCCTAACAAATGGGGCGGTGTCATTCTTTCTGATGGAGGCATAGAATTCATATACACACACATACATACACACACATACCACATTTTCTTGATCCATTCATCTACTGAGGGGCATCTGGGTTAGTTCCATATCTTAGCTATGGTGAATAATGCTACGATGAACATAATTGTGTTGGTAGCTTTAGTATGGCCTTGTTTGTGATTGGGTAAATGCCTAAAAGTGGGATCATGGTTCAAAGCCAGCCTGGGCAGGAAAGTCCGTGAGACTCTTATCTGTGATAAACTACTCAGAAAAATGGAAGTGGTTCAATGGCTCAAGTGGTAGAGCGCTAGCCTTGAGCTGAAGAGCTGAGGGACAGCACCCAGGCCCAGAGTTCAGGCCCCACGACTGACCAAAGGGATATATAGATAGATAGATAGATAGATAGATAGATAGATAGATAGATAGATAGATAGATAGACAGACAGACAGACAGACAGACAGACAGACAGAGACAGACAGACAGACAGACAGACAGACACACAGCCTAAGCTAGATAGTGGTGGGTCACACTGTAATCCTAGCTACTCAAGAGGCTGAGATCTGAGCATCACAGTTTGAAGCCAGCCTAGGCAGGAGAGTCTGTGAGACTCTCATCTCCAATAAACTACTCAGAAAAAGCTGGAAGCAATTGGGCGTTGGTGGCTCACACCTGTAATCCTAGCTACTCAGTAGGCTGAGATCTGAGGATTGCAGTTCAAAGCCAGTCTGGGTAGGAAAATCCATGAGACTCTTATCTCCAATTATCTACCAGAAAACCGGAAGTGGCGCTGTGGCTCAAGTGGTAGAGTACTCACCTTGAGCTGAAGGGCTGAGGGACAGTGCCCAGGCCCAAAGTTCAAGCCCCATGACAAAAAAAAAAAAAAGAAAAAAAAAGAAAAGAAAACCTGGAAATGGTTCAAGTGGTAGAGCACTAGCCTTGAGCAAAAAGAAGCTCAGGGACAGCATCTAGGTCCTGAGTTCCACCTCCATGATCAGCAATATGTGTATGTGTATGTATACATACATATACAACCTAATGCTATAGGATGCACATTAGTAGTAAAGCAAATTAGTGGACCTCTCATTCCACATACCTTTTAAGAAAACATTTTCGTGTGGCAAGAGCAATGAAAATCCATTCATGTAGCATGAATTCCTTAAACAGTACTATTAGGGAGAATCCTTGCTTTATGCATTATCAGACTTGATCATCCTCCATATCTGCTACTCCTATAATGGATTCAACTTTGTTTCCCTTTTTTAACGTATGCAAACAAAAACAGGCTTGAACCCTATTGTAAAACTTGCACAACCAACTAAATATTTGATGAACAAATGAATACGAAATACAAACAAAAACCTAGCATAATCCAAACCCGACAGAACAGCAGGTGTAAACAGAGCTGTAGCCTGTGGCTAGACAGGTTCCTTTGACATAGGCATGCATAGCACTTCATGCAGTAGGGAAGATTCATTCTCTCATCTTTGGCTGCTTTGTCTATAGAGTGTGCCATGTGATCACCTGTTGCAAACACCCTTTGTCGTCTGTACAGTGAGTTCTCTTCCTTAGTGCCAGGAAGCGAGTGTGAATGCAAATGAATGAAGGCACTGAGGTCACTTGGCATGCCTCAGGGCGAAGGTGGCTATCTAAGTGACACAAATGATGCAAATAATGCTTTCTTAGCAATTAAAAAATTTAAAAGTTTTGTTATAAAGGTGAATTACAGAGGGATTACAGTTATACAAGAGTATATTTCTTTTTTTTTTTTTTTTTGGGTCCAGTCGAGGGGCTGAACTCTGGGCCTGGGCGCTGTCCCTCAGCTCTTAAGCTCAAGGCTAGCGCTCTACCACTTGAGCCACAGCGCCACTTCCGGCTTTTTTTCTTTTTGCTTATGTGGTGCTGAGGAATCGAACCCAGGGCCTCAGGCATGCAAGGCAAGCGCTCTACCACTGAGCCACCTTCCCAGCCCCACAAGAGTACATTTCTATTTGGACAATGTTTTCTTAATCAACTTTTAATTTTGCAATGCAAGAGACTAAACCCAGAGCCTTGCGCATGCTAGGCAAGTACTCTGCCACTGAACTACATTCCAGCTCTCCTTTCACTTCCTGCATGCGCAGCGCACACACACAGGCATTGGTCCTGGGGCCTGAACTCAGGGCCTGAGCACTGGCCCTGAGAATTTTTTGTTCAAGGCTAGGGATCTACCTCTTGGGCCATAGCTCCACTTTTTTTGTGTGGTAGTTTATTGGAGATAAGAGTCTCCCAGACTTTCCTGCTGAGGCAGGCTTTGAACCATGATCCTCCTATCTTGGCCTCCAGAAAGACTACCAGTAGAGTACATGGGCTCCAGGCTCCAAGAACCCTTTTAATAAGTAGTTTCTGTCCAAGGTGAGTCGCAATTGTGGTCGAGTTATGCTTAACTTATTCAAGTATAAAAGACACATTGAGCTTTTCTGTGCTCCTGCTGGTCCTGGAGGCTGCAGCAGGTGCAGCTTCGATGCACAACCAGGCCGGGGAGTCCTGTATGTGCCTTGGAAGTGTCCACCAGCAACTGCATCATCGTGCGAGGAGCGGCATCCATCCAGACGAATGTGGCTAAGGTCGACAAGGTCACAGATTTAACGGCCAGTTAAAGACATACCACTAATTGCGGGGTCATTCGCAGGATGAATGAGTCAAATGACTCCATTCTCTGATTGGCCAAGGCTGATGGCATCGTCTCAAAGAACTTGACAGTTGGAAATTTGGAGTATGGAATATTTGTCATAAATAAAGCATGAGAAACAACAACAACAAAAAGGACACAGTGACAAGTGTAACCTTTAAACTTAATATTTTCAATCTGTTGTATGGTTTGAGACACCTATGTTATGAATTATTGTCACAGAATCTGTCCATTAGGTCTTTCCATTTACTCCAACTTGACATCCTCATATAAAATCCTCCACTTCTGCTTTAATTCCTAGGACAATGCTCAGCTGTTTGAGCAGACGGAACAGCAGTTAGGAAGAAAAAAAGGAAGCCCCCTCCAACAATAGTCTAATTATTGCCCTTGAGACTTGGTCCAGAGAAGCTGTGTCCCAACAGGAAGTGCTTAGAGCTCAAGACTCTGGATTGGGACCTTTGAGGACTAAGAGCGCCACGTCAGTCAGCTCAGATCACTGCAGCATCAACACTGCGCCGAAGCTGCAGGCTCAGGTGCTGCTTACAAGCCATTCTCCAATCTGTGGCACCAGGAATTTGACGCAGGCTCAGAAACCTCATCCAATAGACGCTGGACCCAGGACCAAGCGACTGTTAAAATCTGGAGAAACCTCAGTGCTCATCAGCACCGCTGTAGACGAAGCGAAGGCTCCGCTTGGAGTCTGTCTGTCCCGCACGTGGGTCCGGGGAGGCCTCCGGGCTGGGGCGCCCTCTCCGCGCCCACGGATGAGGAGGCAGGAACGCAGTGCGACCTCCGGACGACCGGCCCGGAGGCCTTTCCAGTCCAGGGCGCCAGCTCCCCCAGGCACTGCGGACGAGCCCGGTGCGGCGGCCAGGCCGGCTCGCCAGGCCCCAGCGCCCAGGTGCCCGCCGGCACCTCCGGGACGCTTAGCAACCAGACGCCCAGAGGGGAGCAGGAGAGGCGAGGCTTCGGGACTGCGCACGCGCACAACTGGCCAATCAGAACCTCCGGGAAGAGCACGAGGGCCCTCTTCCCCTAGTGCAATGCCCTGTCCCATGATTGGTGGATCCGGAAACAGATGGGCGGTGCCTCCAGTACATCCTTCAATGGGGGTGGGACAGAGGCGGGCCCACTGGCAGAAGGAGCATGGCGTGGGCACATCTGAAAGTGAGTCTTGCTTGGGAGGTAGGCGCTGCGGTGCGGACGCCCTTGGGCGGGGGAGGACGGAGGACAGCGTCGACACCCAGGCCTTAGCCAGGTGTGGGACAGACGGCGATCCATGTGAGTGCAGGTGGGCCACATCTTACCTGGGCCTAGCACCGGGGGCCTTAGAGAAGGAACGCCCGACCGCCCAGCCGGGCAAGGATCCTGCGCGGAAGGGATTAAGTTAGAGCGCGACGTGTCCCGACCCTTCTGACGCTCTGTGGAGGGTCGCGCGCGGGAGCTGAGCTCGGTCGACCCCTAAGGCCCTAGCGAATAGGTGCTTGCTTGTTTGTAGAGTGAGCGGAGCGGCGCCTCTGCAGTTTCCTGGAGAAGGCTTCTCTGATCGTGTCATCTGCTAGTTTTGTTTAGAGAACAAACCCAAATCTACTACCACCACCGCTACTCCCGCCTAAAAAAATACTTGTCTGGCATGGAGGCTTGAACTTAAAAGCCTCAGTGCTCTTGCTTGGGTTTACCCACGGCTGGTACTCTACTACTTGAACCACGCCTGCAGTTCTGGGCTTTTGCTGGTTAGCTGGAGGTAAGAGCCTCATAGATTTGTTTGCTGGGGCTGCGATCCACAGTTCTCAGCCTCCTCAGTGGCAAGAATTGCCATGCTTTCCTACACCTAGATCCAAATGTCCCCCACCCCCAGCTTTTCTTCTGCCACCAACAGACCCTTCTCCCTGCCCTCCCTCTACTGCCTCCTTTTTTTTTGAGCAGTACTGGGTTTGAACTCAGGGCTTCATGGTCTACCTATTGAGACATACCTCCAGCCGTTTAAAATAATTTTCTAGATGAGGTCCTGCCTGCACACATTCTTGGTCTAGGATCTTATGGCTTCCCTCATAGCTGTGGACAGGCATGCAGCAGCACACAAGGCTTAGTAAGATGGATTCTTGCTAGCTTTGGCAGAGTTAGCCTGTCTTCCCCATTTTCCGCCTCCCAGTAATCTGGATTACAGGCTGCGCCCTCCTTGTTAACTCTTTATCCTTTCGTATCTGCTTCAAGTCAGCCTTGTAAGGAAGCCTTTCCTTAGCTGAGATTTGTTGTGTCCTTCCATTTCCCCTACTTTTTTCCTTTATAGCAATTGTCATGACTGCATATTGGCACAGTCATTGATGTGTGTCTCTTCATGAGATTGCACTCACCTCAAAGGCTGGACCAGCTACATTTCCCCCACCTTTAGCCTCAGTCACATTTGAGTAGTGCTTGAGCTGATGAGTGACACCGAGTGTCCACATAGTAAGACCTGAGGCGCCTTCTCCACTACCACCACCTTTACATTTCACAGAGATTCCACTGCAGGTTGATGACCTTCCCATGTGTAACTTAACATGTCAACATGATGTTCTAATCACAGTATAAAGGAGAAATAAAACAACATGTATTTATTTCAATGTGTGTCATTGGGTCCTGACTCATCTCGATAACAGGTTGCTGAGTGGTTAAGTCTGTACAAGAAATGTGGGTGCCACAGGCATGTTGTCAAAAACCCCAAGTGCTGTGCCTTTCCTAATTTTTTTTGGTCAGTCATGGGGCTTGAACTCAGGGCTTGGGCGCTGTCCCTCAGCTCTTCAGCTCAAGGCGAGTGCTCCACCGCTTGAGCCACAGCACCACTTCCAGTTTTCTAGTGCTTTATCAGAGATAAGAGTCTCATGAACTTACCTGTCTGGGCTGGCTTTGAACTGCAATCCTCAGATCTCAGCCTCCTGAATCACCAGCGCCCGGCTGCCTTTCCTAATTTCTGAGATGTGACTTGGTTCTTAGTAATCGTGACACAAAACAGCACAGCTGTCCCTCAGTTTATAGGGTAATGATTCCTGAAATGTCAGCATATGAGAACCATGAAGGTGATAGTTTGCCAGTAATGTCACTTGGACATTCAAAAGTTATACTGGGGCTGGGAAGGTGGCTCAGTGGTAGAGTGCTTGCCTAGCATGCATGAAGCCCTGGGTTCAGTTCCTCAGTACCACACAAACAGAAAAGGCCAGAAGTGGCGCTGTGGCTCAAATGGTAGAGTGTTAGCTTTGAGCAAAAAAGCTCAGGGACAGTGCCCAGGCCTTGAGGTCAAGCCGCAGGACTGCCAAAAAGAAAAAAAAAAAACAAAACAGCTTGAGTGGAAAATACTCCCCATGGCCTCTAGGGGGCAGTACTCCACCTGAAAACCCCTGGCCTAGTGTCCTAAGGAAAATGTTGAGGGACACAGCCTCTGTATGAAGCCAGTAGGTGGGGCAGGACCGGAAATGAAGGGGACTAGTGGCAGCAGTGGTAGGGATGTCACTTCATGGGACGTGCCCCTATGTCGCACCTGTCTGGGCGTAAAGGGTGCAGGGAGGGTGCCCAGCCTGGCCTGGCAGTGACCCTGATGTACTTTTTTTTTTTTTTTAACCAGAAGCGGGCCCTAGATGCTGTGGTCATCCTGGGAGGTGGAGGACTTTTCTTTGCCTCCTACCTGACAGCCACGGGGGATGAGCATTTCTACGCTGAATACTTGATGCCTGCTCTGCAGGGGCTGCTGGACCCAGAGTCCTCCCACAAGCTGGCTGTTCGCTTCACCGCCCTGGGGCTCCTTCCTCGGGCCAAATTCCAAGATTCTGACATGCTGGTAAGTGCTCTGGAAGCGCCTGTGCATTAGATAGGGGGGAGGTCAAGGCCTCTCTTGCTCATAAGCTGGGGTGAGGCTCACCAAGCCTGAGGTTCCCAGGGGGAGGGCAGCAGCCATCTTGATTACGTCTCACACCCTCTGGTCACATGGCACTTGCATGGGACTGTGTGGAGCAGCCACTGAAGAGCTGTGGCCTCTAGCTCTGGTCTTGTCTAGGCTGTCCTGGTCTTCAGAGGACAGGGAACGGCAGTGTTGAACACACACACAACTACTCCATCGACAGTCCTTAAGTGACATGGCTCTCAAGTGGCAGAACCAGAATTCAGACCCCTGGAGTTTGGCCCTGGCACCAACCACAGGCACTGTGCGGCCTCCCTAAGGTCACAAGTAGCTCAGTCAGCCCTCTGCTGTCATCATGACGCGTTTAACGGGAAGCAGGTAGAGCCAGCTGACGCCTGTGAGGACGGCAGCCAGACACCTGTGCCAGCTTGGTTTAGCACACACCTGCCGACTGGGCGTGTGACCGAGCTACATTGGGATCTGCGCAAGAAATCACTTAATCAGGGCACAGCCTCACAGAATCTGCTTCGCGATGTGGCAGACTTTACAGCAGAGTGACTGGAATATGGAAACCCACACAAGAGGCACTCAGACATTTTAGGGGAAGGGGCCCTGTCAGGACTCAGAGGGCTTTGCTCTGTTTTCCCTCTCACCTCCCGATCGCACAATTTCCAGCAGCTGGTATGCGTCCTCAGGGTTGCTGTCGGCTTTGAAAGGGCCTCCCCTGTGTGGAGCCCCACCCAGGCTAGAAAGCCCTGAGCCTGTGTACAGTGGGAGGCTGGAGGGGGAGCTGGGGTCCCTGTGTTTGGGTGAGCACAGCTGACCATTGGTCACCCTGAATGCTGCTGTGGCCCACGTGCAGCAGCTCATACACAATTCCACCATGCCGCCTTTTGAAACAGGTCTTGCTGTGTTGTCCAGGCCATTTCTGAACTCAAGATCTCAAATGTTCCTCCTGTCTCAGCCTCACAAGATGCTCACACTAAACCTGGGTGCTGGTGGCTCACACCTATAATCCTAGCTACTCAGGAGGCTGAGATCTGAGGATTGTACTTCAAAGCTGGCTTAGACAGGAAAGTCCGTGAGACTCTTATCTCCAATAAACCACCAGAAAAATGTAAGTGGCACTATAGCCCAAGTGGTAGAATGCTAGCCTTGAGCTGAAGAGCTGAGGAACAGTGCCCAAGCCCAGAGTTCAAGCTGCACAACCAACAAAAAAACAACAAAAAAAGATGCTTACGCTACCGTGCCAGCAGTTCCTGACTCCTTAACCAACATTCAGGCCTCCTGATTTTCTTACCTGAACTTAATTTCTGGTTTTAGTTCTCCACAATTCCCTAACCTTGGCTCCCAATCACTGTTAGAGGCTCTGGGGGTGGGGGTGGGGGACTTTTGGAATGTCCTGATCTGACATCCTGTCACACCAATCCATCCATCATCTCTGAGAGGAGCTGGCAGGGCTGTGTCCTGCAGCGGAGTTGAGAACCACTGTCTTTGAGGGGGGCCTCTCCTTCCCACCGCGCTGCCCGCATGTTCGTACCTTTGTTGTTCTCACTGCTTGGAGCACTTCCTTCACCTCCAGGGTTGGGTGGCTTCGCCCTGGGAGATGTTCACCTAGCCTCAGGTTGCGGGAGCCAGCACTGAGACCAACCTGAGTGCCGTCCATCTTCCATCTCCTCACCATGTCTGTGGGGGGCTGCTGGGCTTCTCATCAGTCTGTGGGGAGGGTACAGTTGAGGCTGGTTAATTAGGCTGATTGCAGGGTTTGTGTTGTTTGTCACTCTCTGTTTCAGAGTAGCCACCTGAGGGGTGGGGCACCAGCACCACTGACCCACTGTCCTGCCTAGGCTGGTAGACAAGGAGCTAGGAATAGAAAGGAGACAGAAAGGGTGGTGCCCGTAGCCTGTTTGCCATGCTGCGGGCGCTGGTTCCCTCCCCAGCGTTGATGATGAGGAACCTCGCGCTCTCAGGCTCTGGCCGGCAGCAGGATCACCTGCAGAGAATTGTTACAAACACATCTGTCCGTTCAGAGAAATTCTGTGGGCCTAGGCTTCCCTGGGAATTTTTTTTTTTTTTTTTTTTTTGGCAGTCCCGGGGCTTGAACTCAGGGTCAGGGCACTGTCTCTGAGCTTCTTTGTTCAAGGCTAGCACTCTACACTTGAGCCACAGTGCCACTTCTAGCTTTTTCTGTGTATGTGGTCCTGAGGAACCCAGGGCTTCATGCATGCTAGGCAAGCACTTTACCACGAAGCCACGTTCCCAGCCCTCCCCTGGGGAATTCTGATGTGGGATCCCGGGGACCACATTTTGAGACACGCTGGTGGGGCCTGCGGACCTCGAAGTCTCCCTCTTCCAGGAAGTGAGAGTGCTGGGCCATAAGTTCCGGAATCCCGTGGGGCTTGCTGCCGGCTTTGACAAGCACGGGGAAGCTGTGGATGGACTTTACAAGCTGGGCTTCGGTTTTGTTGAAGTGGGAAGTGTGACTCCACAGCCTCAGGAAGGAAACCCCAGACCCAGAGTCTTCCGCCTCCCAGAGGACCAAGCCATCATTAACAGGTGGGTGATGCCCCCTGGTTCTTCCTCAAGTGAGCTGTGAGCACGTGCTGACATTCGGCATGTTCACGAGCTGCCGTACAGCTCGTCTCCTGTGTGTCTGGGAGAGCCGCTCTCCCCGTGGCACTGTAACACATGCACACGCAGGGCTTGAGGGTGGGGCATTCCACTCAGGCGCAGAGGCCGTGTGGGAGAGCCGGCAGGCCGAGGCTCGCTGGCCTCCGCAGGGGGTGGTTTTCCCCACCACTGATCCAGTGCCCGCGTTCACCACTGGCCCCCAGAAATACACCGTGAGCCTCCAAGTACTGTAATGACCACCTTGAAACCAGATAAAGAAGGGAGATTTACAATATGCTTCATTTATGACAATTCTAGTACAGTATCTTCTAAAACCATCATGTAATGTGGCATTGCTATTAAAATGATTGACTACTTGCCTTTTCTTTTTTTGGGGGGGGGTCGGTTGTGGGGCCTGAACTCTGGGCCTGGGCGCTGTCCCTCAGCTCTTCAGCTCAAGGCTAGCGCTCTACCACTTGAGCCACAGCGCCACTTCCAGCTTTTTCTGCTTATGTGGTGCTGAGGAATCGAACCCAGGCTTCATGCATGCAAGGCAAGCATTCTACCACTGAGCCACCTTCCCAACTGACTACTTGCCTTTTCTTACTTGCTTCAAGACTACCAAGGCCAGGGTGGTTTTTTTCTTTTCACACAGCACCTCACCGTGGACCAGCCACAGCAGAGTTGTGGCGCACAGCCCTGGTGTTGTCTAGGCTGTCCTAGCCTTCAGGGAGCAGGGGGAGCCAGTGTGCACCACACACACACAGCTGCTCTGAGGAAAATCCTTCCAGACTGCTTAAGGCCTGCCCGTTGGCATCCTGGGAAATTTCAGTAAACCCAGGAGAAGTAGGCATTGCCATGGCCTAATACTGACATGTGTACTTTCTTATTGCAGGATTTTGGAGAGCCTCTTTGGGGAGAATTTGGCAGGATGTTTGTGGCCATCAGTGACTTTCTGGGGACTGAGCTATCGGGGGTTTAGGTGCCAGGGAGATAGAGGAGTAAGATGGAAATGGCTACAGTGCAGTCTTCAATTGTCTTCTTACCCTTTTGCCCCTTCCTGATGCGCATGCGTGCTGCAGGTACGGGTTTAACAGCCACGGGCTCTCGGCGGTGGAGCACCGGTTACGCGCCCGACAGCAGAAGCAGACCAAGCTCACTGAAGGTAAAATGAGGCATGGGGAGTGAGGCAGGGTTCTGGGCTGAGCTCAGCGCATGTCTCAGCTGGGAACTGTGCAGCTTCTTGCCAGCAGCACACCAGGGGCCCGAGCTGACAGCACTGGGGCCCTGTGGGGAAGGGATCATCCAGCCATCCCCAACTGCAGGATCTCCGTAGCTTGAGTGGATGAAGCTGTGCTGTGTGGCCAGTTCACCTGTGTGGCCAAAAACAGCCTGGGCATGATGGGTGCTATCCCTGGGAGGCTTTGAGACTTAACTTGATTGGGTTCTAATCGCTCAGTGCAGACAAGCGCCTTCCTTTCACACACAGCATATTTCTCAAAATGCAATTTGTGGAGGTCTCAAATGCAAAATAGTGCCACAGACTCTTAAATAATAAGACAGCTGTGTTGCTTTCTGCCAGCTGAGGCAGTTTTGAGAGTGAAAGGGCAGTGGGTATGAGTGATCAGGTCCAGGTCCAGGGACAGTCAGGGCTGTGTGGGGGCACGGAGCTGTATGCTCACTCTGATGATGAGGAGTCCCTTTCTCAGAGAACTAACATTATGTTATAAAAACAATGAAACGCCTACATTTTAAGCATGCTAATTGAAAATATGCTTTTTCTTTAATTTGGGTTTTTACCACTCACGACCCACAGGTGTCCTTTAGATCAGGTTGTCTCTCTGACACCCACTGATTCGTGTCTACCCCACTTTTACTACATTTATAAGGCCCACTCTTTTGGTGGTAGGGACTGGCCCAGGGGCCTCGTGTATTGAACCTGCACTCTGCCTCTGTGCTACACTTCCAGCCTTCCTTTTTTATTGTTAGTATTTGCATTCCCAGTCTCTTTGTTTTCTGTTTCTTTTTTGTCAGTTGTGGGGCTTGAACTCTGGGCCTGAGCTCTGTCCCTGAGCTCTTCAGTTCAAGGCGAGCACTCTACCACTTGAGCCACAGCACCACTTCCATTTTTCTGGTGGTTAATTGGAGATAAGAGTCTCATGGACTTTCCTGCCTGGGCTGGCTTTGAACCATGATCCTTAGATCTCAGCCTCCTGAGTAGCTAGGACTATAGGCATGAGCCACTGGTGCCTGGCTTCTGTTTCTTTTTTTTTTTTAAACAAAAGGGCAGAATGCAGGAAAACCTTAGTGGCTACACTTCCTTACAAGGATGGTGAGTTGTGTTTTGACCACATTTTACCATTGTCACCTGGTTGTAGGAAAGCTCACAGCTTCAGGGATGGCCTGAAAATTGTTGCCCAGGAAACTGTGGGGACCAGATCTTGACAATGGTATTTACAGATGGGCAGCCACTGGGAATAAACCTAGGGAAGAATAAAACCTCGGAGGATGCTGCTGCAGACTACGCAGAGGGGGTTCGGGTCCTGGGCCCCTTGGCTGACTACCTGGTGGTGAATGTGTCTAGTCCCAACACGGCTGGGCTGCGCAGCCTTCAGGGAAAAGCTGAACTGCGCCGCCTGCTGACCAAGGTAATCCACTGCACCTGTTCCTGTCTTCCCAGCTCCTGCTACTTCTCCAAGGTGAAACTTCACCTGATCCAGGTGTGAATCTGCTCTGTCACAGCACTGATTCTGTGCAGCAGAATCTCACTTGTCTGTCTCTGTTGGCAAACCACAAAGGGCTTGTCTATCTATCATTTCTCACTCCATCCTAGTGTCATATACATGAGTTGAATGACTTTTTGTCACACAGTGCTTGTGACAGTATTTCCTTGTTATTGTTTAGGGAAAAACTTAAGATACTAGCTGATGTTAGTGGGGATCTTATTGCTCACTCATAGAGTTGAGCCAGAAAATAACATCTTGAGCTAGATCCCTCGGGAAATTTCTCTGGGTTTCTTGCAGAGGAGAAAGTGCTCATGTGTTAGCTTGCAGCATTGGTGGAAGGCAGACCTGTGGCTGCAGGTTCTGGCTGCGGCCTGGGAGTCTCCAGTATGTGGCTCGGGCTACCCTAGGTGCTGCAGGAGAGGGATTCCTTGAAGGGACCGCAGAAGCCGGCCGTGCTGGTGAAGATCGCCCCCGACCTCACCGCCCAGGACAAGAAGGACATCGCCAGTGTGGCCAGAGAGGTTCGAGGCAGGGTGGCCCAAAGGTGGGGACCCCTCTCACTGTCCCCAGAGGCCATCTGGACCCCTGGGAACGCCCAGGGTGACGTCCTCTCCGTGAGGTGTAAGGCCAGTAGCCTGTCTTCATTATGTACTTCTTCCTGCAGGACAAAGTGAATGTTTGTTGAGCCTTTTTCCTCCTCTTCTGTCCTCTCTCCTCTTCAACCAGCATGACCCCATGGTGCTTGCCTCTCTGGCCAGGCTTGGTGTGGGACAGCAGTATTGTCTGTGTCACTGTCTCCAGCTGGTCTCCATGGTGGAGTAGTGAAAACAGCAAGCCTGGAAGTGCTGAGTTCAAATCCTGGTCCTACCAGACAAGGATTAAGGAATGTTTTGGGGGGGGAGGTGTCAGTATGTGACGTCATGTTGAGGCCAAGACAGGAAGTAGAGCGAGGCCTGTGAAGCTCTTGCTTCCGGGGCTGAAGGTGTGGGTCCCAAGCCTGGCGGCTGCCTCAGTCCTCCAGAGAAAAAGCTCCGAGTCTCTTACAGTCATGCCTAAGGGCTCTTCCTCTCACACTGCAGCTGGGCATCGATGGGTTGATTGTCACAAACACCACCGTGAGTCGCCCTACTGGTCTTCAGGGTGCCCTGCGCCATGAGACAGGAGGGCTGAGCGGGAAGCCCCTCCGAGACCTGTCAACGCAGACCATCCGGGAGATGTACGCCCTCACCCAAGGCAAGGCTGCTGCCGGTGTGCCCTGGGACGTGCGTGTGGCTCTGGCTCCCGGGTGGTGTGCCCACTGAGGCGCGGCTCTCCCCTTCCGTCATGGCATTGCCCTGGGCTTCTCTGCAGGCCGCATCCCCATCATCGGCGTTGGCGGTGTCAGCAGCGGACAGGATGCGCTGGAGAAGATCCAGGCAGGGGCCTCGCTGGTGCAGCTGTACACAGCCCTCACCTACCGGGGGCCGCCCGTGGTGGGCAGGGTCAAGCGCGAGCTGGAGGCTCTCTTGAAGTAAGTGGGACAAGTCAGCAGAAGTTAGTTCAGAAAGACTCAAAGGACTGGAAGGGCACACTGAGTCAGGAGAACATGACTATTTCTTTTTTGACAACAGAATTGAGTCCCGGGCAGAATCATGCTATTGAATGACATGGGCTCCATGTCACACCTGGCTGGGCAACTCTCCAGGTCCTAGGGAAGGTGGGGTGGAGGGCACTAGGTAGGAGAGAGGCTGGTGGGTGCCCCAGCAGGCAGGAGAGTGTGGGCTTCTGCTGTGCAGGGCTGCATACAACCTGCTGAAAGCACGTTGTCTTCTTTTCTCTCCAGAGAGCAAGGTTTTAGCAGAGTCACTGACGCCATTGGAGCAGATCATCGGACGTGATGACGTCAGGCGAGCCCGTGGCTGGGTGGTGACAAGCAGGGCTCAGCCTCCAGGCAGGGCTTGAACCTGTGGCTTGGCCAGACTGTAGAAGCATGTCGCAGGATCGCTAGAATCAGTGAAGGCTTTCTTCTGTCTCTGGGTCACACCACAAATCCAGATCCTGGGTCTTTCAATAGCGCAAAGACATGATATTGGATATTTAGGATAAAAAGCATGGAGGAAATAAAGCTGTTTGAAACTCAGAAGTTGAAGCCTCATCCCTTCCTGGGGGGCCGGGGCTCTGCCCCGATGCCACAGCCCCTTCCATGCCTCCACTCCATGCACACGCAGGGCCACTCCATGCACACGCAGGGCCACTCCATGCACATGCAGGGCCACTGGGACCCTGTGCACCAGACTATCGTCACCAGAGCTTCACATTTTATTTTCAAACTAGTTCAGCTCTAGACACAAATGACAAGAATAGTGCAGGCACCTTCTGTCACTGTATTTTCCCCATCATAGCTGGGTCAGAGAATTATATACTCCAGCTTTCCACTTGGATGGCGTCAGCTGGCTCCCGTAAACTCTAGCAGCTACCATGTCTCACTATGGAGGCAGAATGACCTGCTGCCCGGCAGTGCCTGTTCAGATCTTCCTTGTGCTTGAAGAGCCACCATGGTAACAGCACGCACTGGGTTAGTTGCTGGGCCCAGGCTTGTTGTTCTGAGGAAATAGGGGGTAAAGCAGTCCTCCACGTGCCGGAATGCACTGACATGGAGACTTAGAGGCTGCCATGCTGGGCTTGGGTCAGCCATACAGACACAGGGCTTATGCCCAGCAGCTCTTGCGTGTGTCTTGCTGTGCCACAGCTACTCCGTCGCCTTCTCTCCTTTGTGTTCATCCACTGAAGGAAAGGCAGTTCAACAGTGAGAAATGGGAGTGGGCAGAACAAAAGCTCTGGCGTACCGGAGCGCGACTCCACCTCTGTCCCCGTGTCAGGTGAACATCACCATGTTTGCTATGAGCCCAGGGTTTCTGTTCAGATTTAGCAGGGAGCCCAGCTGTATTCCATCCGTCTGCAGCTGTTGGGAAGGCTCAGTGGCTCCAGGGAAGTGGATTCCTTAGTGGGCCTGCTCTGAAGGTAGCATATGGAATGGCTTAGGCAACAGAAATGGATTGTGTCAGACTTCTGGAGGTTAGAAGTCAGAGGGCCAGGGCTGCAGGGCTGTGATGGAGGCTCTGTTCCAGGCCTTTCTTGGACACAGGAAGCTGTTTTCTCCCTGAGTGTGTCCATATTACCTTCCCTCTGTGTGTATGTCTCTCTTCATTTTCCTTTTATATAAAGATACAGTCTGTATTAGGGTTCTCTAATGATCTCACTTTGTCTTGACTCTACTGGGAAGATGCTCTCTCTAAACAATGTCACATTTTTGAAGACATGAGATGTAAAAATACAAAACACTATTTAAAAAAAAACCCAACCCATTAGCATTATGGAGTATCAGCTGTTTAACCTCATGATCATGTGGCTGCCTGGGAGCTGGGCATATGATAGTCTCATACCATGGGCAAAGATCAAATCCAAAGTTCCTCCCTCCCTTCCTTTCTCCCTCCCTCTCTTTCTCTCTCTCCTCCCCCTACCTCTCCTGTTGGTTCTGTTTCTCTGAAGTACCCTAGTAAAGACCTACAGCCACAAAGAACTGAATTTTGCCAGTGATCTAAACAAGAATAGCAGATTCTTGCCACCCTCTGGGTGACAGCTTGATACTGCCCAGAACTCACTCAACAGACTCTGCCTCAACTGAACCAAGTGCTAGGAAATGGCTGATGCTTCAGACCACTGAGTTTGTATAATTTGCTCCACAGCAATGGAAGATAAACACAGGTCTGCTTCCTGTTAGCCAGCAGTCCCAATAATGTCCCGTACCATCACGGTAGCTAGTTCAGAATCACTTTGTATTTGCTTGTCCTGTCTCATTAGTTTTCTGGTGTTGTCTCTCCAGTTTTGAAGGTGAGAGACCAGTTTTTGGTGGTGGCCCCACTGTGGTTTGTCCATGATTGGATTCCAGATCTGAAGCTTTGGTAGGAACCTAACAGAAGAAAGGCCACATTGTGACTGCACCATGTCAGGTCTCCTGGAGCCTGGGACAGTGAGTGGATTGGAGCCTGGAATTTTCCATCCTCTTCACACACTCACTTCCTTCCCCCTGGAGTATTTTCTGGTGCCTCATGGCATTGTAACCGATGTTAGCTAAATAAAAGCAGCAAGTTAAGCTGTAGTCTCAGACTTGCTCTTTTATGTATCACAGGTCTTTTGATGGCTGGCGCTTTGGCTCACCTCCAGTTCGCTGCAGCGTGGACAGTGCAGCAGTGCAGTGGTGGCCGCCTGGGCTGCCATGTTTCTGTATAGCGGAGCCCCAGCAGTGGGGGTCTTTGGACAGTTAGAGCACTTAACATGTTGATAGGTTTTGCCAAGTAGCAATGGTAGAGCGCTGTTCTAATTTCTGCTTTACGTTCCCTGTACCAGAGCTTCCAAGGAATGACTATAATAAGCTGGTTTTCCTCCTCTGCTTTCTTCCTCTGGGAAAATCCCACACAATAGCTTTCCATGGTGGAAAAGGGGCAAAGGAGTTGAGAGTCCAGTCAACCACTTTGGGCTGCAGCCAGTGATTGCCACATTCAGTTCTTTCCTGTGTGTGTGTGTGTGTGTGTGTGTGTGTGTGTGTGTGTGTGTGTGTGGTGTATGTGTATGTATGTGTGGTGTATGTGTATGTATGTGTGTAGCACACAGAGGAGATGGGAGGGCAGATGAACCCTGGGCTTTATCCATTTTCCCTTGCCTTGCATCTGCCAGCGAGGTCTACAGCCTCACCTCTGGGGCAGAGAGGCTGGGCCCCTTAAAAGGGGGTTGGTTGGGGGACCTCAAGTCACACACACACACTTTTAGAAGAAATCACCTTATCTGCCCTGGAATGCCAAGGAAATGCCCACACATTCCCTTGGGCCTCAGTCAGCTTCACAGACAAGGGTGTGGAGCAGCTGGCCAGATGGGCAGTCACGCTCCCTGACTATGATTTTAAGAAAGCATACAGAAGAATTCAAAAGCATAGAATGTCAATGGTTGTCTCCTAGACACAGTACTTCTTTACTACGTTTGCTGTACTAATCTTTTTAAACCAGTTGCATACTGTATCTTTTTTCTTTTCACTTTTTTTTTTTTTTTTGGTCTGTTGGGCTTGAACTCAGGGCCTGGGTGCTGTCCCTGAGCTCTTTTGCTCAAGGCTAGGACTCTATCACGTTGAGCCACAGTGCCACTTCTGGTTTTTGAGTGGTTAACTGGAGGTAAGAGTCTCAGGGGGACTTTCCTGCTTGGGCTGGCTTTGAACTGTGATCCTCAGATCTCAGCCTTCTGAGTGCTAGGATTACAGGATTACAGGTGAGCCACTGGCACCCAGCAGTATACTCTATTTTGATTCATTCTTAAGTATTTCATAGCTAAATTACCTAAAAATCAGTATATGTTCCTATGTAATCACAAACTCATAAGAGAATTAACCATAATTCTCTAATACCATTTAAGATTGAGTCCATACTCAAATTTGTCCTGTTGCCGCCCTCCCCCCACCAAATACCTTCTATTTTCATCTAGAACAATGACCTTTGAAGAGGTCAGTTGTCCTATATAGATCTACATGCTGCATTCTCAGGATAAAGACTATGTTTCTTCATTTCCATTGTAGTTGAGTTTTGCCATATGACAAAGTTGTGCTCAGTGAGATACATATGAAGGTCTTTAGCCGCTTGAAACTTGGATATGATGGCTGGAGCTCTGGAACCCACCTTAGACCTGAGCATCAGGGTTGGCCTCCAGGGATGACAGTGGCAAGGGTGGGAAGAGCTTGATGGAATGGCCAGAACCAGTTCTGTCTGCCTACTTCCCACCCCAACTTGTGAAAATGAACCTGAGCACTTACACCACTGGACTAGGATTTTTTTCCATCTTTAGCCAAATTGAATCTCCGTTAGTAGAGGTCAGGCTGAGACAGATTAAAACCTTGTTTTAGCCTAGAAGATGTGTTAGTTGCTTTCTGTAAGAACTTTGTGGTTATATGTGCAGGGATGAAGACAGTGTGGCTTTGCCACATGTAAGTAGACACGGGGGGGGGGGGGACGGGGCTAAGGGGTCGCTGCAAGAGCAGAGTGAGAATGATCTAGAATTGGTTTCAACCCCTTCATTTCCTCCAGCCACGGTGGAATTTCAGGATGTGGAAAACTGCACTTGCAAAAAAAGTGGAGGAAACAAAAGAAGGTTTGTGTGTGAAGGCCTCACTTCCTGCCCCAGGCATCAGGAGACAGTCTCCTGAGAGGTGACCTTGTGCTGCCTTTTCAGATCCTTTGGCAATTCCCATGGGTGTCAAATGTGTGATTCTTGGGGATCTGGTGACATCTTCTTACCTCGATGGAGCAAAGAGGGTGGACCTCGGTTCTGAGAGTCCACACAATCATTCTGGTTAGAGCAGGTTTCAGTTATATCTTCTTCTTCCTTCCTCCTCCTCCTCCTTTTTTTTTTTTTTTTTGGTCAGTTGTGGGGCTTCAACTCTGGGCCTGGGTACTGTCCCTCAGCTCTTCAGCTCAAGGTGTGTTCTTTACCACTTGAGCCACAGTGCCACTTCTGGTTTTCTGGTGGTTAATTGGAGATAAGAGTTTCATGGCCTTTCTTGCCCTGGCTAGCTATGAAGCCCCATTTTCAGACCTCAGTCTCCTGAGTAGCTAGGATTACAGGTGTGAGCCACTGGTGCCTGGCTTCATTTCTTCTTTTGCTCTTTCAGCTACATAGAAGGCAGAGACAGGGCATTCTCAGTCCAAGGCTTGCTCCAGGAAAAATGCATAAGACTTGATTTGAAAAGTAGCTACAGTACAAAAGGGATTGTAGTGTTTATTCTTCCCTAATTCCAAATTTGATGTGTGTGTGTGTGTGTGTGTGTGTGTGTGTGTGTGTGTGTGTGTGTCAGAGAGAGAGAGTAAGAGAGAGAGAGAGGGAGGGAGGGAGGGAGGGAGGGAGGGAGGGAGGAACTGGGAAGCTGGGGATTGAACTCTTGCTAGGTAATTACACTATCAATGCGCCATGCCTCACAGCTCTTTTTACTTTGCTTTCTCATATAGGGCCTCTTGTTTTTGCCCAGGCTGGCCTATGAGCACTCCTCCTACCTCTACAGCCAGAAGAGCTGCCATACTCATCTTTTCTTTTCTTTCTTTTATCAGTTGTGCGGCTTGAACTCTGGGCCTAGCACTTCTCTTTCTTTTCTTTTCTCTCTCCCTTCCCTCCCTCCCTCCCTTCCCTCCCTCCCTCCCTCCTTTCCTTCCTTCCTTCCTTCCTTCCTTCCTTCCTTCCTTCCTTCCTTCCTTCCTTCCAAGTCTTGTGAACTTTGTCCAGGCTGATGTCAAACTATGATCCTCCTATCTCCCTCCCATTCCCAACTAGCAGGGATAATGGGCATGCACCATGATGTCAGTTTCTCCATCCCAAATGCTTTGAGGGTAAAGGTTATGTTTATTATTTGTTCAAGTCAGCAAGCAGAACTGAATTTCTGTTGTATGCCAGGCATTGCTTGGAACTATGTTACTGGTGGATAAACAAATGTCAACAGGGTTAGTCCTAGGATCTAGGTTGCAGAAAGTGAAGAAATTGGATGTGAACTTCTGTTTAATAAGTTTTAAAGTAAGTTATACTAAAAGGCAGATTTTTTTGGAAACTGTGATGAACTGTTTATTTTTTAATTTTAATTTTGGCAGTTCTAGGGCTTGAACTCAGTCTGGGCACTGTACTTGAACTTCTTCTGCTCAAGGTTAAGTGCTCTACCACTTGAGCCACAGTGCCACTTCCTGCCTTTTCTGAGTAGTTTATTGGAGATGAGTGTTATGGACTTTCCTGCCCCGGCTGGCTTCAAATTGAGATTCTCAGATCTCACCCTCCTGAATACTAGGAATACAGGCATGAACCACTGGCTCCAGGCTGGTTGGCTATTGTTGTTGGTGGAAACTGTCTGGAAGATAATATATGATTTTGCAACTTAGCACTTTCCCACTTTGAGTCACAGCTCTGCTTCCTAATTTTCCAATGCTGATCTTAGAAACGGATCGTTTTCCTTGTAGAGTTACTTTCAAGCCCTTTAGAAAGCTTAGAGAGAGAGAGAGAGAGAGAGAGAGAGAGAGAGAGAGAGAGAGAGAGAGAGAGAGAGAGAGAGAGAGAGAGAGAATGTGTGTGTGTGTGTGTGTGTGTGTGTGTGTGGTACAAATGGCAGTCTATGTGTTTGATAGTGACCCAGTTTTGGAGCAAAGGGTGGCTAGCCGTCAGGAAGTACATGGCTGGGAGCCAGTGCCTGTGTTCCCAGCACTGCAGAGCCTTGAAGTCCCTGGTCACAGGTGACAGGAACAGGGTGCTATTCTAGAAAGAGGTATAATAAAGGTAACCTCTGTTTAATCCGTGGAGACAAACTGCAATTTTGAGCAACAAATGCTGCTCTGAATCCAGCACACCTCTCTCCATCTCCACTAAAGTCCTGTGTACCAGTGCTCACATCGTGTGAGTACTGTCCCACCAATGCCACGAGACCACTCGGTACTCTACGTTTAACATCTCAGGCAATTGAGATGTAGCTTAGGTTGACGGTATCACACATGTTTTTGGAGCTTAATTGTCTGATATTTCGTTTTTGTATGCGGCCTTGCCACGCTGTCTTTAGTCTGCTGCCTTCTCCAGGCACTGGGTTGCAGGATGGGATAGGTCCTGGGTGTTGGGACTTGAAGCAAAGTTTTGGAAACACTGAAATACAGTGTTTCTGCTTTATTCAAAGTGTTCTCAACTCCTAGGTTCCATGGGAACCATCTTTACAAAGTTTTGATGTATTGTTTACATTCTGTGCTCGCCCCCCCACTTCTCCCCCACCTCTGTTATGGGGCTTAAAGTCAGGACCTGGGCACTGTCCAGGAGCTTTTCTGCTCAAGGCTAGCACTCTACCACTTTGAGCCACAGCTCCATTTCCAGTTTTCTGGTGGTTAATTGGAGATAAGAAGCTTATGGACCTTCCTGCTTGGGCTGGCTTTGAACCATGATCCTCAGATCGCAGCCTAGGATTCCAGTGAAAGCACCAGCACCTGTCTTCTTGTTTCATTCTTCACGTTTTGTCTGCCTCATTGCTAAAGGGGTTTCCGTAATAATGTCATCCTCATTCCTCACACAATTTCCAATAAAGGTATTTGATATTTAGATAATTTTCCAAGTGGTCATCTTGCAAGACACCATTTTGCATCAAGTTCATTTTAAAACGAGCTCAGTGTTTACTCCAGTGTGTCCACAGCATCAATTTCCTCTCTTAAAGACTTTCCTTTATCTTCCTCATACTTACTCCATTTTTTTTCCTAAAAATTGTCTTAGATTTGTCCTTTAAAACTTCCCCAATAAAGAATTTGTCTTAATTTACTTGTACTTCAAGCTATTTCATATTTACCCAATAGAAACCTTAAAATATTTATGGGGTTTTAATATGAAGATGTGAAGTATATGACAATAACAAAGTAAAGATATGAGGTAAAGACAATAAATGAGAGAGAATGACACTGATAAGAATGGGAATGGGGCTGGGAAGATGGCTCAGTGGTAGAGTGCTTGCCTTGCATGCCTGAGGCCCTGGGTTCGATTCCTCAGCACCACATAAGCAAAAAGAAAAAAGCCAGAAGTGGTGCTGTGGCTCAAGTGGTAGAGCGCTAGCCTTGAGCTGAAGAGCTGAGGGACAGCGCCCAGGCCCAGAGTTCAGGCCCTACAACCGGACCCCCCCCCCAAAAAAAAAGAAAGAATGGGAATGATTGCCGGGTGCTGGGGCTCACGCCTGTAATCCTAGCTACTCAGGAGGCTGAGATCTGAGGATCGCGGTTCAAAGCCAGCCCGGGCAGGAGAGACCGTGAGACTCCTATCTCCAATAAACCACCAGAAAACCGGAAGTGGCACTGTAGCTCAAGTGGTAGAGCGAGCGCTCGCCTTGAGCTGCAGAGCTGAGGGACAGTGCCCAGGCCCAGAGTTCAAGCCCCACGACTGACAAAAAAAAAAAAAAAAAAAGAATGGGAATGATTGAAAGCTGGTACCAATGGCTCTTGCCTATAAGCCTAGCTATGCAGGAGGCTGACATCTGAAGGATTGTGGTCTGAAGCCACCCCTTGTGGAACAGTTCAAGGGATTCTATTTCTAAATTACCCAGAAATTGAGCTGAAGGTGTGGCTCATGGAGAGTGCCAGCCAACACAAACAAGCTGAGCAAACATGAGGGCCTGAGCTCAAACTCCAGTACTGGCAAATAAATAAGTAAATAAAAATGATGTGAATGAGTCAAATAAGAGAGAAAGGGAGGGAGAGAAAACATATAAAACATACAAAGCCATAAAAGAACAAAAGTTTACATTTTAAAGTATTAATAATATTGATAAGCCCTTGGCAAGATTGTTCAAATAAATGATTAATATCAGGAATAAAGAAGGAATCTGACTACTAATCTTGTCATTAACTATAATGTTGGCCAGGCATGGTATCCAACACACTTGTAATCTGGCAGCTTAGGAGGTGGAGGTAGGAAGATCATGAGTTCCAGGCCAGCCTGGAGAGTTAGCAAGACTCAATCTCTCAAACAAAATACAAACAGAAGAGCATCTGCCTGACATGCAGAGACTTAGGTCGAATTCCCAGTTTTTAAAAAACATACTGGAAGCAGTTTTATGTCACTTAATTGGACAACTTCAGTAAAATGGGCAAGACTCTGACAAACAGAAACTCCTTGCCAGATCTTTGAGTAGATCTACATCTTTTTAAGAAATTGAATCTAAGCCAGATGTCCATGGCTCACCCCTATAATCCTAGCTACTCAGGAGGCTGAGATCTGAGGATGATGGGTTGAAGCTAGCCCAGTCAGGAAAGTTGTGAGACTCTTGTCTCCAATTAACCATCAAAAGAACTAGAAGTGAAGCTGTGGTTCATAGTGGTAGAAATCTAGTCCTAAGTACAAAAGCTCAGGGACAGCACCCAAGTGATGAATTCAAGCCCCAGGACTTGCACAAAAAAATAAAAAAGGAAGAAATTGAATCTTAAATCTTTCCTCAAGAAAACGGTAGACTTATATGACTTTACCAGCTAACAGCTGAAGAAGAAATACTATTTTATACAAGCTTTCTCATGGAATACAGAAATAGGGACCCTGCTCAATGAATTCAGAGATCAACTAAATTTGCCAGGAAATCCTGATGGTGACATCCCACAAAAGGAAAATCTGGACTTATATTTCTTAGAAACTTACATGCAAAACAAAACAACACACTAGCAAATCAAATCCAGAAAACATAAAAATACTGCATCATGAGAAACTGAGGTTATTACAGAAATTGAATGAAGTCAGCTTAATGTTGAAAAAAGTAGTAACAACAACAAGAACAAAAAAAAACAAACTGGGCACTGGTGGCTCATGCCTGTAATCCTAGCTATTCAGAAGACTGAGATCTGAGGATCATGGATTGAAGCCAGCTTGGGCATGAGACTCTTATCTCCAATTAACCAAAAATAGTCAGAAGTAGAGCTGTAGCTCAAGTGGTAGAGCACTCATCTTGAGCACAAAAGCTTAGGGACAGTGCCCATGTCCTGTATCAGGACTGCCATAAAAAAGGAAAAATCATCTGGGTGCCAGTGGCTCAGGCCTATAATCCTAGTTACTCTAGAGGCTGAGATCTGAAAATTGCAGTTCAAAGCTAGCCCAGGCAGAAAAGTCCCTGTGAAACTCTTATCTCCAATTAACCACTCAAAAACTGGAATGGGAGCCATAGCTCAAAAGTGGTAGAACACTAGCTTTGAGCAAAAAGAGCTCAGGGACAGCACCCATGCTCTAAACTCAAGACCCATGACTAGCCCTTCTATCCCCCACCCCCGCAAAAAAATCAATGAATATAAATTTTCTACATTAGCAGAACAAAGGTCAGATCTTAATTGGTAAAGTAGAAGTAATCAACATCTCTTCATGGTAAACAAAAAACAAAAAAACCCCAAACAACAAAACTAAGCAAAGCAGAAAAGGTGCTTCATTAATCTGATAAGAGGTATTTATGAAACGTAAACAAAAATAAAAATCTTGCTGGGTGCTGGTGGCTCACTAGGCTTATAGAATCCTAGCTGCTCAGGAGCTGATATCTGAAGATTGCGGTTCAAAGCCAGCTGTGCAGGAAAGCTCGTGAAACTCTTATTCCAATTAACCACCAGAAAACTGAAAGTGGCATTGTGGCTCAAAGTGGTAGAGCTCAGGTCAAGGCCCCAAGTTCAAACCCTATGACCAACAAAACAAAAAACTACAATTGAAAATAAACTAGCAAAAGAAAAACAGAAAAACAAAAATACAAAGCAACAAAATTACAGGTGCCAATACTTAATATGACATTTTGGATGTTTTCTCCAAAATTTTCTGGCAGACCACAAAATTCTTTGTAAAAAAAGGATCAAAACTATAAAAATGTGCCTAGAGAAAACCTAGAAGTAAACTTAAAATGTCAGTAGTGGTTACTGATTACCTTGGAACAGCAAACTAATGTGGGAACTTTTCCTTTTTTTTAAATTAAAAAAAATTTTTTTTTGGTTGGCTGTGGGGTTTGAACTCAGGGCTTGGGCGCTCTCCCTCAGCTCTTCAGCTCAAGGCAAGCACTCTACCGCTTGAGCCACAGCACCACTTCTGGTTTTCTAGTGATTTATTGAAGATCAGAATCTCCCGGACTTTCCTGCCGGGGCTGGCTTTAAACCGTGATCCTCAGATCTCAGCCTCCTGAGTAGCTAGGATTATAGGCATGAGCCACCGGTGCCTGGCATTTTTTTTTCCTTTATTTTTTAACTTTCTGTAGTTTGCTAGTTGATGGCAAAATGAGCTCTTCCCTGCCTCTCCTCCCTCCCCCTGCCTCCCACCCCTAGATCTGGTGATAGGATCTAGTGCCTTCCTTGCATATGATACACAGAGAAATGCTACTAAGAGACATCCTGAGGTTCCAGAATGAACGGAAAAAAATAAATGTTCCTCCTAAGATTGAAACTTTGACCTCCAAGCTTCTCTGTTCACTGCTGCTCTGATTTCACTCTTTCAGGGCTTTTGTTCTTTGTGCTCCCAAAGATGCAGCATTCCTACCCTGTGGCTGGGCACTCGGCACCAGCTCAGTGCTACCTCCTGTCATGGCTGTCACCAAGCAGAAAGCCTTTGGGCTATACCTTTTGATTGTGAACTTGAGGAAGTCACCCTAGGCAGGAAGGCTGTGAATGCGTGAGGTTAAGTGGTTCAGTTCTCATGGACTTATTCTACAGAAGTGGTTAGATACTCAGGAAAGCACAGTGCCCACCAGAGATCTATAGAACTGCCCGTTTCTTCCATTTGGAAAAAAAAAAAAAAAAAACAAAGCAACAACAACAACAAAAAACAGAAGTAGCTGAACAGAGAAGAGACAAGAAGCCCAGGGCTGTGACATTTGCAAGTTTCTGGCCAGAAGACTGTTAGGAAAAGAGATCTGATGGGGAAGGTGGGAATGAGGTAAGGATGACCGGATTCCAGCTTCACCTCTTCAGTGAATTTGATAAGGCTTTGCAAAAACTGGAACAATAGCTGCCTTCTTTCTTGTCACTGAAGGGTAGCTGGTGGCAAAGAGCTGGCAGAGACAAACTGTGACAGGTGCTATAAGGGACCCACGGTCTTAGGGAGCAGAGTTCTAACACCTCTGTCCCAGGTGCAACCTGAGGAGCTTCATTTTCTCAGCAGATCTTCCCAAAGTGTAGGTACGCCAGGGAGAGCCACCTTCCATTTAGCTGATTATGTATCCTAGCAATGGGCTGAACTGAGCTGAGCGGGGCTGGGCTGGGCTGGGCCAGGTCTCAGCAGTGGCAAGGGCTGACAGCTGCATCTGCAGAGGCGTGGGGGCCGGCTGTCACTGGGTGCTGCAGTCTCCACACAGCCTTTCATCCTTCATGTGGCAGCCTAGGGATTCCAGGTACACTGAGAGCAGGCAGGATCAGCATCACAGCTTCTACTTGATACCACTTCAAAGGAGCCACACACCAAACTCAGTTTCAGGGGTGGAGGAAGAGGCCCCCTCATGAGCAGAAGAGCTGCACAGCTTACCTGGGGATGGAAGAAGTCAGAGGCTTTCCCAGACCTTCATTCACACCTGGTCATTTGTTCAGGGGACAGGAGCCTGGCAGTAAGTTCTCAGGTGATTTCTTCTTTTTTTTTTTTTTTTGTCTTTCATATTTCTTTTGTTGGTCATAGGGCTTGAACTCAGGGTCTGGGCGCTGTCCCTGAGCTCTTTTGCTCAAGGCTAGTGCTCTATCATGTTGAGCAACAGCACCACTTCTGGTTTTTGAGTTAACTGGAGGTAAGAGTCTCAGGGGGACTTTTCTGCTTGGGCTGGTTTTGAACTGCAATCCTCAATCTCAGCCTCCTGAATAGCTAGGATTACAGGTGTCAGCAACTGGTACCCAGATCTCCTTATTTTTAAACACTTATTAAATAGTATGTGATATATGTGTGTGTACATATATACATATACATACAGAAAATAAAGCACATACAATAGTATATCCATTCATGAGCCTACTACTCAGCCCCAAAGCTATATCACAAATATTAATTTATTTCTATTCTATTTATTACTATTCTCCTATGTGAGTTTCTCTTAAGCTGTCTTCCTGCTTCTCTTTGAGAGGTAACATTTTGCATTTTGTGTTTTCCATTCACTTAAACATACATCTTGTAATTGGTATCTATATCTATATACAATATGTTGCTGAATTTTTTTTTTTTGGGGGTCCGGTCGTGGGGCCTGAACTCTGGGCCTGGGCACTATCTCTCAGCTCTTCAGCTCAAGGCTTGCACTCTACCACCTGAGCCACAGCGCCACTTCTGGCTTTTTTTCTTTTTGCTTATGTGGTGCTGAGGAATCAAACCCAGGGTGTCAGGCATGCTTATATGCTGCTGAGGAATCGAACCCAGGGCCTCAGGCATGCAAGGCAAGCGCTCTACCACTGAGCCACCTTCCCAGCCCTATGTTGCTGAATTTTGCTTACCTTTTCCTCCTCCAATAAAATGTTTTATGATTTATTTCTTGAGTTTTTTTTTTTTTTTTTTTGTCAGTCATGGGGCTTGAACTCTGGGCCTGAACTCTTCAGCTCAAGGCTAGCGCCCTACCACTTGAGCCACAACACCACTTCTGTTTTTCTGGTGGTTTATTGCAGATAAGAGTTTCACGGCCTTTCCTCCCAGGCTGTCTTTGAACCGTGATCCTCAGATCTCAGCCTCCTGAGTAGCTAGGATTACAGGTGTGAGCCATGGGCGCCTGGCTTTTTCTTGCGTTTTTCTTGTGATAAAAATATGTAGAGTAAAACCTTATTTTATCTATTCTTCAGTGGATAATCAGTAGCATAATTACATTAGCAATGTTGTGCAACCATTAGCACTGTTTTTAAAATCTTTTCCTCTCTTAAGCAGAAACTCTAACCACATTAAGCAATAATGCCCCTTTCTGCTCCCTGTAAGCCTCTAACCTACTTCTTTTCCACAAATTGCCTACTGAAATCTTTAATAGAAATGGATTGTATAATACTTGCCCTTTGGTATCTGGATTCTTTCATTTAGTATGTGTTCAATGGTTATTCATATTGTAGCTATGTATAAACTTAATTCTTCTTTATGGGTTAATAATATTCTTTTCCTCCAGAATCTATCTATCTATCTATCTATCTATCTATCTATCTATCTATCTATCTATCTATCTATCTATCTATCTATCAAGATATTGTTGTTGTTGTTGATCATGGGACTTGAACTCAGGTCCTGGGCACTGTCCGTGAGCTTTTTTTGCTCAAGGCTAGCACTCTACTACTTTGAGCCAAAGTACCACTTCTAGTTTTCTGGTGGTTAATTGGAGATAAGAGTCTCACACACTTTCCTGCCTGGGCTGGCTTTGAACAGTAATCCTCAGATCTCAGCCTCCTTAGTAGCTAGGATTATAGCTAGGATTACAGGTATAAGCAACCAGCACCCAGCTTCCAAAATAATTTTGATCAAGACCACAATTAGTAAAAGATTAGCTTTTGAAAGTATCCTATAGTCTATGACAAGGATCAGGTGTTAGGGATAAATATCAAGCATAAACACCACATATATTAAAACTTTTCCGGGTTGGAAAGGTAGCTCAGTGGTAGAGTGCTTGCCTAGCATGCATGAGGCCCTGGGTTTGATTCCTCAGCACCATGTATACAGAAAAAGCTAGAAGTGGCACTGTGGCTCAAGGGGTAGAGTGCTAGCCTTGAGCTGAAGAGCTGAAGGACAGTGCCCAGGCCGAGTTCAGGGCCCAAGACTGACAAAAAAAGCCCCCCAAAAAAACAAAACCCAAACTTTTCCTTTGCCTCAGTAAATCCACCTTTTCTATAATGTAGGCAGAGGTCAGAGCAAAAGAAGACATTTGTTTTAAGAGTGACTTATGAAATGGAGGTTCTGTGGATCTAACCTTGCTGGCACATCCCCAGGGTTTGCCCCTCAGAGTTACCAGTAGATGGCTCAGATTTGTCGAGAAGCAAGATGGAAACCTTTCTGTGTAAAAGGGGCAGATATCTGACTAAAATAATCTGTCCCATTTCTCTACTTGGAGTAATTACTGACTATAAAACCATGAGAATTGGGGCCCTTGTGGGCAATCCGTGCAAACCCCCACTACACTTTCAGCTACCTGGTGTGATTTTTCTTTTCTTTGTTCAAGTAGCCATCTGAGGACAAGTAGTTGCAGTTTACTGATTGCAGGTTAGACAGATTTCAGCATCGGAGAGATTTCAGCATCAGTGAGATGTCCACACAGGACGGGGAAGTGACTATGAAGCATGCTTTCTTTACAGCTCTCTCTAAGCTAGGCTGTAGCAAGTTTGAAATAACTCAAGGTTTATTCATATTGTCAGCTTGGCAGTCCTCTCCTGCTGACTCCTGCCACCCTGCTGATTTCTGGAAACATTTTGGCAGGTCCATGAGGTCATGAGGTTGCCAGATTTCTTGAGGGTTTATAAAACCACCCCATGGGAAATTCAGAAGTGAAGCAAGAACTCTGCTCTCAATAGGGGCTTGGCCTGTGGCTTTGTTACTGGAACATGCCAGTGACCTTGTGTGTAAACACAGTAGTTACAAGTTAAGAAGGGGTGGTGCAAGATCTGGACACATAAAAGGCTCAGCAGAGGTCCCCCAAACACCGCTCTCTTGCTGAGGAAGACAAGCTGAAGATGAGGTGAGTCCACGGTACCCTAACTCCCTTTCTTGGTGCATGCCACAGAGAAGTCTATGAAGCTATTACAAAGAAACAAGGCACTTGGCTGAACTGCAGAAGGGAGCTGGTGTGTTCGGGCCTCTCTCCATTTCTGCATCCACATGAGGCTGTGTTCAGACAACACTGCCTTTTCCTAGGAGATGGACCTGTTACCAAGTCTTCATTTTCACAAGGGGTGCAGCTGCTTGGTATTTTGATTAGATTTATTAGCGGATATTTCCCCTCTTTTTCTCACCGTGTGTGTGTGTGTGTGTGTGTGTGTGTGTGTGTGTGTGTGTTGGTCCTGGAGCGTGTGTGTGTGTGTGTGTGTGTGTGTGTGTGTGTGTTGGTCCTGGAGCGTGTGTGTGTGTGTGTGTGTGTGTGTGTGTGTGTGTGTGTGTGTGTGTGTTGGTCCTGGAGCTTGTCCCCGAGATTCTTTTTCTCAAGGCTAGCTTTCTATCTCTTGAGCCGTAGGGCTACTTCTGCCTTTTTCTAAGTAGTTTATTGGAGATAAGGGTCTCATGGACTTGCCTGTCTGGGCTGGCTTTGAACTTACAAGCATGAGCCGTTGGTATGTGGCATCATTCCTAATTTAATGTACCTTGAATACAGCCAGAATAGCCACTTAGCTGTGCACCTCCATATCTCAGTGGCACTACTCTGAAGCTTACATGTAATTCCTAGCAGCAGAATTTTCTAGAAGCCGGGTATGCTCAGACGCTCTTCAGGTCTCTACGTGGGTGGCTGAGAGGGTGGGGATAGCTTCCCAGACTCAGCACTTCCAAATGTGTATTTTCTCTTTTGGATGCTTAATATAAGATTGTGTGCTCATGTGCTTGTGCATTGGGAGGCAGTTTTGTAACCCTTTCTGACATCTCTCTGCAGCGCTCTGGCAGCAGCAATTACTGCCCTCCTGCTCTGGGGACAGGTTTTTGCTGTGGACTTGGGCAACGATGCCACAGACATTGCAGGTAGGCCTTTGGGGCTGGGCGGGGGCTATGCAGCCCTGGCTCTGGTGAGTCCTGCTTTGGCCCTGCGAGATCTGTTCGGTCTTCCTTGGGGAAGGCTCAGCTCTCTCTTCCCATCCTCTCCCCTCCTAGAGATAAGGGGAGATGGACGTTCTTGTCTTCCTTCTGGTAGAGGGAGGTTTACATGCTGAGCAGCTTCCTCCCATCTCACTTTTTTGTTGGTCTCTGGGAACAGTTTTGGACTACAAACTCCTGTCCTTTTTCCTTGCAGATGACAGCTGCCCAAAGCCCCCTGAGATTGCAAATGGTTACGTGGAGCATTCTGTTCGCTATCGGTGTCAGACATACTACAGACTGCGCAGTGGAGGAGATGGTAAGGCCGGGACGATGGTCCTCCCCACCCTGTGGGTGCTGTGATGGACAGGGCCCTGTGGCTGGTCAGAAGGACCATTTGTACCACCTGGAGGCAGGAGAGTTAGCTTCTGAGCTTTTTCACTATATGTGATCCTTGAGAAAATGAACACTTTCAGCTCTCAGTTTTCTTGCTAAGGAGAGGTGATGGCATATAGCCCACCTGTGGTCAAGCAGATCCATATCATGAGAGGAGATGTGGGAAAGGAATAAATAATGACAGCAGGGAGCCATTATCTAGTGAGCAGGACACCTGTAGCACTTTCAAAGTGCTTAATATTCATTTAAAATTTGCTTCTCTCAAATGACAGCCTTATTCTTTTTCTGATGAAGAAACAGACACAAAGAGATTACATGTCAGGTCTAGTTCACATAGTCTTGAGTCAGGATGTGAACCCTGATCTCTACCTGTGTTTCTTGCCATGACTAACAAGGCCATAGTCTGTCCTGCACCTGACTGGACTTGAAGCATAGTGTTCCTTCCCTTCCTCCTCCTCCCTGCACTGGCCTTGTCTTCCTCTTCCACCATTTCAATTCTTCTCTTTTTCCTTTTTCAAGATAAGGTCTCATTATGTAGCCCAGGTAGCCTTGAACTCATAATTATCCTGCCTCCCTACACCCAGTGTCCTAATTCTTCCCTTTAAGTATCTTCTCATCCTGTGTTAGGTCCAGATTTAATTTTTCCCTGGGCTCATTTCTTGTTTGTTTCAGGTGTGTACACCTTGAACAGTGAGAAGCAGTGGGTGAATGAGGCCGTTGGAGGGAAACTTCCTGAATGTGAAGCAGGTAGGTGCGGACAGCTTAGTACCTGGGCTGGCATCTAGGTTGAAATGTTTCAGAGTCCTTCCCTTGAGCACACAAGGAGTCAGGTGAGGGGTGAGAGAGAACCCCAGCAGCGGAGCAGGCAGGGCTGAAACTTGGGGAGGGAAGAGGTGATTCCCAGTAGAGTTTAGTGAGCCTCATGTTCACTGAAAGCTTGGCTGAATGCAGACTCCACTGCCTCGGTCAGGAGACCCTGTGCACACAGAGGTTCTGCCTAGAGAGCCCAGGCTGAAGTAAAGTGAACTTCAGAACAAGTGCAGGCAAGTTGAGTGAAGCTTAACCATAGGGGGAGAAAGCAGCAGGCTGGACATGGGCAGGGACTCCAGTTTTCTGTTTCTACCTCTTGGTAGTGGTGCAGGACTGCCAACCTGTCTTGGAGTGATGAGAGAGGTGATGAGTGGGGAGAGAGGGAGAGGGAGAGGGACAGGGAGAGGAAGGAGAGGGACAGGGAGAGGAGGGAGAGGGAGAGGGAGAGAGGGAGTGAGCATCTTACACAGCTCCAGGCCTCTCAGTGAGTTTCAGGGAAGGGAAACCCCTTGGTGTAGTGTTTCACTACAGTTTAACTGCTCATTTTGGCATTGCGTATTCTTTTGGTAGTTAGAAAAGGAGGAAACAGAACTTTGCAGTAGGGGAGGCCATCATTAAACTGCTAACACTGGACTGAGATGAGCAGATAGTAAGGGCAAAAGGGAGCATATACTTCTAGCTCTGAAAACAAAGACAATGATGGTACAGAGAATAGCAACGTTTGCTGTTTGTACCCAGTGTTCCTCTCTCATTCTGCTCATGGGTTCTTGCTCTCCCTACCAGAATGTGGCAAGCCCAGGTACCCCGTGGACCAGGTGCAACGCATCATCGGTGGCTCTCTGGATGCCAAAGGCAGCTTTCCCTGGCAGGCAAAGATGGTCTCCCGCCACAGTCTCACCACAGGAGCCACACTGATCAACGAACAATGGCTGCTGACCACAGCCAAAAACCTCTTCCTCAATCATACTGAGAATGCCACTGCAGATGACATTGCCCCAACCTTGAGACTCTACTTAGGGAGAAATCAGCAGGTGGAGATCGAGAAAGTCATTTTCCACCCAAACCACTCCATGGTGGACATCGGACTCATCAAACTGAAGGAGAAGGTGCCCATCAATGAGCGGGTGATGCCCATCTGTCTGCCTTCCAAAGACTATGTGCAAGAGGGACGCTTAGGTTATGTCTCTGGCTGGGGGCGAAATATCAACTTTAGGTTTACCGAGCGTCTTAAGTATGTCATGCTGCCTGTGGCTGACCAACAGAAATGTGTGATGCACTATGAGGGCAGCACAGAGCCCGAAAAGAAGACTCCCAAGAGCCCCGTGGGTGTGCAGCCCATCCTGAATGAACACACCTTCTGTGCCGGCTTGTCCAAGTACCAGGAAGACACCTGCTATGGTGATGCGGGCAGCGCCTTCGCTGTTCGTGACCTTGAAGAGGACAGATGGTATGGGGTAGGGATCTTGAGCTTTGACAAGAGCTGCACAGTAGCAGAGTACGGTGTATATGTGAATGTGCGCGAAATCCTGGGCTGGATTCAGGACGCTATAGCCAACAACTAAGATGATGTTGGCTGGCAGTCGGCCTCTGCGGGGCAGGCTAGGTTTTGCCAGGCAGCAAGATTTTCCCCTGGGAGGAAAGTGGAAGGGATGAGATGTGGTGGGGAGTGATGGCATCAGCCTTGTCCTGCTAAATCAACCAATAAAGAGCTTGCTTCTCTGTGCTGTTTGTAGTCTGGGCTCTTTGTGTTCTTTCATTTTTGGTGATGTAGTCTTTACTTGGGAGCATGGCAGAAGTCAGCCTAAGCTGCCTGGAAATGCCAAAGGTGAAATAAAATACCTAGTTTCGATCTGAAGACAATCCCTGAGGCTCTTCTTACTATATCCTCTGCCTCTTTGTGTGTGGATTAGGAGAAAAAAATGTGCAGGCAACTGGACACTGGTGGTTCACACCTATAATCGTAGCTACTCAGGAGGCTGAGATTTGAGGATTGAGGTTCGAAGTCAACCCAAGCAGAAAAGTTTGTGAGACTCTTATCTCATATTAACCACAGAATGCTAGAAGTGGAGCTGTGGTTCTACTGGTACCAGCCTTGAGCACAAAAGCTCAGAGGGCAGTGCCCAGGCCCAGAGTTCAAGCCCTAGGATTGGGGGGAAAAAATTTAGGAAAATGCTAGCAGGAAGTGGGATGGGATGAAACCAGATAGTACTTGAATTATTTGTGCTCCGACCTACCAATGCCCCAGAAGATAAAATAAGGCATCACAGGGGCGGAGCTCTACACTTGCTGGGTCTAAATCACAGCCCAGCCCAGACTTGCTGAATGTTAAGCTCCTGGGCTCCTCCATGAGGGGCTAAAAGGAGGTGATCTCTAAAGCCCCTACCATGCCACTGGGGACTCTGCGAAGAGTAGGTGTTTTTCTCAACATGAGGTGCTCTTCCTATTTTGTTTCTCCTAAGAAAGATGAATATCTTTTTCTGACTGCTTTCTTGCCATGATTCTTTTGTCTTAGCATGCTGCTCCTCATGGTGTAAAGGGCCAAAAGTCACACTGGCAGACCAACAGAGGTCCAGACCTTTATTCTAGAACTTGGGAAGGAAGTTGACAGCAAGAAACTGAAAAATAATACAAACATTGTGGGCTGGGAAGGTGGCTCAGTGGTAGTGCTTGCCTTGTATAAGGCCCTGCGTTCGATTCCTTAGTACCACATAAGCAGAAAAAAAATGCCGGAAGTGGTGCTGTGGCTCAAGTGGTAGAGTGCTAACCTTGAGCTGAAGAGCTGAGGGATAGCGCCCAGGCCCAGAGTTCAGGCCCCACGACTGACAGAAAAAAAACAAAAACATTGCAAAATGCTGCTCAGAGAGTAGTCATAACCTTCTCTCAGTAGTTCTGTCAGCATTAATTTCTCTGAAGGAATAAACCATCTAGCTTCCTGAAGAGTTCAGTGGCTTCTGGTCACCAACCAGGAGGGAAATAAGAAAGAACACCGCTGGCATTTTTCTATCACTTGTCTTCTCTGCCTGTGCCCTGCCTGGGTTCCAGCAGCATGAGTCTGCTTAGCTCTCTGGTTTCCTGCTGGTGTCCAGCCCTGAGCCTTTTCCCTCCAGTCCCTGTTGACATGTTCCACCCCTAGCTGAGACCTGAAGGTTCAGGCGCTGCCTTTTTCCTTGATCAAAAATCATTTGTATTCAAATAACATGCACTCAACAAGTAGGAAAACAAAAGAGGATCTAAAATTTAATCTGGACTGCAGAGAGCCTCCCTAAGGCACAGGAGAAAAAAGGGTGATGAGAACTTTGTGCAACTTTTGAGTTTTTGTTGGTATCTGAGTCCTTACCACATACAAAATACTGTGTGAGTTAGGCAAAAGAACAGAAGACTAACAGTGAGTTAGGCAAGACAATGCTTTATTCTTTCATGGAAATCTGGAGGGATGCAGGTCCAGAGTTCAGTGAAGAGCTCAATGAAATCTTTAGAAATCCAGCTCTTTCAATGGTTCTTTTTAGAACATTCATTTTTCGTACCCTGAGGCTGATTGCCTCATAGGCCCAAGTATGAATATTGTGGCCCCGTGCAAAGGAGGCAGGAAGTGAGGTAGAAGACAGGTGGGAGTGAAAGGGTTGTGTTTTTCTTATTTTTTGGAGTTGCTCTCTTTTTCTCATCAGCAAAGGGCATAAAATGCCCTGGTAGCCTTTCTTCTGGGCTACAGTGGCCAGCATTAAGTCCCATGGTAGTGGGGCGGACTTTGAGTGACAGAAGTCTCCAGCTGTCAAGGTTACAAACTCCGGCTACCACACTCCAGCACTGTGTCCATCTCTCATTCTGGAGCTCCAGGACCAAGAGCCACCAGGATTCTGGAAGTCCAAGGAATCTTCCAAAGTCATTAAAACCAGTAAACCCATGAAGATGATTTTTTTTTTCCTTCTTCCTAATAAGTCTGGTATCTCTCCAGGCTTTGGCCCTTGAAATAAAATTTCTGGCTTCAGCGATTCTTGTCTTCTGGGAGAGATCTTCCTCTTCCGCCCTAAAGGCACATAGTTTTTTCCTTACCCTGAACTATATGGGGCACGGTGAAGATTCAAGTTCTACTTCCTGGGCGGTAACATAAACTGTAGCTAAATGAGCCTACCAGGACAGTGTTTTGAAAGTCTGAGCCAAAAAGGCCCCCAAATAGTAAGAGACTTGTCTGAATTATTTCAAGAGAAACTGGGGCAATAGGATCTGGAAATGAAAGAACATGAAGGTCAGATGAACACAGGAGTGGGCAAGGCAAGACTGAGTGAGAGTGTGTGTGTGTGTGTGTGTGAGTGTGTGTGTGTGTGTGTGTACATACTGTGTACACGTGTACAAACATACCTAAGGTAGAAAATAAGCATTTCAGCTGGGCACAGGTGGCTCACACCTGTAATCCTAGCTACTCAGAAAGCCGAGATCTGAGGATCACACTTCAAAGCCAGCCCAGGCAGGAAAGTCCATGAGACTCTTATCTCCAGTAAACCACTAGAAAACTGGAAGTGGCGCTGGGGCTCAAGCCATAGAGCACTCACCTTGAACTGAAGAGTGCGGGGACAGCGCCCAGGCCCAGAGTTCAAGCCCACGACCGACCCAAAAAAACCCCAAACATTTCTGCTCTTTTGGGACTGGCTTTCCGTTTACTTATGCACTGGGCAAACATGATCAAACGACATTGTACTCACAATGTTTAAGTACATTCTGTGTTATCCTAAGAGATAAAGGAAAGCCCAGCATAAAAGAAAGAAAAAATTACCCTGGGAAAAACAGCACCACTCTGAGGCTCTCAGGAAGCCAGGGGCCAGGTGTTTTTATTACAGACACGTCAAACCTCTCTGCTGGGACATGAACAACATTTCTAGGGGAACCCCAGAAGACAAAGCTGCGGGATTTCGGTACCATTTCAACCTGTGCCCTTCTCTTCACCTTCGACAGCAATGGATGTGCTAAATGTCTTGATAGAGAAGGTCGTATTTGGGGATATTCTTGGGATCAATAGGACTTTGGACAATAAGTTTCCCCCTCATTGCTCCCCGATAGATTACTTCAACCAAATCTATGAAGTCTTGTTTAGTTTTGAAACTTCCCACAAACTTAGTATGATCCGGAGACCTAGACAGCACAGAAAAGAAAGTGTCCTCAGAATTGTTCCCAATTTCATGTCAAAGATTTGCAGGATAAACAAATAGCTCTGTTAGTTTCTTCTTGGCTGTGAAACTTTCCGTATTCACTCATTGATTTTCCCACTTGATAAACAATACATGACTAAGATCAGTGCTGGAAGCCACTAAAATCAAAGCCCTGATGTGTGAAGAATTCATTTATTCACTTTGTAAATCACTCTTCTGTAGAACTGGAGTTATGGTGGGCAAAGTTCGGCATCACTGTGCACGGCCATTAACTAGTTTCGGTATCCTAAGTTCTTGCCATATTTTCTTTTTTTTTTTTTTTTTTGCTTATGTGGTGCTGAGGAATCGAACCCAGGGCCTCATGCATGCAAGGCAAGCACTCTACCACTGAGCCACCTTCCCAGCCCCTTGCCATATTTTCTTAAGAGAAAAATAAAACCACCAGCAAGGCAAGGGGTCATCTTTTAGTGTATATCCTTATGTGATTTGTACATTCACTTGTGTGTATTCATAATAATAGAGTATCTTAAACTGTTTAGTATAGTGCTTTTCTTCAAAGTCATTAAATGTACATCTATACTTGAACCTTAGTACTGCCAAAACAACAAATATGACAAACCAAAACAAAAAGGACCCTTCAAAAGAAACAACCAAAAATCAAAAGCTATCATATGTACAGCATTACATACAATTCCTGGAAATACAAATACTAGTTAAAAGGTCACACACTTTTAAGGCATAAGTTAACCTTTAACAAAGCCATTATAAAGCTAATATATTAGCTCTGTTCCAGGTCAATGAACAGGTCTAAAAACAATTTAAAACAGACACCAGTTAGCTAGCTCTCAAACAGAGAATGAAAAAGCAGGTATACTAGAGTTAAGAAAGTACTAGAATTACTAAAAATGACTAGAAATTAGTAGAATTATGGCTGCATTCAATAAAATTCATCATTGAGATGTGGGCAGAATAGAGTGGAAGGCATTAAAGAATTTACATTGTTTATTTGGACAGGCCTGTTCAAGAATGACTTAAAAGGTCTATAAGCAGTGCAAGATACTTGGCAAGAGAGAAATTAATCTTTATTTGCTACTTAGGTTTTAGAAATGCCACTTGTTTGTCCCAAATGTTTAAGAACTATATATTAGCCAGGTGCCGGTGGCTCTCACCTGTAATCCTAGCTACTCAGGAGGCTGATATCTGAGGATCACAGTTCAAAGCCAGCCCAGGCAGGAAAGTCTGTGAGACTCTTATCTCCAATAAACCACTAGAAAACCAGAAGTGGCGCTGTGGCTCAAGCAGTAGAGCCCTTGCCTTGAGCTGAAGAGTGCAGGGACAGCGCCCAAACCGAGTTCAAGCCCCACCACCGACCAAAAAACAAAAACAAAAACAGAAAAACAAAACTTATATATTTGTTCGAGTAGAATACTGACAAATATTTTTTATCAAATTCTTAGCTAATAATTTTTATTTTATATAGAGGCTAGTGCTTCACAGACTATATTGATCTTTCATATTTCAGTTGGAAATTATAACATACCAATCATGCCTAAAACAGTAATTCTTTACTACACTTCCACATAAAAAGAATGCATCAATTGAAGAGACAGTATTAACCAATCAAGACTCACAAAGCCAGCACCAAAATCAAATAGTTTAGCCACCAAATCTGCTTTGACAAAGGAAAATTTAATGATAGCTATACCTCCAAAGTTAACTTCACTTACCCATAATCCACTTTCATATGCTGTCCGTTGAAGAAAAACACAGTAGAGGGAATATAACTGATGTCAAAATACTGTGTATAAACCGGAGTGTGGTCCACATCTACCAGGTATATAGCAGCCATTTTACTTAGGTCAGAAGAGGTCTTAGAAAGCTGTGCAAAAGAGATGGAGGTTACAATATGAGACAGCTGGTTGGGTGTGGTGGTGCATTCTTGTAACTCCAAAATTTGGGAGACTGAGGTAGGATGATCATTGCTTTTGAGGCCAGCTGGTTACATAGCAAGATATGCCCCACTCTTTGCCCTCCAACTAAGCAAATCTTCCAAATGTTACGAGTCAGTGTTTCTTCTGTGAAACTTTTTACTACAATAGGGTATTTTGTTTGAGAAAATTTCTGAACCAGGAATCTTAGCCCTTTTGGTTCCACATTAGACAATATGTAACCTTATTGTTCAAAAGCTGAAGTTGACAGGGTTAAGAAAATGTCCTGAGGAAATTATTCTTTTTCCTTTTATTTTCTGACCATGTTTGATTGTTGCTATAAATTTGTTCATACTCATTTAAATGGACTGTGGCGTACAGCATTAAAACACTTGTCTAGCATGCACAAAGTTCCATCCTCCACACTGAAAAAAGGCAAACTCAAATCCAATGCTTAAAATGAGAAATATGTAATGAAGATACTGGGAATTCTCCCATGTCTCTTTCCTCCTGGAAATGATAATTATAACAGCAAATGCTTATATCAACTTCCTATGATCTAACATTTTATGCTTGTTAATCGTTAATCCTGACCATGGTCTTGTGAGGTATGGACTGTTAGGAGTCCCCATTTGACAGATGAGGAAACTGAGGCACATTAAGGTTAAATAACCTGGCTTAGGCAACACTTAGGGGTGTGACTGGGATTTGAATTTTCACAGCTTGTCTTCAAGAATCTTTATATCCCCCCACCTCTTTTTTTTTTTTTTTTGCAATGCTGGTGATCAAACCATTACATATTCATTTTAAAGCATACAATGAAGATTCTTACACCAGACACCCACAGTTGATGACAGCAATAGAAATGGTGGGAAGTTTGCATTCTTGGCTTAGTCTCTGTCAATGATATACAGGGATAAAACTATCCCATAATTTTCCTCCTAACCCTAGTATGAAGATGTGTTGTGAAATCAGAAGTTGCTACCAGGTACATTCTAGAAGCTTTTACATGAGCAAAGAATCAGAAGCCAAAGTACTTGAGTTGCAATGTAAAATTCATACATCTGATAAGAGTGGGAAGTTCTTTAACCTCCCATACATTTACTTTTGCCATTGGGAAATGGGGCTATGGTTGTAAACAAGAAAGTGTTCAGACACTTGTTAATAATGTTTTCTCCCCTTTCACTGACTTGTCAGCAAGTTTTTTTTTTTTCATCTTTTGAAATATAGTTTCCCTAGGTAGACTGGTATGGAAATCACATTCTTTCTGCCTCAGCCTCCTGAGTAATACAGGATTTACAGGTGTGTGCTGCCATGCTTGGCTCAGCGAAAGTGAACTGCTATTGGAAGGCCAATGGGAAAGATGAGCATAATGGATTTAGAGATTCAGCTCAGGTTGGCCACACAATCAGTTCTTAGTGAGGTTGTACTAATGAATGAACAGCAACACCACATCCTATCTGCTACTTGTCAAGTGCTTTATAGATGCTGAAATAAGAATACTGATTTTTTTAATATTAAAAAACTATTTATTAAAAATATTTACTTACAATATCATCTAGCTGTAGACAGACAGGATCCTCATCTCTCCCAAACCTGAGAACTAACACCTTTTCCGCAGTACTCTTTATTGCCTGGTCTACTTCCTTTTTGCTAGTCAGTTTGGGCAACAGGAAGCTCATCTTGAAAGAATCTGAATGTAATCACTACTGTTAATCCTGAAATGAAGCTTCAGTGTTTAAATGCAGTTAAATGCACGAATCTTTTTCTTTTTTTTTCTATTGTGGGCTTGAACTCAGGGCCTGGGCCCTATCTCTGAGTTTTTTTGCTCAAGGCTAGCACTCTAGTCACTTAGAGTCACAGTGCCACTTCTGGTTTGCTGGTAGTTAATCAGAGATAAGAGTCTCACAGACTTTCCTGCCCGGGCTGGAACCGTGATCTTCAGATCTCAGCCTCCAGAGTAGCTAGGAATACAGGTGTGAGACAACGATACCCGGTGAATCCTAATTAAAAAAAAAAATCTTTTTTAGAGTATGTAATGTATCCAAGAGAAACATAGATATTTGCGAAGTTCTTTGACCAAAGTCCTTATTATTGAAGGTACCCAAGGGAGACGCTACTGAAATACTGGATACTTCTCATTTCTTTTTCTATGCACTCACTTTTTTCTTTTTTTGTCTGTCGTGGGGTCTGAACTCTGGGCCTGGGCGCTGTCCCTCTGCTCTTCAGCTCAAGGCGAGCGCTCTACCACTTGAGCCACAGCGCCACTTCCGGTTTTATCTGCTTATGTGGTGTGGAGGAATCGAACCCAGGGCCTCATGCATGCGAGGCAAGCATGTACCACCGAGCCACCTTCCCAGCCCCTTCTATGCACTTTTTGAGTCATAAATCACACTGTGAAGACGCCTATTAATAACAATAATAATAATAATAAACCATAGAGGCAGTGAGAACGTTTCCGCAACAAGTTAGACTTCGGCTGACAGGAGGGACTTATCCTGAGCGGCCAGGCTCACAGGCGTGAGCCGCCAGCGCCCGACGAGACGGGTCGCTTTTATTCATGTCGGGCAACGTGTCCACACTTCCCCCAAAGGCCCCCAATAAACATACTTGTGCCGGCGGCTGGACTCCGGGGCCGACGCTCGCTAGGCCGCCTCACGTCAGGGCCCTCGGTCAGCCCGGACTTCTCCTGCCTCAAGCCGGGCGGAGACCTGAGCTCGAAGTAACTCCAAGCGCTGCCTAGAAACTCCCGTTGGACCACTACGAGGCAGCGGAGCAGAAATGGCGATGCACAGCCCCTCCAAAACAAGCCTCAGACAGCAGCTCCTGCACTGCCCGCAAGGCCGAGCTCACTTTCAGCAACCGCCACTTTGGCCGGGCTCTGGCCGGAAGCTATGTCGCCACTTCCGCCCTTAGTAAACATGGCCGACGCCTTCCTTCCGCTCCCACCTACAGACTGGAGGCGGAGTCTCGTCTCTATAGATTGTGATTGGCCGGCAGGAGACCCGGAAGTGCCTCGGATCGGGGCAAGGGCTTCCAGAGGAAGGAGCGCTCTTTACTTTGAAAGCCTGTTGGCGTTCTACTCCACGTTGAGATCCCGGAGCTGTGTCTCGGGCTGCCCTCGATGGTATCCCTGGCTGGGTAGAGGGGCTCGCGCAGAGCACCATGGGACAATAATGGCCGCTCTCAGTCCGCGGAATTTAGCTCTTTGAGGCCTTCGGATCGAAGGGTTGCGGCGCTGGCGCCTCCCAATCCTGGATAGGAGGGTTCCAAGAGTTGCGCTGGGCGAGGTGAGTGTCTCTTCTTCCCCTCCGACCCGCCCTTCGCCAGGCACGGCGGCTCCAGGCGGCTGGCATCCGGCCCCGACCCAGGTTTGGGAAGTTTCTCTTGTCCTTGTCATCCAACTTGCCGTCCTCGCCCGGGCGAGGCTGCGCCCACCCCGCCTGCTCCGGCCCGGCCCCGGGCGGCCTCGCCGAGGTCCGGGGGTGCCGGCCGCTGTGGCCCCTCGTTTGGGGCCTGCTCTAGCCGGTTCCCGGGTAGTTGCTGAGCCTTCCTGGGCTCGCGGATCTTAAACAGCTCTCTGTACGGGGAGATGCGGCGGATGATCTGCAGTAGAATGTGAGCTCCCGGAGAGCTGGAATCCGTCCACTTTGTTCCTTATCCCTGTTACCACCAGGAACAGCGACTGGCACAAGACGCAGTTAGTGAGTAGTTGCGGGCCGGGTACCTCCAGATGTTTCTCCTCTCCTCACCATCTCCTCCCACTACTACCCCGTGGCCTCTTTGCCACGAACCTTTGTCTAGAATGTGAATCTGGCCCCTGGACTCATGATTTGTTCGCTTCAGCAGCCGGTTGATTTCTGCCAGAGAAAATCTCCTTGTTCGGTGTTACAGTTATCTTTTCATGTTGCCTCTAGAATGTTTGACTTCTTGTTCTCCTTTCATAAAGTTAAAAAGTATTCATTTGTAAATTCACTAAACGTGTATAATAGTCTACGCACTGGCCTGTAACTGAACAAAGCAGACAAGATTCTCTCATTTGCATGGAATGGCATTCTAGGGAGACAGTTCCTACTTTAGTTGGCTGCGGAGGACTGTCTATAATTCTGTTGGCTTGCCTGGATTTCCTCATATGCTGGAAATCACCAGAATGCAGCTTTCTCTTTTTACTCTTCTGCCAGATGACATTTTAAAATTCTTGGTTTCCCCCCTACATTAATATTGTTTGCAGGACTCCCCTGTAGAGCGCATATGTAAATTAAAGCTTAGTAGAAAGGTGTGGATTCCAGAGGCATCCTGCTCCTCAGCAGTTCATTTGCTTCACAGTATTGGTGAGATGAAGGAATTAGCCAAGTGTTCAGCAGAGGGCTTACTTATCACCTACAAGTAGGTATAGACAGTAAAGAGGTTTTTGTTACAATTTGAACTCTACAAAATCTTCACTCTGAAGTTATTTTTGGAAGCATTTTTGTTTTTGGATTCCTCATAGATACTTTTTGGCGAACATGATTGTCATTCTATTGATTTTGTGAAGTATTTTTTTTTAAAGCTAACAAAACACAACTGGTCCAAATAAACCACTAAGGTGTGTACAATAAAGATAATAGCCTTGTCTACCTACATTATTACTCAGCTGGTTTAAAAGGAGGAAGGGATAGAAACGGATTGTATAGCAACCCAGTCAGTATATAGGAGCATGGCAAATAAACATCATAATGACATCTATGTAACCACCTATGGCTACAGAGTGCTTTCACAAAACACTTTGCCTCTTTGAGTTTTATAATTATTCTATGGATTAGGAAAAGCGAAAATGATTTGCATTTTACAGGTATTAAAATTATGGTTAGCCAAAACTTAAATTGCTTGGCACTATAGAAGTAGAAAATATCATGAGCCTAGATTCCTTTTTTTTTTTTTTTTTCTTTTTTGAGCTCAGGTCCTTGCACTTGCCTAGCTGGTGTTCTACTGCTTGAGCTACATCAGTATTTTTTTTTTTTTTCTTATTTTTCATGTTGAGTCTTGTGTTTTTGCCTGGGCTAGCCTTAGACTCTATCCTTCTACCTATGGCTGGTGCCTGTGATCTCATGGTGCACCATCACACGTGGCTTATGGACCAAAATGGAGTTTGACTTTTTACCTAGGCTAATCTGGAGCTAATCTGGAGCCAGAGATCCTTCTGAACTCTTTTTCCTGAATAGCTAAGACTATATATAGGCATGAGCCATTACTCCAACCCCTCTCTCCCTTCCCCCACTTTTAGGCAAGTTTTCACTATGAAGCACAGGCTGCTTTTAACTTGTGGTCCTCCTGATTCATCCTGCCAAGTGCTGGAATGACTTAAGAGCCTGGATTCTAAGTTTTAAAGGTGTTTTCTTCTTTAACTTTAAATCTTGTTTCCCTAATACTCCCTTTTTAGATGGCCATTATGCTCTGGGATGTAGCCCCTGTGAGTTCTTTTCTTGCTTGGATGATTTGCTTTTGGATTCTAGTGTTTGATGTGTGTGTCTGTTTGTGTCTTTGCTGTTTGTTGGAGTGGGAGTCAGAAGGTCTCTTGAGATTGTGAGTGACTTGATGGAAAGGTCTTGGCAAGAGCAGCAAAAGAAGTCTTGGTATTGATGTGAGGGAGATAAGGATTGATCATCTAAATATACCTATAATTATAGTTATTCTGGGAAATGGCAAAGCTGAGGCTTCTCTTGTGTCTATTGTCAAACAGTCTGCCTGCCTTCCAGAGGAATCCCAGAGCCTGTGATGGAGGATACCAGCGAGGATGCCTCCATCCATCGGTTAGAAGGTACTGACCTGGACTCTCAGGTTGGCGGTCTCATTTGTAAGACCAAGAGTGCAGCCAGTGAGCAGCATGTCTTCAAAGCTCCTGCTCCTCGCCCTTCATTGCTGGGACTGGACTTGCTGGCTTCTTTGAAACGAAGGGAGCGAGAGGAAAAGGATGATGGGGAAGATAAGAAGAAGTCCAGAGTCTCTTCATACAAGGACTGGGAGGAGAGCAAGGATGATCAGAAGGAAGCTGAGGAGGAAGGTGATGAGCAGGCTGGCCGAAGTAGCCGGAAAGATAGGTAACGGCTGTTGGGTAGGCTGGCCCAAAGACAGTAAAAAAAAAAAAAAATGGAGGCCAGTAAATAACAGGCCACATTTCTTTCCCAGCTTTCTTGCTGGCCACTTAGAACTTCATGATTTTGTTAATTCTGTAATGTTGACAATAGCAAAGAATTGGTGTTTTCAGATTTGTGGGGACATTTCAAAGCCAATTAACAAGTAGATAGTGGAGGTTAGAAATCCTTTGGGTTGTTGCTTCCTGTAAGTCTGAAGCATCAGGACATGTGAAAAGGCAGGTCACTTTTTGGCCCAGCTGGATGTCTGGGGCAAATGTGTTATCTTTTGGAGGCCACTTACCAGTTGGTCTCTCTGTTTCAGGCATTACCGATCTGCTCGGGTAGAGACTCCATCCCATCCTGGGGGTGTGAGTGAAGAATTTTGGGAACGAAGTCGGCAGAGAGAGAGAGAGCGTCGGGAACATGGTGTCTATGCCTCATCCAAAGAAGAAAAAGAGCGGAAGAAAGAGAAATCACGTGACAGAGACCATGACCGCAAGAGAGACAGAGGTAAACTGTCAGCCATAGTTCCTGTGGCCTGTTCACGTTTGAATAAACTTGCTAGCCCTTTCCCTGTTGTAGGAACTTTGATAAGGACAGTTGGGGAATTCTGTTTGCATGATGTCCACCTGAGCAGTTCTTAATTGTTAGGATTTAAGAAAAGAACTGTCTCTTGTAATAGCTGCTTGACTTGAGTGTTTGGTCCTTGTTTTATTATGAAAATTGGTGAATAAGGAAATAAGGAGTAATGCATATAAGAAACCAAAGTTTACAGTAGGGTTGATACTAGAGAAAGGAGGGTAGTATGGAGAAAAGCTAAACTGATGGGCTTTGCTCAGTATTGTTTATAGTTTTTAGGCTTATAACTATTACAAAACATTATTGACTTGTAACTATTCTTTTTTGAATTCTTACAGGAAAATGTTACTGTAAGTTTCAATCTTTTTAGGCAGTAGCTATTTTTCCCCTTGAGAGAATAGGACTGTGAGTTTCAGGAGCCCCTGAGTGGCATTAGAGCAGTGCAAGTGGTACCTGTGAACGATTTAGAGGGGGTGGTTCCTTCCTCAAGTGTGTAGGTGATGTGTGCTGGGATGAGACACGGGGCTCTAAGCTCTGCCTGTGACTTCACAGATGAGCGGGATAGAAGTCGGCACAGCAGCAGATCAGAACGCGAGGGAGGCTCAGAACGCAGCAGCAGAAGAAATGAACCTGAGAGCCCTCGACACAGGCCCAAAGGTAGATGCAGCTTTCGGTGGTGTATGGCGGTGGGTAGAGTGAGTGGCTTCCATCCTCAGTGGGATGCAAGGGTAGCGAGTAGGAAGGCCAACACTGCCACAAACCTCTGGATCATCAGGCTGTGAGTTGGGAGGCTTTGAGTCAGCTCCATCCCTCTGTGTCTGTTGAGGTAGTTGTGCTTTTGTTTAGGTGGTGATAAACTGCTCAATGTCTAGATTTCCAAATGGTGGGAAAGAATAGAGAGGTGGGGACGCAAGAAGGGTTTATTAAAGAACTATTTAAGATAGATATATGTGCAGAGAGAGACTGAATATTCCTTAAAACGCTGATATAGACACAGAAAGCTGGACCTTTAAGTTCAGATTTTGGGAAATGTTGTCAAAAGCACTGTATCCCCTTACAAATCAGGGCAGGGTTGTAGACAGTGAAAGGAGGTGGGAGATTTAAATGGTTGACTCGGCTGCTGCTTTTGAGGCCACATCTGGGCATAACTGGATGTTTCCTGTGGATGTTCTTTCATGGCTGCAGACGCAGCTACCCCATCAAGGTCTACTTGGGAGGAGGAGGACAGTGGCTACGGCTCCTCAAGGCGCTCTCAGTGGGAGTCACCCTCCCCAACGCCTTCCTATCGGGACTCTGAGCGGAGCCATCGGCCGTCCACTCGAGATCGGGACAGGTGAGTGTGAGTGGAGCGGGCGGGGGAGCCATTGGCAGCCAGGGAACATGGCTTCTGAGTGACTGCTGAACCCTGTTCCCCAGGTCTGTGAGGAGCAAGTACTCGGATGACACACCTCTGCCCACTCCTTCCTACAAGTACAACGAGTGGGCTGATGACAGAAGACACCTGGGGTCCACCCCACGTCTGTCCCGGGGCCGAGGTAAGGCCTGGTGGGTAGGAGGCAGAAGAAAAGTTTGGCTCACATGAGGCTGGGGCTTTTGCAGCTTTCTTGGTGGTCCCAGGGGATAAACTGGAGGTCATGTGGGCTGACCTGCGTCTTCTGTCTTCCAGGAAGACGAGAGGATGGTGAAGAAGGGATTTCATTTGACACAGAAGAGGAGCGGCAGCAGTGGGAGGATGACCAGAGGGTAAAGGCGGCATCTTTGGAGGGGCTAAATGACAGGAGCTTGCTAGTCTTAGCAACATGGTAAAAAGAAGTGTTAGATCCCAGGAGCCCCAAGTGACCTTCCAGCTGGACCAGACATTGAAGGAAGTGGGTGATGCTGTTCAGTCCAAAGCCCTGGAATCACAGGAGCTCAGGGTGCACACAGGAGCTTCCCTCCTAATTCAGTGGGAACCATCTAACTGCTATGATGTGGTGGTGCCACCTTGTGGTGGATCTAAGTACTCTCATTGTGGGCTGCCATGGAAGGGCTTTTTCCTCCTCGTGGCTTTTCCTGTACCCCTCATGAGGGTTGTTCTACTGCCCCTGTGACTTATCAAGTATCTACTCCTCTCTGGCTGGGTCTCATTGAAAACTTGGCCTATCGTTCTTGTTGCTTTGTCTCATGCCCTGCAGCAAGCTGACCGAGACTGGTACATGATGGATGAGGGCTACGATGAGTTCCACAACCCCTTGGCATACTCCTCTGAGGACTATGTGAGGCGGCGGGAGCAGCATCTGCATAAACAGAAGCAGAAGCGCATCTCAGCCCAGCGGAGGCAGATCAATGAGGTGAGTCTGTAGGTTCAGCGTGGAGTTGGGATGTGGGCTAATAGCAGTGGTCTTGTCAAGTAGTGACAGTATAGCTGGCCTCTGGGCAGGAGAAGGGGGTTAGTTAGGGCTCTCTAGGCAGCTTTTGAACCTTTGGAAAGCCTAGTTTCATACTCTCCAATGGGCAGTGTGCTCCCTGAGGGACACTAGATGGGAGTGGGCATGGTAGCACTTGCCTCTGGTCAGCATTTTTGTCTCTTTTTTTTCTTTTTTTTTTGTTGGTTGTGGGGCTTGAACTCTGGGCCTGCACTCTTCAGCTCAAGGCAAGTGCTCTACAACTTGAGCCACAGCACCACTTCTGGTTTTCTGGTGGTTTATTGGAGATAGTCTTAACGACTTTCCTGCCCAGGCTGGCTTTGAACCACACTTCTCAGATCTCAGCCTCCTGAGTAGCTAGGATTAAAGGTGTGAGTCACCAGCACCGGGGCATTGTTTTATCTCTTTGAGTAGGGGTAGAGACAGTTGCTCACTCATGGGTCTAGCTAGAGGTTCTGACTTAGATGTAAGGTGCTGCTTCTCAGAACAAAGTGTTCAGGTGCTTGGGCTTCAGTACTCTGGCTGATCTGCAGGGTAGAGGGACCTATGACACCTCTTGGTGAATCTCTAGGTGTAGTCTAAGTATGGCTTCCCACACTAGGATAACGAGCGCTGGGAGACAAACCGTATGCTCACCAGCGGGGTGGTCCATCGGCTGGAGGTGGATGAGGATTTTGAAGAGGATAACGCGGCCAAGGTGCATCTGATGGTGCACAACCTGGTACCTCCTTTCCTGGATGGGCGGATCGTCTTCACCAAGCAGGTGCGGCCACTGTGGCCAGACTGACGTAAGGGAGGGAGGCAGATGGAAAAGGGGAAGCAGCTGTGGAATCTCCCTGGGTAACCACCCCCTTATTTATGAGGGCTGTTGTGAAATGGGCCTTCATGTTGGTCTCAGTGACCAGTGTCAGGGGGAATTTCTCTTTTTCCTCTAATTCCTCCAGCCAGAACCTGTGATTCCAGTCAAGGATGCCACTTCCGACCTGGCTATTATTGCGCGAAAAGGAAGTCAGACAGTACGGAAGCACAGGGAGCAAAAGGAGCGTAAAAAGGTTGGTCCCTCTTCACCTAGTGCTGGGAAGTCTATGCATTTCCTTTAAAAATCTCCCCAGATTACTCCCATGGGAAGTTGGAGGATGCACATGGCACAAGGACCGGTCATGTGTCCCTCTACTTGTTCCTTTGTTCAGATAGCCACAGGCCTGGTGTCTGGGGCGTGAGGTTTGGGTGGCATGGTGTTCCCAGAGCCACGTACCTGCTAGATGAAGCCTCTTGTCCACTGGGGTTGCCTTCCCACTGCCCAGTCATGTCACAGGATAGGACAGACTTTGCTTGTCTCCTTCAGGCGCAGCACAAACACTGGGAACTGGCTGGGACCAAACTGGGGGATATAATGGGCGTCAAAAAAGAAGAAGAGCCAGATAAAGCTCTGTCAGAAGATGGGAAGGTGGACTACAGGTGGGTGCTCTCTGTCTGAAGCTCATGGCTTAGGAAGAGCAAAATGATGTCTCTGTGAATCTTTCGGTTTCCTGTGATCCCCTCCTCCTCTCTTTGGCTAGCTTCAGCTTTCCCAGATATTTCTACTGCCATCACTGCCATGGTTGCTGAGCTGCTTCCGTGTCTTATGGTGATAGGAATAGAATGAGGCTCAGAGAGGTTAAGTAATGTTCTTGAGGTCACCCAGCTAGTGAGTGGTCTGGCTTCAGAGCCCATACTCTTGGCACCAGCACCTTTCCAGATATTCAGTGTGGGAAGGTGTGGGTTTTGCTCCTTTAGTCAGATTTCAGAAGTACTATTTTTAACAGAGGTTCTCAGACTGGAAGGGCTATCTCACAAGGCAGTGATTTCTCTGTTCATAGAGGTGTTAAGCAGATGTTGGATTCGTGCTTGTTGGGGTTTCCTGTGTTGGGTAGCTTCCAGGTTCCACAGTCTTCAGAATTCCTCTCCTTTGCTCTCCTATCCCATTGAACCATCATCTGAGTTAATAATTCTTTGCGAGAAGTTGGTAGGATTGATCAATCCTGTTCATCTCTGGGTAGTTTAATCCCTTAGTTATCAGCTGGTGGGTGTCTGAGAAGACTAGGTGGAGGGAGGGTTCATGGGGGCTGGTGGTTAGCAGGTCCTGTGGACTTGAGCTGGGAAAGGGCCCTAGCACTGCTGGATCTTGGGATATTTCTGTGAGTTAAGCATCAAGTACTTTTTGTAAACCCCCAGTCTGCAGGTGACCATTAAGGAAGTGTGCTAACAGTTCTTTGAAATGGAGCCTTTTGGATTGTGCCAAGAGGAGGGAGGAAGTTTGGCCCATGTTTTGTGCTCTGCAGCTCTTAGGAGACCCATTCAGTAGCTCTTAACCGCAGTGTTCTCTACAAGTTAGTGTTTGATTTCAGCTCCTCTTCTGGCCACACTGTTAAAAACAGAGGGTTTGCCCACTTGACCCCCAGTACCTCCTCTGATGCTGTGTGGAATTGTGACTCTGGGCAGTGGCATGGGCTTTGATGTCGTGTCAGAGCTGTTTTCATTGCTGAGGGCAGGAAGAAGGGAAGCACATGTCATCAGGAGGGACAATGTGGGAAGTTATACCTGGTGCTTAGGCTGCTGTGTTTCCTCAGGACAGAGCAGAAGTTTGCAGATCACATGAAGAAAAAGAGCGAAGCCAGCAGTGAGTTTGCAAAAAAGAAATCGATCCTGGAGCAGAGGCAGTACCTGCCGATCTTTGCCGTGCAGCAGGAGCTCCTCACTATCATTAGGTAATGTCACCCATGCCCAGGAGTCCCCAGGGTCAAAGCATCTGTCCTTTCTTCTGTGTTTCCTCAGGAACTCAGAGGTTTGAACTTAGGACTTTGTGCTTGCTAGGGAGCCCTTCTGGCTGTTCATTTATTATTGTTATTATTACTATTACTACTACTACTACTATTATTATTTTGACATAGGGTCTTGCTTGCGTGACCTGTGCCATGATCCTTCTTGTTACACTTCCTACCATAGTAGCTGAGACGGCAGGCACATAATCATGACCAGCTTTCTGTATTGAGATGGGAGCTCATGATCTTTTTTTTTTTTGGGTCCAGTTGTGGGGCCTGAACTCTGGGCCTGGGCACTGTTCCTCAGCTCTTCAGCTCAAGGCTAGCGCTCTATCACTTGAGCCGCAGCGCCACTTCTGGCTTTTTTCTTTTTGCTTATGTGGTGCTGAGGAATCGAACCCAGGGCCTCAGGCATGCAAGGCAAGCACTCTACCACTGAGCCACCTTCCCAGCCCCTTTTTTTTAACCCAGGCTTTCCTGGAACCACAGTCCTTTTCTCAGTCTCCTGAGTATCTGGGATTACAGGCATGAGCTTCTTTTGTGTATTCCATCTGATGTAGGAGGAGCATAATTTTTTTCCTCTACTGTTGCTCTGTGCTACACTACATAAAATGTCATCATTTTGCTTTAGCATACCTGCTTAAATCTTTCTATGTTCCAGGCATGAGAGCACACAGCTCCCTGAGAGACTGTTTTCCCAGTGAAATACTCCTCTAAGCAAGCATGCTCCTTGGCAAACTATACATGGGGACATGAGGTAGCAGAAGGTCCTCGGACTTTTCTTGTTGGCCTTCCACTCATCCCTCTGTCTGTTCTTTCTTGTAGAGACAACAGCATTGTGATCGTGGTCGGGGAGACAGGGAGTGGCAAGACCACTCAGCTGACCCAGTACTTGCATGAAGATGGTTACACGGACTACGGGATGATTGGCTGCACCCAGCCCCGGCGTGTGGCTGCCATGTCAGTGGCCAAGAGAGTCAGTGAAGAGATGGGGGGAAACCTTGGCGAAGAGGTGAGGGGAATGCAAGAGCTGAGTCAAGCCAATTGTCCGTCATTTGTGTTGGAGGATGTGATTTGCTTTGGCCTCGATGCTAGTGTGGGCTGTGCTGGCACTGAAGGGGGGGTGGGGTCGGGCAGGGCTTCTGAGCCATGTCTCTGACCTCCAGGTGGGTTATGCCATCCGTTTTGAAGACTGCACTTCAGAAAACACCTTGATCAAATACATGACTGATGGGATTCTGCTCCGTGAGTCCCTCCGGGAGGCTGACCTGGATCACTACAGTGCCATCATTATGGATGAGGCCCACGAGCGCTCCCTCAACACGGATGTGCTTTTTGGGCTGCTCCGGGAGGTGAGGGCTGTGGGGGCAGTCCCTTTGCATCTACCAAGCTTTAACCCTCAGTGTAATGCCAGTAGCCAGTGGCTGAAGGTTTCCAACTGGGCTGGGCCTGGTAGGGGGCTGTGGCAGGCCAGCTCTGTCTTGGAGCCCAGCTTGCTTGGCCCAGCCCTGCTGTCATAGTTTACCTTGCTGTTGCTCAGCTGAGTGACTGAGTTTTCTTGACCATGGCTCCATCACTCAATCTTTAAGATGGTTGAATCCAGTGATGTTAATCTGTCAGCTCTGGCTTCTGTTGTATTGTGGGGGTTTGAGGTGGTGAGGATGATACTGATGATTGGAGGTAGAGCCAAGGTTCCCCAAACCCATGGGACTTTCTCCACGATCTCTCTGCCAGGTGGTGGCTCGGCGATCAGACCTGAAGCTGATTGTCACATCAGCCACTATGGATGCAGAGAAGTTTGCTGCCTTTTTTGGCAATGTTCCCATCTTCCACATCCCTGGCCGTACCTTCCCTGTTGACATTCTCTTCAGCAAGGTACTGAGGCCTCTGTTCTTTGGATTCACCCATCATGCCATGACTTCTCCAATGAGAAGCCAGCTAGCTGGGTGGGGTACCGAGTTGGGGAAAAGTTGGTGGGTGCCGTGGGGCAAGTGGGGGTATTATTTTGCTTGCTTCTATGGAGCTGAAGTATGGCTAGGGCCAAAAGGCACTGGGGCTTCCAGGTAGGCCCATCCACCAGTGAGTGGTGTGTGGCTTCCCCAAGGGACGCCTAGCCTGTGCTGTGAATTCATGCTTCTAAGAAGCTGTCCCCTGTTGGTGTTAGACCCCGCAGGAGGATTATGTGGAGGCCGCAGTGAAGCAGTCCTTGCAAGTGCACCTGTCGGGGGCCCCTGGGGACATCCTCATCTTCATGCCTGGCCAAGAGGACATCGAGGTGCGTTCCGTGGTCACCCCAGGGATGAGCGAGGTCCTGTCCACATGGGGCTCAGGAGTCTCATGGCTTCTTCTCCCCATTCCTTCAGGTGACCTCAGACCAGATTGTGGAACACCTGGAGGAACTGGAGAACGCACCTGCCCTGGCCGTGCTGCCCATCTACTCGCAGCTGCCTTCTGACCTGCAGGCCAAAATCTTCCAGAAGGTGTGACACGGCACTGTCTGTTTTCAGTGTCTCCTGGTTTTCCCCAAAGGAGGGCACAAGCAGGGGCTGGAGGTTCCTTTTTTGGAAGGAGTGGTGGGAAGAGGGCTCCTTCCTCCCTGTGCAGCCTTTCTCTCCCGAGGACTCAGCTTTCCCTGTGTGTCCTGCTGTTCCTAGGCTCCAGATGGTGTGCGGAAGTGTATTGTTGCCACTAACATTGCTGAGACGTCTCTCACTGTCGATGGCATCATGTTTGTTATTGATTCTGGTTATTGCAAATTAAAGGTAAGGAAAGGCACAGAAAATGGGCCCCAGGGTCTTCACCCAAAGCTGGTTCAGCTCAGCTCAGGGGCTGGGAAATCAGGTCCTGGTCTCTGCCCTAGAAGGAGAGGCACCTGGGAGTGGTGGCAGGCTAACGTTTAGTGAGTACTGATTTTGTCATACACTTGATTCACTTCTTCCTTCAGTAACTTGCAGGTAATTTAACTCAATAAAGATTGCAGAGCTGCTGGGTGCCGATGGCTCATGCCTGTAATCCTAGCTACTCAGGAGGCTGAGATCTGAGGATTGCGGTTCAAAGCCAGCTTGGGCAGGAAAGTTCATAAGACTCTTATCTACAATAAACCACTAGAAAACTGGAAGTGCTGCTGTGACTGAAGCGGTAGAGTGCTCGCCTTGAGCTGAAGAGCTGAGGGACAGCGCCCAGGCCCAGAGTTCAAGTCCCACGAACAACAACAACAAAAAGATCGCAGAGCTGATGGTCAAGGAGCGGGGAGGGGAGGGGGGCTGGTTTTTTTTGGGGATGGGGGTTGGTTGTGGGGCTTGAAGTCTAGGTGCTGTCCCTCAGCTTTTCAGCTCAAGGCTAGTGCTCTACCACTTTGAGCCACAGCACCACTTCTGGTTTTCTGGTGGTTGAGTGGAGATAAGAGTCTCATGGACTTTCCTGCCCGGGCTGGCTTTGAACTGTGATCCTCAGATCTCTGCCTTTTGAGTAGCTAGGATTATAGGCAAGAGCCACTGGCGCCCAGCTGGGTTTGTTCTTTCAGGGGTGCTTCCTATTTCTCCCTTGGTTCATATTTAGCTCTATTCTGCCCCCTTCTAGGTCTTCAACCCCAGGATTGGCATGGATGCCCTGCAGATCTACCCCATCAGCCAGGCCAATGCCAACCAGAGGTCAGGGCGAGCTGGCAGGACGGGCCCAGGTCAGTGTTTCAGGTAGGAGGCCGTGCTAGCTAGCCTGCTTACCGGGGCAGGGCTGGGATTACTGAGTGTAAACCTGGGCTGGAGCATGCCTCACTGCAGCTGGCTCCCCAGCAGGAACCGCTGGAAGGCTGCTCTTCGCTGGTGCTGCTGAGCAGGAGGCATAGCTTTTCTAGGGAGCATTGAGGCCCAAGGCAGACCTATAAGAATGAACCTGCAGTGGTGGATCAGTAATTGTAGCAGGCCAACGTTAGACAACAAATGACATTATTGAATCTTCCTTAGTTTTACAACATTTTTTTTTTCTTTTGTGGTACTAGAGTTTGACTCAGGGCCTTGTGTTTGCTAGACAGGTGTTCTACCCTTGAGCCATGCTTCCAGTTCTGTTTTTTGCTGGTTATTTTTGAGGCCAGTTCTCACTTCCTGTCTAGGTGTGTGCCTGGGTGTGATCTGCCTGAATGGCTGGGATTACTGGCGTATGCCATTGTGTCCAGCTTTGTTGAGAAGAAGTCTCATGAGCTTTTTCTTTTTTTTTTTTTTTGGGTCCGGTCGTGGAGCCTGAACTCTGGGTCTGGGCGCTGTCCCTCAGCTCTTCAGCTCAAGGCTAGTGCTCTACCACTTGAGCCACAGCGCCACTGCCGGCTTTTTTCTTTTTGCTTATGTAGTGCTGAGGAATCAAACCCAGGGCCTCGAGCATGCAAGGCAAGCGCTCTACCACTGAGCCACCTTCCCAGCCCCTCATGAGCTTTTTTATCGCATAGCCTCAAACCATGATCCTCTCAATCTCAGCTCCCAAGTAGCTATACTAGGTGTTAATTACTGGTATCTGGCTCTTTTTTTTTTTTTTTCTGATTTAAAAAATAGTACATTCCTTGTAGAAACTCAGTAAGTACAGAAAGAAAACTGCTGCCACTTTGGCATTGGTTTCAGATATGAAACAGGCATTTGGAGGCTCTAGCAGAAGAATTGGAAGGACGGGATTTTGAGCAGGCAGAAATGGGAGTGGGAGGTGGGGATAGAAAGTGCGCTATCTCCAACCCTACAGTTCCCCCTGTAGGAATAGTGTTGATACTCTGTTGTGTAGTCCCGTAGGCAGCCAGGCATTTGAATAGCCTGTAGACTACATTTATAATACTGTGCAAGCCCAGTACAACCAAAGACTTCTCCCTGGCAGGCTGTACACACAGAGTGCCTACAAAAACGAGCTCCTGACCACTACGGTGCCTGAGATCCAGAGGACCAACCTGGCCAATGTCGTGCTGCTGCTTAAGTCCCTTGGGGTACAGGACCTGCTTCAGTTCCACTTCATGGATCCGCCCCCGGAGGACAACATGCTCAACTCCATGTATCAGCTGTGGATCCTCGGGGCCCTGGACAACACAGGTATGGCAGCTCCAGCAGCTGGTCGGGCCTCAGGGGTCCTGGCATGTTGGCTTTTCTTTCTTTCTCTTGGGGTCCTATGCATGTCTGGGTTTGTTCTTTTCTAGGTGGTCTCACCTCCACTGGGCGGCTGATGGTAGAGTTTCCGCTGGACCCAGCTCTGTCCAAGATGCTCATCGTGTCCTGCGACATGGGCTGTAGTTCCGAGATCTTGCTCATTGTCTCCATGCTTTCGGTGCCTGCCATCTTCTACAGGCCCAAGGTGGGGAGGCAAGGGCAGTTCTGCAACTCGCAGAAAGTCTTGAGGGAGTGTTGGAGGGGGAAAGCATTTGTTTCTGTCTGATACAGAAATGGAAATAGAATGGACGGCCAGAAACCCCTTTTGTCTTGACAGTTGGGGGAGGCAAAAGGGCAGGCTACAGCAGTGGTGTCCCTGGAAGGGTTTTGGAAATATGCAAGGGTATCTTTTGTCTTCTAGTATTTGGCTGTGTCCCATGAATGCTTTCTATTTCTTCTGTATGTTTTGAAAATACTGACGTGTTGGAAGGTTTGTGTGGACAGCTGTGCGCCCCAGGACATGTACTATGGCCCTGAGCACCCCCCTACCCAGGGTAAAGGTCCTTTTGCCCTTCCTAGGGTCGAGAGGAGGAGAGTGACCAAATACGGGAAAAGTTTGCCGTCCCCGAGAGTGATCACTTGACCTACCTGAACGTCTACCTGCAGTGGAAGAATAATAATTACTCTACAATCTGGTGCAATGACCACTTCATCCATGCCAAGGCCATGCGGAAGGTAGGGGTGGCAGTTCGGATATGAGCAGGCGCCTGAAGGAGGGGGGCAGGAAGGAGGGGGAAGGAGACTCCACCGAGGCCTGTCTGTGTTCTGCTCTAGGTCCGGGAGGTCCGGGCCCAACTCAAAGACATCATGGTGCAGCAGCGGATGAGTCTGGCCTCGTGCGGCACTGACTGGGACATCGTCAGGAAGTGCATCTGCGCTGCCTATTTCCACCAGGCAGCCAAGCTCAAGGTGAGCCGGAAGCCCTGCGGAGCCCGGGCCCCTTCTGGCTGTGGCACCTGTATGAGTCCCCTGCGACGGTATTAGGGGATGAGGTTAGTGGCCCCCCTAGGCGGCATGTTCTGATGTGGCTGCTTGTTGTACCTCTTCCTTAGGGAATTGGGGAGTATGTGAACATCCGCACAGGGATGCCCTGCCACTTGCACCCCACCAGCTCCCTCTTTGGAATGGGTTACACCCCGGACTACATAGTATATCACGAGTTGGTCATGACCACCAAGGTGAGTCTTTGTCAGGTGCTCTCCCCTCCCTGCCTGTGCTGGCCTCGCAGGGTGAGGTGGAGGCCTTGTCACGTGGCTCTTCATTATGGGGCCGCTCTGGGAGGACACCGCTCCCTCCACTCCGGTGACCTCTCTCTCGCTGCCCTTCTGCCTGCAGGAGTACATGCAGTGCGTGACCGCCGTGGATGGAGAGTGGCTGGCAGAGCTGGGCCCCATGTTCTACAGCGTGAAGCAGGCAGGCAAATCACGGCAGGTAAGGGTCCTGCCTCCCTCGGAGGTAGCAGCTGATGGAATCGCTTTTTCCTCCATCTGGTATTGAAGATGTGCACTCACGTGACCCTCACTCCTCTCTCCAAACACAGAAGCTGGGACCCAGCTGTCCTGTCTGGGTCATGTCCTCCTCTCCTGCCAGTGGCATGGATGGCTGAGCCCTTGTCAAACAACAACTAAAAGTTTACTGCTTCAAATACTCATAAAAGTAGTAGAAACAGTGTAAATAAGCCACCTTAAGTTTATCTTCTATTCTTTATAATTGCCAAATTCTATTAACCTTATTTTGATTATTCTTACTGCATTACATATGCAGCTTTTTCTCCTGTAAAGTTTTATCTCAGATACCATGTTATTTTATCTAGAAATGCTTGGTGTGTGTCTGTGTATTGTTAAAGTGTAACATTTATGTGATTATTACTCCCAACAGAATGAATCTTTTGTGTTATCTAAGTCTCTAACCCTTACTCAGCTTTCCTCATTTGTCTCAGAGATAACCTCTTGGTTTACTTTGACTGGAATCCAGATACTGCTGTTGGCTATTGTGTGTTCATGGTCTCCTTCCAAAACAGACTCTGTCCCTTCCCTTTCCTTCATCTCCTTGATTTGTTGGGGCAATCATCATTTGTCCTGTAGAATAGTCCAGAGCATGTATTTAGTCAGTTGCTTCCTCACGATGGTGTTTACCAAGTGCCTCTTGGTGGAATACTCTTTGTAACTTAGTGAATTTAAAGGCTCGATGAGTTTCCAGCCCAGATGTGGTTTGTGTGTGGCACTGTGAACTTCCTTTTAGATGTCAGAAGGCTCTGTGAGGCTAGGTGGCTCTACTTGAGATGATGCTGACGATGAGTTGTAGCCTTGGTGGTATCAGCCTGGTCTTTGCCAAGTTTTCTGTCTGTTACTCCACTTTCTTAAGAGTATGGCGTCCACCAATGACCATCAAATGCTCACATCTGTTATTTAGTGTTATTAAGTGTTGCTGGGCCTTTGCTTTCCTCCTCCTTAGCATAGTTGTTTACACACTGAGCTGATTGCATCTCCCTTTCCAGCTAGAGGGCTGTGTTTTCTAGGACTTTTTGGCAGAGTTGTGAGCTTGATTAAAAGATCGATTGTAAGTACTTACAAGGTTTTGAATGGCGTGTGGAGGTATGACTGGCTTTAGAACTGAATCATCTAATGTCTATCTGGGATCTATGAAAAAGAAAGTAACAGTGAGATGTACAAGTCGTTATGTCGAAAAATGAACTTGACAACTTTGGCGGGGTTGGGGGTGGGGAGGTGGGGTTGGGGCGGATGGGAAAGGATGGGAAGGGGAAACAAAGGAGGAGGCAGCAATGCTTGATAAGAAATGTACTCATTATCTTGCCCATGTAAGTGTAACCCCTCTATACGGTATTTTCACAATTAAAAAAAAGAAGGGATATGGAAAAAAAAGAAAAAATAAGAGTCGGGTGCTGGTGGCTCATGCCTGGAATGGTTGCTACTCAGGAGGCTGAGATGTGAGGATCGCAGTTTGAAGCCAGCCTGGGCAGGAGTTTGTGAGACTCCTATCTCCAATTAACTAGTGGAGCTGTGGCTCAACGTGGTATAATGATATCCTTGTAAAAGCTCAGGGACAGTGCCCAGGCCCTGAGTTCAAGCCCTGCAACTGACAAAGAAAAGAAAAAAGTAAGACGTAAGTTGCAGAAGGAAAGGCAGAGTTGGTGCTGAGGCAGGGAGCCAAGCATAGACATGGTATAGACATGGCCTCTTCACCTGAGCCTCTCTGTTCTTCTCCAGGAGAATCGCCGTCGGGCCAAAGAGGAAGCCTCTGCCATGGAGGAGGAAATGGCCCTGGCTGAAGAGCAGCTGCGAGCCCGGCGGCAGGAGCAGGAGAAGCGCAGCCCCTTGGGAAGCGTCAGGTGAGCCGTGGCCTTGGGACCTGGCTGAGATGGAGCCTGTCAGGGACTGGGCCTCCATGGCCATACCGTTGAACTTACTTGGTCTGTGGCCTTCTTCCTCTCCTCATGGTCAGGCTGATAGCACATGGCTCAGAACAACTGTAATCACACTATGGGTCTTTCTGGCCGGCACCATCTTACTCAAGATTAAGTGTGAACTGTGAGTGTGGTCTGAGGGGCCCACTATTGGCAGTAGACACTCTCCAATCATTTGAGTAATTCCTCCCAGGTCCAACTGGTTATTGCTGAGGGGGCTGAAGCTCCCTAAGGGGGCCTGAGGGTTGTTTACAAATCCTTTTTAGCCAGGTGCTGGTGGCGCATGCCTGTAACCCTAGCTACTCAAAAGACTGGGGTGGGAAGATTGTGATTCAAAGCCAGTGGGGGCAGAAAAGTCCAAAGACCCTTATCTCCAGTTCACCAGCAAGAGGCTGGAAGTAGATGTGTGGCTGAAGTGGTAGAGTGCCATTTTCCTTGAGCAAAAATCCAAGTGAGAGAATACAGGGCCTTGAGTTCAAGCTACAGTACCGGCACAAAAAACAAATCTGTTTTGAATACTGCATAATAGATATCTGAATGAGATGACTTCCTTTATTTCATACTCTGCTGACAACACAGGCATGCAGGGAGCAGAAGCACGGTAGGGATGAGGTCCTCCAGTCCCCTAGCTGCCGCATACCTGAGTTAGAAAGCTCAGGCTCTTTGTCCTGACATGGTGTGGAGTGGTGTGTTTCTTACTCTTTCTTTCTGTATCTCCAGGTCCACAAAGATTTACACGCCAGGTCGGAAGGAGCAGGGGGAGCCCATGACACCTCGCCGCACACCAGCCCGCTTTGGGCTATGAGCTGAGGGTGGCACCAGTACCTGGGTGCTGTGGACTCCATCTGTGCCCATCAAGGAAGGCTTCTGGAGCCGTTCCTGCCAGGCCAGGCTCCACCACAGAGGACAGAAGGAGCTCTCAGTGCAGGCGCTCAGCAGGTGGAAGCCCTGGAGCAGCCGCAGTGCTGCTCCAGCTGCAGGAGGTGGCTGGACCCATCACACCACATCACCTGTCCCTGGGACGCTTGCTGTCTAAGTGTCTTGGCTGTGACTATCTTTTTTATCCTTGTATAAAGCAGCAAGATAGACTTAGAGGCAATTGTAATTTGATTATGATTCAAGATTTGGAAATAAATTTATTATTTGTAAAATGTGATTGCATTCCTGATTTCCTTTTTCTTTACCACCCTACAGTAAAGTAAGGAGGGACCTCGTGCCTTTCTCCTTGGATGTGTCTTTCTGGGGCTGCAGATGGGAGCCGCCAGTGCCTGGCACTAACTGTCTTAAAGGGCGTCTTGTATGCTTAAGACTTAGTTTCTTCTATTGGCCTATCTGTCTTTATGTCAGTACCACCCAGTTTTAATTTCTGAAACTTTATAGTAAATGTGTGTGTGTGTGTGTGTGTGCGCGCGTGCGCACCCACGTGCACGCGCATGCACATGCTGTGTATGTATTTGTGTGCTGGTCCTGGCCTGCTCTTTCTTAGCTTTTTTGCTTTCCCTTAGGATTTTTGCCTCTAGGCTGATGCTCCACCATTGAAGCCACACCTCCAGTCCCAGCACTTGTTGGTTAATTAGTTGAGTCTCTTGGAGGGGCTGGGAAGGTGGCTTAGTGGTAGAGCACTTGCCTTGCATGCCTGAGGCCCTGGGTTCGATTCCTCAGCACCACATAAGCAGAAAAAAAAAAGCTGGAAGTGGTGCTGTGGCTCAAGTGGTAGAGCACTAGCCTTGAGCGGGAGAGCTGAGGGACAGTGCCCAGGCCCAGAGTTCAGGCCCCACGACCTGACCAAAGGGAAAAAAAAAAAAAAGAGTCTCTTGGACTTTTCTGCTGTGGGCTCTGAAGTGCAATCCTCAGGCATGAGCCCCCGGTTGTAGTTAAGTTTTAAAATGAGTTTTGTTCTTTTTCTTACTGTTTTGGCCATTTGAGTTCCCTTGAAGTTCCTTGTGAATTTTAGAATGGGTTTTTCTATTTTTCCAAAAGATACTATTTGGATTTTGATGAAGACTGAATTCATAATCCCTTTGGATAATACTGGAAGTTTAATATTAAGCAACCCATGAACATGGGATGTGTTTCCATTTATTTTTTAGATTTCAGCAATGTTTTGTAGTTTTCATTATGTAAATCTTTTCCTTCTTTGGTTAATTCCTAAATAATTCTTTTTGATGTTATAGTAAATGGAATTATTTTTATTATTTTTATAATTTCCCTTCCAGTGTATAGAAATTCAGCCGATGTGTTGCCTTTTTTTTGGTGTGACTTTGCTGAATCTTTGTTTTCAATATCTTAAATTTTATCAGCAGAGATAATTTTACTCCTTTCTAATTTGTCTGCCTTTTGTTTTTCCTGCTCAATTACTTTGGCTAGAACTTCTAGTACTATGTTGAAAAGAAGTGGCAAAAGTGGGGTTTTTGCCTAGTTCCTGTTCTTAAAGGAAAACTTTGGTCTTTTATCAATGCGTATGAAGCTGTAGATTTTTTTTTGTCAGTTGTGGACTTGAATTCAAGGCCTAAATGCTGTCCCTTTTTGCTCAAGGCTAATGCTCTACGATTTGAGCCAAAGCTCTACTTCAGGTTTGTGGGTTTTTTTTTTTTTCTGGTGGTTAACTGGAGACAAAAGTCTTACAGGTACTTTTCTGTCCCAGGTGGCTTCAAATCATGATCCTCAGATCTCAGCCTCCTGAGTAGTTAGGATTACAGGCATGAGCTATGGGTGCTGAGAATTTTGATGGTTACCTTTCATTCTTAGAATTTTGTAATCACAGAAATTTGTTGTTGTTGTTGTTGTTGGTTCTGGGGCTTGAACTCTGGGCCTGGGCACTGTCCCTCACTCTTTCAGCTCAAGCCATGGCATCACTTCCAGCTTTTTCTGCTTATGTGATGCTGAGGAATCCAACCCAAGGCCTCATGAATGCAAGGCAAGCACTCTACCATTGAGCCACCTTCCCAGCCACAGAAAGTAATTTTTGTAACCATTTATTTTTTTTTCTTCCCCCCCCCCCCCACCCTTTTATCTTTCTTTCTAAGCCTATTCTAGCTACTTGGTCTAGCTGGATGGGCTTTTCTAGTCAAGTGACTGGGTGATACGCCAATTTCTTTTTCTGTCCCTTTGCTCTGCACAGTACACTACTTACTTGGCTGTGATGTAATTGCCCCACAGGAATGTAAGACAACTTGGAAGAAATGTACAACATTGAAAATAACCAGGGATTGCATTTTTGACCAACATATAGGGAATCTTTGCTAGATTATGGAAAATATGTTTAGTAGATTAGGATCTCAATGACATTGACCTTTTGTTTGAATGAATGGACCACAGCTAGGACTTGAATGTGATTTCATTAGTACCATGTTTTTCAGTCTTAGTTTTCTCTACAGAATAGACCCTTGTGCTAAACTAATTGGGGGAAATGGTCAAAAAGAGCATAAGTAGGAGAATAATAAAAACGTAGAGATTCTCATTACTCAGTCTCACACTGTATCTTTGGAACTTGCCCATCCCAAGTCCTGACGGGCATCCTGTAAAACAAGCTGCTGTTTAGGCAGTGACTTTTGGCCTTTATTTGCCTGGGCAAAGAGGCTGGAATATTTAAGAATTATCACCAACTGGTAGGCTTCTTCCTTCACTTGTTTTGTGCCCTCAGAAATACAAGGGCTTTCATTACTTTCTCTTACTTTACCCAAGCAGCTATTTGTCTCCATTTCCTATAGACTAGAAATAGAGATTCTAGACATGTACTCAGTTTAACAAAATCCTACCACAATAAAACAGTTTAGCTGTCCTTGGAGTTTGTTATAATGGAATTTTACTTGTATTGAGGTGGCAGGGGAGAAGAATAAAGTCATTAAAAGAAGGAGTGTAATATGGCAGCGAGGGAAGAAGCAGATGGCTTGCTTTCACTTCCCCTCTTGGAAAATCCATCACTTATGTCTCATTTTCTTCTGCATCTCAAGATTACTTTCCTTTTTTGGAAAAAAAGGGGGGGTGTTCAGCTTTGTTTTCCTATTTAAAATTGTAGAAAGACACAGAAAACAAAACAACAACAAAAAAGGAGCTAATTATCTCTTGTTGGTTTAAAAGCAATCCCAGGCAATCTAGAAACTTGCTTTGGGAATGGTGGTTTGCTATGTAAGTGAGAGAGAATCCCGAGAACACGTTGCTGGGAGCAGGTGTGAGGGCTGAGATGCCTACAAGACACCAGGCGCTCACTGCAGCTGCATTGTTCATATCTTTATTTCAGAGTCTGGGCCTGGAGGTGGAACTTTGGTGCCAAGGTTCATTCCACTGCAGGAAGTGGACAAAACTTAGCAAAACATTAGTATGGTGCAAACCAGGCTGGGACCTTGATATATTCTCCTGAGTGCAAAGACAGGTCAAGAGAGATAGACGGGAACTCACTTTTCCACTGAAAACATCTGTGGCAGCGGTGTTCAGGGTAAGGCGCTGATCCTAGCAAAACGAGGAACCTGAGGGAATTGGGAGGATATGAGAGGTTTTGGTCTGAGGAGAAATGAATGAGGTAATTCCCCCAAAGACTGGCCTTATCATAAGCCAGGCAAGCTCTGGGGTAACACGGAGTTTAGAAGTGGTAGGAAATGTAGGCGTAGAGCCAGGCCAAGTCGGGCTTGGGCTGCTCCTGTGGAGTTTCTGGGTCCATAACTGGAGGAAGAGGCTTGTCCTTCCTTCCTCTCTTCCTCTCTTCCCCAAGTGGGGGAGAAGCTAGATCCAAGATAGGTATTTGGTTATCAGAAATTGCCATAGTTGGATCACTGCTCTGTGTAACTAAGTAACTAGAGTGACCTGTTTCCTTCTCCTTAAGTGATTTCCCAGCTCAGTGATCTTTGGGGGGAAAAAATGATGCTACACTCTTACGGTTTTGGCACATGGGACAAAGAATGGAGACATTCTGGTAGCAAAGGTCATACAGGGCAGACCTACCTGAGTAGTGGGGCAGCCCTATACACTTGGACACGTCCGCTTTCTGACTTGGATCCTTCCAGCCCGGTGCGCCACATGGCCTTCCCCTTGGCGTGTGTTCCAGTTTGCTGGGGATTAGGGCTTTGGGGCATGGCCTTGTGTTCCCGGATTTCATCTTCTTCTCTTCAATCTCGTTCTTGAGCTTCTTGTTTTCCTGCTGTAGATGGACCATGACATTGTGGAGCTGGCTGTGAGGAGAGGGAAGGAAGGACACGTGGGCCTTTGGTCTGCTTGCTGTGCTTAGCTTCCTGCTGAGGAGATCTGGTAAATGGGGACCATCCCAGGAAGGAGGAGGGTATGGATACCCACTGTGGACATGGGGCCCTTTGGAAGAAGCCCAGGCTTAGGAGTGGGGAAAACCTAGAACTAGTACTTCTGAGTCACTCGGTCGGCTCTGGATCTGTAGTCTTATCTGTTAGGTAGGGACAATCAAGCTGAACCTGTTAGCTTTGGGGTTTGTGTACAATCCTGTTTGACAAGTAATAGACATTTGACTGGAGGATCATTCATTTGTTAAGAGCAACTCTGGCCATGTGGGCTGGGGTGTTCATGATTACTTGGGAAACTCTCAGCCAGAATGAATACCAAAGCGTTGCTGAACAGTTAGGAGTATAGTAATCTTGGCTATGTACAACGTGAGGAAATGTTTTTGTTCTTCCTTTTTTTTTTTTTGAGATAGGGTTCTACCCTGGAGTCTAGTAATCTAGACTGGTTTAGACTCATGATTCTTTTGCCTCTGCTGAGATTATAGTCATGTACCACCATGTGTGGTGAGAACTTGGGAAAGTTCTGTGTGAGTGTGTGTGTGAATGTGTTTCCATTTTACAGATAGAAAGTGCATGTTACAATAGAGGTGAAGTAACACTTAACGTTACCCTGTGTCCTGTGTGTGATAAGCAGCAGCGATGGCTACCATTTGCATTTGCCATCACAACTGCATTTCCTCAAGGTGAGAGCGGCGGATGGAAGTATTCTGAAACAAGACTTTCAGAGCTGGAATTCTGGGTGTGTCACTGTGGAGTTCTGAGACCAGGGATAAAGGATTGATCTTCCCTAATTGTTTTTTTTCCCATTTATAAATGCAGTTTATACCTACTGACAGTCCTTGACTTACAAGCTTTTAATTTTGTAATGGTGCCCAAACCATACACATTCAGTAGAAACTGTACTGGGAACTTTGAATATGGATCTTTCCCAGGCTAGCAGTATGTGGTCCAATTCTTCCTTAAGATCCTGGGCAGTGGTAGATAGTAGGAGTCCCTCTATGTTCCCAATCGGCCATGGGGTTACCAGGGAAGATGACTGCTACTCTTCATAGCACTGTGCTGCTAAGCTGTGTCTGATAGGTTAGTTGTTGCACTTTTGATGGTACTGGGGTTTAGACTCGGGGCCTTATGCTTTCCAGGCAGGCTCTCTACAACTTGAGAACTATGTTCCCAGACCCTTTTTAGTTAATTTTCAGATAGGATCTCATGTTTTTTCCCCCAGATCTGGCCTTGGATCATAGTCCTATGTCTGCCTCCTGTGTAGCTGAGATTATAGGCATGCACCACACATCTGACTCTTAAATGCATTGTGTGAGGCTGGGAAGGTGGCTCAGTGGTAGAGCATTTGCCTTGCGTGCATGAGGCCCTGGGTTCTATTATTATATTGCCTTGCGTGCATGAGGCCCTGGGTTCTATTATTCAGCACCACACAAGCAGAAAAAGCTGGAAGTGGTGCTGTGGCTCAAGTGGTAGAGTGCTAGCCTTGAGCTGAAGAGCTGACAGTGTCCAGGCCCAGAGTTCAGGCCCCATGACCGACAAAAAAGAATGCATTTTTTTTTTTTTTGTTTTCTGTTCCTGGGGCTTAAATTCAGGGAGTGGGTGCTGTCCCTGAGCTTCTTTTGCCACATTTTGAGCCACAGCACTACTTCTGGCCTTTATTGGTGATAAGAGTCTCATAGTCTTCCTTGTCAGGGCTGGTTGAACCATAATCCTCAGATCTCAGCCTCCTGAGTAGCTAGGATTATAGGTGTGAGGATCTGGTGCCCGGCTTCTTAAATGCATTTTTGATTTAATACTATTTTCAACTTATGCTGGCCTTATTCAGACAACCCCATCTTCAGTTGAGCATCTATGTACTGAACTCCTGGTATCTTAAGAAGATTAAGCAAGTTAATACATGTAAAACACTTAGAAGAGTGTCTCACATACCCCAACCAATTAATTATTAGTTGAGCTACTTTTTATTATTAAAAAAATTTCCTTTCAACAGGATCAAGGAAACTCAAGAATGATTTTTTTTTTTTTGTGAAACAAAACATCCTGGATCTTGGTGCAATATAAAGAAACACTTGAAATGATTTAAGTTTTTTTTTTTTTTTCAGATTCTGTCAACTTTTAGTTAACTCTGTCTAGACAATGTTTATATCCAGGGGCAAATATCACAGGCCTTTCTAGAGGAAATCAAAGAATTCATCTGCAAACTCTTCTCTGGGAATACACTTTTTACAAACCTGGCTGGTCTGGAAGGTCCTCACTCCATGTGCCTTTGGCAGGAGCTGGGGTCCAGGCTCTTCCCTGGTTCTGTGGCTCTCTGCCCTGTTGGTGTGCCCGATGCCTCCAATAACCCGCATGGTGCATCCAAAGTCCCAGTGGGCCTCTATGCTGCAGTGGTCTTATCCCTTCTGACCAAAATCTATAATAGTGCCTCACCCCTGAGTGTCATACGTGGGTTCCAGGCTGGAATCCTGTGGGCTCAGCCCCCTGGGGCAGAATTTGCGGGGGCAGCTGCTGCTTGAACCACTCTGTCACCAGCAAGCCTATCCCCAGATCCTTCCAGTAGGCCATAAACACGCCATCTCCTAGGGTCTGCTATCACCTCCCAAATCTCAGTTTTTTTGACATTCATTCCTTTACCTCTATCCTGAAACCTCCTACACTCTTCCATCTTATCTCTCGGTGGCCCCAGCTTTGACCACACAGATGAGGCCAGACTGCAGAGGAGGGGGGGGCGGGGCGGGGAGCATACAAGCAGAGCTTCCTTGATGACTGACTGGGTGGAACAGAGGAACCCTCAGTCTGAAGCTCATCTCAGGACACGCCACGGTGAGCTGTCCCTCTGTGCTCCTTCATTTGGGGGAATCTGTGTTACGGTTGCTTAGTCTGTGTCTGTCTTTCAGTGCCTGTCCCCATCTCAGCCTTCCTGACCTCTGAGAACTACAGAGAGGAGAACAGGAAGGGGCATGTACACTAGTGACCCCAGCTTGTCCTGCTGGTGAGGGAATTAAGGCCCAGTGTGGCCAAGGGCCCACAGATTGAGGACTTGAGGGTCCTTCCCTGGGGTGGGAGCTGCATGGTGATTGATAAAGCCAGGCTGGCTCCTGTTGGTCCTTCTTATTAGGTCCCAGGAGCAGCCAGGGTGGTGTAGGGTCACTTACTCCTTTTCACCAGTCAGCTTGGCAATGTATTTGATCTGCTCACGGAGCTTGTTTCCTAGCTTCTCGTTGGCGATCCTGTAATGAAATGAACAGAGGAGTGGCTGATTCCCTCCCTAGCTTCTGGTGAGCAAGCTTGGCAGTGGAGATTGGGTCTTCTCAACAGAGCTTTGGCTGGACACCAGGCCGCCTCACATCACTCTGTCCCCAGAGCTAAGCACCTGGCCACCCAGAGCTCTTCCTACTCGACAGGGAGGCACTGAACAAGTTTAAAGGGTCCAAGTGAAGCTGGAGCTCAGGTTGGGAAGAGAAAACTAGAGCCCCAGCAAAACTTCCCTTCCATCTTGATGCTACCCTATCCCTATGTTGCAGGACTTTCTAAACCTGCCTAAAGAGCTGGGTCTCTTGGTCTTAGCCTAATGGTTAGGTGTGGGCTGACACTGGATATGTTTCCCAGCAGGGCAGGGCAGGGCAGGGCAGCGCCAGGGCAGGGCAAGGGCAGGGCAAGGCAGGGTAGAGTGTGTATGTGACTGACCACTGGCATGCATGTGGTTTCTCATCTCCTCTGAGCCTTGGGACCCGCCTCCTCTTCTTCCATACTTACTTCTGCTCTTTTGCCCACTGCTCCATGTTGCACATTGTCTGATCATTTTCTCGGTGGATTCTACGGGTTTCTTTAGGCACTGTTGGTGGGTGCGGGCAGTAGGGCTTCCAAGTAAAAAGAAAATGAGAGAGTAAAGGAGTGGGAACAGAGAGCTTCATGTCCCCTGCCACCCTAAATCCTACTTCTTGTCTTGCTGTGTTGTCTATGCTGAGACCAGTGTCGCTCACATCACGTGATGTTTCTGAGGTCACTATTTAGAGCAGACATGCATAGAATAAGTCTCCAGACCAAAGGCATTGCAGTGACTTGTTCTAAAATAACGGTATGCTATAGCAACCGTTGTTGTTGTTGTTTTTGGTCATGGGGCTTGAACTCTGGGCCTGGGCGCTGTCCCTCAGCTCTTCAGCTCAAGGCTAGCACCCTACCACTTGAGCCACAGCACCACTTCCAGTTTTCTGGTGGTTTACTGGAGATAAGAGTCTCACGGAGTTTCCTGCCCCGGCTGGCTTTGAACCACGATCCTCAGATCTCAGCCTCCTGAGTAGCTAGCATTACAGGCATGAGCCACTCATGCCTGCCCCCACCTTTTTTTGGTGGTGGTATCGGGGTTTGAACTCAGGGCTTTATGCTAAATAAGTGCTGTATTACCTACTTGCTCTACACCCTCAGTCCTTTTTAAAGTTGCTTTTCAGAAAGAAGCTGATAGAGCCTGGAGCTGGCCTCTGACCAGGATCCTTCTACTCCTAACTTCTGCAAAACGGAGACCATAGGTGTGTAATACCATGCCCAGCTCACTGACTGGAATAGGGTCTTGTTAACTTTTTGCCTTGGCTGGTCTCAAACCTCATTCCTGTCATCTCTGCCTCTTGTGTAGCTGGGATTACAGGAAGCGAACCATTATGCCCAGCTGAAGATATATTTTCAACAGATGGGAAGAAAAATATTTGGAGGAAGAGCTAGCCTCCTTCTCGTTTGGACAAACACTGCAGCCACCTCAAGATGTTCTGAGGCCTCCTAACATAAGTTTCAGTGCTCAGGTAGCAGGGCGTGTCTACTTAGCCAATTCTACCTCAGGGTCTCGGGCTGCTGTATGTATAGAGTGTATCCTGGAGGAGGAACACTCAGAGAGGCGTCTGAGTCAGAGGCAGCTGATGTGCTAGACAATCTCTTCTCTGGAATGAGGTTTTTTTTGGTCAAAATGTATCGACCAAGCCATTAGACTATATTCAGGTTGAAGCAGGGGCTGTGGCCCGGTAGTACCTACCTCTGCATCACACTGAACACACTACCCGCTCACCAAGGACTATGTAGGCAAGATGGTACAAAAGGAAGCAATAGTACCCAGGGTTGCCCACCTCTTTCTCATCTGCAAGGAGGTTTTCTTTCAGGGTGGCCATTTCCTCTTGAAACGACCTGAGCTGTGATTCCTTTGCTGCCAGCATCTTGAGGTCACTCTGGTGCTGTTTTTGCCACTGCAGCACTTGGTTGCTCATCTCCTCCAGCTTCTTGTCGAAGGCGCGCACCTGCCCAGGAGCACAAAAGGACAGATCACACAAGGACAAGGCAGAGAGGGTGGGCTTTCTTGGCCTAGGAGGACTTGTTGGGGGTATTTTATTTCCAGCGGCCAGCAGAGGGCGCTCCTGCTCTGATCTTCGTTACTTCTGCCCATCAAGGAGCAGAGTCGGTGGAGGGAATGTATTAGCCAAAGGGCATGGCTTTTAAACGCTAAATAATTCTGGATGCAAAAGGTGACCTTGTGCGCCCCTAAGAGAAAGGCAGCCCAAGCCCCTGGCTTCTTCTCACCTCTAGTTCGCTCTCCTGGTGGAAGTTCTGCAGTTTTTTTAATTCCACATTGACCTTTTTCATCCTGTCTTCGTAAGCGAGGATTTCATCTTCCAGTTGACTTTTCCTCTCTTGGGCCTGTTGCAAGTTTCGCTGCAGGTTCTTTGTCTCTGTGGTCGCATGAGTGAGCTTCCAGTAAAGACAAAGGGGATGAAAGTGGTCATCAGAGCCCTTTGGCTCTTTGCTGAGTCCTGAACAGAGAAGGGTTCAATCCCTCCCTGTTCTCTGATTGGCACCGATGGTCACTTTGCCTAGTGTTCCAGAAAGGGGTAGTTTTTGGAATGTCTGCACGCCTGTGTTCTCTCCCCCAGTCCTTCTTCTTCAAGTGTGATGAATTGATTTGTCGGCATGATCAGTAGGGGGGAGTGAGGGGGTGGACAGAGCACAGTTTCCCCCCGAAAGCCTTGCTCCAGAGTCACCCATGGGCAGAAAGATTGGCTCAACATGGCCCCGTTTTGCCTGTTCCTACCCCCCAACAAAAGCCGAACTAAGAGGAAGCAAGCCTTCTCTTGACAGGAGACCCAGTCCAGCCCCAGGAGAAGGGTCTGAGATGCCCGGAGGATAGCCAGCCCTGCAGGACAGTGTCTCTGGAGTCTTTGGCATGTTTTTGAAAACTTCCCTAGGGATGAGGGGGTGTGGCCTCACCTTCTCCAGGGCTTGGGTCAGGTCATCTTGACAGGTGTGTGACTTCTGCGCTAGTTCCTCATAAGCGTCTTTGGAGACCATGTTCTGCTGGCAGAGCTTCTCTTTCTTGATAGCCGAGTCCAGCTGCGTCTGCAGATTCATTCTGGACTCTTTCAGGGAGGTTAACTGTAGGAAGCAAGAATGTCACTGTTAGAGACCCAGCTCCTGGCCCTCTGTGGATAAGAGCTGGGCTCATTCCGCGGCTGTAATCGTCACAGCAGTCAGTGTTTATGCTCACACAGTTACCTTCTCTGTTGTAAAAGGTTAGAGCTATCTTTCCAGGTTCTCTTCTAATGATATTTAGAGTATTAGCCCTCCACTCCCTTCCCCTTCGCTCCCCTTTCCTTCCCTTCTCTTCCTATCTCTGTGTCTTTCTCTCTGTCTGTGTCTCTTTCTCTCTGGTTGTCTCTGTCTCTCTCAGCATTACAGTTGTTTAATTTCAGGCTTTGTGTTTTCTAGTCTGGTGTTGTATCACTAGATGAGCCTTGTGTTTCACTGGCTATTTATTTATTTTTGTCCGTCATGGGGCTTCAACTCTGGGCCTGGGCACTGTCCCTCAGCTCTTCAGCTCAAGGTGAGTACTCTACCACTTGAGCCACAGTGCCACCTCTGGTTTTCTGGTGATTAATTGGAGATAAGAGTCTCAGGGACCTTCCTGCCCAGGCTGGCCTTGAACTGTGATCCTCAGATCTCAGCCTCTTGAGCAGCTAGGATTATAGGCGACCAGTGCCTGGCTTCACTGGTTATTTTTAGGATGAGGACTCATTTCCCATCCAGGCCAGTGCCTGGACTGTGATCCATTTGCTTTAGGCTTCCCACTGTTGTCTGGGATCACAGGCATACACACAGAGTCTCCTTCTCTGGAGATGGAGTCTCATGAACATTCTGACCATGATGGCTAAGCTTGACAGGTGCATGCCACCACAGCCAGGTATGAGTTGTGAAAATGTCTCATAAACTTTCTGGCTGAAGCCAGCTTCAAATCATGATCCTCCAGGTCTCAGCCTCCTAAGTTGCAAGGATCATGTGTGTAAGCCACTGTACAGTACCCCATTTCCCGTGCTATTCTTAAAGAATAGCAATTCAATGTTAATAACTTTTTAAAATAGATAATATGAAGCCATAAGAATTGCTTAATGTTTCCTTTGTATGCCAAGGTGCTCTATTCCTCCCCCACCCCGAAAGATGCAATGTATTCAGTTGTGGGAAATGTCACTGCTTATCATGGAGAGGAACAGGTGCTAGTGCTTCACAAGCCAAGTTCAGTATGCTTTACTTCTCTCTGCTTGTTACTTAGTGACCTGGAGCTTCAGATTTTCTTCCAGCTGTAGACAGGGGAGCACAGCAATATCTATCTATCTATCTATCTATCTATCTATCTATCTATCTATCTATCTATCTATCTATCTCTATATGTATGTAAAGTTTTACACAAATGATGACTGGATTGAAGCATAGTGCCTAGCTCATGTCAGATGCCATTTTCTATTTCCTGTCATTTTTACCTATGTGAAGTACCCAATAAAATGTTTCTTGTCTTATCCCCTTTCTGTGTTTTATGACTAGCTCTGGAAATGTTCTCTAACAAATTGTCCCAAACAACCAATTCACTTAATTCTGGCCTAAAACACAACACTGAAAGGAGTCCAGATAGTTGGGGACTCCACTGAGGATGAAATAAAACTTTGCACATAGGAAAGAAATGTTTTGTTGGGAGGGAGGGAGAGAGAGAGAGAGAGACCCCATCTAAGGGAAGGGAAGGGTAGAGGCTGCAAGGGCCACAGAATGTATAGTTGGCCGAGCCAGTCAGTTTCGTGGTTGCACCAGAGGTGCCATCCACACAGGTGGATTTCAAATCAAGGGTCACAGGAGCCAGGCTCTCCTTTCCCTGAGGTTCTACCTCCTTACCTGTGAGTTCAGATCATCGACAATTTTCTGGGTGGCACTGCATTTGTTGGCAGCAGATTCTAGTTGTGAAGCAGCATTGGTCAACTCTTCCTGGAGATGCTTGTTTTCATCCTCCAACTTTCTCCAACTGTCTTTCCACTGTTCCCCCAGTAGAGAGCAAAATATAGAAGAGAAATGTTCACTGAGTCTACTATTAAAACTCCACTCTTTTCCCACCCCACTGTTCCTTCTCCTACTCAGTGGTCTTTCCCAATGTCCCTCCTTTCTCTCCTGAGCACTGGACACCCATAACCTCCTGAGCCTGGGAGGTTCATGAAATTGGCCCTGGATTCACGATCTGACTCTCGCCAGATTTCCCTTCTTACCGCCTTTTCCTTCCTTTTTACTTCCTGTTGCAAAGCGTCAAGTTCATCCTCCAGTGACTTCTCCTTTTCTTTGCTCTTTTTCAACAGTTCCTGTTTTTCTTCCAGTGACCTTATTGCATCCTGAAGGTCACCTTCTGCCTGGGTTTTGGCCCTTTCTAGTTCCCTTTGCTGAGAAAATCAAAGGTAGAAAGACAGTCTTACACTACGTTTGTATTTGGACAAAAATTCAGACCATTATAGACAGAAAAAGATCAAGATATATATGAGAACAATCCCTTAGTTCTATGGTATAGGCAATGGAAAAATGTGTTCCCATATGCCGTCAACAGTTTTTCTTTAATTAGTTTAATCAATTTTGTTTGTTGATCTAATTCCCATAGTGTCAGTATTTCCTCCCATTTACCAATCTTTTAAGACAGAAACCTCTTTGAATAAAGTTTTAAACTATCTTAGAAGAGCACAAAAAAGAACAGTTAGGGAAGCAAAGATTTAAAATTGATCCACAAGGAGACCTTTTGAATTATTGAAAGAATAACATTGTTATTTGATTCATTTTGAGCTTATTCTTTTAAAAATGCTTATTACTGGCCATGGGAATTCTTGCCAAGCGGATGATATGGCAACTAACATACATTCTGGGCCATCCATCTGCCTGGATCTTTCCAAATAAAGAAGGATTCATTTAACCTCAGAGCAGGACAGCTGCTGGTATTGGCTGCCTACTTGCCCTCCATACCTGGTGCTGAATGACTTTGCCATAACTCATCATGTCATTTATTTTTATATCCTGCTCAATTAGTGACTTCTGAAGCTGCTTCTTCTCCTTCTCTCCATTTTCGAGCTTTCTCAGAGCCTCTGCCAGTTCTGAGGCCAACTCTTCTCCCTGTTTCCTAAAGCAAAGAGGCAACAACAAGGAAAACATTCCAGTGCCAATTGCTGGCAGGCTGTGGGCTGGCCTTCTAGGGAGGTCTTGCTTCTCTCATTTCTGGCTGTCACCCACTGTGGTCCAGGCTGGCTCCCAGGGAAGGGAACAGGAGGTACCTGCTTTCGAACAGCTCCGCTTCAGTGGCTGAGCCCTTCCTTTGGTTTTTCTGTAGCTCTTTCTGCAGGTTCTCGATGGTTTCCGCCTTCTCCTTGTCCATGAGAATGCAGTTCTGCAGTTTCCTCTGGGTCTCCTCTAGTTTGTGCATTACTTCCTCTTTCTCATCCTTACATTGGGATAATTGCTGACCTGCAGAAACCAAGAGACAGGTTGATGGCATGTCCATGTAGAAGAACATATGGGAAGGTTGCACTCTCCAACAGGGCTGGTTAGAGTCTAGAACTATCTTTCTCCATTTCCCATCTTCCTCTCCATTTTATGATCAGGTCTAAAGATCTCTGTTAAATTATCTGCCTTCCAAAATTGGTTAACTACTTGTAGAAAACTAAAGCTAGATCCTTATATATCACCATGCACCAGAATCAACTCCAAATGGATCAAAGACCTCGGAGTCAAAGCTGACACTCTGAAAACATTACAGGATGGAATAGGAGAAACCCTAGGTCTCCTTGGCACAGGCCGAAATTTTCTTAATAGAGACCCAGAAACACAACAAATCAAAGAAAGGTTGGACAAATGGGATTGAATAAAATTGCAGAGCTTCTGCATGGCAAAGGATATAGCTAGCAAGATCACTAGAAAGCCTATGGATTGGAAGAAGATCTTCACTAGCCATACAATGGACAAGGGTCTCATATCTAAAATATACTTGGCACTTAAAAATTAAATCCCCCAACAATAAATCCTCAAAGAAACAACAGCCCAATAAATAAGTGGGCTAAAGACTTAAAGAGAAACTTCTCTAAGGAGGAAAGACGGATGGCCAATAGACACATGAAGAAATGCTCAACCTCTCTAGCCAGAAAAGAAATGCAAATCAAAATAACATTGAGATACCACCTCACCCCCAGTTAGGATTGGCATAATCAAGACCTCTAATAACAACAGATGCTGGAGAGGATGTGGACAGAAGGGAAACTTACTGCATTGTTGGTGGAGTGTAACTTGTTCAACTACTTTGGAAAGCAGTATGGAGGTTCCTCAAAAGACTCCACATAGAGTTCCCCTATGACCCAGCAATCCCACTTTTGGGCATTTACCCAAATGATCACAAACAAGACCACACTAAAGCTACCAGCACAACTATGTTTATTGCAGCCTTATTTACCATAGCTAAGATAAGGAACCAACCCAGATGTCCCTCAGTAGATGAATGGATGAAGAAAATGTGGTATATATACACAATGGAATTCTATGCCTCCATCAGAAAGAATGACACTGCTCCATTTGTTAGGAAATGGAAAGACTTGGAAAAAATTATATTAAGTGAAGTAAGCCAGACCCAAAGAAATATAGGTTCCATGGTTTCCCTTATTTGCAATATCTAGTATATGTCTGAGTCAAGCAGAAAAGGTCAGATAAGTTGATGTTAGGGAAATGAACCCCAAGATAAGTATTCAAATGTTTTTTTTTTCTTTCATGCTATTGTTTCTAATATATTTATAAGATGATTTCTTTGTTGCTTTGTATGTCCCTCCCCCATGGTATAACCCCTGCTTTCACTGTATTTGATGTTGGTAAAATTTGTGAAGGGGAAGAGAAAAAACAACTCATTTAAATAGGGATACAGGTGGACCCATTGCAACAATGGGATGTACAAGTTGTTATATGGAAAAATGAACTTTACTACTTCGGTGTGGGGGAGGGGTGGGGGTGGATTGGGTAGGGGGGTAGGGGGGATGGGAAGGGATGGGAAGGGGAAACAAAGGAGGAGGCAATAATGCTTGATAAGAAATGTACTCATTACCTCGCCCATGTAATTGTAACCCCTCTGTACAGTATTTTCACAATAAAAAAATTTTAAAAATTATCTGCCTTCTATCTCTTGGACAAAATCATGAAAATTAGTAAAAGTTACTCAGAGTCTCCTGCATTTCTTGTCCTGCTATGAAAGACAAATATTGATTCCTCCCCTGCTCCCCTCCAATGGAGTTTTACAGCCATAACTGGCCTACTCATCAGAGAGACCACTGGAATGTTATTATTTTTGGATGCTTTCTGGAGATTAAGTTTAGGATCCTGTGCATGCTAAGCAATGCTCTACCGCAGAGCGACAGCCTTGGCTTGAGAACTCTGGAATGTTAAAATCTCACCGACTATGAGGGCAGAAAGAAAGATCCATGTGGGATGGAGATGGAGAAAAAGATATGGGGAAGATGTGAAAGCTGGTTCAGTTTGAAAGGCAAAATGGGAGCTAAGTAGGTAAGTGTATTCAAGGAGGTTGCAGAGGACTTTGAAGGCTTGAGAAAAATATTTAAACTTGACTCATTGAGCAGAGACTTGGTATGAAAGAGTGCTTTAGGCAAATCAGAACACATTAGATTAGAGAAGACTTCCATTTCCTTTCCCCCATGCTCTTGCCTCAATGGAAGAACTCCTAAGTAAGTTGCTCACTTGTGTGTGTGTGTGTGTGTGTGTGTGTGTAAGAAAGAGAGAGAGAGAAAGGTGAGAGAGAGAGAGAGAGAGAGAGAGAGAGAGAGAGAGAGAGAGAGAGAGAGAGAGAGAGAGAGAGAGAGAGAGAGAGAGGCAGACAGACAGGGGAAGGGGTACTGGGGCTTGAATTTAGGGTCTCTCAATTTCCTTTTCTGCTCAAGGCTTGAGCCACACCTCTACTTTGGCTTTTTGCTGGTTAATTGGAGATAAAGGTTCTCTTGGATTTGTCTGCCTGGGATGGCTTTGGAATGTGAGTATTACAGGCATGAGCCACTGGTCCCCAGCTCCCATTGGGGTTTCTTCATGTCAAGTATGTTCTTCATGCTCCAGTTTCGACTTAAACACCATTCCTCCTCAAAGTTTCCTGATCTGAAAAAGGAAGACATCCCTTGAAATGTGGTTGGACAGTTCAGTTTTAGAAATCTGAGTCAGAAGAGAAGATGGAGTGTCCAGGGGAAACGAGATAGGGCTGACCATAGCTGCAAAACCAGGCTGGGGCTGTACGTTTGGAGGTCATCAGCAGAGTAATGGAGCTACGAGGAGGGCGCTCACTAGAGAGACTATAGAGAGACAGGGGAAAGGAAGGAAGGCAGAGTCTTCAGGGGATGGACTACTACAGTCTGAGCCGGGTGGGGAGAGAGAAGCCAGTAACAAGCCGTATGGATGAATGAGGCACAGAGTGTCTCCAGAGCTGAAAAATGAGATTTTGAGTGAGAATGGCGACCTTGTAAGGTAGCATACAGAGAGACAAAGGACGCCCAGCCTCAGATCTTTTTAGATTGATAGCACCTTCACATAACATACATTTATCCCTTGAAGGTGGACAATTCAGTAGCTTTAATATACTCACTGGTTGTTTAATCACCACCAATACATCTAATTCAAGCACAAGAAACCCTGTATCCAAGGGGCAAGTAGCTGGTAGCCTAAGAAAGCAGTCTCTGCAGAGGGGCCAGGACACGATCTCTGAAGTCCAAGCTGGGTGGAGAGCATGTGTTTGAAAGTGAAAGGGAGAGAGGAAGTTGAAAACCAGGCAGGGGAGGGGCCAACTATGTGAGAAGATGGAGAAGAATCTGATGCAAAGCCCAGACTCTGAGCCCAGTCCTATGGGATCTTCATCTGAGAGAGTCCAGGGAAGGGTGTGTGTGTTTGTGAGTTCAGCTGTGGTGGAGCTTTCAGAGAGGTGGTGAGCTCGGGGTAAGTAAGGGAGTTCAGAAGGGTGGAGGGACCCACTGGAGGTGAGACATTGGGGTGGCCATCTGGGGAGGGAGGGGCAGCCTCACCCGTGGTCTTCTGATGCTGTTTGGATTCCTCCAGGAGGTCCGTCAGGTTCTGGACTTCAGCCCTCAGGGCCTCGCACTCCAGCTTGCTCTTGGAGTCCTGCCTGGCCTCCTTGAGGGTCTCTTCCATGTCTCTTAGTGTGGACTGGTTCTTCTCCAGCTCCAGCTCCTTTTTCCTGAGGAGACCCTGAACCTGGCTCACCTTCCTTTCCAGCTCATGAAGCGTATCTTCCTTCTCTTGGAGCAGCTGAAGAAAGCAAAGTGGAGATACTTGGAAAGGCCTGAGCCCCAGCCGGCACAGTCTGTCAGGAGCAGCCCCGAGTCCTCCTCCACGTCACCAGCATCTCTTGCCTGGATATTGCCAGAGCCTCCTCTTTATGCTCTCTGACACTAGGATGGGTACCCACAGCCACCGGGGACCTCAGAAAACACAAGTCAGGAGTGCAGGAGAGAGTGCTGGGAGTCAGGGGTTGGGGGTGGGGAACACATTGTTAGCTTTGGCTAACAGCACCAGGGGAAGGGGCTGAGTATCACATTCACACAAATTTCATTGTAGCCTATGGCAATTTCTCTATCATTAGTTACCTTTTTGGTTAAGATCTTACTGAGCCTAATTTATATAATTTTATCAGCGGTACTATCATTGGTATAGGAAAAAATAGGTGTAGAGGACTCGATATTATCTGTGGTTGCAGGTATCCATGGGGGTCTTGGAATGTATCCAGTGGATACACTGGATAAGGATAGAATGGTTAAGGAGTCACTGCTGTATACAACTTTGGATATAGTGGATGTCCAAATAGTCTCTGCTGGCTTCCAGCTCATCTAGAGAAAGATGTGGCATGTCACATTCTTAGTGCCTACAACACTGCTTAGAATGTTGTAGGGGCTCAAGAGTATTTGCTGAATGATACAGGAGTGGCTTAGAGATGTCTATTCAGACTCCTTGCTTCATGTCGCTCTGTTTCCTCTTACTTTGAAGCAAGAGGCTTTACTGAGCAACCAGTCAATCCAACGGGATGATAAGTGATAGGTGTGAGGGAAGGTTAGTGTTGGAACAGTCCTGTCTGTAACAGTTTGCACTGGCTTCACAGTCTTTCCATTCTTGGTTTCATTTCAAGGCATTTCTGGGAACTTAGTTCACGTTGGCAACTACAGCTCATCTAGGCCATTGCGTAACACCATTAACATTTCCAACTGCTTTGTGTATTCATAAGATTTGTAATTTTAAAGGTGGAATTCACATGGAATTCTTAATAAGGAGACTTCTTATTTCTTTTATAGCATTTCCTTCCAATTCAAGTGTGAGAAAAGTGTCAGAGAACAATGCAAGTGTGTCTAAAACTTGCTTGTTACCCTCAAACTCGCTTGTTACTCTCAAACTTGCTTGCTACTCTTCAGGATGGGGGACAGTCCTTTCTTATGCCTCTATAGTCCCAACATGATCTATACAGTTATTACATGTTACAAAAAAAAGTGCCAGAACCAGGTGCCAGTGGCTCATGTCTGTAATCCTAGCTGCACAGGAGGCTAAGATCTGAGGATCTTGATTCAAAAGCCAGCCCAGGCAGAAAAGTCTATAAGATGCATATCTCCATTGAACAATCAAAAAGCTGAGAGTAGAGTTGTGGCTCAAGTAGTGGAACACCAGTTTTGAGTACAAAAGTTTAGGGACAGTGCCCAGGTCCTGGTTCAAGACACAGGACTAGGACCAAAAATTTCCAGAGAAATACCCCAAGCTGTGTCTGGGACAAAAGAGCATGCTGGGACACTGTGCAGTGTCTCTGGTAGCAAGTACAGTGGTGGGGGTGGAGAGGGTGGCAGAATTGGTTTAGCCCAAAGCCCAGCCTCACACCTGCCAACAAGAAAGCCCCTGATCTCACCTTGTCTTTATCCAAAGTCATCTTTTTTGCCTCTGCGCACTGCAGCTGTAGCTCCTCCAGCTGGCGCTGCAGAACGCCCATCTCTCTGTCCTTCTTCTCGCTGTGGGCAGATGACTCCTCCCGTAACCGGTGCAGGTCCAGCTCCAGCTTCATCATGTCTACAATGGGTGGACAGGATGTGGTTGCTCAGAAGAGAGCTCCGCTTCCTTCTGGCTCTCCAGCTGAGCCCAGCAGCCTCGGCTAACCCTTCATGATGTTCTTCTTCTGCTCTGACACCGTTTCCAGTTCCGTGCGCAGGTCCTTCACGAGGTTCTTGTACTCCTCCACATGTTGGCACTGGCTGTCCTTCTGCTCCTGCAGGTGTTTCAGTATCTGGCAGCAGGGAGAAGAGCAAGGAAGCATGAGGACGTCGGAGACATGTCCACAGTGCAACTTTGAGCAGGCGCGGGGGACGGTAGTGCTTGCCGGGGACTAAGGAGGGAGGGGGAGACACTCCATGGAGTTTCTCTGGGGTGGTAAAAACGCCCTGGAATTAGATAGTGATGAATTTTATGGTTTGTGCACTATCTTTATTGTAGAGGTGATGTACACAGGGGTGACAGTTACATAAGTAAGGTAATGTAAAGTAATGAGTGCATTTGTTTTTCTTTTCTTTTGCCAGTTATGGGGCTTGCACTCTGGGTTTGAGTGCTGTCCCTGAGCTCTTCAGCTTAAGGCTAGCACTCTACCACTTGAGCCACAGCACCATTTCCAGTTTCCTGGAAGAAAGTCTCACGGACTTTCTTGTCTGGGCTGGCTTTGAACTGTGATCCTCAGATCTCAGCCTCCTGAATAGCTAGGATTACAGGCGTGAGTCACTGGCGCCTGGCTCATTTTTTGCAGTGTTACCCCCACTTTCATTTTCTCCTGCTTTCCCCCCTTAACAAAAATTTAAAAAGAGAATGATTTGGAGAAGGATGTTGCAGACTGCTCATGTTTACACAGAATGTACGTAAGGAAACAGGCCCTTCCTCTCTGCACCAGTCACTGTATGCTCCAGGCACTGTCCTAGGTGCTGGAGACTGTGGAACAATGAACAAAGACCATGAATCCTCAGTCCTGCTGGAAACGACCTTCTAGTGAGGTGAGACCAAGGGCATAATAAGTAGTGACTTATAGAAAATGTCAAGCATTGATGCATCCATGGGAAAAACGGGACAGCAAAGGAGACATGGAGGTCCAGGGGGCAGGGTGGAATATGTGTGCTGCAATTTTAGACAGGAAGATGGGCTGGCCTCACTGAGAAGGGGCCTCTGATCGTGGACCTGAGAGGAGGAGGAGGATCCCTCTTATAGGTATCTGAGAGGGGAGCTTTGTAGGGCAGAGGGATGGGCCAGTGACAAGAGTCTGCAGGAAGGACACCAGAGAGGCCAGTGGGGTTAGCATGGGGCGAAAGATTGGTGTGTAGGAGGGCATGGGGAGTTATGGGCAGTAGCCACAAGAACTGTGGCTACTCTGAAAGAGTAGAAACACTTTTTGTTGTTGTTGTTGGTGGTCGTGGGGCCTGAACTCTGGGCCTGGGTGCTGTCCCTCAGCTCTTCAGCTCAAGGCTAGCCTCTACCACTTGAGCCACAGCGCCACTTATGGTTTTGTTTTTCTGAGTGGTTTATTGGCGATAAGAGTCTCATGGACTTTCCTATCCAGGCTGGCTTTGAACCGTGATCCTCAGATCTCAGCCTCCTGAGTAGCTAGGATTACGGGCATGAGCCACCAGCACATGGCTAGGAAACACTTTTTTCTTTGGGTGGAACTGGGGACTGAACTCAGGGCCTCATTTTTGCAGGGCAGGTGCTCTACCCACTTTAGCTATGCCTTCAGCCCATTTCTGTCTTGATTGCTTTTTTATTTTTTATTTTTATTTTTTGATGGTTGTGGGATTTAGCTATGCCTTCAGCCCATTTCTGTCTTGATTGCTTTTTTATTTTTTATTTTTTGATGGTTGTGGGATTTGAACTCAGTGCCTGGGCACTGTCCCTGAGCTTCTTTGTGCTCAAGGATAGCACTCTACCACTTGAGTCACAGCATTACTTCTGGTTTTTGAGTGGTTAATTGGAGATAAGATTCTCATGGGGACTTTTCTGCCCAGGCTGGCTTTGAACATGATCCTCAGATCTCAGCCTCTTGAGTAGCTAGGATTACAGGTCTTGTCTTGGTTATTTTTTTTGTCAGTCCTGGGGTTTGAACTCAGGGCCTGGGCACTGTGCCTATGTCTTTGCTCAAGATAGCACTCTACCACTTGAGCCACAGCACCACTTTTGGCCTTTCCTGTTTATGTGGTAATAAGGAATTGAATCCAGGGCTTCATGCATATTAGGGAAGCACTCTACCACTAAGCCACATTCCTAGCCCATTTTGGTTATTATATATATAGTCAGTCATGGGGCTTGAAATCTGGGCCTAGGTGCTGTCCCTCAGCACTTCAGCTTAAGGATAGCACTCTACCACTTGAGCCACAGTGCCACTTCTGGTTTTCTGGTGGTTTACTGAAGATAAGAGTCTCACGGACTTTCTTGCCTGGGCTGGCTTTGAACTGCGATCCTCGGATCTCAGCCTCCTGAGTAGCTAGGATTTCAGGTGTGAGCCACTGGTGCTTGGTCATCCTAGTTATTTTTGATGTAAGGCTTCGCTTCATGGTCATAACCTGGGTTGTAATCCTCCTACTTGAGCTTCCTAGTGTCATGGGAATGATAGGTATACTTGGCCTTTGTACTTCCCCTGTAGTTGATATGACAGGCACAATCCACTATACCCAGTTATTGGTTGAAATGGAGTTTCCTGCACTCTTACGCACTGGCTGGCCCCAAACAGATCCTTAATCTTCACCTCCCAAGTAGCTGGGATTACAGGCTTGAGATAATGCACCTGATAAAGGAATATTTTGTCACCTAGGGGAGGCAGGGACACATGACTGAAGAATGATTGATTGCTTGGGCCTAAGGATGCTGGGTAGAGTTGTTAATTTGATTTCAGAATGGACAGGAAGTAGAAATGTAGTCCAAAGACAGGAGAAGTGTGGGTACTGTAGGATTAAAGGTTCATACTAGGGCGGCACCAACTGACAGGGCAGTAGGGGACAGCTGTATCAAACCATGGTATGCATCATTTCACACATAAAGGCACATACAGGCAGCATGGAGGCTCGGATGGGAACTATAAAATGGCTATTTTATGGGGAGGTTTCTCATCTGTATCATTTTAAAAATGGAGTGCTATGAGGTGTTGCCATAGGTCAGATATGAATAACATGAAATTGACTTTCAAAATAAGTATTGATGGTATCTGCAGTAACAAAGAAGAACGACTACAAAGTTCAATATTGATCCCTTGTTCATCCAACTTTCTGCAATTGGAAAGTGAGAATGAGAAGTCTCTGGCTCCCCATGATAGGACCCCTGGGGCAGATCATGTGTTTGTTCTCTCTCTCTTCTCTCCCCACTGCAGCATCCAGCGCGCCCCACCTGACCCACACAGTACAGGCTCTCCAGAGGCTGGCTCTGCCATGCACCTTACGTTCAGGTAAGACTGGCCTGTCAGGACCTGGCCTGGCAGACCTTGACCATTGGCTCATCAAATCTCTGTTTCTATGGCTTAACTTTTATTTATTTTTAAAATCAATTAAAATGCTCTGAATGTTCTAGAGTTAAAAAGGGAAGGAAATTGCATTCGAAATCCTCCCTAAATCTGCAGCTTTCAATTCTAGCTAGACACTAGAAGGCTTGGATGGTCCTTTTGAATTCACCAAGCCAACAGGAATACCATCATGTTTAGGTCTATCATGAGAAGTTGGCTAAGAGTTAGACATAATTCTAAAATCCAATGCTCGCACCATCTTTGGGGCTTGATATACACTATACACAGAATGCCTGTAGCAGAGTCAATTAAAGCCACACAAAATGTGAACTATAATAGTTTGAAAATAAAAATAAGCTAGATGCTAGTGACTCATGCCTCTAATTGTAGCTACTCAGAAAGCTGAGTTCTGAGGATCAAGAGTTGAAGGTAGCTTGGAGAGACAAATCTGAGAGACTCTCATCTCCAATTAACCCGAAAAGAAATCTGGAAGTGGAGAGATGACTTAAGTGGTAGAGCACCAGCCAGGAGCAAGCAAAAACACTCGTCTCTGAGTTCAAGCTCGCATTCTAGCACAAAAATGAAATAAAATAGAAGTAACCAGGAAAGCTTAGAAGAAAACCCAGCTCAGGCTGATCCTGCCAGGCACAAAGAAGCCAAAGGGCTGTCACCTTTTTGATGTCTTCAGCATCTTCTGAGCAACTAGGAGGGTATCTGTGGGTGGCTGTATAGGAAGCAAAGTCAGCTTGTAATTTGATCAAAGTCTCTTCACGCTCCAGAACCTGGGAAAGAATACAAGTCAGTCACAGGGTGGATGATCAATAGCATATGATTATTATTACTTTACATTCCTTCTTCAGGAGACGTTTGTTAACACGATGATGTAATTTCACTGTGTAGTTCCCATGGGGTCAGCAGGAAGAAGGAGTTATGATCTCAATCTGGGATCAAGGAATGATTTGACTCTAGCCTGTCTGTGGCCACATTTTGGACCCTCTCCTGAACTTTTGGGGGATCCACTTTATGAGCTAAAAGAAGGTTCTTTGGACGCGATGATGGAGACATGTGCTTAAGCGATTAGATGACATGATTTAGGATCTGAGAATTAAGGGAAAGCATTTCTTATGCAATGGGTGAATGCACATGTATAGCAAGAAAAAGTTAAAGAACACTCAGTTTTCTTTTTAATGTCATACGTTTTGAATTTATGGAAAACAATTCAAGCAAAACCCAAACATTGAAAAAAAGAAAGCTTCCACTTCTGCCCTCTCTTACTTCCATGAAGAGAGGGAGAACATGATTGAGAACTGACAGTATATACGTATGATCAGTGATTTAAAAATCTTAAGAAATTACCCTTAAGTTGTATAAAGGGTTTCAAGTCAACATGCCAGTTTATGAGTACCATGCATTAGTGGTCAGTGATGTAAAAAAAACAAAAGTTAGGCTGGGTGCTTGTGGCTCACATCTGCGAACCTAGCTACTCAGGAGGCTGAGATTTGAGGATTGTGGGTTGAAGCCGGCCTAGGCAGAAAAGTCCCCAATTAACCACTCAAAACCCCAGAAGCAATGCTGCGGCTCAAGTGGTAGAGCGCTAGCCATGAGCACAAAGAGGCTGAAGGACAGTGTAGAAGCTCTGAGGTTCAAGCCAGCCCCACAACTGACAAAAAAAAGTTAGATCACACTATACATGGGATTCTGCAATTTACTGTCAACACATGCCACAAACTTCCTTGCATGCAGCTCTAACACATCTACTTCACCCATTTTATTGACAGCATATTATCCTATAATATAGATATTTTAAAAGCATTTCTCTCTTCATTTTGTTATTTATTAACCTGTGAATGGGCACTTAAGTTGTTGTGTGAGAGGTTTAAAGTTATTTATTTATTTATTTATTTATTTATTTTAAGAATCTAAAAATTAAGCTGGTGCCAGTGGCTCACGCCTGTAGTACTAGTTACTCAGGAGGCCGAGATCTGAGGATCGTGGTTCATAGCCAGCCCGGGCAGGAAAGTCTCTGAGACTCGTATCTCCAACAAACCACCAGAAAACCAGAAGTGGTGCTGTGGCTCAAGTGGTAGAGTGCTAGCCTTGAGTGCCCAGGCCCCCCCCCCACCCCCCTGCCCAGTAACCTCCCTCCTCCACCCCCCACCCCCCACCTCCCGTGCCAAGAAAAATCTGGACATTAATAAAAACAGGAGAGATGCATTTGACAGAGGATGTGAACCAAAGGTGGTGCAGGTCTTGGTGAAAGATTAATTTAGATGATACTCTTTCCTTTGTTTCTTCCACATGGCTTATTGAGGATTTTTTTTCAGACAAATGTTCTAGAATGAGGCACTTACCAAAGCATTGCTGCAGGCGAGCTTATTTCGAAGCTCCTGGATTAGGTCATCCTGTTCAGAGACCTTTTGCCAGACTTCAGACAGTCGTTTCAGGGTCTCCTGATGCTCTGGAGACATGCAGGGAGAAGGGCAGACCCGCACCTTTGAGTGATCACCTTTGTTCTCAGGATCCTGGGGTATTTAAAAATAATGAGTTGGGCTGGGTGCTGGTGGCTCACCCCTATGGTCCTAATTTCTCTGGAGACTTAGATCTGAGAATTGTGGTTCAAAGCCAGCCCAGCCAGTCCATGAGACTCTTATCTCCTATAAACTACTCAGAAAACAATCAGAAGTGATGCTGTAGCTTATGCGGTAGAGTACTAGCCCTGAGCAAAGATGAAACTCAAGGACAGCAGCCAGGCCCTGAGCTCAAGTCCTAAGACTGGCACACACACATAAAAGTGAATTGGTTTTGCCGGGCACCAGTGGCTCATGCCTGTAATCCTAGCTATTCAGGAAGCTGAGATCTGAGGATCACAGTTCAAAGCCAGCATGGGCAGGAAAGTCTGTGAGACTCTAATCTCCAATAAACCACTAGAAAACAGGAAGTGGCTTTGTAGCTCAAGTGGTAGATCGTTCCCTTGAGCTGAAGAGCTGAGGGACAGCACCCAAGTCCCACAACCGATAAAAAAAAAAAGAAGAAAAAAGTGAATTGGTTTTGTTTCTTATTTGTGAGTCAGCAACAGAATTCCATAAGCATAGAAAATCTCTAAGTACATGTTTATATATGGGAGGTATAGATTCCGTAACATAAAGAAAAAAACAGTTCTCCAAGAACTATGCTTTTTTTTTTTTTTTGGTCTCTTTGATAATTGTTCCTTAGATATCTGAAATCATTCATGAAGGTTATTATCCTCTCATTAGTCTGTACTAATAACAGGGTGAAGTTACACACAAGGTTAAAAAAGAAGTATAGAGAGTTCTGGTTCAGATTGTATAGATCCTGTTCCCAGTAAACTTGTCTCCCTAACTGGGCTTTTCAGGCAAAGTTAGAAATAGTTCATGTTCACTGAGCATGAAAGCTGCCCATGAGCGGGCTGCAGAAAGGTCAGCCAGCAATCTAAACCTGGTCATAAATCATATTCATGTAAATAATTTAGTATATTAGCAGACAGAGAATACAAAAGTTAAGAAACAAGGTATCTTTAGGTTCTAATACTTTCTTAACACTGTAGGAATAAAAAAGGACTGATTTAAAAGCAATAGAAGAAAAATTCCTTGAAGGAAAAAATATAAAATTTCATATTAAAAGTCATATATCAATATATGATATCTATCTATCTATCTATCTATCTATCTATCTATCTATCTATCTATCTATCTATCTATCTATCTCTATCTATCTAATGTGAAAACTAGCAATTTAAAAGCCAAGGTCTGCAAAATTCAAGGGCAAGGGATGATATTTGCCTGGAGTTTTGGGTTTCCGGTGGAAGAGGCTAGGACCAGGAGTGGGAAACAGCTGAGTGTAAGTCTGCTTGCTGGAACTCGTGATCTGAGGAGTCCGAACACGGAAATCCTACCTCACTGACGATCCCATTGAGCTCGCCCTCCAGCATCTTCACCTGGCACTCCAGTAACTCGATGTTGCTCAGGGAAGTCTGGTATTTATCCCTGTAGAGATTTAAGCTCCTTTCTAGGGAGACAATCTTGTCCCCGGCCAAGGCAAGTTGCTTGTGTGCCAGAAGGAGCTTCTCCCCTGTGTCCACATTATGATTTCCCATTTCTTCCTCATAGAGGATTACCTGTTAGTGCAGGAACAAAAGCTCACTGAGCCTATGCAAGCATCAAATGAGGAATGGATATGGTTCTAAGACTCCAATCACGGCAGTCTTCTATCTAAACTAGAAACCCAGACGTATGGAATAGGGACAGCATAGATTTAAAAGCTGTGGTAAGTAATATCAAGATGGGAATGAATAGGAATAAAGATCATCCTATTTGCAGGTTAAGTTCTTTAAAGGAAGAGATCTTTCTATGTTCCATCCTGTCCAACATTTGGAAGGAACTCAGTAAATACTAGTTGAGTCACAGGAATAGATTTGTATTGCTCCAGTTTTAAGGGTTTGAAATTTCAGTATCCATTCTTTCCCATGCATTCTCTAGAGATCTAATTTGGAAAATGTACAGACCCTCATGCACACAGTTCCCTGTCAGCAAAGTTTCTAAGAGAGAGTGGGAGAGCATGACCCAAAGTTCCTCTGAGATTTGTAGGATCCTTATTTAGATTCCTTTTCTTCCTTATCAAGTAATGAGTTGCCCAATGGTCATGAGCATTGTGTTGAGTGCAGAGGGGATGTATACAAATGAGACATAGTCTCACCTCTCAAAGACTTCAAAATACTCACAACTTGGGGAGATAATATAAAACTGGCTTTGTTAAGTTTCACAGCTCAAATTGCATGTGTTAAAGGGGTTGATAGTTCTAATAGCACATATTCCATTAGTTAGGCTAATTATACTTGCTGCCTAATATTTGAGCTTCTTCTCAGGAAAGGGCCATTTAGTTTAAGGTGTTTGTTAGAAAAGAAGAAGAGAGGGGTATTTTAAATTCATGTCTGTAACAGAAGCTGTCAGTGGCCTACTCACATCCAATTGGAATTCAGTATTTGCACACCAGGCTCCTTCCAATAGCTCTTTCTCTGAGAGCTTTTCTTATTCAGAGGGGCAAGACAGTGGCAGTTGAAAGTGTTGGTGAGTACCCTCAGAAGCGGCCCTCAACTTATAACTGGGTTGATAGAGTGGGTTAATTTAGAGGCATGTTCTATTGTAGTATCTCCCAGAGCTCCCAGGGGTTACAGCAAGTAACTTGCTCCATAGTGATTGTTTCACTGACTTCCTGCTCCTCTTTGATCATCACTCTAGTGCTTTCTGGAATCATCTCCTGAGTGAACTACCTATTTGGATTTGTATGTGCACCCCAGGGGGCTTGCTGTTGGCCTATCTTAGGCAGAAGTTTGATGCTTCTGTGTAAATTTGTATCTATTTCCCTCCCCCCCCCCCCAGCTCCTTAATTACAGAAGCTTGACTTGATTGGGTGCAGGAGTATACCTCCCCAAAAGCCACATTCCCATGCTTCCTGGGAACTAGCTGGAGCCATGTCACTAATAATGGACAGTAGCATGAAAAGTGTCCTAAAAAGGAAGCAGTATGCCTTTCTTTATCTGGAATATGTGGAACAAGGATAGGATGGTTGGAGCTCTAGCAGCCACCTTAGGTAGCCTGAGAATGGAATCCTTGAGTGGCTGTGATGGTGTGGCCAAAGGGTAGGATGTAATACATGATGGAAACTGCAGTTGCCCTGATTGCTTATATGACATAGAAACAAATGGCTCATTATTATTCCAATTAATTCAGGGTTGCTTTACCTAGGTGGGACTTTTGTTTATGCTAAAACCAGCCAGTTTTAATGTCACTTTATACTAGCTTTATTAAACCATGGTTTATGCTCACAGGTGTTGGTTGGCCCAGCTTATATTGCAATAAGATAACCTTTCTTTGTTCTTTTCCACTCAGTCTTTTACAGCAAATTATTTGTAGGTCATAATATTCCAACTAAAAAAATATTTTCTAAGACTCATTATAAAGACCCTGGACTTAGTCCTTAAGCAACAGCACTGTCAAAAATAGTCCTTGGAATTTACTTTAAAATCAGAAGGAAGAAAAAAAAAGCATTCTGATATGAGTTTGTCTGTCCCACTACTTAGAACTATTTTTTTTTTTTTTTTTTTGCATTAGTGTCTGTACTGCTTAGCTGGCTTTAGTTCTGTAGCTGTGGGTCTTTGGAATTTATTTGGGATTCTACAGGGCTGCTTCCCTTTGGTTTAAAAAAATTGCCTTAGAGCATGAATATAGATGAATGCCCAGAATATACTTAAACTAAGTCTATAGGATCTAAAACTCCAGTCTGAAAAGATGATCTAGCATTCTCAGTGATTGACTCAGTGTCTGGCTATCTTATTAACTGTGCAGGTGCAGAAATTTATATATCATCAAAACCTGATTTTTCTAGTGGACCTTACACTTAGAAAAAAAGAATCCTCAGAGGCCTAGAGTCTTTTGCATTTAAATTGCAATGGGGATAGGATGGTGAAGATGGATACATACACACACACACACAAATGTGTATGCACACTCCCCCCACATGACCCATATGCATGAATATTAGAACTCTCACCCAGTGATGTCATTCTGTTTAGTTTCCTCCTTCTCAGCTTCAAAAGGTACAAGAATGAAAAAAGAAAAGTTTTCAAAACCTTCTCAAGGTGTTGAAATGTTCTATGAGGACACGTTTGCCTCTTAGGTCTGGCCTGATTTGGCACATGGGCACCTGGACATTTCAATCTTTAATCTAGCCATACCTCATCCTCTTTCAGTTTGCAGTGATGGTGGAGAAGAACCAGGTCAGATGTCTGCTTTTCCAGGATGGATTGGTACTGCAGGAGAGAACAATAAGAAGTCTGCAACTCCTCTGTGCGAAACTCCAGTTCTTGCTGCAGGGCCAGAAGTTTCTTCTTCAGTTGCTGGAGTTGTCTCAGATGACACTGTTTAGTAGACCCAAATTCTAACTGGGTATCTCTGAATGTTGACACCTTTACTTGCTTCTTGTTCTACAACACAGCACATACAGAAAGGCTTTAGTGTGTCACCAAGGATGAAGTTGATCTTTGACTTTTTTCATTTGTTCAATCATTTGTGTCCACCAATTTACCCCTTTGTCATCCACAGATAACTTAGTAAATATTTCTCTCTATTCCTAGGAAATGTATCACCATCCCATTCTGTAAGAAACTACAAAAAAGGTTCTTCCCTATCAGAAGCTTATGGTTTGTGGTCAGAATTAAAAAATCATACATGTAAAGGATCTGGAGACTCACAAATAACATGCTTATAGTTTGCTTTCACATGTGAAAACCACACAATTGACTTGGAAGGAAGGGGGTAGGAGCTACTGAGAGAATCCAGGCTAGAAAAGATGGTGGTGGGGAACAAGGTGGTAACAGTAAAGAGAGGAAGTAGTTGGATTCTAGATATATTGAGTCCAGAGAACCTATTTGATGTCACATGGGGAGAAATTATGGCCATGAAAAGACAAGATTGGGGGAAATTATGGTCATGCAAAGACAAATTATGGTCAGGTCAAGGGTTTGACCTGATGAGTAACTGGAGAGATGGTGTTTTAGTGAGGTCACGCTGAGACGCAAAAGAGGAAATCCTTAGTAAGAGTGAAAGGTGGTAGCATAGATAAGGAAAAGAAGGCTCAGCCCGGCTGTGGACACTGCTGTGCATAGACGAAATGTCTCAAGAGCCTAAAATCTCTTGTCTGAACAGGCAAGCTGGGGGACATAGGGAAACTCTTATAACTCCCCTCCACCCCCTGAATGTAAGTTCTTAATTCATTTGGAACTGAAGCAAAGAAGCCAATGTCCTTTGATAGGGTTAATTCAGAAGGGTTTTTAGTGAAACAAATATGTAATAAAATCCCTATCACTTTAGTCAAAATCCTTTTTCTCTTGGCTCTGTTAAAGGGGAATCAATCAATCTGTACGGACTAAGACATTGTCTTCCTGGTATTTCTAGTGATTCAGTGTGACTTCTGCTTGGGCACTTCTTCCCATACAGGCACCATACAGCTGAAAACAGCTTGTGGTATCCTCCTTCCTATATTTCCTTTGCTTCTCCTTTCCAGTTCCCCGTTTTTTTCTTCATTCTCAAAAGGAATGAGAAATGCATTTTTTAATTGTTTAAAAGAAGTCAAATTCTCCTCCTTGTACCTGGTATGTCATCTAGACTTTGAAGTGTTCAGAGTTACTCTTTGGCTCTCAAGTTTCCTGTGGGTAAACCATATCTTTTCCTAAAGACAATTAGGTGGGTATAAAGCTGAGCAGCTTGGCAGTGACACTAATGAATGAGTAATTTCCCATCTTCAGAGGTCCTGTTGAATCTTCTGGATTTAATTTTGGTCTGAGGTAGCACAATGGACACGTCACAATGATGAGAATTTTCTCAACTCTTCCAGCACAGGATAGATATAGTACTTGACCTGATGTGCTTGATTATAAGTATTGATTAGATCTATAGAGGGACTAGAACTCTTAGGAATTTTAAAGATGATTAAAGATTATTATACATAAATACCTATGGGTTTGGAGGAATCAAAATTCAAAGACTTGGAGAAGTTCCTAAGCTCATTTAAGATATATTAAATTTTTATTTGTCTTTATGAATTTAAATATTTTTGTTATTTCCAAATGAATATAAAAGAATGTCAAGCTATAGATTAAATCACACACACACACACACACACACACACACACACACACACACACACACATGCCAAAGAACAATTTCCTGAAGCTACTAATATTTCCTTTTCCTTCTTCCTTCTAAAATCTTGCCTTTTTTCTAGTGGAGACATAGATATTATATTCTTCTTCAACTTTCTTCTTTTTTGGGGGGGATGAGTCCTTGGGCTCGAACTCAATGCCTAGGCCCGTGTTCCTGAGCTTTTATGCTCAAAGCTAACACTCTACTGTGTAATCTACAGCTTCACTTAAAGTTGTGTGTGTGTGTGTGTGTGTGTGTGTGTGTGTGTGTGTGTGTGTGTGTGTGTGTGTAATTGGAGATAAGAATCTCACAGACTTTCCTGCCTAGGTTGGCTTTGAACTGCAATCCTCAGATCTCAGTTGCTTGAGTAGCTAGGACTATAGGCATGAGCCATCAGTGCCTGGCTCTTCAACTTTTAAACTGAGATCTGGAGAAAGTGAGGGAGTGATTTTTATGAAGGTAAGATTAGATACTGGGGTTTGACCTCAGGACCTTACTCTTGTAGTACATGTGCTCTACTACCTTGAACCACATACCAAGTGCTTTTTGTGTGTGTTAGTATTATTTTTAGGTAGGAGCATGTGTCTTTTACCTGGACTGGCCTTGAACCACTTCTACTTATACCTCCTGTGTAACTGGGATGACAGGTGTGTGCCAAGGTGCCTAGCTTCTCATATTTATTTATTTTAATGAGATGGGGTCTGGCTTGCTTTTTTTTTTGTTCCAGGCTGGTTTGGATCCATGGTCATTCAGATCTCTGCTTCCTGAGTACCTGGCAGACACCACTAATGCCTGACAGACTAGTTCTTATGGTGACTATCCAGAGTTGAATGTGATTCTGGAGTCATCTCCTCTGCCAGTTTCTCGGCTATGTTGGCAGCACCAGATGCCCAAAAGGTGGAGAGCAATGGCTGCTAATGGGAACTTGTTCCCATATTTAGTCAACCTTTCAGCCCTACTTGTGGTCAAAGAGATTATAGCTATTGCTCCTTCCTTGCCTATGTGGCCACTTGATCACAGAAGGAAATTAATTAGCTTGGCACGATTTGCCTTTTGAAAAGTCACATTGGTTTCCACCCAATACTTTGTGCTTTTCAAGTTGATGCTAATTGATTGATGTTAAGTTCTATATTTTCCCTGATATTGAAGTTAAGCTGACAGGTCTATAATTACCAGGATTGTCCTTTTTCCCTTTTTAAAAAGATGAGCACTTCATTTACCCTTTTGGAGTCTACAGGGACTTTCTTTATCCTCTTGAGTTCTCAAAAATAATCGCTAGGAGCTATGTAATAACACCTGCCAATTCTTTAAGTACTCTTAGAAGAATGTCATCGGGCCCTGCTGATTTGCCTAAAGCCAGCTTTTCAAAATACCATTTAACCATTTTATTTCCTATTCAAATTCACATTCTCTTCTGTCATAGGTTGGCATTCTGATAAAGGGAGCCCTGATTACTTTATTTTTTTCATTAGGGAATTAATTGGTATTATAAAGGTGATGTACAGGAGGGTTACAGTTACGTGAGCTAGGTAAAGAGTACATTTCTTTTTGGACAATGCCCACCCCTTCTCTCACACTCTCCTAGCTTTCCCCTCCCATCTTACCCACATGCTATACAGTTCATTTTCAACATAGTGTCTAGTGAGCTGCATTTGTTCACCCTTTGTCGCTCCATTTCTGTGCCCCCATTTGCCATCCCAAAGACAGATAAATTAACAAACATGCCAAAAAGGAAAGGAAACAAGGGGCTGGGAAGGTGGCTCAGTGGTAGAGCGCTTGCTTTGCATGCCTGAGGCCCTGGGTTCGATTCCTCAGCACCACATAAGCAAAAAGAAAAAAGCCGGAAGTGGTGCTGTGGCTCAAGTGGTAGAGTACTAGCCTTGAGCTGAAGAGCTGAGGGACAGCGCCCAGGCTCTGAGTTCAAGCCCCACAACCGGACCCCCCCAAAAAAAAAAAAAGAAAAGGAAACAAAAACAGCAACGAAGAGAAAACCTCTTGTTCCTGTTTCCTGGAGTTCATTTAGATAAATGTTATTTTATATGATCTGATGCACATAGGCATCGTGCCTTTGTGTTCCTCTTGTATGAATATCCTCCTTTGGTCTCATCATGTGTGAATGCCATCCTGTATAATTTATTATGTCTCAGTGAATTTTAGATCTAGCTTCTTCACATAAAAGAAAACATGCCCTGTTTGTGTCTCTGAGCTTGGCTTACCTCACTTAAAATGATTTGTTCTGGTTCCATCCATTTCCCTGCAAATGACATAATCTTATTCTCTCTCCCCCCTCTCTTTTGGTGCTGGTTTAGGGCTTGAACTCAGGGCCTGGACTCTGTCTCTGATCTTCTTTTTCTCAAGGCTAGCATGCTACCACTTGAGCCATGGCACACCTTCCAGCCTTTTCTGTTTATGTGGTACTGAGGAATTGAACCCAGGGCTTCATGAATGCTACCACTTCATGAGTGCTACTTTACCACTAAGCCACATTCCTACTCCCCTGGCTTTTAAAAAAAGTTTTAGTGGGGATATGAGACTCACAGACTTCCTTGTCTGGGCTGTCTCTGAATCATCATCTTCAGATCTCAGCCTTCTGAGTAGCTAGGATTGATTGCATGTGTGAGCCATGGGTGCTTGGTTAAATTTTTATTGGCAGTGTTAGGATTTGAACTCAGGGCCTCATGGGCTGGTACTCTACTACTCAAGCTATATACACTTGGAGCCCTTCTTTCTAATGGCTGTATACAATTCCAATGTGTATAGGTACCACATTGTTTTGATTCACTCATGTCTTATAGGGCATCTGGGCTGTTTCCATACTTTGCTATTGTGAATAGTGCAGCAATAAACACATATATGCAAGTCTCTTTATGGTATCCTGGCTTGTGATATTCTGGGTAGATGCCCAGGAGTGGTATGGCTGGATCATAGGGAAGATATATGTTTAGTTTTTTGAGGATCCTCTAGACTGCTGTCCAGAGTGATTGTACTAGCTTATATTTCCAACAGTGCAGAAAGGTTCCTTTCCCCCCACATCCCCACCAATATTTGTTAATAGAATCCATGATGTTGGCCTATCTAACTGGGGTGAGATGGAATCTCAGAGTTGTTTTGATTTGCATTTCTTTTATGGCTAGGGAAGATGAGCATTTTCTCATGTGTTTCTTTGTCATTCTTATCTCTTCTTCTGACAAGTCTCGCCTTAGCTCTTTTGCCCATTTAGTGACTCAAGCTTTAGGAGGGGTTAGTTTCTCTCTCTCTCTCTCTCTCTCTCTCTCTCTCTCTCTCTCTCTCTCTCTCTCTCTCTGTCGCTCTGTCTCTCTCTCTCTTTTCTTTCTTCTTCTTCTTTTTTTTTTTTTTTGCCAGTCCTGCGACTTGAAATTCATGGGCCTGGACATTGTCCCTGAGCTGCTTTTGCTCTACCACTTGAGCCATAGCGCCACTTCCAGCTTTTTCTGTTTATGTGGTGCTGCGGAATTGAACCCAGGGCTTCATGTATGCTAGGCAAGCACTCTACCACTAAACCACATTCCCAGCCTTCCTTGTATATTTTATTAGGCCCTTGTCAGATATATTGCTGATAAAGATATTCTCCCAGTTTGTGGGCTATCTTTCTAGTTCAGTAACTATGTCCTATGTTGTGCCATACCTTTTAATTTTGATGTAGTCCCATTTGTCAAGTCTCTTATATCTGCTGTATCCCTAAAACTCTTTTCAAAAAAGTTTCTGCCTATGCTTATGCGTTCTATTTTTTTCCTACTCCCTATTGCAGTAATCTCACAGTTTCAGATCTGACATTGAGGTCTTTGAGTTGATATCAACGCATGGTGACAAACAAGAATCCACTTTTTGTTTTCTATATATGGATGCTCAGTTTTCCCAGGATCAACGATTGAAGATGCTGCCATTTTCTCCCTATGTATCTTTGGCTCTCTTATCAAATATCAGATAACTAAGTATATGGTTTTATTTCTGGGTCTTCTAGTCTGTTTCATTGATCTTCGGAGACCAATATTAAGCACTGTGCCGATATTAAGCACTGTCCCTCAGCTCTTCAGCTCACAGCTAGCACTCTACCACTTAAGCTACAGTGCCACTTCTAGTTTTCTGGTGGTTTATTGGAGATAAGAATTTTACGGGCTTTCCTGCCTGGGCTGGCTTTGAACCATGATCCTCAGATCTCAGCCTCCTGAGTAGCTAGGATTACAGGCATGAGCCACTGGCACCCAGCCACTAAGCTGTTTTTGTTATTATAGCTCTGTAGTCGAGCTCAAGGTCTGGGATATGGGATACCACCAGTATTGCTTTTTTTTTTTTTTTTTTCCTCTAGAATTGCTTTGGCTATTTGTTGTTCCCTAGGGATTTTTGGATTGTTTTCTCTATCTTGGTAAATTCCATTGGGATTTTGATGCATTAAATTTGTAATTTTTGGCAGTATGTTTATTCTCTACCTACCCATGAACACAGGAGGTCTTTCCATTTCCTGATGGTGTCTTTGATTTCTTTAAATATTTATCATTTTCATTATAAAGGTCTTTTGCTTCATTGGTTATGCTAATTTTTTTGAAGCTGTTGCAAATGGAGTTGTTTTCCTGATTTCCCTCTTTGCTTGTGCACTGTTGACATACAGAAAGGCTACTAATTTTTGTGGGTTAATTTTCTGTCTTGCTGCTTTACCATAGTTATTGATTGGCTCTAGGAACGTGGGGATGGAGTCTTTTAGGTCCTTTAGATATAAGGTCATGTCATCTGCAAGTAGGGATAATTTGATTTCTTTCTCTATGTAAATCCTTTTTATCTCTTTTTCTTGTCTTATTGCTCCAGCTAGGAATTCCACTATATTTAAGAGGAGTGGGGAGAATGGACATTCTTGCTTTGTTCCTAATTTTATTGGAAATGGTCTTAGTTTTTCATTGTTCAGTATGATGTTGGCTGTTGGTCTGTTTTATTTAGCCTTTATTATTATTTTTTTTGGGGGGTACGGTCATGGGGCCTGAACTCTGGGCCTGGGCGCTGTCCCTCAGCTCTTCAGCTCAAGGCTAGCGCTCTACCACTTGAGCCACAGTGCCACTTCTGGCTTTTTTCTTTTTGCTTATGTGGTGCTGAGGAATTGAACCCAGGGCCTCAGGCATGCAAGGCAAGTGCTCTACCACTGAGCCACCTTCCCAGCCCCAAGCCTTTATTATTTTGAAGTATGTATTTCTTCTATTCCTACAATCTCCAGAGCTTATAGTATGAATGGAGGTTGAATTTTGTTGTTCTGCATCTATTGAGATGATCATGTGGCTCTTGTCTTTGGCTCTGTTAATGTGATATATTACATTTGTTGATTTACATATGTTAAACCAGCTTTGCATCTCTGGGATAAAACCCACTTGAACATAATGATTTTTTTATTAGTTGAGTTCTGTTGATTAGTATTTTTTTAAAAGAGCTTTGTGTCTGTGTTCCTCAGAGAGATTGGTCTATAAGTTCTCTTTTTCCCACTGGATCCCTATCTGGTTTTAGGATGAAGTTGATCCTGGCTTCATAAAATGAGTTTGGAATTGATCCTTATAGTTCATGGAAAAGTTTGAGGAGTACTGGTGTTGGCTCAACTTCACAAGTCTTACAGAATTCAGCTGTGAATCCATCAGGAACTGGACTTTTCCTTATTGGAAGACTCCTGATTATTTCCTCAATCTTATTGCATGTTATAGGCCTGTTTAAGTGGTTTATATCTTCTTGGGTCAGCATAGGCAGTTTGTAGGTCTCTAGGACTTTATCCATTTCTTCTAGATTTTCCATCTTATCTGAGTATAGATTTTGAAAGCAGTCCTTCATAATCTTTTGAATTTTTTGGCTGTTTGTTGTAATATTTCCTTGGGCATTTCTAATTTTGTTGATTTGAGTCTCTTCTTTTTTCATCAATATAACTAGTGGTCTATCAATTTTATTGACCTTTTTCAAAGAACCAGCTTTTTGTTTCGTTGATTTTATGTCTCTATTGATTTAGTTGATTTTATGTATAGTTTTCTTAGTCTCTCATTGATTCTGCCCTAATCTTTACAATCTCTGTCCAGTAGCTTTGAGTTTGGCTTGCTCCTGTTTTTCTAGCTGCTTTAGTTGCATCATGAGGTTAAACACATGCTTTGTTTCTGTTTCCTTTATGTGTGCACTTAGAGCTATGAACTTTTCTCTCAATACTGCTTCTGAGGTTCTGGTCTGATGTTTTTATTTTCATTGAATTGTAAGACATTCATGATTTCCTCTTTTATTTCTTCAGTGACCCATGTGTTGTTCAGCAGTGTGTTATTCAGTCTCCATGTATTTGAGAGTTTTCTGCAGTATGTTTTGTTGTTGAGAACTAGTTTAATTCCATTGTGATCAGATAGGATACAAGGAGTTATCCTGATCCTTTTGTATTTTCTCAGGCTTGTTGTGTATCCTAGGATATGATGCATTTTGGAGAATGTTCCATGGGTTTCATTTGGGAATTTAAAATTTATCTTTTTTTCCCAATCATTGTCATGATCTCCTTTTGCTTTCTTTGATGAGTTAAATGACATATTTTCTTGGAACCCTAGGTTAGCTTCATCTCACTAGATAAGTTTATCTGTTGCTTTTTTTCCTTTTTAATATCAGTTGTGGGGCTTGAACTGAGGGCCTGGCTGCAGTCCCTGAGCTCTTTTGCTCAAGGTTAGTGCTCTATCACTTTGAGCCATAGCACTACTTCCAGTCTTCTGGTGGTTAATTGTAGGTAAAAGTCTCATGGATTTTCCTGCCCTGGCTGGCTTTGATCCTCAGGTCTCAGCCGCCTGAATATATCTGTTACTTCTTTTTATAAACTTCATTTCTTGTTCTTGTAATGGTAGAATATAGAACTAGGGGTTTAATTAACACTCATTTTCTTGGAATGCAAAGCTTAGTTGAAAAGCTATTCAGTATCCTTATACCTCTGACTGTGAATAGAACCTAGGAAAGGTCAGGTTGCTCAAGAAGGCCTTTTCTTTATTGATTTGATGATCATTTTATTATGGCATCTCTGTTGTTGCTTTCTCTTTTTACATTGGGACATTCAGTGTCTAGATAGGGCCAAGCCTTAGGTTTCTGAAGTGAGGTGCAAATTTTAAGAAGCAGTTAGTCTCAAGGCTAAGCATGTACAGGTTGGTACCTGAAGAATGAGCACCCATAAATTCTCTACCCTGAGCACCTCATTTTTCACCCCACTCGCTGCAATGTCACTGTGTTTTGGAGTGTAATGTTTTTAACTTTATAAGGTCATGGCATGTTCTTTCCTATTTCCTGCCTCCTCCGTCTCTCCTTTTGTTACATATAACATCTGATGCAATATTTAACTTTCCCCTCATCACTGTGGTCCTGAATCATGACCTCTGCTCTATTTCTCCAGCTCTATTAGTCGAAATTCCAAAAAGTCATGGGTTTTCTCTTTGTTCCCATATTACATTTCTTTCTAGAAGGCAAATCTTGAAGGGATTTTTCTGAGTACATGAATACAGGTCTACATGTAACTGTGTATTTGTATGCATAGTCTGCAATTTAAATTTTGCACTAAGTGCTAGGGAAAAAAAAGAGCTTGTTTTAAAGCTTGTTTCAAGCTGTTAGACCTTCTTCTGGGCAATTAGAATAATAAAATGCAATTTAATACCTTTTTCCTTTCAAGTTGCCAGGTACATTTATAAGCCACATGGCTTTCCCTGGCTGGGGAATAAGTAAACTCATGATAGCTATGGTAAAAATATCCTAAAATGTTAATATTTAGAAGGAAGTAAATTATGATAATCTTCCTGAGATCCATTTAGGAATACCATGGATTTTTTCTATATTCATAACTTCCTGAGAAAGGACAGCAATGCCTAGTAAGGTGAGGTAGGAGTACTTACTAGCATTTTTAGGATCTTGCAGAGAACAAGATGTGGTTTCTATAGTGAGATGGTAAGTTCTGGCAGAACAGTGAAAGAACCCTGGTCCTTGACCACAAGAACCACAGTGGTTGCTTACACAGTAGCTAGGAGACTAAGTTGTGGGTTCAGCAAAGGCATATGCAACCAGTATCTGCTTTACGTTTACACAGAACTTGTATCACTAAATGGAAATAAGGTTCCACCAGTAATGAGTCATTGGACACTCAAGTTTTCAGGAGTTGTGGGAAGATATATCCCAGTGGATTTTTTGCTTGTGCAGATAAATGTAAAGACTGGTTTTAGTGCTGTCAAAGAGAGGAGAGAGAGAGAGAGAGAGAGAGAGAGAGAGAGAGAGAGAGAGAGAGAGAGAGAGAGAGAGAGAGAGAGAGAGAGAGAGAGAGAGAGAGAGAGAGAGAGAGAGAGAGAGAGAGAGAGAGAAACCCAGGCTAACGTAAAATGGTCTCAATTGATATCTAGACTCTAGGTCAGTATTTGTTCAATTAACAGTGTCAAGATGGTGGCCATTCCAGGAGGTTTTACTGTTCAGGTGTGCATAGGCTAAGTATTACTGTGTGTCTTGCCTTGGGTACCCCAAAAGCTGGCCTTATAACAAAGAACTGAGTGTTGAACAGAAGTTTATGTGGTAGGTGATTATAGGAGACTCTACATTAAGCAGAGCTGGGAATTGGGACAAAAGAGGAAAGGAAGTGAATGAAAGGTGTGTTATCAAGCCAGTTTTCACTGTGGGGAATGGTGAGCCAGAGAAAATGAATGGTGAGCCAGAGAAAATAGTATGTCTTGAGTTAACTCAGGCTAAGGGGAAAAGGAAATAGGTAATTGAGTCAACTTGTTAGAGGCATTAATTCTCTGGTACCTCTGCTTGCCATATGATTGTGTTCTGGCCTTCAGAAGGATATCTCATAGGTGATGAGATGCAGAGTTAGGTGGAATTAATGAGCACTGACTGAGCTGATGAATGGTGATATATCAGAATGGGAGAAGTGGCTTTTATTCACATGGTTGGCTTCGAAGTTTTCTAAGGTTCCAATCAGGAGACAATACTCTCCTTATACCATTGTACTCTGGTATTTTCAGGGCTGTAAGCTAAAGTGTAAAAGGCCAGATAAGAAAAAGGCAGCATAGAGCCAGACCCTGGTGGCTCACACCTGTAATCCTAGGTACACAGGAGGCTGAGATCTGAGGATTATGATTGAAAGCCAGCCCAGGCAGGAAAGTCAATGAGACATCTCCAATTAACCACTGGAAAAGCGGAAATGGAGCTGTGGCTCAAAGTGGTAGAGCACTAGCCTTGGATAAAAAGAGCTCAGGGACAGCACTCAGACCCTGAGTTCAAGCCCTGCAACCAAAAAACAAAGAAAAGAAAAGGCAGTATCTCAGAAAGTTGATAAACTTGGAAATAGCTAGGTTAAAAAACCCAGAAGGAAGGATAATTTTTCTGTTAGTGTGTGTGTTTAGTTCTGAGTGCTTGCTAAGTAAGTACTATTGTGTGACCCATTTAAGAACTATCTGTTGTTCCTGCCCATGGATGCTCAAGTAGTCAAAGGAATAGAGTTAGTAGCAGTTGCCAATGCCTTACATGGCCATCGTTCATTATAGCCTCCTCCACACAGAGCTGGTTCTCTTGTAAGGTCTTCCCCTGTCTCTTGCAGACATCATGAAGATTCTTGATGTCAAGTTGAAGGCTTAAGAGCTTGCTGTTCGGGCCACTCACTTCTCTGTCTCTCTCCTGGACCTAGGCAGACAGAAAAATAAAAAGCATCAATTATAAACTGTCAAGAACATGCTAACTTTCCTTCACTTAATAGGTTGACAGAGACTTTAAATTCTGGTGAAATTTGTCCATCAAGCCTTTGCTGCTATTACTCATCCTGTGTAACATTTATACAATATCCATTTGCAAGGTGTCTAAGTGCTCTGACTTATTCAATTACTTATTTATATTAATTAATCTTTACCACAGTGCTGTGGATGTGGATGCATCAGACAATTCTGTTTCTGTGCCTAAAATAATTCCAGGTACCCAGTGAACTGTCTATAAATATTAATGGTTCTGCCACTGATGAAATGAACATATTGAGATGTGAAATGAACCTGTCAGGACTGTAGTAGATTGGTGGTGGAGTTGATGTAGGATGGTGATGTTTCTTAACTTTCTCTTTTACCATTAACCAAAATCTTCCTCATCTATAAACCTAGTGGTTTTCCTTGTAGGGGTATACCAATGGGAACAAAAATGAAAATTTTAGCTGATTAGGTAAGATATCTGTCTTTGATTGTGATTGAAAATGATAAGTGTTGCAAGGCCAAAATGGAAAGTATGGAAAGTGATGGAGCTCAAAATAGTGTGTGCAGTGTAGCAACATAGCATGGGCTAGGGTGGGGGCAGGAAGCAGAGCTGGTTAGATGGGGTGGGTGGGACTCCATCACCTCATGATTTCTGTGCTATGGATGTCCATAGTGTGAGGAGGAGTTAGGAGAAGTCCTCTGTGGACCTGTGCAGTGCTTCAAATTCTATCAGTGTGCTGCTTTTTCTCATATTTGTGATGCTAGGCATTACTACCTTGGACTTTTAGACTTTAGATCTGACACTGTTGAATGCATGTGAGGTGCCTGACTCTTTGGAAGTAGCTTCTTATGTGAGGATTTGTCATTAATTAGAGAAACACTCCCAAGAGAAACTAGCAAGAAGAAAGGGGGAAAGAAGGAAAGGTGAGGGGAAGAAAGCAGGCAAAGGTATGATTTTCAGATAAAGTCCAGTGAGTCATTCTAGTCTGATCCCACATGGAACTCTGGAGCCTATTTGATATGTGAGAATCAATCCTGATTGGCAGCAGTTAAAGCTGGGCTGTCAAACCTGGCATCAACCAGTCAATGTGCCAGGGCTCTCCCTGAAATGTAAGCTCCCAAGGACATCCAGTTAAAACTGGACCCTAAAGGGTTCTATAGGCAAAGTGAGCTCAGAAGTCTAGGAGTAATTCTTCTGAGAGAGAAAGCAGGATAAGGGCACAGAAGTGGCTCAGATCAGAGCTGTCTTAAGTCTGGTTAGCAGCGGGGTCAGGAAAGTGCATTCCACATTCTCCCGGTCCTTATAACCAGTGCTCACCTCCATTGCACATGGACTGGTCTGGCTTCTGAAATAGATGGGCTACATAACACACGTTCCCAAGGGAACTGGAGACCTGATATGGACATCATAAATCAAGCCTTAGTGGACAGGTCAGTTTAAGAGACCTCTGTACAAGGCCAAGGGGGAGGAAGGTGGGCAGAGGACAACGTGAGAATCGGACACTGCAATGTCAGAGTATTCGGAATTGAGAAGGTTTCCCAGAAGTGCCGCTGTCTCAGCTGATTTATTCCTTCATTTCCATTTAGTACCTGGATTTTTTTTTTTTTTTACCACTTTACAGTTTAATTAGGTTAACGGCATGGCTCTGTCATTAAAAGAATTTCATTATCTCAAAACTCTCCCTCCTCCTCTCACTCCTGTCCCTCGTTCCTCACTTTCAGAAAAATAACAATGGATGTCAACTGCCCTAAGCATGTAATTACCATTAAGACAATTACCAGGGACTCTCTTGAGAGAATACTTGTAGTTTTTTTTTTTAAACATGGAATGCAGACACTGTTTTCTAACTTGAAAATGAAATTCTCGACTTGATAAGCAGTCACTACTTGTTTTAATGCTTTGGAGCTCTTTTCTTCTGATTACCACATCAGGGGAAGAGGGTATGAAGCCACACTAGAGAGGGAGACTCTTAGGGTCTCCTCCATTCTAGGTATAGAACCATTTTTCCCTCTTAGGCATCTATGAAAAAGTTGGTGACAGTGCCAAACTTGCCCAATGCTCTGCATTCTTGCTTTGATGCACAATATATGTGTCTTAAGGCAAAAATCAGGTCACCAGATTGTCCCATAAGGGTTCTAGCGCTCTGTAGGCTAACAAAAGACCAATGACATACAACTTGAGCCTCTCTAAGTTAGCAGTTAAATGTTATCTTTCAGGGCTTGGAAAAAATTATAGTAAGTGAAGTAAGCCAGGCCCAAAGAAACATAGGTCCCATGGTTTCCCTTATTTGCAATATCTAGTATATGTCTGAGTCAAGCAGAAAAGGTCAGATAAGGTGATGTTAGGGAAATGAACCCTAAGATATGTATTCAAATGTTTTTTTTTCTTTCATGCGATTGTTTCTAACACATTTATAAGATTATTCCTTTGTTGCTTTGTATGTCCCTCCCCCACGGTATAACCCCTGCTTTCACTGCATTTGATGTCGGTATAATTTGTGGAGGGGAAGAGGAAAAACAAATCGTTTAAATAGGGATAGAGGTGGACCCATTGCAACAATGAGACGTACAAGTCATTATATCGAAAACGAACTTTACAACTTAGGTGGGGGGGTGGGCAGCGGGGAGGATTGGGTGTGGGCGCTGGGGGAGGATGGGAAGGGATGGGAAGGGGAAACAAAGGAGGAGGCTACAATGCTTGATAGGAAATGTACTCATTATCTTGCCCATGTAATTGTAACCCCTCTGTACAGTATTTTCACAATAAAAAAATAAAAAAATGTTATCTTTCAGGCAAATAAAAATATCCCCTTTCTTTCAGATGACCTCTGAATAGAAGGCCTACTAACCCTGGTCTTTTTACCACAGGAATTCAGAATTCGATTTTACATGTAGATGCAAATTATGTCAATAATACTGGGCTTTAGATCTTACCTAATTTGGACATTTAGCATTGGGTCAGAATCTCTCAGGAACATTTCTTTGTTCATAAAACAAGAGGGTGTGTAATAAGCCATCTTTCTTTGAAGATTTTCAAAGAAAATGTATTTTCAAACAAATGTATTTGGCTTGGTCAAATAAAATTTTTTTTTTGAAACCAAAACCTAACAAATCATTCTTAAAGACCAAATCATAAAAGGTTTTGAATGCGTGTGGATTGAAAGCACTTGAGGAACGTTAAGATGATTTCCATGAATCATATTTCATTTTTCACTTCAGGTGGTTAGAAGAAGATGCTGCACTCACCTCACCAACTCGAGAGAGATAAGTTTTCCCCTCCCCCGGGGTGCCAGTAAATCGAATTTCTTGCACAGATATTAGCTGTAAAGTATTTATAATTCTATGTACTTTATGAAGGCTAAATTCCAAGCGATGCCTTTCAAGTATTAATATGCAGCAGCAATAGATTTCATCTGACATTTCATCAATCATAGCTCTGTAACCAATCCTGGGTCATGAGATGAACTGAGAGTCATAATACTGACCCTCAGGCACTATCTGATCCTCTCCTGGATCTGAAGTCATTAGTGATAGCTGAAATCACAAGCCTCTCCACTGGCTAGTGGGTTTTCATTTAGACAAGCCATGTTCTCAGATACCTGGCTTTGGCTACTCTGCTTAGAAGCATGTGCATTATCAGGGTTACCTACACACAGGCAAAATGGTGAGTACTAACATCACGTTTTTCTGTTGTACTCATGATAATTATTGGAAAATAGGTAATTTACTGAGGCAAATTGTCTGTATTGATTAAATGGGTCTTTGGTCAAACAGCATGACTTCTCAAATATATATTTCAAAGGAGGCCTAGCAATCTGAAGGTCCTGAGTTCAATCCTTAGTACCACACACACACAAAAAAACTAAACGAAAACCAAAAAAGCTTGTTGTCTTTTGAAACTTGGGTGGTAGTTACCAGAGAAGGGGGTGGGGTCAATCATCTATGAATGTCATCACCTTTGGAGATTTGTCTGAGGATGAGGACAGATCTTCAACACAGAGTGAAAGAGTTGGAAATATGGCATTAGTGGTGCTTTCCTAGCATGCATGAAGCTCTGGGTTTGATTCCTCAGTACCACATAAACAGAAAAAGCCAGAAGTGGCACTGTGGCTCAAGTGGCAGAGTGCTAGCCTTGAGCAAAAGAAGTTTAGGGACAGTGTCCAGGCACTGAATTCAAGCCCCAGGACTGACAAAAGCAAAGAAACCAATAGTGAAACATTACTTTTAACAATAGATATCCATTTATGCTGCTTTAGAAACAATAGATATCCATTTTGAAAGGGCTGGGAATATGGCTCAGTGGTAGAGTGCTTGCCTACCATGCATGAAGCCCTGGGTTTAATTTCTCAGTACCACATACACAGAAAAAGCTTGAAGTGTCACTGTGGCTCAAGTGGTAGAGCACTAGCCTTGAGCAAAAGAAGCTCAGGGACAGTGCCCAGGCCCTGAGTTTAATTAAGCCCTAGGACTGGCAAAGAACAAAACAAATCAACTCCCCCAAAACAACAAAAAGCAGCAAAAAATAAAAATAAAAAAGCAGCAAGCCTTAAAACCTAGTGTGATTTCAGAAATTTTTACATTTTGTCAACTGATAAGGTTGACAGTTCCCTATTTCACACATTCCTACTAATATTGCTATCAATATTCCTGCATTTTTACATTTGCAGAAACACTCAAGTTGTTTGCACTACTTTCAATAGGAATTAATGGGTACTCATAGACGGTTTTGCCTATGAGCAAAAATGTTAAGTTCACTGGGCGCTGGTGGCTCACGCCTGTAATCCTAGCTACTCAGGAGGCTGAGATCTGAGGATCGCGGTTCAAAGCCAGCCCGGGCAGGAGAGACCGCGAGACTCCTATCTCCAATAAACCACCAGAAAACCGGAAGTGGCGCTGTAGCTCAAGTGGTAGAGCGCTCGCCTTGAGCTGAAGAGCTGAGGGACAGCGCCCAGGCCCAGAGTTCAAGCCCCATGGCCGACAAAAAAAAAAAAAAAAAATGTTAAGTTCATCTGGTGAAGAATAAGAATTTTTTTTTGTTCTAAGTTCTGCAACCATTGGTGCATCGCTTAGGATGTATATGTTCCCCAGCAGAGAGGAGTTCATGGGCATACGGCATCTGTGCAATGTGGATTGCTTTTGTTGTCACTTGGGCAGTTGCCAGGAAGCTTTTTTTTTTTGGCCATCGTTTGGCTTTGAAGGAATTCTTTCATTAGAAGATAAGCTCCATGGGAGAAAGGTCTTTGTCTATTTTATTCACTCCCAGCTCCTACAACAATGCTGACTGAGCACGTTGAAGGTGCTCAGTCAATTAAATGAAAGAATGGCCATCTGGAAAATCTGTACTAGATCCTCATTCATTGTAGAACTGGCAGCAGACTCCAGCAGTTCCAGTAGGAAGGAGTGGAAATGACTGTTTTAGAAGCCACTTACCTCTTGGGAGGAGGTCTTTCATTAAGCATATGCCATATAGGATAGCTCTATACTCACCAAGACAGACCTCTTCAATCTTTCTGGAACAGGCTAGAGAACACATATCTACAGTCTGGTCAAAATATTAGACAAACCAGAACACTCTATTTCTACATAATCCCACATAAATAAGAACATTAGCAATGATAGAAAATATTTATTAAGTGCTTTTTACACAAAGTGTTGTGTAATCTAGCAAGCCTTTGAAATAGGCACTCAACATTCCTGTTTTCTAGGTAAGGCAGCCTAGAGAGAGTAAGCGACATCCTCAGTATCGTTCTGCCATTAGTATTGGACTCAGATCCACTGAAGCTTGAGTCTGGGCTCTTAAAGGCTATATTCCCCTGCCTATTTCTGTCCATGATATTTTATGATGGAATTTATATACGGAACTTTGAATCGTGAAACTTGAAAAGGAGTTCCTCATAACAAAGGTTCAACTCTGTGTATGTAGAAAGTTAGGATCCTTACCTCATCTTTCAGTCCCTTGGCAGATCTCAATTCTCCTTTAAGCTTTAGCATTTTGTGAGCTTTGTTATAAACCTGAAAAAGTCCAAGTGTTTAAGATGGAAAAAGCATAAATGAGTCCAGCCCTTTAAAAACTTTCCCAGCTGGATCTGTGCCCTCAGCAGGAGGTTTGGAAAATTTTCCTAAACTGCTAGCAATACCGACTTTTCTTACCCATCTGTTTGTGTTTTCAAAAGTGTTAAAACACTCACTAGGGAAGCAGACCCATGGTTTTGCATCCTTTCCAAAAAACCACTGCTCTTTGGTTTCTGAATTCATCTATCTTGGGATCCAAAAGGTCTGAACTGAGCTTACTTTTTAAATTTCTAAGTATCCTGTAACTCAGACATAGTGAAACACTGTGTACTTTTTAATGAACAAAACAGGACATACGGGACCCAACGTCATACTCACACAACTCTTGAGGAGGTGTTATTATTATCACCATCAGTTTACAAAGAAGAAAACCAAGGCTTAGGAAGGCGAAATGGCTTATCCAAGGTTACACAACATAGGCTGTTTTACCACTCCAGGAAGCTCTCCCATTTATTGGTAACTATTAACTTGAAATGTCTGATGATGTGAAGCATCAGCTTTCCATAAAGCTGGTGCTTATGAAGGTAGGATTCAGATAAAGTGCTGAGAATGATATTAAAAACTTCCAAGGACACCCAGGATTTTGTGTAAGTGTACGATGATGCATTTGAGGTCATAATGCACTGAACTTACTAAAATAATCTAATTCATTACGGTTTTAATTGTAACACGAGGGCAGATTTCCACCAAGGACTTACCTGCAGAATAGTTTCAAGAATGAGAAGCTATCAAAATGCTCATTCTTTGTAATGAACCACATCCCTCCCCCACTCCAATATAGGCCAAGAGGAGGAAAGAATGCTGTCGATCCATGGAATCTGGAATGTTTTAAGAAGTTGTATTCAGATTTCACACATTGTGTACTCTTCCTGAAGTCTTCATGCATGGAGATGCATCATGGGACTGATGATGTTGTTCAGGCTTACCTGGAGGGAATAAGTTGGGTGATGTCTCAGTAACAGGCAAACCCCAAATGTTGGTGGCTTACAGCTATGAAGATTTCTGTTTCACTCATACTACATGTCCCAGAGTCATCTAAGACTGTGCTCCACATTGTCCTTAGATGGTAGAACCTCTATTATATAGTACATTGCCTGTTGCTGTGGCAGCAGGAAGAGAACTTGGTGAATTATCTCCTGCTTCTTAAAGCGGCAGCGAGGCACCTCACTTCTGTTCACATTTCATTGACCCAGACAAATAGCCATGGTTGGCTTTATCTCCCAAAGGCAGTATTGGTGAACATTATATATGAATTCTACATCAGGCAAGTGAGACTAAAATAGTGCGGTGGCAGTGTGAGGAGGGTTCACATTTATAATTTTAGTTACTTGGGAGGCAAAGATATGGAGGACTATACTTTGAGGCCAGCCAGGGGGCTGGAAGTAGGAGACTTTAGGAGACTACCATTAAAAGCTGGATGTCGTGGGCTGTCTGTCATCCCAGATATGTGGGAAGTGTGACTAGAAGGAAAAGGTCCAGGCTGGCCCTGTACACACTGGGCAAGACCTTGTTTCAAAAATAACCAAAGCAAAAGGGGCTGGCAAGTGTGGCTCAAGTGGCAGAGGCCCTGAGTTCAAATCCTATATCCTGAAGAGTGACTTTGGGGAATGCCTCATCTCTATAAGCTTTCATTTCTGCCCTTAGAAATGAGGTGAATTACTTTTAAGATTTCTCCAACTGACTCAGAGTTATGCCATGATGGATATATTTCTTTAGTGAGAATTATAAACTCAGCCTGAAGCATCACACACAAGTTATAATGGAAAAAATGTATCTTGAAGATGATATTTCTTTATAGGAAGAGCTCCTTGATCAGCAGTAGGCGATTATTATTTGTTAATGCTGGTCCTGGGGTTTGAACTCAGAGCCTGGGCTCAGTCCCTGAGCTTTTGTGCTCAAAGCCAGTGCTCTACCACTTGAGCTACAGCTCCACTTCTGGCTTTTTTTTTTGGATGACTAATTGGAGGTAAGAGTCTCAAAGACTTTCCTGTCCAAGCTAGCTTCAAATCATGATCCTCAGATCTCATTCTCCTCAGTAGTTAGGATTATAGGCATAATCCACCAGTACCCTATGATTTTTAGATAAAATCACCAGTAGGTGATTTTTAAATAAAACCTTATCACAATATAAAACAAGGATTTTTCTAGACTATAATAGTTTCATCCCTAGCTTTCACTACAAGGGCCAGACATATTTCAAAGGAGAAGTAGAACGTATAGGTCTTAATATTTATGTAAAAATACACTGGATTTTACTAAGTAAAACAAACCAGAGGAAAAATATCTGAATTTTGTTCTGTGAAGGAGACAGAAGAATTCTGTGAGCTATTAGGTACAGGAGTGGATAATTTGGAAGTGCTTATGTGAAAAAGAAAAGAGGTCTGTATGATACATTTTTGATGCATTTGACAGTAATGTTTGCCAGATGAGTAGGAAAGAATGCTTAAGGGTGGCTGCAGGTTTTGTGAAATGATCATGTAGGCTCTCTGAGGAGTGCAGCTGGACAAGATTTTTTGTACAAGGGAAAAACTCCTTCCGGAGGGAATGAGGTGCTTTACCAGATCCCTAGCTACTGATTCTCTGGGTCTTGGGCTTTGTTATTGTTGTCTTTTCCCAAATCCTTACTCTTAAATCTTCCTGTCTCCCCTACATAATCTTTCTTCATGGCTCACCTCCTACATTTGCCCAGGGAACTGCTTGTTTTCCTAAGTTTTCCACCTGTTTCCCAAAGAAGACCTTCTCTTGGTGACAGCTTTATACCCCCACCCCCACCCCCCCAAAAAAAAGAGTATGGTGTAATGCTTAGAACTTCTAGTGATGTTTTGTGCTTACCTTCAGCCTAACCTCAGAGCATCTTATACATATAAAGCAAACACTTATACATATAAAGCACACACCTGGGTGACTCGTGTAGCTGGCAAGAAACTCAGATATGCAAACAAAAAGTTAACTACTTTTCTATTATTCAACCTCGTTATTGAGCTTCATTTCCATCATATAGCAAAAACCATATGCATACTTCTAAGAAAGTGCTGCCATTTTCAGATTGAAAATAAATCAGTTTCTCCTTCTCTCAAACTCTCCTGCAAGTTCCAGGATTAGGTTTTTCTCCAATACTTCGCCTCCTATCAAGGCATCAAGTGTTCTGAATCCCAGAGCTCTTAATTATTGAAATGAATCATTTCAACATGTTGTCTATTTCTATTTTTTAAAAAAATATGTGAGCACTATAAATTGACCAAACCAGCTTTAAAAGAGAAAATCTCTAGACTTGGAAAGGTGGTGATGGTAGGAACAGATGATGCTGGAGATGTTTTTGCAGTGTAAAGTCCTACATAGTGACAGGGAATCAAAACCTAATGCCAAAGAGACTAATTGGGTTCTAGCCCAAGCTGAGGATTGACATTCTTCTACACAGAAAAATGGGGCCTGGAGAGGGTCCTAGGATTTAATAGACTCAGTCTTAGGTGAAATTCTCTTCCTAGGTACCTCTTGGTACCTTTCACATGGGCTGTTGATTGCTTCTTCCAGTACGGATACTCGTATTTTCCTGAGAACTGGCATACTCATGTACTCATAGAAGGCTAAGTCTCAGTCTCTCTTGCAACTGGGTATGATTATGTCTATGTTTGGGTTATTGAAAAAGAATACTGCAGAGGACTTCTAGGAAATCTCTGAGAGGCAGTGCACTGCTCCTTGTTCCTTTTCTTCTTCCCAGTTGCTTGCAATGCCGAGCAACATCCATGTGACACATGAGGGGATGCCCGTGGAGATGGAAGGACTCCATGTCCTTCGTGGTATGGAACCATCATGCCCACTCTGGACAGAGGGCAGTGTCCGTCCTGTTTGAGTCACTCGCATTTTCACTTTCCTGTTGTAGAATTTAATGGGAGCGGGCAACATTTGTGTTCCTCTCAGAGTAAAATTCTCTGCAACTCATGGCCCCATTTCTAGCACCTCCACTGGCAGTCAGTATGTCGTAGACGTACAGACCAGCTCTTTGGCCTCTACAGGTATTTTTGTCAAATACCTTTCCCTTCTGTCCACATCCCCTCCAGCATCTGTTGTTATTAGAGTTCTTGATTATAGCCATTCTAACTGGGGTGAGGTGGTATCTCCATGTTGTTTTGATTTGTATTTCATTTATGGCTAGAGAGGTTGAGCATTTCTTCATGTGTCTATTGGCCATCCTTCTTTCCTCTTCAGAGAAGATTCTCTTTAAGTCTTTAGCCCACTTACTTATTGGGCAGTTGTTTCTTTGAAGATTTGTTGTTGACAGAGGGAACCTTACTGCGTTGTTGTTCGTGGGAGTGTAAACTTGTTCAACCACTTTGGAAAGTAGTATGGAGGGTCCTCAAAAGACTCCATGTAGAGCTCCCCTATGACCCAGCAATCCCACTTTTGGGCATTTACCCAAATGTTCACAAACAAGACCACACTAAAGCTACCAGCACGACTATGTTTATTGCAGCCTTATTTACCATAGCTAAGATATGGAACCAACCCAGATGCCCCTCAGTAGATGAATGGATCAAGACAATGTGGTATATATATATATACAATGGAATTCTATGCCTACATTAGAAAGAATGGCATTGCCCCATTTGTTAGGAAATGGAAAGACTTGGAAAAAATTATATTTAAGTGAAGTAAGCCAGACCCAAAGAAACATAGATCCCATGGTTTCCCTTATTGGAAATAACTAGTATATGTCTGAGTCAAGCAGAAAAGGTCAGATAAGTTGATGTTAGGGAAATGAACCCTAAGATATGTATTCAAATGTTTTTTTTCTTTCATGCTATTGTTTCTAACATATTTATAAGATGATTTCTTTGTTGTTTTGTATGTCCCTCCCCCGCAGTATAATGCCTGCTTTCACTGTATTTGATGTTGGTATAATTTGTGGAGGGGAAGGAAAAAAATAAATCGTTTAAATAGGGATACAGGCGGACCCATTGCAACAATGAGATGTACAAGTCGTTACATCGAAAACGAACTATACAACTTTGGTGTGGGGGGAGGAGGGTTGGGTGGGAGGGCAGGGGGAGGATGGGATGGGAAGGGGAAACAAAGGAGGAGGCTACAATGCTTGATAAGAAATGTACTCATTATCTTGCCCATGTAATTGTAACCCCTCTGTACAGTATGTTCACAATAAAAAAAAACCACCTTTCCCTTTCTTTGACTTGATTCCCTCCCAATCTATCAGTTAAGTTCTTTGTTTTCACTTTCTCCTTCTCCCCTTGCTGCATGGAGGAGGAGGAGGTACCAAGACAAGGAAGAGAGTACCTACTCACTCTACCTACTGCTACTACTACCGTTATCGTTTCTTCTTGTCATCTGGAAAAATTTCCTTTTTAAAAAAATTACATGCTCCATCAAATCTTTGTTGCCATGAACATTAACTGACATGGAGAAAGTTGTCCCACTGGCTTGCTCTATATCTTTATGAGAGATTCTTGCTGTCTGTCAAAATCACATATCTTCAAGACCCAACTCAATTTTGTCATCATCTCTACAAATACATGTGATAGGAGTACGTGCATGGCAGCTTCTTCTAACCCAATCAGCTTGCCTTTATTATGTGTATCAGTGATTTGCTTTTATTCCTCTGCAGTAAGGTAGTGGTGGTCTACACTGGTAAAAGAACAAAAATACAAATGCCTTCTTGAAATAAGATTTCCAGAAAAGTTGTAAAGCATCTCTTTAGATTTCTCCAATACAATAGTTTCAGTTTTTCATAACTTAGGCACTTTGGAGAATACTGGACAGTTGTTTTATAGAATGACCTGCAACTTGGATTTGCCTCATACTTACTGAGGCTATGCATTTTGGACAAGTGTATCATATACCTTCTTAGTGAATCATATTAGGGGATATATATTTATATATAATATCAAGATGTCTTAACCCTGATAATGTTAACTTTGGGTTACTTGCTTATGCTGGTTTCTACTGCTACTGGGTTTACCTATTAGAAAGTTACTATTTTCCCTAGTACAATAAATAAATATATAGAGTGGGGAAATACTTTGAGAGTATACAAGTATTATTTTGACCTGATCTTGCTGGCAATAATTATGACTATGCTATTCAATAAGGATTTTCTATTTCTTGTGTTCTGTCTATGTTTATTCACCAGAATTCCTCTGGAAGGAAGAATTATTCCTATTTGTTTATATCAGCATGCGTTCCTGGATATCTTTTATCTTATTGTTTATAATCTAATGCTACCATTTACCTTGTTACCCAGCTGTTCCAATATTGGCCATTGGGAGTTATTTGTCACTAGGTCCTGTCCTCATCCTCTCTTGAGCACATCCTTAATTTCTGGCCCCATGACCTGCTCTAGGATCATCTTACATTTTTCTGCCTTAGTCACTTTTTCATGGACCGAGGGACCACATTTTGACTCGTCATATGACCCATGAGCAAGTTAACTTTTTGTCTCAATTACCTCACTTGGAAATAACTGTAATAATAGTACCTACCTTACAGGATTGTTAAGTGAGTTAAATAAAGAACATGTACACATATGGCATAACATATATCTCTATCTCTATCTCTGTCTGTCTGCCTGTCTTTAATGGGCTTTAATTCTTTGACTTTTGTAGGGTGGATGCCTTTTTCTCTGTTGACTTCAGCTGTATTCTGCCTGGTACTATGCCACAAGACTCTTGAGAAAGGATTTTCCAAATCCTCCTTTCTTCTTCCCTTATCTTATCTCCTCTTTACTCTCTCTCAGGTTTTACAGGGTTCCTGGAATAAGTCATGTGGAGGGTGATAGTTCTCCTAGGTGCCTGTTCCAGCACAGCAAGGGTTAAATACTTTGTGATAACTTCAGCACTGAACTGCCAAGTCTCTTAGGTTCAGCTCAGCAATCAAACTGCATAACCTAATAGAGCCCCTGGTGCTACGGGAAACACAAGACACTGATTTATATTTTAATATCAGTAATTTCCACAAGAGCAACATTTCTGAGTGTCATTTTACAATTTCTGTCAAATGCCAGCTCAGTTTTTCTTAATTCTGTTTATTGTGTCTGAATTTGCAACCTCATCGGCAATGCAGATTCTTGGCTCCCAAGGGAGAACATTTCCATCTTTCTCTGCAAGGGGAGAGACAGGGATAGAGGGCAGAAATGGATCTATAAAATAATTGGAAATGTAAATATAGGACTGTCTATTAGGAAGTGGTTATGAAGTACTTTTAGTTAAAGAGGCAGTCCGGAATAAGATGCAAAAATAAATAATAAGGAAAGAAAGAAGGAAAGCAAGCAAGTAAGCAAGCTGAAAGGGTTATTGGGGATCCAAACTGGAATCTTTCCATCTAGCAGCAAGAACTTGTGTACACTTCAAAAAATAGAGAAGAGGCACTGGTCTGGTCTGGGGATATTTGGCCACATTTACTGTAAGATTGTTGCCTGTGGTCATTAGCACTCTAGCAGGTTGTAAAGTGTTCTGGGATCCTGAAGGATCAAAGATGCACAGCTACATAAATGCCAGATGTTGCCATTAGGAAGAAGGAGCCTGGTTCTCTCCTGTACTCTTTGAACATCTAATAAAAGAACAAAGCTGGTGCTGTTGGCACAGACCACATCGAGTCGGCATGTTTGGGAGTGCTTCCTGGGGCTGCCGGCTGCAGATGTACACCCTTGCATTCCCAGTGTTGTTCACTAGCACCTTATAGGCCTGAAGTTCAAATTTCTGCATTGGACCATTTCTGGACAGTTTGTGTGCAACCTCCCCCAAGAGTTCAATGTCACACTCTTCTCTGAGTGCTAAGAGTTCTGGTTGGAAAGGATCTCATAGAAAGGCAGCCAAGAGTCAGAAGCCAGGTACTGGCAACTCTCAGGGTACTTCATGAATGGGGATGTTGTTCTTCATAATCTTCCTTTTCTCCAAAGCCACAGCTCCTGTAGGTCATCTCAAATCCTGAGCCACTTTTTTTTTTTTTTTAAACCTCTGGCCAGTATTAGGATCTCATGCATTTCACCAGCATCCCTCAGTTTCATACACTCTAAATCCAACATCATGTCTCATTGCCAAACCTCTGGCAGAAGCCGTGTTGAGTTTCTCAGTGGAGCTATCGACCACATTGACTGAAGCCGCAGCAACGTGTTTCTCCCCATCCAAAAGGGTAAAAATAACAGGAACAAGTTGTCGGAAATGAAATTTCAATTCATCCACGCCCTTTCTACACTTCTGCTGCGACTCCCAAGCAGGGATCGATAGTGTTTAGACAGCCAAGGAGATTTTTTCCCCCTCTTAAAGCACCAGATCAATAGTAAAAAAAAAATCCTCCAGCCCTCTGTATGTGTTGTAGTAAATGTGAACAAATCAGAGGCCTTCGGCTAAACGGATTGACTGAAGGCGGCAGCAGTCCGGCGCTTTGTAACTAAGAGTGCATCAACCGCACAAGTGGCATCGAGGGAGGAAACCCCAGTGCTCCCAGGGTTCCAATAACAAGGAGGCTTCAAAGGGAATTTCTGTCCCCAAAATGAATGGAAGAAATGAAAAGATTCCTGTGCACTGCAGCATTTGGGCGTGACTTCTTTAAGAATTAGGAACCCCTTACAAGGATCACTGACCAGCAAGGAAGTGCATTTGGTAGGGAGACAGCTTAGTTAGTGGGTACCACACACTTCCTCTCTATTTTGTCTTTTGCCCTTGTACTTATGTATGTATTTAAAGTTCCTGGTTCTCTATATCATTTTCTCATTGCCCTACAAGTTTTCTTTGCATAATTCTATCTTTTGAGCCCTGCATGTCTAGATTACCTGTCATTACTTCAGTGCACATCATTTCCTCATTTACCACTGATGTTCTCTGAGGTCTGTTTTGTTTCCTCCTCTTAATCTTATTATTCATGTGTGAGAGCAACTGGGTCAAAGCTCAATTCTGATTTTCCTCAAATGACTTACCCACGTGCAGACTTTTGTTCCCATTAGGAAAATTTCTGTATTATATTGTGTCCCTTTCTCCCCCCCACCCCCCGCCCCATCAGTGATAAACAACAGTGTGCAAATATTCATGCAAATCAGATTGGTTTTCAAAGTTGGTTTTTTGTTTCAAGAGTCATACAAGTAATGGATTAGATCCCTAATTAAGTAACAAGAGGAACTTCTGAGGTGAACTGTCACAAACACTAATTTCACTTGGAAAACCCAATCCAGGGATACAGTAGATGATCATATAGCTGGTCTTCCTTTGTGAGATTCAAAAGGAAATCTTCAAGTTGTACAATGTCAAAGTGAACTGCCATGAGCAGTCTTCACTATAATAGACTTGGCCCTCCCTCCTTCCCTTTCCCCTTTCCTTTCCTTTCCCTTTCCCTTTCCTTTCTCCTTACCTTTCTTTTCCTATTCTTTTCCTCTTTCTCTCCCTTTCTTCCTCCATCCTTCTCTTTCTCCCTTCTTCCCTCTTCTCTTCCTCCATGCTTGGATTTGAACTCAAAGCTTTACATCTGCTAGGCAGATATTCTACTTCTGAGACATGTCTCTAACCTTTTTTGCTCTGGTTTATTTTTGAGATAGGGTCTTGTGGTTTTTGCCTGAATGTGTGCCTATTTTTTTTTTTTTTTGCAAAAACAAACACCACCACCGCCCACAACAACAATAACAACACACACATGGATTATTTTGCCCAGACTGGCCTGAAACCTCAATATTCTCAACCTTAGTTTCCCATTGGGCTAGGAGGACAGGTGCATGCAACCATACCCAGGGTGAGAAGGGGTCTCACATGTATGCCTGGGCTGACCTCAAACGGATCCACCTGATCTTGCTTTCCCAAGTAGCTAGGATTACAAGTGTGAGCCAATAAAACAAACCACTGGCTAAATCTAGTGTAGAAGCATAGAGCTAGCATGTCATGCATTAGTTTTGGTAGTCTTTAATAGTACATTTAAGTACATGTTTATAATCATAGATAAGTGATCCTTACCATTTGTGCTACAGACTTCTAGAAGCTTGTCTTGGAGTCACACCTTGTTAAGACCATACATCAAACTAGACTTGCTCTTGGGGCACCGGTATATTTCCAAAGTATGCCAGAAGAACAGAGATGCATTTCAGTTTCTTCAAAAGGCAATATGTTATGTGATATCAGGGCCGGTGTTTCTCAATGATTATTCCCAACAATGAAGAGAAGAGAAATAGAAGCCAGGCATGGTAGTACACAGCTGTAATCGCAGCACTTGGGAGGCTGAGTCAGGTTTGAGGCCAGCTTGGGCTGTGCCCAAAACTAAATTAAACAAAACAATGCAAAGCAAAGCAAAACAAACAACAGCAACAGAGAGAGAGAGAGAGAGAGAGAGAGAGAGAGAGAGAGAGAGAGAGAGAGAGAGAGAGAGAGAGAGAGAGAGAGAGAGAGAGAGAGAGAGAGAGAGAAACATTAACGTACTGAGTAATTAATAAATGCTGAGCACTCAGTATACATTAGGTGAAGGAGAAATGGACAGGTACAACCATAGCTATGATCATGCCAGCATCATAAAATAACCCATATAAGCCTCTCATAGTTATAAGCTCTACAGAGCTTATAACTGGTAGCTTCTTCCTTTGTGTGTGCCAGTCAGGGCCAGGGTGCTGTCCCTGAGCTTTTTGCTCAAGGCTAGTGCTCTATTATTTTGAGCCACAGTGCCACTTTCTAGCCTCTTCCTCTGCAATGGCTTGTCCTATTGGGATTATTTATTTATTTATAATCTTTAAGTAGCTGTACAGAGAGGTTTCATTTCAATGAAATCAATGCATCCTAATCGATGCCAGTCATTTCACAACCCTCCCAAGCCCACCCCTGCCCTCAAGTTTCCTAGTTCCATTTACACACACACACACACACACACACACACACACACACACACACACACACACACACACACACACACACACACACACACAGAGTATTATGACTGCATTCGTCCACCCTTCTTCTCTCCTGTATCCTCCTTCCTCTTACATCTCCCCCCTTGGCAGCACAAATTCTAGCTTCTTGGTATTCATTTCATTAAACTGTTAGTTGTTAAAGGGAGTTAGAATCCTCTCCTGCCCGTATCCTACTTTAGTTGGTATGTTTGTGCATAAGTGCATATGACCCTGTTGCCTATTAGGATTGTAGAAGTTTAAATATTTGAGTATGGGATGTAATCACGTGGTTCTAAATGTAAAACTAGCTGGCTTTCCAACTGCCCCTTACAACGTTCAGTCTCTTCTTTCCCTTCTGTCCATGTCCCTGAGATGAGCCCTTGCATTGTACTGACATGTTCTCTTACCCTTTGGCTTGTAGGTGGTTTTGCCAGAGCAGAGCATCATCAGGAGCTCACAGGGAGAAAGAATTGTGCAGTATTTGCATGCATGCCCTCAGCTTTTGCACTGGAAGGTCTCCAGGAATGTCTGAGACTCCATCTCTTAGGGTCTTCTCTTTGTACAGCTACTTTCTTACCCATTTCAACTCCCTTCTCTGACCCCTGTCCCTGCAAATGGTCAAGGCTACCCTGGACACTGTAGGACACTGTGTAGTTTCCTCACAACATGCTCATACTTTGTAAGCTATCTACAAATTACTTGGCCTCAGTAGTTAATTGTGATCTCCTGGCAGAAAGTCTCATTTGCAATTGTATTCTTTTCTTAGGGTTGCACTAACAAAATAGCACAAACTTAAGTGGGTTAAAACAATAGAAATTTATTGTATCGCCGTTCTGCATACTAGAAGTCTGAGATTGAGCTGGCAACAGAGTTGGCCAGAGTTGGATCTTTGGAGAGTCGTGAGAGGGCATCTGTCTCAGGATTCTCTATAGATTCTGATGGTTTGCTGGTAATATTTGGTATTGCTTAGCTTGTAGAATCATCATTCCTATCTGTGCTTTCATTCTTACATGGCACTCTCTCTGTGTATGCATGTCTATCTCCATATTTCCTTTTTAGAAGGACACATGTCATGTATGATTAGGAGCCTACATTAACCCAGTATGACCTCGTCTTAACTGCTGCTGTGATAACCCTACTTCCAAGTAAGATCACACTTTGAAGGACTTGGGGATTAGGACTTCCATATATGAATTTGGCAGGGGAACATATTTTAACTCATCTAAAATAACAAAGTCTTTCCTGATCTCTATCTCTGCTCTCCCATTTTCCTGCCTCTCGCCAACTGTCTTCATGAATAACTTGTTTACATTTGCGGTTGATATTTCCTCTACCAAACCCACTCACAACCTCCCCCTAGCAATAGATAGCACCTGTGGTAAAGATCTTAACTTTTCCATCAGATCTGGTGGAGCTACATATCAGAAGTCACTTTGGTCCAATTAGCCTGATATCTGTGTGTGGGAGATAGGGAAATCAGAAGAAGGAAGAAGAGGAACAGCTCTAAAGAGCTAGATAGGAGTTCGAAGATGACTATTCTAAAAGAAGAATAGCCAACTGAGCAGAGCAATGGTTAGAAATCAATTTCTTTGCCCCTATTATAGCATGCTATTATATCAAAATATAGAAATGCATCCTATAGAAGTTCATTAAGCATGGATTAAAGGCAAACAAAGGAATTTAATATCCAAAGAGGTATTCATTAAATGAAGACTTGTGGTGGGTGCGATTTAAAACCACCATTGGGATCATATTGTATTTCTGAATGGCTCATTGTTTTTCAACCAGTAGGTAGGCTAATCTAATCTACAGATTAGGAGTACTCTAGTGGGCACCAAAAAGTGTTTGCAGTCAAGGTTGGGTTAAATTTGAAATACTGATCAAGAACTGCTTGCAACTTTTTGGTCTAAGCAATTTGTTTGACTTGGATCGGTCTTGTACTCTCCAGTATTATATATTATTATCAGTATCATTACAATCTTCCTTTGTCTCCCAAGAGAGTCAAGATGAAAGGAAGCTGGCAGGGGAAGAGTGGTGGTAGACAAGTAGGCTACTCATATCAATTGGTTTGTATTTTGTGATCTTTTTTCCTTGTATCTGTTCCCAGCGATCGCGTCGTAGAAGGGAAGGGAGCGTAAGGTGGGTACATATGGGTGCTGCTATTGTTATGTCGGAAAATACTTTTTGATGAACAGTCATTTCCTTCCACTGCCGGAGGGTGTTGATAATGAGCAAATTACCTTTTACTCCCTCTGGTGTGGATGTGAAATTGGCTGTTAATAGAGTTGCTAATGCTACTGGGTTAGCATGTGATTGTTCTATTTTAAGCCAATTTAAGTTATATTTGGGGAGTAGCCAATCAGACATCTTGCTAGGAATAGGGGCCCAACTACAGCATTTAATATTGAGAAACCTGCCTAACCCACCGATGTGGATGGGACCCAAAAGCACTGAACATGCTGTCATTAACATGAAATGTTATAATACAATGTCTTTTTTCCTTTGTAGGTACAAGAATGGTCTCATTAGGAAAATACCAAATGTTTTCATCATAGGATAGGACTCATTTCAAACCCCAATAATATAGAACACCATCAGCCAATGATGTACTTTGTTTAATCTAACAATGGGTTAATATCGGTCATTTCATTACTGGCTTGTTATGCAGTGAAAGCTTACTAGAAAATGAAGTGTTCAGAGATTAGTTGAAAGGAGCAAAAGAGGTGAGAGATTTTACTGAGTTATATGCTCAATTGGGCTAATTAAAGGTACAGATGCATTAATGGGTTATGGGAACATCTTTGATTTCTAAAGATGCTTGCCTAGGAGGGAGTGATATATTCTAATCATATATGGCATTGAGAATCCTCAAGGGCAGAGAACACAGCTTTTTTTTTCTCTTACATGCTCTCTGCTCCCATTTCCCCAAAGCCATCTGGTAGCTGGAGGGTGAACTGCGTGCATTACTTGGGAAAGTTTCTTGATTAAATAAGACATTCTTGAACAAAGCACTGTTGATTTGTGGTTTTGGTTTTTTATTGGCTTTTCATGTTTTAAATATAAAGCCCATTAATGACACACAGAGAAGGAAACAGGTATGGAGGATGGAAAATAAAGTTCCACTGATGTGATATAGAAAGGTACAGTGTGTGCCGATCTGGTTTGCAATAATTAGGCTTGGCAATGTTAGGGAACCTGCCACAAGATCAGCTTACAGGGTTGAAGAAATTGTGGCAATGGAAAGTGGTGGTGCTTAATAACATCCCAACGCCACCCTCTACCAAACTAGCTCTAAGGAAATCTTAGGCCCGTGTCCTCTAACTTGTCATGGAAAACTCACCGCTGATGGAGAGTCTCCCACTCCTTCAACAAACATTTGCTCAGCTTTTATAGAAAGGGTAGAATGCATGGTGACAAATGGGCTACAAAGAGGTGATTAAAAGCTTAGGTGCTCAATAAATACTTTTAGTGTTGACGTTTTTCCCCCTTAAACAAACATACAAAGTACTTGCGATATAGGCTAGGCATCACTCTACGGATGTTACACTCATTAACTCATCAATTTTCCCAATAATATCCAGAGGCAGATATGGTGTAGTATAGGATAGTATATGCTGCATTCTATCATTGAGTAAACCAAGGCACAGGCAACTTGCCCTAGGTCAGGCAGATCAACGAGAGCTAGGATTTAAAGCTGCACCTCTGCCTCTAGAGTCCCACACCCAGCTACGACATGCTGCCTTCCATTTAAGCTAGTCCCTAGATGATGAGTGGGATTTAAGAAGATGGGGAAAGGGGCTGGGAAGGTGGCTCAGTGATAGAGCGCTTGCCTTGCATGCTTGAGGCCCTGGGTTCAATTCCTCAGCATCACATAAGCAAAAAAAAAAAAAAAAAAAAGCCGGAAGTGGCGCTGTGGCTCAAGTGGTAGAGCACTAGCCTTGAGCTGAAGAGCTGAGGGACAGCGCCCAGGCCCAGAGTTCAGGCTCCACAACCGTACCCAAAAAATAAAGAAAGAAAAAGAAGATGGGAAGAAGAATGACTGAACTAAAAATGCGAGGGACAGCATTTCAGGCACAGAGATAAGCTGACCCAAAGACCCCCCATGAGCAACTATGAGTTAGCCCATGAGGAGAGCATGTGCTTTCCCAGTGGTCAGAGCAGCAAGATAAGATGGGGGTACATTTGGCGTGTGAGTGTTAATCCTGGAGGGATGGGTTAATAAAGGGGAGCTGGTGAAGGGGCCGGGAAGGAGCTCACAGAAGGAAAAGCAGAAGGGTCTCTGCAAAGCGCAAAAGCAGAGGGATGATGTCAGGTTCCCAGCATCAGCTGCTGTAGAAAGTAAATGAGAAGAGGAAAGCAAAGCTGTCATTTGGGAGCTTACGATGCCAAAGCAAACCTTAGTGAGTAGTGCCAACTGTAGCATGGGTAGAGCAGAGGACTGAAGTGAGAGCATAGTGGTTGAAGAGTTTCTGGAAGAGAGAGCAGCGTGAATGTGTTTAGTAAAGGGAAGAGAGAAGAGAGTGAGGGAGAGGGAAAGGAAATGAACAGGGAGGGAAAGAGATGACGTGAAACAGAGGGGAAGTGAATATAGTGCAGGGTCAGAGGCAGATGGAGATGTGAAGTGAGCGGCTAACACAGATGTGAGTGGAAGAGGCAGGTACGGTGAGCACAGTATAGGCATGGAACTTCCCCCTCATGGACTCCTGATCTGAGCAACCCTGGAAGAAGAGCAATTCTGTGTCTTCTTCCTGAGGGAATGAAGGGACTACACAAAGGCTGTAAAACAGCTTTAGTGCAGGGCCTTCATAAGATATCCTGGACTGTAAAGATTAGGAGGGCAGTCCTCAGCATCCCCAATGGAGTACCGGGCAAGAAAGAGCAGGTGCTTCATGGGTTTGTTGAATAAATGGGTCTTATTTACATTTTTATTGTGAATATTATAAAAAAAGGATACAGCGCGATTTTGAAACACATTGGAAATGTAGTCATAAAAAAAACTAAAATTTTATGGTCTGCAAGTCATTTTAGGAAATGTTGCAAATACACATATCCATCCTGCCCGAGGCTGTGAGGTAATAGCGCCATTATGGGATTTCTCATTGGGTCATCAGAAAACTTTCTGCCCTCATATTCCTGCTGTTTTAACGACAGATTCTGTATTTTATTAAAGGTAGGAAAAATAAATTGTTTTTGAGGCATAAGGTCTAGTTAACGGTGTTCAGAAAATGTAAAACAATTTTACCAGTGTCCCGACTACTAATTTGGATAAATGTTTATTCTCAAAATGTTCCAGCATTATCTTTCTTCTTTTAGAAAGGTCAGACATATGCCACTAAAAATACATTTAGTGCACTTGAGAATATTTTTCAAATGATTTATTAGGGTAATGTATGGACTATTTATTTAAATATATCACTTATTTCCAGTAATGCCACAACCTCATTAGAAGTGACTTGGCTCATTGCTTAAGCAAAATGATCTAGCTATTTGGGACCTCTACTTTAAAAATAGGCTATTTTCCTCTAATAGTTTACCAGAATTTGGAATGTATTTTTAGAAAAGGACTGGAGAATGGGCAAGGTCATAGCTGTCAGCCTAAGGGAATTCCTCTAGAACCATGTCTGTTGTAGGTTCTGCTTCATTTCTCTCCCTTCCTGATTCTCCAGAGGAGAGGAATTCTCTACTTGAGGGGTGAGGGCACAGCCACTTCTCTGAGGGGATTGCAGAATCCTCAAGAGACGTACTGTAATGTATTCTTGCAGCCATCCAGCCAGCAAGGTATTGAGCCTGGGTTTAGCAGTGAAAAACTGTGTATGCTTTTGGGGGACATTAGAACACTATATGAAGTATTAGAAAGTGAAAATTTAAAACTACTGAGTGAACATAATCCCCTCTCTGCAGCTGATACATTCAGATGCTTCTAACACATATATAAGTTATGAAGCAGAACAATAAAGTGAGTGTGTGATGCTCTATGGGGGCTGAAACACTGCCAGTGTTGTAGCACCTAAGTATCTTTGCTCATTCCTCTGAAACTTGGCTTTCCCTGTGGAGGCAGCCACCATTCTAAATTTTGTGTTTGTTATTTATCTGATAAAAAAAATCCCTTTATTGCATATATGGATACTTCTAAGAGAAGGAGAGGAGAAGCACACACAAACTACACTTCCTCCCCCAAATCATTTGAATCAGTATAGAAAAGGTACAAATTTCCTTATTTAGGTGCCATGTTCTATCTGATGTTAAAAAATGTTGCTGTGGGGGCTGGGAAGGTGGCTCAGTGGTAGAGCACTTGCCTTGCATGCATGAGGCCCTGGGTTCGATTCCTCAGCACCACATAAGCAAAAAGAAAAAAGCTGGAAGTGGCGCTGTGGCTCAAGTGGTAGAGCACTAACCTTGAGCTGAAGAGCTGAGGGACAGCGCCCAGGCCCAGAGTTCAGGCCTGCAACCGGACCCCCCCCCAAAAAAAATGTTGCTGTACTGAAAAGATAATTTTTTATGACCTCTAGTTGGTGTGCATATAAGAAAGCTGATGGTTCATTTATTGTTTGTGGAATATTAATGCTTTCTTTCTTGAAAGTAAGTTAGCAATACAGAACAAAATTCCTAAAAGAAGGACAATTGGCTGGGCAATTCTTTGTACAGAATTTTATTCTAGTGCTCATTTCGGCAGTGTATATACTAAAATTGGAATGATACAGAGAAGATTAGTATGGCCCCTGCACAAGTATGACATGAAAATTCATGAAGCATTCCATGTTTTTGTATGTATGACCATATGAGATGAAGCTAAATGAAATGAACCCCAAGATATGGACACAAGAGGTTTTTCTTTGTTGTTGTTGTTTTTAATGCACTATGTGATTTTTTTTGTTTCTTTTGTATGTTCTTCCTCCAATGGTATACCCTGTTGTCACTGTATCTGGGTTAAATACCTTGCATCTTGTATATACATTTATCTAATTTGGGGAGGGGAAGGGGAATAACAAAATGTTGAAACAAGGATACATTATGACCCATTGTAACAATGATAATCACAAGATACTATGTTGGAAATGAACTTTACAACTTTGAGGGGGGGAAAAGGGGAGGTGGGGGAGGGAAAGGATGGTAGGAGAAAAACAAAGGATGGGGTAACAATGCTCAACAAGAAATGTATCCATCACCTTACTGATGTAACTGTAAATAACAGTAGCAATTTAAAATGAAAAGATGTTAAAAACAATGACAACAAAGACAAATCTCTTGTGTCCATGTCTTGGAGTCATTTAGCTTAGCATCATCCTATATGGTCATATGTATATAGCTATTGAGCTACTTTATTGATCTGCTAAGATTATCCTAGACGTATACTAATGATTGCAAACCATGGGACCTATGTTTCTTTGGGTCTGGCTTACTTCACTTAATATGATCTTTTCCAAGTCTTTCCATTTTCTAACAAATGGGGTGGTGTCATTCTTTCTGATGGAAGCATAGAATTCCAATGTGTGTGTGTGTGTGTGTGTGTGTGTGTGTGTTTATGTGTGTGCATATATGTGTATCACATTTTCTTGATCTATTCATCTACTGAGGGGCATCTGGGTTGATTCCATATCTTAACTATGGTGAATAATGCTGCAATGAACATAGTTGTGCTGGTAGCTTTAGTATAGCCTTGTTTGTGATCATTTGGGTAAATCCCCAGAAGTGGGATTGCTGGGTCATAGGGGAGCTCTATGTGGAGTCTTTTGAGGAATCTCCATACTGCTTTCCAGAGTGGTTGAACAAGTTTACACTCTAACCAATAGTGCAGTAGTGTTCCCTTTTGGCCACATCCCCTCGGGCATCTGTTGTTATTAGAGTTCTTGATTATAGCCATTCTAACTGGGGTGAGGTGGAATCTCAATGTTGTTTTGATTTGCATTTCTTTTATGGCTAGAGAAGTGCTTTTTTAAAAAACGTATTATGTGATTCTTTTTGTTTGTCTGTTTGTTCTTCTCCCTGTAATATAGCCCCTGTTGTCACTGTATTTGATTTTGGTACCCTGGTATTGTATATACGTTTTATTTGAATTAGAGAAGAGAAGGGGAACTACAGGATGGTGAGACAAAGGATAAGGGAGGGACCAATGCAACAGCGACACACACATACACAGAACAAGTTTGAAAAGAAAAGTACTTATTACCTTTGTTATGTAACTGTAATCCCTCTATACATCACCTTGACAATGAAAAAGTTCAAAAAAAAGAACAGATGTACATTTATAATGTGTAGGAAAAAGCCAGTTATATTACATACACACACACACACACACACACACACGCACACACACACACACAAAACACACACAGACCATCTTATTTTAGGACCATCTCATGTTTATAAACATAACTTCTATCTTTATATTCATTGGAAAACTTATGGATATAAATGTACCGAGTTTTATAAGCAGTAGCAAGAGTTTAGATGATTAGTGTTGATTATTTGTATCTTTGTTTTTCTATAAGAATGTGTTACTTGGTTCGATAAAGAATAACTCATTGCAATCTAGTTATTAAAGGGCAAGCTGAGAGGTCCTCAATACTGCATGTACATGCCATTACACATCTGTAGATTATCCTTGGAAAACTGAACATCCTAGATTGACACCTATTATGGAACTTTTCTCTCCTTTGCAATACTTCCTGGGATGTGAACTGATTTTTATATCAGCCCAAATCATGGAAATAGAATTATACAATCCCCAAATGCATTCAGTTGAGCAGGAAGTCAAACACCTGTATTATCCCTGATCTTAAACCATGTACTATTACCAGCTAACTGCTCCCTGCCCATGGTTTCTTTCAGGTGTTTTACTCTTTCAATTTCCATTTGTCATTGTAACTTCCTCAAGGCAAGGGAGAAAATATATAGTGGCAGGTAAACTAATTACCAAAGCCCCCTTTTTTATTTGGTAAAAAAATTGGCCAAATATTTTCATTTTATAGTCCTTGGTCTCTTGGAGCCTTTGAAAATAATGGCCAGTGGTTCTGCAAGTTCATTAACCAATTCCCTAAAGGTTAGGGAACGTGCATTATCTGGACCTGCTGCTTTACATATTGTACCATGTTTTCAAGTATTCCCATACCTGGTTTATTTCAACATCTATATTTAAAGGTCTTCATTACTTCCTAATTATCTATGCTCCCTTCCTTTATTTTTCTTGTTAAAGACCAATTTAAAAGAGCAGCTCGGTATCAGTGCCACTCAGAGTCATCATTAATTTCACTCCCCTTCTCATTTATTAGTCCAGCTACTTTATTGCCGGTGCTAACCCTCCCCAGACTGTCTGCCTTTGCCTTGCTTCTAATTTCCTTGGTTATGTCAACTCATTCTTTCTCTTTTGCCCTTATCTTCTTTTCTTGATGAGCCTTAGAAAGAGCTATACATTCATTCTTCTTTCTTTTCATTTTTTTTAGCTCTTCCCCCCCCCCTCTCTCTCTCTCATTTATTCTTTCTACTTCTGTAGTGGCCTTTCTTTCACTCTTAGATCTTTCCAAGAGGCTCCTTGCATTTCTTTTTTCATTTTAGGCATCCTGGGTCTTTGTGGCTTCACTGTGATTTGAAAACTTAGTGCCCTTGCCTGTAGGGCTGCTTCTTAATTCACCCAAATTGGATTTTTAAAAATCCTTGAACTTACGTTTCTTCATGTTTTCAAATACAGAGATCAGGTCATATCACCTGGGTAGCAGCATCTTGTGGTCAATAGTATCAAAGACCATTTGTGGGCAGGAGAGAATTGGTAGAAATGTGAGGTCACTCACTGTTCATGCCTTGGGCAGGATATAGACATTTTCAGACCCAACGTATGCTGTATAAAGAAGCTTAAGTGCAGTTGGTGTTCCAGGTTGTTGACATTGAACTTGGTTTCCTGGGCAGAGAACACACTGGGAAAGGCAGGCGGCTTGCTGTTTAGAAAGGGGAGATTAGTAAATGCTGCCCAGGAGTTCCTATTTCTAGTTGATATTAGTTAATGGGATGGCAGAATAAGTGCTAGATTTTCAACTCCTCGATTTAGATGCATTAATCCACAGTGTTCCTTTTGACAGTGTGTGGACATGAGGATCTGCAGGTAAATACAGGATCATAGGGCAGCTGCCCTTCAAGTCCCCAGCAGCTGTAGAGGCATGCTGTTCCGGTCTCCCTCAAGGGGGAACCTGTCACAGAGTGCACTTAGTTGATGGCGTCCACTTGTGAATGGAGCAGCTACTGGCCGATGACCATGCACAGTGGGCCTATCTCTGCCAGAAGACGGCCCCTCTCTTCTGTCACTATAGGACTGCTCGCCAGCAGTCATCTTTGCACCAGGTTGCTTCGTTGGATTGGCCAAGCTGCTCTCTGAGCTGGACTGTAACCTGAGGTCCTTCCCACCTCAACCTTCCTTTCTTCCCCCTCTTTCTGACAGATGTCAGACTTGCATGGCAGAATGAAAGACTCTACCGGACTACCCTGATTTGACTCCACTTGATCTCTCACTAAATCTCTTGTACTTCTAATGCTATCTCAATACCTGCTTCTGGGGAAACCTGAACTGACACAATAACCCAGGCTCCTTTTAATCTTGCTAACTCCTCCTGCCTCCCACATTGGTCCTGCCTGGCATGAACTCGCCCTCTTTCATGTTACTTTATGGAAAACTTGAAAGCTCTATAGTTACACAATACATTCCAGAGTAAATACAGATGGAATTGAAGTCATCTTCAGTTTGGGATTATCTATCCTATTCTTCTTATTGACGTGGATAATTGATCTTATTGCAGTTTGATCAAACAGTTGCCAGGAAAAAAGAGCTTGTACTTAGAGCACTACATCACTAGGTGATGCTGCTGCCCCACACAAAGGCTGCAGCCCAAGCTAGGCTTGGCCGAAGTGATTCTAGGCTAGGTGTCCTGTCTTTACTTGACTGGACAAGGTCTGTGGGTCTGTAATCCAACCCAGAATCTGAAAAAGCAATATTCATACTCAGTATTCCAGACTTTTAGAAAAGTGTCTTAAATTGATCTTTTGTTTTCTCTGTCCTAGAGCTCACAAAATCGTGTGTGTGTGTGTGTGTGTGTGTGTGTGTGTGAAGTCTTGGATTGATTCAGGAATTAACTCTCATTGCTCTAATTTCTTTAAGTGCCCACCAGTTCACCTTACATAGTTATTCACACTTCTGGATCAATAGAACAACTTCTTTACACTATACTTACAGATAAGGAAAAAAAAAGATTGACTTCAGGGGTATTGACATCAAAGGCTTTATCTTGAATTCCTCAAAAAAAAAAAAAAAAGAGTTGCATATCCAGACAGTACTTACCTTTGTAGAATAGGGAGACATACAGTACAGGGGACCTGGGTTTGTTCTATGCTTGCTTATCTTCTCTGCTGAACACTGAACACGCACATCCCTGGTCAGCTTCTGACTTTAATGCTGTCATCTTTGATGCTGGCTCCCTTACACGTACAGTTAGCAATATGTAAGCAAAACACTAGTCTTATAAATACTCATAATCAAAACTGCTGAATGGGATTAAAAGTTCAACCATGCAATTCACCTTCAATATCTAATCAGTCATATCCATTCTATATGTACACTCTTTCCTTGGAGCAGTTGGATTGGCATGTTGTTCAATCTGTTTTTTTTTAAAGGAAGCTTTTAAAAAATTACTTGGTGGCATAGAAAATGCGTTCATATGAACAGGACTGAATTCATGAATGTCTCTAATAGGGAATCTCTACAACCACAACTATCAATCCACTCCTTACATTTAAAAAATAGTCTTTCTCTTTTTTGTCCCATTCTATATGAGTAATGGTTGGGAATTTCCCAGGAGACTTCTAGCATTGAGCTAGCCTTATAAGGAGACACTACGATGTTAGTGGAATAAGTTTTTAAAGACAGTCCTAATATTTCTGTGCACGTGCAGTATTAGTCAATTTGTTTGGTTGTAAGACTGCAGATTTTCACACCTCTCACGGGGTGATTCAGACTCACCAGGTTTGAGGTATTTCAGACTTGGGTATTTCAAACCAGCATCTCAGTGACTTCTGGGTTCTAGCTATGAAACTCGCATGTGATTCCAATTAGACTCTGTAGCAGCCACAGCACAAAAAGAAATCATGGAGATTTTAATAGTGAGAGAGAGAACCATCTGTGAGTCATGGGATGCCCTCAGCAGGTAATTGGGCACCTAGGGTCATTGCAGCCACCTGGAAGCTTCTGATAGAGAAAGCATTTGGGAATCTTTTATTAACATATTTAATATGCTTGACTAAGGGGAAAAAGTCTACAAAGCTAGGAGGCCTCGTTAGCAACCCATCCCCCGTCTAGTACATGGCCAAGAAATAATGATTTCTTTCTCAGGAAAGGTTTAGTTTAACCCTTGGCTGTCTTCCTCCAGGGAGAAGCCAGTGGCCATGTATAAGTCTTCCTAAAAGGGCTGGAGGTAGGGAAGGAGAGCTCCCTGAAGTTCCATGCTAAGTGTTTGGAAGGAGCAGAAAAGCCACGTGGAACAAAATTATGGCTTCTAGGGAAGCAAAGTCTGAAATGTTATGGCCCAGGCCTCCCTCTTGTTTTACTGGGGTAAGAACTGAGACTCCTTAGGGACCCCAGAATATGGACCCATCAAATGAGAGGTCGCTTTACCCTTTCCTCATGACTGAGAGGTGAGGGAAGCTCTTTCTCAGCTGCTTTGACGAAGATAAAGTGTTGCAGTACCTTAGTGGGAAGCTCAAATTGGAACCATGTGCCTCAGAGAGTCAAATGGAAAGTCTGATCTGCAGCTTTTCAAGGCCACTTCTGTCATTCTGCATTCAGTCCGACACCACACCTGCACACAAAAACCACAGTAGGTAAGATTCCAACTTGCACCCTCCCCAACAAAGTTGACCACCTCATGGGAAATTTTTTGTTTGGTGGCCATAGTGAAGAGAAAATGCAATATTCTCTTCTTGTCTGCAGATAAATCATTCTGCGTCAGGGTTCTTTTTTTTTTAATTTTCTATCCCTGCAAGAGTGTGGAGGTGGCTTTTCCTTTCTTTCCTTTCCTTTCCCTTTTTTTTCCCCCAGCCTTTTTCATAAATAAATATTTTAACTGGAAATTTCCAAACGAATGACAGGCCTAGAATGTGCACTTGAATGTACTGTAATAGAAATCATCAGTTGCCATGGCGATATGTTCCAAGAGCAGATCGCACCGAGTCACGTGAGCAGAGAGTGCTCAGTAATACTAATGCATCAGAGAGCCAGGCCACTTAACCTCAATCGCTTCTAGCTATTGTGCAGAATGCAATTGAATTTATTCCTAATTTCTGCCAGTGCTAAGGAACAAAATTTCCCTGCAGATTTTAATCTTACTCAGCCAGCCCCAGCCGGTCCTCAGACACTGTTCAGCACCAATATTCAGCCTAGCTACGCACCCACTTTACAGCTCTATTTTCTTATTCTTATTTTTAATAATAGCTTTCCTCTCCCTGCTGGATGCTGCACATCCCCCTGCCCTGGGGAGAACTGCCCTCCTCCTTTCCAAGTGGCTGCATGGTTTCTCTGACTCCGGCTGCTAATGCAAGGAACAGAGCCTTCATAATAATACCAATAAAAAAAATGACAGGTTTCCACTTTTAGCAATGGTTTTAATTTCCCTACTCAAAACCTGTTCTGAAATATTATCTTTGCCTGCTTTGGGTTGTACCTTGGAATGCCACAATTAACATCACCATGACAATAAGGCAAATCCATAAATCAGTGACTAATGACACCAAAATGTATATTTGTAGTTCCTATCAGTGACTTCCCTTCTGCCCTCCAACTGGGAGAGCAACACACCCAGACTACCAGGAGGTACAGCTGCGGATCACAGAACGCTTATTTTGAGAGCTTATCAGTTCTTATGAAGGCTGATAAATCAGAGTCTCTCATATGGACAGTCTCAAGTTAGCAGCGTCATCGATCTCCCCTACCCCTTTTAAGTTATTTGTCTTATTCACTCCCAAAGATGTTATCAGAGATGCCAAACGAGCCTTTGTTTTCTGTGCTTTTGTGCTACCCAGGGTGAGTTTCTGTGTTGTGGCAGGGAACTAGGAAGCAGGCTTCCAGGGCTTAGCCCTTTGTTTCCAACCCAAGGTCACCTCTCACCCATCAGTTCAGGTGCTGTCAGCAGTCCGCCTGTGTTCCAAGGCAGGGTGCAGTGTCCTCCCTGGCTACCTCCCTCCAGTGACTTCCCCTTTTATGGATGTCACTTTTACAAAGACATAAAAACCTGCTTGAATAGCTAATTGGAGACAGGGCACAATCCAGCTTTCAGAAAGTCCACAGCTAAAGGTCAAGCCAAAGGAATCTTAAAAATATAGGGCGATTATCAGGAAGGTTTTTTTTTGAGAAAGAGAAAGGATGGTCTCGGTAGTGGCTTCTTTTGGCAGATAGGTTCCTCTAAGGGAAATAGGGAAGGGAGAAGAGAGTAGTTTATAAATTGCTTACTCAGCGAGTACCAAGCCATTGTTCTAACCTTGTGCTAGGAAAGGAAATGGGGAGAAAGATTGAGAGGAAAGGGAACAGCAGCTCATGGTATTAGGACAGGCTGTTGGTGATTGGAGATTACTCTATGTAGAAAGCTTGGTAACTATGGAAATCTTCATGGAGCCTGTGAGAGAGAAGCAGCAAGCGAGGTAATGAAGAGAAGACTTGCAATGAATTTCATATCAGCAGTGTGACATTTAGTTTCAGAGAGAGAAACTGCATGCTAAGCTGTCGGTAGTGCTGCTGGCCCTGTGCTCACTCTGCTGTGATGGAGCCTCATTCTGGCCTTTGTCAAACAGCTGCCCATCCACAGAGCAGGGTTACCAGGTGCCCGTAGGTAAAGCTGGCCAGCCAGCTCCTACCAGGGTCTACAAGTCAGCACAGATTCTCTCTGGCTAGGCTGAGAAGTACTGTCCTATAATTGGCAAAAATGTCCAGCTATTTGCAAAACTGAGTGTGTTTTAAAAACCAATTTGATTTCTACTGGAGTTTCTTTTTCACACTTACCAGTCTAAAATACTTGTTGACCCTTTTACTAGAGCTGTTCAGGGAGCTGTTCATCTAGAAGATGTCTAATCTGAATCTAAACAATGTCTTGTTAGGCAGAATGGCCTTCTGGAACCTTCAGAGGCATATGCCTGATGAACAATGAACTGCATGGCCTCTTCTTGAAGAAAGATGGTGAGAAAAAGTAAGGACAAAGAGGAGCATTTTTATCTGTGATGAATCTCATTAAAGGGAAGGACAATCTGTGCTATTATGCTAATACTGGCAATAGCAATTTTATTATATTCGTTAATCTATAGTCAAGGAATAACATTATTATAATTCTTACAGCTTCCCAAAGTACTTTCATAACCACTGCATTATTTGAATTGCACAGCAAACCTATGATGGAGATAAAGTCACTTTTACAGATGGGAAAATTAAGAGCTGACATGTTGGTGATAAAACAAAATCTCAAGGGGTAAGGATAAGATCTAGATCTCAGGACACTTGGTACAATGTTCCTTCCACTGTCCTTGACCTCTTGGACAGGCTGAGGGACAGGGCACATAACATTTACATGCTCCCTTCACAGGGAAATGGCCCCCAAGGAGCTATTTTCAGCACAATTTGTTGTAGTCCTATTTTGGAAAGAACCAGCCCACAGGTGAGTGGAAGAAGTCTGATAGCTGAACAGAGGCCAAACCTCTGTGAGCTAAGAATTAAGAGACTAGATGTCCTTAAAAAATTTCAGTGTGGATTCTGCTCAGGAAGAGTTTTACATATCCAGTGGAAACAATCCAACTCCATCTAGTCTTCTCTTTTGAGATGTGGCAAATGGGGTGGGGTGGGGGCAAGTTTTATTCTCCTCCACAAGAAGCCTGCCATGCAAGTCTGCTTCAGAAGCAGGGGGATTCAGAGTGCAGGTGGCTTTTGAAGTTTTGATGCTAATTCTGCCCAAATATAAGCCATTGTATTTTCAGCTGCCAAGTCATGGCTTCCAGACATCTTTTGGTATGTCTTTCTCCATTCTAGACTCATTTCCCTACCCACCCTTGGTGATACAGGGACCTGGGTCAAGCATAGGATGAGGATCAGGGGTGTCTGTGAAGACATTACCTAGCAATAAGAAAATAGTTTTAACCTTGGCTGTTGGAAGAAGGATACATCCAAAAGGCTTTGTGGAAATGGCCCCAGGAAAGCATTGAAATTGATAATAATTTGGCTGATAGAAAAAAGAACCCTTGTGTTGCTCCAAGTTTTTAGAGTTGAATGTAAGGAAGTAACCTGAATGTTGACTGACTATTACTGAGATAATAGCAATCTAGTTTTTCTCTAGCTTTGTGTTCTCTTCTTTATCAAGCCATTAGTTTGACTGTTGGTTATTGCCTCTAACAAGGCATGCAGCAAGGCATGGTAAAAGTCTTTCTGGTCTCCATATCACTAAAGCAAAAGCTTAGGACAATAATTCTAAGAGGTTATGCCAGTGCCAGGAGGGCATTTAGAAATGTATGCCATGAGATTAAATGAATGGTAGGTACTACTGGCATTTTGTGATACTAAATATCTAACAATGAAAGTTTATGAAACTTTATGAAAGTTTTCTGCACAACACAATTTTCCTTTATTTAAGACAGTGCTTTCCTCCTCCTCATGTTTATCAACTCAGGGAGAAAACTCCCCAAATGCACACGTTTTATGGTTTGGGGAATATAAATATTCTCCTTTGATACAAATGTTTCTATATTTAACAAGCATTGATTTGTCAAATGGGAAGATGTGATGGCTGGACAAAAATTGGTGAGAATTTTAAAAGAAGCAGTGTCATGTGTCTCCAGAAGAATGTGGAACCATCTTCTGACCAACACCTTCTTGTATTTTGGCAGCACCAAGTTTTGCTTCAGTGGATTATCCACAATGATTGTGTGCAGATCACAATGGGTGTAGATCTAGAATTCACCACGATTTCAGGTGTTCTGTCCAACACCTCTGTACTGGAGAGACAAGGCAACAATCCACTTGGTAATAGGCTCTCCTTGAATGAGTCTCATCACCTTGGGCCTGCTCTATGAGGCCTTGGGAAATAGAAAGCCTGGGGAAAATGGGAGTTACTTGTGGGTCTTTGTTCTACTTGCTGCTGGTAACACAGCAGTAAGATTCCTGGGTGGTTTAGCTGCATGATGATCCTCTTTCTGGATAACTATCCACTTATTCTTTCATACACCAAATAACTCCTTGTCTCCATCCCACTTTTGGAACAGATTTGAAGAGTGTGTGAGACACAGTATTTGTGACGATCTCATTCCTTTTCCAGATTTTTCCTCAGTAATGCTCTATCACTGACCTAGAGGTGTCTGACGGAAAAGCTCAAATTTGGTCCTTGGTTTTCAGGATTTCCCTTAAGAGAATGATGAAATGCTAGTTTGAGTTCTTAATTTTATGCTGACCAATTGTCCTTGGCATAGTACATTTTGGATTTAAGTTTAACTTGGAGTTAAGAGAAGTGAAAAAAATAAAAGGTCAGAACTACATTCATATTTCCATGATAGAGTCTCTTCATTCATCCACAGAAAGATCTTCATTACTTCCCACACTACGTCTGGCTTTTAATTAAATTAAAACCATATATGTTTGCTCTAAATATCATAGAGACATATTTTTTTCCTCAGAGAAATGACCCCAAACATGACAATGACCCTTTCTCAAGATACAGAAGGGCAGACTCCCCCCCAAATAACAAAGAATCCAGTAAAAGCTGCTATTCTAACTCCCATCCTGGAATTTTAACATTATTTTATTTCACCTGCCAGCATGTTACTAGAGCTACTTATCCACTTCTCACTTCCATATTAGAAATAAATTACTTTAGGGGCTGGGAAGGTGGCTCAGTGGTAGAGTGCTTGCCTTGCGTGCATGAGGCCCTGGGTTCAATTCCTCAGCACCACATAAGCAGAAAAAAGCTGGAAGTGGCGCTGTGGCTCAAGTGGTAGAGCACTAGCCTTGAGCTGAAGAGCTGAGGGACAGTGCCCAGGCCCAGAGTTCGGGCCCCACGACTGGCAAAAAAAAAAAAAAAAAAAGAAATAAATTACTTTAGAAAAGATTGTCTCTTTTACTCATCTCCCCATGGTTACTGTGACTAGCCCAATTCACTGTCCATCCGAACCCAGCATACCTTTAATGAATTAATGAATGAGTTGACTTGGGGCTGGAGGTGGATCTTGAAGGACAGAAAGGCTTAGACACTCTTCAATAATAGATTAGTCACTATACACTATAAACCATTCTGTCTGGCATTCTTCATAGACTCTACTGATGTTTTTGTCTAACCAAGTTAAGGGTCAAGAAATCCCTTCTGCCCTTGGGTCCCACCCTGACACTGGTTAGAAGCTGGTTTCATGGTAGCATGATCTTTAGCAACATCAAGACTTTACTGGTGTGTGTGTGTGGGGGGGGGAGGGGTGGCACTTTGTTTCAGAGATCCCATTACTGCCCCTGTAGGAGGCTGTCACTCTTTCAAAGTGCAACACTTCTGGTGCCAATCTCTCACTGGCTCACGTATTCTCCTCCCTACTGCTGGGAGCACATAGGCATGCTGCATGTCACCTGCTCCTCCAGCTTTTGACAATCTCCTTCCTTTGTTTCCAAATCCTAAGCAAATTGCTTGGTTGACAATCAAAGCCTGCTAACATCAAACAGCTGCTATAGACAGGTGTGTTCTACAGTTACCTGCTGTTTGCTTTCCTCGGCAGGGACTGATATGACAAACAAAACTCAGAGCTGGGTTCCAACTTTCAGATTCACTCCTGAAAGCTCAGTCTAGTGTCTGTTTCTTTTGCTTTTCCTAGCATTTTTTTTTAGACTTGGAAATGCACCCTAAAAATAGCCCCCTTTAGTCTCCCATCAGTTTGTGGCTGGACAGGATGTTTAAACAAACAACCCTATCAATTCCTGCAGTTCTTTGCAAACCAGACTCACAATGGCTTCACTGAAGCCAAGTGGTTGCATAGTTCTGGAATCTTTGATCTATCTAGAACACCCAGTCTCCTTAAAATGCTGCTAGACTTTTCTTTTTCCTCGATGTGGGTAATCTGACTATTGCTTCCTGCTTTCTGGTGACAGCTGAAAAGGTCTATGGTTCTCAGCATTGAATGTTACTCTCTGGGAGCTTTGAGAGGGTGTCAGGTTGGAGGTGGAGTGGATCCCTATTTCTTTTAGCATTCCTCCCTGGAATTTAGATCCTAGAAAGTTAGCAACCACTGTTTTCCACATTGATTTTTTGTTTTTGTTTTTGTTTTTGTACTTATGGTTCTGCCCGTTAGGCAGTTAGGTGTACCTCAGTGAAATGTGGAAGGTAAATGTGAGTTAGAGCCAGTGTCTTCTTGGGTCACTGTTTCTCCAGAAGTGAGATCTGGCTGAGCCGGGTATTTTCTGAAGCTACTTTGGATGATGTCCACTTCCTGATTTGATTGTACTGCTTCTTAACCATGGTGAATTCCTGATCACAAATGAGGGAGGATTTTCTTCGGTGGCCAGGACTCTCTTCTAAAAGCTCAACCGAGTGCTTATTCCTGTAGTGTTCCTGGAAAACTTTGTGTCCTTTAATATCCTGCTTTAACTTGCTGGAATGAATTCTCTTCTTCATGACTGACCCTTAATCAAAACAGAGGGCAATTGGGCGAGGACAGTAATCCCCTTGTGCACAGCAGGGTGCATCAAGGTAATCAGTCAATCAGCAGGGGTTCACAAAGAGCCTCAGGCTGGATATTTTAAGAGGGGAGGACCACTGCTCTACCAAAGAGAACTCTATCTGCCTCGTGCCTTACTCATGCCCATTCTTTTGCATGGGATGGTCTTCCTTCCACCTCCAGGTTCTTCCTTGGAGAGCTCATCTTTTCTCCCTCTTTGAAGCAATTTTTCCTTCTCTGAGCAAATGATCATTTCCTACTTGGTATTGTTTCTTATGTACATGTCTCATCTTTTGAACTGAACCTTTGGCCTTCTAGGGGCAAGGCTGAATCTGCATCATTCTTGTTAGATTACAAGAGTCCCAGACTTGGGGATGCCATGTTTCTGTAGACCCACAATGAGCGTTATGATGTAAAGGAATGGACAGAGGCAAGGACATACATGGAGGTACTACTCTTTTGGTTAGGCTCTGGTTACCACTCATCATTTGTCTTCACATGGGTTTGGGGGACCTTTCAAAAACTTTATTCCAACTTAAATGATCGAATTGGAGAAGCAATTGGAGAAGCAACCAGCAGAACTTTTTGTGATGATGGAGATGTTCTGTCAGTGACATAGCCTGTAATCAAGGGGCTGATGGTATAAGTTTTATTCCAGGTATTGGCAGGCAGACCCACCATCCAAGAAGTGCAAACATTTCAGTCCAAGTCCAAAGGCTGGAAAGGACCAATATTCGACCTCCAATAGTCAGGCAAGAGATTTCCTTCTTAGTATCTGCATTCTCTTCCGGCCTTCAGCTGACTGGGTGAGATCCAAACACACTGAGAAGGACAATCTGCTTTCCTCAGTCTACCAATTCAAATATTGATCTAATCCAGAAGCACATTTAAAGACCTATTCAGAAAAATGTTTGGCCAAATATCTGGATCAAGTTGCCACATAAAATTAACCCCTAAAATTACCATCAAGTCAGCTTGGGGTTAAAGAAGAAATGTGTGATAGGGAAAAAGGATGATGGAAAAAACAGAGATCACCCATCTGAGAACACTGGCAGCCAGAAGAGGGAGAAAAAAATCTCATATTAATCTCAAGAGGCAAAGGGGTCAACTGACAGTTCTTTAAATGATAAAGGAGACCTGACTTGACGCTTCTCTGCTAATCCATATAGACATTTATTCTGGCATTCTTCCACACCCCCAGAAGGTTATTGAATTGAATACACATTTTTTCATTCTAATTATATTTGCCCAAAGGTAAGTTCAAGGTAGTTTGCATTTTTGGCAGGGATGCCAACTATTGGTAGAAGCAGGTGGTTCAGAAATTATGTGGGACCAAGTAAAAATCCAGCTCATCATCTAAAATGTGCTGCAAACAAAGGTGCACACTGCTTACAAAGATAATCAAAGTTAATTGCTCTGTGTTATTCATGGCTTTTCATCACTGATGCACAATGTGTCTGTTTCTTGCCAGGTTGTCAATGGGTTGAGTTTTATTTAAGCAAATTCAGGAAGGTATACCTTTCTGGTATTGGTGCCAGATGGGTCCAAAAGGGCATAGAAACCTGCAGTTCATCAGCTGGATCAAGTGGTGAGTCAGCTGACTCATCTGTTCCTGCACCAGTCCCCATCTGATTGTCAGCCGACAATGGAGAAACTGAGGACATGAGAAACCTGAAGGGCAGACAGTGATAAATCTCTTTGAACTTGAAGAACATTTGCTACAATTCTGGTTTTGTGTTTCAGCACTGTTGCTGCTTCCTCTCTCCCACACACTTTTGCTCTTAGCACATAGCCAGCTGGGCATGAGTACTCATCCTTGGTAAGTCTTTTTCCTGGAAGCCATATTTCTTTAATCACTCACCCACTTTTTTTTAAAAAGAGGATTATGAAAGTACCCCCTCAAATAGCACTTGTATCCGGAAAGTTCAGTTTACAGTGTAGCTTGGAGTATTTCATCCAAGTTGGGTTTGCCTATTTCCTAAGTTGCCAACAAATATACCCTTCAACTATCATTTCTGGCTTTATTATTTTCTATTTTAGTTGTGCCCTATTCATGGATAATAATGATACTGTTCACATATTTTCATAATTATCACCATACATTATTATCCTATTCTCAATGGCTCTCTGAATACTGTGGCTTTCTCTTGTTCTTTCCATGTTGAAGGGTTATAACCTTTTCCTGCTGTGGACAGGCTCTGGGGCCTTTACTTGCTTATTCTCTTACCCTAGTGATTTCGTTGTCAGTTCTCCCTTCTATAACTTCTCTCCATCTGTAACTTTTTGGGTGAATTCAGTTTCCTATAGGATCTTCACTGGCAAGATGAAATTTAGGAAGTTGCATAAAATAGGTTGCTTTGCTTATTGGTAGAGATTCAAATGTGTCAATCAGAGCAAATAAATGTTTGAGAGAAAAGAAAGGCCCCAGTTTTGCCTAGTAGGGCAGGAAGAGGACCTTTGAAAGAAGACAGACTATTTGCAGAGAGGAAAAAGCAAAGGGCTTGAAGTGAACAAGCTGGCACTGGGTAGACAAATCTGATCTGTACAGCTAATTATTAGACTTAAAAATTAAATTAATCCTTCCTGGAGGCTTGTGTTTCCTGTCCTATCACTTGTTTGAAAAAAGCTCTGTATCAAAGGCCCAGATGCCAGATTTTCCCAGAACCCAAACCTCACAACTCTGCCGGGGGATACCATAGACCCTCAATTAGAAGGAAGTGTGGAGGTGAGCAGGAACCCCCTCCTGCTTTAATTACTTCTGGTATAGTATTCTTTTTCAAGCATTGCTAATTGAAATTAAACAGCTGCTACATTTGGACAGGGACAACAAAGACTTCATTTTTCAGTCTTCTCTGATTTAACTGAGATTGAAACCAAGGGTGATTTCACTCCCATGGCTACTGGGTCACCAGTGGTTGTCTCAAAGCAAAACAAAGTGTTGAGGAGATGGATTCTCTTCTCCTATAGCAGGGGCAGTGCTAGCTAGGAATTCACAGGACAAAGGACATGTTAAGTTAGTTTCATGATCCTGTTTGCAAACACGGATGCAGTTAACTCTTTAAGCAGCCCAAGATTACCAGAATATCTAGAACTACGTGCTTTATGGGACTAGAAATAATCAAGGAAAGAAAAGTGCCTGCCATGTGAATTCTTTGCTAAGAAATTCTCTTATAGGTAGTTAATGGTGGGAAGAAGTAGTTTTATCATCCTATGGGCCAGATATTAGTCAAAATGTGCTGAAGGATAAAGAAAGTCTATAATGTACTTAAGGCTATGCAAGGTGCATTTAGAGAAGTTTTCTTATTCAATCCCTAAAGCAACTCAGGTCCTATGAAATCTCATTTCCATGTGGTTTAGTCTATGTCAGGAAATAATTATGAATATAAGTAATTATTAATAGAATAACTATTAAAAAGAAGCAATAAAATCATATGAGCTAAACACAAAAGAAAATGTCATCGATACATATTCAAATAGTGACACTATCAGCCATAAGAGCAATGAGTAACTGAAAATTGAAAGCGCTTGCTAAGGACAATTCTTTAGTGTGTGTAGATGGCGTTGGTGTTAACTCACAATTGTAAACTTTTTTTTTCTTGGTGCCAATCCTGAAACTTGAACTCAGGTTTGGGCACTGTTTCTGAGCTTTTGTACTCAAGGCTAGTACGCTACCACTTGAGTCATAACTCCAAGTGTCACTTTTTGCTGGTTAACTGGGGATAAAAGTCTCATGGATTTTCCTGCCTGGACTGGCTGTGAACTGTGATCCTCAGCCTTCAGCCTTCTGAGCAGCCAGGATTTCCAGGTGTGAGCCACCAGTGCTGGCTATATACTATGTTTAGTAATGGCATAAGTGAAAACCATTCAGGTCTCTTATCCAGTGTCACATAATCAGAGAGGATTTCTTTGGTCGTACCCAAAACAGCACTCTATCACTTACCTTATCTTACTTTGTCTTCTTTTTCTTTAGAACCATTATATCAACAGAGAACTATTCATTTGCTTTAGTACTGAAGACAGAACCCAAACATGCCAATTCTACCTATGAGACAATGTGGACAGAGATTCAAGAATAAAGAGGAACTGCTAGGTCATAACTAGCTTTTCTATGATCAGGACAGGATATCTGGGTGTTAGGTAAAACTTTTTTTTAAAATTGTGGTATTCAATATGGTGATGGTTTTGCCTGGCAGCAATGAAATTCACTTTATTTACCAAATATCCTTATTCAGATAGCTCACTGTAAAGATTACTCAGTGAGAGGCAGCAGTGGCTTACATTTATAATCCTAGCTAGTTAGGAGGCTCAGATTGGGAGGATCATAGTTCCAGGTAGAAAAAGTCTACAAAGTTCTCAGTGGAAGAAGTTGGGTATGCCTGTTTCCCCAGCTATTATGGGAGGCCTAACGTGGGAAGATGGTGGCCCGTGAGTATTCCTGAACAGGAAGTGAGACCTCCATTTCAAAACTAATCAGCACACACACAAAAGCTAGAGACATCACTCATTGGTTGGTACTCGTATCTATGTAGGAAAGAGTAAGGCTAAGTATTCTCAAAAACAAACAAAAAAGTATTTAATGGAGCTTTGGAGCTTAACTCATTTAGTAGGATAAAAAAAAAAGCAACATCCTAAAAGGTCATTTAGTACATGGTACAAAGGACTTTGGACTTAGGCTAAGTTGATGGATAAAATCAGTGACCCAAATACTGTACCTTTGTCCTCCCTCCTAGCCTCAATGCACAAGGATTTAAAATAAAAGGAAAAAAATTAAAAAGAATTAGAAAGAAATAAAGATCAGGTAGGAAACAGGAAAAGAAAAACTACTTGAAAAAAAGAAAAAAAAATCCCTCTACTTTTTATCTGTAGAGAGATCTCAGAAAATATTATACAAAGGAAATAATTGGAGAACATGGAAGAGATCTTAGAATATAAAAATAGAATTACTGAAATAAAAATGTGGTGGAAGAGATAGAATGTAATATCAAGAAATCTCTCAGAAATTATGGCAAGAAATAATAGAAAATATGAGAGAACAGATAAGAGACACAGAGGACAAGTCTATCTGGAAGAAACTGTCTATTAATGGGCCATGAGTCAAATCCATCCCACCAACTATTTTTGTATGTCTCTTAGGCTGAGAATGCTTTCTAAGTTTGTACTGGAGGTTGAGTTGCTTCAAGTGATAAAGTGCTTTCCCAAATGTTAGATACTTTTAAATAATTTGTAAAGAGTTGTATTTTCTTTTTAAAGAACATATGACAGAGACCATCTGTGGCCCACAAACCCCAAAATGACTACTATATGTGTACAAAAAAATTTCTTACTCCTGATATAAAAGCTTCAGTGCCCCATTTAAAGGAATTGTAGAGAAAAAAAGATATATGGAAAGAGGAAATTATCAAGAAAATTATACAAGATTAGTCCCCAAATTTAAGGGCATGAACCTCAGGCTGCAAAGCTGGAACAAATGAAGAACCAGGTGTGGGTGAGGAAGCCTGGTGAACTAAGCATGAGTAACGGTGGGGAAGGGGAGAAGAGGGCTGAGAGGCTTTAAACTGTGATCCCTGCTGGGAAGCATGGTTTCTCCAAGATCCTCTTTCTGGGCTGGGAGGGGAAGGTTCTGGACTATATATACCCACATCCCACACCCTTCCCACCTTGGCAGTTCCGCTTGTAGACTGGCTGGTCTTCCCTTCGGCTGACCCTGGGCTGTGGGAGGAAATAAGGTGGAGAAGGAGAATTAGAGGGTAGGGGAGCCAACACCACAGCCATGGATATCCCCCTCCCCAAATTCCTTCCTTAGCACCTTCCAGAGCCCCCACCCTCCAGGACTTCCCGCCAGGCCCTCAAACACAAATCAGATATATGAGATTGGAGAAGAGACTTGGACCAAGGTTGGGATTTAACAAACTCATTGTGGTTTGAGGCAAGCTAGACAAAAAAGTTCACTAGAACCAATCTCCAAAATAACCAGCAAAAGCAAGAGTGGAGACATGGCTCAAGTGGTAGAGCACCAAGCTAACAAATGTGATGCCCCGAGTTCAAACGTCCTCTCTCCCCCCCAAAAAAAATTAAAGATGAAATGAAGGACATATTTAATGGAGGTACTAAAAATAACTGAAGTGTACCAGCGAATGCTAGAAATAACTGTAATGTCATGCATTGCATTTAATGCCAACATTTTCAACAATTTCTCTAAAACAATTGAGGTTACTTTTGCTGTCCCATCTTGGCTTTCTTTTACAAGTGATCCTGTTGTTTGCTGTGTAAGCCCAGGATTTAAAAGAATCTGAAAAAGTATGCTTCTGATACCAGTGCTCTTCATGTAGTTTATTAATTCATTTGACAAATGTTTTGGGGCAAAGATCAGAATCACACATTTGTAGTTGAATTATTACTGTTTGGTCAGAAGGCTTCTGAAAAAATCTGTTAGCTTTTAAGATAATTCTTTAAAGATCCTGTTTTAACTGCAAGACTACTAGATATTAGAGTCCACATCTGGGTACAGAATCTTATCTGAACCAATTAACCCCTAAAGCTATAATCTGCTGTCTTTTTTCAGAGAATAGTCTGACAACATTTACCATAAGCACAAGGAATTAGGTAAAAAAAAAACTATAAAAGATAGTGCAATAAAATTAAGAAATGTCTAGGAGTAAACCAATGGAGTCCATAGGACAACAAAAATGTATCAAGAAACTATTTGAAGCCAGTTGAAGGCTTCTCAAAAATTCTAAATATAAATGTGTAACCTCGGGTTGAAGTGTTCTTTAAAATTTCAAATACAAATATTTAACTTAGTGTGTAAAATAGTCTAGAAAATACAGTGGACACCAGCACATTTCAGCAGGTGAATCAGTCCTACATCTCCCATATAGAAGGTATACAACATCCCTGGTGCAGCCAGAGTGGGGAGTAGGTGGGCCTTCAGGGAGGAGGAAAAAGGCACCCAGTTTTTGGAAACAGCTTGAACAAAATATATAGCATATTTGAAAATGGGTGTGTGTCAAGGGGGTATGTATCAAATAAAGAAGCCCCAATGACATAGTGAGGAATATGGATTGTGTTCTACATGAGGAGAGACCTACTATGTGACTTTCTGCTTATATTAGAAAGAGAACTCTGGCACCTTGAAGGATTAAAACAAGAAGGGGAAAACTGTAGGTAAAAGATAGAGGAAAGACTTTTGCATTGGCCTCAATGAGATTCTAAAGCAGAGCTGCAGGAATGGAAGTAAGGGTAGGCATACTCAAAGATGTGACCATCAACAGAACACTCTTGTGTGAGAGTTGCTTTGCGGGACCTTTGCATGTCTGGAGCCTATAAGCACTACTCGATGGACCATCTTCAATCTACATGGGAATGATGAGTGAGGAGACACATGCTCCAGTTTGGGAGCTAGTGAGCCAGAGAGGCTCTGGGCAGATCTAAAGGGAGATGAGCCATTCAGAGGATGAGATTTGAGGTTAGCCTTTGACAGAAAGAGCAGGGATAGAATACAGTCTTGGAGTCACCAATAGAGGGGTAATGAGGGGCAGAGAACATTGGTGCAGAGCAGCAGGGAAGACAGGAACCAGCACAGAACGGATGGGTCATGTGGCTCCAGAACTGCAGTGATATGGTCCCTTCCATTCAAGGCCACATATCACTTAAAGAGGGGACATGTGCAGAAATTAAAGGAATGAATTTAAATGTGCCGGCTCAGCAAGTGGGTTTTGCAATTGTTATACTCTACTTCAAGAGTGAAGAAACCCACATGCAGGTTTCACTTTTGGAAGTAAACTACCATAACCACAAAGTAACTTAGAAAAATATACCAGGAGGCATATATGTATGTGTGTGTGTGTGTGTCTGTGTGTATACACACACACACATACCTGTTAGGTGCTTGTAGCTCACACAAATAATCCTAGCTACTCAGGAGGCTGAGATATGAGGATTGTGGCTCGAAGCCCAAGCAGGAAAGTCAGTGAGCCTCTTAGCTCTAATTAACCATCAAAAAGGATGAAAATGGAGCTGTGGCTCAAGTGATAGAGTGCTAGTCCCAAGAAAACGAGCTTTGGGACAGCCACCCAGATCCCCAGTTTAACTTTCAGGACCAGCACACACATACACAAAATTATACTTTTTTTTTTTTTTTTTTGCTGGTTCTTGGCCTTGCATTCTGGGCCTGAGTGCTATCCCTGAGGTTTAGTGCTCAAGGGTAGCACAGCTCCACTTCCAGCCTTTTTTTTTTTTTTAGTAGTTTTAGTAGAGCTAAGAGTCTCACAGACTTTACTACGTAGGCTGTCTTTGAACTGTGATTCTCAGATCTCAGCCTCTTGAGTAGCTAGGATTACAAGTGTGAGCCACTTTTAATGCCTGGCTATAAAGTTACACTTTTGAAAACAATCACTCTTCAGACTATTCCACAGAAAATAATTTCTATTTTTAAAGCTTTTTTTTACAAAGATATTTATCAGAAAGTATTTGTGATAACAGTTTAAGAATTAGTTTAGATGCCCAGCTAGAGTGGAGTGGTTTAGTAAATGATGACAAATCTACTGGATGCAATATTAAACAGCCATTTAAAACAACATTTGAAAGGAGTTTGTTACTTACGATATGAAAATGAAAAAAAACTGATATTCAGTATCATCACAAATGCAAAAAATAAATCCAAAAGCCCATCAATAGGAAAATGTCTAGAAGGAACCATAGCACAGCTTTAATAGTGACTATCTTTAGGCAATAAAAATGTGGTTTTCCTTTCTTTGATCCATAATTTTGCATATTGCAGATATTCTACATAAGCATTTAATCAGAAAAATGAGCTCTAACTACAGAAATAAAATGCAGAATGAAGACTGATAAAGACTTATTGGAGAGTGGCTTTGGAACTGAAAGATATCAGAAAATGCTAGGAGACATTAATTACTCTTCTCTGGTCCATAAAGATGTAAAGTGGACAGGGCTGTAGCTCTGTGGCTCTGGTACTCAAAGCTCTGGAGGGACATTTTGGGGACTTGGGCTCAGAACAAATGCCCAGATGTTCATAAGACAGTCCATGAAGTGCTTCTTTCACTTCTATTTCCCTCTATTCCTTATCCACTTTAGGAAAGGTTAGATTACCAAGTGCGAGTAACCTCTAGACATCTTCACTCAGGGCTAATGATGCCCAGAACTCCTATTTTCCTGGGAATTGTGCTTTTTCCCTCCCTTCCTTGCTGCAGCTTCTCAAGGCTCAGGGAGCCTTGAGATAGCAAAGGTGGGGGAGGGGAACAGGGAGCATGTGATTGTTCAGAGACACACCATAAGCCCATAAAGTCTGAAAGGTTAAGCAAAGACTGAGGCATGAAGAGTGAAAATTCTCTATTCAATAATAATCTCTCCCCTCATCTTTTCTTAAAATGGAAAAAAAAAGGTGCAAGATGACATTAGGCTCTTTAAAATATGCAAAATTAGGAGCTGGTGCAGACCTCATTAACACCCGCCTCCAACATCATTAAGATGTTTCCAAGAAAATTAATTGAGAGACTCATTAAAAATAAATTAAGAAAAATGTGTTGCAGAGCGCCTGCACTCAGCTCATAAATCACAGCTCAGAGCTCCGGCCCGCTGCTCCGGCAATTAACTCCAACCTATTTGTTTTATCCTGACTGTGAAAATTAGAAAGCAGACGTGGAGATTAGATTAGGGACGTCTGTCAAGCGGAACTTGGGGAGTGAATATTTTAGGATACAAAATGGAAACCAAGAAAACAAAGAAAGCAGAGATTTCATTCTGAGGAGCTTGTCTTTGAAAAGTGACAGGCAGATGAAGGGTGTAGGAAGGAGAGCATGGGAAGGAATAAGTACTCTTGAGAGGGAGAGAGGGTGGGAAAGAGAAACAGACGTTTGAACTGTTCTGACCAGGGACAGCACAATGCAAATGCATTATAAATATAAAAAAAAAAACCCACTCATTTCAGTAGAGCTGGCACGGAAACATAAATTAGATGTTCCCGGTGATACCTGCATATGTTTAGACATTTGGCTGAATCACTCAAAACAGTTACTGGTCTCCTGCAATATGTTCTATATCAGTGATGGAGACATTTTCCGATATATGATGTAAAATATGCCAACCTCTTCACTGCGTCTCTTATTCAACAGAATCAGCCAACAACTGAAGAGGCAGTAGGCACTTTGCTGGGGTCATATATATGAGCCATCTCATTTAACTTTCATAACTGCAAGAAAGAAAAGCATTTTGAAAGATTGAACCTGAGACTCAAAATAAGGTGATATGCATGGGGGTCACTTGTCCAGCAAATGGGGGAGCTGGTGTGGCAACGCTGGTACCTTAACCCGAGACCAGTGCAGTCCCAGTAACAGCTCCTCTTCATTCAACAGTATATTTTATGTCACCTATTTTTCAAATGTCAAACTAGGAAACACATTTGTTCTTCTCGTCCTTCCTTCCTTTCCCTCTCCCTTTGGCAAATACTTGTGTAAACCTCTAACGTGCCAGGCATGGTACCAGGAGGTTGAGGATATCACAGCAGCTTTGTTGAATTCAAGCAGGCAGGTACTGCTTAAGGCATTACAAATATGAGGCTTGCTGGAAAGGACCTGCTCAGAACACAGCACAAAGGGACACGAGTATGTGCCCAGTATTGATTATTTATTGAATGTCTACTACAAAGCAGCACTGAGGATCCAGAGCTGACCTGCTGGCCCTCTTACTTTCATCTGTGAGACATGGGGAAAGTTATTTAACTTCTCAGTTTCCACATCTGTAAAATGGGAGTGATCTTAGTACTTATCTCAGAGAGTTTTTCTTTTTTCTTCTTTCTCTCTCTCTTTTTGAAAAGATGAAATGAGAAAATCCCAGAGAAGCCCTTAGCAAAGTGCCTGGCTCAGAGTAAGCACTGAGTAAATGTCAGCGGTTATTATTTAGAGGTGACATTTAAGTTGGCTCTTAAAGGAGCAGTAGGAATTCAATTAGAATTCCATTTCTAGGGACAGCTGCAGCCTTATGGGTGGCATTTTAAATTATTTGGATTTTCAAATAAAAGGAGGAGCGGATAATCTTGGGCAGTAATAAGTGGCTAGTCAGCCAGTCAGGATGCACAGCCTTACGAGGTGAAGGGCATGCTGCACTGGGCTGTGACTGGCGTAGAGGGCAGCAAGGCATGGGATGGCTGGTAACTTTGCTTTCTTTCCTTCAGAGCATCTCAAAGGTGAGGGGGTGGAGGTGGGGAGGGAAGAGAGAGAGCTCCATAAACAAAGGCTGAAGAGTATACTCTATCACCAGATTTCTCCAACCCCTTCCTGCCTTGCTTAGGGAAACACTTATGGATTAGTGGGCTGGTACCAGCGTTGTTTGAAACCTGAGTGACAGGACAGTAGTAGTAGTTTTAAATGTACTTTAAATGTACTTTAAGAAATTGGATGTAATTCTTTATGACAAGTGTATATAATCTTTACTTGCAATTATTTCTGTAATAATCTACAAGATGCCGATCTCTGAGTGAGTGCTCATCTGGATATTCTATTATGTATAGTTAGTGTTGAGGGATGGGGTTGTAAAAAATTATTCAGTATTTTTAATATCAGTCATGCCATCAGAGAAGGTTAGACTAAGTCAAAATTTGAAATATACAAATAAAATTCTTGCCAGTTAGGTAGATAACCTGCCCAATCATAAGTAAGGGTCAACAAGCCAGATCTAATGAGCACTCTTGGATAGAATAAAGAGTTAAAAGACATGCTAAGGGAGTCTGAAAAATGGTCACAAGAACTAGGAAAACTGGGCTACAAGAGTTATTTCCTGAAACATCAGAGCTTATTCTGAAAGAAACAGTATACACAAAGAGCAACACTTTAGAAAATTATTAGCTAACACTGGAAAATTTCTTCTTAAAATTTCCTCTTTTTGCCTTAAAGTTTAGAAATCTGTTGAAGGGCAAATGTCTAAGAAGATAACATTGTATGCTCTTTCCAGACAGGGTGAAATTCTGTACCCTTTCCAGATGACAGACTTTGACAGTGGGAAAAAGTAAACACATATTTTCCAGGACAGCAGGAGAATGAATGGTACTACACTGAGCTCCCCACGGCTTCAAAAATAAAGCCATGCCATTAAAAAAATTTGCCAATGGTTGAGCTGCTAATAACAACATTTGAGAAATGTTTTCTGCAGTTCTGTCCTCTCCTTGGCCCGATGTCCAAATAAGGTACCATGCTCTGTGAGACCTTCATATCTTATGATCCATTCATGTATGTATGTATGTATGTATGCATGTATGTGTATGTGTATGTATGTGTGTGTGTATGTGTGTGTATGTATGTATGTATCCATCCCATCCTCTTCTATTTTAGTTTGGCTCCTTCTAGTCTGGGTTCTTAAAAAGGCCTCTTACTGAGCTTATTCTCATCCCAGTCTTTCCTCTTTTACTTCACTGATGAATTGTCTTTTATATGGCTGATATAAACATGTCATATGTAAAAACGTTCCAGGCCTTTAATGTCTAAAGAGTACAGAATCAAGTTCCAGTTTCTCTACCTTAGCACCTAGAATTGAGTCACAGGTGCTATTTCCGGGCAAATTTCTTTTCTAATGACCCGTTTTTACTCTTGTTCAACCAGACTACTCGCCATTTCCTGAGCACAGCCTGTACCTTCCCACACCCTCTACTCCTTTATCACTTCTGTTTCACCTGCCTCAAGTCCTCTCTGCCTGACAAAATTTAACCCCTCTTCACTTCTTCAAAACCCAGTCCAAATGCTCATTTCCATAAAACTTCTATGACCTTACCCTCCACCTCAGAGAGAAGCAACTTACTTTTTAGAGTTTGCACAGAGCCTGTCAACACTTGAATGACTGAATAAACTTGCTCATAGCAATTATCACATTGTCTCTCACACCTCAACTGATTGCAGTAAATGCATCAGTCTGTCACTTCAGTGGCTTCCAAAGTCTCTAATGAGATCAACCATGCCTTTGTGTCTTCATTGATCCTGCACCTCCCATGTAGTAAGTGCTCCCTAAATTTTCTTAGACTTAAAGGGAAATTTAAGTACTTTGACACATTTATTCCATTTGTTCTGTGTTACTTAAACAGAATAATGGAGAATTAATGGCACCAGCAGACTGATTTGCAACAGAAGTAATAAAGTTGAGCCTCTCTCCAGCTTCTAGTCCATGTTCAGCTCCATTGTACTTCTCCATCAACTTTCAACAGATAACCAGAACACTGCAGAGCAGTTCTTTCTAACTCCCTAAAATAAGACAGCGATGGCTGAGTCAGATCAATCGTGTACCCTCTGAACATCCCAAAGGATGTTTAGATGGCAAATAAGTCCTGGTTTTGCCCAATCTGTCTGGTTGCATAGTCTTTGGGATCAATCCATACATCTGTAATATCGATGGACCATAAGAATTTTCAGAAGTTTATAGGGCTGAGGGCATTGCTTTATGGTAGAGTCTAGTATATGTGAGAATCCAATCCAATTCTAGCCATGATGTGTAAGGAAAAGAAAAAAAAATAGGAAAAAAAAAGAGAAAAAGAAGAGGCAAGGTGATTCAAACCTGCAATCCTAGCTATTTGGGAGGCTGAGATCACAGTCTGGGGCCAGCCTAGTCATGAAAGTTCATGAAGCTTCATCTTAACCAATGGCTGGGCATGTTGGTGTATGCCTGTCATCTCATCAAAAAAAGGAAACACAAATAGGAGGACCACAGTCCAGTCAGGCCTGGTAAAATTAACCAACCGCAAAAGAGAGTGGTAGAGTGGCTCAAGTGGAACAGTGCCTGTTTAGAGACAGTGAGACCCTGACTTCAAACCCTAGTAGCACCCTAAATACATAAACAAATAAATAAGAGAAAAAGAAAGGCATTCAATACAGAATCTTATAAAATCACAAGAGCTCTTATTTAGACATAGCCCTCTTTACAAAGTTGATCATTTCCATGTAACTTCCATGATTTTGCCCATAGATGCCTAGTCACCTTCCAAGAAAGCAGGTTGTGCTGCAGAGGAAAAAATGGTCACATTTTATTCTTTCATCTAGAGGCTTCAGTCCATGCCTTCCTAATGGAGCCTGTATGGGTGCACATGTGTGTGCATATGTACAAACACACACACACACCATACACACGCACACACCAGCAGGCAATAAGAGGCAGCAGCAGTGATCTTCAGGGGCCACAGGATCTCTAAGTTACCAATAATGATTTTTTGAGAAGGCCACAATTTCTTCCTATCAGTGTCATTTTCCCATAGAACATGGCCATTCACAGCTGGAGATTATACTCTGTGCTGTGGAATCCAGCCTCTCTCTTTAACTAGGTATTTTCATGCTTTATTATTATCCAGGTTTTGTGAGTAGTGTATAAATATGCCTCCGGGAATTCTTTGGTTGGTAGATGACTCTGGGTTGTGGCTATCCTGTGCTGCCGTATAGTTATTATCTAGTGTTTCCAATGGTAATAATTACAGCAATTAGTATGGCAAGTGGCTTTGGACTGATTTATTCTCTTAAGCTCATATGCAGGTAGGAAAGATTGAACTGCCCTGGTTCTGTCAAGGTCCAAATGATGCCCGTGTTTCCACTGCTTAGCCAAGCATTTCCGGGGTTAATTTTCATTAAAATGACCTGATACTAATGACAAGTGACTATTTCTGCCCCCATTTGCAATTTCATGTTAATGCCCTTTTGTTTGCTTCTCACTAAAGGATACAGAGCCATTGCCCAAAGCTTCCATTTGTCCCCATTACATATTATGCGTAATTTAAATTTCAGAATTGTCTCCTTGTTATCAGCTGTTGAATACCAACTATTTGAAGATAGAAACTTTTTTTCCCCTTTTTGATAAGCAATTACAGTGGGTAGCTGACAGGATAACACAAATAAGCAAATAAGTAATACTTCTGTACTAACAGTATTCCAGGAATTCACAGTGAAATGATTGGATTTGAACCTGGCCACCTATCCAGAGAGACCTACTGTAACCTTAACCCCCAATTGACTTCACCAGAAGAATGAGATAAGGCATACCTCAAAATGTCCTTGTGAAGATGAGAAAATATTTTGTGGAAGATCTTGGATGGTCAGGGGCAGAGGGGCATCTATTAGGCAGAGATCTGACACCATAGTACGTGATAGCTAGGACCTAATCAAACAGCCCACCCTCCCTAAATGCTCATGAAAATATAAGTAAAGCAAGACTTTAATATATTTCCTTTATAATCCTCTGTCTGATTTCATTTGTACTAAAAAAAAAGCCTATGAAATATATTGGGTTTTAGAATTATAAAGACTATTTAGCTTCAACTTCCTCATTTAATAGGCAAAGAAACTGAGACTCAGAGAAGTTAAATTCAAGGTTATAGGCTAATAATTAGCACAGGTTGGTTTCCTTTACAGTTTGCACACATGATAATCTGCACTGCTATTCTGAATGGCATGATAAGGAATGGATTCTTTCCCTTGAGTCTAGGGTAAGAATGATGACAGCAATTCACCTTGAATTTTTAAAGTAACCTTTTTATTATGCTTCTGATGACTAAGGGAGCACATGCTTATTCTAGAAAATTTAAAAGAAAACTATAAGAAAGAAAATTAAAATTATCTACAGTTCCATTATCCAGTGATATCTATCTATATCTATCTATCTTTTTTTTTAACATTTCCATATGTTTAATAAAGTTGGGATGACTCATATGTATTATTGTACTTGGAATCTTTTCATTTGACATTATTTTCCCCATATCATTAAGCAGTCTTTGAAAATATGATTTTTAAAGGGCTGCATAGCATTTTCCCATGTGTATTTCTCTCCACAGCCTGGGCAGGAGACTGTTGTGCTCTTGAGTCAGAACTGGGATGGAATTCCAGCCCCAACCCTGGGTGATGGGAAACTGGATACTGCAGTCCTCACACCTGCAAGATACTGGCAATACTCAACGCACTGCATGTGGTGTTCATCATGAATAAATGATGTAGGATATATGCATACTTAGAACTGTGACTATATACTGTGTGCACTGATTACATGGTAGCTATTTACCCTATTTTTATTATGTTCTTATTATTGGACACTTATATTTGTTTCCCATAACAAATGAACACCAGGTAAAATATCTTTCCCCCAGGTCACCACTGTAATCTATCTTAAAAAATATCTATCTAGCTGGGTGTCAGTGGCTCATGCTTGTAATCCTTAGCTACTCAGGAGGCTAAGATTGAGGATCGTGGTTTGCCTGGACAGTCAAGTCCATGAGACTCTTATCTCCAATTAATCACAAAAAAGCTGGAAGTAAAGCTGTGCCTCGACTGGTAGAGCACTAGACTTGGGGAAAAGTTCCTCAGAGACATGCCCAGGCCCAAACTTCAAACATCAGGACCAGAAAAAAAAACCTCTATCTATCTATCTATCCATCTATCCATCCATCTATCTATCTATCTATCTATCTATCTATCTATCTATCTATCTATCTATCTATCTATCTATCTGTCTGTCTATCTATCCATCCATCCATCATCAATCTATTTCTATTATTGTTATGGCTTAATCTTCCTATCACAGATTTTCAAGTTTTCTTTTGTAGCACTTCTCAGAATGGAGGCAGGGGTGGGTTCAGAGTCTTGACAAATTCTGTTTTGCTTATACTCTCCTGCACCCATGTCTCTCTTGACATGTACCCTAGAAACTTTCTCTGAGAAACATAAGTGTGTTCTGAACGCACTGGGAGGAAGTCTCCGAACTGTTCCTTCTGAAAGACTATACAGGCTCTCTCTTTCTTTTTTACAACTTGCTTCTATTGTTGCTTCAGTCTGGGATGGGCTTAAGTTCCATCTTCCTCAAGGATACCAATTACTACTAAGTCAGCCTGCACATCTCTTCTTCCATGAAACCGTCCCTATTGCTATCTGATTTCTCCTAAGCTCTTGAGGACAGAGGTTTTATCTTATTGTGTTCCAATTTCCAGCAGGGTGTGTGGAACTGCAAGATACTCACTGAAGTTATCTGTTACATCCATAAAGTTATGAATACATTTTGAGAAGCACTTCTGATCATTTCCTTAGGATAGTTTTGAACAACTGGGCTTACAACAGCAAAAGGGATGTGCATTTGTAGACCTCTTAATACATTCTTGATAGTTAAAATTAATTGCAAAAACTGTAAGTCATTCATTTGAAAATAAAAACAACTCTCTTGTGATTATTAGTGTTTGCACACCTAATTTGTCACCAAATCTTGCTTTACTGTCTAAGTGTTTCTCAGTCATCCTTTCTCCAACACAACTGTCACCGTGCTTAGATTTCTGTTGAAACCTCTCACTAGTATCCTTGATTCTGGTCTTGCTCACTATGTTCCATCACTCACATAGCTGTCATGAGCATATATGCCATCAATCTGGATGAAAAGGAGCTGTAAATGGCAATAGATATCAATGTCTTCAAATTGTGTTCTTTGAAAAATATGATGTCATAGGGTAAGACATAATCAGTTAAACATAGTTCTCCTGGAGACAGGTTGACTGCTTGGCACAAGAATCAAATGAAATATAACAATGAGTGATACATTAGTTTACTTGAAATAACACTCAGAGAACCGACATTTATTGGATTGTTTTCAGAGATGATGTGGTAGTAATGCTGGAAGGTATGGTGGATTAAAATGAACTTCTCTAAGTGTCTCCAGACCACATGGCCATACAAGAATCATTTACTAAAGCCTATTTACTACAGCTTGGTTATTGCAGAAGCTAAAACCACAACAAGGATAAGCCTTTCCACCTATAAAATGAAAATACATTGTCAAGGTGGCTAAAAAGAGGTTCCTTCAGTTTCATTACCATGATTAACCCCCAAATATGGGGTGGGGTGGGACTTTAAACCAGGGCATTAGCAGTGCCTTGGCTACATCTATTTACTGCAGATTACATAAGGGTAAAAGGTCTAAAGTTAGTATATTTCAAGAAAATGGCAATGAGTATAAAATGCGATGGAATAAGGCAAGTATGACTTGCAAACAAGTAGAGATGGGACCTAGTATTTTAGCCTGATGTTCCTCCAACCAACAGTGGTAAATACCAGTTTTAAAAACATCTAAAACACCATCGACGAGTATTTTTGTAAAATATAATAAAATTAATGTTAGAAAAGTGAAATGTAAAAGGGATACAACTACAAGGCTCATGTTTAACAACTGGATTATGCACATCAAATTTGTGTCAAATTGCTACTACAATTTCTGAATTCTCAATTTAAATTTTTGTGCACATCAAATTTGTGTCAAATTGCTACTACAATTTCTGAATTCTCAATTTAAATTTTTGTAACCATCTCATCACAAACCAGTAACAAAGCAGTTCATGCGCTGAAAATGGTCCATGTACCACACTTTGGATGGCATTTTGCATCTTTCCTTCAATGAATGAAACATTTTGGTCACTTGGAGATTGAATAACTCTTATCTTGTGTGTGTGTGTGTGTGTGTGTGTGTGTGTGTGTCTGTGTGTGTGTGTCTGTGTGTGTTGTGTGCGTGTGCATGCGCTGCTCCTAGGGCTTAAACTCAAGGCCTGGGTACTGTCCCTGAGCTTTTTGTGCTAAAGGCTAGTGCTCTCCTATATAAGTCACAGGCCCACTTCTGGATTTTTTTGGTGCTTAATTGGAGATAAGAGACTCAGACTTTCCTACTCAGACTGGCTTCAAACTGTGACCCTCAGATCTCAGCCTCCTGAGTAGGTAGGATTACAGGAATGAGCCTCTGGTGTTGAGCAACAAGTCTCATTTTTGATTAAGTCAAGTTGAGACTATTTCCATCAGAAAGTACCTGTCAAATGGTGAAGCTCAATTCAACCTCTAGAAAAACAACCACAGTAGAGAATTTATATATGCTGCAATGATCATGTTCACTGTACCGTTTAGTGATGGATTTTTTGATCAACCATTAAGAGTGTTCCCCTCCCTCCCTAGATTTTATCAATTATCATTATGTGTGATTTCGATAGGCTGATAGTGATAGAAATATTAGCAATATGGAAGATTCCTTTAGCTTCTATTGAACCATTAATATCCATCAATCACAAGCTTTATCTAGGTTGATTCCAATCCTTATTCTAAATATAAGGGCAGTTGTCTCTGGAAATGATATGCATGATCTTTATCATGTAGAAGATCTTAGCTTCTCAGTTCCAGTACTGTTTTATGTTCAAAGTGCCAAGGGTGATTGAAGAAGCAGGGATAGTCTAAGGAAAGAATGGGCAGAGATTTGGATTTCTTACCTTTACAATCTTGTGTATGAGCAAACTATCTTCATACTGTGGCATGAAATGGATTTATAGAACACATTGAATATGACTCTTCTGGGCTGTTTCTAGGATAGACAATAGTAAAATTATGGTTACTGGTAATTTTAGAAATAAGGAAGTGGATATAATACATACAAAAAATAAGCATTTATTTGTAGATTAAACCATAATTTTAGGGACTGACACAGAGAGATTTGAGGAGAGAATACTTCAGGGGAAAGGACTTCACAGAAATGACAGAAATCCTATGGAAGTCAGAAATCAGGTCCATAAACACATGTGGAACATGTTCTAAGTACCAAGGATGCAATGTTGTTTCTGTTCTTAAAGTTATGTGTCAGAGGCAGACAAGTTTACAAATTATTGCAAAAAAAGGTTAGAGATTTAGGAACTTGTGCAAGGTACATCTGTACAAATGTACATTTGTACCTCGTACAAATCAGAGTGATTGATCTTTAATTGTAAGAAAATAAACTATCAGTCATTTATATTGGAAAAGTGACCCCCAAAATGTTAATGTAAATCATCTCTAGAAGGCACTAAGAGGAAAACTAAGGAAAACTTAGAATGCACATAAACTTCCCAGTGGTAAATATATAGACTAAAAGCTTTTCATGTGCATACATTCCAATAATTTTTTTTTTTTGTAGGACCTAGGGCTTGAACTCTGGGCCTGGATGCTGTCCCTGAGCTTTTCAGTTCAAGGTCAGTGCTCTTCCACTTAAGCCACAGCACCACTTCTGGTTTTCTGGTGATTAATTGGAGATAAGGGTCTCACGGACTTTCCTGCCATGACTGGCTTTGAACCACGATACTCAGATCTCAGCCTCGTGAGCAGCTAGGATTATAGGCGTGAGCCAGTGGTGCCCAACACTTACCAGTAATGTTATATCTGACCCCAAGCTATCTAGCCACACTTTTGTTCAAGCAGATTCAAGCTTTTGGGAAAGATTCATTTTCAGTTAATATTGTCAGAATCTATAAACAGCCAAATAATAATGGATGAAGAGAATGGGCTCTACATGGCTTTAATCTTCAGAGATGGTCATCATCCTACACCCTGTTGGGCTGTGATATAATGTGTAACAGAAATATGTATTGAGAAGATTAGAATGAAAAATACCACCTTTATGACCAGCAGATTCCTAAGATGGATGTTAGTCCTTTTTATCCTATTTCTAGATTTTTATGAGATTTTTTGAGGTATAATTTATATACCATAGATCCTCAAAAGTATATGATTCAATAGTTTAATCAATTAATTGGTTCTTTTAATATATTTAGAATAGTTATCCAACTAGAATTGTTTTTAGAATATTTTTAATCACCCCTCCCCAAGAAAACTTTATGCCAATTGCAGTCATTTTTTATTCCTTTTTTTGGTATGTCATCTTTTCATTTTATTGGTGAGGTTCTTTGAAGAATAAGAGTTTAATTTTTTATGAAGTCCTATTTGTCCCCTTTTCTTTTAGTAGGTATACTTTTGGTACCATATCTAAGAAACCATTGCCTAATCTGGGCTCAGGATTTTCTGCTAGGTTTTCTTCTATGTGTTACATAGTTTTAGATCTTACATTTAGCTCTATGATCCATTTTGAGTCAAATCAAGTTGGATGCACATTTTTTTAACATATAAATATCCAGATGTCTCAGCCTCAAACTTGATTAGACTATTTCTTCTCCCAATGAATTGTCATGAAATCCTTTTGAAAAATCAACTGACCACAATGTAAAGTTACACTTATATATATACTTATTTCTATTCCACTTAAGTATAATGGTCTGTCCTCATGCTATCAGCATGCAGTAATTTAAAAATAGCAAAGTATGAGTTCTCTTCCTTTTTAATGCTTTAGCTATTCTGGGTAAGTTGCATTTCTATATGTATATTAATATTAACTAATCAATTTTAGAAAACAAGTAGCTGAGATTTTGATAGAAATTATGTTTAAAATGTAGATCAGGGCTGGGAAGGTGGCTCAGTGGTAGAGCACTTGCCTTGCATGCCTGAGGCCCTGGCTTACATAAGCAAAAAGAAAAAAGCCGTAAGGGGAGCTGTGGCTCAAGTGGTAGAGCGCTAGCCTCGAGCTGAAGAGTTGAGGGACAGCGCCGAGGCCCAGAGTTCAGGCCCCACAACCGGACCCCCCCAAAAAAAATGTAGATCAATTTGTGAGCTATTGCCATCTTGACAGTAAATATTAAGTCTTCCATTCTAGGTCTATCCAATATCTTTTAATTTATTTAGGTCTCTAATTTCTTTACAAGACTTTCCTCCTTTAGTTTTCAGTTATAAATCTTACATTTCCTTTGTAAAATTTATTCTCAAGTATTTCATTTTTAACACAATTATAAGTAAAATTGTTTTCCTAATTTCATTTTTTGGAGTGTTCGTCATTAGTGCATATAGATATATCTGAATTTTTTTATAACCTACAACACTGCCAAACTTGTTCACTAGCTATAGTAGTTCCTTTCATGGAAGGCTTAGGATTTTCTATATACACAATTATGACATCTGAAAATAGAGATATAGTTCTCCTTCAATCTGGACACTCTTCACTGTGTGTGTGTGTGTGTGTGTGTGTGTGTGTGTGTGTGTGTGTGTGTGTGTGTGTGTGTGTGTGTGTGTGTGTGTGTGTGTGTGTGTGTGTGTGTGTGTGTGTGTGTATTATTGCTAAACCTCTCGTACAATGTTGAATAGAAATAGTGAGAGTGATATCTTGTCTTGCTCTTGATATTAAGGGGAAAGCACTTAGTCTTTCAACCACAAAGTTCAATATTAGTTTTAGGATTTTTATAGATATCTTTTTCAGGTTGAAGATTTTTTTCCCCTTCTATTTCTAGATTGTTGGTGATTTTTTTTTAAATCATGAAATGGTGCTGGGTTTACTCCAGCTATTTCTGCTATTTCTCTGTTTTTTGTTTTGTTTTTTTTTTTTTTTTAAATTTTAAAACAGCATTAAGTCTGACTTTTCCTGGAAGGTAGATAATGTACCTAGGGAAACTAGATTTGGATATACAGAAGAAACAGTATGCTTCTAATATTACTTAGTTTCTATTGGTTTTATTTAACAAATAACAAGAAAAGAGAGATCAAGAAAGAACTGACTAATTTGTAAAGAGGATAGAAAATCCAGGTGCCTACAATTTCCAGCCAGCAAACAATAATGTTGAGAGAGGCTTTTAGTAATAAGACTAATTTACAAAAACAAAAGCTTACACACTAAACCTAAGTAAGATCATGGTCATCATTCCTTCCACTGGTTTGGTGGTACTTGCTAAGTGCTCTTAATGGGCAGAGTGACAGAGGAGCAGAAATGCAATACTCAAACATGGTCTGTAAGCTACTGCTAGGAAGTTTCCTGAGTTACTCTTACCCACATCTCATTGGCAAAAGACAATCTACAACTAAGCTCTATGTAAAAAACAAAAACAAAACAGTCATTTCCTATTGATAGGTGCTAAAAAACAAAGGAAGATGATATCTATCTCAAATCCTTTTACTGGGAAAGGGAGCAATTAATTGAGAACAGTAATAAAATTTACCATAGGCTGCTCTATTGGTGATATTTGTGTTCCCCTTTTATATGCAAAATACTTTCAACCCTTTGCTAGAAAAGATACCTTAAAGTCTAATTTAATCACATTATAAACTCAAAGTCCTGGATCTCATGTGGCTCCAGATACTTATGAACTAAGAGGCCAAGCTTCTTGTCTTCATAAGCCCAGCACCCTGTGGGACAGGGGCAGAGTGACCATAATAAATATTTTATTTAGAAAGGGGAAAAAGTGGAAATCCTAGAGCAGTTACTGACTCAGCAATTCTGGATTCTTTGTGCAATGAAACAAGAAGGGTCCCCTAAGGGTAAAGATAGTTTGCTGGTTAGGCTTTGGTTTCATTCTCTGAGAAGTTTCCTATATTATTGTTGTCCATGGCACTGGGAAGTATTTTTTTCCCCTCATTAGCTCCCTTGCTATATCTGAAAAAAAAAAGGATTGAAAAATATGCTTTCCTTGTGGATAACCCTCATCTCTTATAGAAGTTGGGTTTCCCAAAGATTCTAGTCTCAAATAGCAATTTTTTTTTTTTTAAAAGATCATTCTTGTACTCCCAGCTACTTGGGGACAATGATCAGTTTGAGGCTGGCCTAGACAAAAAGCTGACAAGACCCAATCTTAGTAAGTAATTTGTGCATGATGATGATGCACATTTGTAGTTCAAGCTACTACAGGAGACAGAAAGTAGATTCTGAAAAATAACTAAAAGCAAAAAGAGTTAGGGTATGACTCAAGCAGTAGAGCACCTGCCTAGAAAGCATGAAGCCCTGAGTTCATACTACAGTACTGCCAAACAAAATAAACAAAAAGAAACAAGAAAACACCCAACAAAATCTATGGTTGTAGCTGGGTGCTGCTGGCTCTCTTCTGTAATTCTACTCAGGAAGCTGAAGTATAAGGATCATGGTTCAAAGCCAGCTTGGGTAGGAAAGTCCATGAAGTGCTTACCTCCAATTAACCACTAGAAAACTGGAAGTGGGACTGAGGCTAAAAGTGGTAGAACAGTAGCCTTGAACAAAAGAGCTCAGGGACAGCACCCAAGCCCTGAGTTCAAGCCTTATGGCAAGAAAAGAAAAGAAAAAAAAAAAGACCTATGGTTGTGGCTCTAAAGGAAAAATAGCAATCTTAACAGGGTGTCTTTTCACTTATTTAGGTATTTACCATCTTCCAAAATATTTCATTAGTATTATAGTTCTCAAAAGTGCAGTAGATGCCAAGCGTTGGTGGCTCACGCCTGTAATCTTAGCTACTCAGGAGGCTGAGATCTGAGGATCATGGTTAGAAGCTAGTCCAGGCAGGAAAGTCTATGAAACTAATATCCAATTAACCAACAAAAAGGCGAAAGTGGAGCTATGGTTCAAGTGGTAGAGTGCTAGTCTTGAGCGCAAAAGCTCCGGGGCCAGTGTCTAGGCCCTGAGTTCCAAGTCCCAAGACTGGCATACACATATACAAAAATAAAAAGTGTAGTTGACTTTGCTTCTATTTGATCCAGACTGATCAAGTCTATAGGTCAATAAGGGCTTTAGTGTAAGATAAGGATTGTCTTCAAAACAGGTGGCTGCAGGGTCCATTTTCTAAAACATGCACCATTCTTTCTAATCCAGTTATTTTCAACCAGAGGCTATTTTGCTCCCCAGGGAACACATGACAACGTCTGGAGGCATGTTTCCTATCACACTGGCAGAGGCCACGGAGGGTGTTGAACACCCTAAATACATAGGGAAATATATTTCCCTAAAGCAAATATTAGGGTCAGAAAGACTTTTATGAAAGGCCACTTATCTTGATGACCTTGAAAAAGACACAGTTTGTGACCTGAATCAGGTTGGGTTTAAAAAAAAAATAACACTTTTGTTGTCTATTGACTACTACATTTCTGTCTTCCATCTTACACAGTCATAATCTTTTGATCCCTTTTATTACCTGTGAAAGATGATCTATCCTGCTAAATCACATTCTCAGTTTACACAAATTTCATTTCTACATTTTAATTATTAGTGTGGGCCTTTCTTTAGATCTTTTTAGAGGGAAATCAGATCTACTGGGAGGTCCTGTTCTAGTTTGTAATAATGTCTGGTTTATTGTTATTACAATCTTATGTCTCCAAGAATGTTCCTATTGTCATTAGGTGTTTGTGAAAAAAAATTTATGAAGTTGAATACTAAAATATGAAATGCACTTGAGGGTGTAGAGGCTTCTTGCCTAAGGCTTTAGGGTCCTCCAGCACAAAGAGAGTTATTTCAATTAATACATGCAGATTGCAGCTAGAGTTTAGTCTAACAGGAGAGAGCACAGAGTAAAAGGGAATACAATTACAGATGTAAAAATGCCTACCAGGTCATATCAGATAGACTTTACTCAGAAAGCAAGGCTGTACCATCCAAGAATCTAGATTTTAGAGAAGAAAAGTAAATACTTGCTCCTTTCTAGTTTTGGCTGGGCTTACTAGTTTATTGAGTCCAGGCAGGATGACAATGATTGCATATACAAACTGACAGAATAAGTTTTAGTAAGAAAATATATAGAGAAAAATAAAGTAGTTATTTTCACAGCAACCTTCTCTTTCTTAGCTAGTTCTAAAGGTCTCTACTAGTATTTTTTTTTAACTGGAAGAACAATTGAACAATTCTGCCTTCTAATAAAATTCCTAATGTAATGGAGCATTTTGTTAGTCCATTATCATTTTGACTTTCTTCATTACATACCACATTCCATTTTATTCCTTTGTATCATGATTAAAAATGTGTATGATTCTTATCTCTTCCTTAGGTGTGTTTGTGTGTGTGTGTGTGTGTGTGTGTGTGTTTAAAATCATGATGTCTGTACTTGAGTCACCGTTTAGCCCAGATGCAGAGACCTGACACTTTTAGTGGGAGAAGAGCATGTTCCTGAGAACAGTTTGCTAGCCTGGCAGTGAGACATCTAGATGCTAGCCTGGCACTCATCTGGCTGGCTGAATGTCATAGGAAAAGTCACTTCCCTGTTGGGGTTGTACCCAAAGATCTCTCAGGGGTTGTTTTCATCTCAAATATTCCTTGTATGTCGAATCTTCTTTTATATACACAAGAACAGTAACACAGTGACTACACATTTTCTTTTTCTGCTCATTTTGTAGCCCTCTATTGGGAATAGTGTACTTTTGGTGTGTGTGGGGGAGGTGTGGGAGGAGATGGGGACAGGCAAAGGTGGGAGCACAGGAGAGTGCAGACTAGTTAACCTTGGTCAACAATACCAAGGTGTAATAATCTGTAAATATAATCTGTACTAGAGAGGATGTGTGGGTATTTAAATACCTCTGTTAAGAGGAAATATGTAAGCATTCATCATGGTTAAAAAATGACATTCTCTGAAATGTCACTCTCTTCCTCCCCCTCTGACTGCCCCCTCCCCACCCTGGCAGATAAAGCACCTGCAGACTCTGACCAGCCACTGAAACACCCATGAACACCCTTGTGCTTTTATGAAGCAGGACAAAGCTTTGAAGCTTCAGCTTTAAATCGCCAAGCATCTCTCTGCTGTAATGAGGACAGCATTTCCTAGTCAAAACATCCTGGTTCTATTTATAGGTGTTCACTTCTCTGAATAATAAACAGAAGTAGCAGGCTATTCTCATAGCATTTTCCTTCAACGAACCTACTATTTAATACAGTGCCAACGACAAAATAAATTCCCAGAACTACAACATGGAATTGTGGCTTTACTTAATTATCTTAAGGAAGACATCGACCACCATACATCTGAATAGTCAAAACCCTGAAAGGATAGCCAATTGGCCTTTGTTTACCCAGGATTTTCTGGCAATTTTATGGGGGTTGCGAGGGGAGAGAAGAGGTTTCAGTCCTTTAAATGATTCCAGAAATATCCTGTCCTCCATGGTTGAAGGGAGGCTGTTTTCATCTGCTAGCTAATGTCCTTAGCTGACGTTGCTTTAAATAAGGACAGCAGACAATGCAGCATCCATGGAGACAGCTATGATTCCTTTCTATTCCTTTTTCAAATGTGACTTTGTATTAGGTTATTTAATGTCGCACAATATTCGTTCAGAAGCCTGCCCCCACCCGGCTGGGGCTTAATACTCTCTCTCCAGTCTGTTTTAACTAAGATGTTTTCTCCTGTGCATATAATCTTCATTATCATAGAAGTTATTTTTAATTTATAATTAACATAGTCTGCTTCTCATTATGTGCGCCTTGATCGACTTGGACCCTCTGGACACATCTTTGGCACCACGCTGGCTTGTGTCCTGCAGTTCTCTAAACGTGCAGTAGGTGTCTATCTTAGCCTTTCCTTCATCCTTCCACCTCTTCCCGTCCCTGACACTGTGATAGAGTGCATAATTCCAAAATGGCAGCTTTTTGAAAATTCACCTTGATTATCAGACATTAAAAGTGACTCATCCCGCAGTGACTGTCTGGCAGAAGGGATGGGATCAGACAGCAAGACAATGAGGGGACTGGGCGCATTAGCGCACTAGATTACAAAGCCCATCAAAAATACCTTTGTTCTGTCAAAGATCCAATCATTTACTAGTTGTGTTCTGCAGAGGAGAAAGAATGAGGGGAGGTGGGGGAAGAAATCCACCAAACAAACAACAAACAAAAATTCCATCCATGAATTTAAAACCTCCTCAGATCTCTTTATCCTAGGAAGGTAGGGAAGTATCTGATCAACCATCTCAAGCGAAGGAAAGATGGGGATTGTGTTTCTAAAGCAGGAATCTACAGAATCCTTTCTTTTCAGTGGCTATCAAATTTTCAACACTTGCTTCTGTGCTTTGAGTCTCATCAAGGAGGAAATTGGCAAGTTAATGGGGTTTGGTGTTGTCTATGTCTGTACTCTGATTTATCACAGAATATTTAGGACACGTACTATTTCACAATTAGAACATCTTTATCAAAAGCAGTTTCTGATTTCTCTCATGTTACATTATCATGCCAATCAAGATGTGTGTGATGGGATCAAGGGGAAAATATGTGTAAGGATGATTATTGGTAAGTATTTTATGAACATTTGAACTGTCTCAGATAAAAAGGCAGTCAGAAGCTGAATAGATAGAGCCCATGAATTCTTGCATTCAGGCACGTATGTGTTTGTGTACAAAGGGAAGGAGAGAGCTGGAGAAGGGGGAGGAGAAAGCGATGAGGGCATTCCTATGGAGCGCTGGGTAACTGGGTGAGATGTGTGTTGGATTCTCAGCAGGACGGCAAGCCAAAATGCCCATATAGGAGGTTGGTGCTTGGCTTTCTTCTTATTTTTTTTTCCTTCTTTGTCTTCTTTTAAAAATCATTTTCATCATTTGTCTATGAGGAGGAGTTTATCAGTCATGGAAAATGCTCCGAGGGGCTCAGGTCAAAGGCAGGTTTTGCATTGTGTGCTTAGGTAGATCTCCTTGCCAAATACATGAATATAATTAGAACACCAATTCGAGCTCTAAATTATTTTCCATCTATTTAGCAATAGTGATAGTGATGCTATGTGTCACCCATCTTTGCTTCACAAGGATGAACCAAGCAGATTCCCAGGCTTTGCTCCACGTGGCTGCTGCAGCACTTTGGGGGAATTTGGGAAACTTAATTTGCCAGCAAGTTAGGAAAGTACCCACTACCACTATGCAGAGGTCTCTGGAAAAGAATGGCTGCATTCTAGCTGTCATTTAGTAAGTAGGTTCATTTAAACAACTCATCGCACCTCACCAGTCATGTGATATACTGGAGAGATTGTCATTTTTTTTCCCCTCCCTCCATATTTATTTATACTGTCAGGAACAGAAAACATACCCCTTTTTGTTCCACTTAATCACTCATAGTACCAATGGCTTCCTTGTTTTATTGATGGAGGGTGGCAGATTCAGCAGAACTGTCTGGTCTAAGTGGTTCAGAAAGTTACACACTCAGAGGCCCAGTGTGTGTCTTAGGATTCACAACAAATACTCTGAGTAGGGAGAGAGAGAAATCTATATGCTTTAAAAAAAATCTCTGCCTAACCCTACCAAGAGATTAAAGGGGAGGGCAAAAGCAAAAGGGGAAGGCCCATGCCAATTTTCACATACCAGCACTCCTAAACAGGGATAGATGGGGGGGGGGAGGGTTGGAGGAGGGAGGAGAGGAGAGAGAAGAGAGAGAGAACTGAGCTTGAGTTTTCATCAGTAGAATTTTAATGAGCCCTAAAGGTTAGCTTTCGACTTCGTTAACAAACAGCTCTAGAGATAATTTCCAATTTTCAGTGTTTATAGAATAGTAGCTAGAATAGTAGCTCCTTGGTCCTAATCAAATTCTGCGACTGTCTCGAGCTTATTCTGCATGTCCAGCTGACACTGAAACATAAACCATCAGAATTTATTAAATATGTGCTCAAAATCAAATGTGGAAGAAAGAGGAAGGAAATTTGCAAATTAAAATGATCACATTAACCTCCTTTGATGAAATTGGTTTAGTCAAATGAAAAATACTTATTTAAAAATACCCTCCATGGATGTTTTACCTATTGAGAGGGCACCGATTATTCTAATACAGTACTGAAATGGACAGACACAAGATGGAAGATATAATAAACAAAAGAAGAAAGCCTCATTCCCAGTAGCTAAAGATCAGAGTCCCTGCTACTTACAAATGTGTTGTAAATGTGTAGAAAAGAATAAAGAAGCAGAAACTGCCAAAATTGCCCACGAGGGAATAATAGGTCAGTTTGTTGAAAATATGTTCCCTCCCTTTCCCTGTCTTTCTCTTCCCCTTTCTCTTTTAATTGTCCCAGAAGGAAAATAAGTCTGACTAAGATTCTAGCCACATAAAACAAGAACATAGGGTAGTTAAGACAAAGAAACACATCCAAGAATTTGTCTTTTCTCCCAACTGGGTGGAAAATCCTTTCCCTTGCTCTGAAAAGATAATCAATCTCTTGGTGATACAAGGACCAATAGCAGATTCTTGTTTTACATGATGGAAGAGTGTTGGGCATGGTGTTATATGCCTGTGATCTCAGCATTCTGAAGCCTGAGACAGGAGGATTGTGAGTTTGAGGTCAGCCTGGCCTATATTGTTAGACCTTGTTTCAAAAACAAAATAAAAATATTTTTTGAAATTGCTGTGAGAATATTCTTTGGGTTATTTGAGGTTGAATTTTATTCCCTCTAGTGAGCACCAAATCCTTTCCCCCTCCCTATATCCTTTTTTTTATTTGCAGAAGAATGGAAGGAGATTAAAAAACAACAACAGAACAAACAAAAAGGTAAACAGAGATGACCCAGGGCTCTGTCATCCAAGGGTGTAGGAGGTTAAAGAGTAAGGGGCCCTGCCAGGTGCAATTCTGGTCATATTTGGACACAACAAAGGTTATGGAGGAAGGTACAGTTTTAGTGGATGGCCAACTTGGGTCTCAATTCCAACTTTACATTTTAGTCCTTACATTCCATGTAACCCTGGTGAGACCAGTCCAACCCTTAAGAGTTTCTCCTAGAATTCTACAAAAGATTAGTGAATTCAGATAATGTTTCAACTTAGCTCTCACTGGCTAAGAGCACCCAGAACACTTCACATCTCTGAAAATGGACTGTTGCTAAATGACCATTATCCTTAATGTTCAATTATTGTTGCTTAGAGAAGTGTTAAATAAGTGATGTGTGGTATAAGCTCCAATGGCAAGAGGTAGATAGTAGAATCCTACCATAACACAAGTCCTCTATTTCTCAAGACACTGATTTGCACTGAGGTAGCATCTGACTCCTAGTGCTTCTGTGAACAACAGAGATAGAGTAAGAAAGCATCTTGTGACAAATTATAGACCTGGACAAGACACATAGAAAGATCCTGTATGATCTGACATCACCCACATTTTTAGTCACAGAATTCATACCTGGTATCCATTCTGCTTCAAGTGATCACCTTCCCTATTTCCCTTCTTACTACTTCTTCTCAGTTAACACTTGTCAACTTTCTAGATCTGCCCTCAGTCATTTTTTCTGGGAAATATCTTGATTTACTGCATTTTCTGTAGTACACATGGCTAGAACATTTCACAGTACAGGATTATAACTGACTGGCTACCTATCTTTATCCCCGGTTGAGGCAACCAGGGAGCTCTTTGAGAGCAGAGATTGTGCTTAGCACAGGGACCTGGATACTTTTATTTGCTCAGTGAATATAGAAGGAAGGAAGGAAGGGAGGATAGCAGAAAGAAGACTTCTCATTCCTCATTTACCTGCCTGATGAAGAAATTCACAGTTGCTCCAAGAGAGAAGATCCTTAACCAATGCCTTTTACAAGGAATAATTTGGTTAACTGAATAATAAAAAAAAAAGCCCACATAATACAGAGACTTAAGGAACTCTGTTTAATCCATGGCACTAAGATATCTATTTTTATTAAGTGGCATTTAGTTAAATGCACTTATACAGAACCATAGAACATTTTGAATCATCCTCATCTGAGGGTCTTAGAAAAAAAGCAAGAGAGAAAAGCAGCCCCCTCAGAGATTTTTTTCCTTACAGTACAATTTTCACAAAGAGCTGAGTTTACGACTTGCAAAATAATAAGCTTCGGTGATAACACAAGTTTCTGCTACAATTATTACAAAGAGCAAGTCTGCTGCTCAAGCTTCTAACTTACCCTTGTGACTATAGAACAGTCCAAAATGTCACTTCGAAGTTGAAGTGATTGCGGCCAATTAGGTAATTTCCACCAAATTGGGTCTATTAATACTTGGACATTATCTTGAGGGAGAAATAGGGTTTTGTGACAAGGTGCAACGTGGCTTGTGAAATATTAGTTTTGGGCAATCACAAATCAAGATCCAAGGGTACGTTAAATTATTCAGCATTCTTGGCCTCATTATTAAGTGACTGCATAGGGGTTTTACTCTTATTCATATAATACCAGGACTGAGGAGCTTGGTTTTATTCCATTTTTGTTTCATTTCCCAAGCTATTTTTCCTCTTTATATTGGATGTTTTAGATCCATATATCTATAGTTATATGAGATTTGTATTCTTTATCTTGTTTGATTTTTGTAACTTAAAGGGCATTAGATATGGTTCTATTTGAGGACTACATAATGAGTACAATTGCTCATACAATGACAGATTTAAAAAATCTAAATATTAATTACATATTTAGGTCTCAAGCTCTTCTTTGTGAGACTACAAGCTAAGACAACACAACAATTTTCCAGCTAAATATCTGCCTTGGTCCATCATGGACTAAACAGAAAGCTATGGTGTATGACATGATTTGCAAATGGGTCAGAACTTCAGAGTCAAGCCTGCTTTGGAAGTGTTCTAAAATGGTATCAGCAATATCATTTTCCAATATAATCAGAGAAAGCCACCAAAAAAACTCCAAGAAGATCATGCTCCAGTGCTATGTGTTCATTTCATTTTGTTCCAAAGATGTATGGAACAATGGTTATTTACTGTTGACAGGACTTCTACAACCAGAAAATGTGTTGAGTATTTAAAACCTTAAATATGTGTTCCTGTAAGTTCAAGAGAACATAAATCAATTGCACAATTATCCTAAGAATATCACTAGCATACTATTTAAATTTATAAGTAAAAATAACTCACTGGGGGTGAAACAATGATATGTAACTGGAATGTGAATATGACTGGATAATGTGAGTGAATCAGTAAAGCTTTAAAAAACTTCTTACATGATTTGGAAATTAGGTAGCATTCTGTTGGTTGCTTATGGGACACATGTTGAGCATAGTCTCTTCTCTTAGATGTGTTTTGCTAGTTTGCCCACGATTCAGACCAAAACAAACACTTTGAAAACAGAGACATAGAATTCCATTTCATCATGTCCCAAACCAGATGCAACTAGAGCAGGTGCAATCACTTTAAAGTGTTCTTCCCTATAAATCAACTTCTGATTCATTCCAGAATGAAGCTGTCAGCCCTTAGGCCCCCAATGAAGTTAAGAATTTTTAGCAAACTAAACACATGCATTAAAATAATGTTTGAATTAGTTTTAATCACAGTGGCCTAGATTCTCCTGCTCCCCCAAGGACCTTACTGTATCTCTTCCATGTGTGAGAACCATGAGAGGGCTGCACATGGAGAAGACTCACCAAAGTGCAGAGCCGGAAGGAGAATTTAGGTCAATTACCTTTTGAAGTGTGATCCCTTTAAACAGCTACTCAAGGTAGTATCTTGCTCAGGGAACTGTATATAATAAAAGTGACCTGTGCTATTTCTTTAAATACCGCCTTTTGGTTGTAAGCGATCAAAGTACTAAATTTATGTAAGGAAGGAAAAAAAAAAAGATCAAGAGAAGTTTCATCCATGTTCTTTCTGGAATCTATTAGGAAGGATTAGGTATGTAGTTTACCTCTCTTAAAGTCTGGGCTTGCAAATAGGTGCCTCTAATTCAGTCTCTTCCAGCTGAGCTTTTGTCTTCTCCATCTGCAATCTGAGGAGGAGACAAATAGTTTAGCTATCACCTCAGGACCTCTAGTAAATACGTTAAAAAAAACACAAAAAAAATCATGAAGTACTATAGAAGAATATATGGAAAGGTGAGAGAGGGAATCAGGCAATGTTAGCGGAGAATCCATTCCCTAATTCAAAAAAAGATTAAAGATGTATTTACCTGACTTACATAATTGTAACCCCTCCGTACATCACCTTTGTAATAACAATAAAAACTTACAAAAAAAGATGTATTGTGCATTTAAATGTTTTTTTATTAACTCTTGAAGAAAAGTTTTTGTTGTTGTTGTTTTAGTCAAACCACACACACACAAAATGTTGATTTCCTTACCTTCAAAAGGTGGGCAGCATCCATCAGAAAGAATGACATTGCCCCATTTGTTAGGAAATGGAAAGGCTTAGAAAAAATTATATTAAGTGAAGTAAGCCAGGCCCAAAGAAACATAGGTCCCATGGTTTCCCTTATTTGCAATAACTAGTATATGTCTGAGTCAAGCAGAAAAGGTCAGATAAGTTGATGTTAGGGAAATGAACCCTAAGATATGTATTCAAATGTTTTTTTCTTTCATGCGATTGTTTCTAACACATTTATAAGATGATTTCTTTGTTGCTTTGTATGTCCCTCCCCCACAGTATTACCCCTGCTTTACTGTATTTGATGTCAGTATAATTTGTGGAGGGGAAGGGGAAAAACAAATCGTTTAACTAGGGATACAGGTGGACCCATTGCAACAATGAGAAGTACAAGTTGTTATGTCGAAAACGAACTTTACAACTTTGGTGGGGGGTGGGATTGGGTGGGGGGGGCACGGGGGGGGGAGGATGGGAAGGGATGGGAAGGGGAAACATAGGAGGGGGCTACAATGCTTGATAAGAAATGTACTCATTATCTTGCCCATGTAATTGTAACCCCTCTGTACAGTATTTTCACAATTAAAAAAAAAAAAAAAGGTGGGCCGCAGTGTGGAGAGGGGATGTAGGTGAGGGGTGCTCTAGGTGCAGTTCCCAGAGGGACAGTGAGGAGCCAGCTTCCAGATGCTGTCCTCACCTGGGATGACAGAGCAAGCGCCAGGCACATGCAGGGGACTCCCACGCTCAGGGCTGTGCCTCAGTCCTTTGAGACACTATGGAGCTGGCACTAGCCCCCATTTGGTCCTGTGTTTTCAGTGGCTCTGAGCTAACCTAACCCAGGCCTCAGTTTTCATAGCTCTAAGGTGATCTTTGACGGGTATCACTATCTCTGAGTCAGAGGCCCTAACTAAGTCAGTCCTGCAGAGAACCAGCCCGTGCCCAGGACTGCCCTGGCCACATAACTGACTCCAGGCACCTCCTTCCTCCCTGGGCCCACAGCATGCAGCCACACAGTACAGGAACAGCCAGGGCCCTTGAGGCCATGCCATCCTGGCAGAGTTGGGTGAGGGCACCAATGCCATCTCATCAACTACCAATGTGGGACCCAGCACAGAGGGGGTCAAGCAGACGAAGGGGTCTGGTTTGGTCATAAGGCCAGTGCAGCTAGGACCAGCCAGGACTGCTTGTCACAAGCAGTGGTCACTGGTCCTTGATGGCATCCCCAAGGCCACTCGTGGTATAGAGCAGCTGGCTCCTGGCCTCAGTGTGAGGCCAGGTGCACGTGAGTGAGGGGGTGGCTCATGTCTATAATCCTAGCTACTCAGGAGGCTGAGATCTCAGGACTGAGGTTCAAAGCCAGTCTGGGAAGGGAAGTCCATGAGACTCTTATCGCCAATGAACCACCAGAAAACTAGAAGTGGAACTGTGGCTCAAGTGGTAGAGAGCTAGCCTTGAGCATAGACAGGCTCAGGGACAGCACCTAGGCCCTGAGTTTAAGCCCCAGGATGGGCAGGTGTGCTTGTTCTTCAACTGATAAGCATTTACTGGGCACCTGTTGTATGTTGGCACTTTGGAAGTTTTATGGAAGACAATAGTGATCTTTTCTCCTTCCTTTTCCTTCCCTTTTCCTTCTCTTTCCTTTCCTCCCTTCCTTCCTTTGCCAGTAATGGGACTTGAACTCAGGGCCTCATGCTTACTTTTTTTTTTTCTTATGGCTGGCACTCCACCACTTGAGCCATGCCTCCAGTCTGATGTTTTGCAGGTTAATTGGAGATTGACTTTGCCTGGGATGGATTTGAATCTTGATTCTTCAGTTCTTGCTTCCTGAGTAGGTCGGCTTATAGGTGTGACCATCAGTACCCAGCGGACAAGTATGATCTTGTCATAGGAGTTACAGGGAAAGAAAGACTGTATTAATGATTCTTGGAAACTTAACAAGAATGTTTACAATTGTGGAGTAGACATATTTAAAACCTGAATATAATTGTACTGACCTTTTAGCATTGCAAAGAAATGCAGAATAGTTTAAGAAAATAATTCCTTTGCCACATCTACTTGAAAGTGATAAAGTCACTATGAACAATTTGTTACCTGTTCTTTTGAAACCTTTTTTTCTATCCACATATAAACACATACATTTTTTCTTATAAACAGGTAAACCAATTCTATAACCTTACTTGTAACTTTCTCTTATGCTTAAGGGTATTTCATGACCATCTTTCCATGCCTATATATATATATATATATATATATATATATATATATATATAGATCTACCTCATTTTTTTTCTGATGCCTATAGGACATTTAATTTTCTGGATGCCAGATATAATGATAGATGACAATAAGGAATGGCACAAAGGTATTAATTAAATGGAGAAAATAATTCTTCATTTAAGTTGTTGTTTTATAAATGTTGTCCTATCTTGTCACAAATAGGTCACCCACCTTTCTCAACACATCAATGAATAAATCACTTCATGATTTTTTTAGTGTGAAAAGTGAAAGAACATAATAAAAGAACCATCCTAGCTTAAATTAGTGAAACATTTTTGTTATTTTTAGTTTCTTGACAGGGCTTAAAGATATCCAAATGGACCCAAACAACATAATGATTATATAGAAAACATGCAGATCCTCGAGAAAAATGATGTAAAAATTTTAAACTTTACCTATACAGTTAATTATAATACATATAATACATAATACATGTTTACTAAAGAAAAATAGAAAAACATGCAGACATATAAAAAAATGAAAATAACCCTGTTTCCTATTATTCAGAAATAACCTCCTACTAAATTTCCTCCTAGTATGCATGCATAGATATATATATACAAAAAAAAACCCTGTAAAAGAGAGATAGGTAGCCTGTGTTGTTATAAGTATATATGTATGTATTTATGCATGTACATATTTAAAGAGTTTTTATCTAGTGTTTTCCCCTTATTACATAGCAAGTAACAAAAATATTTTTTCCAAATAAAATGGAAAAAGTGGCTCCAAAGAACTGTGAAATGGTAAGAACCAGTTTTCTGTTATTGCCCTTCTTCCTACAAGCTTCTGGGTTATTAGGAAATTTAAGATGGCTTTCAAAGATGAATTAATTCCATGCTGAATTTCAACAAATATCCAACAGTGAGAGCAAAGCACAAAATCCATTAAGCCTTGTGACTGTTCATTATGAAGTTCTGTATTTTAACCACTACAAATGTAATCCAAGTTCAGGGTTATTTTGCATCTTTTAAGACTGCAAATGCCAAGTAGAACATGGACCTGGTTTTCAAGATAGGAGGCTAGAACGGATCAAAAAGAAAAAAAAAACTACTTGCCCTCTTCAGGGGTTCTAATCTCTGAGCCTGTCCATCACCATGGCTCACTCACTGCTTCTGAGGTGAGTAGCAGAACTTTTTACCCTTCCTAGAAACTAGAAGGATGGCCCATGTATTATCTTGTACACAGGCAGTTTCTTCCCAGGGGCATGGATGGAGTATATACTGTCCTGTCCCCTCTGTCCCTTAATTACTAGGAGTAGGGGCTAAGAGTGAGGATTTGCACCCCACTCTTCTGCTTAAGGGTATGTCATGACCATCTTTCCACGTTAGTGTTTGTGAGTGTATATGTATGTGTGTGTGTGTGTGTGTGTGTGTATGTTTATTGATCTACCTAATAAAATGGAAAAAAAATTACTCCGAAGAGAGTTTACACCTCACTCTTGGTGAGGTTAAAAAAAAAAAAAAAAGAAAATTGTAAGCCAAGCATGGTGGCTCTGGCCTGTAATCCAAGCACCTGGGACACTGAGGTAAGAGGACTTAAGAGTTGAGGATAATCTGGGCTACCTGGTGAGATATGTCTCAAAGGAAAAAAGAAAAGAAAGAGAAATCTCTAGAAAACTCATGGGGGTTACTGAGGAAAAAGCACAGGCTTGGGGGTCATTTGGGTCTTTGATTTATTTATTCGATGAATATTTAATGAGCTCCTGCTATGTGCTAGTTGTCTGAGAAAGCATCAAAGGAGAAAGTCTATGTTTTAGTGGAGCATGCATTCTAGTGAGGAGTAGACAATGAAGATAACATTACTGGGTGATGTAGGCTATAGAAAAGGAAAACAATAGGCTAAGAAGGGTTGGGAGTGGGGAGTAGATTGTGGGTGTGGTTTGAAGTAGGGTGACCAGGAAGAGGCCCTGCTGAGAAGGTGACACTGGAGCCAAAATAGGAAAAGGGGAGAGAATGAGCTATTTAGATATGTGGGAAAAGCTGAAGAAAGAAAAAAAAAGCCAGTGCATAGACTCTGAGACAGGAGCAGCAATGTAGGAGTAGAGGAAAATGAGAAGACTTAAAAGAAAATGAGACACAAGATGTAGGGAGATGTATGCAATACAGTGAAATTCAGAAGGTTTCTGGCTTTTCATATGGGTTGTTCACTTGTACCACTATTTGTTGAAGGTTACAGGTTGAGTATCCTTCTGAATGCCCATCACGTAGTCTATAATATGGGAACCTTATTGTTCACAGCTATTTTGAGCATTAAAAGGAGACCACATTTTTATAAATGTACACATACACTTATGGATGAGGGCACTGACCAAAAGTTACAGAGGTAGGAATACAAGTAGATTTAAACTCTTTCAATAGGTAACAATCCTCTTCCCCACCTCCGCCACAATAAAAGCTGGACCATCACCAATATAAACTAATAGCTTCAGAAATTTTGATTGAGCATTCAAGTTGTCTAAGAAACTAATTCTTAGATCTAGCAGCCATTAGTGAGAACTGATATATTAGCAGAAATGTACAGGCAAAACTCATTATTTCCCATTCTATTGAATGTCTATTTCAAGGTTAGAAAAAAATGCTGTATCTCCTTCTGAGGGGACATTTGAACATTCAAACAATACCAGATAAAATGATCAGCTTGCAAACTTTTGAAAACACCACTACCTGCAGGGTTGAAAGGGCTTCTGTTAGCTATCAATCTGCTCTGAGTTGACTTTTTTTCATATGATGGTAGCAGTTTTTCTCTTATGTGGTGATATCATTAGAGTTTCACTTGAGTTCACAAAAATCATTTTCTGGCTAAGTTTTCACTTGAACCCAGTTGCTACAGAAGTTGAACACCAGTGGGGGAGGCAATTAGTTAGCTAGTTATTATGACTTTACTTACTTAGTGCATTTTTAGCTAAAGGAAAAATGATAAAAACCTAAAATCATTCCATGGAAATATACAAGTGACTCCTTTTATTCATAGATCATTAGTGCAGTGGACAAGATTTCAAAAAAGCCAATGATACCTACAAAACCTTCTCCTGTTGCATTATTATGCAGTTTTCACTAGCCAAAAGGGCCAACAGGAACCATTTCAATAAAAACCATAGGTGACTCTCTGTTAGAGGGTCTGAGACTATAGGAGGAACTGAAGATGGATTCCTATGTGCAGGTAAATAGCAACTTGATACAAGTTCTTGTTAAGACAAATAGTTGTACCATCTTTGGATAGTCTGTTAACCAAGGCTATTTTAGAAGCTTTAAAAATATTTGCCAAAGAATTTATCCAGGGAAAGTTACTGTTGACTATCCTACAATGTTGTCTCTGCTTTTAAGCACTAATGTATTATTTGGCTTCTACCCTCTCGTCTGGGTTCTAGGGTTTACCAGAAATCCATGGTAATCTGATAAGGGTTTTTCCTGCTAACTGTGTCTTAAGCATTTTTGCACCATATGTTAGATGTCTAGTTCAATGTTTGTTAAATGAATGAGCAAAAAAAAGTCTCACTTTCATTTCCTTTTACTTGTCCTGTTATAAACCGCAGATTAGACATAGGTTGTATATATACCTACCATATAAGTCGAACTACATGTATATATTAATGTGAGCCATGCTTTGAACTATGCCATTAGCCTTTCCGTCATATATTTATTTTTCAAAAAGGACTTCACATTTGTCTGCAGGAGTGGCCACAGATCTTAATTTTACCTATGCTTTCTCCCTAGCTGGGAGATGTACCACAATGCCCTGCTTTTGTTTTTGTTAAGCTGGGTGTCTTGATCCACAATCCTCCAATCTTTCCTGAGTAGCTGAGATTACAGTGTAAGACACCATACCTGGCCTTCGAGAAGAGGAGACCCAAATGTTTCGAGTCATATCAGCACTATTGGCATAAATGCATGGCTTTCTGGCATCATTAAACCAAAATGTAATATTTTTTTGACTATATGAGTGAACAGCCAATTAAGGAATTACAATTTAAGGTGATTCTTTGCTCTTCACTTAGCAACACCACTTCTTTGATTTTTTTCAAGTATTTATCTGTATTTCATATAGGCCATATATTGCTTTGTAATAATAAGGAATTATTGAATAACCAACTATAGTGATTACAGAATTTCTCTGAGAAGGGATCTAGAGGCAATGATTTATTTGGAAGGAAGAGCATCATGAAGCTGTGTATGCATAGCAACCTATGTGTGACTGAGAAAATAAGGTTCACCAACAACAAAGATGAAGAGAAAGCTGATTGAATTCATGGAAACATAAAGCCTTTCTTTTTACCATTTAGTACTTGGCACTTCCCTGGTATCTAATAATAAACTGGGAATATGGGAAGGAAATCTATGTTCTCAGATTTACCAAAGGTCAATACATAATTCTTGACTTCCTGTGCTCCCAGCTTGGATATATACAAGCAAGGTGATATAGAGATATGGAAAAAGAAGGATGGATGGAAGGTAAGCAAGCAGGTTAGTATATGGGATGTCTCTCATCTAGATGGGGGAAAATGGACTGATAAGTGGGTAAAAGTACAGCTGGGGGGGCCAAGAGGGCTTTTGCTTAGTGCAGCAGCCCAGGCTACTAATAAATAGTAATCCAATAGAAGTCTTAATAGTCCTAGGGATTAGTCAGCGGAACCACAAAACCAGATTCTGATGGATTCCTTTTAAAACACTCAATTTCATCCACTCTGGCACCTCTCTGAAAGTTAAAAATTGCTTCATCGGGTCCAAGTGGCGCGACTAATTTTTCCCATCCAGTTCTTTCCAGATCTTTGGTGTGGATCAACAGCTCATGGGGGGGGGGGAAACAGCAAGGGGAATGCATATGTTACTGGCAACCAATTACCCCCAAAGCTTTAAACTGGGGTGCAAAATGGTGGAGGTTTTTCCCAGGGCTACTCTATGAAGAAACAACAATCTGTAAGACAGGATTAAAAACCCAAACTGAAAACCCAAGATGAAATTTGTGAACAGGCTTAGGGATTTTTCTACCCTTCTCTGGTCTGCTGCTAGAAAACAAAATCAAAATTATGAAATACAATTCTTTCCATGCGTTTCTCTTGATCCGAATTAAAAAACCATCTATGAAGACTTTCTCACTTCAAAACCCAGTCGGGTGCTTTCTACTATCAAGGAAGGTGCCTAAAGAATAAATTGCTCCTATCAGAAATAAAGCATTTTAGTTTTGCCACAAGCGGTGAGATCTGTGTTTATAAGTCTCTCCAAAGGCAACTCCATTTTTGCTGCTCTCCTCTCATTTTCTTTTGATGCATAAAACCTGTAGACTGGAGCGCTGTGATTGCATTTTGCTCTGGAGCAGTGTAATTGTAAATATTCATTGGAATTCAAGCTAGATTTCCCAGGTCTCTCCTAGGGCTGTGCAGCTATGCAAACAGCAGCGGTGCTGCATTAGCTCACAGCCCGGAGGCCACCTATTTCCTCACAGCCCCTAAGATCCTTTCTGTGGAGCCAGTACATGCAGAGAAGCTGGCCCTCAAACACCACTGCAATCTACCATTTGGCTTGTTTTTCTTGACTGCAGATCTTTAGTAATTCTGCCAGTTCCAAATATGCATTATAAAAATAGCCATGTCCTTGACTAAGCCTATAGTCGAATGTTCTTGATGTGCATGTGTTCACTCTATTTAAAAGATTAATCAGATTCTAGCTATTTCATGAGCACATGCATACATACAACAGATACATATTCAGCAACTCTTGGTGAAAAACTAGGATAGCTAACCTACTCTAAGATACAACAGCACTCCTAAATTATTTCATCCTTTTCCAAGTTTAAACATGTAGGAATAAAAAACTAAATTAATATGAGATTGGGAGTACCATATTAGTTATTTTAAAAACCCTATGATATGGAATTATTTACCTAACATAAAAATTTGGCCTAAAAGGAGGCTGTGTTTGACTATGCTGATTCAGTTCTCCACATACTGCTAGAAGGCTGAAGTTGAAGATTCAAGCAAGGCTCCCTGGACCACTCCCCATATGTCTAATATATCTTCTGAATGCCAGATGATTAGATTCCAACAAAATTCAGGGCACCTGCAATATTAACTTCAAAATAATCTAAGGAAGAAATCGATGCATAGAAAAATGACCTATAGAAACCAATTTATAGAGTTTCAAAAAAAAGACAGCAAGAGCAAGAGAGATACATTTTTAATGTTGTAATGTTTCAATGAAAACTACATCTAGATTGAAATTCTTTGGGCCTGGCCAACATTTAGAATTAATGATGAAGGTGAAAAATTACTTTAAGCAACAACAGTAAAAAAAAAACCCAGGAATGGTCAAAGTTTCATATCTATAAGGAAATTTACTTTAATTTGATTTAAGCAGGTGAGTTAATACTCCTAGTAGGAATTTAAAGGGACACAAGACAAATTATATTTTGGTCCTATGTGTTGAGGAGTGAAGATTTTAACATGAGAAAGAGGATTTGTAGAAATAGTTACATTATAAAAAAGACAGAATATCATATTATCTCAGGAAGGTATGGGGGATAATGAACAACTTCATGGTAGAAGTGAAAATTGATCTGACTCTGAAGCAATAGAAGGATTTTTGACTGACACAGTTAGATGGAAGAGGAAGTTCATTTTTACAGAGGTATATTATATGTTGAATTGTATTCTGAAAAAAACCCCACCTAAATCTATGAGTATGTATTATTCAGTTTAGGCTGCTACACCAGAACGTCATAGACTGGTGGCTTATAAACAACAGAAAGTAGTTTTTTACTGTTCTGCAGGTTTTAAGCACAAGATGAAGGCATCAATGAAGGCATCTGACTTGTAGACAGTTCTCTTCTTATATCTTCTCCACATGGTGGAGATTGCTGAGAGGGGCTAATCCCATTACAAGGCTCCATTCTTATGTCCTACTTATCTTCCAAAGACCCTACTACTTCTTGATACTGTCACATTATGGGTAAGGATTTCAAACCATGAAACAGGAAACCCAAGAAGTAGAGCTGATTTACAAGATTTTGTGGACAAGACTAAATTTTAGTTGCTGTCCAGAAGAATGCTGGAAATGTGATCCTCAGTATTCAGTTAGGAGATCTCTCAGATCTCTATTCACTGCTCAGGAGACAGTCAAGGTACTGGAAGTAATTGAGATTACCAAGGAATCTGAATGATCAAAAAAGGTAAGAGCTGACACTCATGTAACTGTAACCCTCTGTATAGTATCTTTACAATAAAAAAATTAAAAAAAAAAGCCAGTAGGGGGGCTGGGAAGGTGGCTCAGTGGTAGAGTGCTTGCTTTGCATGCATGGGGCCCTGGGTTTGATAAAAAAAAAAAAAAAAAGGTAAGAGCTGAATATTAGGGGAGCATCTCCGGGAAAGGATGGGAGATGGAAGGGGCAAAGAAAACTAAAGAAATAAAAGGGTAACCAAGATCAACTCAAGTTAAAGAACCCAGGGAATGTGCTATTATAAAGAAGATAATCAATGGTATAAAATTTTACATAGAGTTTGAAGAGAATGACTTAGTAGAAGTCATTGGATACAGAAATTAGAATGTCAATAGTAATTCATGAGAGGGCAATTTCAAATTAGCAGTGTGAAAGGTCATTTTAAAGGGGCTTAGAAATGATTAAGGACAAGAGAGACTGATATGTGTAGATTATTCTTTTGACAGGTTCAGTAACAAATAGGAGAAAGATGAGATTTTTTTTGCTGTCTGAAGGTAGAAAAATATGAGTATAGTAATATGTAAAAGAAAAGGAATAAGGGAGACATATCAAAAATAAAATAGAATGATGGTAGATGGAAGAGAGACCTGGGAGGAGGAAAGGAGGTTTTGAGTCCTGACCCAAATTAACTTTGAAAAGGAGACAGGTAATAGTATAGGTTACCAATTACTTGGATGTGGAAGGAAGGAAAAGCAAAAAACAAAAACGAAAACAAAAAAACAGGTTATCTCCTAAGAGAGATGTATGGTAAGTGGGTTGGGAGTGCAAGGGATAGGAAAGATGGTATCTTGGGGACAAGATAGGGAATGAAATAAGAAAGAAAAAGGATTACCAATAGAACTAGTTGAGGTGGCAGCAACTATGCCAATTGACGAAAAATAATTTTAGTTGACCAAAGGGAATAATTCTTCGGGAAGGTCTACCAGCTTAGGAGAGGCAAGAATGCAGAAAAGCAGATAGTAAGGAGAGACCATTGTGGTTACAGGCCAGGTAAGTACAGGGGAAGTTGACAAAATAAACAATCCTAAGGCACAGTAAGAGGATGTTGAAAAAACCAGGAATCCTAAGGCATAGTAAGATTAAATGAAGGCAGTGCTTTCAAAGATTTACTTTTTTTTTTTTAAATTTGAGAGAGAGGATTTTGCTATGTAGCCCAGGCTGGTCTTAAACTTACCATCTTCCTGCCTGTAGCTTCTACCTCCTGGGATTACAGGTGTGCCTCATCATACCTGACTCTTCAAAGACATTTGAAGGGGTATTAGTGTCTTAGAACTTCAAAGCATCCTAAAAATAGCAATGCAATAAAGAAAAATGAACATAAAGATTAAAAACGTTGGTCCTTTATTGTCTTCTATTTCTTCCTTCCTTCTTCTAACTTGTTTACCTAAAACAAACAAATGCCAAGGCGTGGGGCAAGAAGGCTGAGTGTCAGATCTATAAGATTCAGTTTCCAATCTTTGACTTGTCCTGAATAACTAGAATAATAAACACTTGGCTTGCACTATGCAACAGGAACTGATCTAAGCATCTGTCCACATATTAGCTCAGTTAGTAGTCTAACCCTCAGACGCAGGAACAATTGCTGTGACCTGTTTCACCAATGAGGATATTGAACTGCAGACAAGTTAAGTGATATGTCAAGGTCACATAGCTAGTTGCCAGCAGAGCCTAGATTTATTAAATTGGACTCTAGACTCTTCTCGTAAGCTGCTACTACATGAACTAAAAAGGTTTTGAAATGGGCTGTAAGGAAAATGAGTACATATTTTAGTCATTCTGGGACAATTTTCGTTTATGCCTACTGTCCAAAAGAAAATATTCATTGTACCTCCTTTTGATAAACGCTTTGGAGGATAAATTGTATGGTCACCCTAATTGTAAGAGCAACTCAACAGTTGCTGTGCTCTTCTTCAAACAATTCATTAGTGGCTCAAGTGATGAATAAAGTTAAGAACTGTATGGCATTTTGGGAAAATACATGAAATGTCTTCCCATTCCCAGAATATATAGCCTGCTTCTTTATTCCCTTTGGTAAGATCATAGCCCCTTCCCATCTCTAGTGGCCTCTGTACCCCTAAGCACTTTAACCCTACTGATTTCAATTAAAGAAGCATAGAAAGGCACATTATATAAGCTGCCACCAAATGGAGCCCTGCACACCCATTCTTTAAACAGTAATGGAAACTGAGCACACAAAACCCTATAGCAAATCTGTCCTCCCATCTCTCTTCCTCATCTTCTTCCTTATCTCTGCCCCCAGGCCAGCACTTCACTGTTCTCTCCAACCTCAGGCATAATAACCACATGTCATACAGACGTGTACAGCTTCAGCCAGAGCTTGTATCAGGCTGACAACAGACAATTTGCAGCAATTTTGGCTGTTTTGTGGCTGTTGGTAATATCTTCATTTCTTCTCCTTATTGTCTCCAGCCTCTGGTGGGAAGCAAGGAAATTGGTACCAGTGATGTGGACCTGGTATCCCATGAGAAAATGTAGTGCTCATGCCATTGCCAAATTAGCCCTCTTACAAGATTTAGAGATGTATGTTCAACTCCCTGTGGATGATTTAAAAATGTAACACTTAGTTTTCTAATGCTCACTGATGACGGGCACTTACATAACATTGTGATTTGGCTCTTACTGCAGTAATACTATTTAAAATGCTGTAATGAGCAAAAATGATGGTAATGCCACGGTCAGGGCTCGCAGAAGATCAACTCAGCAAACTGAACAGAAGACATTCATCCAGAGGTTTCAATATCTTGCCATGTGACCACCATCTTGTAAGGCTTTATTATTCTCTGAGGTTTTAATATGCTGACCAACAGAATTCTCTTATTATTTCTCTGTCTTTTCTTTTTTTCCCTTCTATTGTCTCCTTTGTCTGTCCTGGGCCCTCTTCTTTTGCTTCCTTTGTATTCAATCTTACAGCAGGTTTATGCATTCACAGTGATTTCAACTACAATTTAGATTACCAACAGTTCCAAATACACATCTGCTGCCCAAAGGGCATTTTACTCTTTCTCTATTCCTTCCTTGGTAAGCTCATCCTCTAATATGATTTCAACAATCGCTAACATTTATCATGTGTCAGGCACAAAATTGATACTTGGAACCCTTTGGGGGGGATAAGATTATCATCTTAGTCCTCTAGAGAAGAATCGGGTAAGTGGTAGAGCTGAGGTTTGAACCCATGCCATTTTGCTTCAGAGCCTACAATCTCAACCATCACACTGTGATATCTCATACTCAAAATACATGGCTGTCTAGCTCTTGACTAGATTATGCCACTTGTACCTGAAAGGTTTACTGATTTCTTTATTAGACAAATTTAGTGTCCACTGTTGGTCTCCTGAAGTTTTCTCCCATCATCCAAACCTATCCAGATTGTTCCTGCTAAGGATAATTGTGTGTCAATTAAAATGTTCTTTAGGGCATTTCTTCTACCAAAAATCACTCTCTGACCTCTGTATAGCAAACCTTTTACCTCTTCTCTTACAATTTACCTATTTTATTCAGACGTCTCTGACTCACTATAAATTTAATGGTAGATTACATTTAGTAAGGGATTCTGTCTTCTACTTTATATTCCTCATGAAGTCCAGTCATGTTTATCACCCATTGGATATGCCATAAAGATTGTTAATGTACTGACATAAATACCCTAATCAACACTGCAAAGAGTTCAATCCTGTTATAAATTTGTAAAGTACTCTGTTTTCCTAGGTAGACCCTAAAAGGATAACCAACTTGCTCTGTTTTTTATTACCCTATAGAATCAGAAAAAAAGCTCTTGCTACAACTAAATTCTTGTCATGTTATGTTAACTTTCTGTGTTCTACCTGTTTGACTAGGAGGTGAGATCTAGTTATATGTGTCAAATTTGTAGATAAAGAAATGAAGATGACAGGGTTAAAACAATGACACAAAGTCTCTAAGAGAGTACTAATGTAACATGTCTCAGACTTACAAATCCTCAACTCCTGAGGTGCTCTAGTGTCAGTAAAATTTGAATATATACCATAAATGAATTAGCTTTGTAAGTAGTAAGGTTAAAAAACAATTTGCTTTACAACCTATGTATAGATAAGTCTAACTGGATCTACAGATTTTGGCCTCATTACATCATCTTCTTAGTGTATTTAAAAGAGTTTAATGTTTATCATTAAGTAGGTATGCTCACATTGCTATGAGAAATAGTGCAAATGTTTTTTAGCTTCAACACAAATTCCAAGGTAAAGTTTACTCCTAAAAGGAACCCTAAATCTACCTGTGCCACATCCAGTTAGAACCAGCTGGTGAGCCAAAAATAGCTGTAATATGTTTCAGGGTATCCAAACTCTGCCATTCTACATCTACCTGTCTTGGCTCCAACTCTTTTAAACTGTGTCCTCAAAAGATCCTTGGTAGTATCTTTATGTAAACTTTTGCACATGCTACCTAAGTACAACTTCTTTGATATAGAGGAAAATAAATAATCTAACCACTGTTTATTTGAGCACTTACTAAGAATCAATTGACTACTCCCTAAATGCCTAAAATGATTGGGTACCTCAAAATAATTCCACATCTCTTATCCTTTGAATCTCCCCCCCCCCCCAAAGAAGATGGAGTGGTACTTCCTTGTTTTTTTCAGCCTCATAGACAATGTGTCTGAGATGTAAGCAGATGTCTGTTGGAAGGGCCAGAAATGCTTCTGGGAAAGCTGTTCATTTCCAGGTGGAAAAGAATAAGCTCAGAGAGTGTGATCTCTCTCTCTTCTGCCCTCCTCTTCCCTCCTTGAATGTGGGTACCCTAAGTACTGATTTTATAACTAACAGGAAGAAAAAGACAAGAATCTCACCATCTTTGGTTCAATTACCATAGATAGAAACATGCTGGTTCTTTGATGACACTTTTAGATACTAAATAGATACTATTTAGACTTCTTATGAAAAGAGAAAAGTCTCTTTATTTAACCCATTATTTTTCGGAGTGGAGGTGTAGTGCATTTTGCCCAACTGTGATTTTATGAAAATCCAAAAGATAAAGTGAGAATAGTTGCAAATCTCCATGGGTTCCTAGGCTCCATCTAAGTCTAACAGCATCTTTCTTCTTGTGCCATTTACCCAAGGGATACCTAGGAAAGACTGCTACAACCAAATCAGAAGGAATTTTGTTTCTTTTGGAGAAATATTTTCCCCAGCATATACTATGGAGAGAATAGTCTAAGATTTCACCCTTAACATAGACATTCTTGTAGGATAAAGGATATGGGGTAGGGAAATGGAAATTTCTCTACCATTGGTAGTGGTAAAATAACTGTAACAAGCATGATTATTTTTGGAGAATATACATATATATAATAATACGTAAGTACATAATATATATATATATATATACATATAAACTTAGTAATTTAAATTCTATACAAATAATCGGATTTCTCTTCTTTTCCTTCCTTTCCTTTGGCCCATTCATGTTCAACTGATACCAAGGGAATACAAGGAGAAGCAGCTTACTCTAGTTTGCCAACTTCGGTATTCGGTAAGGCAGCTGCAATGAAGGGAAGGTTGAATAAGGGTTAAAAATATTAGCTAAACTTTGATGTGAGTGTTACTTGTGGATTTCAGTTATGGTGCAATCTCTTATTCTTCTTTCTATGGAATACTTTATAAATTCACTCACTGGAGATCAAAATGTGAACCAATTATGGTTCAACTTGCTTTTCTCTGATATGAACAGACAAAGATAGTCATTTAAAAATCTTAATGTACTATGAATACATTTTTTGTGGGGCTTGAACTTTTTTTTTGTGGCTCAAGGTTAGCACTCTACCACCTGAGCCATAGCTCCACTTCTTGTTTTACTTTTTTTGGTGGTTATTTAGATATAAGAATCTCACAAACTTCCCTGCCTGGGCTGGCTTCAAACAATGATCCTTAGATCTCAGCCTCCTGAGTAGCTAAGATTATAGGTGTCAGCCACTGGTGCCCAGCTGAATGTATTTTTAAAAAAACATTTCATTAAGAGACACTTCAGATTTGTTTCCATCCACTAACATAACAATGCTAGAGATCAAACTAATATTTTGGCATACACATATACTAAATCCTGAATTTAGTTTTGATGTGATTTTTGACCACCAGAATTTGCCTTTGAATGGGTTCAAAAGCAAGCCACCACTATAATACAATGTAGGCTCCTTTCTATTTTGACTAATTTTTAAAGAGAGGCCCTAGCTGGGCTGGGAAGGTGGCTCAGTGGTAGAGTGCTTGCCTTGTTTGCATAAGGCCCTGGGTTCGATTTGTCAGTACCACATAAGAAGAAAAAGCTGGAAGGGGAGCTATGGCTCAAGTGGTAGAGTGCTAGCCTTGAGTTAAAGAGTTGAGGGACAGCGCCCAAGCCCAGATTTTAGGCCTTATGACTGACCAAAAAAAAAAAAAAAAAAAGAGTCTAGCTTTGTCTAAGCTTTTATGAATTTTCAGACTTCAACAACAAAGCCAAGAGAGTAGACCTTTATCATTGCCAGATTATGTGAAATTCAGAATTTGGTACCCCTTTTAGAGTAATTCAACTACCTTTTATGGGGTGCATGCCACGTTTTACCTACTCTAGTAGATGAGGTGGAGTGTTAGGCTAATAAGGTCTCAGGCAGTGTACAGCCTATAAGTGCAAGAAACCTATGAACAAATAAATTACAATATGAAGGCCAAGTGCAACTACAGAGGTGTGTTCCAAGTGATATATGTAGTATGAGTACACATCACACCATGGCTTAAGTCATCTGCAGAGGTCGAGGGAAGATAGAGGAGGATGCTATTTCATGGTTGTGAGTACGTGGGACCTGGGTGGGACATAAACTAAAATGAAAAGTAGGCCTGAAATATAAGCTGACTTCTTTAAAACTAAGTAACCTTGGATGATCATTTTCTTCTCTTTCCTTTGGGATTATCACTTGGGAATTTCAAGGAGGGGAGGGAATTCCTCTAGACAACCTATATGTCATAAAGAAAAATTACTTTCTGGGCTGAGGATGTAGCTCAATGGTAGAATGCACAAGCCTTTGGGTTTAGACATCAACACAAAGAATAACTAGTAATTTAAAAGGAACAATGACTTCTCATCAGAACATTTTTTTTTTTAGGTATAATTTTAAAATAAAAAGAACTTTATTTCCATAGATTACATGATATACATTTCAACGAGTCTTAATATAGTCACAAAGTTGCTAAGCCACCATCAATTCTTTTTTTTTTTTAATTTAATTTAATTTTATTTGTGAACATACTGTACAGAGGGGTTACAATTACATGGGCAGGATAATGCGTACATTTCTTACCAAGCATTGCAGCCTCCTCCTTTGGTTTACCCTTCACATCCCTTCCCAGCCTCCCTCCTCCCCCCCAATCCCAATCCTTCTCCTCCCCCTCTCCCCCCCCCCCCCCCCGCACCGACGTTGTAAAGCTCGTTTTGGACATGACAACTTGTACTTCTCATTGTTGCAACAGGTCCACCTCATCAGAACATTTGTGTTTAAGTCCTTCTCCTTCAACTTAATGACCTTTGTGGCCTTGGAAAAACTGGTTAATATTTCTGAACTTAAGTTTCACTTTTTAAAAATGATGCCATTAGATCCTATTGATGGTCCTCTAGCCTTGGTATATTATATCCAATTGATGATTAAATTCTGTCAGTGTATTTCCTTCTCAGGCTTATCCTCCTCTCAACTATTAACAAATGGAAGGAGCAAGCAAGAAAGTTTCTTTTCAAGCATGGCCCATAAGCATCTGTTTCACCATTTAGAACGTAAGCCTTTTCTACTTTTTCTAGTATGACTGAGTTTTGGAAAATAAATTTGATCACAAATAGATAGTTGTTCTACAAATCTTGTCTCCGGTATCTTGTTTTATGCTCCTTTTGAATACTCAGAGTTATAGGCCTTAACTTCAATTGTCTACTCCTTTTCTAGTTCAGAATCCTTGGGAAGGCAAAGTGAGAAGGGGAATAACATGCACATTGGAGACAACTGTAAATACTAAGGGCTGGAGATGTAACTAGTAACAAGCAGCTTTTCTTTAGGGGGAGCAGGAGGCAGTAATCAGGGAAAATGGAGCTTGCATGTCTAGGTCACAAACCTCTTTGCACGGGTTTGTTAGAAAGACTCACCATGCCTGCGACCACACCTATTTGAATAGCACCTACTGACTGAACCACAATGACTTAAGGAGTTCTGGTTTGAGCCTAAGCTTTGTCATTCTCTTAACCTCGATGCACTTCAGTATGATCCAATGCAAAAAAACCATACTTAATGTGAGGGCTTCACAGAGATGTTTGAATCTGAACCTTGTACAAATATTCAAGAAGTGATAGGCAATGCCTACTCTGACCAGAGTGGGGGAATGGAAGACACTGTACAAAAGAAAATGTACTCATTACCTGACTCATATAATTATAATCCTTCTATATATCACCTTTATAATAACAAGAAAGTAAAATTTCAAAAGACTAGGTTTTCAGTTGTGAAATATTAAGGAGTTTAGACACACACCAACACACACTCACACACACACACATGAGATCAAAAGCTTGGGGAGAAAAAGTAAGTGAATGACAATTGAATAAAATTATTCAGATTTCTCTTAGAAGAGCTAAGTCATGGGTTAAAAAATATTTATTTTTCCTTTTAAGGGGAATAAACAAAATACACATTTAGTTTTCTGAGATTTGAGGTCCTTCCCAATCAACTTTCCCATAGTCCCAGCTCTCATTCCCTGAAGCAGTGAGAACAGAATCTTTAGCATGTACATTGATGATTTATCCCGGTCACAGAGGGGACACCCAGCTAACTGAGGTTAACAGCTTTCTCGGTTTCATTTCAAAAAGACATTAGCATGGAGGCTCTATGAAATGCTGATGTGCCAAATACTGATTCATTCACCTGCAGAGTTCACTAGAAGGCAGGGACCTATTTGACAGGCAGGGCTGAGCTCCCAGCCTTTTCCTAAAGGGCAATCCCATAATTCATCTCCCAGTGCTAAATTACACCTGACACTTCTCTGAAGACTTCAGATACACTCACCCAACTGTAATATACCTAAAGTAGAAGAAGAAGGTTAGGAATGACCAAAGTATTTTTTTTTGAAAATAATACAATGAATTCAATTGTAGGCAAAAACATCTGTGAGGTAAACTATTCCCAGGCAGCATATGCATATTTTCCTTTGTTCAGTGGAAATATGAACTAGCAAAGGACACCAGCAGGAAGGGATATGGAGGAGAGGGTGGTACTGAGTAGGTCTTTACTCTGCACAGGAGTCTCTTTGTCAAGTATCACAATCTTAGATATAAGCCCCTTGGGCAAGTCCTTAGCCTATTCACTAAAGAAGTTTCAGGCTATTCTATAATTAGGGTTATCCCCTAACTGCATCTCCAAACTGCAGGGAAGCAGACTGTGAAGATCTGCAAAGTCACAGGCTCTAGATAATTCTTCAACAGTTTTCTGTGGAAAGGCTGAGGAACAAACACAGAAGGTCTGCCTTCTACCTGGACAATACCCTGCCCTGCAGCCCAGTAACCAGGTGAATTAATATTCTGCTTAATTTATCCATTATGGTGATACAGGCTCCAGGGATGATTTAGATATACAGAGTAGAGGAAGGAAGGGGGAGAGAAAGGAAGGGGAAAGGGAAGGAGGGAGAAAAGACCTTTCGAAAGGGCAATTGCTGTCTAGCTTACTTATTTCTCATTAATAAATGCACTTTCTTTGACTCTTTCCATATATATACCTACACACACACACACACACACACACACACACACACACACACACACACACACATGGACTTATAGATCGTTTTATTAGCTGCTGTGTGTTGGAACAAAGTTGGTACATGATGCTGTAGCCTGCCAAAGCTCAAGGGAACTTTGGAGGGATGAAGTGGAAGAGAGACATTATTTCCTTATGTTCTAGGTACTGGGGAACTGTAGTGAACAAATACACCCAAGACTTTCTTGCATGGAGACTGAAATTTAGAAAATCTAAGATTATTTGGTACTCAGCACCTATCAGGTAACAGACCAATGAGAAAAATTAAATGAGAAAATTATAAATAGGGTAAAGGGAAGAGACATGAGCTAAACACTTTTAAGTGTTTTCTATGCTCCAGATTCCAATCCTTTTCATTATGCTATTTAGTTCAGCAGAAAGTAAGTTCAAAGTCAAAGTCAGTTTCTGGAATAAGTCTTCTTACACAGTCTCTTGACTGGAATTGCAAATACACATGTATTTGCATGTTGTTTAGTATAAAGACCCTAAATCTAGGTGTTCCCAAAACTTGGCAGCTAATAACAACCTTGACATTTATTAATGGTATAATGTAGGTAATTTGCCTCAGTTTCCACATGTGTAACTGATGGATGACAATGCCTAGCTCATAATGTGGCCAAGAGAATTGGATGACATGATGAATATAAAGGAATGATAAATAAAATAATGCTTTCTATAAAAGAAAGATAAAATTTTATCCACTCTCTCCCTTAAAAGTCCCTTGTGCTTCTGAACAATGAAATTTTATGATTTCACAAATTCTAATAACAAAATTAGACACAATATTAAGGGTGGTCCAGTAGTTATGGGACTACTTTGAAGATTAAAAAAAACCAGATTCTTATAAACCAAGGTTCACTTAAGATGATTATTTGCCCTCTCTTCATCACATATTTGGGAACTTACACCTAAATAGTTACTGACTTAGGTGGACATAATTAAAATTTTATTATTGTTATATCGTGTGTGTGTGTGTGTGTGTGTGTGTGTGTGTGTGTGTGTGTGTGTGTGTGTGTGTGTAAGTGTGTGCTTCAAGCTCTTGTTTAGCTTTCTTGCTCATGGCTAGCTTTCTAACACTGGAGCTACACCTCCAGTTTGATAATTTTTTTTTTGTCAACTTGAGATGGAGTCTCATAGATGTTTCTGCTGAGGCTGGCTTTGAACCATGATCCTGTAGGTCTTAGCCTCATAAATAGCTAGTATTACAGTCATGAACCATTGGTACCTGGCTTAAGTCCTTTACATATACTTCTGTTTTCTCTTTCATCATTTCAAGGAATTTCTTTGAATGGATTCAAATTTGGAGCACAGAACATAGTATTTCAGACTCCAATTAAATTAAGAACAACTCTATAAAACAATACCAGCATTTTAACAATTAAAAAAATTTAAAATGTATGTAACTATTTCTTTGTTTATTGCAAAGGTGATGTACAGAGGGGTTACGGTTACATAAGTAAGGAAATGAGTCCAATTCTTGTTGAACACTGTTATCCCCCTCTCATTTTCTACCACTACCCCCTCTCCACACCCTCCTTCTGCTTAATCATTTCACTAGTTATGCTCTGTTTTTCTTTTGGTCATTAAAAAGGGTTAAGTATCATGTATATTAATTTTTACTCTCTACTTTTATTTTTACCTCTTTTATCTTGTAATTGTGCTTATTTCCTAACACTCTTATGTCAAATCCTGAATTCTGTTATTATACTCTGTAGTTATATGACACCAGAATGGGTATTGGTCTTCATGACTGCAGCGGACACTGTCTCCCACGTAAATATAAGGAAGTGACATTTGTCACTGCTCTTTGTTTATGGTCCTTCAGCCAATTTTCAGTCTATGTGACCATGCACATATTCTACCCAATTTGAATTAATTTTACAAGTGAGAATTCATGGAGCAGTGTATCAAATGCCTTAGTAAAATCTATATATATTACCTCTAGTGCATTCCCTTCATCCATTAATCTCGTAATGCGACTTAAAAGAGTGATCACATTTGTCTGGAATGATTTGTCCTTTATCCATCCCCAAAGCTGCCTCCTACTCTTGGTTCCTTTATCCTCTGCACCCTTTCAGTTCTTTTTCCTTAACATCTGATTCATTATATTATTAGGCACAAGGGTTACATTTTAATACAAGATAATTACTAAGAACATGCTTTACTACCTAAAATATATTTAAAAATTTGAAATGATCATTAAAATGTGGATCATTAAACATAATTTCTGTTGACTGGTTATTTCATGAGCAAATTGCTTTACTGCAATCTTTTTATTTCCAGCAATGATTTTGAAAACATTCTAAAGTCCTTTTTGGTTTCTTTTAAAATCAGTGCTTGTTAGAAAGCAGAGTATAGCTTTCTGCTTTCCTGTTCTGCTTGCTGGAATTGTATTTCCAGAGCCAAATTATCCCTTCTGCCTGCAAAAGATGTGCACTTTATCACAGAAGTTAGTGGTGATAGAAATTCTTACTATTATGTTAAAACGATCATTTCCACTACAAATGTCCATATTTATTTGCAAAATAAAAGACTTGGCAAATGTTTCTCTATTGTATCTAGATCAAACTGTCTGCTCTCCAAAAATATTTATTACCTTTTAGGTCTAGGTAGATATTTTTTCCTGAAGAGTTTAAGGGCTATATGCCAACTCAGTAAATTTAGAGTAGCTTAATTTTATTTCTATTCTGATATCTATCTTCCTCCTATAATAAACACTTCATTATAGATCAAAAGCAACTTATACCAAAAAAATATGTAGCCTCCCATTGATATCTGAATATCTGTTCATTTGAATGTAATGGTAAGTATTTGTTATTAGGAAGGAAGAGGTGTATAAAAAATTAAGTCATTAGCCAGGTGTCAATGGCTCATGCCTGTAATCCTAGCTACTCAGGAGGCTGAGATCTGAGAATCATGGTTCAAAGCCAGCCCAGACAGAAAACTGGAAGTGACGCTGTGGCTCAAGTGGTAGCGTGCTTGCCTTGAGCTGAAGAGCTCAGGGACAGCGCCCAGGCCCAGAGTTCAAGCCCCGTGACCACAAAAAAAAAGTCATTATGCAGAATTAAGTCCTGATTTTTATGTGACATTAATACTGATAAACTGTGCAAAGGCAAGAGTATAACTTCCTATGTGTAACTATTTGTTTTCTTCCTACATAAAATACTGTGCTAAGGACGTGGAGGATTTTATTATTAAAGGAAGCAGTATTGATTTTCAAATACATAGAATTTCAGGAAGGACTTAAAACTAGACTGGTAAAATCCTTAAAAACTCAAGAAAGCCCTTTGTGTCTCTCTGCATATATTACCCCTTCCTCTTGCCTATACAAATGTTAGCCTGTAAGAAACAAGTATGAACCTGTAATATTATAATTATTACATAATTAATTTGTGCTTATGATTTTAAGAGGTTATAACTTAAGAGTTGTACCAGAAGAGAAGTAGAACAGGTCCACATGATAGTTTTACTATCTGGGAATGATGATGCTATGGATAGAAAATTTGACTTAAGCAAACATTGGTTAACTGGAGATGATGGTCTTCAAACAAAGGATTCTTAGATCTCAGCCTCTCAAGAAGCTAGGACTACAGGTGTGAGCCACCAGTCCCTTGAATTTTTATTTGTCTTTTTGAAGATCATAGTCCAATGTTTTTGACTCCCTTGTCTTTGAATTTTCTTGCTATATGCAAGATATTATGCTAAAATCCTATGAAGCATGGCTTATGCTCTTATGAATGTCTACTCTTATAGGAAGGATGGACTAGTAAATTGATGCAGACTTGGTGGAATACTAAGTGTTGTTTGGAGAGGTTGTGGAATATTCATGGGCACAGGAGAATGACAGATAATGGGGGAGGGCTGATAAAGTTCTATAGAAGAACGATAATTCAATTGAGCTTTGAAAAATGGGAAGGAATTATATAGAGTAGGGAGTTGTTTGTTTGTTTGTTTGTTTTTTTGGTCAGTCATGGGCTTGAACTCTGGGCTTGGGTGCTATCCCTGAGCTCCTCAGTTCAAGACAAGTGCTCTACCACTTGAGCCATAGCCCCACTTCCAGTTTTCAGGTGGTTTATTGGAGATAAGAGCCTCATGGACTTTCCTGCCCCAGCTGGCTTTGAACCATGATCCTCAGATCTGAGCCTCCTGAGTAGCTAGGATTACAGGCACAAGCCATCGGTGCCCAACTCTAGTGTAGCGATTTTTAAATCCTCATTTTTTTGAATAGCATACATTATCTATACATTGTGATATTTCCACACATGTATCGAATGTATTCCAATCACTCCAGCCACTCTATAGTTCTCCATTATTCCCCTCCCCTTTCTAATAAAATTTTAAGAGGTTTCACTGTTCTATTTTCATACTTGCCAATAATCTATTTCCACAATATTCATCTTCCTTTAGCCTAACTCTACAGTACATGTTTTTAACCTGGCACTCACTGATTCCTAGGAGTAAATGGATATAGCATAGCAGGTCTATAAATGTGAATGAGAGAAAACCCCCTTATTTCCATAACTATTATGCTACTGTTTAGCTCTTCTTTTAATTAAAAATAGAGGGGGAAAACAGTAACATTTACATGACCTTCTACAAATGTTATCAATAGAAATCACAGCTATTTTCATATCATATCCATATAAGATATCATTGTAGTTATTTCTGAATATCCTTTATAATCCTTGTTGCTTTAAAAGTATAGTAACTAGTTAACAAAGATACATGTTATCATAACAAAAAATTGATTTTAATATTTAATTAATTTAATATGTTGATAATGAATTTTTATATAAATTAGTTTCCTTTATCTTTTTTTTTTTGTCAGTCGTGGGGCTTGAACTTTGGGCCTGGGCACTGTCCCTGAGCTCTTCAGCTCAAGGCTACCATTTGAGCCACAGTGCCCACTTCCGGCTTTTTCTGTTTATGTGGTGCTGAGGAATCAAACCCAGGGCTTCATGCAAGCAAGGCAAGCACTTTACCACTGAGCCACCTTCCCAGCCCCTCCTTCTATATGTGTCATTTATGTTTATGAAGTGTACATAGGTTTTAGGTCTATGGCAGACTTGCAATGGCTTATCTGGGACAGCAAAGGTTAAGAATTCCTCAGCAGGGAGGTGGTTATAGAAGGGGCAGTAGCTATTCTAGGAAGAAGTAAAGTTTATGTTTGATGTTAAGCACTTCATCTTGATGCTTCAAATTATACATAGTTTCTTTAAAGGCAAATAGTGTTGGGTATGAAGACAAAATATATACAATGTAAAAATCTTGTGAATTATAGTAATATATATTCAACATGTTTTCATAAGGACATGTTTCTGGGGAGCAAACCTATTTAGCATATTAATAGTGCACATGGAATTTTTGAGGCTAACCAAAAAGAGAAAAAGTCAGATTTTGTAGTGGGTAGTAGTGCAATAAAGGGAAAAGATGCTTAAGATACTTATTTACTAACTTTCTTCTTCTTCCTTTTCTTCTTCTTTCCTCCTCCTTTCTCCTCCTCTTCCTCCTTCTTTTTCCATCTTCTTCCTTCTGCTTCTGCTTCTTTTCCTCCTCTTCCTTCTTCTTCTTCTTTCCTCCTCCTCCTCCTCCTCCTCCTCCTCCTCCTCCTCCTCCTCCCTCCTTTTCTTCGTGTGTGTGTGTGTGTGTGTGTGTGTGTGTGTGTGTGTGTGTGTGTGTGTGTGCCCGCACGCGCGTGCATGTGCGCCAGTCCTGGGGCTTTAATACATAGTCTGGATGCTATCCCAGAGCTTTTGTGCTCAACGCTAGAGCTCTACCACTTGACCCACAGTCACACTTCTGGCTTTTCCCCCCTGGCTTAAATTTTTTTTTTTAAATCTCTTCTTAGAGGTCTCACGGATTTTCCTGTCTAGGCTGGCTTCAAATTGTGATCCTCAGATTTCAGCTTCCTAAGTAGCAAGGATTACTGGTGCATGAGCTACTGATAAATGGTTACCTTCTCTTTATTGCATTGGTAGGAGGCTAAGGATAATTTAAGACCAACCAACATTTGCCTCAATAGTTGTAATAGATGCTGGAAATATAGAACATGCTAAAACGTTATCAAACATTAATGGAGGCAGTTGGTATCAGTAGAAGGTATATGTGAGCAGAATTCATAGCTTCAGGTCACAGCCTCAAGTCTGGTATCAGTATCTGTGTCACCTTTTGCATGTTTTAATATTGGTAAAATAGAGATAATGACTCTTGCTCCAACTTATCAAGTAAGTTTTCCCTAAGGATCAAGTCAGGATGTCAAGATGCTTAGAAAGGGTTTAAATATAATATGTATTATTAATATGGAAATAACAGTGTAATATCAATATAATTTTTTGTTATAGAAATAACAGTGAAATTTTATTGTATTGTTGTATTGTAAAATATATTGAAGGAAAAAACCTTTTAGACAAATGGAATTGAAAAATATATATGCATAAAATATAAAATTCAAATGTAGCATATGAATATGTCTATAAGTTGAAGTTGAATTCCTACAAAACTGTAGACAATGAAATTTGTTATCTTAAGTGACTAGATGATTCCATAATTAAATTATTTCCCTACAGCTAGAAAAAAAACTTTCAAATATGACCTGTAGTACAAGACGGCAATGAATTTATGTATGTGCTATTTGGATATAATAGTGCTAAGACCACAAGTATATGCACATTGAATTATGGGAATTTTTCAATTCTAAAACTGTGATCACTTTTACCAATTAAGTTAATTTTTCAGAGGAATCATGTAAGCAATAGTTGACAAATACTGAAAACAATAGGAGAAAGATGCAGAGCTCAAATTTTTTTTTCCCTGCAAAATCTATCCTTACTAATTAGGCTTTTCATTATTACCTACCAAGACAGGACTTAATTGCTTGCTTGGGCCTTTCATTTTCTAGGTCAATGCTGAAAGTTTATTTCTACATTAAAATTTACCTTTCACATCCTGGGTATTACCATATAAATCAAACAAAAGAACTGCTTTCCATTTCTCTCTCTATTACCACATGTTACTAACCAGAAGACTCTTGCATTTTTATTTGGAAGTGGTTTTCAACCTCAAGTAGTTTGGAAATATTGTTAAGCCAAGTCTATTGTGATTATACCTGTATATACCTATATTAATTATCTAAGCCAAACGGAGTCCAAAATACTGACCCTTGACTGCCAATTGAAATAGTCTTTAACCCTCCATCATGTGCTGAGAGAGACAAATGAGCTAGGTTTGAGTTCTGAAACTACCACGTTTGGATAAAAAGAAAACAAAGAATCAAAACAATCAAATGCTCATTACTTCCCAAGTTCAGATACCCTATCACAACGGATATCATGTAAGTAGACAGTGGTTAACTACATACATCGATTTGAGGAACTAAACATTTTAACCTCAAGAGAAGCAAAATCCAATGATTTCTCTCTGCATCCTATATAGCATATGTACACTTACTAACACACACACCCATGATCAGACTAAGATCCAGAAGTATTTAATTCTGTAGACATAAACAACTTAATGAAATCTGCCGAAAGCAGATCCACAACGTTTACGATACAAGCACTAAAGCCAGGCATGTAGATATCTGCTTAAAATAGGAGTTCCCAAACTGAAAAGATTGTTTCCTGAATGCCAAAGCAGATGATGGGTTTAGAAAACACAGTGAATGATTTCAAAGAATATTAACTCTCCCCACCATCCAAATTTCAACCTAAAGTTCCAAAAATTAAAGCCAGATTATCCTTTTAGTGGACAAAGCTTTGATCAATGGTCTCTGTCTTACCGGCTGGCTTCAAGGACTCTGCCTTCAACTAGTTTCCCAATAGTGTTTTCTTAAGTTAGGGTGGTCTCACTTCATTTCAGCTTAGATTTATGAGGCTCTGGCAAGCAGGAGTGTGTGGATCATCCCGTTCTCCTAGACTGAATATTGCAAACTGAGCCAGTGTGTGTGTGTGTGTGTGTGTGTGTGTGTGTGTGTGTGTGTGTGTGTGTGTGTGTGTGTGTGTGTGTGTGTGTGTGTGTGTGTGTGTGTGTGTGTGTGTGTGTGTGTGTGTGTGTGTGTGTGTGTGTGTGTCGGTATTGGTTAATCCATTTGTGCTATAAAGTCTGTTTGCTATGGGATCCAAATGGATATTCCAATAAAAGCAAAAATGAAGCAAAACCAAAAAAGCCTTTGCTCTATCTCTCCCTGAAATAGCCCATTCCTTTCTGAGTCCAGACTCCTGAATGCACAAGAAACTGTAGCCTTGACTGGGGCGAATGCCCTCCCTTCTCAGCTGGAAGCTGCATTTAGAAAGAATGGATTTCCACCCCCCCTTCCCCTCAGCTTCTGATAGTCTGAGATACTGTCCCTGCCACTTGGAGGGTGGGCAAAATAGGGTCCAAATACAGAGTAGGGATGTATAAACAGATGCAAGTGAGAAGAGTGTGCAAAGTAGGGAGACAGCAGAGATTGATATCAAGCCTTATTCTAGAATGGGCCACTCTCCCGGTGCCTGTAAGAGGCTCCTAAGCTATTTTAATTATAAATATTTATATCCACGGAAGCAAATTCAGAAGGATTTATATCCCAGGGGAGTGCAGATCAATAGATCTGAGCAAACCTCATCTCCAGGCTGACCACTTAACACTGTTATCACCGATTAGGGCTGCTTGGCCCTCTGGGAGGGCGTTGGTTTCCCCCTTGTCCTCCGTAGGTCCACCCCATCCTTGGCCCCAAGAGGTAATCAATAACAGGATGCAAAGATCGATGCCCAGGACATCTGCTTGGCTGCAGTGGCTCACCTTAGAATCTGAGTTTGGTTAGCCCTTGTCTACCCTGCAAATCCCCATCCCTCTCCCAAACCCATCCTTCCGGATCTGCCCAGTCTTCTCCATTTTGATCTTTAAACTCATTAACTGAAATCATTCGAATTGCTTCGATTTTTTTTTGAGTAAGAAAGACTCGAACAACGTCAACCAAGTTATCGTTCACCTCACTTTCAAAAGTGAAGAAACTTACCAGACTCAAGGATAGGGTCAGAGTTGATTGCTTGTCTCATGGCGTGGCACATGTCCTGCTGCCGACTGTCTGGTCACCAAGTACTTGTGAGAGCGACTGGAGCTGGCTGGGTTACCGTTCCAGGTTTGTCTGCGTCTCTCTATGCTTGGTCTGCAGTTGATAGATCCTCTGCTCCTGAAGCATCCAGCTATTGACCAGCCCAGGGAAAGAAAGAAAAAAAAATGGGAAAAAAATCAATTAATACTAAACAGCTTAACAAAACCCTGCATAACACAGGCCTGAAGCTTACAGGGTAGGAATTGGGGTGGTCTCAATGGCAACAGAGGTTGTGAGGCCGGGCTCAGCCAGCTAGAAAACCTGATGTTCCAGGGACAGGAAGCCAATATGGTAGGCGTGATCTCACATGCACAGACACACAAACACACACATTCTCTCTCTCTCTCTCTCTCTCTCTCTCGTCCCAGCTTGGTCTGATATGCCCTAGTGTAGGAGCAAAAAGGATACTGCAGGTATAAGGCACATGTTCATTGTGAACTGGTGGACACACTCACCAGAATGGAAGGGCTGTATCCAAACTCACAGAATGGGTAGATGGCTGTTTCTCTGGATTTTGTTTTTTCTTTTTCTTTTGGAAGGAGTGGATCATTGTTTTATTCTGAGACGGTTATACAATTTACATGTGGCAGGAGAGGTACCCTGGGCTTTTTTTTTTTTTCGTGTGTCTCCCTATCATACCATCACATACAGACACATAGGAAGCTTCTCTTTGCTTTTTTTTTTTTTAAAGAAGGGGCAAGAAAATGGGGGAGCACCATACCTCAGCTGCCAGGCCCTCTCTCTTCTGCAGGAGCTGGCTTTGAAGGCTCAGGATTTTTGCATCTCGCTGTTCCAGCTGTAGAGAGTTTACATAGGGAGGGAGCAAGGAAGGATCATGAATGTCAACCAATGAGCAATTAGCATGACAAGACTAAAGTATTGATCCACTAAAGCGCACTGCACTGCTGTAGCCCCAGAGGTAGAGCAGCTTTCCTGTCACTACCTCTGAGACAGTGCATTTCAGAAACCTCCATTGTAAGGTTAGCTACTTTTCGTAGCCCCTATCCACTTCTTGTGGTAGGGGAGGGTGGCACCCTCAGAATGTCACCCGCAGTTATCAAGGTCATTTCCATCCCTAAAAAGAAAGCTGCAAAGAAGAGCATAAAGAATTTGGCTGTCCTAATTCATTTTTTTTTTTAAAGGCAGCTCCCTCCTTGATGTTACCAGGCTTTTCTATGTATTGATTGGAGAAAGGCTAGGGCGAAATCCTGGCCTGACAGCTAGGGCTGGAAGTAATATGGCTTTCCATTCTGCATGGGCAGAGGCAAAAAGCCTTCTGTGGTACTAACTTCCGGCCATTCCAAATACACACCTCCCGTGCACATTTTACTCTAGAAGAGGGATAGAGAAGTGGCATGGTTTCCCTGAAGCCACCTTGTTCCTAGGTACAAGGCTATATGGCATTAAAAGAGAAAACAATAGCATTTGTAACTCAGCAAGCCCTGATGTTCAGATGACACTAGCCAGGTGAGGTGTTACCCCTGCAAGATTTTCCATTCTCACTACTGATTTCCTCCTTTATTACTCCCAGCCACACTAGCACTGACTTTTCTTCACCATTTCTTCTACTTTTTCTCCTATTCACAATTTACTTCTTAAAAGTTCTTTCTATATTCTGCTGTAAAGATCTACTGGCATCCACTATCCCCCATGAAATCTCACAAGCAGAGGTATTATAAATTCTTGTGTGGGCTACTACATATGCCCAGACTTCTATAGCAGTAGAGGCTTCATAATGAACCATCCACGTGTGGTCTCTACACATAAAGAACCTACAGATTAGCTGAATCAATAAGCCACTCACTGACAAAAAACTATCTCTCCAACCATCTACCCATTCCCAACCCCATCCACTTGTTGATCCATTCATTTCATCGTTCTCAGAAACTCCTTTTGTTAGAAATTACTCTTTGCTCAAAGTAGAACAAATATAGCAAACTTAAGTGCTCCATATAACTATTTTCTCTTCCTCTTCCCAGGTATCCAAATATTTTTTTATTCTTTAGTTCTTTTAGAGTAGAGCCTTGGAGTAAAAGAGATGCATGTCTCACTCTCCTACATAATCTCTTTTTCTTTTCCCTCCAATGTGACCTTGGTGGGGAGAGATGGAGGATGGTGATACAATGTGGGTTTTGGGGGGTTTAGCAGAAGAGTTATCTGACTCATTTTAGACTATAATGGAAAGTAAATTTTTACAGTGTTAAATGACTGAGATTTTAGGATTTCCTGTGTCGGGAAAAGGATAGCCACTACTACAGTTATTAATAAGAAAAAATGGACATGGCCCTGCTTTCACAGAGTTTGGATTTCCTTATGAGAGAGATATTCACAAAATAATTACAAAAATAAATATATAAAAAGCACACCTGCATTAAGTCATAAAAGAGAAATGCCTGAGGCAATATACACATTTTCAGAGGAAACTGACAAAAGAAAACTGTCACTGTACAATTATATTAAGATATAATTAATCAATAAACTGGGAGAGTATGGAAGTATTCCAGGATGTGAGACAGAATGTGAAAAGTTGTTTTGGTAAGAGTAAGGTACAGTCTAGAAACCAAAAGAACACCAATATAAGTAGACTGCAGAGTATGAGAAGGAATACAAGGAATGCAACACGAGGCTGGAGAAAGAAGGAAGGGCCAATCTAGGGCCTACAGGTTATGTAAGTTTAGTATCCGTCTTAAGACCATTGGGAAGCTAGTCAAATGTTCATGCAAAGTTGATAAGGAAATCACACCTGTGGGTTTTTGTTTTTGTTTGTTTTTTTGTCAATTGTGGGGCTTGAACTCTGGGCTTGGGCGCTGTCCCTTTGCTCTTCGGCTCAAGTCAAGCGCTCTACTGCTTGAGCCACAGAGCCACTTCTGGTTTTCTAGTGGTTTATTGGAGATAATAGTCTCATAGCTTTTCCTGCCTGGGTTGGCTTTGAACCTTGATCCTTAGATCTCAGCCTCTTGAGTAGCTAGGATTACAGGTGTGAGCCACTGACACCTGACTCACACTTGTGTTTTTGAAACAGTCTCTCTGGAATAATAAACAAATTGATAGTTTCATTTCTGCCTGTATGGCAGAGCAGATAACCTGAAAACTAAAAATGTTATGATATTCTAAGTAAAACAGAACATAAGTTCTTTTAAATACAGGGCTAAGTAGGGCACTCCCTAAGTTCCAAGTACAAAGAAGACTGGAAATGAGAACAATAAGCCCTAGGACCTATAACTGTCTTGAGGTGCACAGCCTAGTCTCGGGCACCATGGGAATAGTTTAAACACCTCCACCAGGACAAGGGCTCACAGATGTTAATGACTTGGAAGTGACATCAGACCCCCACACAAGAAACAAACAAAACTCTTAAAAGATGGCCAAAGGGTAAATACACCCATTTGTTGTTGTAATGATTCTTATTTTTTCCTGAGAATTCGTGACTATGCTTTATAGAGTTTGAGGATTTATATTTACGGTCCACCCAACTCAGAAACCTGTAAGGTGAAAAATTAAAATAAAATCTAGTCTCAGGCTAGGACAATCCCTATGCCATCTGACAGCAGAAACCCTAAATAGTGTGGAGGATCGTGCCTTCGTAGAGGTCACCCAGGATTCTTTTGATAAAGCTTTCTGAGGATGCAGCCATGTTACAGAGTGAGAGTGATATTGCAAGAAAATGATAGATCTGTACCTCCAAGAATTTTGGGTGACAGACGATATGGTAGAAACTGGAAAAAAGTATGCTTAAAATTATTAAGGACACAAAAGAAGGTATCAAAACAATGCAAAATAGCAAGATATTAAGAAAAGAGAATAAACTGGAGTGGTAAGAATAATGCAATCAGATCAAGAATGCAATTTCCTATCAAACGTGCACCACTCTTGGTATATATTAGAATTTAGAAACTAATAATATATATATTTACAATTTTCCATCTATACGTTAAATATGTTGTTTGTATAAGACAAACCTCTCAATTGCTCTGTTAGTGACATTAAATACATAAGGACATATGACTGTTCCAGGGATAGGAAACATTTTCCATATTTTAAACTGATGGTCAGCTCATAAGACATTCTCTCTGTTATGATGGTTGAAATGTCTCATAAAGGAAAATATCATCTCAGTGTGATTTCTTTGCTTCTTTGCACTCTTCAGCTCAATGTTCTCTTTCCAGCTGGGCACAAATTGAGGACACTGGCCTTTTCAATGGTGGACAAAGAGCTCTAATGGGAGCGAGGTGGCAAGCATCAAAGGAAAGCCCAAAATAAGGAAGGCTCATTATTTTATCAGACACTTTCTTTTGCTTGCTACTGTTTCAAAAACTATGCCTATGCTTCACAAAAAAGAACTAGAAATAAGTAAATGACTAACATCAAGAGGTTACCTGGTCAGATTGAGCTAGAGCATGGATTAACCAAATCTGAAACTAGGTTTGGGTTGCAAGAAGTGTTTTGAGTAGTGAAGAAAGGTAAGATAGAAACCAGATGATTTTAAGGTCAAATAGAATTAGGTCATATTCACTTCTCTCGGTCTTGTGAGACACTGGCTATTTTTTTATTCAGACTAAACTATGTACCAGACTATGTAGAAGTTTCATTTCATTGTCAGAACAGCTCTGCCCAAGTGAGCATTAACAACATCCCTCATTTTTTTAAATTAAAAAACAAAAAACAAATAAAAGGCCAGAAAAGTTGGTTTATACCTGTAATCCTTGGGAGGCAGAAGTAAAGGACTGTGGCCCAGAAGGTGGCCTGGGCAAAAGTGCAAGACCCTATCTAAAAAGTAACTAAAGAGTTGTTATCATATTGTAATTCCTAACAGTTATGGCCTGCTTCTTACCATTGCCTATCCAAACTTTTTTTTGCTTGTTTCTGACTTCCTAAAGCCTAAAACATCTAGAGCATTAATTCAGTATTTAATAATGATGTTTAAATGAAAATATTTGGTGGATATACTCCCCCCACAAAAAAGGAGAAAATTGTAGGACAGGTTGTTTAAACTCTCCTTAAACACATATCTATATCCTTCCCACAGAGCCACATGCATATAGTAGAAACCTAAGTAATACCTTAATGAATATTGAGAAATAATAAAGAAAAATTTTCATGGGTCAGAAAATGCTTTCTAGAGATGCTAAAAAAGATGTCTTGTATCTTTGCTACCAATAAATCCTTCTTGTAATGTTCTCATCTACAGCTCCATGTTAAAATCATGTGGAAATGCTTAGCAATGCCAGGACATTACTCCTAGAGATTCTGATATAGCTGGTCTGGTTTTGGAATATCAATTCTTTTAAAAAATTCCTGTGTTATTCTAATGTACAGAACCATTAGGCAAGATTTAAAATTTTTTCTGTTGTTGTTGTTGTAGGGCATAAACTCAGGGCCTGGGCACTGTCCCTGAGCTTTTTCACTCAAGGCTAGTTCTCTACTACTTTGAGCCACAGCATCACTTATGGTTTTCCAGTGGTTAATTGGAAATGAGTCTTACTGACTTTCCTGCCTGGGCTAGCTTTGAACCGTAATCCTCAGATCTCAGCCTCCTGAGCAGCTAGGATTATAGGCGTGAGCCACCAGTGCTTGGCTAGGCAAGATTTTTAGGATCCTATCACACATGTTGATAAGTTTCTAATTATATCTCTAGGGATTCTTTCTTTTTCACTTGATTGTGTGCTTTCATATGACCAAGTGTAGGTATAATATCAAGTCATTCTGTGACTATCACAGTAGGGTAGGATTTCACTGATATGGGAGCTAGACTTGATAGGGTAACATGAGGAAAGCAGTGGTATGTGTTTTGAACACTTGTATTACTCCAAAATTTATATGTGAAACATAATCATCAGTGTGATGGTTTGAAATTAAGGGCCTTTCGGATGATTGTGTTATGAGAATAGAGCCCGTGTAAATGATAATAAACTGATGGCTTCTCAGCCTCTGGCACTGTGAGAAATAAATTTCTGTTGTTTATAAATACTCTGTTTATGGTATTTCTGCTATAGTAGAACAAATATAATAAGACATAGACTCGTATATCCATTGATAATGCTGAAACTAAACAACAGACCAACAGTGACAGACACTATTCATTGGGCACTTAAAAACCACATGGATCCTCTACATTTCAACAAAACCCTAATGTTGAAAGGACTCAGGGAAGGGTATCAGAGAAGAGACTTCAGAACACATAGAAATATGGCAAAAATACAAAAAGGGAGATAATTTAGAAATAACGACAACAATAAGCATCACCTGTCTATTCATTTAACCACTCATTGTAAGCATACTATATGTCATTGTACATGGTAGGGGATTTGAAAGTAAAGTTGCAAAATTTCAGATCTCTATAATAAAAATAAGAAATGCATAAATTGCTGGTGGAGAAAGGACAATATATTTGCCCTATAGAAAATAGAAAGCACGTAAGTTCAGTCAGAAAGAGAAATTGACAAAAGAGGAGAGGCTTGGCAAGTTCCTTAAGTTAGAAGAGGGTCTCTGAAGAAACCAGAGATAATCTGCAAAAGTGAGCCACATGTATTTTCTTTTCTCCTGCCTTCTCTCAGAACAGATTCTCCTGCTGAAAATGGATAGCTGATCAACTTTAATCATGAATCTGGGGCAAATTTTTAAGCTTAATCTTGCTGATGAAGAAGAATTCATAATTGTTTGGAAGAAATGGTTCCCTTTTATCCAGAATACTTTTTTGGAGTCAATATAATATTATTTAGGAACCTGGCAAGGAAATCAACCATAAACCTACATAATGCATTTGTAAACCATCAAACCACTGTTAGTTTGTCATAAGATCCATCATTAGTATCCCTACCTATTGGCTCTCGGTCTTTAATAGATTACTGGAAAAATATTGCTGTGATTGTGAAAGCCTGTAAACTGCTTAATCCTTTAAAGAAAGCTAAAGGAAATTTATTATCAGTGTAGTTTGTATAATTTCTTCCAAACATCTCATTTTACAATGTATACAACTGCTAGTTTAACTGGATTGTCTGAAACTTTTTTTTTTGGCTAGTCATGGGGCTTGAACTCAGGGCCAGCACGTTGTCCTTAAGCTTCTTTTGCTCAAGGCTAACATCCTACCACTTGAGCCACAGTGCCACTTGCAACTTTTTCTGAGTAGTTTATTGGAGATAAGAATCTCATTGACTTTCCTGCCTGGGCTGGATTAGAATTGCAATCCTCAGATCTCAGCCTCCTGAGTAACTAGGATTATGGCATGAGCCACCAATGCCTGGCTGTCTGAAACATTTGTAGAATTTGAGTGAGAGCTCAGATGGAGATCTACATACCATATGTATAAATATCTAAAAGCTTAAAAAGATGTTTTGGCTTCCTGCCCTGTCAAATATATACCTCTGTAACAGCCTGGGAAGCCATATTTTAATTAGGAATGTTTAGACTGTAGGCTTTGGCTGTATGGGGAGGCAGATAACATTCCCAGGTTATAACACATTCCCCTTTACTTTCCACTCCTGGGTTTGTTTCTTACAATGAATGACTTTATGTACATGTGTGGGACACTCTGCCTGCACATCCAATATTCATTTCCCACGAAGATTTCCTGTAAACAGTCATCTATTGACTAGTGATGTAGAGCACAAGGGTGTACCTCAGGAAGCAGTCTGTACAGATCTTGGAAGCATGGTTGAAATTCTAGAGTCCTTGTAGAGTTAGGGCAGACTGGAAGTGGTTAGTTGGCACCTTGTCCCTTCTTTGTTCCAGAAACTCCTCATGCAATGGGAAAGGATGAGAATCAGCTAGATAGGGCCAAAACAGAGCTCAATACTATGGAGCCCTAAATTGGGGACTATGTTGCTGTACTTTAGGACTCCCTGATTGACTGCTTGTCAGTAGTGAGAACTTGTATATTTCAACTATATAAGCCTCAGTTTTCTACTCTGTATAAGGGTCATAAAGCTGCTTCTATTGGCTGTGGAGAAGTCTAAATAAATTTAGTAATGTGAGAGTGCTTGTAAAAAATGCTATATTCTACTCATATATTGTTCTATTTTGTTTTCAATTTTACCATATATTAAATCAAAGGTTAACCCTGCTGCATGATGTACAAACATTCATGCTCTCATTAACTATAATCAAGAGAGCAAAATGAAGAGCTAATGACAAAAGAATAAGGCTTATTAAATACATTTTAGATTTTATTTCTTCCAAATCTGAAAATTCCTCCAAGTCTAGACTGATTTCTTTAGGACCCTGGATCTTACAGAATGTGTTTATTTGCATAGGTCCCCAAACTAATGCTTTAAGGCAAGGCAGTTCCGGCATTAAACAGGAAGCAGATTAATATCTCATCAGTTCAGCCAGCAGAGAATATGCAGTGTACTTTTGTGGCAAAGGCAGAAGGCAGAATGAGCAGGGTGTGCCAGGGAATGAATTACACCGTGAGCTTCTCTGTCCATAAAAATGAGGCCACTGTAGGGTCAGACGGGTGCGTGATATGTCACAGAGGCAGGTTAAACTGACTCGACCCTCTGGCTCACTGATTTGAAGCTGACAGAAGGGGCTGTGCTGTGGCTCTAAGCTCAGAATATCTTACTCTTGTCTGTGGCCATTTTGAATCAAGGAACCTCTGGTTTTTCTTTGTGATGATGGTATTTTTTTTCTTCTTTAATAAAGCCCATTTTCAATCTGGTACAGAAATACAAATCAGTTTTATTCTCAGGGTATGGATTTTGGTTTATTTGGGGGAAAAACCCACATATCTGATCCTTTTAGCATCTTGCTAAATAGAACAAATTGTCCTACTTCTGTTCCCCCCCACCCTCCCTTGCTTTTCAAAAGCAATTACTTCCCTGTCATTTCTAGACATTCAGGCAGAAGAGTGTGCCTTGATTACCCATCCTTCTACTTCCCTCCCCCTTTCAAGTCCTCCGGCTTCTGCACTGCTAGGGAAGGATTCAATTAAATGAGGTGTCAGTGGAGCTACAATGGTTTCAGGTCAGAGACATCAGTAAAAAGCTGCAGAGCTGTGGCTGCCCTGTGTATGTAAATGTATATATTTATACCAGGGATGTCAACTTGCAGGACTTTCCTTCTCTGCTCTTCCCTGATCAAAGATGATTGCTGAGGCAATTACTGCAAAGGAAAAGAAAATCAGGGCCTCTTCCTCATCCTTGTGCTGTAGGAGTTTAATTGCTTGGAATAATGGCGCACAGTCTTTTTCTCTTCCACAAGGCATACATACAAACTTCCATAAATGGTGTGCAAGGACACAGAACTATATGATGGCCACGGAGGAAAATTTCATGTGTTTGGTCCTTATGAAAGTACATATACACATTGCTGTTTGACATGAGGAAAAAATAGTATATTCTCTGGCTAATTCGATAAAAGCAATTCATAGTATCTAGTCCATATTAAAAGCTATGGTCTTGTCTTGTTACAAAAGATTGAACATTTCCATTCTTGTGCTGAGAGAGATAGCTAAAATTTAAAAAGAAAACCCATCAATTCCTTAAATTGCTTTTGTTGCTTGCCTAATTCTTTTGTACACAGTTGCAGAAGTCCTAGTTCTCTATATAAATATTTCAAATGTTAAAAACCCTTTCAGGCCGTTTTTGCTTATGTAGGCAGTTATAAGGACAAGTTGAGTATTCTGTTATTCACTATGTTCTAGGCTATTCTGTTTTGTTCTCATGTGACATGGCCATGAAGAGGGATTCTAAATTGCATCAACAAATACAGGGAATGACATTTGAATGCAGAAAATTCAAGCTCTCTGCATATTAGTTCTGCTATGTCCAGGCACGGACTGTTTAACTGGTTTCACCGTGGGGCAAGTGGTCATTTGTAGGACAGACTCTAAGCATCCACTGTGCAGATTTAGGTTTCTATTTCAGCCTCTTGAGGGCTGTCAGATTTTAAATATATTTATTTGGCTTAATTGGTTCTTCCTTTGATGCTAAGTGAGGAAAGATAGTGGAAGCCTAGCACAAACCCTGTCATCAACACAAAGACATGCTGCAGATACTTGGCTTTGTATTAAGACCATTCTGTTTCCTTTTTTCTTTTGTGGATTACTCAGTTAAACAGTGAAACGGAAGCCCATGTTCATCCTCTCTAGGATGGTTAAGTATAAACACAGCTTTTCACAAAAGGGAATTTGGATATTTTTTTCCACTGCTGTAATTTTTCAAAATTAAAACTTGTTTTCTCTGAAATTTTCAGAAGACAGCGGTAGAAGTGCAAACCAAACACAGATTTCAAGGCACTTAATTTCAGAGAGCTAAAGAGGAATAGGGCTACATAGAAGGGATATGCCAGAGTGTTGTATCTGTAGTCTTGATAATGTCTGTTTTGTTTTACTGCTTCTATTCCTTAAATGGACTCTGTGTTTAGCTTTTGTTATTTTTGATCCCTTTCTCTTACAAGAAGTCTAACTCCAGCTATAGCCTCCTCCCACTTGCACTGATGCTGATGGACTTGGATTCTAACCAGCTCTGAGTGCTCAGTCTATCAGAAGAGGAAGAAAAATAAGCAGATAATTACAATACAAGATAAAGGCATGATAAAGCAAGTGCACAGTAATGGGAGAGTACCTAGGAGGTACTCTTAACCTATTTGTGAGGGGAGGAAAATGACCTGGCATCATTTTCTGAAGGCGGTGATTTCTGGCTAGAATTAGCCATCAGGGTACCAGGTACAAAAGTGGCATCTATTTCTTTTTCTAGTCGTTTGTTTCAAGTGTTTGGTTCACTGTAACCTTCATTTAACAGGACGTCTAATGCCATTCCCAGGAGTTTTACAAATTCCTGGGTGGGAATATATTGAAGGCCAGCTCCTACTGTATGTTTGACGTCACTGGCATTGAAATTTCTTTGCTCTGTTCCGTCTCCCAGTCTGTAATAATCTAGGTGGCCCTTACTACAACACAAAGAGTTTGAATTAACCCCTTATATAGATGTGAACATTCTGAATTTGGGGGGGAATAGGGATTATACTACACCAATTATAGTGGTAGTGGTCCTTTCTTTGTTTTTTGGAACTTTTTACTTATCTATTCAATAGCCCCTTTCCTCATACCCTTCTTATGGCAACTCAGCTGTATAGAATATGGAAAGCACTAGAGTTCTCCACTTCCACTATTGCTCCAGCCTGTGTCCACATATACATACTTTTTAGCTATGCACCATTATAGATGTGCATGCACATATAAACAATGGGAATTTTAGTGTTTTTATCTTTACCCTTTCCTCTTCCTCTTCCCCTTCCTTTCTCTTTTGCTCTCTTTGTCCTTCCTTTTCTCTCTCCCCCTCCTTCCCTCCCTCCCTCCCTCCCTCCCTCCCTCCCTTCCTTCCTTCCTTCCTTCCTTCCTACCTACCTACCTACCTTTCCTCGCCCTGTCCTCTACTTGTCTCTGCAGGAATTGAGTTATGTCCTAACCTTAGCAATATGGAATCTATAAGATTCCACCTAGGGTTGAAACATCAAGGCAGAAGTTCAAGAATATTGCTAATAATTACAGTGGTTGATTGGTGAAATCTAGCTGGAAATAAACCTAGTAAATGAATGGTGTTTCCTATAAAATATAAGAAAAGGAATTCCTCACTTACCAGAGGGCTATTTAGCAGTTGGATGGTTTAAAATAAATACAAAATAAAATATATCTCCCTACTACTATGTTTCAAGTTTCTATAAATCTCCTCATTAGCCTACTAGGTAGAAGGATTCTTTTCACTCCTCCTGTAAACTATAGGTATGATGAAAAGCTAAGAACTATTCAAGAACTACCTTATGGCTTTATTAGGTACTTCATTTACATTATCTCATTGAATCTTCATGGTTTGAGGCTAGCCCAGGCAAATACACACTGTCATAAAAATAATTAAAAAAGAACAAGGCTGGGGGCATGACTCAGGTAGTAAAGCACTGTTATATCTATAACCACCTATATTAAAAAACCAGAATGATCTCAAGCAAATGATTTAATCATATCCCTGAAGCTCTTAGAAAACAGGAATGAGTCAAACCTAAAAGCTGTAGATGGAATAACATAATAACAATTAAGACATGCTAGTCTTTTGTACAAGTATTAAAAGAAAATAAAAATATTCAAAAAGAAAATAAAGGTAAGCATTAAAAAGGAATGGAAACTAAAAAAAACCCACATCAATGAATTTTACAATTATTCCCTAAGTTAGGAAAGGAAGGAATGGCAACAAACTTTATTCAAAGCCAGGAATACCAGCTAAGGGGATACACACACATAAGACAAAACAAAGCAAAACAAAAAACCCACTATAGACTAATTACCTTAAACAACACATATGTAAAAGTCTCAATAAAGTACTTGAAAAATAAAACCAACAACACAGTAAAATGACCATACACCTTGATCAAATTAGTTTCATTCCAGGGATACAAAGATGGTTCAACACATGCCCATCAATAAATTTAATATAGCACACAAACAGAATCAAAGAACAAAAATCTCACACAATTATCTCAATGGATGCAGGAAAAACATCCTTTGATAAAATTCAACATCCCCTTTTTATATGAGGATCAAAATATAATAGAGAGCTGGGAGCCAGTGGCTTACACCTCTAATTCTAGTTACTCAGAAAGCTGAGATCTGAGGATTGTGGTTTGAAACCAGCCTAGGAAGGAAAGTCTGTGAGACTCTTATCTCCAATTAACCACCAAAAAGCTGGAAGTGGATCTGTGACTCAGGTGTTGAAGTGCTACCCTTGAGAAAAACAAAAGCTCAGGGAAAGCATCCAGAGCTCTGAGTTCAGAACTGGCACACACACACACACACACACACACACACACACACACACACACACACACACACACACACACACACACACATGCATGCACGCACGAGTATACCTTGAATAAAAGCAATGTACATAAAAGCCATATATGATAAACATACAGCCAACATCATACTAAATGGGGAAAAAACTCTAAAACCATTTCTGTTAACATCATGAATAAGACAATCTATACATTCTCCACCACTTTTAGTAAAAGGCAAAGCAATAAGGCAAGAGAAAGGGACACAAATAGAAAAGGAAGAAATCAAATTATTCCCATTTTCAGGTTATATGATCCTATACTTCTATAGAGTCTAAAGGTTCCAAGAAAATCAACAACAACAAAAGTTCTTGAATTTCTTCAATATAAATATGAAGACACTAAGAAATAAATCAGGAAAAATAATTTCATTCACAATAGTCTAAAAATACCCAAAAATAAGCCCAAGGAGGTGAAAGGCCTTTATAATAGAAAAAAGGAAAGACCTATTTTCATGGATCAGCAATGTTCATGTGCAAATGGCTATACTACTGAAAGCAATCTTCTGATTCTTGACACAGAAAGAGAATGACATAGAAATGACACAGTCCTAAAATTCATATGTAAGACCCCAATAGTGAAAGCAATCCTAAGCAAAGAGTAACACTGGAAGAACCATAGTACCAGACTTCAAGTTATAATACAAATACAGATGTGGTCTGATACAAAAACAGACAGGTAGACCAATGGAACAGAAGACCCACTATAGCCATTGATTCTTGATGAAAGTGTCAATATAAATAGGAGAAAAGACAGCTTCTATAAAGAAAACAGTGTTGGAAAACTGGATGTCTAAACGTTGAAGACTGAAACTAGATTCCTATCTCTCACTCTGTACAAAAATGAGTTCAAAAAGGATCAGAGATATTAATGTACAACACTTTAAAACAACTACAGAAAGATATCTGAAGGTATAGGAAAGGGCACCAGTTTTCTGAACAGGGCTTTAAGAGCTTGGGATATAAGAGCAATAATTGACACATGAGACCATCAAACCAAAAAGATCAAAGTGAACAATTACCAAAATCAAGAGATAACCAGTAAGTGATTAAAAAACTTTCCTAGATATTCATCAGATGAAAAATTAGTATCTATAATACATAAAGAGCTCCAAAAATAAAATGTAAGAATAAACAATTCAATTTATAAATGGGTAAAAAGAATTGAACAGAAAATTCTCAAAAGAAGTACAAATGGTGAGTAAATACATAAAGAAACGTTCAATATCCTTAGCATGAAGGAAATGGAAATCAAAATGACATTGAGAATCCATCTCTCCTCAACTAAAATGACTATTATCATGACAGCAAACAACAAACACTAGTGAGGTTGTGGGGGAAGAAAGAATGCTTATACACTGTTAGAGAGAATCTGGTAGTAGTGTAGCCACTATGGAATCAGAATGCAGACTCCTCAAAAACATGGGATCCTATTACATCACTCCTGGAAAAGTATGTGAAGGAATGTAAGTCAGCATATAATAGAGACACCTGAACACCCATATTTATATTATACTATTCACAATGGTGAAGTTACAGAATCAGTATAGGTGCCCATCAACTGATATGATATAAATATATAATATTATATATACACACACATATATACACATACATACATGCAATTACATACAAGGGAGAATTATTCTAGGAAAAATATAGTTATGGAGGTTACCAAAAAAAGCCAGACTAAGGAATGACAAAATCATGTTTTCTTTCATATGCATAACTTAAAAAAAAGAAGAGGGTTGGGAAGGTGGTTCAGTGGTAGAGTGCTTGCCTTGAATGCATGAGGACCTGGGTTCAATTCCTCAGCACCACATAAGCAGAAAAAGCCGGAAGTGGTGCTGTGGCTCAAGTGGTAGAGTGCTCGCCTTGAGTTGAAGAGCTGAGGGACAGTGCCCAGGCCCAGAGTTCAGGCCCCACGACTGAGAGAGAGAGAGAGAAAGAGAGAGAGAGAGAGAGGTGAATGAATGTAAAAGAGGGACAGATTGGGTGAAGTAGATACAAAGAAAACAAAAGGAGATGGTGATGAGAAGAGTGAATAAGATTGAAATGCTTCATATATACATATGAAAATAGAATATTGAAACCCCTTGAAATTGTATAAAAGGGGGGAGGAGAATGGATCTAAGAAAGACTAACATGTGTATAACTTTGACCCAAGCACCATATATGCATATAGGCCTTTTCACAATGAAATCCTTTTGTATAAGTAATATATGGTAATAATTAGAAAAAAATAAGTGGTTGAGCCTCTTTAATCCTTCAAGTATAGCAAAAATTTCTTCATAATTTTATGTCTTCATCTTTTCTCTCATTTTCTAGGGGGTATTTTCTTAGGATTATAAGCAAAGAAAATAATCAGTATCCAATTACTTCTTTCATTTAAATTTCTGGTGATCTTGCAGCATTATTTCAATTAATTTTCCCTATATTTGTCTTCCCTTTTAGTCCCATTATTTGCTAAAAAGTATTTTGAGAGCTTGCCTATGCTTACAACCCTGTATGGTAATATATTAAAGGAAAACTGGCTTAAAATGTCTTAAAGTGGGAATTTGGGATATCCTGTCTTTGTTAACAACATTGTCTCAGTACACCATCAGTATTACATGGTGCCTCATTCAACGTGAATGTGAGTGAATGTTAGTTGTATCAAATGTGAATGTTAGTTGTATCAAATGTAAAATAGACATTAATCCTTAATAAAGATGCATAGGAAATATGTCTATGCCCAAATCCTTTACAGAAGAGGCAGGCTGCAAATGCAACAATGCCTTGTTCATCCTCTTATTCATTGTCTGTCCAGAGAAGCATATACACAGTAATCACACCATTCTGCCAGCATAGCTGGGTTTCAGCCTGCGTTTTGTTTCACTATGGCCGTGTCTAGTTTCAATAAATACTGGTTCTCAGGGTTCTTGTGGTTTTTATTCCAAGCTGAGGATGCACGCGTACAAGCTGCCTGTCTCTCTGTGTTTAGCTGGAAGTGTTCACAGCCCCTCCCCCACCTACCCTTTCCACTGTTGCTGCTACTACTTTTATTCAATTCAACACTTGAGGGAACTGCAGATGAAATGCCTCTGAATCTAAATTGCCAGCAATGGAAATAACAACCTATTTTCTGACCTCCCCTTCCTCCACCCACACTCCTCGAATCTGAGTCTGGGAGCACAAAGCTGCTCTGTCTCTGTCTCTTGGGTTTAGTGGTATAGTGGTTTTTCTGGGCTAGAAAATTTTTTTTTTTTTAAAGTACAGCCTCAAAAACAAATCCTTGAGGAAAAATAGTTGGTAAGAGAAAGAAATGGGTATACATATGCTTAACAGGCCTATACAAATGCTGGGGAATATATGATGTAGAACAAGAAATTGGAATTTACACACCATGCAATGGGGCTGTCACCTTGGGAGATTACACAGGGCCTCCGCCAGCACTAATCGCTGCTGCAGCTTTTTTTTTTTGACATTTCTCTTACAGAATTGCTCTCAGCATCAGTACACAGGAAATATGAGGGAAAAAAGCCCCAAAACACCTTATTTTTTTAAAAAAAAATTCCTAGACAGTATTACACAGTTTAATCACTTAACATGTTACAAAACTTCTCTATGAATGGATTTTTATCAACATCAAAAATCAAATCCTTTCTCCAAGCAGATCAACCTACTATTGATGAGCTTTTAAGATGTGAGGGAGGCTTTCATTAAAAAACAAAAATCAACAACAACAAACCCTATTTTGTGCCAGGAGGCAGTAGCTATGGTGAATAGCACTACTCCCATTTGGAATTAAGAGTAAACTAGTTCTTGAGAGTTATTAAGGCCACAAGTCAAAGAATAGGAGGGGGGATTTGAACCTAGTCCTGGTTTTAAGCCTGCACTATGCTTGAAGAGAAGTCTGTTTTTGTGGGGCGAGGGTATTGTAGGTCTTGCTATGTATCACATACTTGGCTTAGGCTGGCCTCAAACTCATTTGTCTTCTGTTTGAGTCTCCTGATCCACCATTCCTGAATTCAAAAGGATTTTTTTTTCACTTGATCTTACTTAAAAGGCCAAAAAAAATCATCAAGAGACTTTGTAAGGAGTGGTTTGTGACAATTTAGCATGGTGAGTCCTGAGTGAAAACATGGAACACAGAAAAGTGGTGCACACAAAAATGAATAAAATGTCAATAGAAATAGAATTAATCACTGGTCATTTAATAATGTTGTGAATTTATAAAAGTAAAACCTAGCTACTCAGAGGGTGTGTGTGTGTGTGTGTGTGTGTGTGTGTCAGAGGGTGTGTGTGTGTGTGTGTGTGTGTGTGTGTGAGGCCAGTCTGGGCAAAATGAAGTTCTTGAGACTTTATGTTATCCAATGGCTGGGCCTGTTGGAGGGCATCTACGCTATGGACATCGATGGCACAATGGCTGGTTACAGCAGGCTTTGGCATAAAGCAAGGCCTTTGAAAGTAACTAACACCAAAAGGGACTGAAAATGTGGGTCAAGAAATTGAATCCCAGGACTATTAAAAATCATTCTTTATCTGAAATGCGCTTTTAAAAATTTTATCTTTCATCTACTCCCACATCTATTTTCCTGAACAAACACAAATATAACCCTAAATCACTTTTAAGATCTCAACTACATATTACCTGAGAGTGAGGTTCAAAATTGTTAGTAGGATTGATGACAGAAGGGTAGACTGAAGTCAGTATGCATGATAATGGATGGAGTATATGGCTGAGGTACTGTGTTGGCAATGAAGCGATGATCTCAAATATCAGTTAAATAGATAGATAGACACAATTGTTTAAGGAAAGTGTACTGCCTATTCTGTTTATTCCAAGATCTAAAACAGATCTTGGAACCTACTGGGCAAACCATTTAGATTTATTTATGCACTGGACACACCAGTAGGAGGCAAAAAGGTAGAGGAAGATAGTCAGGAATTTATTCCTTCCACTTTATTGATGTTTTGCCACGGTTCTGGTGTTGTAGTAGGAGCCAGGTTGTCAATGGCTCAAGTTCTCATTGAACAGCCTTTCTACTGCTCAGTTTTCAAAAGGCTCTGGTAAGCACATCCCCATTTCTCTCTTTGGTCTTCTGGGCTCAGGGGTGAGTGATAATGGCTTTTTCTACTAATAGTCTCTTGGTACCTCACCATTCCTCTGTTTCTTTTAACCCTGCTCACACCTCTAAATCTAGTCCATTCACTTCACTATTTAATTTTTTTTAGATGGATCCCCATTTTGTTATATTCTCTTAAAGATAAGTGTGAAATATGTTTAACAGAGACATGAGCAAATGTGAGTATTGAAATATGTTTAACAAAGACATGAGAAAATGTGAATTTAATTTCATTTAAGAGAAAAAATACTTCAAAAACACCATACCCTCTCTTTTCAGAAATAGGAATTATGTTCCATTTTAATGAACATTTGGACACTACAGTCAAAGGGAAGGATAGACTTATTCCATTCAATTTAGCTCTAACGGAAGAATTAGTGGATTTTTAAATACTTTTTTATTGTAAAAATACTGTACAGAGAGGTTACAGTTACATGAGCAAGGTAATGAGTACATTTCCTATCAAGCATTGTTATCTCCTCTTTGTTTTTCCCTACCATCCCTTCCCTCCCACCTCCACTACTACATTCTCCCCGTCACTCCCCTAAACTGTAAAGTTCGCTTTTCAACATAGTGTTTTATGCATCTCATTGTTACAATGGGTCAACCTGTATCCCTATTTAAGCATTTTGTTTTTTCCTTCTCTTCCCCAAATTAGAAAAGTGCATATACAAGATGCAGGACACTGACATCAAATACAGTGAGAACAGGGTGGAGAAACATACAAAGAAACAAAACAATCACATGGTACAGTATAAACATGTTAGAAACAATAGCAAGCAAGCAAGAAAAAAACCCCACTAATGTCTCTATCTTGGGGTTCATTTTGCTTAACTCTATCTTATCTGGTCATATGTACATAGCTTTTGACCTTTTCTGCTTGTCCCAGACATTTACTAGTTATTGCAAATAAGGGAAACCATGGGCCTATGTTTCTTTTGGCCTGGCTTACTTAATATAATTTTTCCAAGTCTTTCCATTTCCTAACCAATGGGACAATGTTATTCTTTCTGATGGAGGCATAGAATTCATGTATATATATATATATATATATATATATATATATTTATGTATATATATATACATATACATACATATCTCACGTTTTCTTGATCCATTCATCTACTGAGGGACATCTGGATTGGTTCCATATCTTAGCTATGGTAAATAATGCTGCAATAAACATAGTTGTGCTGGTAGTTTTAGTATGGTCTTGTTTGTGATCATTTGGGTAAATGCCCAGATGTGGGATTGCTGGGTCATAGGGGAGCTCTATGTGGAGTCTTTTGAGAAACAGCTATGCTACTTTCCAAAGTGGTTGAACAAGTTTACACTCCCACCAACAATGCAGTAAGGTTCCCTTCTGTCCACATCCCTTCCAGCATCTGTTGTTATTAGAGTTCTTGATTATAGCCATTCTAACTGGGGTGAGGTGGAATCTCAATGTTGTTTTGATTTGCATTTCTTTTATGGCTAGAGAGGTTGAGCATTTCTCCATGTGTCTACTGGCCATTTTTTATTTTTTTGGTCGGTCATGGGGCTTGAACTCTGGGCTTGGGCGCTGTCCCTGTGCTCTTCAGCTCAAGGCAGGCACTCTACCGCTTGAGCCACAGCGCCACTTCCGGTTTTCTAGTGGTTTTTATTGGAGATAAGAGTTTCATAGACTTTCCTGCCCAGGCTGGCTTTGAACCGCGATCCTCAGATCTCAGCCTCCTGAGTAGCTAGGATTACAGGCGTGAGCCACCGGCGCCCCGCATATTGGCCATTCTTATTTCCTCTTCAGAGAAGTTTCTCTGTAAGTCTTTAGCCCACTTATTAATCGGGCAATTATTTCTTTGAGGACTTGTTGTTGGGAGATTTATTTTAATTTATTTAATATATTGTAGATATGAGACCCTTGTCTGTTGTATGGCTAGTGAAGATCTTCTCCCAATTCGTGGGCTTTCCATTGATCTTGCTAGCTATGTCCTTTGCCATGCAGAAGCTCTGCAGCTTCATACAATCCCATTTGTCCAACCTTTCTTTGATTTGTTGTGTTTCTGGGTCTCTATGAAGAAAATTTTGGCCTGTGCCAAGGAGACATAGGATTTAGATCCATATATATCACCCTGCACCAGAATCAACTCCAAATGGATCAAAGACCTCGAGTCAAAGTGGATTTATTATTAGTGGATTATTAGTGAAGCAATCAGACATCTCTACCATTTGTATTGCATTTCCACCTGGTGACTATAAAATTTGGGGAGCTGTTTGAAAATAGTTAATTATGTAAGTAGTGTGGCCCAGTTTAGTTCATTACATTTTGGCATTTTTAATTGACAAAATATCTATCCATGAGGCATAACTAAGAAATCTACAGTTTTGAGCATAAGATACAACACACTAGCCTGTGGGGAAGAAATCACTTTAGGCTTATTATTATTTGCTTTTAGTTTAGTTATGGGAGTCCTTCAGACACAAGCTCTTTCTTCTCTGACTTCTGTTCCAGCATCAGAAGCACATTTTGTTTCTTCCAAAGTCTTTATGCTGAAGTATGAGCCACTTTCTAAGAACTGAAAACCGTTGCCAAAAAAAAAAAAAAAAAAAAAAAGGACAGGAAGCAGTACCACTACAATTCAAATAGTCTGTGGATATTATCACTGAAAAATGACCTGCATGTTGTGCAGCAACCAGGATGCAATGTGGTGTAACTCTTCCTAATTCAGCTCCCATCCTTCAACTCCACTTCTACCACCCACCCAAATTTCATTCCCATTCAATGCTGGAGAATGTATGTAGTGAGCAGATGAGCAGTGAGTTTGAGAATCAGCCTTTTTTTTTTTTTTTCTGGGGGAAAAATTGCAGGTCCTGGCTGCTTCCATCTGGGCAGCCTTTCATTTTTGCCAGCTCAGCATTTGCTGATTGTTCATGCTGTTTAGAAAAGCTTTTCTTAAACCTTCTAAATTCACTTCAGCCTTTTCTTTTCTTTATGGAAAGGCCATGTTCTAAAAGTATAGCATGGCAACCAAAGGGAAAATAAGAAAATAGGATCACTGAAGGGAAACAGTTAAACTTAAAGGAGTTATAACATTACAGAATACTATCTGATTAACCAGGCGTCTCTTCTGACATCTGTTATATAATTTCTTATATTCCATGATTATGATATAAAAATCCAAAATATTTTCCTATAAAATCCATTTTTTATTTCAGGTATCTTTGTTTTCAATAGAGACCTCTTGACTCAAAAGATAGATGTTTCCAGAGTATTTTTTGTTCTGTTGGTGTTGATAGAAAAGCATATATTAATAATATCTCCACCATGCAATTTCTGACTTTACCTTAACTGCCACTCTTGTTCAGTAAAGTCCACCTACTTCATTAACTATTACTACTTACTTTTTCAATAATTTAACTATGTAAGGTATGGTATATACAGATATACATATATATGCCCACAATTATACATACACAATTGTATATATACAATACAAATACATAATGTATCTGTACTACACATATGTACATCTGTACAGAGGTTAAGGCACAGAAAATGATACTCTTAAATATCCCATTTTGGATATTTTCAAACTGAGAACACTCAGGGTACAGAAAATACAAGGAAGAGCATTCTCTGAAGTTCCTTTAACTAGATAAAGGTTAGAATCATCAAAGACAAACACAACTGCTTTCATATCTTCTTACTAAAATTTCATTAATTAAGCAAGATTAACCTCATACAATAGAGGAAGAAATTAAAAATCAAATAGCATATATACAGCCCAGTGAAATCCTGTTCTAGTCCATTGCTTATTTTCTCCCCTTAAAATTTATGTTGGAGGTTATGGCATTAAGAATGCACAGCAATATACTATGAAACTTCCCTTCTGAGTTCTAAAAATCCAGTAAAGGAAACAAAGATAGGCTGATCTAAATAACAGCTGCATTCTGGAAAGTCTGGAAAACATATTTAGGTATAGCTCATCCTTAGAATTTATATTTTTCTAGAAAAGTCTATTTCCAATGTTTTAAAATTATTGACAAAGATGATTCATATTATTCACAAATGACTTAAAATTCTATACACTTGTATACTTCTGCCTCATATTTTATCCTATTTTTATTAATCTGTGACTTTATGTTTCTTTTTAGCTAGTCTAGCTACTCATTTTTCTTTTCAAAGACTGGTTCCTGTTGGGCACTGGTGGCTCACACCTGTAATCCTAGCTATTCAGGAGGCTGAGATTTGAGGATCGCGGTTCAAAGCCAGCCTGGGCAGGAAAGTCCCTGAGACTTATCTCCAATTAACCACCAGAAAACTGGAAGTGGCACTGTGGCTCAAGTGATAGAGTGCTCACCTTGAGCTGAAGAGCTGAGCGATAGCCCAAAGTTCAAGCCCCATGACCAAAACAAAAAAAAAGAGTGGTTCTTAATTTTTTGATCAGAGTATCATTATATTGTTCTTAATTTTAGTCATTTTGATTCTTATCTCTATTAATATTTCTTTTACTTTATTTCGTTTCTTTCCTTCTACTCTAGCTTCTATTCTACTCTATCTTCAAAAGTTGAACACTTATTTATTCATTGCCTCTTTAGTCCTGGAGATTAAACCCAGGGTCTCATACTCAGTGAGTAAGTACTGTTATCACTTGAGTTATACCCCCTAACCCCATCTTTCTTACTGTTTATTATCAAGAAGAAACAAAACTAAGTAGAGTAGCATTGGTTTGAAACATTTTAAAATGGAGTTTTTGAGGCTGTTACGTGGAACTCAGACCCTGCTGGACCATGAAGTAGGCTACATGCATGTCCAACCCCTCTATACCAGTTGACCTTTGGAATGCTGTTAAACTCTGCTGACCTTTTGTACAATGGACCTTTTTCCTCAAACTACACAGAGACTGAGGCTGTACCCAATTACTTTCTTCCAAAAACATCTTAACTTTTGCCAGCACCAATTGTAATTCCTACCAAGTGATGTAATCCAACTGCATTTGAAAGTTACAAATACAGCTGCCATTTTGTAAAACCTTGGTGCATATTCTCAAGATGGTATTTCTGTCTTCCAAGATTTACATCTCAACTAGCCTCAAATAAATGTGATTTTTTTTCCATTCTTGACTATTTTAATTTTATTGTCAGTGGACATTACACTTAAACTATAAACATCTTACAGTATCCTTTAGTTATAGTTTATGACTTTTAGTAGACAGTACTTTTGTTTTCATTCATAGGAAGGTATAGGGAGAAGAATGGAAAGAGGGAGAAAAGAGAAGTGAAAAGAAGAGGAGGGAGGGGAAGAGGGGAGAAAAGATGCGAGAAAATGGAAGGAGATGAGAGATGAGAGGAAGGAGGAGAGGAGGAGGGGGGAGGAGAGGAAAAAGGAAAAAGGGAAAAGAAAAGAAGCGAAGGAAGCTCAAGAGAATGCATTAAAGGAGTAAGTGGCCTGGCATGAGCTCTCTGACCTCCCTACCTAATCCCCCAAGCTAAGTGAATAATAAGCATGGGGTGTTTGCCAGAGGGGAGATTGAAATCTCATTTATATGCATGCAGAATGAAAATTGCAGACTTGATGCTACTTTGGGACAGAGCCAAATGAAAAGAGGAAGGTTTTTGAGACCTGATCTAAGACTTTTGTAGTTAGTAGGGCTAGAGAGACTTGTGCCTGGAAGTTGCCCAGATAAATTTAAGAAAAAGATAGTCTAGCTAGCATTGCTCCTAATAGCAATGTGAGGAGAAAGAGTTTCTGGATCAAGTCACTCTTCCACAGAGGAGGGAGCATGGGGAATTTTGAAGAAGCTAAGTGGACATCTGAGATTAATCAGTAGAATCCATGAAAGACAGTTCCTAAGAGAATTGTCTGAGAAGCAATTCCATCAAGAGCTTCTGGAGGATGAGTAGTCTTAAGAAGTTATTCTGAGCCAGGTGCTGCTGGCTCATGCCTGTAACCCTAGCTACTTGGGAGGCTGAAATCTTAAGAATCATGCAAGAGTCCTTCTCAATTAATGAGTAGATGCAACAGGGTACACCTGTTATCCTTGCAATGTAGAAGGCTGACATTGAGAGAACTGTGGGTCCAGGCCAATCTAGGCAAAAAAGTTCATGAAACTCCATCTGAAGGGAAGGAGTTGGGCATGGTGGTACACAATTGTCACCCTAGCTATGGTGAAAAGTGAAAAACAAGAGGGTAGATCCTTGGTGCATGGCTAGGCAGGAAGAGGGATCCTATCTCAAACCAGTGTAAAAGAACAACACTAGAAACATGGCTTAACAACAGAGTAACTGCCTAGCACTTGAGAGGCCCTGAATTCAAACCCTGGATTTGCCCTGCCCGCTTCCATGTCACTCTTCAGAGAACTATGTGGGCAACAGTCCTACTATACATTGTTCTGAGCTCAGAAAGTTGTGGGGATGAGATAGAGTGATGGTTCAGTTATCATATCCCAGTAGTACACAAGAATTAGCCTTTGGACATCTCTCTTAGGACAACAGGCATGTGATAGCTGTGATGGAATTCTTTGTTAGCTTCTCCCACATCAACCCTGGAGGAGCCAAGAAAGCTCAGTGAGCAGAGAAGAGCAGGCAGTAGCGTTAGAAGCATTGTAAGTAAATTGCAAATACAAACCATGAGACAATTTCTCCACTGCAAGTTTCTCATGTCTTGTTTACAACTCACAAGACAAGAAGGACAAGCTATGGTAGAGACAATGAAGGGTAAGAACCTTAAAATGGGTGAGAGAATTTCTGGACTTAGAATGCATTAGACTTCTTGCCAACTGCAAATGAGCTTGTTTATTAATAACAAAGTGTCCAAAAAAAAAGCCATAGGATTAGTCTGGGAGAAAGCTGATCAGACAGAATTTAAAGGGGATTAGTGGTAGAAAAATGGCTTTCTTGATTGCATCCATCCAAATGAGTCCAACATGTTTAATAAAACCATTACCTAAATGTGGTTACTAATATATCAGGGCTTATTTTGAAACTATTATGTATTTTCCTCTTTGTTTTTCTGTCCTTTTTATCTTATCTGCATACTATATTAATTTTTTTCCATATGCTCACCATTTTCTATTGTAGGAATGAAAACTACTATACATTATTGTATTAATTCATAAATAACATATTTTAAGGACTAATTTTTAAGTTATAAAATATATCTTTCTTCCTTTTATGTATGGCATGGATCTTGGTGTGCTTTAACTACTCACCAAATAATACTACCTGTCATCTTGTTATTTGTGTCTTTCTTCTTGGATTTACCTTTTTTAAAACAGAAAGTCACTAAAGTTCTCTGCAACTGGTAAATTGCTTACTTGTCATCTTGTATGTTTTCTATACTTACTTCTGTTCCATGCCTTTCTCTGGGTTCCCTTTGTTCCTTACATCTTTTCATCCTTTTTTTGGGGGGGGGTAAGGATCTGTAGTTTTGCTCTTCTTCTTGAATGCTAGCATATTTGAATATAAAATTTTAAAACTGAAAATCATTTCCAAATGCCTTTACATTCTCACATTTACTGGTTATATTGATAAAGAGTACTGGAAAATGTAAACTGTCTTTTCTTTTGGGTAATCTCCCCCACCCCACCACCCAGCCCAGTAGCTTTTAAGATTCTTCTTTAACATTTATGTCTTATAACTTTATTACAGTATAACTTGCTATGACTTCACATTTATTTATCTTGTTCACTATTCAAGGTACAATTTTAAAGTGACGTCTGTAAATTCTAAAAATTTGGAGGCTGCCATCTTTCCAAGAATAAATTTTCCTTTGTTTCTTCTATTTTGTTTCCTGTGGCTCTACTTTAGATGTGGCTTAGAGTCTTACAATATAACCTTTAAACTTATATGTTGTCTTTCTATGAGTCTTTTTCTATTGTCTTTCATGTCAATAATTATTTCTTTGCTCATGTATAACCTAGATATTATTTCGACTAGTGAGTTTTTCAACTTCCACCTATAGATATTAACATGTTATTCTATTCCCAATGTAGAATAGACTTTTAAAAGATAATGATTCTAGGGTTACTATTCTGAGGTGAGGTTAAATGTGCACTCCAGAATGTATGAAAAGAGACTGATTTCTTATAATGTATCAATTATGTTATGAAACAACTGAGTAGATATGGCATATCTTACCTAATAAAGCCCTCTATTGTTTATTCTCATGATACATTATAAGGATAATGTACTTATAATGCTAATAACTTTGGGTATTCTTTTTCTTTAATGGTCTGAGTTCATAGCTCTCTAAGGAGATGAGAGCTTTTGTGATTGTTTAAAAAGAACAGCAGCAAAGCAATTGTATCTTCAAAATAATGTATGCAATGATGTTTGGAGTCAGTTTTCATAATTCAATACATTAAGGTTGGCTGGATAATGAGTACATTTTAAATATTTCAAATGCAAATAAGAGACAGCTAAGTAGGCACTCTCTTAAATTTCTCCCAAACAAATGACTTCAGGCCCCATCCAAATATGAAATGCTTTTGTTAAAAGGGGAAAGGTACAGGAAACACTGAAAGATCAGGAAGAGGTATTTTTAATGGAGACTATCTAACATTACAAGACAGAGGTTAGCATTTGAGTTACAATGATAAAATTGAAAGAAGTTTAAGTTAATTTTTACTTCATAGTAGGTGGTTAAGTGAAGGTGGTTTGAAATGGGATAGCTTATGACTAGCTCATTTTAATGTGTTATTTCATCTGAATTGATTAGTTATAGAAATGTTTTCTGCTCCCCTGAGGAACATACACACATGTATTAAAAGGAAACAAAAGATTGACACCCAATAAACTTTTTAATTGATATGGCATCTGTATATCTTCAAACATAAAATCTTGTCATTGCAAGAAACGTATAAGAAACACATATTTCTTCTGGATTCTTAGAGACTACCAGAAATGCTCTCACTGTTTATTATTTTACAGCACTGACCAACTGTTTAAGTCAAAATCTGTTTATGAATCCTTCTTTCCTCTTCCTCCTGTTGTTTTCTTTCGCAATTCTGCTTTGTTTTCTGTCTCTTTCATATTCTATTTCATATTCAAAATATTAACCTATCCTTGAGATTTCAAATATTACTTCTCACTGATATCAGTTTACTTCTACAACATGAAAACATTCTAAAATGTTCACTGTCCATATTTCCAATTTCTGAAATATCGTATTTGACTACTGAGTGATACTTTCTTAACTAAGAGCTTTAATGTTTATCCCAAATGGGTAATTAAGGAGGCTTTAACTATGTCTGGAACATTGTCCTGGAGGCTGAACATACATAAATGATAAGATATAGGAGCTCAGAATTCCTAGGGGAGAGAGACCTATGAACAAGTATTTACAAAAGCAATGTGATGAAAGCTGAGAACCTAGAATAATACCTTGTGTACATTTCTGGACAAGCCCAGGTAAAATGGCTAGTTCGCTAAGATCATCCCTATCCCACTTCATTATTCTACTCATTTACGCTCAAAACATGACAGTCATCTTAGAGGCACTCTTTCCATATTGCTACAATAACACTATACTTATAGAAATCTTCTCTTCTACTCTCCTCCATTCTTTGCCATCTCCATTATCCCTGTTTGGGTCCAGTATTTCTAAATATGCTTTGGATTATTTTAGTATCCATTAACTGCACTCCTTGTGTAAATCTGTCCTGATCCAATCTCTCCAGTACTGTGATAAGCTTTCATCAGTTCATTGTCTTGTTTACTGAGCCAAGGTCTACTACCATCTAGCTGTAAACTTTGCCCTAATTAATTAATTTCTCTGAGCCTCTTTTTCCCCCATTTGTATATAGGTGTGTGTGTGTGTGTGTGTGTGTGTGTGTGTGTGTATAAAATACACATATAAAGTAATGCTTAGAACACAGCAAATAAATTCAGCTTAGTAAGTATCACTGCTATAAATAATATTCATTATTATCTATTTTCTTGAATTCTCTTGATATAATGCCTCTTATTAGGTTTATAACATTTTTTACTTTATTTTATACATTACAGTGTACTTTTTCTCTCCTTATTAAAACATATGCTCCTTGAAGGCAGGGATTAAACCTTGTTAGTCTTTGGGCATGACTTGTAAGCCAGTTTTCCTTTGGTCTATGATTTGTCATCCAACAGGATTTGATAGATTCCTGTTTGATTCGCAGTTGATGGGGACAAAAAGCACCAGAGCTCAATTAAAATGATATTTGAAAAATACCTAATACCACTAAAATCTGTGGAATTATGTATTAAATGGTCCCCAAAGAATCAGCTATTTCAAAAATAAAAAATTATTACAAAGAGATTAATGCATCATGTTATATCATATATCATATACCATAAAAATGTCAGAAGTAGCTTTATTTCACATTACCGTATTTCTTGATGGGTATCTATCTAGACAAGTAAGGCTTGCTGAATTTGAACATAGATAATAAAGCTCACATTCTCAGGAAATGTTTAAAATATGAAATGGTACTGAGAAGGTTGTAGAGAGCTCCATGGGAGAATGCAGTTAGGGGATCTTTGAGTCTCAACAGTTTGCAATTCCTTTCACAGCACATAAATGATTTACAGTAGCATGAAGTAGCCAGAGTAAATTATTTCCATTTCAATCACTGCACAACCTACAATAAGTAACCAGATAAGATGCTGAATGATTATATTGTTATGATGTATGCTGATCTGATCTGAGGTTTTTTTTTTTTTCCTTTTATGTTTTGTTTTGTTTTGATTTCCAATGTCTTGGATCCTTGCCAAATCATTAAACAAGTCAGACCCAGCCAAAGCTGGCTTGAACAATCTCAATGTAACTTGCAAAGGCCGGTTCATCCAAACCCTCAGGATCACACAAACAAGGAAAAATACCAAGGGGCCTCTCCTATTTGTCTTCCTGGCTATCTGTGTTCCATGGGAAGGAAAGAAAATAACATGAACAGGATTTAAACGCTATGTTTTGACAGGTTATTAAGATTCCAATCACAACCTGCCTACTCCCCCTGATTTAGCCAAGTTAGAAAGGGTGGCTCAGTGTTTCTCAAGCAGCTGTACACGTATGTAAAATTAAAATGCCAGAAAAGAAAGAAAAATAGGAAAATAAGGACAACATGAATAATTTGGTAGAGTTGTGGGAGGTTTAAAACCAAGACACATATCAGCATAAGCAAGGAATATTAGTGCAGTTGACTAGCACAATATTCTCTGCACAGAATTTAGATACTGGTGCCTTAAGTGCTGTCAATCTCATCTTATTCACCATGTAATCAATAGTTCCAACTGAGCCCTTCATGGGAAACGCGGTTCTTATCTTGTGAAATTAGAGCCCATCCTCTGTATGAGATTTCTTACCATGAGGCCATCTCTGAGACACACAGTGGGGCACCAATTCTAACTTTTCTGAGTTTCTTTATATACATTCTTCTAATGACACAAATTTCCCCATGATGGATGCAGGAATGGGCTCTTTCCTCACAACCTCTCTCCAAGGTTGACTTATAGTAGATCATGGGGCTTCCATGGTAAGGGACACCGAAAAATCACTGTTAGATAAAGAACTAGGAAGATTTTCAGAATTAAAGGAGATAGAATGCTTTGAAACTAAATGGACTGGAATGTTTTAAAAATGATTATCATTGGTATGACGTAAGAATTGTCCAACCTGTAGCCTATAGGCCATAGTACAGTTGTTTTCCATCTTTATAAATAAAGTTTTATTGGAACACAATGCTCACATAGGCACACACACACACACACACACACACACATATATAATTTACATCCATTAGAGGTATTTGCAACAGAGACTTACTGACTATTCCTTCACAGAAAAAGTTTTCAGATCTCTGATATATAGTAATGGAACAAGTCTTCTAGGTTTAATTTTTTTTTTTTTTTTTGTCGGCCGTGGGGCTTGAACTCTGGGCCTGGGCGCTGTCCCTCAGCTCTTCAGCTCAAGGCGAGCGCTCTACCACTTGAGCTACAGCGCCACTTCCGGTTTTCTGGTGGTTTATTGGAGATAGGAGTCTCACGGTCTCTCCTGCCCGGGCTGGCTTTGAACCGCGATCCTCAGATCTCAGCCTCCTGAGTAGCTAGGATTACAGGCGTGAGCCACCAGCGCCCGGCTCTAGGTTTAATTTTTTAGTGTGAAATAATGTAGAGAAAAATTTGACCAGCTAAGGAAAGCACTTCATAAAGCAACATATTACAATATTTTCCAGGAAGATACTCATTGGAATAGCTGTTACAGGTGCAATACACATGGTAGAAAGAATATCTCTCTGCCTTGAACCTGATTTGAGTCATATTTCTACAAATTACTGGGCATGATAAATTTTCCTTGCAAAGTTATCATCAGAATGTTATGATCTAAATGACAACACTTAGTACTCACCAAAATGTTGTGTTTCTTCCTTTCAGTCTGTCTTCACAGTTGTTGGAACAAACCTGAATACATCATGCACCCATGACTTTGACATATTTTTTATTCTAAGAGTGGCATGGGTCACAGGAATTGCATCCTGACTCTCAGTGGTGCTTTCCCTTTGTTTGGAATAATCCTTAGGGAAATGCTATTGTGAATGTAAATGATTGTCTCCTTAGACTTCAAAACCTTTGTCTTCTTTGTAGAACCTAGAGGCACAGATAAGAGGTCCCCTAAACAAAAGGGAAACAGAAATTATTTGTCCACAATAGCAGGTTAAAATGATCCATTCTGTCTTCATAATGATAGGTTATTATCAGAGTCAGTCACATGTTTAGATCAATATCTAACATCAAAAACATGGAATTACTACTTTAGTGTAAACATCATCCATAATGATTGAATTCTACTAGTCAATATTAATAACTGCAGATGAACTCAAATAGCAATTGCAGACATTGTCCAAAGCAACTGGACATAAATTTTAAAGGTTATTTTTAGTGGTTGAAAATATAAAAATATGTTTTATATTGAAAACAGAGTCTAATAATGTCGGTTATGTTATTAATAAAGTTATATTATTACTAAAAGCCAATGCTCACTATGCCCTTTCTGAATATCAAGCAAGTTGATAGCACATGTAACACCACAAGTCCTCATAAAAAATCTAATGAAAAAGGTAAAAATCATTATTCCCATGTCATAATACACTAAGACTTAGAGAAGTTAACATGATCACAAAACATACCAATAGTATTTCATGGATAAAACCTTTTTCTCCATGAGAAGATGCTTCATGACTATCTCTTCGCTACCTATTGTATGCTGAATCTTTTGTATATGATATTCCAGGTGTCTGATCACACGTCATTTCCTATAACAATTAGGTAGCACTAATCAATTGTTTTTTCAGACTCAATGCAATATTGATAATATAATTTTTGTTCTTTTATGTGCCAGTCCTGGGGCTTGAACTCAGGGCCTAGGTGTTGTCCTTTAACATTTTTGCTCAATGTTAGTGCCCTACCATTTGAGCCATAATTCCACTTCTGGCTATTTTTTTTGGCCGGGGGCAGGGGGAGGGTTAATTGCCGGTAAGAGTCTCAGACTTTCCTGCATGGGCCACCTTCAAACTGCCATCCTCAGATGTCAGCTTTTCTAGTAGCTAGGATTACAGGTGTGAGCCACTGGTGCCTGGCTCCTAATTTTTGTTCTTATTAATGTTTTTAAGGAAATGTTCTTGAAAAGCCAAAATATTCTATAAATTCTAAAGGAAATAGCAGCTGCATACCAGCTCTTCTTACCTCTAACTTCCACTCTCCAGAGTCAACTACTCTCAAATATTTTAGCGATTTCCTCTGTTATTTATCTCCGCATTTCCAAGCTGCATGCTGTTTTGCCACATCTTGCCCTTTCCATTTTAGGCATGCCATCCTGTCTTTGTAGAGTGGAAGATGAGCATTTAGGTCTTACGGCTTCCCCAACATGCACACAACTTTACACACTGTGAGGTTTTATTCACTCTTTTTTGTTATTTTACAGTGGTGGGATTGAATCCAGGGCCTCACAAATACTTAAATAAGTGCTCTACCATTGAATCCCCATACCCTCCTTACTACTTTCTGAAAAGTCTCTGTAAAGTACGAATGGACTTAAAACTGTAAGCACAAGTATTACTAAGCATTTATTTTTGGAAGATTATGGAAAATATGTGGAAAAGATAAAGTTGAAGCTCAGCTATCAAAAATTTATTGACTGTAATATTCCCATTTCCCAACTGAAGAAAAGGAAAATATAATTTTATAATCTTGTAAAGAACAATTCAAGACTACTAGATCAACAGGTTAGCTCATAGAAACAAATTAATGAGTATATTTTAATAAAGAATATATTAAATAATTTAAGCTGGGAGTTTAATTGTGACTGACTTTGCAGAAGCTCAATATACGTCAAAACCATGAAGCACAGTTCTTTAGCTCCATAGAGACAGAGTCTCTGTTGGTTTGAGGCCAGACTCATCCAGAGATCTTTCTACCTATATTTCCAGATGTGACCCATCATACCCAGCTATTTGTTGAGATGAGGGTCTCCCTAACTTTTTGCTTTTGGGCTGATCTTGAACCATGACTCTCCCAATCTCCCCTCTTCCAGAGTAGCTGGGATTTTTCACTGTTCACCACCAGGTCTGGCTAAACTTTAATCTTGAGAATGCTTTTACTCTTGCTATGTGAACTGGATAACAAAATTAAAGAGACTTTGTTCTGAAGGGGGATCTGAGAGATCATTATAGTAAAACTCCTTCACTTTACAGAGAGAAAACAAAAGCTCAGAGACTTGCTGAAGGTCAAGCAGCTCGTTAGTAATACAGTTAGGATGAGATCTCCTAAATGACACTAGAATGTTATATAAACTATCTTTGCCCAAATGTCATCTTAATTCATACTCACTTCCCGCCCTCCCCGGACAAAGTTCTATTCCTCTATTATTGTTCTTGTTACAGTTTGTCTTGGTGGTATTTAAGTTGCCTATTACCCTCACAAAATATGAACTTTTACTCCTGGAAGTCCAAGACCAGTTCAGTAGTTTTGTACACAGTAGGTGTCAATAAATATTTGTAAAATATTCTGCCTCAGTTATTACTTTTTTTTGGCATCACCAGTCTAGTATGAAGGACAATGTATTCAAAGGAATTCAGTACTTAGACTTGTTATAACTCTAATAATAGAGCAATACAATTAATATCTAATCTTCATTTTATAGATTACTCCACTCAGGGAGCTGAGGGTGTGCTTTCTGATATACATACTATGGAAAGACACTTTTTCAGCTGCTGAGATAGCTCATCACCCTCATGGTTGCATGACTCAGTGGGGGACAGGCAGGCTTTTCTTAGAGGGGTGAAGCACAATTGTTCCCCCACCCCCAACCCCTTTCCCTGTTCTCCCCAGTACCATCTTCATCTTGTACTTCTCAACATTCAGCTCCTGTAGCTGATGCATGTTTAAAAGATTTTCACTCACACTGTTTTGCCAACGTGATAGATTTTTTTTTCACCAGCTGAGATTTTCATGTGTTCTATAGCTTCCTACAGCTTTTCAGTGGGTTTAGGTTTCTCTCTGTTTCGCTCATATTAGTAATGATTCTGAAATAATGGAAAAGGGCTCAATTCAAGCTTCATACCAATTTAAATATCACTTTTTTATAGTTCTCTCCCTCACATTTCAACAGCATCCTGTCTACTAATATTAACACCACAGCTTGAGGCAGGCGAAGACCAATTTGCCTTTATGGATTCTTTGACCCCTGAAAGTCCTTGCTCTGTTTCTAAGCCCTTCCAACAGGAGCCTGGTGTTAGCCCCACAAGCCTGTTTCTACTTGCTCTCGACAAATGCAAGTGAGAAGAACTAAGGCACCCTTTTCTTTTCCCTCATAGCAAACAGACTGTGCAAATTATAAATTCACAGATCCCTGCTTGCTCTAATAATTCAAATAGCAGATCTGCATATTTAGAGGACACGTGAAGTAGCAGATTTGATTTCTTTTAATGACAACATCCGCTCGCAGAATGAACTTAACATGAACTTACTAATATATTAAAATCACTCTGGTTGATACATACAAAAAGAACTTGAATTCCTAGTGAGGTCTTCGTGGAGTCAAAGGTATGTTTGTAACATAATTTTTTGAGGGGATGAACAAAATTAGTGTGTATTTCCTACTGAAACCAAAAAAGTATTTAGAGGAGTATTTTATATTAGATAGTCTACTTTCTCAGCACCAAATGAATGTCTAATTAAATGTTATAGGAAAACATCATAGCAGATGGTCCTTCCCATTAATGAGTATGTAATGAAATAATAAACATGCTGAAGAGAAAGACATGAGAGATTGCAGGTCAGTTGTGTAGTGAGTAATTTATCTCAGGACCTGGAGGTCAACCAATAGAAAAGCTGTTGTGAGAGTGAACATGAAATCCTTTCTTCTTTTTCTATTCTGCTGGCCACTTATTAATATCCCAAATGATATGTTCAAATCAAAATGTCCCTGAAAAATACTCCACAACCCACACAGATATGCTTTTAAAAAGGTAATCTCATATCTGAATAAACAAAATTAGAATAATAAATGGAACCCAGTAACATATCACAATAATAATGCAATATGACCAACTAGAATGATCTAGAAACAGGAAAAATGTACAGTGTATGTGTGTGGGTATATTAGTTTTATTTGTTTTACTATATATAAGAGAATATAAACTTTTGTAATTAAATCAACACTGTAGCACCATAAGAACAAATAGATCAGTTTACAGGATAGAAAATCCTGAAATATAACACATAAAATAACTGATGGCTAACTTAGTTGGGATAGTTTATATAAGCAATATTTCTTGTAGTTGTAGATCATATATGGATCTATGAAGATGAAGAAAAATTCTGAAACAAGTTTGGTAATGCAAGCTGTCTGGAGGAATTAGGAGAAATAGTAACAATAAAAAATGATAAATTAAGCAAACTTGGGCTATCTCATACATAAATTTATATTTTTAGTATGTATGATTTCATGTAAACATGCATAGAGAAATGGACAGCAGCAAGTAAAGGGGTCTATTTACTTTTAAGAATCACCATAATAGGTCAGCAAAAGAAACAGGTCGTGTATGATTATGTCTAGATAAAACCAAATCAAAACAAGACAAAAGCTAACAAAAATGAACACACAACTATTCAGGGTTTAGTCAGAGAATTAGAACTCTACTGACATTCTATTCACATTTTTAATTCTTATTATTCTAGTCACATAGAATAAGCAATTCATTATAGGTGGCATTATGTAACTATAAAGGCTGGTAAGAGTCTATGTATGGCTGTTGCTTCTGTACCAAAATGAAGGCTAAAGTCTCTTGGGCTGGCAGTTGAGAAGGAAAGATGGATATGAAATTCATGCCATTCCAAGGGCAAATTGGAACCAAGGAAGATGAGCTGGAACCCAGGTAGTTTTTTTATGTCCTTCAAGTTTCCATAAGACCTTCAGAAGAAGCAGGTACCTACTCTAAGACTATGAAGCAGAACTTGAGTAGCAGTAGAAGTTGAAGAAAGAAATCCAGTGGGCCAGGTGCCATGAGGTGAGCTAGCAAGAATACACATGCACATGCACACAGACACACACATTGCTACAGTGCCTGATGCTTTATTTTTGACTTACAAATCTCAGGAAAATTTCTCTTATGCCCAATCCTAACTCAGAACCATACAAAGGAAGAAATTATGGGCAAGAAAATTCTGGGAAACATGGCTATGTACACACAAAAAATGAGATCCCTATGTAAGTGAATATATAACCTTATGTTGGCATGAATAGAGAAAAGACAAGAGTTGTACAAAACTGTGATCAGGGTTATGAAAGGAAGAGTGGATAATTTTACCTGTTTTCACTTTAAAAATACTATTTTTCACTTACTACATGCAAAAAAAGCCCACCTCTGATTAGATTTTTGCCTCATACTTGGTAGGCAAGTACTCTACCACTTGAACCATGTCCCCAAGCCCTTTTTGATTTAGTTATTTTATAAACAGAATCTCACATATTTGCCTGGGATGGCATGGGGTATGGTTCTCTTATTTAAATTTCTGTATAGCTGGAATGAGAGGTATGTACGGCTGAGATGGGAGGGGTCTCACTAACTTTTTGCCAGGCTGGTTTCAAATTGTGATCCCCTCGATCTCAGGTAGATTGCTCAAGTATCTTGGATTGTAGTTATAAGCCACTGCACCAGCCTGATCAGACTTTTTAACATTAGTATACTTGTTTTTGTGTTAAAATACCATTTCATTATTTCTTTTTTAGTATTTTTTTTTTTTTTTTTTTTGTCGGTTGTGGGGCTTGAACTCTGGGCCTGGGCATTGTCCCTCAGCTCTTCAGCTCAAGGTAAGCGCTCTACCACTTGAGATACAGCGCCACTTCCGGTTTTCTGGTGGTTTATTGGAGATAGGAGTCTCAAGGTCTCTCCTGCCTGGGCTGGCTTTGAACCGCGATCCTCAGATCTCAGCCTCCTGAGTAGCTAGGATTACAGGCGTGAGCCACCAGCGCCCGGCTCTTTTTTAGTATTTTTTTATTGTAAAGATACTGTACAGAGGGGTTACAGTTACATGAGTAAGGTAAGAGTATATTTGCTATTGAGCATTGTTACCCCCTCCTTTGTTTTTCCCCTGCCATCCCTTCCCTGCCTACCTCCTTAAATCCTCCCTCCCCCCCACAGAAGTCGTAAAGTTTGTATTCAAAATAGTGTCTTGTACATGTCATTGTTACAATGGGTCAACATGTATCCTTGTTTCAGCATTTTGTTATTTCTCTTCCCCTCCCCAAATTAGAAAAATGTATATACAAGATACAAGGTACCAGAATCAAATACAGTGAAAACAGGGGACATTTGAACTAGTTATTTATTTTTTTAAAATCTCATTTTCCTCATTTTTAAAATGGACTTCGGGATAATAATGATAGTGCCTACCTTGTAAAGTTGTGGAGATTAAATGAGACCTTTAACATGCCCAGAATATTGGCTGGCAAATAGCAAGGACTCAATAACATTAGTGATCATTATCCTTATTTTGATTATTCGTATTATTGTTACTTTATTTGAATGGAAATAACTCTCCTCTTCAAACCCTATCAACTATCATGTCAAACCAAGAAGAAAAGGAGGAAGAGAAGAGAATCTGATTACAAAGAGCTGCCCCAAAAGGTTGTTGCTAGCCCATGGGTCAGTGAGTTGTAACCCTTAGTAGTCATTAAAAGGATGTTGATGGTGAATAGATGCAAGGTCAAGCAATGCTTATCCAGAAAAAGCCTGGGATTGAGACAGGGAGAGGTGTGTGTGTGTGTGTGTGTGTGTGTGTGTGTGTGTGTGTGTGTGTGTGTGTGTGTGTGTGTGTGTGTGTGTGTGTGTGTGTGTGTGTGTGTGTGTGTGTGTGTGTGTGTGTGTGTGTGTGTGTGTGTGTGTGTGTGTGTGTGTGTGTGTGTGTGTGTGTGTGTGTGTGTGATGTCTTAGTATAATCACATTTGTGTATAAATTACAAAGAAACAGTACTGTACAACTGAAAAGAAATGCACACAAGGAAAGGTTTATAAATGCCTGCAAAGGTGAGGTTAGTATGCTATGTATTATCTTACATTTTCTGATCCACACATGAGAGCTGAAAGCAAGGCTTGCCAGCAAACTCATTTATGCACCCTGACTCCTGCAATTTATTTCACTGTATTTGATGTTAGCGGGGAAGCATTTATTTATTTAAAATTACTCAGAATACAGCACAAAGAGCTATTTTGTAGGTGTGAAATGTGTCTACACTGCAAAAATCCCTCTCCTGCACTTCTGACATATTGCTACCAGAGTAAAGGCAACATGAGGCTTCTTTTGTTTCTGCGTACTGCGGGAGGAAATGAAACAATGGGGCATGAACACGGTTCTCAACCTTTTCTTCCATGGGGCACACACGTGGTTGACTAATGTTCCCTAGCACAATGCTTTTCTAAATGCAATTCCCAGCACACTGGCCATTACAGCCTCTTATTCTCTGCCACCCAAGAGAGCATTTCAGGATACAAATGAGTGAGATTGACATTGGAGAGGGTAACCTTGGGGACATTATATTTTTTAATTATAAAAGATAACACATGAATATATTCTCCCTAGATAAGGCTAAACCAAAGTGGAAATATGCACTTCCATGCTGCAAACTCGTTTTCCACAAACAGAAGTTAAAATATTAATAATTTGGTGTACATCCCTTATACCTTAAATCTGTATTTACACTTTATATTTAGATATGCAACTATTCATCTATATGTATTTAGATTATGTTTGAATTAAGACCATATTTTAGACATTTTCCAGTGAGTGTTGCTTTTTCCACTTAATACAAAGATATCTTCCTCTGAGTACATATACAACTCATTTTGTTCCTTACAAAATCTGCATTATCTTGTGTTTATAGACATTCAATATTTTGTTGAACTCATTTAAAAAACTACATTGTATGGAAATTACTTGGTTATACTTGTAAATGTCTCCTTTAGACAAATGTATTAATAAGAGCAGACATGTAGAAGTGGGATTGCTGGGCCAAAGAATACCCACATTGTACATGTTTATATACTTAAATACAAAATGTTTTGAAATTTGTACCCATTTGCATTCTTTTTTTTTATACATTTTTCATTGTAAAAATACTGTACAGAGGGGTTACAGTTACATGAGCAAGGTAATGAGTACATTTTCTATCAAGCATTGTTACCTCCTTCTTTGTTTTTCCTCATAACTGGCATAATTTATTGGCTATTGCTGTGCAACATATCTAACATAGTAGAGGAAAATAAAGCAGTTTAAGAGGTAAAAATTGGAAAGAAACAGTTCAACTCTTTCTTAATTATACATATTAAACATAATTTTTCTTTGTTTCAATGTTTATGATATCCAACCTGTATATTCTTCATTTGTGACTTCTGGGTATTGTTTTTAGCTCAAGAAGAATCTCTTTACCATAGAAATACTTTTTTTTTTTTTTTTTTTGCCGGTTGTGGGGCCTGAACTCTCAGTCTAGGCCCTGTCCCTCAGCTCTTCAGCTCAAGGCTAGCACTCTACCACTTGAGCCAGAGCACCATTTCCAGCTTTTTCTGTTTATGGAGTGCTGAAGAATCGAACCCAGGGCCTCATGCATGCTCTCTACCACTGAGCCACCTTCCCAGCCTCAGAAATAAATTTTTTTTCTACAGTATCTTTGAAAGTTTCATAATTTTGTTGTTCACTATATTCAGCTGTTTAAGCCATTTATGTGCATAAATATTCTATATGGTATAATCTTGTATTATGTATTCATATTATTTTTCATTCCATTCACGGATTTAACATAATTTTTATATTAAATGCTCATATATTTATTTTTTTGAACCTTTTGTATTTTTTTCTATCTTCCATCAATACCACACTGTTTCAATTATTAAAGCTTTATAATGCATTATAGCACTGAAATGACTAACCTTTCCTTCTCTTTTGTAAAAAACTGTTTTTGGGACTGGGAATGTGGCTTACTGGTAGAGTGCTTGCCTAACATGCATGAGGCCCTGGGTTTGATTCCTATTACCACTTAATCAGAAAAAGCCAGAAGTAGTGCTGCAACTCAAGTGATAGAGCACTTAGCCTTGAGCACAGAAAGGCTCAGGGACAGTGCCCAGACCCTGAGTTCAAGCCTCAGGACTGGCAAAAACAAAACAAAACAAAACTCCAAACCCAAAACCCAACAAAATTAGCTTATGTGGTTACATTTTATTAGTATTTCTTTATACTGTATAGAATAAGTTTGAAAAAATATTATTAAACTAGTGAGTGTTCTCATTTATTTAGGTTTCCCATTTGTTTGGGCTTTGTTTTATAATTTCCAATGAATTTTAGCTTTGTTCTATACTGGTCTTGTAGAGTTGTTAGGCTTGTTACTGGCACTCAATGCTTTCTATTATTATTTTTATATATGCTGCATTATTTCCTATCTTGATTCGCCTTTATTAAGAAATTGAGCTAAAACAAAGTCATACTAGTAAACAAAGGTATAAGGATAATTTTGCTCTGATAATTTTGCTTAATAATCTATTGCTTGTAACACAGCATTTAAATTGATTCTTTCATAGAACAATCTCTTAGATAAGACAAATCAAAAGCACTACCTTTAGTTTTTGCTTTGGGACATCTATTTACTTGGGAAGAAAGAGGCAATTAGGCCAAGTCCTGGGGCTTATATATGTTCAATCATCCTGGAGTCTAAGATGAACAAAGCAATATAGCTGGAATTTCTCCTTCCTCTTTGTATATTCATTTCTGATGTTTTATTTTTACTTCCTTTTGTTTCAGTCCCTTATTTAACTGATTTTTTAAAACTATGAAGTATTTTAAACACATAGGAAAGTACATAAAATATTTGACCTAACTTTATCATTGAGTCATTTAATGTGACCAGAGTTTAGCATGTTGAGGGAGTAAGGACTCCTTTGCTATTGCTGTTTGTTAGTTCTGAGGAAATAACATGTCCTTAACACAGCTACAACACTAAAAGCTGAAAGAATGAAACACACCCATATCATAGGGAACATAACCTGTTTCAATCTCATGCATGTTTTCCATATTTTTATAACTTTTATGCACACCTTTAAGTTATATTTATTAACTTGTATGCTTTTTAACATTTAGACAGCTGGCCTCAGAAGAAATGCAAGCTTTATAACTTGAAACTGTGGGCTTCTAAAAATTATCCTTATTGACTTATCCTTTAAAGTTGCTCTTGAAACCTTTGTTTATATCCTATTGGTCAAACTTAACCAAGCAAGTCACATGGCTCAACACTGGAGCCAGGAAAAGTGGGAACTAAATTTTATTCAAGACAGCCACGAGCTTGGCTGCAAACTGCATTTATATTATTATAAAACTGAGAGAAACCAGTAGTGAAGTTGTAGCTAACAGTTTCTGCCAAAAACCTTTAATTATTAAGTTTATTATAGATTCTCAATTACAACTTCCCATTAAAGAAGTTTTTTTCCCCTTTTGTTGGCTTACTAAAGTATTTTTTAATTGAATTTAATTAGAAGTAATGTTAGCAAACTGTTCTCTGGTATTTTTAAGATGGGTTTTTACCTTAATCTAATAATGTAATAGATTAAGAAAAAAACATATCCTAATGTTAAACTATCCTTGCATTCTAGAAATTGATTTAATCAATCAATAAGTTGAGTCTTGTATCCATTAGAAATACATTTTTTTTCTTTTTTTCTCTTTTTCTTTCTTCCTTTCTTTCTTTTTTTTTCCTTTTTTTTTTTTTTTTTTTTGTCAGTCGTGGGGCCTGAACTCTGGACCTGAGCACTGTCCAAGAGTTCTTCAGCTCAAGGCTAGCACTCTAAAAACACTTGAGCCACAAAGCCACTTCTAGCTTTTTCTGCTTATGTGGTGCTGATAAATCGAACCCAGGTCCTCATGAATGCAAGGCAAGCACTCTGCCACTGAGCCACCTTTGCAGCCCCCATTTTTTTCTTTTAAAACAGTACAGAACCTGATTTGCTAAAATTTTTATTTAGAATTTAAATAGAATTTAAATACAAGTTAAATTAGCTTATTCTATCAGTATTTATTAGATTTTTGAGTAAGGTTGTATTAGTCATTTAGAATAGGGAAGATTTCCAGCTTTTTATATTTTGGAAAACTCATATAACCTAGGAAATACATCTTTTAGGTCTAATATAATGGGAAAAAAGGACTGATATGGTGGGCACTGGTTTAAAAAACACATTATGTGCACCTCTTTCTGCATTCAGTGACACAACAGTTCAGTTACTTATGAAAGCAGAAGTCTGGGAGTTGCTCTATAGTCGTTAAGGTGTCAAATGAAAAAATAGGAGCTTTAAAAATGTTCACTCAAATATTCAAAGAGTACTACCAGTACTCTTATCTGATAAAACAATGCCATTGTTAACCTTTAAAAATTTACTAATGGTTATTAGCTAATGGATAATGGAGATACAGATACCAGGGTCAGGCAAGCAGTGATATTAATGGCTGAGAAACCAATATGAAGCAATGATGCCATCTATATTTTTGCAAGGAAAGGTAATCACACACATATACACATGCATACATGAGTACACACATGTGCACATAAACATACAGACAGAGAAAATGGGGGAGAGTGGGAGAGGCAGAGAATTAGATAAGTGAGTCTTCTTAGTTAACTATGAAATAATATATAATGCAATCCAAATTAATATATTCACAGGTTGCCTTAATTGGTAGTGTCACAAAAACAATTAGCATTGATTTGTATCAAGTATGCACACAAGTAGCAGCATTCTGCTATGCATTCAGAAATATTAAAGGAATAGAATCTATAATCCAAAATTTCAATATCATGGTCTTCACCAACTATTTCCTGAATCCATCAGGTTGTTTAAAATATAGTATAAGAATAAACAAAAGAAGGCACCATCTTGGTTCTCAAGAGAAAAAGCCCGAGCATATTTAGAGTACATAAAATAAAACTTATGTTAACTAGTAGGGATTGTTTCCTCCTCTCCAATCTATTACTGTTACCCTGTTGAGGCTGATTGCAAGGAGTGGCTGAATTCAGCAGAATGCAATAAACATAAGATGCAGAGGCAGTATGAAGGGGACAAGCGGATTTGAGTAGAGACAATCTTATCAGAAGATGACTGACAAACTATGATCTATCTGAAATGATGCATGCATAATGAGACTGTTCACTTTGTAGGTAAGAAAACAGTCCCAAAGAGGTGCAGTGACATACTAAAGGTCCACCAGAGAGTTCATAGCAGAGCCAAAAGTAGAATTAGCCTTCCTAATTCTGCTTTGATGTTTTACCATTCTGTATGGCTAATCATCATTTAAGCAACTGGGAATTCCTTATTTATTCACATTTCCTGTGACCCTTAACACTCCATTCTACCTTTACAAGGGAAATACGTTAGCCAATTTTTGTAGACAATGCCCAATATTTGGAGGTTCTGCCTTAGAAGTCTTTCTTTCTCACAGAATCCATCTCTACTTTTCTTTCCTAACTCCTCCTTGGGAAAGTCTAGGCTCTCTTCTTTCCATGGAGGCTTTGAAAACAACTCATTGTAGAGCTGACTTGAAACCTTGACTCTCTTTATATATTTCTATGGATAAAAAAATAATATTATACATTTCAAAAATCAAACCATACTTTAAACAAAAAGCAAACACTGGGACTCTCTCCCTATAATATGCATATACATATGTGTATATATATACATACATATAGTTTTAAAGAGAAATTATATATGCTTTTCAAATCTGAAATTGTGATCTAATATATAAAAGAAGAACTAAAATATATAAAACTCTTTATAGATTCCGGTAAAAACTAAATTCTTCCTTTGCTACTGCAAGTCTTACAATTCTACCTCAAATGAATGAGAACAGAGCATAATTCCTCATTATATGAAAAACATGCAGATTATATGAAGAAAATTTACACTGGAAAAGACACAGGTGATAGTACAATGGTACTACAGTGTTTTGCTGAAATGTAACTTTTTTAGATGGCTCTCCTAAAAGAAAATGGGATATTTGAATACCAAGCTCATAAAGAAAATTTAAATTAGCACTACACTAAATGCAGCATTTTCAAACATTATCTCTGAGTATTTTTAACTAAAACATTGTATCTTTAAAAATACCTTTGAAATATATGTATGTGTACAACATTTTAAATACAAAAGGTAGAGTAATACTCATATAGGGCTAATTGGGAGGAACCATTGTAAAAGTATGGTAGGAGTTCAGAATCAAGAAATAAGACTATATAGAACAAGGACATATTCAAAAAGAAGGAGAACTGAAGCCATGTATTGAAAGATGTGGAGATTAAGGAGTAAAGCGGGGCTGATGTTCACATGGTTGTTCTGGTCTAGTGGCACTGGCTGCTGTACTGTGGCGGGCAGCGGATCTGTGTGACTAGTGAATCCATTCTGAATGGTTGGTGTCCCTTGTCAAATAGGGTGTTAGGTATTGTGAAAATTCCAGGGAGCATTCCAGGACACACTGGGAAGCAATTCAACTCTCGCGGGAAGCAGTTCAATTCACACAGGTCATTTAAAAAGTCACAAATAATTGATCAGAATTGATCAGAATAGAGATTTATTTTCCATTGTTGCTGTGTCTCAGATAAGTCTTATATACTTGGGGCACACACCTCTAATATTTTGTGACTGTCTCAGTGACAGTGACATCAGTGCTAAGGATCAAGCCTAGGGCTTCAAGCATGCTTGAAGGCAAATGCTCTACCACTGAGCTACATCCTTAGTCCAACTTACCAAATAGGCATATGGTTCAAACTGACAAAATTTAATGAATGAGTATAGATGACGATGATAATGATCTACCAGAATAAGAATTATACTGTCAGTTACAACTCAGATACAGTTCCAATTTTTCTCAATACAAATTTTGCTGCAATCTCATCAAGAAATAGCAGAGCTGGTCAGTCTCCTTTAGCAAGTACTTCTGCCATTTCACCTTTGGAGGTAAGTAGCCTCAGGGACAAGGAACCAATTTTCAGCAGTGATTTGTTACAATATTGAATACACATCTCAATACCCTCATAGATAGAAAAGAAGAGCCTGATTCATCAACACTTTCCTTCAGGTCAGCAAACACTCAGGGAACAATTAGACTGTTTATAAAGCCTTGGTACCTGCAATAGTGCAAAGTCAATTTAAAAACTATATTGAATATGTGAGCTTTTCCAAATTGTCATCAACTGTTATGACAAGCTATTAAAGAAGCTATTGTAGAGGACAGAAGGAGCAGCTGATTTCAAAACAGTAAATCAAGTCTTAGTCAAGAGCACTGATGAAAAGAGAACAGGATTCTTGCTGTGTTTATGAGTGGCTCCAGACAGCTTTAATACACATCAATCACAGGTAGGCAGCATGCTCTGGTCCATGCCCTGGACTCTCAGCGTGACCTTTCGTGAGTCACCAGACGGCTTTCAGGCTCTGTTACTCAGCCGAAAACAAAGCCAAGGAGCAGAAACCTCAATGAAAAACAGGCACTGCATCACTAATGAGATTTCCTGGGGAAATAAATTCCTCACCTCTACAACCCCCCTGTCTGTGACAGCCCCCACTCTAGGCTGCCACGTCCCACACATTCAAGAGGTGAACCAAGTGAAGTATTTGAAGCACGTGCTACCCTCCCAGCTTCTGAAGTGTTTTTTCAGGAAGCATTCACTGTCTTGCTTAAAATAGGAAAGCTGTGGAGAAAGACATGTTCACACTATTTGGCAATAGAAATTAGAGCAGTAACTTTGGGCTCAAAACCTCTCCATCAGCTAGATTTACTGAGACTTGGAGAGTTGGGGAAGGATTCTTTCCTGTTCAATTAGATTGAGTTTATGGTAGAATGTTCAGGAATTTCTGCTAAAATAAAAAAGATCAGAGTTGCATGAAAGTGGTAACAGTGTGACTTGTGGATGAAACAAAGTTTGCAGAGTAGCTGGGAGTAGTAGGCTTCTCAGGACGGGTAGTTAAAACAGGCTCAGGAGGAGCCTGGGTTTAGGAAATGTCACCAGTTTTGCCCATTTCCACAGCTCAATGGTGAAACAGGCCACTTGTGGAAGAAAGAAGCTCAGAAGGAAGGCATGGCTAACAGAACCTATGATCCCAAAGAATGAGATTGTACTTTTGCTTTTAAGATGGTTGGTCTCTTGGGTGTTGTGGTAACCCTGAACCCCTTCCCATCCCCCTGTTTGGCACACCAACATATCCTTTCTGAGGCCAGGCCCCTTGAAAAGGTTCCACATGACTGAACCCCACTGAATCTGTCAGTCTATTTAGTGGCTTGTAAGAAAAGCTGACGATATCACGGCTCCAAGGCAGGCTACCACCCTAGAGCCTCAATCGTAACTAATGGGGGTTTAAAAGGGAGATCAGAAAATATCATGCAGATAAAATACAGAGATAGTAGGAAAGACCATAACCTCAATCTGCAAAATGTAATAGCTTTGTCAAAATAAAAGCCAAAGCTAAACTCTCCTGCTGCTGCACACCTCCTAGCTCGAGGGAACTGTTCACGCAGAGAGGCATTTTCTATTAGTGCAAACTCTGAATGCAGCAGGGAGAAACCTAGCCATAATATCTGCACAACGGCCCCTCCATGCAAACACTATTCTAGTAATGGGAAATTTTAATGATGTAAAGCAGCAAGGTCACACGATATGTCCAGGAGCCCTTGGAAAGACACTGCCTTGGCAGATATTACCGAGGAGAGCTCAGAATTGCTCTTGGTTCATTAGGCTTTGCCTGAGGGTTTTTTTTTCCCTTCCACTATTAACTACAAACAAGGTTGAGGTTCCTGTTACTCAGTTTCTTGTATGCAATACAAAGAGGTGAAAGGCAAGGTTTGTAAATATGTTAAGGCAGATGGCTTAGATGTGTTTCTATAATACTTGAAATATTCTCTCTGAGTCACCTTATATATGAAAATTGCAAAAACCCTATCAATGTTGCAGTATTTTTTTCTATTCGTATATAGATAAAGGTACTATATGCACATAAATATACACACATGGGGTGGATTGATTCCCTCCTTTCCATATAGCACCACCACATCTTCAGTTTGCCTCCTTCCCCAGCTTTATGACCCCATTGAGATCACTCTTACTGTTTTCTTCCTCGTTACATTTTGATATTTCAAAGCATGGCCTGGATCTCACTCCCATCTCCCCACTCCACATTATTAATGAATTGGAAAGCAGACATCATTAGTTTTCGGAGACCATTTCTTTTAAAATTTACAGACCCCTTCATCTGAATCCCGAGAGACAGTCTGCTGTTCTCATCTTAGAATCTTATTAGCATCATATCTTCTGTATCCTGCCATGCAAACTGCATGGCTATGCACTTTCTAGCACTTGACCCTTTTGCGGACGGAATTAATTTACTCTTTGAAGATGCAGTAGCATGCTGTTGTGCTTGTTAAGGAAAGAAAAGCCAAGAAAGGAGCTGGCAAAGCAGGCAAAGAAAATTCTTTTTAAAAGCAAGCCCTTGTAAGCCAAGTTATATGGAGAGTGGGCAGCAGAAACTGATAACCAGTAACAGTCGGTAGAAATAGGCAAGTTCACTGATTAGCAGGGATCACGGAGAATTTCTGTATCAAGCTACCTAGAATGGACCAGTCATCCTTTGAAGACTCTTTGGTTCACTATGGCCATGGTGAGCCCTGGAAGACAATTTAAGCAATGAATCCTCATTTGGCCAGTCATTTAATCTATCTCATGACTCATTTATCCAGTACTCACATTATATGCCAGGTACTGTTCTAGACATAGGAGAGGCAGTAGTGAGTAGAGCAATATAATTTTTTTTTTTAAAGTTACAGTACTTAATTCATGGTTCATGAGTGAAAACTAAGAAAAAGCTAATCAGCCAAGCGCTGGTGGCTTATGCCTGTAATCTTAGCTACTTAGGAGGCTGAGATCTGAGGATCGTGGTTCAAAGCCAACCTGGGCAGGAAAAGTCCATGAGATTCTTTTTTTTTTTTTGGTCCGGTCATGGGGCCTGAACTCTGGGCCTGGGCGCTGTCCCTCAGCTCTTCAGCTCAAGGCTAGAGCTCTACCACTTAAGCCACAGCGCCACCTCTGGCGTTTTTCTTTTTGCTTATGTGATGATGAGGAATCGAACCCAGGGTCTCAGGCATGCAAGGCAAGCGTTCTACCACTGAGCCACCTTCCCAGCCCCAAGTCCATGAGATTCTTATCTCCAATAAACCATTCAGAAAACCAGAAGTGGCATTGTGGCTCAAGTGGTAGAGTACTAACCTTGAGCTGAAGAGCTGAGGGACAGCGCCCAGGCCCAGAGTTCAAGACTCACGACCGACCAAAAAAAAAAAAAAAAAAAAAAAAAAAAAGAAAGGAAGAAAAAAAAATCAATACTTCAAAATATAACTTCTGGGTAGCTATCAGTGTAATGAGAACTAAGCTATGTAAAAGAAGAGATTGTTAATGGGGATTATTTGAAATTAAATGACCTGTTCACCTAGGAATTAGCCAAGCCCTTTGAAGATCGTAGGTATCAGTGTTTCAGACAGAAGGCAAAAAGCTTAAGCTTCATAACCACAACAAGCTTGATATATTTTAAAAAATTGAAACAAAGCCAATGTAGCTAGAGTAGAGTATAGTAACAAGGGAGAGAGAATGATGTGAAAAGTTCTATTTTAACCATGTTAAATTTGAGATCGTCTTTGGATAGTTCTATTAAAAAGTCAGAATAATAAGTTTGAATTTCATCCTAATTATGGAAGCAATGAAAGGTGCTTTGTAAAGAATAGACTGAAGGATGAGACTATGGCTTAGATCTCAAGTATCGTCAGATACTCCTGTGTTGAAGGTTTGGCCCCCAGTGCAGCAGGGTACAGAAGTTAGGAGGTTAGAGGAACTGGATCATTAGGCTCTAACCTCATCAATGGATTAATCCACTGAAGAAGTTGTGGTATGATGGGCTATTGAAAAGTGGTAGAAACTTTAGGAGTTGGAGACTAGTTGGAAGAAGCAAGTCATAAGTGTCGTGCCCATAATGGGCACCTACTTGCCTGCCTGATCTTCCAACTTTTATGAAGGGAGCATCTTTGCTCTACTATATACTCCTAACCAGATGTTTTGTCTCACTCAGGCCCAGCAATAGCAAAACACATGACAGTGGACTGAGCCCTATGAATCCATGAGCCGAAACAAACCTTTCTTCTTTAAGGTTGTTTACCTCAGGTAATTTGTTACAGAAATGGATGGCTGACTAACACAGGTGAAGATGGTAGAACAAAATAAAAGCAAGGAAATCAGATAGGAGGTTATAACAGAAGACCAATGAAGAGATTATTATATTGTCTTGGACTATGGTGATGATGGTGTGGAGGTAGCAGGATTTGGGTATATTTGGAGGCAGAGCTATGGGGCTTGTTGAGGAACTGGATAATAATGTTATCTTTAAAGTGGCAGAAGAGTGAAGGGAATAAGATTGAAACTGAAATGAAAAGTTCTATTTTAACCATGTTAAATTTGAGATCATCATTGGATATCTAAATTGATTAGATGGGGCAACTAGGGATTGTATGGAATTAAGATAGACATGCATTCTTAAACTGTAGCTTTCATAGTCTATTTTTGTAGAAGTGAGTTTAGATAGAGAAAAGAACTAAGGATAGCTTTGAGGGTACTCAAAAAAAATGCAAGCTGGGAATCAATAAAGGAGGCATCAGAGCAAAGTGAAAGGAGTGATCATTGCTACAGAAAACCACCACCACCACCACCAGCTAAAGATATTTGAAAAGGGCAGGATAATTAACTGGCAACAAGAGTGTGAGTAAAATGAGAAGTGAGAATTTGTTATTTGGGCAAGATGGAAATCATTGACCACCTTGCCAAAGGAATTCTTCCAGTAGAGAAATAAGGGCAAAAACCTCGGGAGTGTTATAGATAAAATGAGAGATAATGGTTAGGGATAATGTTTTCTCAGAAAGGAACACAGAGAAATGGGGTTTTAGTTGAAAGGGTTATATTGGGATGGGGAAGTTTTGCTTGGGAGCAACCACAGAATGCTTATATACTGTTAGGAAAAAGAAAGGAGAATGTGAAGAGAGGGTATAATATTTCAGGGATCAGGCTTTCAGTAAAGAAGGGATGGGCTCCAATTCTAAAGCCAAGGTACTGGCCTTGAACAGGATCAGCTACTACCTATTGTTCTGTGTAATTGGAGGAAAGGCAGTGGTTATAGGTGGTAGCTATTTGTAGGAAAAACTAGCTCTCTTCTGATAGTTTCTAATTTCTCATGTTATAAGTCTATCAACTAAGAATGATTTAAGATTTGAGGTAAAAATATTTTAAATGAGAGCAGTCAACATGATAGTACATTTTCCTGAATCACCTTTAGTTGTTTAGGTAAGGGTATGTAGGTAATGGGGAGGATTTACCACCTCTCCAGTTACCAGCAAGTGTAATGAGGAAAAAGAAGCAAGGCTACATATAGCAGATAGATTATAGTGATAGGCTGTGGAACTTAATATTGGTGATATAAGGAATGATGCTACGAGCAAAGGAATATGAGGTTGAATTAGTTGATGGGTATGGGTGGGTAAAATAGTGTTGAAGTGTTAGTATATGGGTGCTGAGCTTGAAAAGATAAAGGAAAAGATGAGTAGAAGTGAGAAGATCAAAGAATCATGCCGACACTAAGGTATGAAAGCGGCCAGACTATAGTGAGCAGTGTGCTGTTTACGTAAGATGTTCAACCAGATAGCAGGTAAGGTAATACATTGGCATTTGATCCAAATAAATGGGTTTTTGAAGAAGAAAGAGAAAGGACCTGAATGAAGTGAGGAGGATAAAGGGGGACATCAATTCAATTTTAATACCCTGAGAGAAAACAGAGTTCTATAAGATAACTAATTTTGTCAGAGCAATAGGTAGAAAGGAACATTTTGGAGATGAAAAAAGTGGGGACTATTTTTTTCTCCTGATGATGAGAGACTATGAATTCCAGAGTCTATAATGGAAGGATTTGGTGTGAATAAGAAAGCATTAGAAACTGGGTCAGCATATAGGATAAGCATATAGGTCATGAGAATGATGACCATATAGCAGCACTGACGAGTAGAGCAGCCCTTAGCCATATGTGAGCACTTGAAACATGGTTGGTCCCAAAGGATATACTGTAAATACAAAACACATAACAGATTGTTAAGACAGTACCAAAAATGTAAACTGTCTTTAATAAATGTTGATCTAATGTTTTGATATGCTTGGCTTAAATAAACTGAGACTTAAATTGACTTCACTTAAAAAAAATTTTTTTTAGGTATTCATTGAACTGATGGGGATTAAATCTAGGGCCTTGTATATGCTGACCATTACCACTGAGCTACATCCCCACTTCTGACTTCATATTTTAAAGACTAGTTCAGATGTGGTTAGTTGGAAAGTTACAAATATGCATGTAGTTTATATTATACTGAACAGTGCTTGCTGCCTCAGAAGTGTTCATTTCCAGTGGTGCCTGAACAGTGATATCTGCTGTGCTGGTATTAAACCTGATAGCTTTCTAAGAGGGAGGTAGGCCATCAGTTCCAGTTCAAGGTACATCCTTTGGAGTAGTCTTTTCAACCCTTGCTTCTTAGTGTGGTCCTTGGACCAATAGCATTGGTACTACATGGTAACGTTTTTAAGTATACACAATTTTAGGTTATGTCCCATACCTACTAAATCCAAATCTGCACTCTAACAATATCCCTAAGTGAGTCCTATGTATACTAATGCTTGAGAAGCATTGCTGGGTAGTTTGTAATGGTGTGGTTGTTGAAGTTAAGGCAGAGAATAGAATATATACAACGAACACCTTTCTGGGTCAGAAATTATCCTACCAGTGAGTAATTTACAATCTGAAAGATCAGCATTTAAGATTTGGGATAATTCTTAAGGTATCTACACCTGCACTATCTAATATGGTGGCCATGAGCCATGTGTAGTTAGCTAACACTTGATATGTGGCTGGTCCAAATTGAGAAGTACTATAAACATATACATTATGCTTTGAAGATTTTACAATAAGAATGTAAAATATCATTTGTAAATTTCTAATGTAATAACATTGTCATGATTCTGGATATATTGAACTAAAGGTGTATTGTTAAAATTAATTTAAAGTGAGGCACTAGTGGTTCATGTCTGTAATGCAGCTCCTCAGGAGACTGAGATCTGAGGATTATGGTTTGAAGCCAGCTTGGACAAGCAAATCCATGATAATCTTAACCCTAATTACACACAAAAGCTGGAAATGGAGCTGTGGCTCAAGTGATAGAATGCTGGCCTTGAGCACAAAAGCTCAAGGACACCACCCATAGCCAGAGTGTAAGCCTCAGGATTGGCAAAATAATAATAATAATAATAATTCAGTGTAGCTATCAGAAATTCCTTTGTGGGACACATTTCTCTACTGGAAACTGCTGCTTTTAGCCATGTTGGAAAAGTTAATCTTCCCATGACTTTACTATACAAAAGACTATAGAGCAGGAGTTGGCAAATTACTATCCACAGACAAATCTGGTACACAACCTGATTTTGTAAATAAAGTTTTACTGGAAGATATTCATGCTCCAATAATAGAGCTGAATAATTGTAATGAAGACTATATGATACATAAAACCTAAAATATTTATTATTAGCTCTTTATAGAAAAAGTTTACATCTTTCCATCTAGAGGGAAAGATGGAGAGGCCTTACTATTTTCTAATGTAGGACAGTTTAGGATCTATACTCAGAATAGATAAAGCTTTTGCAGAGAAGTTTGAATAAGTATATATATGTTTTCTCTCATAAAATAGTTGAAAATCCTTTCAACTGATAGTAGAATCCTTTACCTTTTATAATTGTATACTTAATTGTACTATTCTTTTACATTATTGAAACCATAATTCTTTTCCCATTTAACATTATTTTTAGGGGACGCTTTTCAGACTTTATGAGATTTCATTTATAAGCTTAGATTCTAATTGTAGCCAGATGCTATCAAGCTTTTAATCACTTAAATTGGTTTATTTTCCTTTTATCCTCCTATTGCACATTGAGTAATCATTTAGTACCAATATAGTACCAGTATTAGAAGTATATAACAACTTTAAATATGATGAAACTTGATACAGATTCTAATTAATCCTTTGACTAGAAATAATGTGTCCCTTTATAACATGGAAAATAATAAAGTTATTAAGATTATTATTTCTTATCATTATTATTCTTTCATCTCCCTCTCCGGCTATGCTACTCTAGTTTAGGCCTTCAGTAAGTCCTATAATATTATCTTAATATCCTTCCCAACTGGCTATTGCTTTATTAAATTTATTTTCATTTCTAACTTACCTTCCTTGCCATTTCTAAATTTTTTTATTGTTTCATTTAACATTTTTTGGCTATCCTAAGGCTTGAAATCAGAGCCTTGTGCTTGGTAAGCAGGCACTACCACTTGAGCCATTCCACCAACCCCTTTTGGTTAGTTTAAATTAGGGTCTTTTATGCTTGACTGGACAAAACTATGATCCTACATGTGACTCCCTTCTGAAAGCTTTTTTATATATAAAGATATGAATCAGCTACAAATTTTAGAACTGAAAAATATACCATGCTACCACTAGTCAAAAGAAAGTGGAAGTAACAAAAAAGTACATTTCAGAATAAATAAAAGATTATCAGGGACTAAACATTTCAAAGTGATAATGAACCCAATTATTAAGAAGATAGAATAATCATGAATATTCGCTGGTTTCGATAGTTCAGGCTGTTGTGACAAGATGCCTCAGATCCAATGGCCTAAACATAAGAAATTTATTCTGCATAGTTTTGGGGTCTCGGAAGTTCAAGACCAGGGTGCTTGAAGATTCAGTGTCTGGCGAGGACCCTCTTCCTGGTTTGCAAATAGCTGTTTTCTTTGAGTTCTAGTCTTTTTGTTTTCTTTTAAAGACACTAATCCTTCCATGGGTTCCACTTTTATAACCTCATCAAACCCAATTACCTAGTCTATAATACTGCTAGGATTGGAAAGCCTCTCAGCCTGTACTTGATTTTCCACTATTTCTACTTTCCAAACCCATATCCTCTGCTCTAGCCAGGCTTTTCTCTTTCTAATCCATTAGTATGTCATACACTTCAATACTTGGATGCTTTTGCTCATGCTATTTTCTGATCTGGCATACTCACCTTCCTCATTGCCTACTCTAATTCTAGCCTTTAAGAGTCAATTTAGCTTGTATTTTCTCCATTATGTTTCTTATTCCTCCAGTCTTCATTGACTTCAGTCTCCTCCAAATTCTAGAATTATAGTCTGCACTTAGTCCTGAGTTGTATGTGATCTTCTATTATTTGCTCTTATTTCTTCTCTTATGCACTCAATTTCAGAAAACTGAGTTTGAAGAAGTATGACATTCTTGTGCTAATGAAGGCAGAGAGACTTAAGATATTTATCATGTGCTATTGTTCCTTAAATATGCTAATTATAATTAATAACAATGTAGCAAATCCACAATTTGTACAGGCCTCTATTTTGACTATATAAATTAAGAATTTTTTTTCCATTTAATTTACCAAAGAAAAGTTGTGTCAACCCATTGCATCAGAATGACTGTATTTTTGTGTAATCGGTGTTGAAGCCTGCAGTGGGACTTACTCCCAGGGTATTAATCAGCTTTGGAACAGGCAGTACTCATGCCAGATACAGACTGGCAGGAAGCTGATGAGACAGTACAATGAATGATCTACCATAAAGGCCATGGGCAAGAGGTGGCCATTAGTCTAGAGCTCAGTAATGCACTCTTCAAGTACATTACTCACCAATCCATCAGGCAATCTGCTACAGGACTAGGAGATTCCAGCACTTTTAAATCTGTAATGTGATGGCTGCCAGCCTGCTCTACATGCCCTAGGTTACAAGGGCATAAGAGTGTGGGAGGAAGGCAATACATTTGGTGTCATTGTCAGTATTTTTTCTATTCTTTCTTCTCTGTGTACTTAAGAAAGGGGCCTACCATTATTCATAGATTAATAGAAGAGAGAATGCTCTGGTGTCTCTATTAGCATTAACTACTGGCAGATCTTTTCCCCAGTGTCTAATCAGTAGAATTTTCATTAGCTAAAACAAAAAAAAATAGTTGTATAGGGAAATACATTGCATTTTAATTCTAAAATATAGCTATTTTATTCTATAAATTTTCCTTTGAAGTAGACTATCAAAACAAATCCAACTTAGTAAATAAAAGCCACAGAAACATAAATATGCCAGATTTTGTTGTAAATCAGAGTGGCATCATTTTTCTCCTCCTTGGGTATCATTTACTAAATTTACAGGCTTTCTGTGCATATGCATAATGATGATTGCAAAGTGAAGGTTCAGGCAAAGAAAGCCATGTTAACTATGATACAAAATTTCTATTTGCAATTAACAAACACACAATTACACTGGAGTCACAGGCAAAGAGACATGATAGGTTTTAGTTGGCTTAAGCTTATTATTTATCCTGAGATTATAATGTTTCTGCATCTTTAGTATCACAATGATTTATGATAAGTAAGTAAATAATGATAATCATAATTTTTGAGTGCCCGTTCTTGATAATCTGAAAGGTTTAATATCTCTATACCCACTATTTAAAGTAGTTTTAGAAGATCCACAGGTGTGAGAAACCCTGTAGTGAGAGAAGCAGAGGCATTGTTTCATCAGTGGCCACTTGAGAAGTAAAGCATGGTGACAAGCAAATGGAGAAGTGAATTTGGAATTCTTACTTGAGAAAGCATGGGGAAGATCTGTTCTTTATTCAAGTTATGACACAGGTGACTATTTTCCATTATGTCAGTGCTTTCCCAGCTTGTGCATGAAAATCAGCAACAGAGATCTAAAAACACATACACACATCATAATAGTAGATAATATTTACTTTGCATATACTAAGTGGCTCTTAGGATTCTATAGTAACTCAATAACCACATCAGCCCTTCAAGGTCATTGTTCCTTTTTAAAGATAAGAACAGAAAGTCTAATTTTACATGAATCTGAATTCAAATCCAGGTAGTCTGACCCCAGAGCATGCACTCTTAAATGCTTTATATTAACTTTCATGTCCTTTTCAAAGGTTTCCCAACTAGATTGCTAGTTCAGTAGTGATGGCCTGGGGCACAGGTCTCTGTGTTTTTTTAAAAAAAGCATTTATAGGTAGTTCTGATGCACAGCCAAGGTCAATAACCATAGATGTAGTGTTAGTTTTCTAGCCTGTCCTTCCCTAAAGCCATGGCTCCCCAAGACTGGGCTTATATTCTTATTTTAAACCATAGGAAATACCTTGCCATATCTCAATATCATGGGAAACATGCTGCTAAACCATGACCCACATGGAGTTGAAAGATGGGGTTGGTCTTTCTCTACTCTGCTCTCTGATCATATTCTACCAGCAATATAGGACTCAGCTCTGAACATCGTAGATAAACAAAAAGTAATACTAATCAGAGAATGCTATGATTAGGAGAAATTTGGGATGTCCAAAATAATGTTTGGTTTTTAAAAACCTAAGATACTTTGTTTTTAAAAGTCAATTATTTGGCGGGGTACCAATGGCTTATGACTAATTTCTAGCTACTCAGGAGTCTGAAATCTGAGGATTGAAGTTTGAAGCCAGTATGGAAAGGCCTGCGAGTCTCATATCTCCAATTAACTATCAAAAAAGCTGGAAGTGGAGCTGTGGCTCAAGTGGTAGAGCACTAGCCTAAGGCAAAAAAGTTCAGGGACAGTGTACAGGCCTTGAGTTCAAGCCCCAGGGCTGGCACCAAAAAGAAAAAAAAAAGCCAATTATTTGACTTTAAATGATTTCAGTCCTTTCTTGTTCTCTAGGTGTTGAGGTCCTTCAGGATGTAATTAGGAAGTTTAGAAAGGTAGACTGCAGTGTCTAATGGAAGCAAGGATTGCCTAGGAATGAGAATTGCTCAAGGATATAGCTTATCACTCCATAAGATTCTGAGTTTTCTATCCCCCAGAGGTTAACCATGATGCTTGGTGGCACTGTTGTAGAGAGACTTGAAGCATTTTTTTTTTTTTTTTTTGGTCGGCCGTGGGGCTTGAACTCTGGGCCTGGGCGCTGTCCCTCAGCTCTTCAGCTCAAGGCGAGCGCTCTACCACTTGAGCTACAGCGCCACTTCCGGTTTTCTGGTGGTTTATTGGAGATAGGAGTCTCACGGTCTCTCCTGCCCGGGCTGGCTTTGAACCGCGATCCTCAGATCTCAGCCTCCTGAGTAGCTAGGATTACAGGCGTGAGCCACCAGCGCCCGGCTTGAAGCATTAACATAGTAAGAACCTTACTTACGTGAGGGTTCATTAAAATTCCCCCAATCTTCTTTGGATGCATGTGCCCTTGGCAGAGTCTGGGCTTCTGTATAGTGAGCAGCATGGGCATGTCTTCAGCTGCCATTAAATGCAGTACTGGTTCTGCTTGGCTGATGCCCATGCAGTAGACAGCTTCTGGAGTATGAGACATTCACTCAATGCAGCAATTGTATTTTGAGCATATGTCTAGGCATGAACTTAAAGAAACAATAGTAAATTATACATATCTCTTACCTCTACATTTAGTTGAAAATATACACAATGAATTGAATAAAATTGACCAAATGATGCTAATATTTAACCATTTTGACTTACAGAAATGGTATAGTCCAATATAATATAATTGGCAAGTTGTAATTACAAGTTGTTTCATAATAATTATTCATAAACATTTGGGAAATACTATGTGACGCAGATGAGCAAGTCATTCATTCAGTTGGAGCAATTCTATGAGGAGTATAGAATTTATGGAGTCTTTAAAAAACTGAAAAATTAAAGGGTAAGAGAAATTTTCAGGTAAGCAGATAAGGGCTTTCCATGAAGACAGAACAGAATAAGAGATGGAGAAATGGAAAATATTTATGATTTAGGAATAATAAAAAATAGTAAAATAATCTTTAATAAAGCTGAAATTCTCCCCCCCCAATCTTTCTATATTCTTTATATCCTTTACTGAGTGGCTGTTAGATATTTATCAACACCCAAAATACTAGGAAGCATACAATAGCTACCAATGAAGAAGCATTTTCACTATGAACATCCATTTATAATGTTGAGATAGAAGGCATACAAGGAAGCTATTTAGAGCGTAAATAATAGAGACAGGCTGACTGTGGGCTCCAATATTAGCCCTACCATTTACAATGAGTCATAGGTAGGTTGTTGAGACTATCCATGTCTCAGTTCGTTTATCTAAAATGTGTATTATAATACCTTTTATGTTCCATGCTGACACTTGTCTAGTTCTTTTTTTAGAAACAGAAGTGATTATACTTTATGTTCTAAGTTCCTACTTGGAAAATCTAAAACACTAAGAGATAATTAGATTTTCCCTTCCATTATATTCCTATTTTCAACAAAGTACGGACAAAGTAATAGCTCTCAAGTAGAAATTTTGCTCTTTGAAATTTCTGGGATACATCCACACTAGAAAATTTTGGCTCTTCCGATGCCATGTGCAATTAAGTTAGTATTTCTGAGGGGTCCAAGGATTTTGTTCTAGTGGGGAAAAAAACTTCCTGCAACCAAACAACTAAATATTCTGGATAAAAGATTTACAACATCCTTTAAAATATATAGCTGAGCTCACAATAAAGTAAGGAAAATCCTTAGAGGCCAAGAACTAAGCAGAAGCATGAATCCAGAGAGGTAAACATGCTAAAGCCAGCGGCTGCCCTGAGGGCAACTGCCAATCCCCAGAAACCTATTTTTTGAAGCTGGAATGGAAACCCCAACTTAAAATCAGGATTCCAGAAGAGATACATCTTCACTACAACAGTGCACTAGAAATTCTGCTCTTTCAATGAAGAAATAATAAAACTGTTGGTCAGCCTTGGCTATTGTTAGAATAGAACAAAAAAAAATCCCTCTTAGTATTCTTAGTATGGTAACATAACATAATCAAACAGGGATTTTTATGAGAAATTGTTGATAATTCTACCAGAACAGAGGACATTAACTGGGATCATCTTGGGCAAACCAGGATATATTAGTGCCCTAATTTATAACTATAGGTTAGTTACAACCACAAATGGATATGAGGATGGAAATCACAATACCTATAAAAGCTGAAAAACAACCAACCTGAGAAATTAATCTTTGGCTGATAGTCCTTATCGGAACATAGTCTAGGCAGAGAAAATGCAAGTACTTTTTAAGAAAATGTGTCCTCAACCCTGACCTCCTTCAATTTGCTCAGGTTTTTCGGCTTACATAATTTCATGATTGACAGATTAAAAAAAAGTCATAAAAATCATGAGGGGAAAAAGATATTATCAGTAGGTTCCAAGAGAACTAACAAGGAGAAAATAGGATGAAAAAATACAGCATTTCAAATAATGGAATCTCAGAGTTGAGAATATAAAATCAGTATGTTTAATATAGGTAAAAAATAAAGGAGGGCATAGAAGAATGAGTCAAAACTACAAGTAGGTTTATTTTAATCATAATTAAAAATTTAAATTCATTAGAGAGAAAGGAGACTGGGATGGGGAAGGTTAATTAATGAGTTTTAAGTTGCAATTAGTTATGAGACGTTCTATGTGCTATTGCATGATAGTATGTGGATAGCAACTGAGTATTACTATATGAAAAGATTTGAATGTTTCCATTACAAAGATATAAAAAACACTGGCTAGAAACTTTAATTTGATTGTACAATATGTACATGTGTTGGAATATCACTGTTTTTTTTCTTTACTTTTATTAAAAAATTTTTTTTTATTGTGAAAATACCATACAGAGGGGTTACAATTACATGGGGAAGGTAATGAGTACATCACTTTGTACTTTACTAAAATGTATAATTTTGTGTTTTATGTATTAAGTTAATCTTATTAAAAATAAAATTTTAGGGGCTGGGAAGGTAGCTCAGTGGTAGAGCGCTTGCCTTGCATGCCCGAGGCCCTGGGTTCGATTCTTCAGCACCACATAAGCAAAAAGAGCTGAAGAGCTGAGGGACAGCAACCAGGCCCAGAGTTCAGGCCCCATGACCGGACCCCCCCCAAAAAAAATAATTAAAAAAATTTTAAATGTAATAGAGACATAAAACTTCAGACATGACATAGATGAAGAGAGAATTCATGAATTAGAAGATAAAACCAAAGATATTAGCCAAATTAAAGCATAGTGAGACCAAAAGAGGGAAAATTGGAAAAGAAAGTATGATACTTAGAGCTGAAAATAAGAAGGTCTAATATTCAAGTCTTTATAGATTTTTTTCAAGAGATGTTGAAATATATGAACTTTTAGAATCAGTACAATGATTTGAGAGATAGGTAAAAACTGATATATCACACCTCACTAGAATAAACCTGTAAAACACAAAACATGAAGAGGATATCAGAGAATGTCAGTTCACAATGATAAAAACAACCTGCACATCTGACATTTCAATGGAAAACTAGAAACTTAGGCTATAACATACTTAAATTACTGAGAGGGGAAAAAATGCAACTTAAACTTGTTTTCATAGGAAGTTATTGTAAGTCTAAAAGTAAACCATCCCAGAAGCAAGAAATAGTATGTAGTAAATAGTTTGGTTAAAAAAAAAAATAGCAAGCACAGGTAGAGTGTGTTTCAAGCCTATAATCCCAGGTACTCAGGAGGCCGAATTAGAAAGAGATGACTGATCATGGTTTAAGACTAGTACAGAAGGTAAACGTTATCAAGTTTCCATCTCAACAAAAAAGCTAAGCATAGTTCATACCTGTGACCCCAGAGAAGACAGAGATTTGAAGAATGGCAGCCCTGGCAAACAGTGAGACCCCATTTCAACAAATAAATATGATCCGGGTGGCACATGCCTACAATTCCAACTACATAGGCATAGACAGGAGGTAAAGACAGGAGGATCATTGTCCAAAGTGAGCCTGTACAAAGACCTCATTTGAAAAATAATGAAAGCAAGGGCTGGGAAGGTGGCTCAGTGGTAGAGTGCTTGCCTTGACCTGGGTTCGACTCCTCAGCACCACATAAGCAGAAAAAGCCAGAAGTGGCACTGTGGCTCAAGTGGTAGAGTGGTAGCCTTGAGCTGAAGAGCTGAGAGACAGCACCCTAGCCTAGAGTTCAGGCCCATGACTGACAAAAAGAAAAAAATAAAATAATGAAAGCAATAAGAGTTGGGAATGAGGCTCAAGTGTTAGAATGGCTGCTTAGTAAGTGCGGGGCCTTGACTTCAAACTTCAGTACTGAAACAAAAATTGGTGAGTAAAACAACCAAATACACACACAAAAAAAACCTCAAAACAACCAATGAATCAAACAAAAAATCCCTCATCAAAATCATAATATATTAAATACAGATGAATCTAAATCAACACTACTGTGATAAACACTTCAGGTTGGGGATGTAGCTCACTGTCTAGCATGTTAAAGGGCCTGAGTTTGTTCCCTAGCCCTGCAATAAAAGGTTCACCCAGGCAATTCAAGCACTGGGAAGACTGAGGCAGGAAGATTCTGAGTTCGAGGCCAGCTTGGGATATATAGGGAGACCTTGTCTTTAAACAAACAAAAACTGGGGCTTGACTTCAGGCAACAATGAAATAAATGCTATCAGAAAAAAATGTTCTGTAGATAACAATGACAAATTCTGAGCTAAAACACAAAATAAAATAAAAACTGCTACTTGAAGGGACTATATAGAGATACAATAAAATCTAAAAGCTAAAATTATCAAATGTCTAAGAAGCAAGCACAGAAGAAATCTCTTTATGGTTGTGTGTGAGAGCCAAGCAAGAAGGATATGGAACTATTTCTTAGAAGTCCATATTCATAAAGGATCTAATTGAAATTTATACGACAATGTTCATTAAAAAAAGGTAAGCTACAGACTGGAAGAAAACATTTGAAAAACATACATCTACCAAAAAGATTTGTATTCAAGACTATACAAAGACACATTAAAATCAGCAATTTAATAATCAGATTTTTAAAGGTCTAAAGATTTGCCATTTTGCAAAGAGAGCAATAAATGTCTATTAAGCACATGAAAAAGTAGTTAAAATAATTAGTCACGAGGGAAATGTAAAATTAAATCACAAGATATTCACTAGGTTGGTAAAATTAAAAGCATTAAGTGTTAGTGAGAACGTGGAGAAGCCAGAATTCTTATATATTGCTGGTCAGTATGAAGATATTGCAAATATTTTTGGAGAAAGGTTTAGCAGTTTTTCGATAGTTAAATACTATATTTTAGTTAAATATTCTTTTTGCCCAGCAATTACCAGAGAAATGAAAACATACAGCTAAAGATTTGGACAAGAACGTTTATAGCAGTTTTGTTTATAACAGCCAAAAAATAATTCAAATCCAGGAGAATGACAAAACAAATCATGGGATATTCATAAAGTAAAGCCTTACAATGAAGACTAAGCCCATTGATACTTGAACAAATATGGAATATTAGGCATTACACTGAGCAAAAGAAGTTGGATAGGACAGAGTAGGAACTGAGTACTTCAACTTACATGAGGCTTTAGAACAATGAAAATTAATACATGTTGAGACTATTAGAAAATTGTTTTCAGGAGAAGACTGTCTAGACAGAGAGAGATGGGGTTAGAGAGAATATGATAATGCAAGTATGGCCAACTGTCAACAATGAGAATTGGAGTAGAAAGTATATGAGATGTCCTTGTAAAACTTCTGAAAACTTTTTATGCAGGCTTGAAAATAAAAATAAAACATTTTGAGCCAGGTACAATGGTACATCTTTGTACCCTCACTACATGGGAGGCTAAGGCAGGAGGATTGCATGGCCTCAGGAATTTAAGGTCATCCTGGTCAACATACCCAGATGCTGTCTCCAAAAAAATAATGTTTCTATGAGTTAAAAAAAGAAAAACAACAAGATGAGCTGGGTGTGATGGTTCATGCTTGTAATCCCAGAACCTGGGAGTTTGGAGAAGTAGAGCTGTGAGTTTGAGGATAGGTTGAGCTATCTAGTGAGACTGTCTCAAAAACCAAACAGAAAAACTGGAGCATACAATAAGAAAAAACACCACCAAATCTGTAGAAAGGCAGCAGAAAATATTAAGGCAGTAGAAAATATTAAGCATGTACAGAGGGACTGATGTTAAATCAGTCTAAAATCCTTATATAGTTCTGAAAAGGGATTTGTTAAGTTTTATGTATGCATGCCTATTAGGATTTAAAATATGATGATTAAAATAGAAGATAGCTGCTAAATTAGTACGGGAACAAAATGATGAAAAAGACAATTCAAAATAAAGTTAAAAAATTAACTAGAAAAAGTAGAATAGTTAAAATAAGATAGATTGAAAAACAGTAGTAATAAGAAATGAACAAAAGGCATTATATAACAAATGACAATTTCAAAATAGAGTTTCAAAAATTGTACCTGATGGTTATAAGTAAAATGCCTAAAATATGAGGTTAGAGGTAGACGCAGTCTTCAGGATATACAAGCAACTGCTAAAGCTTAACGAGGAAAACATCAGAAGAAATGAAGCAAAAGAAACAGGTGCTTCACAGAATTAGGAACTGAAACGGCTTATAAACTTAAAAATACCCTCGAACTCTTTAGTAATGAGAGAAAAATAAATTAAAATCACAATGAGATACCAGTTTATGTCCATGAGGTAGGTGACATGGGCCTAACCCTTAACACAAACCCTTTGATAATGGTAGCTGTTGGAAAATTGTGGAAAACCAATTATTGTTTCCCATCAATCCTTTTCTTCTTTAGTCATCCTTTTACCCACTAATTTTTGGCTGAGCCCATAACCACTTCAGAATAAAGACCTCATTTTCTAATCGGGTTTGCAGACTGATTAACATCTGTCCAGTTAATAGGTAGATAATAGCTTATAAGTAGATATAGATTACTCAAATTCCAGGAAATGTTTTTATAAATATCAGGAAAAGGAGGCATAACCTTCTTTTCCTCTCCTTCCTTCTGAGAGGTCGAATACAGATATGATGGCTAAAATCAGTTATGATAATGTGTATTAAAATTTAAAAACTGGTGCATTTATCCTGAGGTGGAAAAACCTCTCGGATATCAAAAATGGAAATGATTAAAAATGTTGTCTAAGTGCTGCTTAAGAAGATGACTTAATGTACAGACTAGAACCATGCAACAGAACTTCTATCTTGATAGAAAATTTCTTTGTCTGCACTGTCCAACACAGTAGCTACCTTAAACATGTCTGGCATAATTGAGGAGCTGACTTTTAATTTTAATTCAGTTAAATTTAAATAGTCACATGGAGATAATGGCTACTGATTAGTACAAGTCTAAATAACAAATGCTACAAGAAAAGTAGATTTCCAATTCTCTGATGACATATTTCATATGTAACCCAAAATCTGATGGTATTACTATAATACATCTCTTCCTAATTCTACCTATTTACATATCTTCATAACAGATTTTCTCAAGGGCATGGTGGCACTTGCCTATAAATCTAGCACTCAAGAGACTGAGACAGAAAGACCATGAGTTTCAGACCAACCTGAGCTACACTGCAAGTTCGAGGTCAACTTGGACTGAATGGCAAAACACTACCTAGAAGATGAAACAAATAAAAGCCCTAACAAAAATTTAAATACAAGTGATTCACTTAATTGGTACAATCCATATACAGGCACATGAGTGTGGAAAAATTTTGTATGCATTTTATTAATAAATGTGGTTTGATGCCAACTTATTTTTGTTTAGTTCCTTATCAAAAATTGGGTGATGTGTTCAAGTTGTTTTAATCAATTGTGTGAAAAATTCTAAAGTGATATTAATACAAAAAGTAATTTTATTGTTTAGAGTAAAGATTCCCAAACTTTTCGGTTCTTCAAACACTGAGAGTCTAGTAGTCATGGCTCCTTGGAGCTGAAAAATAATAGCTCAGTAGCAAAGTGTCCTGGGTTCAACCTCCAGTACCAAAAAAGAAAAAAAAAAAAAAAAAAAAAAAAAAAAAAGCCCAATGTCCCAACATAATAGCAATAATTCAGGTCATGTCCAACAGATGTCGCTGTGTTTCTCTCAAAAATTTAAACCATCTTTCATTGCACCTTTTAGTTGGCTACAGGGGCCAAAGGAACCAGTTTGAGATTTATAGGATGAGAATGCTTTGAACATAGAAAACAAAAACAACTGGCAAATCTGTTTACTGATATTTGGGAGTATCTTATATCCCCAGTGTTTATAAGTTCCTTTTCAAATCATTTAATGGAAAAGACATAAAATATCTGTAAAAAGATTTAAAAAAAATACAAGAACTTTTAGTTACGAAAATCTAATTTTATGGGCAGGTTAGTAGTGAATATGTCTAAGAATCTATAAACAATTTATGAGGTTAATATCACACAAAGGAAGTGAATGGATACATATATGTTTACATATGTATGTGTATATATATGTATATAAAGATACTAGTACATACAACACAAAAATATTTTTTAAAAATTAAGATCTATAAAAAGCAGTATTTACATTCAGAAACAGTTTGCCTCTAGTCCTACTCTGGAGACTGCTTATGGTCACATATTGGTGACCTATCCTTCGAAGAATTAATGAGAGAGAAGAGAGGAGAAAAGGGGAAGGCAGAGAGAAGGGAAGAAGGGAAAGGAAGGTAAGGAAGAGTACTATTAGATGGGAAAGAGAAGTATAATGAGTTAAAGAGAATATTAAAGAAGGCTTAGAAATAGGAAGAAAAAGGGCTACAGATTGTGAGCTTCTTTAAATATATCACAAAATGTAGATAGTTGTATTTTTTTCTAAGACTATTTTTTTTCTCTCTGGCATTTAAAAAATAAATTATCCCTTATCTATAGTTTAAATGAGTTTCCAGAAAAACCAGTCCCACAAGAATAAAAGGCACAGAAGGATAAACTCATGAAATGAAACATCTCTAGCTAAGCACATATCCCTATTTTGAAGAGGATATTAAGATAGTTTGCTCACCCCTGAACTGATGAATTCCTTTGTAATAAGCATGGCATTTTTTGAACAGAGTAGCTACCTGGTTTGCTTGTTACTGCTCTGCATTATGTGACTGCATCATGACAACAGAAAAAATGTTCTGTCAGCAAGGATTATTGACAGAGCAGAAGTCGCCATCTTAAGAACAAGCTTATGTGGAACATCACAATGTAAAATTGTAGAGATTTAATGTTCTCAAATGCCTTCTGTCTAAAATCGGTTAATTTTTCCCACTGTATTTTCTAGGAATGTAGAAAAGGAGCCTATCCTTAAGTTCCTCAACAGTACAAAGGGAGTAGTAACAATCATCTCACTGAGTTCTGCAAAGTAAAGATTCTGTCTGAAAACACCTGTTTTATCCTGTAAGGCCAACAATATAAACCACAGCAACTGCTATTGTTCTGCTCTCTAGCTTTGACTTAAATGAAACACCGTGTCTTCAGCTTAACAGCAAATGGGAGGTCTACTTTTATAGAGTTTTAGAGGCAAATGCACAGCATTGTAGATTACACAACAATTTGGAGATAATCCCCTCCAACTCTGATATGCCAATCACATGTTCATTTCCTCTGACTCAGGGTATTTCAAAAGGCTGAATTACAAAATCTTTACTCTTTTGACACATCAAATCTAGGGAATGAAGGTTCTAGATGAATCTTATAGTTTCAGATGTTATTTTCCATCTACAATTAAACCTCTTGCCCTCTTTTTAAAAATGTTATTTTATTGTAAAGGTGAGGTACTGAGGGGTAAGTTACATAAGTAAGGTAAAGAGTACATTTCTTGTTGAATGGTGTTATTATCCCCACCTCATTTTCTCCTGCTTTCCCTCCCCCAGCTCTCTTCCTGCCCTCCCCCGCCCCGAAATTGTAAAGTTCATTTCCAATATAGCATCTTGTGAGTATTGCTGTTACACTGGTTCACCCTTTGTCTTTGGTCTTACCATTTTGTGATTTCCCCTTTCCAAATCAGATAAATGTATATACAAGACACAAGGTACCAAAATAAAAAAGTGACAATGGGTGGTAAACTAAAGGAAAGAAATAAAAGTAAAAGGAAATAACTTCAAACAGTACATTAAAAAAAACCCACAAAACAAACTCATCCTTCCCCCAAAAAGTCTCTTTTTTTCTAGTTTGGACTTGATTTTGATTAGCATCATTTTATATGGTCATATGTATATAACCATTGAGCTATTCTGCTCATCTGCTAAGATTATCCTAGATGTATACTAATGATTAAAAATAAGGGAGACCATGGGACCTATGTTTCTTTGGGTCTGGCTTACTTCATATAATATGATTTTCCCCAAGTCTTTCCATTTCCTTATGAATGGCACAATGTCATTCTTTCTGATGGAAGAAAATAATTCCATTGTGTATATATAACACATTTTCTTTTTTTTTTTCAGGAAAGGGGTAGGTTTATTCAGTAGACCTTCTGGGAAAGAGCTGGGAAAGAGAAGAGAGAACTGGGAAAGAGAGAGAGCTGGGAAAGAGAGAGAAAAGAGCTAGAAAAGAGAGTGTCTGGGAAAGGTGTGAAAGAGAGAGCTAGGAAAGAGAAGGGAGCTGGGAAAGAGAAGAGAAGGAAAGAGCTGAGAAAATATACCATATTTTCTTGACCCATTCATTTACTGAGGGGCATTTGGGTTGGTTCCATATCTTAGCTATGGTAACTAATGCTTCTTGCCCTCTTCTTATTTCCATACTCACCAGTGTCCATAGAACACTTCCACTTAAATCCCACAGAGATATCATATTGAAAAATAAATCCATCTCCCTCAAGGCTATCTTCATTAATTTTCTCTAGCTATCAATAAAACATTGAGCATTTCCAGGCTCATAACCTTGATATCATTTTTTCCCCTGGTTCTTGTTAAAGAACCTATGTTCACCAATTCTACTAATCCCTTCATTCCAACAATACTTTTGTTTTCCATACTGGGGTCTGGACTCAGGAACTTACTCTTACTTACTTACTAACTTACTCTACCATTATAAGCCACACCCCCAGTCCCTCTTTGCATTAGTCTCATGTTCTTTTTTTAAAATTTTATTCTTGAACAAATATATTTTATTTTTGAACAAACATATATTTGTAATATGAGGGAGTTTCATTGTAATATGTCCATGCATGCACCTAATGCCCCTTGAACAAATTATTCCCTCTACTATATTTTTCCGTTTCTAGCCTTCTACCATTTCAGTTTTTGGTTGCTTCACTGTGTGCTGTCTGTCTTCCTCTTTCCATAGTATCTACCATGGTGTATAATAGAGACAAACTACTATTTGGCTGATCAAATTCTTAACCTCAATATATTTATCCATCTCCACTAAAAGGACTGATCACATAAAATGTATACATCTTTAGCCCTCTTATGAGCTTTTAACCAACCTTCAAACTAAATAAATTACTTACTTGACTGAAGAGTTGCTTCAAATCTTAGACACATATAACTTCATTTCTGGTTCAGTAGTAGTTTCTGAAAGTGAAATTCAAAACATCATCATTAAATCTATTTCAGTCAAGCATAATATAAGAAATTTTAGCTATCTTCCAGGTGCTGATGGCTGATGTCTCCAAACCTAGCTATTCAGGAGTCTGAGATCAGGAGGATCATGGTTTGAAGCCAGCCCAGGCAGAAAAGTCCACAAGATCCATCTCCAAAATACCATGAAAAAGCTAAAGTTGGAAGTATGGCTCAAGTTGTAGAGAGCCAGTTGAGTGAGCAAATTAAGCAAACCAAGGCTCTTAGTTCTAGCCTTAATATTTTCTAAAAATAAGAAAGCCTTATTATGTTGCCTCATCAACTTTTCCATTTTTTATGTGTAACAGAAGTAGAATCACATGATCATTTGCATCTGGATCTGATCATTAAATATACTACTACTACTACTACTAATAATAATAATAAAAAGCTGGTGCCTGTCATTCCATCTATATGGGAAGCATGAAAAGGATGGTACTGGTCTGGGAAATAAAGTGAGACCTGATTACAAAAGAGTTGGGGGCATGGCTCAAGTGGTTGAACTCCTGCTTAAAAAGCTGGAGGCCCTGGCTTCAAACAATATTACCAGCAAAATATAATAAGCAGGCAAGCTAGCTAGCTAGCAATAGCTAGAAGGCTAATTTAGTTCAGGGAAGAGTTTGGAGTGTGAATCCAGATATTTGAATAGCTTGCTAAGACAACATCTACACCATTTAGATGATGATATTCATAGTATTTACAATGGCAAAATTAAAAATTGCTTGAAATGTTAAAAAACACTGGTTATGAAGAACAGTACTAGAGAGAAAGACTGTCAAAGAAATGAACTGGAGAACTTCAAGCCATATAAATGGAAAATATTGAATCTGAAGGAAAATACTGAAAAAAATCAAAGACTTTATTTAAATGGGAGTGATCATATTTAATGATCCTGTGAGATCACATTTAAAATGTTTAAACTATATTTATTTAATTTTATTCTTAGAGAAGTGAAAATTGGGCAGATAAAATAAGTAAGAAAAAATGGCTTAGCCGGGTACTAGTGGCCTGTAATCCTATCTATTCAGGAAGCTAAGATTCAATGCTAGCCAGGGCAGAAAAGTCCCCATGAAGCTCTTATCTCCAATTAACCACTCAAAAACCAGGAGGTGGAACTGTGGCCCAAAGTGGTAGACCACTAGCATTGAGCAAAAGAGCTCAGGAACAGCACCCAGGCCCTGGGTTCAAGCCCCACAACTGACCAAGAAAAATGGCTAAGATTTTCTTGAACTTAAAAATATTTTTTAAAACATTTTTTAAACTTAAAAGTTTTCTTAAATTGTTGCAAAACATAAATTGACAATTCCAAGTAGTCCAAGTAAGGTAAATATAAAGAAAACTTGAGTACATCATCAGCCAACATAAGCAAACATAAACAGAAAACCTATCAGAAGGAATAAAATTCCATTTTGATACAAATTACTACTGATTTCTCATCCGAAACAATGTAGGACAAGAAACAATGGAACATCTATTAGCCAGGGAAGGATAATTTGTTACATTTGATTTCTACATACAGGGAAAAATTATCTTCAAGCTTGTTTCAAAACAAATGTGCTTTTCCACAAAACCAAATTTGAGAGTTTAGCAGAGCTGTACTTCAATAGAAAGTAAATTATTCATGCTGAGGAAATTTAACTGAGTGATGGGATTATAGCTGTATACACAACCACACCTGGCTTGAATGTCTCATTCATTTATTCATTCATTCACTCATTCAGTCATTTGTATTTTTGGTGCTAGTATCAGTGCTTGAATTCAGGGCCTGGCCTTGAGTTCTCGCTTGGGTTTTTTTACTCATGGCTGGCACTATATCACTTGAATATCACCTGTAGTCTGGCAATTTGCTGTTTAATTGGAGATAGAGTCTCATAGACTTACTGCTCAGGCTGGTTTTGAACTTCAATCCTTCGATTTCTGCCTTCTGGATATCTAGAATTACAGGTGTGAGCCACTGATACCAGGTTTGGTAGTCTATTTTAGTAAGATTTTCTTAATACTGTACTTTTAAGATAAGTATGAACATTCCCATCATATAAATCTGCAACAAACAATCTGGTTGATGGAGTTTGAAGGAGGACTTTTTTGAAAGTGGCATGGTAGTTGTTCCTCCTTCTCCTCCCCCTCTTCTTCTTCCTTCTCTTTCTCTTCTTCTTCCTTCTCCTCCTCCTCCTCCTTTTTTCCACTCCTGAGACTTGAGCTTCTTTGGCTCAAGGCTAGTGCTCTACCACTTGAGCCACACCACCACTTCTGGCTTTTTCTGTTTATGGGGTATTGAGGAATCAAACCCAGGACTTCATGCATGCCAGGCAAGCATTGTACCACTAAGCTTCCTTCCCAGCCCCACTTAGTTCTTCTTATAGTATTACTAAATAGTTGTACAAAGGAGCTACAATTACTTGTCTGTTTATGAAAAGAGAGGGATATTTAATGCCATGGAGTTATTTCTAAGAGTTACATTGCAAGGCAATGACAACTTCAAATTCAATATTGCTAGTACCAACTGCTGCAATCTATAATGCTTTGGATTCATAGTAACTTTATTACATTGTGCTACATTATGAGTTAATCCTTTTTGAACCAGTATGCCTCCTTCAGTGCGACACTGTAACATGACTTTTTTTCATTCTCTTTCCAAAAATGTGAAAGAAAACATAAACATACAGTAAATAATTGTTTTATACTCATACAAGTCAGTACTTTGTTACAGGAGGTCACTAAGATTTTATACAATATCATTGTGTTAACTATCTTTACTCAGTAAGATGGAAGCACAGAACTGTCAAAGGGACGTTTCTTCATAGCATTTCTCAACTTCTACCCTATTATTATTATTATTATTATTATTATTATTATTATTATTATTATTATTTTTGGGTCCGGTTGTGGGGCCTCAACTCTGGGCCTGGGTGCTGTCCCTCAGCTCTTCAGCTCAAGGCTAGCACTCTACCACTTGAGCCACAGTGCCACTTCCAGCTTTTTTTTCTGCTTATGTGGTGCTGAGGTATTGAACCCAGGGCCTCATGCATGCAAGGCAAGCGTTCTACCATTGAGCCACCTTCCCAGCCCCAAACTTCTACCATATTAGTTTGCTTCTTTACTAGTTTACTCTCTATCTTTTCCATTCCCCCAAGAATATAAGTTCATTAAAGCAGCAACATTTTAATCTTTTTGGCATATACTGTATTTTAAGTACACAAAATAGGCATTCAATAAATATTTGTTGAATGAATTAAAAAGTGGTTATAAGATGACATCTGAGACTACTCCAACCTTTCATTGTTCCTACATTGAGAAATATTGGCATGGAAGAAAATGCACTAGTTCAGGAGATAGAGAAACTTGAGAATGAACCTTTTTCAAAAAATATTTTTTAAAAATATTTTTACTGCTTATGAACTGCATAGCGTTGGGCTAATATTCAAATTTAAGGAATCTATTTCCCCCCCACCCAGTAAAATGTTAAAAAAAAGTCATTTTAAAAAAGAGAGACCAGGGTTAATACAGAGTACATTAAAAACCAGCAAATGTGGAGATCATCACTATCATCATCAGTATCATAGATGTCACAGAAAAAAATATTTTATCAAGTAAAAAACAAACTCTTCCAAGTTACCATTTTTCTTGTCTTTACCACATTATATTCATAAAAATTTAAAAGGAGAAACAATTTTAGAATAAGTTAAAAAGCAAAGGGATAGAATATGAAAACAATGAGATAAAAATACTGGAAGATATTTTCACAGCAATCATTTGCCAAGTGTTGAGAGCTTGACTGTAACAGAGCTGTAAAATAAGCTAAAAATAAAGCATCAGCAAGAACACAGATATAGATAAAATAGAATAAAAGTCAACAGCTATATAACAGGTCATCAGCTATAGGCTGTGAGTGGTCCCTCCTGCCCTCCATCATTTATGCACACTCCTACCTTCTCTTACTTGTAGGGTCTACTTAGCTCATCAGGAACTTTAACCCTCAGGCCAACCCTGAAGGAAGAATTAACCTACTTATTGAACCCTTGGGCAGTGTGTATGGCCTGGAAGCTAGGTATTTGGGGATCACAGAGAAATAATTTCAGCATTTTAGTAGTGTTCCATAACCACTGAAGGAGGTTAAAATAATTTACTATATTAGAGCAGTATAAATTTCTTGCTTGATTTAACTTTTGCTTGCCAAACAGAGTTATCAAAAATACTTCATAAATACAAGCAGATTTAAGCTCTGTTTCAGGTATGCCTTATTTATTTTTTGAAAAGGGAGGATAAATTGGGAGCAAGCGGCTCACACTTGGAATCCCAACTACTTAGGAAGCTGGAATCCAGAGGGTTTGTGGTTTGAAGCCACCCTGGGAGAAAAGTATGTAAGACTCTTATCTTCAATTAACCAGTAAAAAGCTGGGCTAGCGGTGTGGCTCAAGTAGAATACTAGCCTTGAGCAAGAAAGCTGAGTTCACACAAAGTCTGAGTTCAATCCCCAGTACCAGAAAAAGTTTATAAAATGCTTATTTTACATATTATTACTATTCACAATTATATACATAAAACAAAAAGCAATTTTTTCTGGCTAATTCAGTTTTAACCAGACTATGTTTCAACCATGCAAACAGAAACGGTAAATACAATGGATTTACTTTCCCACATTCCAACAATAAAAAATAAACATGTTCAATGTGAATCATACTTGAAAAACTCAGGTGTTAACAGCTAAGCAAACATGGTCCCATAACTTTCCCTTGTCATTTACTTCTGCCAATGTAAAGTGTGCTGCCCAGTTTTATTTTTTTTTTTTTACTTTTTTTAAAATTTAATTTAATTTAATTTGTGAACATACTGTACAGAGGGGTTACAATTACATGGGCAGGATAATGCGTACATTTCTTACCAAGCATTGCAGCCCCAGTTTTATTCTTAATGTGGTGCATTATTATTATTATTATTATTCTTTTAGTCTGGTCTTAGGACTTGAACTCGGGGTCTGAGCACTGTCCTTAAGCTTCTTTTGCTCAAGGCTAGTGCTCTACCTCTTGAGCCACAGTGCCACTTCAAGCTTTGAGTGGTTTCATACACTTTCCTGCCTGGGCTGGTGTAGGCTGAACTGTGATCCTCAGCTCTCAGCCTCCAGAGTAGCTAGGATAACAGGGGAGAGCCACTGGCACCTGGCTACCAGCTTTATTCTTAACCAATCCTCTCTTAGCTGATTCACTCTATTGCTCTGCACTCTTCAGTGTCTCTATAAAAGCTTGGTTGAATTATTTTACTGAAGATGCATTGCTAATGAGCTATTCTTTAATATGATCAGATATTTACCTATCTTAAGCAGAAACTTACTAAATCAATTGTTTATTTACAATACAGTTTATACTTGTATTCTTTTTACATAAACTAAATTTATTCTAATATAAATGAGTGGGGATAAAAGAGAACTAGCCTGTAAAAAACCTAGCAAACTAAGCAGAATGCTCTTAAAAACTCAATAAAGAGGTCCCTAAAAAGTTCACTTGTATTAGGTGTATCTGAGACACTGGAAAAGATTAGAAAAACTATAAATATCTAAAGGCATTCTTGCACAAAATTGTTTTAAACGGCTTTCCTTTCTGTCTTTTCCTGTTTTGTGACTTGCTATGTTGAACATGCTGGCCATGAGGTTCACAATCTTCCTGTCTCTGCTGCTGCCTTTCATGTGCTACAATTGTAGACAAGGGGCAGCATGCCTGGCTAGTTTTCCTTTCTTTCATCAAACAAATTAAAATGGAAAATGACATGTATGTATTAAGGATGTACTTTTTGTGAGAACACCGTTCAACAACTTAATCTCAAAGAAAAGATTCTGGCAGCTGTACAACTATGGCTTGATGAATGAATGAAGTTTTGTTTTAAAGAAAATAAAATGCTGAACTATTAGCCTTTTATTAGTCCCAATTTTTTTTAAGTTGGCTAGATTTTTAAGGTAACTAACAATCATTTGGGATGAATACAGATCCAAATTGTACTGTTTACTCGAATAATTTGATATTATTTAAACATTTGTGTTCACAAATGTTTTTTGTTTGTTTGCAGTCCTAGGGTTTGAACTCAGAGTCTTCTATTTGCTTGAGTGCCTCTACTGCTTGAGCTCCAGCTCCAGCACATTTTGATAATTTTTAAAATAAAATATCACATTTTCCCCTGGAAGTGCCTGATCCATGATTCTCCTATTTATACTTCTTGCACAGAAAGGATGACAGATACCACTAAACTTTTATTTGTTGAGCTGAAGTCTCATGGACTTTTGCTCTGGCTGGCCTCAAACTGAGATCCTCAGAATCACTACCTCCTGAGTAGCTAGGATTACAAGTATGAGCCACTGAGTCCAAGACTTCAGTTTGAGAATGAGGGCCACTTCAATGCCAACCTTTCCTACCATACATATAATTCTTATATCCTACTGAAGAGTATGTGGCTAAAAAAATCCACAATTTGTTAAACCTGAAGACTTGTAGTTGAATTCAAGTTTTGGGTAGTGGAAATATTAGTATTATTATTAGCTTACACTAGTTATGCAGTAGAGTAAGTTTCATTGTTGCATTTCTTAGTGTGAAACTTTTAACCGTGTTATTCCTATTAATGAACACAGCATGTCTTTTCATTATTCTTGGATCCTCTTCCATTTCCTTTTACTCTATTTTTAAAAAAACTTTTGTATTATCTTTAAGAAGTTGTACAAAGGAGTTGTAATTCCACAAAAGTTTATTAATACAGTGTGCTTTGATCAATGTTACCCTGTCAACATTCTTTTTTTTTTTTTTTTTTGGGTCCGGTCGTGGGGCCTGAACTCTGGGCCTGGGCGCTGTCCCTCAGCTCTTCAGCTCAAGGCTAGCGCTCTACCACTATGAGCCACAGCGCCACTTCCGGCTTTTTTCTTTTTGCTTATGTGGTGCTGAGGAATCGAACCCAGGGCCTCGAGCATGCAAGGCAAGCGCTCTACCACTGAGCCACCTTCCCAGCCCTACCCTGTCAACATTCTTAACTACCACTTATCCCAACCCACCACTTCCCTCACTTTGCTTAATTTTATAGGATATGTATTGACTTTTTTCCATTTAACAAAGTTATTTGTGTATACAATGCATCTTAAAATGAATTTAAGATTTAAAAGAGTGAGCAGTAAGAATTATAATTAATGGAGAACAATAACAGAGAGAAGCAATAGAAATTAGTTATATTGAAAAAACAACTTTGAAAGGGAGAAGGAATGAGGTGCATATTAAAAGCAAACAGTAAATCAAACGAAGTAAACAACAAAAAGTAACCTCAAAGGATACATGATTGAAGTGAATGAAACCTGAAGATACAATTGCAATGATTATTACAGAGAAAATAGGCTCATCAACTGGAAAGTGGTTAAACTATGGTGCATTCACTGTATGAAATTCTATGTTATTGCTAAAAATGAGACAGATATATAGATATAAACATGAAAAGATTCCAAAGCACTATTGAGTTAAAATAAAAAGTAAATGCAAAAAGTAACTGTGACTCTATCTTTCTTGTACACACATAGAAAGTCTTACTCACCTCTGGTGATTATAAGTGAGAACAATGTCAGGAATACTCTGCAGAACATGCATTTCCTTATGAAATAATTTGTTATTTTCTAAGTAAATAACAAGCATTCAGCTTTGGGAAAGTCAGCAATGAAACTATGGAGCATTGATAGCTATAGAAAGGCTACTTTATATTCCTATTTAAGAATTTTCGATATCACAAATGTTTGACTTCGGGAGGGGGAGGGGTAAAAGTGGAGAAGAGAGCAAGATGTTTTATGCAAACTGAAATGACTAAGAAATCCTACAAGAACACTCTAAAATGGAGGGAACTAACAAGGAGCAACTATCACTAATGGTGTTAAGTTCATCTCAAATCTTCTGTATCTTTATGCCTTTTTAAAAATTGTTATTGTGAAGGCGATGTACAAAGGGGTTACAGTTATGTAAGTCAGGTGATGAGTATATTTCTTTTTGAACAGTGTCACTCCTTCCCTCAGTTTTCTCCTAGTTTTCCTCTCCTGTTCCTCCTCCCACAGGTGGTTTAGTTCATTTTCAACGTAGGGTCTAATGTATCACTGCTGCCTTTATTCACCCTTTATCCCACATTTCTGTGTTCCCTTTTACCCTCCCCCAAACACATAAACTTACAAACAAGGCAATAGGTACAGAAATTTTAAAAAAAATCAACAAAGAAGAAAAAAAACCAAACCCTCTTGTTTTACTAAACATCATTTTATATAATCATATGTAAATAGCTATTGAGCCTTTGTGATCCTCTCCTAAGAATATCCTTCTTTGGTCTCACTGTGTGAATGTCTAGAGTCCTGTATAATTTATTATGTATATGTGTATTTTTTGTGTTTTACTTTCCAGTGTGTTTACTTGTAGATTTGTAGGCACATTCTAGTTACCACAAATGAGGGAAACCATGCAACCTATGTTTATCTGGCTCTGACTTACTTCACTTAATATAACTTTTTCCAAGTCTTTCCATTTCCTTATGAATGGTACATTACCCTTCTTTCTGATGGAAGCACACATTGTGTATATATACTACATTTTCTTAATTCATTTGTCTACTGAGGTGCATCTGGGGTGATTCCATATCTTGGCTATGATAAACAATGCTTCAATGAACACAGTTGTAGCTTTATTGTGGCCTACTTTGTGGTCAATTGGATAAATGCCCAGGAGAGGAATTGCTGGGTTATAGGGAAGCACTATGTTTAGTCTTTTGGGGAGCCCCATATTGTTTTCCAGATATAGTATTTTTAGCAAATTATTATTAAACAGATAGACACCTCTTTTACCATCATTCAAGGACAAAAATAAAATCTTTCTCATCTCAAAAGACCCTGCCAAGTGCCATGTTCCACTTATGTCCTCTCTCACTACCCCTAAAGAAAACTCATATCTTCATTTTTAGGTTATCTATTTACCAGCTTTTCATGATACACTTTTATCATCTTAACATGCACTACACTAAAATTATGCTTTAGTGGAAAGGAATATATTATGGAAACGTGATTAATCAATTATCTATAACACAAAAGTAAACTTTGCAACAAGGAATATTGCTGGAAACAAATACATTTCACAATGATAAAAGGTTCAATTAATTTAGAATAAATTATAGCTCTAAATGCATATGCATTTAATAGTTTCAGAGCACATGAAACAAAAATGACAGATATAAATATGAATTAAAATATATCTACTCATAATTGAATATTTTAGCACTTCTTCAGTAATTGAGAGAAAAAACAATGAATCAGAAAATATATAGGTACAAACAACCATGACCTGGACATTTCGTATCTAACAATAGTTTTACTAACGTGTTATACTAATTTCTATATTTTACTTGAAAAATACGAATTTTTTCCAAATCTGCATAGAACACATATCTCACAGGGTTTTAATTTCCATTTCTGTAATTAGTGGGCATAATTATGCTTCCATATTTATTAGTTACTTAACTATTACTTTAGCTGTTTCTCTGCCCACATCCTCTTTACCAGGACATTGCAACTATACTTCAATGATGATGATAATGATGAGGATGTTAATAATAAGCAACTTATACTTAATTCTTCTTAGAGAACTACAGTTGGTTGATGGGAGCCACCTTACTCCTTGGGGTTATCTTACTTGAGAGGCCCAGGATAATGTTGCCTTACCATAGGTAAGGGTAATGAATGAGTAGATACAACAGGTCAGCTATCCTATGTATGAGTAGGATGTCTGGGATAAAAGACATGTTCCAGGGTTAAGCTAAAGGTTGAATTTTTCTGCACCCATGTCTTTCCTTTTCTTCTTCTCCTGTCATATCTTGTCAGACTTCCTCCCTTAGAGGAGTGTCCTGATAGTCTTATAGTGGTTGTACAAGGTTCCATTTCATGGAAATGTACTTAGGACAGTTGTTCCCAGGAATGATTAATTGGGAACATCATCTAGAAGAGTCTGGGGTTCTTGACAGGTTACCACAATGCAAATGCTAACAACCTCCACTTTCAGTAAATATGGGCATGACACAGGTGGAAAGAAGAAACTGTCCTGTGTACTCACTTTGACATTCCAGAGGTTTGGCAAAGAGAGTATTAAGATGATAGAATTGGTTAGTTACTACAAAGCATCAATTTATAGCAAAGAAAAAAAATCAAGTATTGCAAACAGTTTAGAAACATGACTTAATTATAAGACTGACAGAATTTAAGAGAAAGTTGATCTTTCAGCCCAGTCATATCCTGTCCCTGAGCTTTTTCACTCAAGGGTAGCACTCTATCACTTTGAGCCACAGCGCCACTTCCAGTTTTCTGGTGGTCAAATTGAGATAAGAATCTCATCATGGACTTTCCTGGCTTGAGTTGTGATAATCAGATCTTAGCCTCTTGAGTAACTAGAATAACAGGAGTGAGTCAGTGGAGTCCAGTAAGTGGATGTTTTAGCAAACATTTCCCCCTTTGTTAGCTTAAACCTGATTTTGTTATTTTAGCTTTTTTAGTTTATAGCATATAATTTATCATAATCTACCTTCAAATAGTATTGTACCAATTCATGTATAGTAGAAACTTGTAACAATCTTCCATTTCTGTTTTCTTTTCTACCTTCTATTATATTCTAAGTTTTTACATTTGTTATAAAAACAACACACATTTTTTGTTTCAAACTGTTATCTTTAAATATATTTAAGTAGTAAGAAAGGTTTAACAAATTTACCAGAGTCATCTCCCATTTTTATGGCTTTAAATTGACATAGTAATGATTTTCCACTTGCCTGAGTTCTTGTAAAGATGAGGATTTTGTTTCCGCAAAACCTTAAAAAAAAACTTGTCATCTTTTTAAAGATTTTCTCCTTCCTTTCCTCCCTTTTTACCTCCCTCCCTTGCTTCTTTCCTTCTTTCCTTTTTCTTCTTTCCTCTCTCTCTTCTTTTTTTTCCTTTCTTTCCTCTTTTCAAAATTTGAAGTTTTTGTTTTTGTTTTTTTACTTTCTTCTGGTTGGCTGGCATTAATACTAAAGAGAAATCTACTGTCATCCTTGTTTCATTTAACATTCACATGTGTCTTCTTTACTCTGGCTTCTTTTTACTTTTAAGCAATTTGAATATGATATGACAGTATATTTTGTTTTCTTCAGTTTTTTTTCCTGCTCATAATCCATTGAAATGATTGGATTTGTTGGGTAGTTTTCAACAAGTTTGGAAATTTTTATTTTAGCCATTATTTCTTTGAATATATTTTTGTCTTCCTCCCACCTCCCCACTTCAGGGATTTAAATTACACAAATGCTAGGTCACTTATCATTGTCTCCGAACTTACTGATGCTTTACTGTTTTTCTTTCTATGCATCATTTTGGATAGTTCTTATTTAAAAGTCTTTATGCTTACTAGTCTTTTCCTCTAAAATATCCAATCTCCTGATAATCCTTTCTAGTATATTCTTAATCTGAGAAATGATAGTTTTGTTTTTCTTTCATGTCTCTAATACATATATTCCTGGTTTCTTCTAACTTCTTGAATATGAAATACAGTTGATAGACATTAACTTATTGTGTTTTTTATGTCACTTTAATATGGCTAACTTGTCTGGTTAATATGGATAACTAGTCTGGTTTTGCTGGATTAGTGCTGATTAGATTGATAGCAAACATTATGCTTCAGTCTGTAGTTTATGGTTTCATTATTCATTCAAATTTCAGAAGTTTCTAATTTTGCTGAAGTTGAATTTACCTTTTTTCTTTGTGGTTTAAGTGCCTTTCCTCTCATGTTTTTTGGGCTTAAGTTGTTTTCTTAAGACAAAGTATTGCTTCAAAACTTTCCTGATTTCTATATATCACTAAAGCTCATTTTCTTCTAAGTGTACCTTTAACTGCATTTTAGAAATTCTGAAGTATTTTTCATTCTATTAATATATTTTATAATTCCCCTATCACTGCCTCTTAAACCCTTGTCACTTGGGAAAAAAATGTTTAATGTCCAAAATATGAGATTTCTTTTTTTGTTGTTGTTGTTGGTCATGAGGCCTGAACTCTGGGCCTGGGTGCTGTCCCTCAGCTCTTCAGCTCAAGGTTAGCACTCTACTACTTGAACCATTGTGCCACTTCTGGCTTTTTTTTCCCCTGTTTTTGTTTTTTCCCGAACCCAGGGCCTCATGCATGCAAGGCAAGCACTCTACCACTGAGCTACCTTCCCAGCCAGAAAATGTGAGATTTTTAAGATACTATTTTCACTGATTTCCAGTTCCATTTGTTTGTTGTCAGAAAAATTACTTTGTTTGAGTATTTTTAAATTCATTGATTTTTCTTTAACAGATGGTAGAATGACCCATGTAATGGTTTCATGTATAGCTGAGAAGAATTTGTATTCTGTTTTTGTTGGGTAGGACATTTTTCCTGCTTTTAATTTTCTTATATGAGTATTATTTAAAAACAAAATTTCACAAAAAGAATATGTCACATGAGGCTAGATTCATATAGCTGATAATTGAGTGCATCAGTTTGAAAAAAAATTTGAAGATTTGATACAGGAAGTACTTTAATAGTAAGTAATTCATAACAGGAACTTAAGGTAGTACAGGGACACAGTTAACAATGACTTGAGACCAAGCACTGACAAATAAATGCAGATAATGAGTAAGTTACTTTTCCATATGCTTATTTCCTAATTAGTTCCCAATATACTACAGTAACCATTTTTCTACACACTAGTCACACTGTTATGGTTCTTCAAAGCATCATCTGAATTTCTAAACATATTTTCCACGTGGCAAATACTTTTCTTCTCCTTCTTGTCAAGAGCTGAACCTTGAATTGATTTTCACCAAGAAGTCTATTTGACATGCCGGTTAAGGATCAGGTCCTCTTGGTATGCATTTTCATATCTTAGGACTCTTATAGAATTTATCATGAAAATGGAAATTGGGCCAGATTGAATCAGATTATCAAAGATTATATGTCTTCTCAAAATGTTCAGAATTAACTACTCAAAAAAATTCCTAAACATGAGATATGGAGTGGTCAACTAAAATGACTCGTAAAACCTGGTTTTACCAAATGGCATTTGTTTTGGGACACGGAACGCAGCATTATATTTTGATAAGGCTGTTGATGTTATGAACCTTCCAAATATGATATATCTAATGCATATAAGAAGCTATGATTTATAAAATATTGCATAGAGCAGAGAATACAGATAAACCTACTACAATAAGATGTTCTACTCTTTTGCCTTCATATTATCTAGATGCATCTATCGGGTGACCACTTCTCTAAGACATTCCTTGATTGAGAAAGGAAAACTCATACACAAATAGCACATTGGATCTAATTACTTTTTTTTTCCAAATAAAATCTAAAACATTAAGGTTTTAGTCTAAGTTTCTTAAAAACTTTAAGGCAAAGAGTACAGAGAGTGAGAAGAGAATCTTTGTCTTTCCGGAACATTCAGAACCCTAATTTCTTTGAACTAGCACTTGATGATATTATGAGGGGGCACTTGTAGGAAAATACACAGAGCTTTCCTGGCAATGGAATTGGAAGAGCTGCTTTCATGCTGTCTCTCAGGCTTACTTTGTAAATTATGTGAAACACTTTTAGACAGACACTGGCACTCATAAATTATACAGCTAATTTGCATATTCCAGTCATGAGACATTATGCAAAGTGACGTGATTTGCATAATGGATTCCTCTTGTCGCTTCACTTGCTGTGTGCTTTTAAAAAAACAAAACGAAATAAAATGAAAGCATGAAAAGGTAAAAGCCAGTTCCCAGCCTTGCCTGGCTCCAAGTAGACTATCAATAGCTTTCATTTTATACAGGAGATTGGAGGAAACGAAATAAGAAACAAAAATAAACACAGATACAAACAGCACAATAATAAGCTTTGGTATACATTTTGTTCTTAATGATAATATATGCGTTTTCTCACTGAAATTCTTCACCATAAACAATCCATATAGGACAAGAGGAATTAGGTATGACAGAAAAAAACTTTATGGAACTTTTTCCTAATAAAGAAAAAAAAAATCTCCCATGCCTGTGATATTTAGGGATGGGGTAGCCTTTCTTCAATGAGACTGAAAGACAAAGGTTTTTTTTAAAAAAAAAAAACAACAAACCACATCTTAAAGGCACCAGTTACTTTCTTATTACTAGAAAAAAAGCTTGTTATGAGTGAGATAAATAGTCTCCCCCCCCACCCACTAGACGAACTTCTGTAGGGTTTTTCTATTTTAAGAGAGGAATATAGACGAAGAAGAAGAAGAAAAAAAAGGCAGGGCTGTGTTTTGATTCTTGGACCAAATATATAATGGCCACATACATTGCAAAGGATGAGGTAGTGCCACGTCGACTTCTATCGGCTCTACTCCAATAAGCAGGCAACGTTCCCTCAGCAGTTGCTAGTTTTGCTGCGGGCTTTCCCTGCCGCCCCCCCCTCCACTCCCCACCCCTGCACCAGTGCGAAAGGCAGAGTGTGCCAGGCGGCTGGCGTCTGTACCCTGTGGGAAAAGTTAACTGTAATTCTTCGGCTTTTAAAATCAATTAACCCGTGTGTTAATTAACGTCAAGTCGACGGGAGGAGGAGAAGGAGGGGAGGGAGGGAGGAAAGAAAAAAGCTGCAAGGGCGGATGGCAGAAGAGTTGGCACGGTGCCATCCATTCAGGGGCAACGCCACAGTTTCGTGTGATAGCAGCAGCGGGTATATGTTACCGGGCCCTGTGTGCGGGCCAGACAGTGCGGTAAAGCCAAGGGAGATTATCCAGACCCCCAGGAGCGAACGGCAAGCAGCAACCGAAGGCGCCAGTGCCAGGATTACAGCCTGGGCAGCTCCAACTATGATCCCTTCCTCGGACCCTGGGAGTCGGATCCTTGGGGTTTGTGGGGGGGTGGTGGTGGTGGTGGTGTCTTCCACACCACAGAGGCACAAAGATGACTTTAATCACTTTTTTTTTTCTTCATTTAAACTTGATTCTGCCGCAGTGGAGCCAGAACAGCGGATGTTTTCACACCCAGCAAGACAAAGGCCGTTGTCTCCGCCATGACACTGTTCCGTTCAAAGCAAGAGGCCGGGATCCTGGACTCCTTGAAAAATCAGAAAGAAACGAGGAAAACAAACAACAGATACGGCAACAAACAGAAAATAATGATCAACCATCAAAATCGTGTGCCCGTTTGCCTATGCCAAGGGTGATCTGGGCATCTGTTACAGCAGAAGGCGCTGGTGTGGGGCTATTTTTTTTTGTGGGTTTTTTTGTGGGGGGGGGCAAGCTGTTGGCTTGTTTGCTATTCAACTTCGTTCATAATTAACTTAAAAAAATAGCAACACTCAGCCTAGTCAACAACAAACAAAGAGAAAAAGCAGACCTCCGAAGAAAAATACCATAGGAAGCGGCATGAATGCGTGCCACAGCCGGTGCCACTATGCCATTTGGAAAACCTCGGGGAAAGATGCCAGTTTGACGGCTCCGAAGAAGGCAGAGAAGGGAGCATAATGGTCTACAAATACAAGTCCTAAGGAAAGAATATTTCTTTTATAATCCTGGATTGAAGTTGAACACAGCCTCTGCTGGGAGAAAGAGAGGGGGGCCATTTAAATGAAGATATAGATGGGTATAAGTAACAAGATAGGCACCTATCAATTGCATATAGACACATGTGTCAGGCTGTTATGTGTATACAAGTACGCATATCTGCAGAGAAACGTTTATTTAGATATGAATATATTTTTGCGAAAGATATGGGTATGTATAGGTGTATATGTTCACACATATGCATGTATGTGGGATGTATGCATGTGTGAAGAGAAGGAAAAGGCGGCAGAGGAGAGAGAAGGGAATGTGTATACGTGCATGTATGTGTATGTGTACATCCCACTTTTTGACCCAGGTATACACAGAAGACAAAATAAAAATCATACTCCAGCAGCAAGCAGGCAGCCAGAGATTTATCTACATTCACTGCTATCACCAGGGAGATGAATGGGGCCGATCTGAAGCCCTTTTTACAAGATCCACTATGGGAGTGAAGGAGGAGGAGGGATGCCACAGACATGCACAAACTTGAAGGCAGAGGGATTTGGAAGGGGCTACTGAGGAAACCCTGGTGGCATAACACAGGGGAGAAGAAGGGGGAAGAGGCTTGTTTCTATGTTTTAGGTTTTTTGTTTTTTGTTGTTGTTTTTTTTAAACCTGCAAAAGGGTTTCAGGAAACGGCTGGTACTTACTTGTCTGCGTTGCTGGGAATCCTGAAAGGTGTTCTGTTGGCACCGGGCGCTGAGCCAGGGGCAGGCGCTGGAAACAAAAGGGAGAGACAAAAAAAAAAATAAAGTCATTCAATGGGAATATTAATTGCTGCTCTTGTGGATTTTACAAAACACACAATTTTTTTAAATTGTGGATTGGCGCGTGTCCCTTTCGCATGGAATATACAAGTAGCTTGGGATTTACAGTCCAGTTGCAGGACTCAGGATTAACCGCACTGGCATCTTTTGGGCATATTCTTCCTATTAATGAATGAGCTTTTGCTGTTAATGAGGAATAATCGTTTGGCTAATGAGCTTTGAAACATTAAGAGAAAAGGTGTTTTGTTTTGTTTTTTTCCCCCCCGGTTAATCGCTGTGGTGCGACTGCATGGATGGATTACAAAAGACAGCAATAGGAATGAAGTATAAAGGGGGAACTCTCCTGCAGTGGAAGAAGCATCGAGATGGGCAATGTGCCCCTGCACCTTCCTTCCTTCCTTCCTCCTCTCCTCTCTCTGCCAAATGCTATAGGTTTCCATAACTCTGCAATCAAAGTGGATGGGCGAGAAGGATTATTACAAAGAATGAAGCCTCCGCTGTTAATGTCTCCAGTGTTTAATCATCATACAGTAGAATGGTTTTTATGCATATTTCATTTGCATATCATTAAACCGCGTTAGCGAGGGGCATTCAGAGCCAGAAGTACAAAGTTGGGGAGAGAGGGAAGAAAATAAAGGTCCCTATGATGCTTATCTTCAAACAGGAACTTGTTCCATGATCTCTCTTCTACTTTTGCTAAAATCATTATGTCTTGGAAACCTTTGAAGTTGGATACAACCTTGGATTCTTCTAATTCCTGCAGAGCGGTATATTAAAAAAAAAAAAAAACCCAGCAGAAATGTTCCTGCACTAGACAATTAAAGGAATATAAACTCCAGTGGGTTGAAACTAGTAGCTCTTTGGGGAATGCAGTGACAGAGGCTTCTACAAATACCAATACTTAAAAAAAATACTAAAGAACATTATATTAAAAACAAAGAAAATGAAGATAAGAAACATGTGGATTATATCTGTTTCTTTTGGGGGGTAATGAGCTAAAGAGAATGAAGAAGCCATCGGTAATTTATCCCTTCATTAAGGAACAGCCACCTTTTTGTATGTGTTTTTGTCCTTTCATTTTGAAGAAGGATGTTGTCACTTTTGAAGCGATTAGTCAATTATTTTGTAGCTCTGATCTTTTTCCCCTGCACCCGACAGGAAAGGAAGGTGGTGGTTAGGGAATATGTGAGTACTGGGGGGATCTGGGAGGGAGAAGGAATACAGTGAGTTCTTTGTAGATCTTATACATGCACAACATATTAATTGGGGCTTTTAAAGCTCCCTCAATAGGCTATTTCATTCTTGGTAACACAGCAGCTGGTTAGCCACTGTTACTCTTCAACTATCACTTTAAACTATTTTTATTCTGTTGCTGTTGTTGTTATATTCTTGTTTTGCTCTTCCTCAATCAAGAATGAGGATTTAATGTCACCCCTTCATTTTTGAATCTCTTTTCTCCTCCTTCATTTTTAATTTCCAAACTGCAATACAATATTGGTTTAATACGGAATCCTGGCTCACAGTGTATCTGGTACAACTTGATTTGGAAATGAGGTGCTATTTTATATTTAAATTATCCTCAGTCTTTCCTTATCCTCCCAAGCTTTGTCTCCATTATGAATATTCAGATGAGGCATGATGTGATTACATTGTACAATTACTCCTATCCATGGTGGTGGTGGGGGCTGCTGGAGAAATAGAGAGCCAGACAGCCTCCAAGCCAGTGCGGCGTTTTGTTTTTGGTATTTTTCCTATTTCCTTGGCGCTGCGGCACATGCAGATGTCGCTGTTGTTCTTTATAAAGCTGTAATGATATGCAAAAGCATAATGACTTGGTTTGGATGCAGAGCATCAACGAAATATTATGGATGCCTTTAAGAAAGGGAGAGAGAAAATCCTGACTGAAGGAATGTCCACATAAATTATTTTTATGTAAATGAATTCAAAGGATGGGGTGAGGGCAAGTGAGAAGGAGTCACATGGAAAACATGCATAATATTAATATGCATAAAGAATTCTCACCAAGGAAAAGCTGCTCACTACAGCTCATGGGACAAACAGGTTCATTAGGAGATAGCCAAGAGCGACTACAACATTTTGCTATTGCACTTTTTTTCTCATTTTAAACGAAGAGTCAGAGAGATGTGTTTTCTTTGCATGGCAGCATTGAGATGGATCCAGTCTGTGAAATTTGCTGCCCAAATAGCATTTCTAATGGAAAATGGAACTAAACAAGGGCACCGATATGGAAGGGAGGGGAGAAGAGAGAACACATGAAGAGGAGTATATTCAGAGCCACTGCATAGCATGTTGTAGTACAGGAGGTTTGCAGAAACCATCTTGGCTTCATTAGTCCCAGATGTGGGATACTGATGCAGAGAGCTATTAGGGTTTTTCAAGAGGGGTACTGAGACAGGCCCTTCTAGGTCTGAGGCTGAGGAGAGCAGCAGCAACTTGGTGACTGTCCCTACCCCCTCAGCTATCTACAGCTCAGAAGCCAAAAGCACGCTACTCCTAATTTTGGAATGCAGTAGAGTGCCTCCTGGTCCAGGTATTTGTGAATGAGGGAATTTCTGGTGTTATGGTAGTATACATTGCTGAAGTGCAGATGGAATCATTCGGGTGCTCAAGAAGGCATGGTAATTTTCTTATGCCGGTTAATTTTCAGGGTAATGATTACTATGGTTGTCTAAGATTTTTCAGAATGTTGAAATTATGAGTGTGATTAGTGCATGGTTACAATGAGTAGAGATAGACACATAGTGAATGAGCCTGTTGAGTGGATTCATTCTGAAACATTCTGAAAACATTCTGAAAAGATTAACAAAGAAAGCCAAAGAAAGAAGCAACAGTCAATAAGATTTGTTAAATCCCTTGGTTAGGTGAACACACTTTAAATTATTTTCATAATTCAGGTTAAATGTTTATACTTTTGCTTAAATTACTTAATGGCAATTTTAATCTGATTTGTGTATCTGTACAAATCTCTACCTGATGGCATGAGACTGACCTAGAACTGGTCTAATTATATGTTCTGAATTCTGCTGCTCTTCACCTCTAATTTCCAAAACTTTCATCTAAGATTCTCTTCCAACCAACACAATGCACTTTTTAACTGTTACATGATTTTTAAATGTTGTTACAGTGTACCAAACTACAGAGTATGGAGAATTGATCATTATTTGGCAAATGGCTATTTGATCTTAATTATTCTGGCTTTATGTCTTACTTTTCTGGCAACAGAGCTTGCCAGAATTATGTCAATTATTAAATTTTGAGACAATAAATATAAACAATATAACAAGCACTAAATAAAATTTAAATAAAATTTAATTTAAATTTAAATAATTTAAATAAAATTATCTCTTCATATTGTTTAATATTTGAGAAAATAGGAAAAAGAAACAGCAGTTGTTGCTTTGCTACTGAATATTTAATGCAGATAAAAATCACAGAACTACAAAAGCATTCAAGGTAAATAATCTATGAATGACTTGCAATTAGAAGTCAAACTACAGCTCATATGAATGTATAACAGATTCATAAGAGTTCTTTAAAAATGCATATAATTCTGAAATGATTATCATGTTTCATGACATCTGTAGTTTGATCAGAGAATTCAATCATGGTTTGTGTGGAAGGTTATGGGAACTGAAAAGTGCTCATTATTTAACCACACTGATGAGACAATGGCAAATTCAGTCTTTTTTTACATTATGTTTTAAAATTATATTAACATTATTTTTAAAATTGTGTTAACTATCAACAAATGATATAGAAAGGGAAAGTTCTCTTCGAGCCTTGAGTTCTCATCCCCTCTCCCAAATACTTAATGACTATAACTTTCTGTTCATTCTTCCAGATATTAATTTATCATGCCAAGATTTTAATAGGATATATAAAAGATACATTGTTTCTCTTATTATTTACACAAATTGTAGTTTAAAATATTCCTTATAATTTTTTTGCAAACAAAATAAATTCATCTCTGTGTAGGTTAATGTCATCATTTAAAGTAATCGTAGAAAACCTACTTATTTCACTTTAACTCTCCTTATTTCATTGATGAGTAGTGAGAGTGACTTTGTGATTTAGAGGGGAAAATCTTTAGTCTTTTAAATTAACAAACATTTATACTGTGAATGGGTTTCCTTGTGATATTTATACACATCACACAATGCACTTTGAGCAAATTCACAACCTCTGCCATTATTCACCATTAAGAAATAAGTCTTTTATCATGTGAAATAGACTTTCTTTTATCTGGAGTTGCTAGGATTTTTTTTTTATGTTGTTCTGGTTCCGGGGCTTGAACTTAGGGCCTGGGCACTGTCTCTGAGCTGTTTAGCTCAAGGCTAGTACTCTACTACTTGAGCCACAACTCCTCTTCCAGCTTTTTGATGGTTAATTGGAGAGTAAGGGTCTTTCCTGCCCAAGCTGGCACTGAACCACAATACTCAGATTTCAACTTCCTGAGTAGTTTGAATTACAGGTGTGAGCTACAGGTTCCTGGTATCCTTTTTTTTTTTTTTTTTTTTAAGATTATTAAATTTTGTCTAATGCCTTTTTGATGTCTATGGAAACAAATAACAACTTAAATAAAGCTGTTGCAGTGAATGAAATGGCTGATTTTCATACAATAAACCAGTTCTACCATCTTGGGACTATGATGTGTTAATCCCTTTATATATGTAAAACAGTATTTGACATGCTATCACTTTGTTAGGAATTTTTATAACTTCCTTTTCTTCTAATAACTTTGGTATTGTTACTAGATCTTGCTGGACTCATAAAATGAGCTAGACAATGTCTTCTCCTCTGTATTCTAAAAAAGTTTGTGTAAGAGTGTTATTATTTTGTCCTTAAATGTTGGATATTCTTCACCAGTGAAGTCATAGGCTTGGGGATTTATTCGTCAGCAATTTTTCAATTATTAAGCTTTAAAAACTTACCTAGGACTATTCTGATTTTTTATATACTGTGACAATTTTGTTAAGCTGTGACATAAAATACTATGCATTTCATTGTAGCTATCACATCAATTTTCATAACAATTTTGTTTCATAACTAAGTTGTTCAAGTTCATGCATATTTTTAGTGGCTTATGTTTGCATACCTGTTCTGCTGGTCATCAAGAGAGGTCTGTTGAAGATTTACAATGTGAATTTATATAGCTACATTAGTATGGAACTTTATGTAATTTTATGCTTTATAAGTTTACTTTGCTTTTAAATTTTTGTTTTAATTAAAATTTTAAATTGTTTTATTTCATATTTTATTTTAGTGGTACTGGGTTTGAATTCAAAACTTCCACCATTGAGCCATGTTCCCAGTTCACTTTTGTGGGGTTATTATCTTTTGTGTATGTGCTGGTATCAGGACTTGAAATCAGGGCCTCTCACTGTAGCTTAGCTTTTTTGCTCATAGTGATTGCCTTACCACCTGAACTGTGCCTCTAGTCCAGTTTTTGTGCTGGTTAACTGGAGATTATCTTGGAATCTTTGCCTGAGCTGGCTTTGAATCCCAATCAATAGATCTCAGCCCCCTGAATAACTAGGATTACTGGCACTAGTCAATGGCATCTAGTTTGTGCTGGTGATTTTAGAGATTAGGTTTTCCTTTTCAGGTGTATGCTTGGACCATGACCCTTTTATGTTTCCTTTGATAGCTGGGATGACAGATCCTCTCCATCATACCCAACATGCTAGAATCACTGTCTTCTAGATATTAGCCTCCCATCAAGCCAGATGATAGGTGTGAGCAAGCACAAGTGCCTGGGGTGTAGCCATATTTTATGAAGTACACAAAAAATTGCCTTAAAATCTGTTGTTTAATATTAGTATATGTTCTCATATTTTGATATAGTTGGATTTTAAAAAATCTTTTTACTTTCAATTTTTCCATACTCTTATCTTTTAATCTAGTCTGAAAACTGTCTTTTAATTAGAGCACTCAGTTTATAGTTGGTGTGATTACTAACACATTTTAAATGATATATGTATTACATTATTTTTCTTCAGTGTTCTATCAAATTTATATTCCTTCATATTTATTTTCTTCTATTCCTTTTTTCTACATTCTTTAGGATTAATGATATTTTTCTTGGGTAATGGCAGGGATCAGTGGTTGAATACTTGTCTAGCATGTGCAAGGCCCTGGGATTCTAAGCACTGTAGTGGGAACTGACAGAGAGACAGAAGACAGAAGAGAAGGAAAGAGATAATTTCTTATTCAATTTTTTTCTCCACTCGCTTGATTATCCTTAATATTATAACATGAATTCCTGATTAACATTTTCAGCATTTCCAGACTGTTAAAACTGTAATTTTGTTTACCTTCTTTCACCATATTTTTTTTGTCAGTCGTGGGGCTTGAACTCTGGGCTTGGGTGCTGTCCCTGCACTCTTTAGCACAAGGTGAGAGCTCTACCACTTGAGCCACAGTGCCATTTCTAGTTTTCTAGTGGTTTATTGGAGATAAGAGTCTCCCAGACTTTCCTGACTGGGCTGGCTTTGAACCATGATCCTCAGATCTCAGCCTCCTAAGTAGCTAGGATTACAGGTATTATAGGATTATAGGATTACCGGTGCCCGGCCTTCTTTCACCTTTTGTGTTATGGCTAATATGAATTTTATGTTCATATATGTTAATGCTCACAAGGTATTCTTTTCTTTTTGCATTCAGACACACAGACACACACACAGACACACACAGAGACACATATATGTCTTGAGTATTGTTCTTTGTTTCTTCCTTTACTTCCATGTTTTCCTTTGAAATTACCTTTTACTCTGTCTGCACAATTTCCTTTGGTATTCTTTTTTTTATGTCACTTCTACTCTGATAATTTTCTTAGCCTTTAGTTAACCAGAAAATTACCTTTGGTTTTGAAGAATACTTTTAGTAAGGACAGAATTCTAGACTGGTAATTTGGTAATACTTTCCATTGTCTTTCACACACCATCATTTCAGCTAGGAAATCAGTAGAGAATCCTATTGTTGCTGTTTTGAAGAAAAATGTTCTGTCCCACACATTGAAGATTTTCTCTTCATGTTTTAAATTCAATAAGTTTATTGATGTGTGCAGGTGTATTTTTCTTTATATTTACCCTAGTTAGGAGATCGGTGGCTTTTCTATCCATTTGGAAATTGTTGGGTCATTATCAATTTGAACATTATACTTCTACATTACACTTCATTGTTCTGCTTATTCACATTTTATACATCTCTTTCATATTTTATGTTTACCACCCATCCTGTATTTGTTCATAATTTGTCTTAAATATTTTTACTGATCTATCAACATTCTGTTCATCAATTTCCACTCATTTAATTTAGGTTTCTGTGTTTTTCAGTTTAGAAGACCCACTTAGTATTTGCTTATTAGCTGTAGTTCTTGTGTTGCTAGAGTTACTTAAGAAACTTTATCTAGGAACTCTAAAAATCTGATTCACTATGAATCAGCTTTTCTTCTTTTGGTTTTGTTTCATTTATTTTATTTTACCCTTGTATTAATTGTACAAAATCATGGGTTTCATTATGACATTCTAATACACATACACAATATATTGAACATATTCTTCCCTATTATTCTCTCTTATTTTCTTAATACTCCTCTTTCTACTTCCCATCTACCCCCCTTCAAATTTCACAGAGTAGAAAACATGACATTTGCCTTTCTGTTTTTTTTTTTTTAATGCGATGAACTCCAGTTCCACCTGTTTCCTACAAACACATGATTTCATCCTTCTTTATGGCAGAATAATACTCTATTGTGTCTGTCTGTCTGTCTGTCTGTATGTATTTAGTTCACCCAGTGAGAGACCTAAGCTAATATAATTTTGCTATTGTGAATAGTCTGATAAACATGTTATGCAGGTATCTGCACTATATGTTGTCTTTGATTCCTTTGGTATATTCCCAGGGTTGGTACTGCTGAATCATGTAGGTCTCCTCTTTTTTTTAGCATGTTTATGTATGTGTATATGTGTATAGAAAATCTACCTTTTTTGTGTTGATTTTGTATCCTGCTACTTTACTGGAATAGTTTTTTTTTTTTAATCTAATAGTTGTGTGAACCTGGGTTGCATTTAAAACTCCATCTCATCTGCAAACAGGGATTTGACTTCTTTCAAATGGATATCCTTTTTATTCCTTTTTTCTTGCCTTATTATTTTAAATTTCAATATCTTATTTCTTGCTATTCTTGGAAAGCTCTGAGTACAGTGCTCCATTTAGTGTGTAGAAAATTTTTTACATGCTCTGAGAGAGTCTGTTTTGGAAAAAAAATTACTGTATTACCTAGAAGGTGGGTGTACAGAATAATGACATTTCACCTTAATCCCATAAAGAAAATAACTTGTAGATCTAGATTCTAGTCTCAATAAGCCTGAGATTCCATCTGATTCACCTTATCTCCTAAGTCTTATTTCCTTGATGGATACCTAATTTAACCTGTAATTTTATTTAATTTAAATTCAAGTATTCATGTGTAGGTAAGTTACTATAGGACAAGTAGTTGTAGGACATATATCTTCTTATAGTCAATATTAACCATTCCTGGTTATTTCAGCTATTGGATCAAATAATTATTTTCTTTTAAGCTTTATAATTTTTTGACTGGGTATGATGGTGCAGGTTATAATCCCATCAATGCTGGAAGCAAAAATAAAAGGATCATGATTTGAGGCTAGGCCATGCAAAAGTTGTGAGATTCTATCTCATAAACAAGCTGCAGACAGTAGATACTTCTTTAATCTCAGCTACTCAGAAGGTAGAAGTAAGAAGATCATGATCTGAGGCTGTCCTAGGCAAAAGCATACTCTCTGGCCAACAAAATAAAATAGCAGAAGAGTTGAGAGTATAACTCAGCTAATAAAGTTTGCACTTGCCTACCAAAAGTGCAAGAAACCAAGTTCAAACCCTAGTACTGTAAAAAAAAAAAGTATAATCTTTTTCTAGCTAAGAAATTATTTCATGTTGATCAGAATTAGGGTCAAATAGTTATTTGTCCTTCCCTTTACTGACAATGCTAATCATTAATAAGGCAAACTAAAAATCCATCAGAAATTTTGCTTTGAGTGGAATGAGAATGAGAGTAAGTGTTTGAATAGTTCACATGATCGTTACATTTTGAATTTAAACTATTTTTTAGGATCCAGATCAAGATTGCTAGATATATACAGTCCTCTGTTGGTATCTGTGGGGTGTTAGTTCTATGATTCCTTGGGGATGCACATATTCCTTAGAGAACATGGCTTGAGTGCCCTGAGCCTCTTTGTATTCAGGACTAGCACTCTACCACTTGAGCCAGAGTGTTTTCTAGTGGTTTATTGGATATAAGAGTCTCATGGACTTTCTTACCCGGGCTGGCTTTTAACTGCGATCCTTAAGTCTCAGCTTACTGAATAGCTAGGATTTATAGGCTTGAGCCACTGGCGCCCAGCTTTCTCATTTTTTTTTTTTTTTTTGTCGGTCGTGGGGCCTGAACTCTGGGCCTGGGCGCTGTCCCTCAGCTCTTCAGCTCAAGGCGAGTGCTCTACCACTTGAGCTACAGCGCCACTTCCGGTTTTTTCTGGTGGTTTATTGGAGATAGGAGTCTCACGGTCTCTCCTGCTCGGGCTGGCTTTGAACCACGATCCTCAGATCTCAGCCTCCTGAGTAGCTAGGATTACAGGCGTGAGCCACCAGCGCCCGGCCTTTTTTTTTTTTTTTTTTTTTTTAGCAATATTATAACTTAAATTTTTCTAGGACTTTATAATGTTCAAAGACTTTCCCATATATTGTTTCTTTTTTAAAGGAAGGCATCATGAGAACATGAACTAAGTTGTTTTCCTCAATATGAATAGTGGTATTTTTTAAATGCAGAAAGAAGCCTTGCCTATCATTTTTAAAATTTTTTTATTTTACTTTTTTTTTATTGTGAAAATACTGTACAGAGGGGTCACAATTACATGGGCAAGATAATGAGTACATTTCTTATCAAGCATTGTAGCCTCCTCCTTTATTTCCCCTTCCCATCCCATGGTTTCCCTTATTTGCAATAACTAGTATATGTCTAAGTCAAGCAGAAAAGGTCAGATAAGTTGATGTTAGGGAAATGAACCCTAACATATATATTCAAATGTTTTTTCTTTCAGGTGATTGTTTCTAACACGTTTATAAGATGATTTGTTTGTTGCTTTGTATGTCCCTCCCCCATGGTATAACCCCTGCTTTCTCTGTATTTGAGATTGGTATAATTTGTGGAGGGGAGGGAAAAAACAAATCATTTAAATAGGGATACAGATGGATCCATTGCACCAAAGTTGTAAAGACTTGTACATAAAAATATGGAATACTTCACGAATTTGCATGTCATCCTTGCTCAGGGGCCATGCTAATCTCTGTATCGTTCCAATTTTAGTATATGTGTTGCCGAAGTGAACACTTGCCTATCATTTTATAATTTAGAAAAGCAGCATTTTTTTTTTTTTTTTGCTAAATTAGGGTAGCATGGCAAAGCACAGGCAATGCAACTAGTAGTATTTATATTAGCATCTCAATTTTATTTACTTTGAGCAAGCTGCTTAACCTGCTAGGCCTAATTTTCCTCATCTGTGAATTAGAAATTCTGAAACTACCAAGTCAGATTAAGTAAAAATAATACACAAAGGAATGTCTAGGGGCTGGGAATATGGCTTAGTGGTAGAGGGCTTGCCTAGCATGCATCAAACCCTCCCTGGATTTGATTCTTCAGTACAAGATAAACAGAAAAAACCAGAAGTGGTGCTGTGGCTCAAGTGCTAGCCATGAGCAAAAGTAGCTCAGGGACAGTGGCCAGGCTCTGAGTTCAAGCCCCAGGACTGGCAAAAATAAATAAATAAATAAAAGCAATGTCTGGTATACAGTAGGAACCCTATAGTATTAATAATGTTACTATTATTAGCAAATTGTCATATTTTACTTTTCATTTTAATAAAAGTTAATTTACAAAGTAGGAAATTAAATATAAGACAGTGATTTGTCCAGTATTACAATCCAGTCAGGAAGAGAAAGAGGTAGAGATAAAAATCTGTTTCAGAAACAAATGAGACAGTGCAACCAAGGAAAATAATTCATTAGGGAAATTACACCTAGGCCAGTTTAAATTTGCAATGTTTAAACCATGTAGAAAGTTATACTGAGTTATCATAGGCAATTTTGCATATGTGACATAAACGTTAAACAAAAGAAATATGAAATCATATCCATAAAATAAGGAATCATTTCATAGGAAATTTGCAGGGTGTACGGAATATGAGGATGGAATCATGTGATTACATATGCAAATTATCTCACTTAGACTGAGCATATAAAACTTAAAAACACAGATAAATGACCAGCACAAATTTTTCATTAAAAAAAATCGAAATTCTGTTTCAGAGCAAAAGATTCTAATGTCGCCTCACAAATATGTGTTGTCAGCTAACAAAGAGCCTTAATATAAACTGTTGTTGAAGTAACCCATCACTATTATATAAAAAATGAAATTGTATGCTCTATTTGAAGTGAATTAATGCCATGTTTGTATTGATAACACTCATTTTAATTTTACCATACTGTTCTTTAGACAGTAGGACATTTAAATGGAGAATTAACATTATTTGCAGGCCAACTGTATGCCAAGTGTTTATATATACTGCATAATCTTTTATACTAACTTTATAGATAAGAAAGTGTAGGTGATAAAGTAAAAGTAAATTCATGGTAGAAGCAACTTATAAATTATAATTCTTAAACTCAAACAAATAATCCACCCCCGCCTCTTCATGTCTTTTCCAAATGTATCTGGCATGGAAATGTTATTTATGCTAGCATTTTCCAGTTCATCCTTCTTTCCTCCCCTAAGGCAGTTCATGATTTGTAGGGTTTCACAAATTATATTGAAATCACAGAAAAAATAATAGTAATTTACTTGAAAACATTCTAACAGCTGTGTAGGGCATGCAATAAGTACTCAATAAACATGTGGCTTATCTGATTTTAAAAAATGAATCATTAAATATTGAAAATAATTTCCTGGTACAGAAAACAAATCATCCAACATGCAAAATTAAAGTATAAAGTCAAAGAACACTAAGGTGTTTTGGTATTTTATCCCTATCTTTTATGATTTTCCCCAGACAAAGGATGACAGAACAAAAAGGGAACCATATTTGCTCATAGTAAACATATATTTAGCCTAGAGATTTGAAGGCTGTTTCGTACAATGGGTTTGGAGGAACATCTCTTTTGCCCTGTCAATTTTCATCTTGGAAGGGGTAAGATTAGGGAAGAGTTATATTGTACTTCCAAAAGCAAGGGTCTGTTTTCTTGCTTGTTTTGCTCAACCCCCCAAGAATAAATGGCCACCTGGAAAAAGGGAAGTCAAACACTTATGAAATATACTGCTAGCTAGAAAAAAATAAGAATTGTTTTGCAAATAGTAGCACTATTAAAAGACAGGAAAGAGAATAGCATCAGTCATTTTATATTACATATAAGCAGTTTATTAAAGAATTAAATATTTATGGACAATAAAGCAATGCAGGCGATGAGTCGCAAACAGCTTGCTGAGAAGTACATTATAAAACAATGAGTCTGTCAGTGATTGATAAAGAATGGAGAGTGCTGCAAATGATTTATAAAATTCCTAAGTTAGCTATGAATTTCTAGACTAGCAAAATAGTACACAGTAGCCAACAATGTCACACCAATTCAAGCTGATGTATATGCCAAAAGTATTCGCTGAACATTCCTCACTAGGAATGAAATGCAAAGAACAGAAGCTGCAAGGGTTTTTATAGATGCTCACTTCCAGGTTAATGTGTGTGAATCTGAATACTCACATAGCTCATTTCCTTTTCTTTTTTTTTAATTATGTTTATATAAGACAAAGAAATCTCCCTTTCTTAAAGAAGTAACTGACAAGATTACCTAATCCAATTCTTTCAGTTTATACAGATCAGATAGAATCCTCTCAGCTTAGAGAAGAATTGACTATTTAAGGATGCAAAGTGATCAATTCAAGTTTACACAGCTAGTGAATAACAGGATCAAAATTAAAATTTTTGTTTCTTGGCTTCTATATCAGGATTCTTTCTATGGTATCAACTTCTTTTCCCCAATCCCCCTTTTAAAACTAGAATTCTGAACTCTTATCTATAAAACCACACTTCAGTTAGAAATTGCATTTTTTCCCTGAGTAAAATTATATTTCAATAGTGTTTGGATAATGGTTTTTATGACAAAAAAGGTTCAAACAGGCATGACTTATTCTATATATTCTCTGAAAGGAAGAAGAGATATAACCTCTCAAGTTTTTCTAGAGTTTGAGATAATAGGATGCCGTTAATGAAATGTTGGCTCTTGTCTTGAAGAAACTAATGATATTGCTTTATTTCAGGCACTAACTAGCTGAGAAAATGTGTTAGTTTCATTCTCTATGAGAATGACTGGTCAGGACCTGAAGGTGTTCATAAATTTAAATGCCAGAAGGAAGCAGTTTTTCTTCGACTTCGTTACAAGCTTGTATGTGTTCTGGATACACTAATTTGGAATTCTATCCCTTTCTATTCCTTGTTTTCAAATCGAAATAGACATTTGATTTATACATAATTAAGCTTGAAGTGCTACTCACAAACTGGACAGAGACACACTGAACCAAATAATTATTAATTAAATCTTTTTTATTTATGCAACAGCTAAAGTACCAAGTTGTTTACAAAAGTCAAGTCAGTGTTGCCTCTGCCTATTACCTCATTATTTTTTGGTTTCTACCTAAATCTGTATGAAGTTATATCCAACACACAATATCTATGAAATTACAAGAGATAGTTTCCTTTTCTTACACTAATTTACAGAGGTGTGATTAATAAGTGGATACAGTTAATGTGCACATCTCAATGAAGATAAACATTTGAGAAATAATCACCATTATCATGGCCTAAACCACACTTTTATCACCCCCCAAAGTTTCACCTTTATTATTATTGTTCTTATTTTTTTGTGGCAGTCCTGGGGACTGAACTCTGGGCCTGGGCACTGCCCATGGGCTTTTGTGCTCAAGGCTGGTGCTCTTCCACTTGAGCCAGAGCTCCACTACCAGCTTTTTGGTAGCTAATCTGGAGATAAGAGTTTCACATAGTTTTCCTGCCTTGGTTGGCTGTGAACTAAGATCCTTAGATCTCAGCTTCCTGGAGTAGCTAGGATTACAGGCATGAGCCACTGGCACTCAGTGATCGTTCTTCTTTTCATTATGGTATGAACACTTACTAACAATAGCTACTCTTCAAGCACATTTTAGGTAATACTATATTGTTAGCTATAGACACTATGTAGTACGATATAGCACAAAACCTATTTACCTAACATCACTAAACTCTGTACTTTTAAGCATCACATCCTCATTTCCTTCCTTCCCCTTGGCAACTACCATACTATTCTTTACTTCTACAAGTTCAACATTTTCAGATTTCACATCTAAAAGACACCACAATATTTATCTTTCTGTGGCTGGCATTTTACTTAGCGTAATGAACTCCAGCTTTCTATTGTTGTAAAAGGTAAGATTTTCTCATTTTTTAATGTTGAATAACATTCCGTTGCACCACAGTTTCTTTATCTATTGATCATGTTGTCTTGCTTACACTCTCTCTTTCCTCCTCGCTCCAGTATTGGGGATTGTCCTCAGGATTTTGTGATTGCTAGACACACTCTTTTTTTTTTATTGTGAAAATACCGTACAGAGGGGTTACAATTTCATGGGCAAGATAATGAGCACATTTCTTATTAAGCATTGTTGCCTCCTCCTTTGTTTCCCCTTCCCATCTCCCCCCTCCCCTCTCCAAAGTAGTAAAGTTCGTTTTTCGACATAACGTCTTGTACATCTCATTGTTGTAATGGGTCCACCTGTATCCCTATTTAAACAATTTGTTTTTTCCCTTCCCCTCCACAAATTATACCAACATCAAATACAGTGAAAATGGGTTATACTATGGGAGAGGGACATACAAAGCAACAAAGAAATCATCTTATGTTAGAAACAATAGCAAGAAAGAAAAACAGTTGAATCCTTATCTTGGGGTTCATTTTGCCTAACATCAACTTATCTGACTTTTTCTGCTTGTCTCAGATATATACTAGTTATTGCAAATAAGGGAAATCATGTGTTTCTTTGGGCCTAGCTTACTTCACTTAATATAATTTTTCCAAGTCTTTCCATTTCCTAACAAATGGGGCAATGTCATTCTTTCTGATGGAGGCATAGAATTCCATTGTGTATATATACCACATTTTCTTGATCCATTCATCTACTGAGGGGCATCTGGGTTGGTTCCATATCTTAGCTATGGTAAATAATGCTGTAATAAACATAGTTGTGCTGGTAGCTTTAGTATGGACTTGTTTGTGATCATTTGGGCATTTGCCCAAAAGTGGGATTGCTGGGTCATAGGGGAGCTCTATGTGGAGTCTTTTGAGAAACCTTCATACTACTTTCCAAAGTGGTTGAACAAGTTTAACTCCCACCAACAATGAAGTAAGGTTCCCTTCTGTCCACATCCTCTCCAGCATCTGTTGTTATTAGAGTTCTTGATTATAGCCATTCTAACTGGGGTGAGGTGGTATCTCAATGTTGTTTGGATTTGCATTTCTTTTATGAGTAGGGAGGTTGAGCATTTCTTCATGTGTCTATTGGCCATCCTTCTTTCCTCTTTAAGTCTTTAGCCCACTTATTTATTGGGCTGTTGTTTCTTTGAGAATTTGTTGTTGGGGGATTTAATTTTTTGAGTTCTAGGTTTATTTTAGATATGAGACCCTTGTCCATTGTATGGCTAGTGAAGATCTCCCAATTCATGGACTTTCTATTGATCTTGCTATCCATGTCCTTTGCCATGCAGAAGCTCTGCAATTTCATGCAGTCCCATTTGTCCAACCTTTCTTTGATTTGTTGTGATTCTGGGTCTCTATTAAGAAAATTTCAGCCTGTGCTAGGAGACCTAGGGTTTCTCCTATTCCATCCTGTAATGTTTTCAGGGTGTCTGCTTTGGCTCCAAGGTCTTTGATCCATTTGGTGTTGATTCTGGTGTAGGGTGATATATAAGGATCAAGCTTTAGTTTGCTACAAGTGATTAACCAATTTTGCCAGCACCATTTACTGAAGAGGCTGTCTTTCTTCCATTCTATTTTTTTAGCTCCTGTATCGAAGATTAGATGGCTATAGGTCTGTGGGTTCATTTCTTGGTTTTCAATTCTTGACTAGGCACACTCTTAACACTGGAGCCATGCTCTAATCTTGGACCTTTAACAACAACCACACTAAGAGATATAAGATATGATTTCAGTGGGAATTTACTTGTATGTCCACAATGATTATCATTGTTAACATTATTTCATATGTCTGGAATTATTTTTGTATGACTTCTTTAAAGAAATGTCTAAGTACTTTTCCCATCTGAAAATTAGGCTTTTTTTTCTGTCAAGTTCCTTACCATTTTCAATACATCCTTTTGCTTTTTGTCTCATCAATGTTCTAAAACCTTTCAGCTAGACTCTATAACTACCACAAAGTTATTCTCATCTATGAGTAGTTATGAAGAATGATATTATCCACAGGGGATGAAAGCTGGAACTTACTCTGCTATCCTGCTAATATTTCATGTCTTAGATACTTTATAAAAGATCCAGAGGTTTCTTCATGAGAAAGAACAAACTAATTAGTCTTTCTATTTGACATTTCCTTATTCTTTTGTCTCTCATTAATACTGAAAAATAGTTGGTTTGACTTCAAAACTAGGTACTACCAATATAATAAACATGAATGATTTTGAAGATAAAGTGAGCACTTCATATTTCAGTTGAATATAACTAAAATTTTTTTCAAATACAAAGTTATTCATTTATTAAGGTAACTCACTACGTAAAACAATAAAATCCACTGCTTCTTGAAATTTTCTCTCTCAAAATTTGACTAAAATGGGAGATATTTGGCCTGGCACAGTGGTACGTGCCTGTAAATACCACCTAGTTGGAAGGTGAAAGTCAGAGGATCATAATCTAAGATCAGCTGGCTCAAACACAAGCATGAGACCCTATTTGAACAAAATAACTAAAGCAAAAAGGAATGGGACTTCTTGCCTAGCAAGCACAGGCCCTGTGCTAAAAGATAAAAGATAGTGATGAGATTAGTTTGTCAGTATTATGTGTGAATACATATATATGGTTATAGTGTTATTTTAAATGACAAAACTCCCAAATTAGTTGAGCTGGTTAGATTAAGTAAAAATGGAAAATTTCAAAGCAAACTTTTGTCAGAAGCGAATATACAGGCTAAGGAAGACAGAGTGACTACAAAAACCAAAAAGAGAAACACATTATCTAACTAAGGTGATTCAACCTTTAGAAGATAAAAATACACGTAATGTTAATGCATCTTTTTCTTTTTGTGTGCTTACTGTTTACTCAAGAGCTTAGTTTAATATACCAAACCAGCTAAAATTCTAAAAAAAAAAATCCTACACCGATGGAAAGGCATACTATATAACAATGAACTGTAAAAGTACTTTTTTTTGGCACTCATGGTTGATATTTCAAGTGAAGATCTAGAATCTTAAAAACATATTAAACATTATTAAAATAAAAAAGGCCAGTTGGGGAGATGGATTTGGGACAATTGAGATATCTCAGTCTAGATAACTGAGAATAATGGAGTCTCTATACAGAATAAACCCTAGTTTACAAAAATTTTGAATTAGGGCAGCTCTTAAAGCTTGAAAGTGAAAAATTTTGAATTAGGGCAGCTCTTAAAGCTTGAAAGTGATAAACACAGGTCTTACTAATAAAATAAAATGAAACAGGATTACTTGATAAAACAGAAGTTTCAGAAATTGTTACTCTGGAGAGTAAAAAATAAGCCAGGTGTGGTAGCAGATGCATACAAGTGTAGTTAATTAAGAGGTGGAAATCTGGAGGATTAAAGTTCAAGGCCAGTTTGGAAAAAAGTTAGCAAGACCCTTATCTCAGCCAATAAAAATCTGGGCATGATGGTATATGCCAATCATTCCGGCTACATGAGAAGTGTAAATAGGAGATGTTATTCTAAAAGTGAAAAAAGAAAAGAGGGCTGGAGATATGGTTCAAGTAGTAAAGTGCCTGCCTGTCAAGGGCAAAGCTCTGAATTCGAATCCTAGCATTTCCCTTACCAACAAAAATATTCCAGTAATATATACATAAGTTGAAAATTTCTAAGTAATCTTCCTATGAGTAATTATGACTTTAGAGTTTAAAAATAAACTTCAAAAGTATCTAAACAAATAAATGAATGCTAGAATTATGTCACTAAAAGAAAAATATTTTCTTGATTGATAACACATTTTACTGAAAGTCAGAACATTAGTTATTATCAAAATGGCAACTGTATATTGTTAAGCAATTTGCAGTCTTTATTTTCAATGGAGAGAATAAGTATGACTAATTAGGTCTGTTTTTATCAATATAGGATATAACAAAAAAAAAGAAGCTGAATTTTTTTTAAACTCCACTTCTAAAATTGGGAAGTAATGAATTATTTGTGACTCAGTAAGATCTCTACCAATAGTCTTGTTTAAAAAACATAGAGTGTACATTTTCTAGTCCTTGAGTAAGCAGTAATTTCAAGAAGCATGTAGAAGGGCTTTACTTCCTTCTAGACATTATGTTGGAAATGAACTTTACAACTTGGGGAGGAAGGGGAATGGAAGTGGGAAGGGAAAGTGGGAGAAAACGAGGGAGGGGGTAACACTCTTTGAAAAGATGTTTACTCATTACCTTACTTAAGTAATTGTAACTCTTCTGTATATCACCTTTACAATAAAAGAAAAGAAAAACCCAAAACAGAAATAATAGAAAATAACAGCTAATACGTGTTGCTATTTGGTACTTAAGAAAACTAAGACTCAGTTTCAGTATTTTTACTTCTAAGCCATATGCACAACTTACATGGGATTCCTTTTGCTGTCTGAAGTGGGTAGAGTCTGTACCACCCTTCTGGGTCTGTAGCTGGCAGACACAGCTAAGTTTAGAGCCCTGAACTAGGTAATGCTTGCTTCCTGTCATAGCTTCACTGCCAAGCTTGCCTCTATAACATTTTTGGGTTCTTAAGAATTGAAAGACAGAACCCAAGCACAGAGTTCAACCCTCCCCCCCCCCCTCCACCAGCACCACCACCACCAACAACAACAACAAAAAAGAACTGAATGAAGAAAAGAAGTAACTGAACAAAGTCTAGGACAAAAGAGGGTGTGTATGTGAGACGAACTTCACTCAGAAGATGAGTATCTTGCCAGAAGGCTGCTACTGCACTGTCTTTCCAAAGTATGTTCTTGTATCTCTGTCTAGGTGGCTCTGATTCTAGGGGGTTCTTAGATTCTGGGCTGTGCTCTGATTGGATGCCCTTTTTTTTTTTATAATTAGGTGTTTGGGAAGGTGACACTTTATTGCTCAGGTATCCCACCATTTCCTTTTGTTGTTAATTCCTAATCAGGTCTTTTTTGCAAATCCTTTCCCCAGAGTCATGGGAAAGGTTGTATTAACAAGAGTGAGCTAAAGGAGGAGTAAAGGGGCAAGAGGTTTTGAGACAATATGTCTTTTTCATCTGGCTTTAGCCAAGACCATTCACAACCAAAATTCATCTATGTAAAGTTCTAAGAAATAAGCCTAAAACAAGTGACAGAACTGAAAACTAGCTGTTTCCCCACATTGGTCCAAGGTACAGAATCATTTTAAAAGGAGATGTGTTAATGAAGACTGGAAATAAGCAGGCTTGAGAACCAATTTCTTGAGTCTTCAGAGTTTTCAACCCAATACAACAAAGACAAATTTAGTTCTGTGAAAAGAAAAAGCACAGACTGAAACTGTAATTGAGGGGCTGTTATTCTGAGCTCTCAAAGCCACTTGTTAACAACTGGAGAAGCCAAAAGTCTAGAGAGAAGTGAACATCATAGATTTTTTTCTTTGTTTTCTATTTGTTTTCTCCATTTTGCCCTTTAAGGAAAAGCCTGTTGTTTGTTTGTCCCTGGGAAAAATTAGTTATCAGGATGAAGCTATTGTTTCAGAAGAAGTCAAGTTTTCATTCCCATAGGTCTCAGGGCTATAGCTTTAAGGCAGATAAGTCCCATGTACACATGTGAAGAAGGGACTAGCTGTGCTTTATAGAGTTAATCCTCAGAAAATGATATAGATCCTCAGGCAATGATCGCAAACAATGAGCAATGGGTTTCATGGGGTGAGTGTATCATCCAAAATAGCAGATGTGTAAAGTGAGAAGCAGCATGGAACTGTTTGTGGATGATGGTGTAATGAAACTTTGTGTGACCTTTTATTTTAAACTACATTGTCTGTAAAAAATATTAATGAAAAGATAAATAATGCCTAACACAGAGGATTTCAAAGATATACTCATAACAGATGATTTATTATGAAGAAAAGTCCAACTTGAGGAATTTATATAGATGAATCAAAAAAATTGTAACTGACACAATTATAACTATTACTGATTTCTGTTATTCTTATTAGGTGTAAAATAAGCCAGTTTATACTAGTCTAAACTATTATCATAGTTTGCCTAGATCATTGTGATAGCCTCCTATAAAATTTGTTCATGTCAGTTCTCTAAAAATCTCCAATCAGGTTTTATCTCATTAAAGATAAAAGGCAGATTCTATAGGATTCTACCATACAGACTCCCTATGACTTCCATGATCTCACTTGCTACTGCTTTCTCTCGCACACTCAGCTCCTGTACACCAGCCTTTGCAAGTCTACTATCTCAGACTTTTGCATGTAACATGCCTCATTCTTTCAGCCTTATACCATACTTTATAAAGAAGTGAAAGTTGATCATATTTCAGTCATAAAATGACTGTAAGAAGAAGATATGATTTAGAGATCATATTCCTTTTCTAGACTAAGAGAAAATAATAAGCATGAGGGCTAAAGGTGGTGCTCAAGTATAGCACCTGCCTACAAAGCATAAGACCGTGTTCAATTTCAAAACAATATAACAAAACAAACAAAAACCTGGGCTTTTGTGGCTATAATTCTAGCTGTTTAGGCAGTTGGGATCTGAGGATCATGGTTCAAAGTCAGCCTAGATAGAAAGGTGTGAGAGACTCCATCACCCATTAGTCAACAAGAACAGCAGCAACAACAACAAACCTAGATTGGCAGTATGGCTCAAGCGGTAGAGTGTCAGCCATGAGCTAAAAATAAGTTGAGTTAAGAGCACGTGGCCCTGAGTTCAAGCCCCATTACTAAAACAACAACAAAATAATGGTATTAATAACAAGCATGAAGGAGAATACAATAAGAGGTTGCTTCAAAAAGTAAACTCAAATGAAAAATCTAAAATGGTTTCCAGGAAAAGACTTATTAGAGAGGGCAAAAAATTAATTTGGGCTTAATTTCAACTTTCTCAGAGTAAGAAGAGAAAAATATATTTTTCACAAATGAAGTACTCAAAATTGTATTTTTACAAAGCATATAGGAACAATCTTCTAGTATTTAATTTTTAACATAAAATAAGGTAATATATGTTACCCTTAATTCATGGGGAAACACACACAAAAACTAAGATTATTATCTAAAAAAAAATGTGTGCTTTGAGAAAAAAATCTAAGCCTGTGTTTTAAGAAACAGTATAGTTGGCACCGACTGATATTTTTTCAGTCTTTTGGGAAGCATAGACCATATGAAAGAATAAAAGACATTTCTTCTCTTCTCCAAGCTCTTCAAAGCTTTACCTACATCAAGTCAGGTTATTTATGCTACTAGTTAGAAAAGACTCAAGCAGGCAACCTGCAGAAGAACGCCCTCTAGTGTTGCCGTGCACATGAAATAGTCCTCATACATTTTCTTTTTCTGAATCATTCTGTTTATACCAAACCTTAGGGTTCTTTCTTTCTTTCTTTCTTTTTGGAGGGAAGGTGACAGCAGTCAACAGAAAAAGATAAGTGATGCCTTTGGACAATTTTAACTTTTAATTTTTAATATATTTAAAATTAAATTAAATTAATTAAAATTGCACTTAACAATGGTCATATATGAAAGAGAAGGTTTGAATGATTTTTTTGAGATGAGTTACAAACCACTTAAAAAGTAATGTATCTTTTGTTCAAAAGTTAGTTTTTAAACAAAATACTTTGCATTAAAGTGTTGGGATATTTTACAGGGAAATAAGTTTGTTCTGTATGCAAAAAAGTTGCTGAGGCAGGATTATCACAAACTTAAGCCAATTCCTCAACCTTTGGGAATTTAGATTTAGGGTGAAATTTTATTTCTGTTAGCATAGTAAGATATTCTGTTCATCTTTAACCAAAAAATGAAAAATGGTCTCAAGAAAAACATATTCTTGGCTGTAAAGCAAATCTATATTGAAATTCCAGGGGAAAAAGAAGCACTAACTGAACGCAGCATTAAACAAAACTAATGTATTCCTTCAAATGCTGCTGAAATGAACAGAAAGAAATTTAATAACCCCACAAATGATTACTTTATCTCAGATATACTTTTTCTCCTTTGTTTTAAGGAGGGGGTGGTCTTGCTTATGTTGCTCACACTGGCCTCAAAGTCATAGGTTTCAGTGATTTTTCTGCATCAGCCTCTTGACTATAGCTTAGACTACAGTCACCTACCACCATGTCTCACACATTCTTCTCTAAAAGAGTCTTTACACAATGAATTACAAAGTACAGATAGATTGGAAAATACTAAGTATTCAAAAAGGATTATAAGCAAACATTAATAATCAAAAGGATTAATGAATATACGTGTAGGATGTCTATATACGAATGTTTGTATATTTTTAATAATCTGGCCCAAAACATGGTTAAATTTAAGATCTCTGAGACTGTCTTTTGGTAAGGAAGCTCAGGACACTGGTTAGAGAATAAATATGTCTATTAGATTTTTAAAAATTTTATTGTTAAGGTGATGTCCAGAGGTCTGATGTACAGTTACATAAGTAAGGTAGTGATTACATTTTTTATTTTTATTTTTTTAATTGTGAAAATACTGTACAGAGGGGTTACAATTACATGGGCAAGGTAATGAGTACATTTCTTATAAAGCATTGTAGCCTCCCCCTTTGTTTCCCCTTCCCATCCCTTCCTATCCTCTCCCCGTCCCCCCACCCAATCCTCCCCCCCCATCAAAGTTGTAAAGTTTGTTTTTCCACATAATAACTTGTACATCTCATTGTTGCAATGGATCCATCTGTATCCCTATTTAAATGATCTGTTTTTTCCCTCCCCTCCACAAATTATACCAATCTCAAATACAGAGAAAGCAGGGGTTATACCATGGGGGAGGGACATACAAAGCAACAAACAAATCATCTTATAAATGTGTTAGAAACAATCACCTGAAAGAAAAAACATTTGAATACATATGTTAGGGTTCATTTCCCTAACATCAACTTATCTGACCTTTTCTGCTTGACTCAGACATATACTAGTTATTGCAAATAAGGGAAACCATGGGACCTATGTTTCTTTGGGCCTGGCTTACTTCACTTAACATTATTTTTTCCAAGTCTTTCCATTTCCTAACCAATGGGGCAATGTCATTCTTTCTGATGGAGGCATAGAATTCCATTGTGTATATATACCACATTTTCTTGATCCATTCATCTACTGAGGGGCATCTGTGTTGGTTCCATATCTTCGCTATGGTAAATAAAAAAATATGGAACGCTTCACGGATTTGCGTATCATCCTTGCACAGGGGCCATGCTAATCTTCTCTGTATCGTTCCAATTTTAGTGTATGTGCTGCGAGCACGTGATTACATTTCTTGTCTAACTTGTTACCTCTTCCCTGATTTTTTCCTACTTCCCCCCACCCTAATCTGTTTAGAGTTTGGAGGCAGAGAACGTATTAGTCCATACGGTGTACATTAGATAAAGTTAAATATATACAATAAAAAGTACTAACCCAAAATATAAGTGTTAAAAATAGAGGGTAGCATATATCCTAATTCTTCAAGGTTGGGACAATGATTAGAAGTAAAATATTTGTGAAAGATAGCTCTTGAGGTATCTAAATAAAACTGGCAGACTATCCAAAGAGAATGGGAGCTCTAGCAAATCCAAGACAACAGAGAAATGGGTAGAAAAAGGTTGCAATATTTGAAGTAGAAAAGCCTCTGGGTTCTTTTTCTGGCTCACCATTGACCTTGCTAAACTCAGCATCTCTATCAAATAAGGGCAATAACTCTTGCCAGAAACCACAGAGGAGTGTTGATAAGAGGTGGATTAGTGTGATGCTGTAGAAAGCTTATACCATTTTACTGTGCTGTGAACACTTTTGGAAAAAAGCATGCTCTTTTGCTGTCCCATGAAAGCTTAAAGGTGATAATCGACGTATAAAGTCAAATTCCACTTAACATCCTCATTTCCATTTATCTTGTTTCTTCCATGTACTATTTTTATTATTTGCTAATATTTTATGTTCAGGAATTTCTAATTCATCCTTATTTGCTTTTATTTTTCTACTTACATAAAACAAGGACTTATTTTTGTCTTGAGTTTCTCCCTTCATTCTGTTTGTATGTATACATATTCCACTGTTTTCCTTCTAATATTTATCTCTCTGCTACTGAACAATAATAAAAGCAATCACTATTATAACTGTTATCTAATATATGTGAGAGTGATTTATAAACAAACTATAATCTCATTTCATATATTTACTCGTTACTCTCAATGAAAAAGTTATTGATAATTTATGTATCTTACTTATGAAGCCCTAAACAGGTAAATTTCAAAGGCAGGAAAAATTTTATTCTGTCACTATGAAAGAAGAGATAACCACTGAACATAATAAACTAACAAAAATACTTCACTATAATTTTTTCATAGATGTCCCAGTAAATAAAGAACAGATAATTTAGACAAATTTTCAAGTTACAAAATATATATTCTTCTCAATTTCTAGAATGAAGTGTATTTATATTTTATAGAACTTCAAAGTTAAAATAAAAATGTGAAATATCTATTACTGAATAGTAGAATTCACTTAATATATAAAATAAGGAAAATACTATCTCATTGTGCTCTTGGATGATTAATTATGCCTGTATATTAGAACAAAGACACTATAAACATATGGTATTATTATTTTAATACAGGTAATTCATTGTAGTATGGAACAGCCTTATATAGACCAAACAATAATCACTTAACTGCATGAGATAAAATAGACTCCCACTAAAGAATGAAGGAATGTCTTGTTGTGCCTCTAATTTGTTTTTAATAAATGATACATAATAAATGGCAACATTCTAATTTATCACAGGTTAGGACAGTGGTTGAATGGGGGATGGGAATGTATGAAGTCTAGCAGCTGCTTGCATAGTCTGTGAAACCTTCTGTGTTAAAGAGCATTGTTCTTCAAGTCTGTGAACATGCACACTCTCCTAAGGTCCTTTCAGGTAGGCATGACTAACTGGAAGCACTCCATCTACAGCTTAGGGTTCTAATACAGATAAATAGTCTCTCGGTTCTTGGTACACATCTCTATAAACATCCAGTTCATTTACTATTGGTTTTAAATCACTCTCTCTCTCTCTCTCGATCTCTCTCTCTCTTACACACACACACACACACACACACACACACACACACACACACACACACACTTTTGAAATAAATACATAGAATATGACACAGCCTGTTTTTCTCCACAAATATGAGAAATATGTTGAGACCGTATTTTTTTCTCCTTCAAATCTGTAATTTGGCTCCTTGACATTAAATTCTATAAACTCAGACTATGTATTTCTTTTATGGTATATTTTAATAAAGCAGAAGACATTATGGTTTTTTAATTTGTCTTTAGGAATCCAATAGCAATTTATTTTCATACCTAGGTTCTTCTTATATGTAGCATTGTATTGTAATTTTAAAATATTTTTATTCAACTAGTGAAAATAAAGGGATACATTATTTCTACAAAAATTTAGCAAATATCTAACAGTGGTACTCTGCTTACTGAAGGAGGAATATTTGTATTCATTTCACTAAAGCTCTTCTATATTTGCTGAAGGTAGGTTTTATCACTTGATATAATTTAAAAAATGCTAGCATATGTTCATTAAATGCTGCTTGTATGAACCATATCCATTATTGTAACATCAGACAGCTTATATGCATGGCCTTTGGCATGCAAAGACAGAGACTCTAATGCCTAGCATTATCCTGTAATAAAAGAAGTTGGAAGAGAAACAACTGTTTCCTTTTTTAAAAAAAAAAAAGGTAGAAATATACAGAGGCTGCAACCAACTAGTTCCATATAACCACAGATAACTCATTATGAAAATATTTAAGGTTTATTTTCTCTAACAGAAATCTCCCTACCCATATTAGATTACCCATGAATGTCTTTGTTGTCACATAATATGCTTTCCCTATACTGAACATTTGGAACAAATCTCCACTATAACTAGTTAGATTTAGGGGATTTCATTTACCTACTAATCAACACAAATTCACCTCTTTCTATATGTTCTTTATGAAATTATGCAAAAATAAATAGAGCCAAGATGGAGCCCTTTCACACAATTATACAAAGCTAAGTCACCTTCTATCACATATGGTGGACAAACAATTACATACATATAAAAATGCAGGTGCATTTTTACACCATAAAAAATACAGTGGTCTAACAGCCTTATGCCTTGATACTCCACAATATTCTTCATGTATTCACATGAATACACATGTACAGCTCTATTTCTATAGTCTGGTTGGTATTTCTCTATCTTTTCCTTCTTTAAATGTGACTAGCTATTTACACCCTAACAATTCTGGTACAGAGCTGATTTAGCATTTTTATTGGAATGTGAAAGCTCTTAAAAGAAGAAAAAAATCTAATCAGGCAGAAGAAATAGAAAACTTGCTGAATTTTCTTTCCCCCATAAGACCCCCCTGAATCCTATCAAAAGCACATCTTCCATTCATTGCTTCCCGGTGTCATTATGACAAGCGGCTACAAATCAATAGAGAGGGAAAGGCAGGACCAACCCGTACTCACCAAGTGATAAAGATTCACTCTCAGCCCCGATTTGCTAATAGCCCATAATAGCAGCCATTGGCGCCCTGCATTAAATCATACATTTCACTCTGCGTTTATTATGGGATTTTTAAAACTCCTCACCAAATTGGATTTTCTCGATGGTCTCTAATTTCCACATTTATCATTTAAAATTAAACTCCTCTGTGGAGGGGGGTGTGAAGGAGAAGGTAGAGAGAGGCCAGACTGTACTATATTTTTCCTTTTCACCCCTCCCCTTTATGAAAACCCATAAATAACACTAGGTATCATAGCCATAGCAGCAGGGTTGTTGTTATTGTTGGTTTTAACTATAACAAAAAAATCCAGAAATCAGACTGAAATGGTATACATATGCTGATCTGCAAATAAAGGTGATAATTTCAGAGAACAAAAAAGCAGATTTTAAATGAAAGAAAACTAGCAAGAAAAAGTTCTCTGTAATGTTGCAGTAAAAGTGAATTATAAAAATACAAGTTTGTAACATTATTTCAGTACTTCTAGGAGATGGAAAGGACACTGGGCAAGTGATGCATTCTGGCTTATAAAAATGGCATTGATCTTATTCCAATGCTCAGTGACAAGAAGATGAAAAGGAAAATTTTCTTAATGGCTTCTAGTCCTGAAACAGCTTGCCTACCCCCTATATTGTACTAAAAAATTATTGTGAAGTTTCAGTCTTATGACTAAAAGCTACCACTTGGTTGCGGTAGCAAAAAATCCTTAAATACCTCACAGTGGAATGAACCCACTCTAGTTAAATTATGGCAAATGTAAGTAAATGCTCTATGTTTTTAGATAAATTATGCTATTAGTCTTTGGGAATAGAAGTAAACTAGTAAACTTCAGATCTAGAGCATACAGTAAGAGTCTATTTTCTCAAGGTTGCACGCTGGGTGGCTAAATTTTAAGTGCTGGATCTTGAAAGGATCTACAGTAGGCATTTGCCTTGCATCACAGGCCTCTGTCCACACTGTGTCAGTTGCCTTCACAATTAGCAGGATCCAAGGACAGTCATGCATACATAGGGATGCTTGAAAAAATTAAAATTTAATGAAATGTCAAATAATTCCTTTTAGGGGCTTCTTTAGTAATAAAAAATCCGTACTTGTGTCATTTTCCTTAAAGAAACAGAGGAATGACCTTATAAAGTGGGCATTTAAAATGGAGTTAAAATTTGTCATTTTGTATCTTTAATTTTTATCTTTATTGGCCTCCTTTTGCTTTGGAATTTCTGTTGACAGTTCTATGACATGTTTCGGTGACCCTTCAAAAATGTCTGAGTTCTTCAGGACCAATGGAATAGAATTGAAAACCAAGAAATGAACTCACAGACCTATAGCCATCTAATCTTTGATAAGAGAGCTAAAAAAAATAGAATGGAAGAAAGACAGCCTCTTCAGTAAATGGTGCTGGCAAAATTGGTTAACTACTTGTAGAAAACTAAAGCTAGAGCCTTATATATCACCCTGCACCAGAATCAACTCCAAATGGATCAAAGACCTTGTAGTCAAAGCAGATATTCTGGAAACATTACAGGGTGGAATAGGAGAAACCCTAGGTCTCCTTGGCACAGGCTGAAATTTTCTTAATAGAGACCCAGAATCACAACAAATCAAAGAAAGATTGGACAAATGGGACTGCATGAAATTGCAGAGCTTCTGTATGGCAAAGGACATGGCTAGCAAGATCAATAGAAAGCCCACGAATTGGGAGATCTTCACTAGCCATACAATGGACAAGGGTCTCGTATCTAAAATATACCTGGAACTCAAAAAATTAAATCCTCCAACAACAAATCCTCAAAGAAACAACAGCCCAATAAATAAGTGGGCTAAAGACTTAAAGAGAAACTTCTCTGAAGAGGAAAGGATGGCCAATAGACACATGAAGAAATGCTCAACCTCCCTAGCCATAAAAGAAATGCAAATCAAAACAACATTGAGATACCACCTCACCCCAGTTAGAATGGCTATAATCAAGAACTCTGATAACAACAGATGCTGGAGGGGATGTGGACAGAAGGAAGTGTAAACTTGTTCAACCACTTTGGAAAGTAGTATGGAGGTTCCTCAAAAGACCCCACATAGAGCTCCCCTATGACCCAGCAATCCCACTTTTGGGCATTTACCCAAATGATCACAAACAAGACCATACTAAAGCTACTAGCACAACTATGTTTATTGCAGCATTATTTACCATAGCTAAGATATGGAACCAAGCCAGATGTCCAGATCAAGAAAATGTGGTATATATACACAATGGAATTCTATGCCTCCATCAGAAAGAATGACATTGTCCCATCGGTTAGGAAATGGAAAGATTTGGAAAAAATTATATTAAGTGAAGTAAGCCAGACCCAAAGAAACATAGGCCCTATGGTTTCCCTTATTGGCAATAACTAGTATATGTCTGAGACAAGCAGAAAAGGTCAGATAAGTTGATGTTACGTGAAATGAACCCCAAGATAAGTATTCAAATGTTTTTGTTTTCATACAATTGTTTCTAACATATTTATAAGATGATTTCTTTGTTACTTTGTATGTCCCTCCACCACGGTATAACCCCTGCTTTCACTGTTTTTGATGTTGGTATACTTTGTGGAAGAGAAGGGAAAAAACAAATCGTTTAAATAGGGATGCAGGTGGACCCGTCACAACAATGAGATGTACAAATCGTTATGTCAAAAAAATGAACTTTACAACTTTGGGGGGGAATTAGGGGAAGGGGGGGTAGATGGGAAGGCATGGGAAGGGGAAACAAAGGAGGAGGCAACAATGCTTGAAAAGAAATGTACTCAATTTCTTGCCCATGTAATTGTAATCCCTCTGTATGGTATTTTCACAATAAAAAAAGTCTGAATTTTCACTAGCTGTACATGCTTGTGTAATCAGTATTGAGACCAAGAAGCAAAATAATTTACTAGTATCCATAGGCCCCCTGTGTTCCTTTTCAATCACTTACAACTCTCTATTTTGCTTGTAACTTCACAGTTTAATTCTACTTATTTTTAAACTTCATATAAGTATCATCGAGTGTTAACTTATGTCTTCTTTTATTCAAAATCATGTAAGACTAATGAACATTGATATATGTAGTAATGGTTCATTCCTACTCAACTGTGGCCAGAAAGCCAAATCTGGCCTGTTGAGTTTGATTTTTTTTTTTTCACTTTTTTAGCCAAAGCTGGAACTTGCGATCCTCATGCCTCATCGCACTTGTTGATTATCAGAGTATACCACCACAGTCGGCATTTTTCATATTTTTAAATGTAAAAAATAATCTTCTAAGAAAAGCAAAAGAGAGATAACATTTCATTACATGTGAAAATTATATATAATTCAAATTTCAGTGCTCAAAAGTAAATTTTTTGACAAAATTGTCACACTTTTTTAGTATTGTTTATGGCTGTGTTCATGCTATAACAATAGACCTTGAGCAGCTGGGCTAGAAATCCACATGACAAAAAGAACCTATCGTGTTTCCAATCTATCCTTTTATAGAGAATGGATCTAGGCTGCAAAGTGTTCTACTATGTGAATGTACTACCATTTATTTGCTCATCCTACTTTTTCAAGTATTGGGCTATACTATGAACCTTTTAGATGTTGTCTTTGGCAAACATATACATATAGAGAAATGGAACTGCTAAGCCCAGGCAAGGTGTGTGCTTTGCTTTTGAGTTACTGTTTTCTTTAGTGATGTTTAAATAATTCACACTCCCACCAGCAGCATGTAAGAATCTCAATTGTTCTGTTTTCTTAACTCTTGTATAGTCATCTGTTAATTTATATTTCCCTTTCTTCCTGATAAGACTGCATTTCTTTTATGTTTATTGCCCTTTAGGTATACCTTTGGGAAGTATCTACTGAAGTCTTTTGTCCACTAGTGTCTTTTTTTTTTTTTTATTGTGAAAATACTGTACCAGTGGGGTTACAATTACATGAGCAAACTAATGAGTACATTTCTTTTTTTGGTGGGGGGGGAGGGTCTGGTCGTGGGGCCTGAACTCTGGGCCTGGGTGCTGTCCCTCAGCTCTTCAGCTCAAGGCTAGCACTCTACCACTTGAGCCACAGCGCCACTTCTGGCTTTTTTCTTTTTGCTTATGTGGTGCTGAGGAGTCAAACTCAGGGCCTCAGGCAAGCAAGGTAAGCACTCTACCACTGAGCCACCTTCCCAGCCCATGAGTACATTTCTTATCAAGCATTGTAGCCTCCTCCTTTGTTTCCCCTTCCCATCCCTTCCCACCCTCCCCCACCCCCCCCCGCCTCCTCCCACCCAATACACTACTGTCTTGAGCTATCCTTTTCTTATTGCTTTGTCGACACTATTTGTGTATTATAAGTACAAGTCTTTTGTCATAGTTATGTCTTCTGAGACAAGATGTATATACCTTTATTCCTTTTTAAGGAGGGATGGTTATTTTGATGAACATGAGTTCTCAATTTTAATGTGGATCAATGTATCTATTTTTTTACCTAATGTACTTTTTCTGGTCTGTTTAAGAAATGTAATCTATCCCAAAGATATGAAGATTGTAATTTCATTTACGTTTTTCATATACAAATAGGTCGTTTATGAGTAATAACTTATTCCTTTCCAACAATGCTTTTGATTTTTCTTATATTATGGCTAGGATCTCTATTAAGCATAATGCTTAATAGAAGTGATGATCATGAACACATTTATTGTGATCTGAAAAAAGTCTTTGGCAAAATAAGTCACCCAGTCCCTTTGCTGCACCAATGTAGGTTCATTTTTCCCACCCCTTCATGATTATTAACATGGAAACTTATATTGATTTGAAAATGTTAAACAATACTGTACCTAGTTATAATCTGTAATAATTCCTATACATTGATGGAATCAATTTTATTTTATTTAGAATTTTATATCTAATGTTCGTGCCAAAGACCACTTCACAACTTTCTTTAATAATATCCTTGCTTGTTTTGATATCACATTCTTTACTTTTAAAGGTCTCTAATGAAATAATAACATCTATTTGTGGAAATTAAAGATGTTGTACTTTCAAAATAATGGAATAGGGAGATTTGATGCTTATGGATTTTTTTTCTTATACTTGAAGTTCCCTACTTCATGATTTGCTATTCCCCAGTACCGCCCCCCTCCTTCTTCCTCCCTCCTCCTCCTCCTCCTCCTGCTTCTTCCGCTTCTTCTGCTTCTTCAGCTTCTGCTTTTTTGTCAGTCTTGGGGCTTGAACTAGGGGCTGAGGGCACTGTCCCTGACCTTCTTTTGCTCAAAGCTAGCACTCTGCCACTTGAGCCACAGTGACACTTGTACTGAGGAATGGAACCCAGGGCTTCATGCATGCTTGCAAGCACTCTACCACTGAGCCACATTCCCAGCCCTACTCACATCTTCTTTACAACTTTTTTTCCCTTCCTTAAAAAATTTAACCCTGAAATGATTGCATGAAGAGGTGACAATTTAACATACACCTTCTTGCTTTTTGTTCATCTTTCAACTTTGTGAAAATTTTTCTAAGTTTTCCTCCATTTCTTTGCATGCTGAATTCAACAGTTTAAAGGCTTCTGTCAATAATTAGGTTACTACTCTCTGTTATAATAGGTATTGTAGAATATTATAAAGAAATAGAAGATATATTCTGTGCCCTGGATGGATTTACAGTCCAGTAAGCTAAATTAGTCTTTTTACATTTTTAAAAATTCAACTGTAGAGTCACTTTTAATTAAATTTCTTCACTTAATTTCATGAAACTTTAAAACATGTCTTTCTATTATAAAGGGGGAAACAAGTCAATCGAAGAAAAAAATGGAAATAAAGCAATATAGAAAAAAGGTTCAACCCCAAATAAGGGTTCAAATGTTTTTTTCTTTCTTGCAATTGTTTCTAACATATTTATAAGATGATTTCTTTGTTGCTTTGTATGTCCCTCCCCCACAGTATAACCCCTGTTTTCACTCTATTTGATGTTGGTAAAATTTGTGAAGGGGAAGGGAAAAAACAAATTGTTTAAGTAGGGATACAGGTGGACCCATTGCAACAATGAGATGTACAAATTGTTATGTCGAAAAACGAACTTTACAACTTTGGCGGGCGGGGGTGGGTGGGCTGGGGGGAATAGGAAGGGATGGGAAGGGATGGAAGGGGAAACAAAGGAAGAGGCAACAATGCTTGATAAGAAATGTATTCATTACCTTTCCCATGTAATTGTAAACCCTCTGTACGGTATTTTCACAATTAAAAACAAAGGAAAAAGAAAAAGAAAAAAGAAAAAGGTTCAAAATAACTAGCAGTCCTACAAATACAATCATTATTAGCATTTAAATCTTGTTGTATACCACCTTTAATATGTTTAATTATCACATTTTCTTTATAAGAGGTACCTCCATAATTGATATTTCTAAATACCTGCATGACTTTTAATTTTATAAAGGCTTTTCTAAACCATTTTAAAAGATAAACTTAGAAAACAGCTTCTATAATTTATGTCTTTACAAAACTATCAAGTACAAGATTAAGAAACTCTGAATGAATTTCTCAATGAGATGGCTTACATCATGACTCCCAATGTAAGAGAGCTACTATTACATTGCCTGATAGGCCCCATAATATGTTAAATCACTGTCTGTAAGCAATCTTCATCTCTGATGCATGATACATTGAGATAAATGGAAAAATACTTCTAAATTTACTGTATGTTATTGAAATACAGAGTTTCCATCTCAAAGTTGAAGTAGCATAGTGATTAAGAAGACATACTCCAGTGCTAGACAGTGTTTGAGATCTGCCACTACTACTCACAGGACATATAATTCTGGTCATTTATATTCCCTGTATCTTAGTCGTTTGTGTTTGAAAGGAAACAATAGTAATGGCCTCATATAGTGGGTTTGAGTATTCCATAAACTGATATGTATCAGCAAAGTCCTTTGAGGAATACAGAGGCACTCAGAAAATGCAGGTTTGTATAGAAAAACTTATTTTAAATATTTTCAGGGAGCAGTTATACTTTCAGTTTTTATTCAAAGTTCTTGTCATTTTTTTCCCATCAAAATCCCTCTTCTAAGCTGAGTGCCGGTGACTCATGCCTGTAATCCTAGCTACTCAGGAGGCTGAGATCTGAGGATCATGGTTCAAAGCCGGCCTGGGCAGTAAAGTCCATGAAACTCTTATCTCCAATAAACCACCAGAAAACCAGAAGTGGTGCTGTGGCTCAAGTGGTAGAGTGCTTGCTTTGAGCTGAAGAGCTGAGGGACAGCGCCCAGGGCCAGAGTTCAAGCCCCACGACTGACCCCCTACCTCCCCCCAAAATCCTTCTCTTCAATCCTGAAGACTGTCTTTTAAAGACTATTTAGTTTATATTCAGTTTTACTGTTGTTTTTTTTGTCTACTGTTACATGTTCTGTACCTTATTCTTGAAATAATGTGAAAATTCTCTGCTTTTAAAATGTGCTTTTAAAAGCTAACTCCTATTATGAAGCCTCTATCTAAGTTAACTCCATTAGCTATAAGTAGATAAAAGCTGGAATGGAAGTAATGAAGAAAGGGAGCATATTAAACAGGTAGCATTGTCAGGATTTTCCCAGTTCTCTCTTTTGTTTGGCTGAACTAGAATTCACCGAGTATAGCCTCTGTTTGTTCAATTAAGGGGTCAATTAAGGAGCTGGCACTCAATAAATGTTTATTACTCTCAGTGATGCAATATAATATGGATGATATTAAAATGAACTAAATAAATCAGGCCAGAAGCAAGAAAGGATTTTAATACAAATTCAAAATATAAATCCAAAAGAGTTGTTTTTGAGGATGCTTGATTTTATGTCATCACTCTCAAGAGACTTGAGAGTTTATAGAATGAAAGTTTAAGAAAATCTTACTATGCAAGCTTGGAGCCTATAACATTGTCGTCATTACACGTTAAATACTGCACAGTATTTCTTTACATAGCTATATTGTTATTTTACAATACAGTATTTTTGTATAGCATTCAGCTATGATCAAGGTAAGAAACTCTCTCAGATAAAAGAAAGAGTTACTCTGGGCATGGGATGTTTTAATTATGAGCTGGGTCCTTGCATTTTGAGTATCAGCTTTACACTATCACACTTTCTGTGGTGTCTTCGCATTTTTAAAAACTGTTTAAGAATCTGAAACATCCTGTGGTTTATTGATTCTGTAACCACACACTGTGCCACTAATGTTCCTCACTTGTGTTTCTTGTGACTGCTGCCTCTTGAAGAGAATGAAAGGTAAAAAATGTGACATAATAGTCTCAAACTGGATGACTCACTTTAAATACTGAACAGGAAAAAAAGTGTCTTAAACGACCGCTATAAATATTTTCTTTCCAAATGAAACTGATCTTTGAAACCTAGTTCAATTCAGCAAACAGGCAAAGAATTACTATGGTGGACACTTTCAGATATACTATGGATGCCAGCAGGTCAGTCTTCTCTAGTATGATAAAAAATAAACAAACAAAAACAACAAAAAACAAAACACAAGTTCCAGTTCTTTAGTCTTTTGTGATACCTGATTTTATTCAAATTTAATTCCACCCAGCAGCAATCAATTCTCACCCAGCCACTTAGATTTTAACCCTTTATTATTTAACCCAGTACTCTTTTTTTTGGGGGGGGGGTCCGGTCGTGGGGCCTGAACTCTGGGCCTGGGTGCTGTTCCTCAGCTCTTCTCACTCTACCACTTGAGCCACAGCGCCATTTCCGGCTTTTTTCTTTTTGCTTATGTGGTGCTGAGGAATCGAACCCAGGGCCTCATGCATGCAAGGCAAGCGCTCTACCACTGAGCCACCTTCCCAGCCCCTACCCCAGTATTCTTATAAGGGATATACAGGAGTTGTTTGTGGACAGAAGGAGAATGCAGTTTGAAGACAGATGCCAAGACAGGAGTGATACCATTACAAACTTGGAAGAACACAGACTAGATTCTCTCCCCTATTCCTCAGAGGGCGTGGGGCGCTGCCACATGGCATACTTTGGACTTCTGAGATCTTTTTTTTTTTTTTTTGGTCCGGTTATGGGGCCTGAACTCTGGGCCTGAGCACTGTCCCTCAGCTCTTCAGCTCAAGACTAGTACCCTACCAGTTGAGCCACAGCACCACTTCCGGCTTTTTTCTTTTTGCTTATGTGGTGCTGAGGAATCAAACCCAGGGCCTCAGGCATGCAAGGCAAGCGCTCTACCACTGAGCCAACTTCCCAGCCCTGGACTTCTGAGATCTAAGAGAACTAATTTCTATTGTTTTAAACGCCCAGATTTGTATCATTTTCTATTCCAACCACAAGAAACAAATGTAAGCAGTTTTATTCAGGAATAATTCAAAATAAAACAACTCAGATGTTCTTCACTGGGGAAATACTTTAAAAACCACCCTATTGCATTCACAACATGGAATATTACTTATCAATACAACAGAAAGCTCTACTTATCTACATAAAAAACCTAGATGAATTCCACAGAGAATTGATTGAAGTAAAAAGTAATCAAATAACAAAGCCTCAAAAGATTATATACTCTATGGTACATAATATTCTTGACATTAAACATAACAAAATTATAGAAATGAAGAACAGATTAGTAAGTCTAGGGGTGATGATGGTAGGGAGAGGCGGTATCCTGGTTGGAAATATTCTACATTTCCACAGCATCAGTGCTGACATCTGGGTTGTGAGATGTGCAAAAGATTTTGCAAGATGTTACAATAGGGAGAAACTACAAAAAGGGCACATAAGAGTCACTACAGACTATTTCTTAGCTACCTGTGAACCTATAATATTCTTTAACAAATAAATTTAGCTGGGATCACTTAGAGTAGGAATTTAGAAACTTAAATAAACAAAAATCAAGGCAGAAAGTAACTCTATCAACTTAAATATGCCAATGCATTGTGAAATAAAATTCAGTCACTTTAAAAGTGATTGTATTTCTTCTTTTGACAAACGGTTATACTATATTTTACAGGTCAAATATCTTGGCACTATGTTTTCCTCCTTTCTCTTTTGTACTCTACTTATCTGAAAAAGTGTTTTGTTTTGTTTGTTTTGCTAGAACCAGAGCTTTTTGTTTTGCTGGTTAATTGAAGATGGAGTCTTAAAGACTTTTCTGCCAGGCTTGCTTCAAACTTCCATTCTTCAGGTCTTAGTCTTCTGAATAGCTAGGATTATAGGCATGAGCCACAGTACCTGGCTGCGCAATATTGAAAACAAAGCCATCAGACATGCTGTTTTATATATGTGTATATATATATACATATATATATACACACACACACACACACACACACATATAATCCCTCATAAAAACCCTTCAGATTAAGTTCTGATGCTTGTTTCAAGTTTCTCTGAGAAATTGTTAGCTTTCATTTTCATATTGAATTAGAAGATTCCTTTGCCACCTTTTATCTTTTCACTTCTCAAAATTTCAGCCTGTTTTAAATATCATAACCCAGCCCCACTTAAAGGAGTTTACATTTATTCTTGTTCAGCCAGGTACCTAGCTCACTTTAAAAAAAAAATAAAATAAAAACAAACTTTACAACTTCGAGTGCGGGGGGAGAAGTTGGGGAAGTGGGAGGGAAGGGATAGTAGAGAAAAAACAAAAGGGGGGTGATAACAATGCTTGATAGGAAATGTACTCATTACCTTACTCTTGTAACTGTAACTCCTCTGTACAGTATCTTTACAATAAAAAATATTTAAGAAAAACAGCATACCTGAACAGTATGGTCTAATTTCTATATCTGAAATTCAAGACCTATCATATTCTTTTACCTAAATATACTCATTGTCCATTATTTGCTTCATAGAACCATTGTCCCTCTTAAGTTGATCTACTTGCCTACCTATAAGCATGTATTTTCCCAACCATGTCTTTTTTGCAGACATGTACCAGGGATTTCAGGAAATATAAAGTGAGAGAGAAGGACAAAGTAGGAAGCTAAAAATAAGTCTTGAAATTTTGTTAGACAAAAGGTCTGCCTTCTATGTGAAATTTTCTTTTATTATCCCAACAGAGGAAGTATTGTTCCCTTATCTGAAATCTTATGATACTTACTCTCGTTTCTATTCTTATGGTGATTATATAATGCCTTTTATTATAATGATTTGTTATCCTATAGTCCTTATTTTAATGTAATATCTTAAAATATTGGTATTGTACCTTATATCTTTTCTTAATAAAACATTTAGTGCTTAAAAAAAAGTTAAGATAAGTTCAACTAGCTCCCAGCTTAAGAAATAAAACATTAAAGATAAGACTGAAATATCCTGTCACACGGTTCTCCATCCCAATTCCTTCCCCTAGTAGAGGTAACTATTATTCTAAATTCCATACATGCTTTTACTCTTTCATTGCATATGTCTATCTGCATTTTAAAACATTTTTAAGGACATCCTACCTCCCATATTATAGTATTTTGTTACTGATTTACTTTGCCTTGCATTTTTTTTTTGTGGTGTTGCAAATTCCAGTTTGTTTAATAACTGATATTTATAACATTCTTTTAAGGTAATCCTCACAGGATATTTATCAGTTTTCTTCATGACAAATATATTGTTTCCATATACTCACTCTTACAACGATGTGATATTCTTGTATGTCTCTGTATACACACAGAATTAAAAATGTCCTTGAAGAAAAACTAATGTAGATTTTACCTACTATAGTGCATAAGCATTTTTGTCTTCAGTCCATGGTACTGAAATTATTTCCCAATCTATGATTGCATTTTCATTGTTAATGCTTTCTTCCATGAACAAGAAACTTAACTTCTAGAAAAAATATGAATATACTAATTTCTTACAAGTTACAGTTTTATTTGTGTTTTCAAACTCTTTGTATGGTAGTTTGGAGAACTTATTTTTCTGGGAAGTTGTCAATTTTAGCTAAATTTCAAATTTATTGACATAAAGTCACCAGGATGTTCTTTGAACTCAACACACACACACACACATGCACATCAGACTTACGTAGCATAAATTCCTTTTGGTAGACTCCAGACACATCTTCATTGACAATAGCAGGTATTTTTCTTAAGTAGTAGTATTTATCTAACAGGCCACACACAACTTGTGTGGCTAATGTGATTTTTTTAGTCATATTAGCTCCTTATGTAATCTCAGTAGAAGGAAGAATATCACAATGGGTAGGAGAATAAGTCACTGATATCTCTTGTGATATTTCCACAGGTACTGCTTCTACTCATTGAACAATTAGAAGTTTAAAGTTATGATTTCCTACCAGGTAACAATATCTTATTTATAGCTTACCCATCAAATGTCAACACAGCAACAGTATTTGATAAACATAACTCATATTCTACAAGTCAGCTGCTATTATTATTTGCAACTTCAAGAAGCAGAAGGAATTAGTTTGTGGGAGTAGAGCTAAATAAACCATATTCTCTAACATTTTAAAATAATTCACTCAGTATCTTTTCATTACTATTTATGATTTCTTCTTTTTCTGACTAGTTTTGCTTCACATTTGTCATTAGTTTCCTCACAGAATGATTGTTGATAATTCTTTTTTTAAATAAAATTTTCATTGTGAAAATACTGTACAGAGGGGTTACAATCATGTGAGCAAGGTAATGAGTACATTTGTTATCAATCATTGTTGCCTCCTCCTTTGTTTTTCTCCTACCATCCCTTCCCTCCCATCTCCACAACTACATTTCTCCCCTCCCCTGCAGTCTAAATTGTAAAGATCATTTTTTGACATAGTGTCTTGTACATCTCATTGTTACAATGGGTCAACCTGTATCCCTATTTAAACATTTTGTTTTTTCCCTTCCCCTCCACAAATTATACCAACATCAAATACAGTGAAAACAGGGGTTATACTGTGGGGGAGGGACATACAAAGCAACAAAAAAATCATGTGGTACCTTATAAATGTTAGAAAAAATACAAGAAAGAAAAAAACACTTATGTCCTTACCTTGGGGTTCATTTCACCTAACATCATCTTATCTGACCTTTTCTGCTTGTCTCAGATATATACTGGTTATTGCAAATAAGGGAAACCATGGGGCCTATGTTTCTTTAGGCCTGGCTTACTTCACTTAATATAATTTTTTCCAAGTCTTTCCATTTCCTAACCAATGGGGCAATGTCATTCTTTCTGACGGAGGCATAGAATTCCATTGTGTATATATACCACATTTTCTTGATCCATTCATCTACTGAGGGGCATTTGGGTTGGTTCCATATCTTAGCTATGGTAAATAATGCTGTAATAAACATAGTTGTGCTGGTAGCTTTAGTGTGGTAAATTTAAACTACAAACATAAAAAAGGTTATTATTTATTTTCTTCCCTACGTAGTTACAAAGTCTCAATTGAGGGAGGAAAATCCTCCTTGAGGCCTGGGTATACTAGAAAGATTTTTTTTTTTTCTAATCCTCATATTTGATCATGCTTTTAAGGTCCATCTTTAATTAATATTGCTGTTTCAGTTTTAACTCCTTTTATCATGTAGATGGCACGTGTTGTTATCCAATCTTGACTGGCTATTAAAGCTGCATCCTGTACCAGGACACCTTTTCATTCTATTCTCAGGTTAGCACACATCACAAATCATGCTTACCACCTCATATTTTTCTTCTTTCTCACGGCAGAGTCATATGTCCCAAGCAATATTTGTTACATTCTCCAAGCATTTCTATATGTTTAGTGGTGCAAAAGTTTTCAAATTAATACTGATTTGCTAATTTGTATTAACAAGAATTCTCTATTGTTCACATAGGTCCCAACACAGTATCTGTCAGAGAACAATACATAATACATGTGTTGGAGTAATTGACCTTTTGTTTGTTTTGTTTTTTGATTTTGCTGGCTGTGGGGCTTGAACTCAGGGACTGGGCACTGTCCTTGAGCTTCTGTTTGCTCAAGGCTAGTGCTCTACCATTTGAGCCACAGTGCCACTTCTGGCTTTTTTCCACTTATGTGGTACTGAGGAATAGAACCCAAGGCTTCATGCATGCTAAGCAAGCACTCTACCATTATGCCACATTCCCAGCCTGGAGTAGTTGACTTTATAAAAGAGTTACTACCTTTTATCAGCATTTCTTTTCCTTAAAACCTTTCATCATAAGCATGATTTTCATATTTTCTGGACTTAATTTAGACTAATATAATTTTTCACACTGACTACTATAGTAGTCAAGGTAATTCTACACTCAAATTATTTTTCCTTTTATTTGCCCTATGTAAATATATCTGCTAGTCTCTTTATTATGAAACTTATACTATGTCCTTCATGACAATCGATTTTTCAAAGGTCTTATTTTATTTTTATTCTCTTACACTCTTCTTTCAGTCAAATAAGGCAGTGACAAATGTGCACAGCATATGAGGTAATTCTATTTTTAAAATATATATGTATATATATTTATATTATTTTAAGATACTGTACTGAGGGGTGACAGTTACATGAGTAAGGTAATGAGTACATTTCCTATCTAGCATTGTTACCCCCTACTTTGTTTTCCCCCTACCATCCTTTCTTCTTCACCCCCTCCCAATTCCTCCCTCTCCCCCCTCCCCACCAAAGTTGTAAAGTTCATTTTCAACATAGTGTCTTGTACATCTCATTGTTACAATGGGTCAGCCTGTATCCTTATTTAAGCATTTTGTTATTTCCCTTCCCCTCCCCAACTTAGAAAAATGTATATACAAGATGTAGGGCACCGGATCGGAATCAAATACAGTGAAAACAGGGGTTATATATAAGGTAATTCTTAATTATCTGGTGCTATTACATTTTGTTTCATTTTTGATAATTTACTAACAATCATATCAATCTTCTCCCATTTAGACTTCAATATTATTGTGTATCTCTGGTGAAATCCCTGCAAAACCTGATATAATGTCAAGAACTCAGTGGACATTTGATAAATATTCATTTGTGACAATCATGATGCTCTCACACAGTGCTTTTGAAAGCGATTTTCAGAAATCATCAGCTATTCTTTGACACAGATTAAGAAACCTCTCAGAAATGATAGCCTTTCAGTTTCAGAAGCATCAAAAATAAAGTAAAAACAAGGAAAAGAAGTCTTTTCTTTTTTAAGATAAGACAAGGTTTCCTATAACATTAGGTACAACATTTTTGAAAAGTAGTCTGTATACAAAAAATTAGGGACAAAAATTATATACAGTTAGGGACAAAAATTATATACAGTTTAAAGAATTCTCCATATTCTGTGGTATGCTCTAAGAAATTCAGACCTATAGTTTTAAATATAGTAGAATCTAAGCACTGGTACAGAGTTTTAATTATATCAATACATATTCAGTGAACATTAGTACTAAAGATACAAATCTCCCACAATAAGCTGATTAGCATTGCTAATGTGCATACTACACAGTCATATAACTAGAAAGAGTTTTTACTTAAGATGATATTGAGGTTAGAGAGTTAGAACACTTTCCATTTCAAAAGAAGAACAAATCCAGGTTACCACTATGGGAAAAAGCAAATCATCTAGTTTAAACTGATGAAAATATCAGGGTTTATTTAAATAAAAACAAGTTTTACTTTTATTTATGAAAATTAAGATGGATAATGAGTTCATTCTTCCTCAGCTAGAGATTTTTATGAAAGAAAAAAAAAAACAGTATACCCTCAATAGATATCACAGCTAAAGAATCTCTGTCATGTAAAACTACATCAGTGCAACCAGGTTTTCAACTCATTGTTCCCTTATGAGAGAATGTAGCTTGATTAGAGAGAGAGAGAAAAAGAAACCAAAGAAAGTCTCTCCTTTCCTAGAAATGGATATTTGAAGAGGGAGATGGGGATGTGGGAAAGGAGAGGAGGAAAGGCAGTCAGTAACAAACATTTGGTTGTAATGATTCTACGAATCCACTTCCTTTGTGCAATTCTGTAGTGTTTTTACTTTATATTCCTTTTCAGCGAAAATGATCTACAAAACTTCCTCATGTTTGGTGATCTGTAATTAGCCAAGATGTATAGTTACCTTCACTTTCAATGAAAAACAAGGTTAGTTGATCACTTGCATTTGCAGACGATTCCACTGCGTGAAAAATTAGGTATCAATACACTTAATATTTAGAGACAAGCTATTTTATTCTGATAAGATTCACAACTAGATTACACCATCCTCATCATGATGCTTTGTGGTGGATAAAGATTTGTTGATAAAGAACTGGGTTGTTTTTTTTAACTCTTGTGATTATATTTCAATCTTAGCTACATGCCCTGAAATGAAAAGGCATTCTCATAAATCCTTGCATTGTATAGGAAGGTGTCAACTGCACCTTTAAATAACATTCTTAGAGACAAAGGAAGCCTAAGCATTTGCTTTTTAGACAAACTAGAGGTTAACTCTCTCTCTCTCTCTCTCTCTCTCTCTCTCTCTCTCTCTCTCTCTCTCTCTCTCATTCTTCTTACCTCTCTCCATGGAGTTATTTCTATTCTCATAATATGGTTAAGTTAGGATTAGCCAAGGAAAAAAAAATTCAAAGGATTTATTATTTAACACTTCAATGGAGTTACTAATGGGAATTATATTGAAGTAGGTCATGCCAAATCCACCTTCAAATTACAAGAGATCCTACATAAGTCAGAAAACATTTCAAACACAAGAGCCACAAAATCCACACAATTACCAGTGTATGTAATATCATATACTGAGAATCAAAAGATTTGAATTGGAAATCCAGATTTCTAGTTAAAATCTTATTAATAACTATGTTAATCACATATAAAATAAGGAGATAGTTCATATTATACAAGTTAATATAGCTATGTTAGGGGAAAAATAAAAATTGCCTCTCAGCTCAAAACACATATTCCTGCTATTTCAATCACAAAACAAAGACTACAAAACATAAATTCAAGCTAAAGGCATTAAGCATAGGGAATTTATTCAATGAAATAAAGGGATAATTTCCAGACTGGAATTCATCTAATCTATTTCTCCTACCTTTGGAAAACATTTTCTAAATGATTTGTACAGAAGACAATGTAAAGTATGGACTGATTCTACTGATAAAATCAAGAAGATTGCTATCAAGCCTTTCTCACTGATATGTACATAACTGTCCTAAGTTAATTTGTTCAGGGAAAAGATGCTATAGGAGTGAAGAAGGGAAGAAAAGTCATGAAGGCATGTTCTAAAGGAATATGTGATGCTCTTTTGAAAACATCTGTTTATGAACCAAGTATAAGATGTCAGGGTCATTTCTGGTATTCTAACTACCCATCAAATGTTCTAAGCTTATGATTCTTAAAGTATGGGAACTGTACAAAGTGCTTTCTCTTGTCTCAAGAAGTCACTTACTGATTTTTAGCAGACAACATTTCGGCTATATCTCTATTTCAAAGGCTTAACATATTTTAGATATTACACATGACACTGATCTGAAAACTATAGCCAAGATGATTGCCTGCCCATCAGTTTACTAACATAAAATTACTCAAATATGCTCAACCACTTATGATTTAGAATGTGTGCAGAAAAGAATCAAGTAAAACTAGATAGAAGAAAGAGATTTTCAAGGTTAAAACTTTTTAAAAGTATTTTTATTGTTGACTTAAATGAGCAAAGTTTTATGATTAAGCCTAGCTCCAAACTTGCTTTTAAGAGTTTGCATATTTAGAAAAAGAAGAAAAACTTACAGAAAGCCTTGCAAATTTTGTTTTGTGATGAATTACAATAGCCTTGCTACTAAAGCTATTGTACTGTTGGGCACTGGTGACTCACACCTGTAATCTTAGCTACTCAGGAAACTGAGATCTGATTGTGGTTTGAAGCCAACCAGGAAAGGAAAATCTGTGAGATTCTTATCTCCAATAAAACTACTCAGAAAAAGCCAGAAGGGGTGCTGTGGCTCAAGTGGTAGAGTGCTAGGAGCTCAATGACAGTACCCAGGCCCTGAGTTCAAGCCCCAGGTCTGACAAAAAAAAAAAAAAACTGCTGTATCTTTTTAAACTTTAACAGGCTTCTATGGAGGTATATGGTTTCATAAGATATGAGCAAAGTTAATTTTTTTATTGGTTGTTTAAGGGTGAATTTTCTTGTGGTTATTGTTGCTTCTTTAAGTGTTTTACTTTTCTACTGAAGTAATAAGGTCTACCATCAAAATGCAAAAAAGCAATGCAAAGCAACCAAATGAAATATTAAAGAAAGCTCTTTATACTTCTTTCAACAGTGTTGTAAACACAATCCTTTCCATCCCATGTTGACTCCATTCTCTTGAATAAATACAAACTACTAAATTTGTTATTGTTCCATCAAATCCATGACTTGCTTTTAACTGCTGGATCTGATGAGTCCTCCTATTGACTGAAACTACACATGTCTTCATTCATCAAACAATTCTCATGGAGAAAACCCAACTGGATACTTTTCTGCATTTAAAAATTATATGAAGAAAGCCGGGCACTAGTGGCTCATGCTTGTAATACTAGGAGGCTGAGATCTCAGGATCGCAGTTCAAAGCCAGACTGGGCAGGAAAGTCTGAGAAACTCTTATCTCCAATGATCCACCAGAAAACTGGAAGTGGTGGTATAGCTCAAGTGGTAGAGCTCTAGCCTTGGAACTGAAGAGCGCAGGGATAGCACCCAGGCCAAGAGTTCAAGCCCCACAGCTGACCAAAAAAAAAAATTATGTGTGAAAAAGAATATAGTATTATGATAGAATTATATGTGTGATATGAATATAGAATTATTTTTTTGTCAGGGGCCTGGGTGCTGTCCCTGAACTTTTTTGCTTAAGACTAGTACTCTCACTTTGAGCCACTGCTCCACTTCCAGCTTTCGGATGGTTAATTGGTGATAAAAGTCTTAAAAGACTTTCCTGCCCAGGCTGGCTTAGGACCATAGATCCTCAGATCTCAGACTCCTGAATAACTAGGATTACAAGCGTAAGCCACTAATGTTGGCTGAATATAGATATTTTGCCACATGAATATAAATACACATATATAGAGAGATCTCTGTATACCCAATCAATGAGCTTACAGCTACCTATCTTCAGTAAAGACTTACTCAGTTTCCTTGATTCCCTATTTCTAAAACCCTTTCCTTTCCCTTCTTTTCCTTCCCCTCCTTCCCTCCCTCCCTCCCTCCCTCCCTTCATTCATTCTGTCCTTCCTACCCCTTCTCTTTTCTTTCGTTCTTTTTTTCTTTTTTGGGGGGGGTCTGGTAGTGGGGCCTGAACTCTGGGCCTGGGCGCTGTCCCTCAGCTCTTCAGCTCAAGGCTAGTGCTCTACCACTTGAGCCACAGCACCACTTCTGGCTTTTTTCTTTTTGCTTATGTGGTACTGAGGAATCGAACCCAGGGCCTCAAGCATGCAAGGCAAGCACTCTACCACTGAGCCACCTTTCCAGCCCCTTTTCTTTCTTTTTAAACAGTACTAGAAACTGAACTCAGGAATTACACTGGCTCTACTACTTGAGCCTCACACTCAGTCCTTTTGTTTTTTAGTTTGTTTATCAGATAAGGTCTCCTGTTAGCTTTGTCCAGGTCAACCTTGGACCATGATCCTTCTATCTCTGACTCCTGAGCAGCTGGGATTACAGGTGTGAGACAGCATGTCCAGCAATTTGTTTCAAAAAGAGTAACACTTGCACCAACTAATTTTTAAATATGCAGAATTTTGCAACTGTATTCAGAGAAAACATCCTGGTTATTTACAAAGGGTTCAATGTAAGTTACTTTGTAAATGATAGAAAAAGCTTAATCAACTAATAATTACTAGACAGTGGACATGTAATACAATCAACTACTTACTCTGTGTGTGTGTGTTTGTGTATGTTTCTACTTGTCTTTAGCAAATAGGTTGATTTGTCTGAATTAGGATATAAAATCCCTGTTAAAGTCAAGAAAGAAATGCATTTTTTTGTAGAGTGTATTATGAAATTACCTTGGAAGGGCTCCATGAGACCTTGACTATAGAGATGTTCACGTCAACATTTCTTGTGTTCATGAGTATGTTATCTACATTGACAACTATTTCTCTATCACATAGTCTCCAATAAACTCAACTGATCTTATTTTGTTATTGTTTTATTTCTAACATCTCTCTAAGAGTATCTAGATATCTACCCATCCCTGTCATTATCTTTCCTACATTCTAATGGACCTCAACATTATAGAGAAGTTAAAAGGTATGACTATCTATATGATATTCTGTTGGCTCAAGCTTGTAATCCTACCTACTCAAGAGACTGAGATCTGAAGATCACAGCCAGCCTGGGCAGGAAAATTCATGAGACTCATTGCCAATTAACCACCAGAAAACTGGAAGTGATGCTGTGGCTCAAAGTGGTAGAGTGCTTGGCTTGAGCAAAAGAGCTCAGGGACAGTTGCATAGGCCCTGAGTTCAAACTGTATGACTGGCAAATACACACACACACACACACACACACACACACACACACACACACACACACACACACACACACACACACACACGGATGTTTTCACACACACACACACACACACACACACACACGGATGTTTTCAAAAGAGCATCACACATTTTATTCCTTTAGAACATGTCTGCTCTTTTGGTAGTATTATTGGAGGGAACTTAAAATATGTTGCAAAGAAATTAACATCATAGAGGTAAAACAGAGATTTTTCTATCAAAGAAGATATTGGCTCCAAGAAAGCTCCAAATTAATTTACTGTACTTTTTCAAAATGGGGAGTCAATTTCATACTTTTTAATATAAACAAAATTATATGAAGCTGACTCTGCTGAGTTTTAAATTCTTCTCAGGAACTTTCACTAGTGCTTGATGAAAATCAAGCTTCAGTTTCCTAAGCATTTCATCAAAAACCTATTATTTTAACAGGATTCTTTTCTATTTGTATGAACAATGCAGAAATATTAGCTATATCACTATGGAATGTTTTACTTATAATCTGATATTTTAATAGGTCTTTACTGGACTTTTCAACTTTTACTTATTGCTTTACCATTATCTTTTTCTTTCTTTTTTTTGAGTCAGGGTCTTGTTATATACCCTTAACTGGTCTTGAATATGCAATCTTCCTGTCTTACTTTTTCAAATGCTGGGATGACAGGTGTGCACTATCATATCTGGCCATTCTCTTAAAAAAATAATAATAAGGGGCTGGGAAGGTGGCTCAGTGGTAGAGCGCTTGCCTTGCATGTATGAGGCCCTGGGTTTGATTCCTCAGCACCACATAAGCAAAAAAGAAAAAAAGCCGAGTGGTGCTGTGGCTCAAGTGGTAGAGTGCTAGCCTTGGGCTGAAGAGCTGAGGGACAGCACCCAGGCCCAGAATTCAGGCCCCACGACTGGACCCCCCCCCACAAAAAATAGTAACAATAACTTAAACTGTATTTTATTGCTAATCAAAATTCAGAAGGACATAATCTAGTATGAAATTGAACCAGAACCTGGTATTTGAGCACCTGTTTGTGGCTGCTGGTTAATATGTACACAGAAAAGACCTACATAAGCTATACCACTTTGGTACATAGTGAACATGCTAAAACTAACAGGTTAGTCATTCACCTGAAATTTCTGATGGAATTCAAACCGTTAACAATCAAGTGAATTCAGTTTCACATATAGTTTTATGAAGGATTTTTTTAAATTTTTGTCAGTCCTACTAAAATTATTTTGTTTCCAAATTCACTTTTACAGGCTAGCCTTTGAAAAAATAATGACAAGTCAATATTTATAAACCATATATTTGTCATAAGTAGGAACTAATTAAGTGATCAGTAGGTACATTCTTAATATAAGCTTTTATTATCTCTTTGAAAAGTACTGGAACCTTTTGTGACTATCAGACCAGTTAATTTCTTAGAACTAATGCCCAATGAAAAGATGAAAGAACCTAGCATTGCTTCCTTTCCTTCTTCACTTTCCTTCTTCATGCTTCCTGATGTGTGTATGTGTGTGTGTGTATGTGCTTGACTATAAATGATTTATTTTTGCAACTTTGTGCCTGAATGCTTGTCACTCCACTTGCTATAATTCAATTTATCCCCTTCTTAAAAATAGATGCTTTGGTTAAAATCATTGTCTCTTTAGAATCTACATGCAGGCAAGCTTAGTTAATAAATTTTTGATTAATGCAGCCCAATACAAACTCCCATCTCAAGACCCCTTTACATGGAATACTACCATCAGATTGGTTTAAAGAGAAAAGGAAATAACAATAAGGTCAGGTAGGATGGAGATAGGGGTAAAACAGAAATAAAAACTAATTATATAAACATGCTAAAGATATAACATCTGCTTTTGCTTAGCCTACTAAACTTGACAGTTCCAGATTCATGCCATTGTTCATGCTTAAACAGATACAAGAAAGGAAAAGGGGAAAAATGTTTATGTGAGGTTATTAAATAGTACAGGGAAAATAAGAGTCTTTATTACACTGGTAAGGAAAAAAGAAACTCAGTAAAATTTCTTTCCACAGATTTGCCTTTGTGATCTGCAAGGTGCTGTTCCCCTGCTTACATTCCGTTACCCTGGCAACACACTCCTGTAAAATAAAGATTATTAAAGCGCATATGATTATTTTGCTGCTGAGTGAATAAGACAAGCTGCTTCTGAAATGCCTTATCAGAGAAATTCAATTTTAGACCAAATTGTGTTTTTGCCTCCTTCTAGCTTTCTCCTCCCTCCCCCTACTTCAAATAAAACCATCATCTCTACAGTTACTACACCATATTTTGTTACTCATTCACACTCTCAGTATTTGAAGCTTTCTTTTAATTTCATGAAGACATTTTTCCCATTTTCATTATAGCTCCAGTTCTATTTTCTAGCTATCTACCATCAGTTTGCAAATCAAAATTAAAAGGCAGTGTGCCTCTGCTTTGATTTTATTATACAGTAGTAATAGATATATTGGGTTCTATTCCAAACATAAATGTAAATATTAAACATTGAGTATGTAATATTTCACAAAAGTATTATGTTGAAAGCTAATGTTAGTCATGTATTGCTATTTTAAAAGCTATACACCCCATTGTACTGGTTATCATTACCTTTAAATTTAGTGCTCTGTGTCTTCCCATTTGATACTACCCTATGGTAATGATAGAGAGATGGGCAGTTTTACAAACACTTTGACAGCCAGTCATACTTTTATTATCCAATACTTCTGAATTTGCTATTTTGTTATTGAAGTTATTGAAGACAGAGGATTCTTGAGAGCTTTAGAAATGAAAATTTGTAAGGTTCTGAAGACACAGTAATGACAACTGTGCTAGAACTACCCAATGATTTTACTAGAAGCTATACCATTTAGTCTGTTTAGGGTCCAAGCAGATGTCAGTTAAAATTCATAATAGTAAACTTGTATTGTTTTCATGTTGATTGAGTGGAAAGGTACCATTTAATTTTTTTTTAAAGTTCATTAACTTTGAAGTATAGGTGAAAGTAATGGAAGTTATTCTATCTGAGGCTTTGTAGATTTCTTATATGTTTGTTAAAATTAATGAGTGACATGGGTAGACAAGAACAGTACTGGAGAAACCTTTTTACACTGCCTGAGAGTAGAATGTTGAGATGTCTGGCATCGCTTTCCCTGAGACTTGTTTATGGGGTATTTTCCCACCAATACAAAACATGTAACTTGACAGTCATGACTCACATATACACCATAGTGTATAGGGCTGATGTCCTAATAACATGCAACTGCTAATCTTTCCTCTGCTAACATTCACTTTAAAGCCCAACCCAGTACCATATGCTAAGTCTAATTAAGCAAGTAGGCCTCAGGCTTTTTATTTGGCTAAGGAAAAATCTCTGTTCATTAAGAAATGACATCAATATTTAACAAATATTAGAAACTCTCATCACAAGAACAATAAGGCATCTGTCGTCCTGACGAAGCAGACCAAATTTGTTATTGTACAGTACATCTTTGGTACACTAACACCACCATGGAACTCATGGCTGTAATTCACTCCCAGTACTGTCCAGAAGGTGTCACCACAGCCTTATTGGCTTGAAGAACTTGTGGACAAGTGCGGAGTAGAAAGCAAAGGAAGAAAAACAGACACAAAGAAAAAAAATCATCATGCAGACAAAGGAAAACAAGACACCTACCAGGCAACAATATTTCCAAATACAGAACTCTAAACATTTGCCCTCTACAAAACTATAAATTTACTGTAGAAGAGAGTGGGTCTGCACCTGTGACTGAGAGTGAAAAGTGAGAGATTTAAAGAAGGTGCTACTTGATGGAATCAATCTGTAGAAAGTAAACAGGGGATGAACTGGAAATACCCATGTGCTGATCCTGGTCCAAGCTTCTCACTTAAACTGGTTTACCTTGTTATCCCTTACGTATATAAGCTACATTGCATAAAATGAAACATCTTAAAAGAAGAGCTCAGTAGAGTGGCTAGGAAAAAGAAAAACGTATAAAACTAGAAGTCTTTTTATTAAGAAATTGTACAAATGATCTCCAAATTACTGCTACACACAAAAGGAGGCTTCAAGGGACAAAACTTGTTGCTGTAGTCCATCTTGCTTTACTGTGGTGTCTTCACTCATGTACTAGCTGCTAAAAGCCATTGTCTTTATAGCACTACATCTTTTAATCTCTACTCTTCCCCCACCCCATAGTTTAATTAAAAGACAATGAACCTTTTAAAGTAGTCAAATGGAAAATATAAAACTGCACCATTCTATCAAGGCCTAAGATATTACCATTTTCAGAACATGAGAAGAATTCAAAATAACATACGTGGCATTTTATTACACTTTGGTCCCTCTGTGCCATTTCTTTAATAATGTTCTTGGTTGGAACAACGATTTGAAACCAGAAAGACCAATTCAACCTCAGACTGATAAATAAGATTCAAAATTTTTTTAAAAATCAAGAAATCCAATGACTGATAAGATTAAACTTTTAAAAATGAAATAACACCAGTTTGATCTATTTTCTAGATAACGGAAAAATTCATTGAAAATTTTAATTTCTAAAATAATATGATTCTAAATTGCTACTATGTATAATTAACATATGTCTAAAAATAAGTAGCTTTTCTTATTAAAGTATTAATTACTGAATGTATTGTCAGTTTTTTTAATGTATTGTCAGTTTTAAAGCATATGGGTTATCATAAGATAAAGTAAAATTTTATCGAAGATAAAAGTAGGCCTGAATGCTTAGCTTTCCTTCAACTCCACAGCCTAAATCTATTAATTTTGGCAAAGGGCACTAAGACAAATCTATGCCATTTGAAATGTTCCATGGGAGTCTTTAAGAGTGAAGGTCTTGTCTACTCTTTATGACATTAAAATGCTTCATCCCAAGGACCCCTTTATAGCAAACTGCAAGCTGTTCTGTTTTATCTGCTTTGACAGGATGAAGGGCTGAGCTGGCCCTAGAGGCAAGGGATAGGGAGTCTGAGTAGTTCAAACTTGAGATTTCCAATAAACCATCTCCTACAATTAGAAGAAAGGAATGGAAGAGAGTCATTTCAGCAGATAGTTTCAACCCATTAAGAATTATGGCATTCCCCCTCCACTTAACTGCATCACTGAAAGTCTAACTAAACTTATGTTTCTCCTATGTTCTACTTCAAACTTGCACTAAACCTCTAATAATCTGCCTGTTAGAGCACTGGCATAATATGCCCTTCTTAGTCACCTGATTCTAATACTTGCTGAATTCTATGCCTCCATTAAAGAATGACATTGCCCCAATTGTTAGGAAATGGAAAGACTTGGAAAAAATTATATTAAGTGAAGTAAGCCAAGCCCAAAGAAACCATAGGTCCCATGGTTTCCCTTATTTTCAATAACTAGTATATGTCTGAGTCAAGCAGAAATGGTCAGATAAGTTGATGTTAGGCAAAAGAAACCCCAAGATAAGGACTCAAATGGTTTTTCTTTCTTGCTATTGTTTCTAACATATTTATAAGATGATTTCTTTGTTGCTTTGTATGTCCCTCCCCCATGGTATAACCCCTGTTTTCACTGTTTTTGATGTTGGTTCTTGATTTTTTTTATAAACACAAATCCTTTTCAGCACTCTTGGAAATCATTATTATTCTTTATCCTTAAGTTCAAACTTCTATTATAGGTTGAAAACTTCTATAGCTTTTTAAAAATCTTCTTGGCCTATTGGTCTCCATAAAAGAAATTAGTTAATTAGTAAGTTAGTTAGTTAACAAGTGATGACAGGGAATGAGACTTCGGTTTAAATCTTCATTTATAGATTTTTAACTACAGGAATCTTGCTTTAATAAACTTTTTAAAGATACCATTCAATCTATTAAATATGAAATCTCTTTACCCTTTTATAATTAGGCTTGCCTAATGTTTCTTAATACTTCCATAAAAGAAATGCAAATCAAAATATTGAGATTCTTAAAACTTCCATAAAAGAAATGCAAATCAAAATATTGAGATTCCAAAATATTGGAATCTCATGGCTATAATCAAGAAATCTAATAACAACAGATGTTGGGAGGGATGTGGCCTAAAGGAAGCACTACTACATTGTTGGTGGGAGTATAAACTTGTTCAACTGCTCTGGAAAGCAGTATGGAGATTCCTGAAAAGACTACACACAGAGCTTCCCTATGACCCAGCGATTCTACTTCTGGGTATTTACCCAAATGACTACAAACAAGGAAACACTAAAGCTACCAGCACAACTATGTTTATTGCAACATTACTTACCATAGTTAAGATATGGAATCAATCCAGATGCCCCTCAGTAGATGAATAGATCAAGTAAATGTGATACACACACACACACACACACACACACACACACACACACACACACACACACACACACACACACACACACACACACACACAGAGGCGCATAGTGCACGCAAAATGGAATATTATGTTTCCATAAGACAGTGCCCCATTTGTAAGGAAATGGAAGGACTTGGAAAAAAATCATATTAACTGAAGTAAGCCAGACCCAAAGAAACATAGGTCTCCCTTATTTGTAATAATATATATCTAGGATAATCTTAGCAGATGAGCAGACTAGCTCAATAGCTATGTACATATGACCATATAAGATGATGCTAAGCGAAATGAACTCCAAGACATGGACACAGAGGTTTTTCTTTGTTCTTGTTGTTCTCAATGTGCTGTGTGATTTTTTTTTTCTAGATACATTGTTTTTTATTTTTTTTTGTGAACATACTGTACTGAGGGGTTACAATTACATGGGCAAGATAATGCGTACATTTCTTATCAAGCATTGCAGCCTCCTCCTTTGTTTACCCTTCACATCCCTTCCCAGCCTCCCCCCCTCCAGCCCCCCCCCCCCCCCCCGGGCACCAACGACCAACATTGTAAAGCTCGTTTTCGACACGACAACTTGTACTTCTCATTGTTGCAACAGGTCCACCTGTATCCTTAAACGACTTGTTTTTCCCCATCTCCTCCACAAGTTATACTGACATCAAATATAGTGAAAGCAGGGGTTATACTGTGGGTGAGGGACATACAAAGCAACAAAGAGATAATCTTATAAATGCGTTAGAAACAAATGCATGAAAGAAAAAAACATTAAAATACATAGTGATTTTTTTCTTTCATGTTTTTCCCCCTATGGTTTATCCCCTGTTGTCACTGTATTCGATTTTGGTACCTTGGGTATTGTATATATGTTTATTTGAATTAGGGAAGGGAAGGATAACAACAAAATGGTGAGACAAAGGTCAAAGGGGGAACCTATGCAAGAGCAATACTCACAAGACAATATGTTGGAAATGATCTGTACAACTTGGGGAGGGACTGAAGAGGAGGGGAAAGAGGGAAAAATGAGGGAAGGAGTAACAAGTTAGACAAGAAATGTAATCACTACCTTACTTGTGTAACTGTAACCCCTCTGTACATCACCTTGACAATAATTTTTTTTTAAAAAACTTGAAATAGGGCCTCTGTTTTTCAAAGCATGGCAGTTGAAAATAATACATATTAAGTAATAATGAAAATGATACATATAAAAGTGATAACTAACAGCAAAAGAACACGGAGGCTCACATACTACCATGGTTCCAAAAGAGAAATGTACAACAGTATGTAAAACTAGAGCTACTGGAATGCTTGACTCTGGAAGGAAACAGTAGTAACAGGTTGAGAAGGACTAAACAGTATTCACACAAATGGTTAAGTGATACACAGATGTAATTTGATAGTGGGGAGTTACTTCACGTGAAAGATGTTTCCATAGTCATATCTGTAGAACCCTTAAAAATCACTGTATACTGAACACCAAACTGTCATTATAAAACTGTCTAGAAGAAATCCTGAACATCAAGACACAGGCAAGTGAAGGACCTTCACAGGGAGGAATAAGCAAAGTCAAACAACAAGATTCATAAAACTCTCCACCCAAAATTGGTCTGCAAACAAAAACTCACAGAAATTTAATCGTAATAAAGGTATGTGGCAGAATCAACAATCAGAAAATAAATTAATTCATTACAAAATTAGTTTTATTAAAACATTCTGGCAGAGATTTTAAGAGAAGTATGTTTTGGATGTTTGAAATTTTAAAAATGAAGAAGAAATAATTTCTGACAAAATACAATACAGATTATTCTAAAAGAACAGGCCAATGCAGAAAAATTTAAACTCAAAATATAGGCACTTAAGTTAGTTAAGTCATTTAGATAATCTCTGGACTGGTACTTCGAGAGACAAAACCCTAAGGAATCAATTTTTTTTAATCTATTGAGTTCATCAATGTTTCAGGATGAGACCAACATATAAAAATCAACTATTTCTCTATACACTACCAATCCATATACTACAATTTGAAAATAAAATTAAATGATTTATTCCATCTAAAATAGCATCAACAAAAAATAAAACACCCAGGAATAAATGTAGTGAGAGAAGAACAGACTTGTATGTTCAAACTACTAAAGATTGTTGAACAAAACTCAAAAACTTTGAAGTACCTTAGTAAATGGAAAAACATCCAAAGGTCTTCCAACAAACTAGGAGATTTGATATTATTAAGGTTATACAACTTCTAAAATTGATTTCCAGTCAATTGAATGCATATTAAAAGCCTAGATACATTTTTGCTGAAATAGACAAGCTGACTGAATAGAATAATCTTGAGAAAGATGAATAAAGTTCACCCCTCACTGTATGCAAAATTAAGTAACTAGATAAAAGAGCTAAATGTAAGACCTAAATTATAAAAGTCTTAGAAGAAAAACAGGAGTAAATATTCTTCACCCTGGCTTAGATAATGACTTCTTAGATTTATAATATGCATAAGAAATCGAAGAAAAGTTTGACAAATCAGATGCCATCAAAATTTAAAAACTTCTGAGTCTGAGATTAATTTGAACTTGAGAGCCTCCTGCCTCAGCCTCCCCAGTACTAACATTACAAACCACTATGCCCTGATAAAATAATAAACTTGTTCTTCAAAGGATATCGTTAGGAAAGATAAAAGAAAACCAATGAAAGGGAAGAAAGTACTTTCAAATAATATATCTGATAAGGAACTTATATTAAAAATGGGCAAAGAACACATACAAGTCAGTAGTAAAAAGACTAAAACCTAATTTTAATAATGAGGAAAGGATTTGATAAAAATTTCTTCAAAGGAGACACAGAAATGCCAAAAGCATGTGAAAAGATGCTCATAGTCATTTAGGAAAAACAAAGGATGAAATACTGATAGGTGCTATAATATTTTTTTTAATTTGTTTTTGTCGGTCATGATGTCAAACTCTGGGCCTGGGTGCTGTCCCTCAGCTCTTCAGCTCAGGGCTAGCACTCTACCACTTGAGCCATAGCTCCACGTCTGGCTTTTTCTGCTTATGTGGTGCTGAGGAATTGAACCTAGGGCTTCATGCATGCAAGGTAAGCACTACTACTGAGCCACCTTCCCAGTCCCATAGGTGCTATAATATAAATAAGTCTCAACACAATGGAATATGAAAGCACTGTATGTATGAAACTATTGTTTAATACCACATACACAAGGCTCAGAATAGCCAAGTCTATCAAGATAGAACGTAGATTTACTGATATGGTAGGCTGAAAGGCATAAGAAAATAGAAGAGGGAAAAATGGGTAGTAACTATGAATGGGTCCCTGGCATATATGGAAAGGACTATGATGAAATTAAATTGTTCTAAAATTAGATTTAGATAATAGTTGTAAAAGCCAACAAAACTCCATCCCAGTAAATTTTATTGCAAAAAAGTTTTTAAAAGTGTCTAGAGACTAGGATATAAACTACTATAATATTCTGAAAAATAATTTGGCAACATGTAATTGCTAAACATACACACACACCCAGCAATTTCACCCTTAAGTACACAAAGGTAAAAATCTTATATATGAGCACAGGGAGACACAGACAAAAAAATGTCCACTGCAGCACTATTTCTAATAGTTGGAAAAAAGATATTACCTAGGAGACTATAAAGAAATTAATGGGTAAATAAGCTAAAACCTGTCTTTAAAATGAAATGTCATGTAAAATACATCAATAAAAAGAAACCTTGTCAGGCATATAGGGTCACATCTATAATCCCCACTATCCCAGCTACACAGAGGTTTCAGGCAGAAGGATTGAAGTCTGACAGCAAAAGTGTGAGACTCTACCTGAAAAAAAGGGGGTGAGGTAAGTGTGTATTTGAGTAGTAAAATGCCTACCTAGTAGGCAAAAGGTCCCGAGTTCAAACTTCAATACTGAAAAAAAAGAAGGAAATTAAACAAATAGAAGAAGAAAAAACACCTTACAATACAAGATTCTTAGGTCTGGGATGTAGATCAGTAGGACAGATCTTGGCTAGTATGTACAAGGGTTCTATTCTGAGCACTGAATAAAATAAAACAAATGAAAAGATATTGAATAATCGGACACATATAGTGTGATACTTTGTATTGTTTAAAATACCATTTTGGGATACAGAAAGATATAATAATAATGATGTACACAATAATAATGTAAAATTTTATTAGAAATAAATCGACAGGCAGGTGTCAGTGGCTCTTGCCTGTAATCCTAGCTACTCAGGAGGCTGAGATCAGAGGATCATGGTTTGAAGCCAGCCTGGGAAGAGAAGTCCCTATGAGACTCCTATCTCCAGTGAACCACTCAAAAACTGGAAGTAAAGCTATGGCTCAAAGTAGTGGAGCACTAGTCTTGAGCCAAAGAGCTCAGGACAGTGCCCAGGGCTTGAAAGGAAAGGAAGAATAAGAAGGAAGGAAGAAAGGAAGGAAGGAAGAAGAAAAAGCCACTCATTTTAAGGTCATATTTCTGTGAAGAAAAGCAATGAATATGATATAATGTAAATTTTATCTGTAATGTACCATTGTTATTTAAAAATTACACAGAAATCAGGTTGAATTTGTAACTTATTAGCCTATGCAATGTACATAACAGTATTGCTTATATTAGTCTCCATATTTTGTTTAATATGTTTGAAATATATATATGTAAATATACTCATACAAATGGCATATCCAACAAATTTGAAGTTTTTCTAAATAGCAACCTTCCAAAGATTTTTCTGTTTTTCAATTGATAATATATCAAGAGCAAATACTACTCATTTGAGTCAACATCAGATTGCTACTAAAAGTCAAAGGATTAACTTAGTCAAAGTGCTAATTTTTTTTATTTTAAGGCATAATTACTATGCATGAATTCAAATGTTTCAAAAAATCAGATGCTCTCTGGACTTCCCACTAGTGTCGCCTGTCAAGGTCACCGTTTCAAGAATATAACAATTATTCAGGAATGAGGAAGAACATTCAGTGAGATATTTTCCCTATGTTTCCTCAGTATAAATCACAGAAATGACAACTGCAATTAAATCTTCCTTAAAAATTACCTGAGTTTTAAGTCAAGATGAAAATTATTTCTAACCTTATGAACTTTAACATTGCATTGTACTAGAAGAAATCCTGCCAGTTTTCCTTTCTATCAATAAAAGATATGACAGTTAAATAAATAGGAAGTCTTCACTTCTGACCTTTTGTAGAAATTCAAAAGAGGTAATCCTGTTTGTGACAATTCCACTTACTACGCCTACAAATGAAGCAACTTTAATGTTTAATATTTAAAACCAAATCATCTCTTTTCCAAAAGAGATGAGAAAGAGATGGAAAGAGATGAGAAGGTACCATTTAAGCTGTATGCCACAGAAGTCAGAAGCTGGGTAAGATGTCTTAAGTTTTGGAAAGAAAAAAAAAAGAGGGGAGTGATTTTTTTTTTTAGGTTGAAGTACAGAAATTCAACAATCTACAACTATTATTACTAGAAAAGGGCTTTACCTTTTAAGAAAATTTAAGACTTCATTCTTTGATGATTGTAACAAACAGATATTACCCTCACTGACACTTTACCAAAGAAATGAGATAAGGCAATGAGAAATTTTGTATAATCGCCTACAATTACTAAACTATCACATAGATTCCTATCAGGGGTGACAATCAAGAGTCATCCTGTGAACTAATTCTGTTTCCCAGACACTGTCAAAAATGGTTATTAGAATCCATAGCAGTAAGAACAGAGTTGGAGGAATATTAATACCAAACTTCAAATTCTATTACAAAGTAATAGAATAAAAATATAGTAATAAAACAGCTTGGTACTGGCACAAGAATAGGCCCGTGGGCCAATGGAATAGTACAGAAGACCCAGAAATGAACCCACAGACCTATAGCCACCTAATGTTTGATAAGGGAACCAAAATCACAGAATGGAAGATAGCCTCTTCAACAAATGGTGCTGGGAGGATTGACTATACATGTGCAAAAAACTGAAGCTAGATCCTTATGTATCACTCAGCACCAGAATCAATTCCAATGGATCAAAGACCTCAATGTAAGGCCAGATACCATGAAAATATTACAGGAATGGATAGGGCTCCATGGTACATGTTGAAACTTCCTAAGTAAAGATCCAGAATTACAACAAATCAAAGAAAGACTGGATAAAAGAGATTGCATCAAACTGAAGAGTTTCTGGATGGCAAAGAGCATTTTAGCAAGAAAAATATCTCACAGAATGGGAAAGATCTTTACTAGCTATATATAAGATAAGGGCTGCATATCTTAAATATACTTAAAGCTCAAAAAATTAAGCCCCCCAAAAACAAGCATCAAGGAAACAACAACCCAATTAATAAATGGACTAAATATTTAAAGAGAGACTTCTCAGAAGACGTAAGAATGGCCAATAGGCACATCTCTGGCCATAAAAGAAATGCCAATCAAAACAATATTGAGAGTCCACCTCACCCAAGTTGGTATGACTATTATCAAGAAAACTAACAATAACAGATGCTGGTGGGGATGTGGCCTAAAGGGAACACTAATACACTGTTGGTAGGAATGAAAACTTGTTCAAATACTCTGGAAAGCAATATGGAGGTCCTCAGAAGACTAAACATAGACTTTTCATATGACTAGGCAATTACTCAAATGACCACAAACCAGGCCACTCTAACACTACCAGCACAACCATGTTCACTGAAATATTGTTTACCATAGTCAAAATATGGAATCAACTCAGATGCCCCTGAATGGACAAATGGATCAAGAAAATGTGGTATACATACACAATGGAATTCTATGCTTTCATCAGACATTGCCCTATTCATAAGGAAATGGAAAGACTTGGAAAAAATATATTAAGCAAAGTAGGCCAGACCCCAAGAAACTTAGGTTATGTCATTTCTCTCATTTGTAGCAATTAGAATGTGCCTATAACTTTACAAGTAAACATATGGATGGTAAAAATAAAAAAAAATTATACATGAAAATTAAACAGGACTCCAAACATTTACATAGGGAGGATATTACAAAGGAGGATATTCTTTTTATATATGTTTTTATTGTAAAAATCAAAGGAGGATATTCTTAGGAAAGGATCAAAAAGGCTCAATAGCTATGTGCATGTGATCACATAAAATGCTTATCAAAATAAACTTCAAGAAATGAAAACAAGAAAGTTTTTTTTTTTTACTTTTTGTTTTTTCCCTTTGTCACTGCTTCTGTACTTTTTGTCTTTTTGGAAATTTATCTGTTTGGGGGAGGATAAGGAGGAACACTGAAATGGTGAAACAGAGGGTGAGGTAAGGCAGAAGTGATACTTGACACTGCTGAAAATGAACTATACAACCTGTGGGGGAGGGAAATTGAGAAGGAAAAAACTGGGAGAGAATGATGGAAGAAGTGACACTACTCAAAAAGAAATGTACTCATTATCTGACTTATATAAGTGCTACCCCTCTGTACATCACCTTTACAATAAAAATAAACAAAACGGTTATTAGGACATATGGGTTTGCAGAAGGTTAGTGGTCTAAGTTAGGAAGAGAATGGTCTTTTGTGAGCCAAATATTTGCCAAACACTTTATAATGGAGACAAGAGAAACTAAGCACATTTATCCACAGATGAATTTTAGAATATGAGGCTATTCTTGGCTAAGTGATTTAAATAAAATTAAAATAACTACTAGCATGTATCAATGGAATAAAATACATGATGAGGTTTTAAAAAGAACTTTCAGTAAACAAACAGATCAATAAAGAACATAGTGTCCAGGAAGTTTTGCTTGTTAGACAAACAACTTACAGAGAAAACTGACTATACTAAATCTATAAATTCAGTTTAAAGTATGTAAGAGAATTTAACTAATCAAGTTGTAAGATCACCCTTAAAATATTAACATGTCATATTAATAAACAAAAAATAAGAAAAGAGTATATAATCTAGAAGCAGACTAAGTAATAACATAAGAAATACAGCACCATAAATCCTAGGAAAAAGCAAGACTGTTTAATAAATTATGTTTTTACCTGGACAAAATAGAATTATTTTGCATCATTGAAAACATACAATAAAATTTAAGAAAGGACTTTTTCCAACTAGAAGCAATCTGTAGGAATTGGTACTAATCTGATAGAAATATAGGGGGAAAATAACTCAAAATATTGATGGGTTTGCCTATTGTAAGCAGCTCATACAAGTGTAACCATATAATATGTGGTCTTTTGTGACAGGATTTATTCGCATTGAGTAATGTACCAGTACTTAATTCCTTCTTTTGTGTGCCAGTCATGGGGCTTGAACTCAGGGCTTGGGCACTGTTCCCTAAGCTTTCTTGCTCAAGGCTAAATTGTACCAATTGAGCCACAGCTCCACTTCTGACTTTTTTGGTTTATTTGAAGATAAAGACTCTTATGGACTGTCCTGTCTGGGCTGGCTTTGAACTGTGATCCACAGATCTCAGCCTCCTGAGAAGCTAGTATTACACTGGTGTCCAATAATATTTGTGTGGCTATAATTTTTCTGTTCATCAGATGGTTACCTTTTAGTGATTTTTACTCCTTTCATAAATAAAGTCTCTTATTAGGTTAAGTAATATAATTCTCAAATATTTGACAAAGCATTTCAAAGCACAGAAAAACCTGCTCCCATAACATCTATGAAATGACATTAGTATGTTTTTATAGTTGTTGAAAATGAAGAAGAAATAAGCTGTTTGATAGTATTCAGCAATAAAATTTTAAAAATATGCATATGTCTTTAATATCTACAGATTTAAAAAGCCTTATAGATAATTTAATTATTGCATTCTGGGTTGCAACTTAATGGGGAGGCCTGAAAAAAAGAATGGGGGGAGGGATTGGTATTTTTAGAAAAATGTTCCTTTGTCTTCTGTAGATCATGTACAATATATTCTTTAATTTAGAAATTATTTTAAAAGACAGATACTTTATTGTAACTAAAACAATTCTTAATCATAAAACTTCTGAAGTTCTTATAAGTTTTCTTCACATTAGAAGCTATTAAGCAACTTATATTGGTTTGAAGTTTTTTTCCCTCCCTTCTCTTCCTAACTTTTGTTGAGGAAAAATAATCAGAGAGCTGGAGACAGTAGCTTGCTAGTAGTAGAGTACTTGACTACCATTATGAAATTCTAGGTTCCCCTCCAGCACCATGAAAAAATGTGTTTTCTAACTGCCCAATCGATAAGTGGGCTAACAACTTGAAATGCTCAACCTCTCTAGCCATAAAAGAAATGCAAATCAAAACAACATTGAGATACCACCTCACCCCAGTTAGAATGGCTATAATCAAGAACTCTAATAACAACAGATGCTGGAGGGGATGTGGACAGAAGGGAACCTTACTGCATTGCTGGTGCGAGTGCAAACTTGTTCAATCACTTTGGAAAGTAGTATGGAGGTTCCTCAAAAGACTCCACATAGAGCTCCCCTATGACCCAGTGATCCCACTTCTGGGCATTTACCCAAATGATCACAAACAAGACCAGACTAGAGGTACCAGCACAACTATGTTTATTGCAGCATTATTTACCATAGCTAAGATATGGAACCAACCCAGATGTCCCTCAGTAGATGAATGGATCAAGAAAATGTGGTATATATACACAATGGAATTCTATGCCTCCATCAGAAAGAATGACATTGCCCCATTGGTTAGGAAATGGAAAGTCTTGGAAAAAATTATATTAAGTGAAGTAAGCTAGGCCCAAAGAAACATAGGCCCCATGGTTTCCCTTATTGGCAATAACTAGTATATGTCTGAGATAAGCAGAAAAGGTTAGATAAGTTGATGTTAGGCAAAATGAACCCCAAGATAAGGACTCAAATGGTTTTCCTTTCTTGCTATTGTTTCTAACATATTTATAAGATGATTTCTTTGTTGCTTTGTATGTCCCTCCCCCACGGTAAAACCCCTGTTTTCACTGTATTTGATGTTGGTATAATTTGTGGAGGGGAAGGGAAAAAACAAAATGTTTAAATAGGGATACAGGTGGACCCATTGCAACAATGACATGTACAAATCATTATGTCGAAAAACAAACTTTACAACTTTGGGGGGGGGAGGTGAGGGGGTGGGAGGGGGGAGATGGGAAGGGATGGGAAGGGGAAACAAAGGAGGAAGCAACAATGCTTGATAAGAAATGTACTCAATTTCTTACTCATGTAATTGTAACCCCTCTGTATGGTATTTTCACAATTAAAAAATGTTTTCTGCTAAAAAACAAACAACTGAACAGACAGCAGTATCTTATTTAGTTTTTGAACTGTTCATCTTAATATTCAGATACTTGATAACCTGTTTCATGTAACTGATAACATGGTGATGGGTCTTACTGTTAAGCATATATTTATGCTGTTTGGGAATGTGTGGTTATAGTTCGGTGGGGGAAATAACATTGTCAGTGCTCACAAGCTTTTAAAAATAGTGTGAGAACTTAAAAAACTAAATACATAGTTAAACACAAACTAAAATAATCCAGAATTGCTGAGACTATATAGACTAATTTATCTTTAAGAACTGAAACTTAATTGTTTCCCAGGTATTTCATCTTTCAATAATCTGCTATTGAAGACATATATATGTTTAATGTGTGTATGTGTGTGTGTGTGTGTGTGTGTGTGTGTGTGTGTGTGTGTGTGTGTGTGTGTGTGTGTGTGTGTGTGAGTGAGTGTGTTGTTGTTGTTTGGGATAGAAACCGGGACCTCACACATGCTATGCAAGCAGTCTACTACTGAGCTGAAGTTTGATTAAGGAGATTTCAAAGGGTTCAAAATCTGTTGAAGTACAAAATCAGAGTTAAATGGTGTTTGGAAATGAATCATTAAAAGGGAAGAGATATATCAGTAATATTACAAAAGGAAATTTTTCTCTTAAATTTATATCCCAGTTTTACTGCATCTTATTATTGTCACAAATTAAGTTCATCAGGACCCAATGCAACCCTCTGCTCTCAATATACTGGCCAAGTGTCTAGAATTTTCCCAGAAACAATAGCTGATTATGCCAGTTCTAGAAGTCTTGACACATTCTCAATGTCCATGTATACTTGTTTCTCACTTCTGCCTCCCATTATAATTCTACTGTTTAATGACAGTGCACAATGCTGTTTTGAACACTAATGTGCAAGTTTATATGTGAAAATGCTTTCATCACTCTGTGAATTTTTCTACCAGTCTATAATTCATCCTAACTATTTCTAGTATTTTGTCAGATCAAAATTTCTAATATATTATTTTCTTTCTCAAAAGCTGATTACTCTCAGTGTTGACAGACTGAAATAAAGATTTTGCAAAAAGAGATAACTCTTTACGACATAGTGCTTTGATTCCCTACTTTTGTTCATTCAAATACCCTGAACTTTGGTATGTATCATTCGATGTCATTAATGGATCCTTTCCCTCCTTTTCTGGTATTATATCATTACTGAAGGAAGAAATCCTAACTCAGAACTCTATATAATGATGTAAATGTTCTCTCTATGCTGTCCAAAATGACAGCTATTAGCAATAAGCAGCTATTAAATATTTAAAACAGGGCTAGTGATTATATATTAGTAACTGTGGTCTTGGAAATCAATAAATTAGTTTTCTTATCTGTATAATATATTGAGAAATAACTATGTTCCTGTTTAAATACTGGGTAGAACTATTATTTCATTTATACTTTGCTATTACTATCATTCTGGTTCAAAGAAAAGTAAACCCACACCAACAAAGTAACATAAAACCAGTTCTAATTCTTTGGGATTAACAATAGTGCCTATCCACAAAATATTCCAGTGAGAAGCTTAGGAAATGTAACAAAGAACTTAGTAAAACCCAAAGCATTAGTATTAAGATAGTTACTTTGTTCAATACCTGGTATATAAAAAGTTATTTTACCTTCTAATGCTTGGCACATTACACTTAAAGTAATTACAACAGAATCAACCAAAAATTTTATATGGCTTGACAGTCACCTAGAGTTGTTCATAATGTTTCCATAAATTTGGGTATTAGTTGAATGAAGCCATAAAAATAAAATACATATCCACATAATGGAATATGAAGCAATAACAAGGAATAAAAAGTACTGATTCACATTACCTGGATGTACCTCACAAACATTATGCTAAGCAAAGAAAGACAGTCATAAAGACAACATATTACTATAATTCTATTTATATGAAATGTCCCAAATAAACAACTCCACACAGAAAGAAAATGGATCAGAGGTTGCCTGATATCACTTAATTGGGGGAAATAGAGACTGATTGCTATTGGTTGGGATTTTTGATGTTGTTTGTTTTTACTGTTGTCACGAAAACTGATGTGGTAATGTTTAAAAACAAACTATAGGAAAGTAATTTAAAACCTTGAAGTGCATGTAAATTTTATCTCAGTAATACTATTTTTAAAATAGTAATCAAGCCAGGCACTTATAGCCCACACCTGTGACCCTAGTTAGTTGGGAGGCTAAGGGATAGACTGTAGTTCAAGGACAGCTCAGTCAAAAAAAAGTTTGTAGGACCCCTTTTAAACCTATACCTATGCCTGTCTTAAACTATATTGGAAGTTGAGATTAAGAGGAGTGTGGGCTCCAGGCCAGCCAGGGTAGAGAAATTCATTAAAAAAATAATAATAAAAACAAAAACAAAAAAAAAAACATCTCAATGGAGGGAAGCTGGGTGTGGTTGTGTGTTTCTGTAATCCCCACCACAACAAAAAGCTTAAAATAAGGTGGATTGCAGTCCAGGCATGTGCCCTGGAAGTAAGTAAGATCCCATCTAAGAAATAACCAGTGGAAAGTGGGATGGAGGGATGGTTTAGGGGTATAGTGTAAGGGTAAGTTCAAACCCTAGTATCATCATCAACAAAAGATGAATTAGTTTGTGTTCATAAAGGATTTTAAGAGCTAAATGTAAATTATGAATCTCTAGAATACACCTTTACTTTTAGACACAATTTTGACAAATATATTTAAGGTTAAAGTACAGTAAAACTGTAGTTTTCAAAAGAAATTTTTTACACAAAAGAAATCTTTCCTTGAAACCAACAAAACAAAAAGAATCTGGATGGGGCTGGGAATGTGGTTTGGTGGTAGAGTTATTGCCTATCATACATGAAGCCCTGTTCCATTCCTGAATGCCACATAAACAGAAAAAGCCAGAAATGGCATTGTGGCTCAATTGGTAGAAAGCTAGCCTTGAACAAATGAAGCTCAGCGACAGTGCCCAGGCACTGAGTTCAAGCCCCAGGACTAGCCAAAAAGAAGAAGAAGAAAGAAGAAGAAGAAGAAGAAGAAGAAGAAGAAGAAGAAGAAAGAAGAAGAAGAAGAAAGAAGAAGAAAGAAGAAAGAAGAAGAAAGAAGAAAGAAGAAGAAAGAAGAAGAAGAGGAAGAGGAAGAGGAAGAGGAAGAGGAAGAAGAGGAGGAAGAGGAAGAGGAAGAGGAAGAAGAGGAGGAAGAAGAAGAGGAAGAGGAGGAAGAGGAAGAAGAGGAAGAGGAGGAAGAGGAGGAGGAAGAGGAGGAGGAAGAGGAAGAAGAAGAAGAAAGAAGAAAGAAGAAAGAAGAAGAAAGAAGAAGAAGAAAGAAGAAGAAGGAAGAAGAAGAAGAAGAAGAAGAAGAAGAAGAAGAAGAAGAAGAAGAAGAAGAAGAAGAAGAAGAAGAAGAAGAAGAAGAAGGAAGAAGAAGAAGAAGAAGGAAGAAGAAGAAGAAGAAGAAGAAGAAGAAGAAGAAGAAGAAGAAGAAGAAGAAGAAGAAGAAGAAGAAGAAGAAGAAGAAGAAGAAGAAGAAGAAGAAGAAGAAGAAGAAGAAGAAGAGGAAGAGGAAGAGGAAGAAGAAGAAGAAGAATCTGGAGCTACCCTGGTTGAAGCACAAGTACAGGATGCCTAGTTCTACTTATATCTTGCTCTTTGCTGGTATTCCACATCTAAGAAAATTCTACAGGGTATGGAAAAATAAATAGCCTGGAAGTTACAGCAAGAAGCAACACAGTAATTACAAACAAACAAAACAGTCCAAGTTGTAGTATTTGCCAGCAGGCAGGCTAGGAGGCTACCATGTAATACCTTAGAATTTTTGTGGAATTTTTATAGGAATGTTTGAGTTCTGTGTATGTAAATTTGAGCATGTTGTTCAGTTTTTATTAGCCTTCAAAAGATTCCCAGTACTATCTAAATGCTTCTATTACATAACTGATAGGCATCTACAGCACCTACACTTCCCTCTCACATATTTCATATTTCATACATTGCTTCTCACAGATTTCTAGCTAGGCTGTTAAGCACTTTGAGTACAACAGTTTCTTTCTATAGAGACAATGTAAAATATAATTTTAGAACATATTAAAATATATGTATACAAGCACACTAAATTTTATAGGCATGTAAAATATGTAAATCTCCATACATATGCAAATTTAAACATATTACATTTCATAGACAAACTGGATAATATATAAATTTGCATACATAATACATGTATATCTTGTGAAAAGCCTAATATATATTTTTAGTTTATTTGGTTTGCTGTTTTAATTTGGAAGGATTACACTTGGAGTTAAAACTGATTGTTTAAAAAGTACTCTACATTCACTTTGGGTAGAGAACAAAATTACAGACGAAATTTTAGTCTAGACAATTAAACATACACTTGACATAATGTTTTAATGCTGGGATGAAGTGTATACTTTCTATTTTAAAAAAATTCAGTTATATTGCTTTGCTAAAAGTAAATAGTACCTCCAGGACACCATCTGGTAAAAATCTCTCTGTGGATTAACCCAGAAAAGGAAGTAAATGAATTTTTATATATTGCATAGTTGTGGTTGCAAAACTGCAGTAAAAATATGTTTTCAATGCGCTGGTATAAGTGAGACCTCAGAGTTCAGCTACCTCACAGGATTTGATCCAAAAGTCTTGGAATATTTAACAGCATATCTCATCAACAGGGAAAAGGAGGGGTGTTTTCTTTTCTAGCATTCCTATGACTTGAAGGAAAACACAGTAATAATCCAGGAAATTGAAGTCCATGAGCTGGAAAATATGAATTTGGTATTTTAGAAAGTACTCATTATAAAAATAGGCAGTTTCCTAATGACAGGACATGGTGTGTCAGAGAAACCTAACAGACAACCTAAGAGCAGGATAAGACCTGTCAATTTATGTGTGCGTCTCTGCTGATACAAAATGGCCAAATTAATTTTAACATTTTTAAGGTTTTTTTGCTAATAATGTTTTGTCCAAGCCTTGGTGTAGTCCAATGACTAGAGCAATGGAACTTCCCCCACTCCTCTGGGGATTTCATTCCAGAGACTAATAGATTTCACTGTCAGAAAACATTTCCCGGATTCAGTCTTAAATTTCCGTTCCTTAATTTCATCCCATTACTTAACTATAAAGCCTCTTATCCTACCTTTGAAAATGACTTGACTTCCATGCTGTATAGATCCTTCAAATACTTGTAAAATGTTATTGTAACTAGACTCAGTCAAAAATGAACAAACAATATACATTTTAATTTAATCTTTTCCTGTAAGCTAAACTCTAGAGCCTTCTAGTTGGAACACTAATCGCTTTGCTTATTTGAGTTATACACATGCCACAACTAGTATTCTTATTATGATATTTTATCTTCTAGCTACATGATGAGAAGCTTTTGCATATACAGAATAAAATCTCATTGACTGATTTTACTGCCATATTGTATTACAAGATCATGTATAATTTGCAACTGCTATCATCTCAAACCAAGTCTCCTGGTATTACTAACTTTCCAAGTATGGTATAAACTATCCAATTGAATAGCTGTGTTTCTGATTATTTTTCCCTAGATGTATTAGTTACATTTTTCCAGGTTGAATCACATTTCATTTCCTGCCCATATTTCTAACCACTTTAGGTCCCTTTTATCTGCCCTCACTGGTTTTGTCAACACCATCCAATTTACCATCATCTGTAAATTTAATTAACATGATGTGTATCCTCTCTTATAAATCATTAATGAAGTCTTTCTACAATGATTTATTTTTGAAAATCTCAAATGCTGCTCAATGTTGACAGTCTTGCTACAGTCAGGAACATACCATTTTTTTGCTCTTAATGATTTCATTTTTTTTGGAGTGGATATGGAGAACTAACAACAGAATCATGCTCAGAACCACTGCTTTCTTTTTTGAATATTAGTGTGAAATTACATTTATGATTGTTATTGTGTATAACAGCAAAGCTTTTACTAACAATTTTCAGCCCTTCTCCAACTGTTACTTTTTTCCCCCCCCAGGAATATGTTCTTACACCACAGAAGCTTCCCAATAATGTTCTATACCCATCATATAAACTTGTCAAAGATTTTTCATTCCAAATTTTGCCATGCAGTGAGTTCTTAAATTTAATTTAATGTGGCAATAGTCTGTTATAGCAAATGAGGAAAGACTGAAGTAAAATTTAGAATGTTTCTATTTCAAGTATCAGTAAGGCTTATGCAAGCTGAACAAAAATCTATGTTGTTCTTTTGCATTTGTAATTGTAACTTAATTTGTTATTTAAATTTATCTTTTATACTAAAATGATTTCTTTATTTTTTATTATCTTTTAAGTAGTTCTACAAATGAAGTTCCATTTAACAAAGCAGTTTATGAATGCAACAATCTTGATCAACGTCACTCCCTTCAACACTCACCCATCTTCAACCTACACCTTCCTTACTTTTCTTAATTTTGTGGTATATACCATGAATTCTTGACTGCATTTCCCCCTTCTCCTTCATTTCTCTGCCCCACTCCCACTGACCCCATTTCCCCTCTTGCATGTACCTATATCCTGGTGCTGATTTTGCTGGGCTTTGACCTAATCTTCCTAAAAGATTATACTAGCTGAGCTTTCCATACAGTCTATTATAATTCAGTTAATTCATTTGTAACCTCTTGTATACCACCCAAGTGTTTACTTATAGATTTATGGTACACTTTATCTACCAAAAATGAGGGAAACCATGCTACCTTTGTTTTTCTGGGTCTGGTTTAGTTCATTAAATATAATGTTTTCCAAGTCTTTTTATTTCTTTGTGAGTGGTACAATATTATTATTTCTAATACATAAGTACAACTCCATTAGATATACATATATGTACATATATTTATGTACACACACACACACACACACACCACATTTTCTTGATCCAGGCCCTGAGTTCAAGTCCCAGGGCCAGAATACACACACACACACACACACACACACACACACTAGTATTCTCAGCCAGCTTGTGTGTGTGTGTGAGAGAGAGAGAAACAGAGAGAGAGAGAAACAGAGAGAGAGAGAAAGAGAGAGAAAGAGAGAGACAGAGAGACAGAGGGGCAGAGAGATGAAGAAGGAGAGAGAGAGGGAGAAAGTACGTGCTGGCAGAGTCTTGAACTCAGGGCCAGGTAGCTGTCCTTTAGCTTTTTCACTCAAGGCTGACACTCTACCACTTGAGCCATAGATGTGCTTCTGATTTTTTGGTAGATAAGAAAATCTCACAGACTCTTGAGTTCAAGTCCAGGATAGGCACAAAACAAACTAGCAAAAAGCTTTATTTGCAAAGAGTCAGACAGCAAATATTTTAAGGTTAGGAAATCAAGGGACAAAATAAAAGGTATGATAAATGTGCTTGCATAACAAAACAGATGCAAATTTATCCACATTTTTACTGATAAAGCATATTAAAAATAATTTAGTATATTTTTTGTTTTTTTAAATTTAATTTTATTGTCAAAGTGATGTACAGAAGGGTTACAGTTACATACATAAGGGAGACAGGCCTATTAATAGACCTATCTACTAATACTTTATTAGTAGAGTAGAATTCTTTTTGTAGACATAACGTTCTGTCAAAATAAAAAGTATACAGTGTTCTCAATTATTAAAATTGATTTTTACTGTTAAAATTGATCCATAATATTATATATTTACTCTTTGAAAATGCCTTTTCACACAGACAAGTATTCCCAAATACTAATATCAGACATAAGCATATGGTATTGTTATATAGAAGGCATTTATACAATTATATTAAATTTTTGGTGATAATTGTAGTTTAGCACTTCATTACATTGTACATTAATCAGCTCTAATTGAAGGTTAGATGGAAGCTCCTCAATTATATAGTTAATGGATTTTTAAACATGGATATTTCCTTTCTATTTGAATCGAAGCCTAAAAATTTACCAGCACTATGGTTCAAGATTGGAAACTAAGGCTGGGTGTTGGTGGCTCATGCCTGTAATCTTAGACACTCAGGAGGCTGAGATCCGAGGATTGCAGTTCAAAGCTCAGGCAGGAAAGTCTGTGAAACTGTTATCTCCAATAACCAGCAGAAAACTGGAAGTGGCACTGTGGCTCAAGTGGTAGGAGCGCTAGCCTTGAGCTGAAGAGCTCAGGCATAATGCCAACGCCCAGAGTTCAAGACCTAGGACTGGCAAAAAAAAAAAAAAAAAGATTGGAAACTAGTCATTCAAAAAATTTTTTTTTTTTTTGGAAATGGAGATACTATTTCTTGTTTTGGCTTTTAACAATACAGATGTGTATAAAACACACTGGCATTTAAAGTTTAAGCGATGTTGATTATCATTGAATGCTTCTAGTCTATCACATATAAATGTAGTTTGCCACTGAATTAAAAAGCATCATCAGGGCTTCATCAAAAGCTTATATACAAAGCCATTTTCTCTTTGATACAGTGTGTGAAGGAGTTTCTTCTCATTTAAAATAGTGTCGATTTGATATTGTGTTAAAAAATTCCTAATACAACTACTTTACAACTGTAAAGTCATTGAATTGCTGTGTGTAAAAGAAGTCAGGATATTCAAGCTCCATTTCCGACCAAAATTCACAGAATTAATTTTTTAAGCCCCTGAGAGCCTTGAAGTTCATTGTTGACTCTACTGGCTAACAATAAGTGATAGATACAAATATTTTGCACAAAGTAACTACAGATAAATAACACAATGAATAACTATGATCTCCATCTATGGCTTTTGTAAATTTGTCCAACTGACATTTTTTACTTTATATTTATCTTTACTTGTATCAATTTTAATACACCTTAGCATATTCCACTTGAGGTTGTGCTAATGTTTTTATTGTTGTTGTTTAGTTTAATATATTGCTTGTGCTGATTTCAAAGAGACGGACAAAAGTCAAAGAAATAATTTATCTTTCTTTTTTGTTAAGCTTTGTTTTATAACTATTGAAATTATCCTCAAAGTCCTTAATTTTGCTGAGTTTAAACCTCAGTCTGTCACATCACTGCACTTTATTTAGGATATACAAAGCTAGAAAAAGCATCATTCCTAAACAAACACCAAAGAACTAAACAATACATATTTTAATTCTCCCTAGAGGTTTTTAGACCTAAGTTACAGTGAACTAACCTGAAATTTAAAGACAGACAACTACCTCTGGAATGGGAAGTGAGCACTGACTCACTTGGGACAGAACACCAAAAGAATCTGAAGAAACGAGTAAAAAGATTCCGGCATACATTCTGAACTAAAGGCCAGATGTAGAACCATGACTGTTGTTTCTTCCTTGCTACCCACTACCAGGCTAGTAAGCATCAAAAAGTGTACTACAAGAGTGAGGGACAGAAAGAAACTATCTTTGTATACAAGGATACAAGGAACAACTAACAACTAAAGTCTAAAGAGGGGTAGTAGCGGTAATAAAAACAAAACAAAACCAGATAGTATGACAAACCATACCTAATCTTAAAACACAAGATGATGGTGGAAAATGTAAGAAAGCCAAGAAATAGCAAAATACTGTGTAGACTGACATAATTCTAACAGCCAGGAGAAAAGACTGGCTCATTTCCATACATAAATGTTTCGTTTGTTTCTACAAGCCTGTATCAATGTCTACCCTTCAACCAAAATTAACTAAACACACATAGAAAGCAAGAAGGAAGAAAAGCCATGGAGTGCATCTAACAGTAGAGAAAGCTGAAGAAACTCATAACTTATGGAATCTATTTTCCCTATGAACTTACAAGCAATCATCAAGTAATAAGATATAGAAAAAAAAGTAAGACAAAGATTGAAAAAGGAATTTAACTGAAACGTTCTGGAGCAGTGGTTCTCAAAATTTAGTGTACATCAGGATATACTATCCTGATATACACTATAAGAAGAACTTTCTCAATAAAGTAGTATGCAGCATAGTCTGGAGGCTTGGAATAATTCTCCCATTAAAAACACTGTATATTATTTTACATAGACTACATAAACAGGAAAATGCAACCCATAAGAAGCACTTGCTCACAATACCATTTAGAGCAAATAGTTTCTTACTTTTTGTGCTAGTGCTGGATCTTGAACTTGGGTCTCACATTGTCACTTAGATTTTTTTTTTTTGCTCACAGAGGATATGCTACCACTTAAGCCAAGTCTTCAGCCCAGCTTTTGTGCTGGTTAATTGAAGATTAACCAGCTATTCTGTGTAGGCTGGCTTCAAATCATGATCCTCATGATCTCAGCCTCCTACAAGCATGACAGTATCCATTGTAGTTTCTTCTTAATATCTTTATTTTCTATAAGAACAAGACACACCTGAGCAAAGTATGCCTGGTCAGGAGCAAAAGAACAAAAAATAAAAACACTTTTCTGGTATTAAAATTTAAAGTCCAACTAACAGTATCATCTATGACCCTATGATCTTTCTTCTGCTTTGTTTGGTAAATATTTTTAAGCACTAAATATAAATTGCTGATTCCAAGAGAAGAGGAAAACAGATAAACTCTGCCAGTGATAAAAGCTTGACTCTGGGGACTTGGTTAACAATAGTTAGTCACATTGCACAATGTATACTGCAAAAAAAAAAATGGCTCTATTCCAAGGGCTTCCTTTAATCGAAATGACCAAATATACCCTGGTGTTATCCTTTATTTCATTGTACAAACACAGACACCACAATCTGAAATATATCAAACAACATAAAAATCAGAAAGATCACAAGTTCGGAGAAAACAGCTTTAAAATTGCTACATTTTCTGAACTATTTATCAATTTGCATGGATTTGTAATTTAATTTGTGAAATAAAAACTTTCTATATTTGTGCAGTCTCAAGTTCAGGTAGGTTAGGATGAGAATAAGTTTCTATAACCATATGCAGGTGGTTCAATAATCATATGTACTTCCTACTACTTATCTTACCTATAAATAAGTATACTAGTAGGGCTCTTCTAGTTAGAAGTGACCAAAACCACCTGGAACTGGCTTAGAAAAAAGAGGAATCACTAAAATGGCATGGGAGCATTTCAGTGAGAAACACAAATAGAACTAGGTCAGATTCTTTAACCAATTTTATCTGTTTCCATGGGGCAAGTTAACCTTCTTTTCACATAATGCAGAAAATGCCTAGCTGCTTAGAGCTGGGGAGTTGTACATCTAAAGATTCTTTCAGCTCCAAATCCAAAACTACCAATCAAGGTTCTAATGTCTATTCCTGGACCAATGAACTGAATCAGTGGGAGAAGAATTGTAACCATTGATGAAGTACACACTTGCACCTGAAAGGGTGTTACACAGAAAAAATATGTTGGACACACTATATCACAGATGTTCACTACCATTCAAAGTCAATTTTTATTCCATAAATTCATACACTAAAGTTATTAATGTGTCTATGTACTTTTTTGAATTACAAATAGTGATTGTATATAATATTATATAATAATAATATAATAGTGAATGACCTTGGTTTGTTTTAGCAGTTAAGCTTCTGTTCCAAAAAGAATTTAAGACAGGGAAGAATATATTGATACCAGAATAAAAATTAATGTAAAATGAAAGAGAAAAGAATAAGTGTAAAAACAAACTGAAATAACAAATATATTCTACAATGCAAGTATCCACATTCACAGATAAGTTACAACACTCAGCTTTCCAATAACATCATCAGTAGCTACACAACTGATGAAGTACATTAGGTGGTAAAACACTTAAGCATAGACTCACATGTATAAATGTATTCATATACTTCATACATAGTCAGAGAGAGACTTTTGCTGGAAATCCTCACTTAGCCTCCATACTTTTTTAGCTTCTATATTTTTTGAAACTTCACTTCATGCATTAATGAGAAAGACAAATGACAAAGGGAGATTGTGCTTGCAAGGGGATAAGGGACAGAGTGGCTACTTAAGCTGCACTTTGTAATAACTTTGACCTGAGAAAAAGATGATGGCAACTTTGAGACTATCTAGGAGAATAGTCCAGTCAAAGGAAACAATAAGAATAAAGGCTAGAAAATAAATGAAGCATGCTTAACACGTGAAAGGAAAAGCAAAGTGTTTCTGAGATAGAATGAGTGTGGAATAAGGGAGAAGGGCTTTGACCACAATAAGCACTGTAAGCCACAGTGGAGACTGGCTGCTATTCTAAGTGTGATGAGAAACTATTGGAGGGTGTTCAGCAGAGAGCTGACATGATACGACTGATTATAAAAGGATGCCTCTATCGTGTATGGAAATAGACTTTTAGGAGGTATGGGGAATAAGGATAGGTTAACAGGCTAGTCAAGAAGTCCAGATAAGGGGGGGAGGGAGGAGGATGGGAAGGGATGGGAAGGGGAAACAAAGGAGGAGGCTACAATGCTTGATAAGAAATGTACTCATCTTGCCCATGTAATTGTAACTTGTCTGTACAGTATTTTCACAATATAAAACACACAAAAAAAGAAAAAAAAAGTCCAGATAAAAGACCAGAACACCTTAGATGAAGAGGAAATACTGGAGAAAAGAAGTGGTCACATGTAGGTTATACTATATAGGCAAACATGTCAGGACCTGACAATTGATTGAAAATGAAGAGAGAGGAGACTGGCAGCTGAGGGAGGGTGTTAAGATTGATTAGTACATGTTCTTGCTAAAGTCTCAATAGCAAGAGATAAAAGATCCTAAACCATAACATAGAGAAATAAACACTGTGAAATTTGAAAATTCCTCACTTTTCTGAAAATGTCCTTTACGGTTAAAAACTTCTCATGTACAAAAATAGAACTTTTAGTCACTGCAGAAAATGTTTCAAGGAGTTAAAAAAATATATTTTTCAGTAGTCTCGAAGAATCCCTTGCCAAGTTCTGGCATTGCTTCTTCCTCAGAAGGCCCAAAGTGAAATGGCATAATGGACATACCAAATCATCAGTTTGTAAAAACAGAGACTTTCCAAGTAGGTCACATACCCTGAAGATCACATTCTTGATACTGACCCAGTGAAAAAAGAGACAAGCAGTGAAATCAAGTAGTCTGTGAAGGATTAATGAAATTTGCATTTACAAACTGGCTAATGATTAGAGTCATCTTATAATATACAAATAAAGCATTTGACTTGAAGGAGAGATAGGAAAAAAGAAGGGTAAGGAAAGCAAAGTACAAAGTGGGAGAAAAAAACAAGTGTCACCTAATATCTGTAGTTTCATCAGGATATTTTCCTAGGAATTTCAAAACTCAAACAAAAGCTTGGAGAATTTAATGGAGATCTGCACTACAAGAAATGTTAAAGGAAGTTCTTCACACTAAGGAAAAATACAAAATATAAACTCAAACTTACACATGTAATGGAGTGCATTGGACATGAAAAATGTGTGGGTAAATAAAAATATATTTTCTTTCATCTTTTGATTTCTTTGTAAGTGTAACTAGTTGTAACACTGTATACTTTATAGTATAACCAGTAGAAAACTATGTGCTAAGGGATGGATGTTCTTCATGATATGGTATCGGATTGCTTCACAAATACTCAAAGGGGGGAAAAATCACCATTTTGTGAAGGTATCGCACTTGTGCATTCTCTGACAGTATTATTCACAATAAACAAGGCAGGAAAACAACTGAAATGACTGTCAACAGATGAATGGATGAAGAGAGTGTGAATGTTATTCAGCCCTTCTTTAAGGCTGAATAAATTTTAATTTTTTAAACTTATTATTAGCATATGCCAACTGTACAAAATAATAGGTTTCAGAAGAGATTTTGCCATTTATAATATCTGGATGAACCTCAGAGTATACCTAGCCAAGAGAAATAAAAAAACAGAATGAAAAATACCACGAAGACTATAGGATCTCCTTTGTATTTGGGATCTTAAAAATATGTATCTACAACTTAAACAAAAATAGAATAGCAAGTAGAGCAGTGTGGTTGCCAGCAGAGAGGGAGTAAATGGGAAGATAGAGATTAATGGTACAAAGTTGGAGTGGTGTAGGTTGAGCAAAACAAGCAAAGGGAATACTGGAAAAGGAGGGAAAGAAGAAGGAAGGGAGGGAGAAAGAGACAGAGGGAAGAAGACAGAAAACCAATAATCCTTTTGTTGCTTAACTATGGACAAGAGACAACCCAAAGGAAGATGAAAGTGAATGGAACATTCTCAAGATCCAAGATCACTTCCAAATATAGTCAAAAGGAAAAACAGACAGACCTGAGCCCCTTGCTCTATCAGACTGAGCTGGCAAAAGTTATCACTTTGTTTCAGCTGTTTTAAAAAATACCCAGGTACTAAATTTGAAGGTAGTATGTCTTAAATCTTGTTATAAGTTTAAAAGGCATTTAAATGGGCAACTAACTCACTAGGCAAACCTAAAGACCAGTAAATTATAAAATGAGACAGAAGAAATCTCCCAAAGTACAGTAGAGTTTTGTAGAAAGATAGAGGATATGAAAGAGTAATCAATAAACAGTAGTAGAAACAGAACTTTAATAAAAGGGAAATGTATTCTTGGAGAAGAGAATAGGGCAAACTAAGGAAGCAGTATTTGAGCAGATAATGTCTAAAATTTTTCAAAATATGCAAAAAATAAATCATCAAATCACAAAGCTCCCTCAAGCATTCTGGAAGAGTTACAAAGCAAAATTATAAACTTACATCATCATGAAATCAAAGACCGTTAAGAAAAACAGAAATCTTTCCTTTAACATAAAAAATCCTTTCCAGAAACACACAGAAAAGATAGTAAGATTGAGGGGTTGCCTCAGTTCGTAGAGTGCTAGCCAATGAGCAAAAATATCGGGTACCAAGTTCGAGTCCCAGTCTCAAAACACCACCCTTCCCATTTCCCCACCTATCCCCCCCCAAAAAAATTGATTGAAGCAGACTACTCATCAATAGTAATAGAAAATATAGCAAAAATGTAGAGAGGAAAAAATTTATAAACTTAGAATTCTATTACATAAGAATGGGGTAGTATCTTTAGACATATGAAAACAATTTCACTATTGTGTACAGAAGAAAACCAAATCCAACTAGAAGAAGCAAGCAAAGCAAAATGAGCAATGATATTAACATGGCAGAGAAATAAATGCAATGCCTGTAAAATTAGTAAAAAAAGAAGAATTTATATGTTAAGAATGTAGTCTCTGAAATCAAACTGACTGGATTCGAATGTGAACCAAAAACTACCTTTTAAACTAAAATTAAAATCAATAACTTGATCAAAGAATAATGACATCTAAGAAATGTTCATATTTCCATCTTTTTTCAACTGTCAACTTTAATAGATTAACAACAGAAGAATAATGCTGGGATTGAGAAAAGACAACTATTAAGTTTCAGGTAAGTTGAACTTTTGTTAAAAATCTTAAGTAAAAGATATTAAGAAAAATAGTCTTAAGTGGCGCTGTAGCTCAAGTGGTAGAGCGCTCGCCTTGAGCTGAAGAGCTGAGGGATAGCGCCCAGGCTCAGAGTTCAAGCCCCACGACCGACAAAAAAAAAAAAAGTCTTAAGCCAGATACTGGTGGTTCAAACCTACTAGCTACTGAGGAGGCTGATATCTGAGGATCCGGGTTTGAAGCCAGCCAAGGCAGAAAAATCTGTGAGACTCTCATCTCCAATTAACTACTTAAAAGCTAGAAGTGGAGCTATGGCTCAAGTGGTAGAGCAAAAAAGTCCAAGAACAGGTCCCAGGCCCAGTACAAAAAATAAATAAATAAATAAAAAAGAATACACTCTTCACATTGTTCAGAAAGTTTCTCATGGATGCCCAGTTTGTACATCTAACTAGAGAGCAAATATGCAGCGTCATCACAAAACTATTTCTCTTAAAGTCTTCCTCTCCAGAACTGCTATCATTTGTTTGGGTCATGGCCAAATATTATTAAAATTGAATTATATTTTTAGCTATGTAATTATTTAAATGTTAATATATGCATAGACCTTCAGTTCTCCTTCCAAACAGACAATTGTCAATTAATTGTTTCTGTCTAAAATCATCTCCTTTTCATTATTTTACGAGCCTTATAATTATTTTGGGTATCTGAAGGATGGTCACTGTACTCATTTCTGTACTTTCTACATAACTAGTTTAATTGCAAACACACTAGGCTTTTCTTGGGTTTGAAAAGATCCTACCAAGTAGATTTCACTTTGGCAAGAAATACCTTACACCTTTCTCCACAGGATCTTTCTTTGTGATTCATTTCTATTTTACTGCTATTAACTATTACATCTATAGCTTTACTTTATTCTACTTGTACTTTATTTTTTCTCGAGTTATTTTGGGAAGGTTTATTGGAGATAGAATAAGCATTAACAGCAAGCACTCATTCAACAAATATTCTCTGGGAATTCCCACATGCCAGGTTCTGCTCTAGTCAGATCATGCTTCCATTCAAAACCCTTGGCACTCATCACCTCATTCTGAGAAATACACATTTTTTCAATGCTCTACAACAAGTCCACCTTTCCTCTGTCTTCCACAATCTCTCTGATCTCTCTATTTCTCTGTGATTCTGCTTACCCTGGCCTTGTTATCTTCTTCTAAGAGGACAAACATAGTCCCACTGTAGAATATTTGTGTTTATTATTCTCTCTGTCTTAAAATAGCTTGTTCTGGTTGACCTGGTCTCTTGCTCTTTTGCCACAGAAAATAGTATGATCCATTATTTCACTTGTGTTAGAAAATGAGGGGGGAAAGAAGACAGAGACAAGGAAAGAAGCCCAATTTGGTTATGTTCCCAGCTACGTAGGAGGCTAAGGCCAGGACCACCACTTGGGTCCAACCTGGGCAAAAGGTTGGCCATCTAGAAAAAGGAAAGAAAGGGAAATGAGGGGAGTAGAAGAGAAGGGAGAAAGTGAACAAAGTGGGTAAGGGAGGAAAGATAGGACAAAAGAAGGAAGAAAAAAATGAGACTTGGGAAACATATCTGAATATAAGGTATAACTGAAGCCTTATCTATCCTGGATTACAAGAACCCTATAGTACACCCACAGATATACATGTGAAAATAAAAAAAAAAAAAAAACAAATGGAAAACTGCCAGTCTTTGTTTTTCTTCACAGCACTTTAAATGAAAAGATTATATGTCTTACAGCTTTGCTTATTGTCTATCCCCCTCTGTACACACTTGCACATCTACATACAAGTAAAAGTATCAAGAAGGAAGCCTTCTTGTTATTACTCTGCACTGAGAACACATGGCAAGTGCTCAATAAAGATTAGTGGAATTCAAAAGGATAATGACAGCCAGAATCTCTACATTCATGGAAGTGACACTGGTGGGGGAAAACCAAGAAAACGAATGGGTTTATGAATAATTGTTTATATAGATAGTTATGAATGCTACAAATAGAAAGACTTGTACAGGTGATTAAAAAGTTGTCATGAGTATCATGCAAGCCATTTCCTGAGTACAGTGCATGTGGGAGAAGTTTATTCTAGGGTAAATAAGAACTAAAAATGCAAGAAGACTGGGGCAAAAGCAAGCTTTCTGTTCAAGGAGAAGCAGAGTGATAGAAGGAAGGGAGAGAGACCATCGGATCCCTGTGGGCCTTGGAGGACTTGGTATGGCCTCTGGATTTTAATCTGATTCTAGTTAGAAGGTTTTAGAGTTCTAGGTAGGAAAATGTATTTGTTTGTTTGCTTGTTTGTCTGTTTGTATTGGGGTTTGAACTCAAGGATTCAGCCTGAGAAATGATTTGTTGTTGAGGTCACTTTGTGTGTTATATGGGTTGAGGGGCAAGGAGGGAGTATGGAGATAAGGAAAGGGGCTACTGAAGAATGGGAAAGTGGGAATGAGGACCAGACCTGGGACAGAAGTATGCTAGAGAAGGTAAAGTAATTTTGTGGTATCTTTTGAAAATAAGCAAATAGAAGCTGCTGATTAAACAGATGTATTATACAAAAAAAGCAAAGATATCTGAAGACTGAAGAGATTGGAATGGAGGACGGCCACTTAGTTTCTGTCTGAACAACTTACCAAACAGTAGTTTCATTAATTGAGTTGAAGATGAACAGTTATGGGGCCAAGAGATATGAGTTTTATTCTGTACACTAATTGATCAGATCACCGTACTACACAGAAGTCACAAGTATCTGTTCTGAAGCACACTTAAGCCTTTGTCAGTGGCTAAATAGAATCAATAGTTTCACTGCTATCTGGATACTACTAGAGTCAACTCAGACCAAAACACAATAGTCTAAAGCACATGTCATTAGTTGTCTTCTGAATATCCATTTTCTTTCCTCCTTATTAAAATAATCTGGGTTTGTCTGGTTTGGTTAAGAAAACCTGGCAACCAGCTAAAAATACTGACATATGCCTTTTTTTTAAAGTGAGGATAAAAATTCATATTTTAGTTACTTTCTATATACATTAAAAACATCTCTAGAGCACAGTGCTGGTGGCTAATGATTTTAATCCTAGCTACTTGGAGAGTAGTTTGAGGACAGCCTAGAGAGAAAAGTTTCTGGAGATTCTTACTGAAAAATAAGCAAAAACAGGGCTGGAGGTGTGGCTCCAGTGGTAGAGTGAGAGCCTACCAAAAAGGAAGCCATGAGTTTAAACTCTAATAACACACACACACACACACACACACACACACACACACACACACACACACAATCTCTAGAAGGATTAATCAGTTAACAATGCTAGCCAATGTAATATAAATAAAAGTCCCTGAGGAAGGTTTGTCTTTTTTTCTGATAACATAAAAGTCTAACATGAAGACTTTTGCCTTTTTTTCTCATCTTCTTACTTAGTATCTGGCTATAACCACTACAGGTGAAGCAACAACTTTGTGGCTGAAGATCAAAAGCTTGACATTGAAAACAGAAGAACAAAGAGGCTCAGGGACAGAACCCAGACACTAAATTCAAGCCCCAGGACCAGAAGGAACGACCCGGCCCCTCGCAAAAAAAAAAAAAAAAAAAAAAAAAAAAAAAAAAGCAAGTCAGTTATGGTTGCTCATACCTGCAATGCCACATGCTTGGAAGACAGATATCACGAGGATTCTAGTGTGAGGCCAGCCCTGGCAATGTTAGCAAGACCAACCTCATTTCAACAAATAGGCTAGGGATGATAGTATATACCTATAATCTCATCTCAACTGGATGAGAGAGTAGGATTGATTTGCAGGCTTGTCTGGACTATATAACAGAATATTGTCTCAACAGAGAAAAAACTATAAATTAATTAAACAGATGAATGAACAAATATAAGAAGCTGTCATAAAGAAGATAGGTCCTCAATGACTTTCTCAAGTAGCTAACAAACTCCAAATGATTTACTTCTAGGTTATTGTTTTTCTCAGTATAGAGATTTAATCAAACTCTAAAATTGTAGCTGATACAGTCTTAGGACCCAAAATGAGTCCTGTACCATAAGACAAAGGCAAATAGATGGTCACAATGACAGAAAAAGGTAGTATAAGTATCAATGTGTCCCCAGGCATTTCTACGCTAATTCAACGTACTCCTAACTTTTATTCTGAGGATTTTAAGTCATTTTTCTAAACTATTACATGGCCAGGATATATTAAAAACTAAATATAGGTAGGTAATTAGGCAGGAAAGTAGGTAGGTAGGTAGACAGACAGATACATAGTACAGAAAATTTTGTCCAATACTGGACAAGAAGTAGATGGATACCTGCTCTAATATATCAACAGTCCTAACAGGTTGGATTGCCTATTAAAGCTTGCCTGTGGACTTAATTTCCATGAAATTTGTCAGATACTGACAGAAAATAAAAGCAAAAACTTCTTATTCAGCAGCTTGTGTTATTTTAGTGCTGCTTCAAGTATCATTTTGATGATAGAACCCACATTAGTGTGTATGTGTGTGTGTATAAGCATTCTTGCGAGTTTATAAAACAGAAAGATAATAAATCCAGACAGCACTAGTAATCCTACCCCAAATTTATCCCTAAGAGGTAAAAAAAAAAAAAAGACTAAATGCAATTTTAAAAATACTTTAAAATTTTGATCAAAATCTCAGAAAACAGTGAAAGTTTATTAGCTTAAGAAATGGGTACTCTTGAAACAGTTTTGGAGGATCTTTTCTGTTCATTTGTTCATTCTCTGAACTTTATGATTAGGTAGCTTTTCGTAGATAATTCAATCATTTTGGGAAAAAGTGTAAAACACTTGCAAGATCACCTGACAAGTATAAGCTTTACATAAGTAAAGTGAATAGCTAGTAGAAAAGTACATTTCTATACTTATCACATGCATGTTGGATGATTCTGAAATCAATTTTATAAATGATCCTAAGGAATTCTTCATTATACATAGGTTACATATTTCATCCTCAAAACTGGTAATGAAAGGATTATACAATGATGCTGAAAATAAACAGCACCAAAGAATTATAATCATTCCTTCCCTCTATTTTTCACTAAAATTCCAACACATATTCTTATCATCAGAGTCAACATTTACACTTCAGCATGTTTTCCATAGTTAAGAGCAAACAATTAAAAGTTAAAATCTGTAGCAAATGAAGTAATCAGATAAGATAGTTAGAATTCCAGTTTTGTCACCTCCATGACAAAATATACAAGGAAGTCACATAATCCTAGTTATTGCTGCTTGACTCTCCCTAGTGTTTAGGAAATTCCCTGGGAAATAAGTGAAAAGAGGACATAGAAAGGTGCATGAATTCTCTCAGGCCACTTGGGAATTTTTAGGTGTACAGAGGCACTTTAGAGGCATTAAACATGCCTCCAAAGGCATGGCTTATTCTCTGAGAGTCACTCCAGTACTAGGAAACATTCCATTGTTTAACACCATTTGCTAGCTGTTGCTGTTCCTTAAACTAGGGCAGAGAGTTTTAGGAGATGACACTCAAATGAGTATATCCATCAAAGGAGCTGTAACATCTCTGAAAATAATTGAGAGCAGAGAGACATTCAGGAAGCTCAAAATTGTATCACCTTGATAATCTATAATCTTCTGAGACCATGTGTTTAGACTGATAATGACACTTTAAAAACTTGAACGTGGTTGAATAAGACATACAGTATATGGAGGAGAAATAGAATAAGCAGATATTTCATTGCCTGCATGTACCAACATGATGAGAAGGCATGGGGTGAGAGGTAAACATCCATCTTAAAACTTCAGTGCTCTAGTAGTTAAAATTGCAAGAGAAAAACAACATTGTTTTGCACTTCGAAACCTGTTTCTAATCAACTGAGCTACTCCTATGGGGTCAAATAAAAATGATTAGCTTATTAAAAGCATAGCTTTGCTATTTAATAAGCAAAAATGATTGAAAATTCTGCTCCAGATACTGATAATTTTAGTGTTTCTAGTTAAGCCTGTAAAATTGCATTCATTATTAGTGTCTAGATTCATTAACAATTCAATTTATAGATATTAATGCTTATAATGCATGCTTCGCTTGCCAAAACTTGAAGAGAAATTGTTTCAATTAGCTTTCATGGATCATGAATCCTACCGGCTGGGTATTTTTAGACAAAAGATACAAACACATCCCCAAGCAATGCTAATGCACAGCTGGGACTTGTGTGTAAGGTCAGTTGAGCTAACAGTTTAAAAGGAAAAATAGTAAATGAGTTTTACTCAGATGAGCAAGACAGGAACAATCTTCTGTTTCCAACCAAATATTTGAAAGGCATATATGCACTTCAGAAAAATACAACAGAATATTTGCTTTTGAGATTTCTAAAAGACAAGACCATTAAAATGGAAATTGCCAAGCCAAACTCACGGAGCAATATTCAGTGTATAAGACTGTAGGAAATCTCAATGAGTGATTGTAAATTGTCCCTTTAAAGAAAAGGGTATTTCTTACAAGTCAAGCTTAGTAAAAATAAAATTCTGTCTCTTGCATAAGGCCTATGCCCCAGTAGTAGGATGCTAAAAACACAGATCAATGTCCCAAAAGAGCCAAATGTCAATCCAGATTTTAGAAAGCAATACACAATTCAAAGTTGCTATTCATTGTTAGTAACAAAGGTCATTAGTAAAGATGTTTCTTTGGTGCATGTCCATCTCCTCCAGATTTATTTCTCTCATATACATCTTGATGTAAACTCAGAGCAGTGGCCAACCTTTGCATAGTCATATGATACAATATTATATTGTATCATATCTTCACCTACATGTGGTCTTTGGTTGTTTGTAACTGGGAATTTACTAGAATATCAAGAGAATGTAGTGATTACTCACATTATAACTAAGAGATATTTCATTTCTATTCTCTGAAATGTTGATCAATACTATATGCTATAGAACAGATTAAAAATAGTTCTTGATTGTCCCAATAATTACATTTCCTCAAGGATCCTATGAAAGAACCTTAGAAAATGTTAAAGCTGGCATTATGAAATCAGGCAAGGTTTAAGCAGACTGCAAGATTATGGAAAACTAACAGAACATAATTACAACTCTGAGGACATAAATATCATAAAAATACAGTAGGGAGAGGAAGAATATAAAAAGCATACAAACTCCTCAGAACTATTTAGGGTAAGAAAGTATGAGAGCATGCTAAATATCCCTTCTAAAACTAAACTGAATTTTGTATTGAATCTTATATATTAGTCTGGAAAAAACATAAATACATGTTTACAAAAACAGTCATTATTGTATTATTTTACCTTAGTAGTGGTATAAGTATAACATTTACGAAACACATCTGGGAGTTTATTACAAATCATCAATTTCTACAAAGGCATTTAACAAACTAAAAAATATTACAATTAGAATATATGTTTCTGAAAAAAAAAAGAATTAAATGAAATCTAGTTGCCCAAAAAAGGTAATATGTTAATCCATGTTTTAAGAAACACAGAAATACAACTGTTGGGGGAAAAGTGAAAAATTCTGATTTTGATATATTAATTTGAAGGAAATTCTAAAAAGACTGATTTAAAAAGAAGATTCAAAAAAAGATTCAACACAGTAAATGGGACTAACTGTGAAAATTCAGTCAGCCCATTTATTGAAGTATCTGTAGATAAATTTATACATAAAACATTTCTCATAATGTCAAATTCATGATAAATTTTCTTTTTAAGAAAAAATACAATTTATTTTTTAAACCAAATAGTATTTGATAGATTGGTACACACACACACACACATACACACACACAGAGGCAGGCACATAGCACACCTCAAAAGGAATTTGATAGATTGGTACACACACACACACACACACACACACACACACACACACACACACACACACACACACACACACACAGGCAGGCACATAGCACACCTCAAAAGGAATTTGATAGATTGGTACACACACACACACACACACACACACACACACACACACACACACACACACACACACACACACACACGCAGGCAGGCACATAGCACACCTCAAAAGGAATAACAAGGACCTTGGCCACTGATGAAATCATTAGCAGGACCAAATTATTATTCAGGTCCGTAATTCATCCTTTAACATTTGAGTCCATAGGGACCTGGTTTACTTTGCCACACTGAAAATAGGGAACAGCAGGGATCCCTGTTACAAGAGGCTCACTTCTCCATGCTTTCATAAGATTTCTAAGTGCTCTCTGATTATTCTTTTGTTTCTCTGTGCCTAACCTATCACTTAAGGTTCTTTTACCTCTCAGCTCCTTCCATACTTCTACAATGGACGCAAAGGTCAGGGACACCCTCAGGAATAGAAGTATGGTCAGCAAAGGGTAAGGTAGCTATGGGACTACTTTTGGGGTTAAGAGAAGTCACAGACTACATTCCCACACTGAAAATGTAACCCAAAGATCTCTCAATGCTGAAAATTGTATTTTCATGTAATCTATATTACTTACAGAGACCATTAAGTTTAAGTTATATATCAACAGAAGATGTGTGGAACATGACAATAAAGGACAATAAATACAACAAGTATATGGATGATGAGAAGTGCACACTGACACATATTAACATTATAGAGCAGTGTGTGTAGATGGCAAAATGTAGAGATCTGGGGTTAACTAGATGTCATAAATTTGAGAAAGCATGTCTGAGATGGAGACAGAAAATATTATTTCACTCATGAGAAAATATTTCAGTGCTTTTCCTATAAGGATTTCTGAAGTAACAAAAAGAAAACAAATATAGTATTACACAAGGCAAATTGTGTGAATATTACAACTTTATATAGGCAGACAAAACATCTAACTCACTAAAGTATCCCCAGGACTGCTATAAAATAATGTCTGATTTATAATATCCACTGAAATATTTGTTGAATAATTAGATCAATTACTCCTCATAGTGCAACCTAAGTTTCTCCCTATAGGAAACAGTGGTTGTTTGTGACAATTACGAGAAACCAAGCAGTTATATACAGTGATAAAAAAAAAACAGTGGAAACTGAAATCAGGTAAGTGGGTTATGTAAGATATGTGGAGAAAAGTACAACATTCCTGTAAATGTAAAAGTAAAGTTTATTCTTGGAATAAATTAAGCAAGATACTTAAATTGGCACTTGATACATGCTAGCGCGATCAACTAATATCTTCTGACTTTCCTCTCAATATCAACCACATACTCAGAGAAATCAATAGTTTAGTGAGGGTCTAACCTACTACATCAACAAATAGAGATTCAAAGGTGTTATCTATTTGCTATTTAGTGCATGCATGAAACATATGATGGCAATTTTAAAGTACTCAATCAGACACAGTTTTGGGGTCTAAGCAGTGATACTTACCACTGAGTTAATCGGAGGACATGGAGTATAGCATAGGTTTTCACACGTAAGTGTATTTTTTACAGAAGAGAAACTTAAAATATCCAAACACAATTTTCATGTTTTTGTGCAGTAGTTAAAAAGAAATATTTTTTAACCCACAAGAATAAACATAACTAATGATCACTAGGCTTCTTTTGTGTTTCTTTGTGGATTCTTACCATCTCTGCAGTTGCTATTGTTTCTGGTCCCAAATTCTTTTTCTTTTTCTTTGCAAAATTCTTTTTCAAGGGCTGGGAAGGTGGCTCAGTGGTAGAGGGCTTGCCTTGTATGCATGAGGCCCTGGGTTCGATTCCTCACCACATAAGCAAAAAGAAAAAAGCCGGAAGTGGCACTGTGGCTCAAGTGGTGGAGCGCTAGCCTTGAGCTGAAGAGCTGAGGGACAGCGCCCAGGCCCAGAGTTCAGGTCCCATGACCGGACCCAAAAAAAAAATTCTTTTTCAACACATTTTTCTTCCCTTCACTCAGGTCACTGTTGCTCTTGCCTATTAGTGGCAACCCAATCACTTTCCTTTCACAGCCTTCCTTAAAGATCCCTTGTCCCCATCTTCATCCACTCCTCTCTCCCATTTACCCCATATTACCATGCATTTCCTCCATACATCATCACAATCTGGAATTGTGTTGTTCAGTGGTTTATACTCACCACCAGCCTCTCTCTACTATTCTACCTTTATTTTCCCCATGATAATTCTAGAGTCTAGAATATTTGGTGCAGATATATTAGTCAGGATATTTAGGACTTTAAAAAAAAAACTTTTTTATCTTTTTTAAAATTTTTTTTTGGGGGGTGCGGTTGTGGGGCCTGAACTCTGGACGTGGGCACTGTCCCTCAGCTCTTCAGCTCAAGGCCAGCACTCTACCACTTGAGCCACAGTGCCACTTCCGGCTTTTTTTTTCTGCTTATGTGGTGCTGAGGAATCGAACCCAGGGCATCAGGCATGCAAGGTAAGAGCTCTACCACTGAGCCACCTTCCCAGCCCCTATCATTTTTTTTTTAAACTGGGGATTGAGCCCAGGATGTTGCACTTGCGAGGTAAGCACTTTGCCACTGAACTACATCGCAGCCCTAGTCAGGGTATTTGAGAGGTAAGTAACAGACACCCATCCCTGGAAACTCAGCAGACAGGCTACCTAGTCAGAATCTAAAGAATAAAGAAGCACCACAGAATCATCTGCTAAGGTAACCATTGTCTTTGGCTGTGGGTATTTTTATAGCTTAATACCACCAAAGTAGCAAAGTAGTCTTGGTGACAGAAATGTTGCTGCCTCCAGAAAACAGACATTGGTACTCACTGAGGAAAAAAGTCTTCCACATCACCAGGTCACATTCAAACTTGATCTGTTAGCAGAGTTTAGGCCATCTGTCTCCCTCAAGGAAGTCAGGGAGACAAGTATCTTGCATTTTTTACCTTCTACAGAGCAACATGAACTTAGCTTCACACATGGGAGTTCTTACCCAGAAGAGGGTTTGGCTGTCAGGTGACCACAATAAAGGCTTAATGGCTCTGCTCATGTAGGCTCTTAAAAAAATCTCCTGAATGAATAAATCTTAAAATAAATGTTTTAAAATACTATTAGAATAAGTTTTACATAATACATGTATAACCGATTTTCTAGCATTTAACTGCTTATCAATTTGTACTTATTCTAATTTTGGTTTCTTCCTTCCAGATTTGAATAAAAAAATATCTGTGCTGCCAAGCAGCTTGAACTTCTTTATCCATGCATGATGTAGGAGACAATATGAAGAACTTTCCGGATTCCCTTTGGATGAGAGACCTTCTGCCCAGTTGCTAGGAGAGTGTTCTGTGTATAATCATTGCCTAAGAATCTTTCTGCAATGGCTTCAGGCCCTTTCCTTGGACAGCCTCCATCCAACAACTGATCAGCATGGAAATATAAAGACTTGACCCCTTTTCCCTTGATAGAACCTATCAAGCTCCAGATTTCCCCAAAGTCTAGTCCAGGCTGGCATTTGGCCTGTATACAGCTTTGCTCCCATCTCTGCACACTCTTGCATTCTTCCCCTGCTTTCCAAAAGTACTGACCACGACCACAAGGACAGTCTTAATAAAAACTGCAAGCTGGTCTCCTTTCAGAATCTACCTCTTATTGGGACAGTTTGTACCAACAAAGATGGAAGAAAGTAATTATTTGGACAGAATTTGGACTAACTATCAAATGTGTTAGTAGTTTGGAATGAAGAAGACATGTCATGAGGTATTCTCATTTTGTATTTGTAATTGACATAAAAGGTCCAGGCATGGTGAATTATAACTGAACTCCTAGCTATTGGGAGGTGGAGATCAAGAAGATCATGGTTTCAGGCCAGCCCAGGCAAAATGTTGGTGACATCCCACCCCAACCAACGAATTGGACATGGTGGTACACTCTGTGATTCCAGTTGTAAGGTAGGCAAAGGTAGAAAGATCATGATCCAAGGCTGGCCTGAGCCAAAATTTAAGACACTGTCAGAAAACTAATTTAAAGCACTAAAAGGGCTATAATTGTGCCTACCTAGCAAGCATGCAGCCCTCAGATTAAATCCCAGTATTGCCAGAGGTAAGAATGAAAACATTAAAGGCATGAACTCTTCTGAAACCACTTAGTGTTTAGTGCTTTCTAAATTTTACTTTATATTTCCAGTAAACCCAGAGTGAGCCATTAAATTTGTAGAGTAACATGTAACTAAGTCATACAATTATGCAGAAGTAGGGACCCTTTTCTCTGTGAAAGGACATTTGGCTAACATCATGTGGGTGCCATATAAAATCATACAAAATTATTAGTGTAGGCAGAGGAACATGGGAAGCTGATAAGAAGCATCAAGAAGCATTTGTGTCTGTTCCATCATGTACTAAATGATTTTGAGGGCCTTATGTGGCCCTGTAAAAAAGTAATGATTTGAATTATTTCTTCCATTTATTTAAGAAACAAAGGAAACTCATGAAATATTGAATAGTTTCAACAAAAAAGAGAAGTATCAGTGAAAACTTCTAGATTTAATTACATTCAACTCTTTATTTCTATGGCCTTCTTTGTGTCAAAGTCCTCAATTTCAACTAAGTCAGATAGAACATTGAGGATACGTCATAACTACCATGCCTGTAATTATAATTTTCAGAGTATAGGGGAAAATGGAATTGAAAAATATCTTACCTTGTTTAAATGGAAAAATTCTGGATTGATAAAAGCAAGAATTCTACACTCTACCTTCCTATTAACAATTTCTCAATTATAGCCTTCAGAAAAGTAAGCAGCTAAAAAAATTTGATTGTTAAGATGTTGTACGGAGGGATTACAGTTACATGAGTAAGGCAATGAGTACTTTACTTGTTGATCATTGTTACCCCTTCCCTTCCTTGTTGTTGTCCCACTATCCCTTCCCTCCCTCAGCTCCCACATTCCTATCTCCCATCCCCCTCCTTGCTGCCCAAAATTGTAAAGTTCATCTCCAATATACTGTCCTGTGGGTATCTTTGTTGCAATGGGTTATCCTGTGTCCTTGTTTCAACATTTTGTTATTCCCCTTCCACTCCCCAGATTAGATATATGTCTAATAAACATGCAGGGTATCAAAACTGAGTACAGTGACAACAGGGATATGCCATAGGGGAAGAACATACAAAAGAAACAACAACAAAAAATAATAAAATCACATGGTACATTTTAAAACAGTAACAATAAAGACAGACCTTGTATCCATATCTTGGGGTTCATATCATTTAGCATCATCTTATATGGTCATTTGTACATGGTTTTTGAGCTTTTTGGCTCATCTGATAAGATTATCCTATATGTATACTACTTATTGCAAATAAGAGAAACCATGGGACCTAAATTTCTTTGGGACTAGGTAACTTCATTTAATATGATTTTTTCCAAGTCTTTCCATTTCCTAACAAATGGGGTGGTGGTGTTCTTTCAAAGGGAAACATAGAATTCCATTGTATATATGTACCACATTTTCTCATCTACTGCCCTCAGTAGAGGGTTGGTTCCATATCTTAGCTATGGTGAATAATGAGCAGCTAAATAGCTTGTGCTGAAAAAAATTACTGAGCTCAGAAAATAGGTTAAAGTCCCTCCATGAAGAAGCAGGTTTCACGGGGAGGCCTGAAGTTAGTGATAAGAAGCTATGCCATTATTAAGACATGCCAACTATGGAAATAACGTGGAGCTCCAAAAATAATGACAGGTCTATTATTACCATAATGTAGAAATAAATCGATTTGTTTTGCTCCATTACTCAATTTTGTTTATCCTATATGCAAAATAGTTATTCCTGGCAATCTCAAAGTTAAAACTGTAACTTTTACATTTTTGGAGCTAGAAGAGACTTTTTTTACTAAAGAAAATAGTCTTGCTTAACTCTAGTTGATATGTTCTACATTTTACTGACTCAAAAGACTGTGATCCAAAGCCACCAACACTGAACTTCATGGTTTAAAAGCATGTTTCATGCTTTATCAGTCATGGGCTTAACCTCAGGGCCTGGGCATTGTCCCTGAGTTATTTTTCTCAAGGCTAGCACTCTACCACTTTGAGTCACAGCTCCACTTCAAGTTTTTAGGTGGTTAATTGGAGATAAGAGTTTCCTGGCCTTTCCTGCCCTAGCTAGTGATGAAGCCCAATCCTCAGATCTCAGCCTCCTGAGTAACTAGGATTAAAGTGCCCAGCTACAGACAACTTATTTTTTTGATAAGCAGATAGCCTATCTATCTGTAAACATATTGGCTTTGGTCTATAACAATTTAAAACAACTTTTAATACTAGAACAGGATCAACAACAAGAAGAAAACCAGAAAGTTCTTAATATCAGTGTGCTTGTGGGATTATTCAGGCACAACCAACAATTTCCTGAACAACTGTACCTTTATGAACCATGACAATGAAGAGCCTGTCAGACAAGACAACAAAAAAGATACAATCAGGTGTTCTCTACATTAAACACACTTTAAAATAAGCTAGAAACAAAAGGGTGGAAAAAGTTATTTCATTCACACAGCAACCATAAGAAAACTGGAGTATATTAATATCAGATAAAAGAGACTTTGAAACAAAAAAAATTCCTAAAGATGAAAAAAGTTAATAATAGTAAAACAGAAAAATCAAATTATCAGAATGATTTAACCTATATGGTCCTAACGAAAGATACATAAAATGCAGGAAATAAAACTGACAAAATAGGAAAAAGCAGGGAGTAGGTGACTCATGCCTGGAATCCTAGCTACTCAGGAGGCTGAGAGCTATGGATGTGGGTCAAGGCCAGCCTGGGCAGGAAAGTCCACCAGACCCTTGTCTTCAATTAACTACCAAAAGGCCAAAAACGGTACTGTCGCTTAAAATGGTACTAGACTTGATCACAAAAGCTCAGGGATAGTGTCCAGGCACTGAATTCAAGCCCCAGGACCAGCGCATGAGCACGCGCACACGCATGCACTCACACACTCTCTCTCTCTCTCTCTCTCTCTCTCACACACACACACACACAAATTGAAAGGAAGAAAAGAAAAATTGAAAAATGATAGAGATTTCAGTAGGTCACTTTTAGAAATGATAGAAAAAGTAGGGAGAAAACTAATAAAGAAATAGAAGACTTGAAAAAAGCCATCAATGAACCCTACCCCCAGCCAGCAACAGCAGGATATACATTCCTTTCAAGTACACATGAAGTGGTTCTCTATAAGAGGTTCTAATATCTGTCATAATATATATGAGTCACAATAAATTTAAAATGACTGAAATCACATAGAACATATTGAACTTAGAAACCAATAATAGAAGAAAGTTTAATAAGTCCATAAGTATTTGAAAAATAACATGCTTTAAAATAGCCAGTTAATCAAAGATGAAATAACAGGAAATTAGAAAATCCTTTTAAATGAATGAAAATGAAAATAGAACACAGTAAAATTTATAGGATACAGCAAAAGCAGTGCTTATATGGAAATTTATAGCCATGATATCTATATTAAACAAGAAGAAAGAAATCAAATCAATAAGGCAAACTTGCACAATAATTCACTCAAAAAAATAAATTAAATCTAAAGCAAGTAGAAAAAAAATAAGGTTGGGGTAGAAATTAATGAAATGAATAGAAATAGATAAAGAATTGACAAAACCAAGTTGCTTCTTTGAAAAGATTAATAAAATGGGCAAACTTCTGGCTAGAATGACGAAGAGAAAACTTAAATTACTGAAAGCAGGAATAAAAGGACATAGCACTAGAAGACCAGAAGCAAGTACTAAGAACAGTTGTATGCCAACAAATTAAATAATTTGGGTAAAATGGAGAAATTCCTAAAAAGACTAAGGCAAATAGTCCTATAATAAAGCCAAGATATAACAAATTAAAAAATTACAGATCAATATCTCTTATTAAAATAGATGCAGATAAGACAAGATGCAAACATAAAGGGGATCCAAATAGGGAAAGCTGAAGTAAAACTCTCCCTCTTTGCAGATGACATGCTCTTGTATTTAAAGAATCCCATGGAATCCACTCCCAAATTACTCGAGCTGATTTGAAACTTGGGCAAAATAACAGGGTATAAAATTAACCCTCAAAAATCAATGGCTATTCTGTATGCTAACAATGAGAAGAGCAAGGTTGAAATCAGGAAAGCAACTCCTTTTGTAATAGCCCCACAAAAAAATAAAATACCTAGGAATTAACTTAACTAAAGAAGTGAAGGACTTCTATGATGAAAACTTTAAAAACTGAAAAAGGAAATCAAAGCAGAACTTAGGAAGTGGAAAAACCTCCCATGCTCCTGGATTGGAAGGATCAACATCTAGCAAAAACAATCCTTAACAGAAAGAATAGTTCTGGAGGAATATCAATACCAAATGTCAAACTCTACTACCAAGCCATAGTAATCAAAACAGCTTGGTACTGGCACAAAACAGACCTGGGGACCAATGGAATAGAATTGAAAACTCAGAAATGAACCCACAGACCTATAGCCAACTAATCTTCAATAAGAGAGATTAAAAAAATAGAATGGAAGAAAGACAGCCTCTTCAGTAAATGGTGCTGGCAAAATTGGTTAACTACTTGTAGAAAACTAAAGCTAGAGCCTTATATATCACTCTGCACCAGACTCAACTCCAAATCGATCAAAGACCTCGGAGTCAAAGCAGACACCCTGAAAATATTACAGGAAGGAATAGGAGAAACCCTAGGTCTCCTTGGCACAGGCTGAAATTTTCTTAATAGAGACCCAGAATCACAACAAATCAAAGAAAGGTTGGACAAATGGGACTGCATGAAATTGCAGAGCTTCTGCATGGCAAAGGACATAGCTAGCAAGATCAATAGAAAGCCCACGAATTGGGAGAAGATCTTCATTAGCCATACAAATGGATACAGGTTGACCCATTGTAACAATGAGATGTACAAGATGCTATGTTGAAAAACAAACTTTCCGTGGGGAGGGGGTAGTTGTGGAGGTGGGAAGAAAGGGATGGTAGGGGAAAAAAAAGGAGGAGGCAACAATGCTTGATGGGAAATGTACTCATTACCTTGCTCATGTAACTGTAACCCTTCTATACAGTATTTTTACAATAAAAAAGCATATCAAATTAAAATAAAATAAAATATATGCAGAAAATCAATGACAAAATGGTAGAAAGGCATAAATTACTTATTTTCTTCCTTCCTTGTCTTCTTTTGGCAGGAATGGGATTTGAACTCAGAGATTCACATTTGTTAGACAAGAAATCTACCTTTTGAGTCATGTTCCCAGTCCTTTGTGCTTTTATTTTTCAAGCCAGCCTTTTTTCCCCCAAGCCCAGCCTTGTGCCATCAACCTCTTACCTAGGTTAGATTATAGCCATATAGTTTCATAAGTTTTTTTTCATTGAGATAGGGCTTTCTAATATTTTTTAACTTAAGTAGTTGTACAAGGAGTTTCAGTTCAACAAGACAGATTTTGAATACAGTGCGCCTTGATCAATGTCACCCTTTCCATTGTTCTCCCCTATTTTTCCCAATCCCATCCCTAACATTTTTTAAGCCTGGGCTGGCCTTGAACCACAACCCTATTTCTGTCTCTTGAACAACTGGATTAAAGGTTTGAGCCACTGCATCCAGCTTGTGTACATGTGAGTTTATTATTTTTATTTCTTACTTATGTTCAGCTTTCTTTCTTCTTGTTGTTTTTCATGTTGGTGAAAGAGATAAAGCCATCTGCTAAATGCTACTATGGAAATAGTAAACAAGAAGGCATAAAATTATGCCCATGGTTTGCAATAAGTTTTGAAAGAATGTAAGAGGAACACAGAGAAAAGCTGCCATACAATATTAGGGGTGTGACTGAGGGTAAAATCCAAAAATCTAAGCCAAGTAGAAGTCTTCCAGATTATGTGCCTTTTTTTCTCCAGCCACAGTGGTGAAAGGAGTAAACATTAAATAAATGGAAGCAGAGAAGAAATAAATAAGTTGTATGAGTGCAAAAATTCATAACACTTCAGCATTCGAGAGGCCCTGAGCTCAATCCCTAGTACCACCCCTCCACCCTCAACCCCCCACATACAAATTAAGAAATTTATTAAGCTCTACTTTAGATATTTTACTTACTTGTTTATAAATTTTATATTATAGAAATGTTAATATAAAATATTAAATATCTGATTTCAAGTACTCAACTTTCTACTCCCAAATCATAGACAAGAAAATAAAAACACCTCTGGAATGCCTTCTATTTAAAAACAGATGAAGAAAGTCACAAAATGATTGCAAATAAAAGCATATCAACAATACCTGAGAGAAGAGAAGACATTTTCTTCTCGCAAATGTGTATTTTTAATTGAGTAAATTACAGATCACCAAGTATAGTCTGATTTGGATAACAAGCACTAGTTTCCATATGAAAACTGTTATTGTTGGCTTTTGGCGTTTAATCTAAAAAGGACACAAATTCTGTTCATGTTTGAGTAACCCTTTCCAACAAATTGAGCCCACAGCAGCAGGTCTACAGGGAATAGTTTTCAAGATTGAAGGAAAGTATAATGGGAAAACAATCTCAGTAAATGTATCTTTCTGCTGCATAAAACCTAAGATAGATCCCTTTAAAAAAACAAAAAAGAAAGAAAAAGCATTTCTCTTTATTTTTCCAAAAGTAATCTAAAAGAGCAGTAGAGAACATCTGAAATTTACATAGAAGGGAACAATACCAAAAGAATGTAGGTTCCAGGCAAGTCTCTAAATAAGGCCTGAAAGACAAGAGAGATGCTCTGCTAGAGGGCAGCTATCTTCCAAGGCCTGCAGTATGAAGTAGGCACTGGAATTCAAATGTTTGATTAGAAAGCACTCTTTTTCTTTTCATATAGGCAGACCGGAATAATTAGTAATTCTTTTGCTAATTAAGATATGCCCAAAGAAGACTGACCTTTTGCCTAGCCATCACCTCCCATATAAACTAGAAGGGTTTTCCTTGATACTTTACCATTTATCTTCTTTATCTACACAATATTGTATGTTAGTTAACAATGCAAATATGATGGTATACAACTGTAATCTAGCCTTCAAGAGGGTAAGGCAAGTAGCTTGTGAGTTCTACACTGGTTTGGGCTATACAAAAAGATTCATCTTAAAATGAAACAAAATAAACTCCTCCAACAACATTAACAACAACAAAATAAATTAACTTTCACAAACTCAAAGAACAAAAAACAGAACCAGATTCCTTGAATTTAAATCCTGTTTCTTCTCTTTCTTAGCTGCCTGAGTAAGTTACTTATCATTTATAAGTGTCAGCTTTCTAATCTGTAAAATGGAGACATAAAATGGAATTACAGGGCTGGTAAGGTGGCTCAGTGGTAGAGTGCTTGCCTTGCATGAATGAGGCCCTGGATTTGATTCCTCAGCACCACACAAGCAGAAAAAGCCAGAAGTGGCGCTGTGGCTCAAGTGGTAGAGAGCTACTCTTGAGCTGAAGAGCTAAGGGACAGTGCCCAGGCCCAAAGTTTAGGCCTCATGATCGACCAAAAATAAAAATAAAAATAAAAAATGGAGTTATAAATGAAACACCCCAAATACTTTATTTTTTCCACAGATGAGAACATTAGAACACTAACATTTCAATTTGTTCTGTACAAGAGTGAGTTGTCACATTAGACCATTAGTACATACCAATATTGAGAAATATTTTAGATCCATTATTCAGTATCATTAACTCTTAGGTAATAGTTAAGTCCCTACCTTGCCAAGTTTCAGCAAGCTCACGTGTGTAGTAAATTTGCAGTGGCACCTAGTGTTAAATGGTGTGGTTATAATCTGTTACTACATGGTAGCTGGAAAAAGATCTCAAAATGTGGCATGTCAAATTTGGTGGCCTATTAACAATAATAGCAAACGGTAATGATTCCATTGTAAAAACTGATACAATCTGACATTATATGAAGGTTAGAGGTCAAGACACCAACTCCATTTCTCTTGACTAGTAGTCCTCTTACATAATATATGTGTTTACTACTCTGACTGACTTAACTGCCTTTTGCAGAAATCATCAATATTCTGAAGACACAGCACCTGGAAGGATTAAGTAGAACACAAGGGAATTAAAACATACAATGAAGTAAAAATTGAGAAAGAAATAGAAAGATTATTCTCGAAATTCCATTTTAAAAAAAAAGAGTGGTAGTGAGTTTTCAGACTCTACCTCCCTTGATAGACTAATATTTAACAGACTTCTGTCTCTCTGACTATCAAATACTTTTCCATCCTCCAACTAATCTTTCTCCACAAAGGAGTATTTTAAGAGTTATAAGTGAAATACCTCAAATATTTTATTTTTTTCACAGATGAGAACATTAGAACACTGACATTTTAATCTGTTCTGTACAAGAGTGAGTTATGTCAACATAGGGCTCCCAGCTATAACACTGAAAAAACAAGTTTAATTAAAGACAGAGAAGAAATCACATGTGAAGTTGAGCCACTGAGATAAATGAGGAGTTGTCATTGTCTGAGTCAGTTCTCTGTAAAGAAATCTCTTCAGCAGTATTAGAAGAAAAAGAAAGACAAAACAAAGTAAAAGTATGTTATAAAGTAAAAACATGGTGTTATTGAATGTCAAGGTTCCCACCCACAAAGAACTGAGAAATAGTGTTTATGTAGTACTTGCCTCCAGAATCTAAACATCATAAACCAACTTTAGATATAAATAGATGCCTACTAACCACATATAAGTGGTAGAAGATACAAATGAAGCACAACAATTGTAAGAAGCCAGAATCGTAGTTAAGAGTTTAGAAACGGTCAGACAAGTTGATGTTAGGCAAAATGAACCCCAAGATAAGGACTCAAATGGTTTTTCTTTGTTGCTATTGTTTCTCACATATTTATTAGATATTTCTTTGTTGCTTTGTATGTCCCACCCCCACAGTATACCCCTGTTTTCACTGTATTTGATGTTGGTATAATTTGTGGAGGGGAAGGGAAAAAAACAAATTGTTTAAATAGGGATATAGGCGGACCCATTGCAACAACGAGATGTACAAGACGTTATGTCAAAAAACGAACTTTACAACTTTGGAGGGGCAGAAGGGGCAGCAGGATGCAGGGGGGAGATGGGAAGGGGAAACAAAAGAGGAGGCAACAATGCTTGATAAGAAATGTACTCATTACCTAACCCATGTAATTGTAACCCCTCTGTATGGTATTTTCACAATTAAAAAAAGTTTAGCAGTAATGAGTACTGCTTTTATTGAGTTGATTTTTCCAGAGTATTGGCTATATGCTTTCCTTAAACTCTAACTTGAAGGCCAAATTAGCATCACAATGCTATTTTCCAAAACTAAGCACAAATCTACTGATATTCTTATAATCTCTTCTTTGCCTATGCCCTGCCTTTTTGCCAGGGGACCCTTCTACCAGAAAGATAGCAGTGCAGCACAATGAAAAGAAAGGGTAGAAATGACATTTGGATCTCAGCTATCAATTTTCTTGCTTAATCACTCTTGGGAAGGTCAGTTACATATTTGGGACTATTTCCCCCTCAACTATAAAACAGAGATAAACCACAACAGTGTTGTGGCTTCAATCAGATAATACAAAGTACTAGTTCATTTGTTTGTCCACATAACAGATGGCCCATAAATAGCATTAACTCTTTTTTTTTGCCAGTCTTGGGGCTTGAACTCAGGACCTGGGCATTGTCCCTGAGCTTCTTTCGCTCAAGGCTAACACTCTACCACTTGAGCCACAGCACCATTAATGGCTTTTTTCTGTTTATGTAGTACTGAGGACTTGAACCTGGGGCTTCATGCATGCTAGGCAAGCATTCTACCACTAAGCCACATTCCCAGCCCAGTATTAACTTTTTGACATGGCATTTTGCTATGATGCCTCAAGCTTGTGATATTCCTACATCAGACTAAGTGGTGAGATTACAGGTGCACAAAACCACACCCACATTCTTAAGAACTTGTGTTTTCTAAACACACTACCCTACCATTTGATCCATGCCTCCAGCCCACAGGTTCTTAATTTTTTACTTTTAAAATACTACTTACTGTACTTCATTATATATTGCCTATATTCTAGATTCTTTATGACTACTCATTTTATTCCTTTATAGTAACTGTGTCATCTCAAAGAGAATGCTTAGCCTTAGAATCTCCTGGTCTGTTCATTCATATATAACTTTTTATTTTCCACACCAAGGACTGAACATAGGACTTTGCACATGATTCATGAGCATGCAAATTACAAAGCCATAACTTCTTTTGTGCAGCAGAGTACAACAGAATGGCTTTCAGCATGAGTTCACATGTCAGAACTGCCTGCTTTAATTGATTACATTTCATTCATATCATTGATACTTACTAGCTGTGCAGCTTTTGGCATAGCTTGTTCATTTGGAAAATGGAGATACAACATACTAAGTTCATCTGAAGAGTAAATACATTAAATATGTGCACAGCTATTCTCATAACACTTCGTCCAAGTATGCCCCCCAAACTCTTGATATTACCTAACAATATATATGCATATATGTAATAAGCATTAAGTATTCATCTGAATATGATATAGATACAGAGAGAGCAAGGTAGATATTTGTTAAAGAGTTGCAAATATGAGCAATAACAGAAAAAAATAGGAAAAAACCTGACAAATATGAAAGTTACTGAGTTGGAATTAACATAAAGAATCCAATATGTATAATTTTTATGTAGGTGGGTAGATAAGGAAAAAAGGAAAGAAGGAAGAAAGGAAGGACAAATGCATTCAAGCAAGCTGGCTGCTATAATACCCTAGAGTGCCATACAAATATAATTTCCTAAGAGCCCAATATGATAATAAGTTGGGGTTAAATAATATGAATGTATGCAATTGGATAGAGGAAAATAAAACTAATTAAGTGAGGAAATAAAGTGAAACAGTCTGTGCCTAGTTGCAGGGAAAAGACAATCTACAAAAAGAGCAGCAGCTCAAAATTGCTGTAATAGGTTAAACATGAAAACTAACACACCAAAACCTGGGTTGTAACAAACTGTCAAAGACCAACTGTTTAGAACTCAGGTTACTCCACTCCAATATACACAAATTGCCCATTATGTGTCAGCCATTGGCCAGGCATTTTAAAAATTGGGGGAAAAAAGTAATCCCAATCATTAGAAAATGTTCTTTAAATTACAGAAATAGAATTGCAGGCTTTCCTTAATGTAATCTGTTTCATACAAGCTTTCAGAAGAAAGGAAATATTAAACACGTTATATGCTATACCATAAACTGAAAGCAGTTCTAACTTACTTATTAAAGCTCTAAAAGAATAAGCTCTTACCCTTTGGTAAGAAGCCTCCATACAGCTGGGAGCCGTGGCTCACGCCTGTCATCCTAGCTACTCAGGAGGCTGAGATCTGAGGATCACGGTTCAAAGCCAGCCGGGGCAGAAAGTCTGTGAGACTCTGATCTCCAATAAACCACTAGAAAACTGGAAGTGGTGCTGTGGCTCGAGGTAGAGCGCTCGCCTTGAGCTGAAGAGCGCAGGGACAGTGCCCAGGCCCAGAGTTCAAGCCCCACGACTGACAAAAAAAAAAAAAAAAAAAAAAAGAAGCCTCAATATAACAGTCAGAGGCTTATGAAGCCAATTCTGAGAAACAATCTGTGAAACACAAGTTGCACCAATAGTTCTTAATATACTTATATCTGAACAAGGGTCAGAATATATGCTATTAGCAAACTTCACTTTGAGATTTTTAAGAAATAATAATAGATACCATTTATTAGGTTCTTGCCAAAATTCAAACTCAAGTCCATCTAACTCAAGTTCATGTTCTTAGTAAATGTGTTTCAATAGATACAACTCATTCAATAAAAGGCTTTCAGGAGGGCACGTGTAGCAGAAAAAGGAGAGCCATTGAGATAAACATAGGCCAAGCCCACTCATGCAATGTTCTAGGAGAGATGTGCTTCCCAAGGCTCAACTCTTCTATTCAGGAGGAAATCTATGTCCTGCTTTTCAACTGCTGAAATGCAAAGTACCACAACACAAACATAAAATAATATAAAACCACACAAATGTTTGTGTTGTTGCCTTACAGTTTTTGAGATTAGAAGTCTGAAATGAGCCTGAAATGAGATCAAGGTATCAGTAGAGTTGCATTCTTTTATAAAAAGTCTAGAGCAGAATTCCTTTCTTTTACCAGCTTCTAGAAGCTACCAGCATTCCCTGGCTTATGGCTCCTTCCTACATCAACTTACCAGCAATGGTCATTTGTGTTCTTTTCATGCTGTTACCTGTTTTTCTGTAGTTTAGTCTCCCTTTTACAACAAAAAGTTCTCCAATTATGAAGAGCCAGATAATTCATAATAATCTCACCATGCAAGGCCCCTAAATCACATCTACAGTTCCTTTTGCTATATGAGGTAAAAAATTCTGGGGATTAGGAAACAGGCATGGGAAAGGAGACATTATTCTGCCTATCATAGTCTAAAAAATAGAGGTTTGAACCATAAAATTAGCCTTCTTGTACTGATTCTACATATATAATGCTATGTCTGAAAATATTTAAGCTTGTCCTACAGCTTACTTACAGGGACAGAATATGCTGTTTAGAGGATACAGTATCTAATCCTCTGGACCAATATGTTTTAAATTACATTGAATAATTTGTTTTCTGAGTTATACATTAGTATCTTGTGACTGCTGTCAGAATGAGTCAGAACTTCTTAGTCCAAAAACTTCAAGACTCAGACAAAATCAATACTCTGAATCTGTAAGTTCGGGAAAAGGATCAGGTGTAAGGAGGGTGCATATTTAATAGGTCTATATCTATGATTTAAAAAAAAACAACCTTTGGAGAATCATGTTTAAGAAGCTATATATAATGAGATATACCTAAGAATATAATTATGTCACACTCTTTGATTTACAAGACTTGTATTAACAAAAAGAATACTGACTGTTTTCTAATTGGACCTGTGTACTCAATCAAAAATCTTGAAGTACAAGGTTGTGGAAAAGTAACAGGGAATTTCAAATCAACAACTTTAAAAACTTTCGTCATTCAGATTAGTAGTTGGGTAGGCCTGGAGTATTTGGTAGAAAAAAAAATGTCTGCTAATGAATATGGAATAAAAATGTTCTAAAATAGATTGAACAAACTATGTACACTGCATTGTATGTATGTGTATATACAGAGAGATTAGATAGCTAGATCTCAGCCTCCTGAGTAGCTAGGATTATAGGCACCCAGCTACATTGTATATTTTAAATGTGTAAATTGTATAAATGAATTACATCAACAAAGCCATTTTAAATGGGTCACACAAGAATTGTAAAAGATCACAATCCATCTTCAAAATAACAGAAAATCACTAGGCGCCAGTGGCTCATGCCTGTAATCCTTGCTACTCAGGGGCTGAGATCTGAGGATTACTGTTCAAAACCAGCACAGGCAGAAAGTCCATGAGACTCTTATCTACAATTAACCACCAGAAAACCAGAAGTAGCACTGTGGCTCAAGTGGTAGAGCACTAACCTTGAGCTGAAGAGCTGAGGGACAGACAGTGCTTATGCCCAGAGTTCAAGCCCCACGACCTACATCATCATCATCATCATCATCATCATCATCATCATCATCATCATCATCATCATCATCATCATCACCACAGCAAATCTGGGGTTGCAAGTCTAATCTTTGTGCTTGCATCGAATTCACCACTAAACCACAAGTCTACAATATTTGGTTTTATGTTTTTATAAAGTACAACTTATTCTCCTATAGCTACATATGTATAAAGAACATTGATGGTCCAAGAGAGAATACCAACATATATCGATAATCCACGCTATAAAGTACATAATTTCTTTGCTCTTAACTATGAATGCACAACTGAACTTATAGAACAAACATAGCATATATTCAGTTCCTGATGCAAAATATCTTTGTCAAATAGTTTACATTATTTTTTTCAGCATTCTGTAAAAAAAAAAAAAAAAAAAAAAAAACAACTAGAAAATAATAGTTCTGGCAGTTGAAACTGGAAATCCATTGACTGTCACCTTACAAAAGAGGTGTTTATAACATATAAAGCAATTTATAACATATTTGTAAGTTTGTCAAGATTTTTTTTACTGCTGTTACTGTTGTCTTAATATACACAGAAATTCAAGTCTATATTCTGGGGAGTCTTTCAGACAATTGAAAAGTGAAATTTTCAAACAGGCAGCTATAGCTCATTAGATCTGTCATGGACCATGAAAGCTACTTGCCAATACTGTCGAAAGACTATTACTCATTTCAATCTCACCAAAGAGGACAGATCTCTCTGTGACAAAACATTAGTGAAAAACACTAAGTTGGGCCTGTAACAGGAACAGCTCAGCACACATGAATGGAAACGCAATAGAGAGACTAAAGCCAAGTGAAAGTGGCAGATTGATGTTCTAGCTTTTCACCTTCAGAGACCCCAACTTCTACCACAATTCGAAGAAAAGAGAGGAAAAAAAGAGAATGGAGGGAGGAAGGAGGAAGGGAGGCAAAATCCACCTAGCAATAATACTGTACTTGCAGCCTGGATGATAATAGTATAGCCTGATCTGACAGAAATGTTCAGAATGGCATTCTCTGCATATTATTGAGTTTTGCAATCCCAGCAGCTTAAAACAGAGAAACTTAATAGCCTGATCAAATCAGTTTTGAATGTCAATCACTGTCCAAGCAATGTGGTTATTCAGAAAAATCAATTTAAAATTCGTAATTAGTTTAAGACCTTCCTTTGCAATCACACAGATAACTAAGGAAAATAGACATTTAAACTTCTGTATAATTAAACTGAATATCAGTTAAGCAAAAGCAGTATATCAAAGATAAAAAAATAACTATCTAGTATAATTTGCATGAGTATTAAGTAGTCTTTCTTTTTAGATAGGATTTAAATCTAGGTAACTCTATAATGTTAATGAGCAGTTTAGATATAAGCACCACGTTGCTAAGTATGTTCTATTTCTTATCAAGATGTCAGCTACATAGGTATCTTGTAAGTAATGAAAATTCATTGAGCTATATGTTTATAATATGTGAATTTCTACAACTAGAGAAGCTTTGTGGTCAAGGAAATAAGTCTTTTACACAACTGTCCTATGAATTTAATGTCTGAGAAAAGCAACAATGTCAAATTCCTATTTGATGAAGATCATCCCATCTTCATAGCTGTTTTTCAGCTTCCCAAGCTAGACTGTCCAGGCTTGGTCTCAAGTTAGATACACAGAACAATAAAACAGATTTCATTATACTGGGTATATTATCTCATAATACAATTTATAAGAATGAGAATTATTTGTTCTAATGATTTAGAATCATGTTTTGTTCCTAAAAAGATCAACCAATCTATGTCATATATATTACTTTTTAGTAGACATAGTTTGTGAAAAACACATAGAATTGATATCATATATTGATATATATATATAGAATTGATATATATAGAATTGATAATATAGAACACTAAAAATATCTCATATGAATGACAGAGGTGGAACAAGGGTTATACCAAGACACTTTCCATAAGTATGTAAGGAAGACGGTGATAGGAAAAAAAAATAATGAAACCAGACATGAAGTTCAAAATTTTTAACAGTGTTAAAAGATCTATGTAATGCTGAGATCATTATAACAAGTTTTTTAACAAACATAGAAGTTTAAAAGCTAATGTTTACTGAAAATTCTGTGACAGCTTTTCATTTCTATAAGGAAGAGCCATTGCCTTAAGTTGAAATTATCAGCATGAGCTTAGTCTATTATATCCTCAAATAGGAAGGGATTTTTTTCTTTCTATGGTTTGTTAGACCATGAGGCAAAAGACAAAACAGAACAAAGGTAAAGATTTTAATATTGATTGTTCATTATGCTGTTTTATACATATCACAAAAATTTCAGTGACAATAATTAGCATATGAGACTGAGACAAGTATAAGGCTAAGTTCTGTGAAAAAGAAGGAAAGAAGACAAGCCCAGTAATTCATGCCTGTAATTTTAGTGGCTTGGGAGTCTGACTGGGAAGGTTACAGTTAAAGGCTAGTCTGGGCAGATAAGTGCACAAGGCTCTATGGCAACAGAAGCTGCTGGCCACTCCGCTACAATAGTCCAGGTACATCCTCGAACAGGAAATGTGATCATATCTCAAAAACAACTAGCATTATATATATGGCTCAACAGTAAAGCACCTACCTAGGAGCAACCTTGAGTTCAAATCCTAGTACTGCCAAAAAAAGGTGAGGAGGGGGGAGGAACAAACAAAAGAAAAACTTTTCATAGTTACTCCTTAAGTTTTTGTTAGGTGCCTAAAATTATTTAAAGAATAAACCCCAAGTCTAACTGTGAATGTCCAAAAAGCACAGAAAGTTATTCTGTTGATCAATATTTGTTTCTGTTAGTACAACAATTTTAAATATAATTCCCTAAAGGGATCTTTCTTTAGAATATAACCCAAGAAAGCTTAAAATCAGGTAAAAATTTGAAGAAAGAAAATGGGTTAAGTATAAGGTAAATCATATGAAAGTTATTTCTATAGGTCAAACTCTGTTAAACTTTAGCAATGTCATGTTACCCTGAACAGTTTCTAGAGAGTTGCCCACCTATGTGTTAGAAAAAAGCAAACATTCAAAAAAAGTTAACATGATACAAAAATACAGGTAAAAAGTTGTTCCAAAGGAAAGGACTAAACACTCAAGTATAAAAAAGAATAAAGATAATAGGCTTTATAAAAAGGGGTAAAAGTCAGGCAGCTCCACAGGTTCCTGAAATCCTGGTTAGGATCGATAAATTGACTTCTGCTTCACCTTTTATGAAGAGGCTGTACTTAGCAAATCACTGTGTAAGCTGCCTCAATAACAGCATTCCTGCTATCAAGTTTACCTGCAATGATTCCAACAAAGAAATTAATTTCTTAGATGACAAGAAAAGGTTATCTAAAATGGGGAAAACACAGGAGACTGAACTTTCTGCTAATAAAACAGACAAATATCAGTCTAGGCACTAAATTTAGAGCTGTTTACCAGCAAGATTAGAATTCCCTCCAGCCTCAGTGTTACCATTATTTTATACATACATATATACACACATGTGTATATATGTGGTACAACCCACATGCATACCCTGAGCTTTTAAGACTTTCCTTATTTAATATTGAAAGTTCTCCAAAACTCAAACCTAGGCAAACTGGCATAATCAACCCTAATCTCCACCTACCAATCTATATACATACATATCATATACATGCCCCTACCCCTACCCTGCAACAAATCCATCCATATCCTGAGTACAAAAAAAATGCTTTTCTCTTTCTTTCTTTTTTTGCATTTGCCAGTCCTGGGGCTTGAACTTTGGGCCTGGGAACTGTACCTGAACTTCTTTTGCTCAAGGCTAGAACTTTATCACTTGAGCCACAGTGCCACTTCTGGCTTTTTTGAGTAGTTTATTAGAGATTATGAGTCTTGTGGACTTTCCTGCCCACGCTGGCTTAGAACCACAATCCTTAGATCTCAGACTTCTGAGTAGCTAGAATTACAGATGTGAACCACTAGTGCCCTGCTCAAAGAATGCTTTTATAAGATAAATAATGAATTTATTAATTCTCCAGACAGTGTTATTATAAACTTGTCTAATAGCTATTCCTTTTTTATGACTAAATCAATAGAATATGTAACTGGCAGTAATCAAATTTGAAAATTTAGAAACTTTTATTTGTCACACATCATCAGACCCACTTCTTTCTAAAAACACTCATATTTAAATCAAATTCATATTGCTAAGTATTCTTATAGGAAATCTCTTACGATGATTCCATTTTATAAATATGCAAAAAAAATCTCTGAAATTTTCTATAGGTTTGAATTTCAGCTTTAGATTCAACAATATTAGCAACACTAAGAGAAACCTAAGTACTACCAATAACTATAAAAAAGGTGTAAGTCAGAAGTGATACAAGACTTGCAAAGTAAGAAATAAAGCTAAAATTATAGCAACAATACATAAGTAAATCTATAGAAGACCAGCAAAGCATAAACTAAATCTTCAGCTCTGGCACACTGTATCTATATGGTTCTCATAAACTTCAACTCAAAAATAGAACAAAAGAAAAGAAATAGTAGAGAGCCACATTTAACATATACCATTTAAGAAAACCAATCCCCAAGTGATTAGAAAAGATCTATCTCTGAATCTGGTAGAAAAGCATGATTCCAAAATTTAAACGAAGCAGCATGAACAAAATCAACATCTCACAAAGTAAGAAGGAATAATTTACTTTTCAGCTTTCTCTTTACAAAAAGTTCTATTTTTAGATCAGATACAATTCTTAAGATAGGGAAATACCTGTTAGGCTCTATGACTTCTAAGGTAAATAGGAGGTTTTGTATTAAAGTTATAGTGCAGAATACAGCAGAGTAATCTCTTGCCAAAATGGCATATTTCTGAGGGATGCAAAGGTATTCAATAAAAAGCTTTTAAAGGCATATTTTTAAACTTGCAGCAGGAAAGCTTTTCTGTGTCAAGACAGTAATTCTTTTAACAGCATTGATCAAAATGTCATTCTTTTATGAGTGTACAATACCTTTTAATGGCATACAACAAGCCATTAGGGTTATACACCTCTGTATAGCAGACAGCTTACTGGAAAAAAGGGAACACTGGCCAAGATACAGTCAGTAGGTTTTATGTTTCTAATCAGGACTCCCCCCGCTCCACACACACCATATGCTTCATTCTGAAACTACCGAAAAATTAAGTGTAAGCTCTCCACATTTCCGTAATCTAGAAGTGCTTTCATGGAGGCCTAGACTGTAAGGTCTAAAATGTATTAAATGTATTATTACAGATACCATAGTACAGCCTTGAATAAGGCCTTGCACCTAGAACAAGAAATTATTCATGAAGATTACAAAAGAACGATGGTTTTATTTCCTTTCTAGGAAAGTGAGTTTTAAAACTGTTGCGAGATAACTTTTCATACTTATTTACAAAAATAAAATATAAAGGAGCATTAAAGTTATATCTTATTCTAACATAAAGTATCTCTTTGTCACCTAATATTTATTATGTAATCTTTCATAGGAGGAAATGATTTAAAAAATAAGTAATGGTCTATGAGACATTCACATTTTAGGTAAAATAGATTCTGAAATTTAGAAAAACTTAAGTTATAGAAACTCCTAACAAATTTCTATCAACTTACCAAATTTCTAACCATTCAGGAAATATGAAACTAAGGAGCAGAGCAAAAACAGAAGGGGAAATTTTACTGCTTTTCATGTTACACCTTTGCTTGTTTTTCATTTTTCTAAAGGAAATGAAATTTAAGCAGAAGTAGGGGCTGGGAAGGTGGCTCAGTGGTAGAGTGCTTGCCTTGCATGCATGAGGCCCTGGGTTTGATTCCTCAGCACCACATATATCTATAAAGATAGCTTCCATCAGTCAACATATACAACACAGACACAAAACATCTTGTTTACCTACTGCTTGTTGTAGAGCTACAAATTTAATATATACTCCGTACCAATCTAGATAGTTATTTAAAAAAAAAGTAGGATTTCATAAAACATTTATCCTTTGGAAAAGTTGATTGTCCTATCAACTTCTAGGTATTAACCACTTAGTAATGTAATTACTAGAATAAGAACAAGAATAACATCAGTATGTTGAAAACGAACTTTACAACTTTGGTGTGGGGGGTAGGGAGGAAATGGGAAGGGATGGTAAGGGGAAACAAAGGAGGAGGCAACAATGCTTGATAAGAAATGTACTCATTATCTTGCTCATGTAATTGTAACCCCTCTGTAGGTATTTTCACAATTAAAAAAAGGAAAAAAAAAAGTAACATCAGATAAAATACTCATTCCCCATGTCAGATCACTGTAAATATAAGAGATTTAACTACAACTATGAAACACATTTTGGACCTCACAATATATAGAGGAAACTACTATTCTAATTAGAATGTAACCCAATTAGATAAACACAACAGGTAAAAAGCTAAAATGATGAACCATACTTAGCTTTTGTGAAAAATTCATAGATAATAAAAGTCAAACATATTTAAAAGCTTTCTCCCCAATATTTTCAGTTTAGATACTTATTTTAAATGATCATAATACTAAGTAGAATGCCATAGATTCAACTGCATTTTTTTCATTTGCTTTACTGTATAATTAAGTTCAATTAAAATAAAAGTATAATGAAATGTCTCCACAATGTGACCAGGTCATGCGCAAACAGCTTGATTAATATGCTGCTTGTCCACCCAGGTCAAACTACCATGCACAAATCAATCTTCTTCTCATCCCAAAACACTTTATACAATGTAACCACTAGAGAGAAAAACAAAAATCTACTAATAATCAAAGCACCTGCTGTACACTCAAGAGACTCAAATGAAAAAGATGACAATCATTATTATTATACTGCTTATAGAACATTATGGAAGAAAGTAAACATTCCTTTTAAGTTATTCTATCAAAAGACATTCGTGGGCAAAAAGTTCCAGGGGATAGCATTATTATTAAACTTCAAAGTTTAAGTTATAAACATCACAGGTCATACACTAATGAGATCTAACCATTCATTTACAGAGCAAAATTGACTCATTCAGATCCAACACCTACAAAATTATAAAATGGCACGTTATGCTTATAGCAATTAACTGAGATCTGTTGTCCTATTCCACAGAAAAGGACTATCTTCCACATCTCAGAGTACTAACTTAAGAATTGCATGACATTGCTTATGAAGACGATAATGGACATCACTAAAATGTTAGTGTAAAAACCTCTAAAAAAACATATCCTCCCTAAAAACAACGAGAACACAGCAAAAACTGTCAGAATTAACATATTCAATGGTAAATTTAACCAAAACGTTTGCAATTCATAAAAAATTTTGAGTTGTGGTTTTGAACTTTTATTTTAAAATTCTGAATTTTGCTGTTTTATTCAACAAAAAAAAAGCTGAATCTCTCTTAAGAACAGTGAAAAAGTTAAAATTCTGGCAAAGTTCCAATCCCAGAGAATGATCATTACTAGACTGTGAAGACTCCACATATAAGGCTATCTTAACTGGACCAATACAGAGCTCACCAGTACAAAAAAAAAATTTTTATCTGAGATTATCTGTCAAAACCAAACAGACAATAGTTGAATATTACTTTTTAAATATAATTCAAAAGTCAACAATAACATCAGCAATCCAATTACAGGATAGGTAAAACATCTCAACAGATTCATCAAATAAGATACACAGATAGCAAGTAAATACATTAGAAGACGTTCAAAATCCCTTACCACTAGGGAATCACAAATTAAAACTACCATGTGTTACTACTACAAAAGCTGTCATCATACAAACCAACTGTATTGTTCACTGGTATTTACCCCCCAATGAATTAAAAATTATTATTCACATAAAACCTACACTTGGGTGTTTATAGCAGCTTTATTTGTAATTGCCAAAACTCAGAGGCAACCAAGGTAGCTTTTAATTGGGTGAATGAATAAACTGTGATACAATACATCACTATAATGGAATATTATTCAATACTAATAAGAAATTAGTTGTCCAAGCTAGATGAGAGATAGAAGCCACAAAATACTTGTTGCCTTCAGAATATATAATTAGTCTTCTATTACCCAGCAAGTATTAAGTTCAGAATCTTAACACAGTCCTTCATCAAACTGAACTCCTGAATGCCTGAACTTCTACTATTTTCCATACTTTCTTGGGATAAGGTGAATTGTTTTCAAGGTATTGATTTTTTTTTTTACTTTTGCTAATTCTGATTTTATGGTATAGTTATTAAAAAAAACTGTCCTCTTTGAAGACAAATATTAACTCTTTATAATCCTTGATATAATAATTGGACCTGATACTAATAAATGTTTTCATTAACTAGAAATGATTCATGTATTGTCTTATTTCAGCTATGTAATCCATTTTTCATTGTGATTGTCTTTAAACTGAGCTCCTATATCATATTAGAAAGATCTTATAGCTTTTTCTCATACTTCACATCCTTATGTTTCCTCCCACTGAGACCATTTGATACCATTCAAAAATCTCCTAAAAGGCATTGATTTGACTTCTGAGAGTAGTACCACTTTGCAAATATGCATTAGTAAAATTGCTTCCAGGTCATTGTACCTTACATTTTTGCTTGATATACTATTCTCAAGGGAAACAACAACTTTTTTATATTTCTGTCGGTCATAAGGCTTGAACTCTGGGCCTGGGTGCTGTCCCTCAGCTCTTCAGCTCAAGGCAAGTGCTCTACCACTGATCCACTGCGCCACTTCTGGTGTTCTGGTGGTTTACTGGAGATAAGAGTCTCACGGACTTTTCTGCCTGAGCTGGCTTTGAACATCGATCCTCAGATCTCAGCCTCCTTAGTAGCTAGGTTTACAGGCATGAGTCATCGACACCCGGCTGAAACCACATCTTTTTAAAAAGAAGTTGTATAGCCTGGTGTCTATGGCTTTTACCTGTAATCCTAACTACTTAGGAGGCTGAGATATAAGGATGCAGTTTGAAGCCAGTTCAGGCAGGAAAGTTCATTGAACTCTTATCTCCAAGTAACTACCAAAATACCAGAAGTGAAGCTGTGGTTCAACTGATAGAGTGCTAGTCTTTAACACAAAAGCTTAGGGACACTACCCAGGTCCTGAGTTCAAGCCTTAGGAACCAGTATGCCACCCCCCCACACACCCCAAAGTAGTTTTATAATGAATTATGTATGAAAATTAGTTCTCAATTGGTTTGTCTTCAATTTTACTTTTGTTATCGCTATTCTTTTATAAGTGAAAATTTAACCAAATATATTCAATGATTTACTACTATTTTTCCATTTTTGTATATATTCAATTTTATTTTACTTTGTTTTATTTTACTTTTTTTGTGTGTCAGTCATGGGGCTTGAACTCTGGGCATGGGTGCTATCCCTGTGCTCTTCAGCTCAAGGCAAGTACTCTACCACTTGAGCTACAGTGCCACGTCCGGTTCTCTAGTGGTTTTATTGGAGATAAGAGTCTCATGGACATTCTTGCCCAGGCTGGCTTTGAACCTCGATCCTTAGATCTCAGCCTCCTGAGTAGCTAGGATTACAGCCGGCACCCTGGCCTTTGTTTTATTCTACTTTTGTGCCAGTTTGGGGGCTTAAACTTAGGGTCTGGGTGCTGTCCCTGAGCTTTTTCACTCTACTACTTGAGTGTGGTGGTTAATTGGAGATAAAGAGTTCCATGAACTTTCCTGCTTGGGCTGGCTGCAAACTGAGATCCTCAGATCTCAGCTTCCTGAGTAGCTAGGATTACAGGTATGAGCCATTGTACCCAGCTTGTATATTCTCACATAAATTCCTTTAAAAAAAAAACCTTCTGTATTATTATTTTAAGAAATAAAGTAGTGAAAATAATAAAAAGTGAACTATTCAACTCCTGAGTAGAAACAGGAGAGAGGGACTGGGAGAGAGTAAGGAAATGGAAGACACTGTACAAAAGGAAATATACTCATTACCTGACACATGTAATGCTAATCCCCTTCACATTACCTATATAATAATAATAAAGTAAAAATTTTTAAAAGAAATAAAACAGTATCAAGCGTAATTGAAGTAATCTATGAAATGTTCCTTAATAATATTCTCCTTCTCCTCCCCGTCCCCTCCTAGTCTTCTATAAGTACATACCACAACTCCACAACTAATTACTAATGGAAGCTGATGTTTATGGTTCCTGTGTATTTTTATACTTCTATTAAATTATATAATGTTCTATATATTTTAAAACTTTAATTCTAGATTTATATTATAGATTCCTCTGCGACTTTTGGCTCAAACAATGATTGTGAGATTTATCATGTTGATACATATGGCTTTACTTCCTCATTTTAAAAGCTTCACTTTTTCATTTTGAGTGTACACAACCTTTTATAATCACTATTCTGATAGACATTTATTTCCATGTTTTTGCAATTACGAACAATGTTTTCTAAGTACCCATTACTAGATTACAATTAGTGTTATTTTACTCTTTTATTAAAAAGCCTTATTGAAATATAATTTATATATCAGAAATTTCATCCTTTCAAAGTGTATAATTCAGCAGCTTTTAGGGTATTAATAAAGGTTTGGAACCATCACAACTATCTAATTTCAGAGCATTTTCATTATCACAAAAAGAAATTTAATGCTTATTAGCAGTCACTTCTTATTCTCCACATCCCAATCCCTAATAACCATGAATCTACTTCTTTTCTTTGTGGAATTTGTGCACTATGGGTATTTTACATAAATGGATTAATGCAATATGTAGCACTTTGTGACTAGTTTTTCACTTAGTATCAAAGTTCATCCATATTATAGCTATGTACATTGATTTGTGGTAATAGTTTCATGAGTGTATACATATATTGAAATTAACCAAAATATATACTTAAAATATATGCAATTCAGTACATCAACTGAACCTTAATAAAAGAGACTTTGATATTTTACCAAAGACATAAAAATGGCAAACAAATGTTGGTAGTAGGAGAGCAGTTTATGCTTCTTAAATATTCAATTTTATTTTAGAGCTATTGTAATTCAAGAAACTATATATGTCCAGGGATGGAAAAAGGAGACAGGCTAGAAAACAAAACAGAGGAATGTATTTGAAAACTAGATGGGAAAACATCAATTCAAAATGTCCTAGTACAGTGGTTGGCAGAACTGTTTTTGTAAAGGCCTAATAGGTAGTATTTTGGAGTATGAAACTTGTACAGTGTTACAAGGAATCAACTCTGACACTGTAGCACAAAAGCTGCCATGGATAAGTACGTGGATATGGCTATATTCCAGTTGAATTGTAATTATAAAAGCTGTAGGCCAAATTTGGCCAAAGGACATCATTTTGAAATGACAACAGGACAATAAAAAAAAAAAATACTGAAAGCCACTTCTCACACAATACAAATGACAGCCATTTTGTCAAGGTAAAACAGTTGGTTTTGCTTCTTAATTATTTCTACTTTAAAAACTGCTAGAAGTAGACTGAGGTCCAAGGAATATCCCTATTTCAAAGTTGAGACTAAAATCCCTGAAACAGATATAAAATTTTGCCCATAAGGTCATATTCTGGGGGAAATTTCCAAGGTCTTTTTCCTAGTTCTTAAACAAGACTGTGATTTCCATGTACCTACTGAGGAAATTTAAGAGACTCTATACTAAAAGTTGAAGATAGAGGCTTACACTGAAGGTGAGAATAGCCTTCTTTTGGATCAAAGTCCTTTCTGTCAATCTTATGAGACTTGTTTTTCTGAAAAGTTCCTGCTTTAGCTAGGTGGCTTGCTCCTGGTTGGTTGGATTAAAGTTACATCCTGTTTCTGCTATTAATTAAGCCACATCAGTAGTAAAAAAAATTTTTTTTGACCCTCTTCAAACTAGCCAATCAAACAGACTGTTAATCTGAACTCCTGTTATCTGAGCAGAGGAGCGGGGCTAGCTGCATTAGGCACCAAAAGGGAGTAGCCTGCCTCCTCCAGTGCTTGTGTGTGTATTTTCGCTGATGATCCACCTTTCTGTAGAAGTAAAGTTTGCCTTGCCAAATTTCTTTCGAGTTGGTATCCTCATTCCTACCGGATACCTCAATATACCAAGGAGTATCTAACACTGAATTACCAAATAGGAAAGGAAATAAGAGGATTTTCATAGTCACAGACAAGGTGTGTAGGGAAAGCTACCTATATATACTGTAAATTTCCTTTACAGTTCCAAATTTTCACTGGAAATTCAATGTCCTGAGGTGTCTATGTCTAACATAACTATAAAAGCTCAAGGTTCGGTGTTTATTTTATATTTGGAAAAACTGCCAGTGTGTTCTCCGATATTGATTTCCGCCTTTTCAAAGTCTGAACAAAATTCATAATATCAATGAGACACATGCACCAACAAGGCCTAGGAATAAAATAAGGCTTTCAGTAGAAATCCATCGATAACTTACATTTGTGTAGCACTTCACAAAGCCCTTTGCACTTGCTGCTCTCTGCGAGGCCTTCATTCCTTCACATGACTTTCACTACGTCCCTGTCCGGAGTGGCGGGACGCATAGCAGCATCCTCCCTTGGTAAGGAACATTCTGGATTCAAGTCGTGGGGTGTTTGTTGTCGGGGAGCCGTTTTTCCACGCTGAGAAACGCATGTAGAAAGTTTCGGTGACAGAATGAGGGCATCGTTATGGAAGTGGTCAATGGGGAGTACACGGTAGTTTGGACCAAGCGTCGCTTCTGAGGAGGGAAAAGGAGCTGAGGCAGCTTTAGGATGAGCTTTTACTTCCGGGGCAGAAAGAGGTCAGGCCTAGTACCTACCAGATGCCAGGAAAAGTAACCTGACGTCAAAGCTAAGAAGCTGCGAATGAAGAAGGGCCTGTCAGGGGCGTGAGGCATTCCGGCTTAAGTCTGTCATCTGGAAGAGGCGCCCTCTCCGCCTCCAGCCGCGCTTTTCTTCCTTCTCCCCGTCACAGTCGCTCACCCGGAGTTCGCAAGCTCCACTCACAAGCCCAACTCCATTCGGCGCCTCACGGACTCCAAGCGCCACAAATGCGCCACAAATTCAAACTCGGGCGCCAGGGCTTCGCGGGTCTTCCAGAGTGAAGGACAAACTGACCAATCAAAATTCGGCAAGTTTGTTCACGTGGGAGCGTGGCTATTGGGGAAGGGTGGGACAATCCCGTGTTGCCAAGACGACGGCTTCCAGGCGGGGCTGACTTCCGGCAGGAGACAAACTGGGCGGGAAAAGCTTCCCAGCTTAAGCGAACTGTGAAGTTTCAGGCTGCAAAAGGTTACCTTAGGAGTAAGTAAAGGGACTGAGTTCCTTTAGTGCCTTCCCTCACTAAAAGAGTTACCTGCCCAGTTATAATGTGCACGTTGTTTCCCCAAGGTAAGTGTGTAATGTAGGTTACAGAAGCTTGATGGCCAACTTTGATGCACCATGTACCATACATAAATGTGGAAAATTTGTGTTTTTAAAAATTCAGTAGCTACGTAATGAGTTTTTAAACTACCGTATTAGTATGTTTTGTGGCTCTTAAATATTGGACGCAATTTGAATTAAGAAATTATGCTTTTTTGTTTGTTTTTGAGACAGGGTCTCATTAGCCCAAATTGGCCTTGAACTCCCAAATTCTCCTGCTTCATTTTCCCTTAGTGCCACCATTAACAGCATGCACCATCATACCTATTAATTTCTGGCTCTTTCTGACCCCAAAAGATTACCTTAGTTTGCTCATGGACAAAAGCTAAATTAAAAAAAAAAAATTTCTGTAACACTCAAAGGTTTTGTGATTTAATTGCCCTTTAAGTCTACAGGGAGATGGCAGTATTCACAGATGATTTTATTGAAACTCCCAAAATTTAATTCAGCTGAGTAGGAAAATTCTGTTAATCTAAAATAATTTAGCTTTTAAAAGGTTAAGATATGGCTCATTTGTGTATCTCTTTTGTTGCTGATAGTCTCAAATAAATCTGTTGTTTATGAAAGTAATCATTATTGAGATAATATGAAAATACTTTCTATAGACTTAATCTTATAAGTTTAAAAGTAGTTAAAACTTTAGAATGACATCTTTTTAGCAAGTCACAAAAGTGTTGAGTTGTCATCAAAATCTGAGAGAAAACTTCAACTAAACTTAGTCTGCTATCAATGAGTTTTTTGCTAGAAAGTTAAAATGGAGAAAAGCTTTCAAGAAAGCTTAGATCTGCATATTTATACTCCTGTCAATGCCTTAAAGTTCTTGAAAACTCTCTGCAGATGAGCACATTCCAACAGGCTGAATGAAATATTCTGAATATTTTTCTCAGTTTGAAAATTAGAAATTTTATTAATTAAAAAAATAGATGTGAAACTTCAATGAACTTAATGCTATATTGAGGAGATACTTAAAAGACAGAACACCTGTATTGTGGAGCCATAATAATCTAATGAGATTTGATAAATAAGCAAGAGATCACAAAATGCCCAAATTGTAGGAGACACTGTTCTATGAGCTCTTATTTCCTACAGGTAAAAAACAACTTTGGATGCCATTGTTACAGTGAACAATGTCAAACTATTACTTACCTGGCAGTAGGGGAAAAGACCTAAATTTTATAAGGACTTAGTTGACTAATTTAGAAGTGTGTATAGTGATTTTAGAGATTAGAAAGCAGAAAAGAGAGACTTGAATTTCAATGTGTTTAGAGAGAAAAATGTTGTTCCTATTTAGTTGCCTTTATGCCTTATTCATTTCAGAATGGACTACTTGATTGAATCTTATGCTTCAATACCTTCCTCAAATTTGGAATGTTTTATGACTTAGACCACAGTAAATTCTCTTTGAGCACCTAAAGACTTAGAAATATACTCTATTTGGCATTTTTTATTCCTTATAAGGTTTATCACTTATGAATGTACCATATGTATGTTTTGCCTAACAGTAATTATGGTTAAAGCTGTACGTACTAGTGTACCTGGCAGAATCAATTGAACATAGTAAACAAGTCATGTTTGGGGTGTGTGTCCACGCATCCTGTCCTAGGGCTTGAATTCAGGGCATGAGCACTGTCTCTGAGCTTTTTTTGCCCAAGGCTAGTGCTATACCACTTGAGCCACATTCCCACTTCTAGCTTCTTAGTGGTTAATTAGAGATCAGAGTCTCATAGACTTTCACTGCCTAGGCTGGCTTTGACCTGTGATCCTCAGATCTCAGTATCTTAAGTAGCTAGAATTACAGAGGTGAGCCACCAGTATGCAGCAATGACAGTTATTTTCATATATTTATATCTCCTTTAAATACACTCTAAAGTACACAAGAATATCTTAAGTTTTATTTGGTCTAGTCTAGTGTAGTCCAAAAATACTTGGTATCTAAGAGTCATTTGGAGGAACTTTTACAAAATAAACTTTTCTCAGCTCCTGAACATCCTGATTTAGTAGGCTTAGAGAGGTGGTAATCTATTTTAAAAAGGTTTCCCACACTTAATAATTCTGATCATCAACCCTATTTGGAACCTAATGCCCTAGAGGACCTAGTATATAGTATGCTCTCAATAAATTCTTGTCACATTAAATGAGCAGAACTGTGATTTAGTAAGATTAATAAGACCCTCGTGTGTAGAATGAATTAGAGTTGAAAATATCCCAGAGGCAGGAAAATCCTATTACCGACATCTGCTAAGAGATGAGGTAGCCCTCAAGTAGAATAGAGACAATAGTGAAAGAAATGGATGCAAAACACTTCTTAGGTAGAATGAAGAGAGTTAGATGAAACTGCTTTAGTTAGTCTGGGTGAAGCATATTAATTTGCATTTTAAAATAACACTTTCTAATTATTTAATTTTGGTAATTAATCCATTCCCATTTAAGGTGTCAAGACTAAATACTGATCTCTTGCCCAGGGTGAGTGGGGAAGACCAGAGACTGAAAAATAATTCTACAGATTAAATCTTGAGTGACAAAGATGATAAGCCATTTAATAAACAGTAAGCATTGTTTTAGAGCAGAATAAATTTCATTCCTGAGGCATTCAGCAAGTAAGAAATATCACTTAAGAGCTCAGGAAAGAAATGTAAGAAAATGTTGTGGTTTACTAAAAATTTCTAAGACAGAGGTGAAAGGAAAAAAAAAATAGTACAGAAAATGGGGGGAATATTTCTCATTTAGGAATCTTAAAAATAAGGATGCAGCCTATGAACAGGTCAGAAAGAATACCTGCAAAAACAACAACAAAAACCACTCTCATGTAAAGATTATTTGCCTTTCTAATGTAAGAGAACTACAGGAATTGTTGGATGGGCATAAAGAGCAACATCTCTGTGGTACTTCAGAATAGAAGAAGGGTTTAATTTGAGGGATTGCTATGAGTTGAAAAATAGTTGATTCAGTGCTGGGACTGATTAGACCTAACTTGCCATTTGGCAAGTAAAAGATATGGTCATTTTATTTAAGAGATAAACTCTAAAGTTACCTTTAATTCTTTAGAGATTTCCACTTTTGGTAAACATTAGAAAATAAAATTTAAGGGCAAGATCAGAAGAAATAAAGAAATATAAAAGGGCAATAATCATATTAATAGCAAGCATTCATCTTTAGCCAAACCTAAATTTTTCTTGTCTTTTGTTAGTAATAGGATAAATTAATTTATAAGCTTCATTGAAAGTCACCTCTTTAAGAAGTAAAAGAATACAAGAATATAAGTTCTGAAATTTTGTTGTTTTGTTTTGTTTTAAATAAGCATTACAGAAGAAAACTTTTAGGCGTGTTTTTACTCCCAGAATGATACCTTCCAGAATTAGCAACAAAAGAATCTTATAAACTTTATGGATTATATGACAATCTTATAAGCTGCCCATAAGTAGAAAACTAGTATGGTAGTAAATTTAGGTCTTGGTGGTGGTGGTGGTGGTGGTGGTGGTGGTGGTTATAGGACTTGAACTCAAGGTCTGGGCATTGTCCCTGAGCCTCTTTATGCTCAAGGCTAGCACTCTACCCCTTGAGACACAGCACTGCTTTCAGTTTTTGAGTGGTTAATTCGAGATAAGAGTCTCACAGGGATTTCTGCCTGGGCTAGCTTCAAACTGTGATTCTCAGATCACAGCCTCCTGAGTAGCCAGGATTACAGGTATGAGCCACAGGTAGCACCTAGCTAAGATAAGCATATTTTAAATAAAAATTTACATTTGGGCTGGGGTGTAACTAACTCAGTGGTTGAATACTTGTCTAGCATGTGTGAGATCTTGGAATTGATACCAGAACTAAAAAAAAAATTATATCCTTTCTTCCCACTGCTGTTATGGTCATAGTAGTATGGAGTCAGATTAAGTCAGTGAATGTGAATCACTGTTTGACCAGGACTAATCTTCCTGCTATCCCATATGTTCTATGTGGCATTAGCAAGAAACAAATAGTAGTTGGGTTAAGCCACTAAAAAAAATAAAATTAGAGCTAAGCACTAGTGGCTCATTCCTATGATCCTAGCTTCTCGGGACACTAAGATTTAGAGGATCATGGGTTGAGGCCAAGCTTGAGCAGAAAGTTCACTAGACTCAATCTTCAAGGTAACCAGCAAAAAGCTGCACTGAAAGTGTGGCTCAAGTGGTAGAGTGCAAAACTAACAAATATAAAGCTTGAGCTCAAACCCCAATGCCACCAGAATTTTTTTTTAAATTAAAGTGGACCAGATGGCAGCTTAGAAGTATCTATTGTTTTTAAGTCATCAATGAGACTCTTCTAGGAACAGAAGAGAGTACATTCTAAAGAGAGGGAGAAACAGAAATTAAAAGAAGGTGGCAGGGAGACAAAAAAACAAAAATAAAACACCCCTCCTACCCCCACACAATAGTAAACCCAATGGTAGAAACACAGCAGAGTTCCAAGCCTGTCTTCAACTCTTCAACAGGGAAAGGGGAAGCTGGAGATTCTGTTACAAGGCAAAATGATGGCTCTGATGACAGAATGTAATTTCTAGCTGTGAAAAGAAATTCCATGTATCCTATCCTTAATCTAAGAACAGGGATTTGTGAGACAGCTATTCTGGTGTGGAAAGCTAGCCTTGGTGAAGCAAGATATTCTGTTACTCCTCTGAGCTCGGAAGGTTAGTAAGATGCCATCTTGAGAGAGTGCTGGGGCTGGGCACTAATAATAAAAGAACAGTCACAGCTCAAGGAGCCACGGGCCATCTTGCTACAGTGTTTTGACATAATTCTATCACAAGGGATGGCAAAGGAGAGAATGTCTTATAAGACCCCACATAGAACTGTGAATTGTAGGAACTGCACTGGCAGCTTAGACACCAAAGGCAGCTTGCTTGAGATGCTCTGCAGTGACAGAGGCTTGAGATTTCCTGCGGAGGCACACAGCAGAGACATGGGTGTGGCTTCTGCTTATGACAGCAAAGATAGTCATCCACAGAAGAGTACAGCTGCAACTGAAAATATTCATCCCTAAGGGTGGTGGTGGGTGAAGGTCAAAGCTTTGAGCCTGAATCTTGTTAAGTACCATAGGGCTCTGTGTACTGCTGGCTCTGTGTGTTGATTGCTAGGTGTTTTAGAGGCTTCCACTTAGATTCTCCAAGTCACCTGATTCAGTCTCTTGCACCTCACAGATAAACATGAACATATGCACACACATACAGACAACAAATGAGAATTCCTATATTTACTTGGAATAATTCTGTCTTTGGTTCTTTTTCTTTTGATTTTTAGTTCCTGTGTCATTTTTTGTGTATTTGGGGGGTATAACTGATATAGGGAACTTTGTATTCTCCTCCCATTTGCTTTCTAATGCTATTTTTGCCTCCCTGTATTATCTTAGTTATTTCTAAGCAAAATATCTACCCTTTAGTATCTAATCTTAAGTCATGTTTTCTTCCTTTCTGTATTTTCTTCTCCTCTCTATTTATACTTTCCTTCTATTTATTAGAACATTATCTTGCTCATATTTTCTTCTATCTCTGTTCCCCTATTCTTAATCCTTTCTCATTTCTACACTGTTAGAAAAAAACTAGGCTGCTCAAATATCACTTCCTTTTTTGTTGTTTTTTGTGTGTTTATCTTCTCAATATTCTTCATCCTCTTTCCCCTTCCCTATCTGAAAACATTATTCATATCTCTTCTATTTATATATACATTTTCATGAACTTCTTCTATTGTTTAGCTACCACCCTTTACTGCCCTATTTAAACACCTGTATTATTTGTTAGTATTTTTTACCTGTATTTCCTTCCTATTACTACTCTGATTACTAATGTTTTCCTAGATCATGGACATGCACCCTTGCTTCTGTATTCATCCCAAAGATACTGGTGCAGAAATAATGACTGTTCTTCATTAGAGATTGCCACAAACACGTCATGGTTTATCAAATGCAATGGCTTTTGAAGCCAAGCTTCCTGACCATGAGTGGAGAAGAGGTTTTAACGCAATGTCTTGAGCATTAAAATTGAATGTGACTACTGAGCCAAGCCCTTGGACTCTTGTAAGAACAAAATGCAGCCCAACATAGCTTCTTCCAAATCTTAAGTAATATTTGAAAAATCAGCAATTCAAAGGACACAGAAGATTGAAACTTCACCTAAAAACTTGGTCCCACGTGTGAAAAATCACTCATGAACAAAGAAAGGCAACATGACCACCTCAAGCCAACAACTCTATAATAAAGGACTTCAGTGATAGTGAAAGGGAATCAAACATGAATTTTTAAAGCTATCAAGAATGATCAAGGAAATTAGATGCCTAAGCAGCTGAATGAATTCAAAGAGAATACAACTACAAGTCAAAGAGAATTCAAAGATACAGCTGAATGAAATGTAAGACAATGTGAGATGTAACGTAATTCAATAAAGATAAAAAACTTGGAAAAATCAATTTAAAACCTTGGAAATGAAGAGTTCAGTAGTTCTAATAAAAAAATCAAAAACCTAGCTAATAGGACAAGTTGAAAGTAGGATGTCAGGGACTGAAGAACTAGAGGAATCAAAGACATTGAGAAAACACTAAGAAAACACAAATACAATTTAGAACAGTTCCCGGAGCACTGTCAAAAGGCCAAATGAACAAATCATAGGTATTGAAGAAGGAAAAGAGATATAAATTAAAGTCACAGATAAACAATGCAATAAGATTATAATAGGAAACTTCCCCAACTTTGCGGAAAAAAAGGGTCATTAAAGCGGAAAAGACCTGTGAACACCAAGCAGATCATTGAAAAAATACCAATACACTACAAATACAGAACAAAGAAAAAAAGCTACAAAGAAGAAGCACCAAGGCACATAAAATGGCAAACCAAATAAAATGACATTATATTTTTCAAAACAAAATCTAAATTTAAGGAAAGCATAGAAAGACATCCAACCCTGAAAGATAATCATTGTTAACCTAGATTAATGTAGCCAGTGAAGCTATCTTTCATAATTGATGGAGAAATAAAAGTTCTTCTGTGATAAACAAAAGCTAAAGAAATTTATAACAACAAAACCAGCAGTACAAAATATACCTAAAAGGTTTCTACATGTAGAAGAGGAAACAGATGATAATAGAAAATACAGAAAAAAATGAACCCCACTAAAGGAGTAAAATAGTAAGAGAAGAATAGATTAAAAAACATGAACACTAAAATGATAGAGTATCTGATATGCCTTTCAGTATTAACATTGAATGTTAACAGTCTCAGCTCTCCAATCAAAAGACCCAGAATTATAAGTTCTATTAAAAATTTAAAAAATAATCTGAGGGGGCTGGGAAGGTGGCTCAGTGGTAGAATGCTTGCCTTGCATGCATGAGGCCCTGGGTTCAATTCCTCAGCACCACATAAGCAAAAAGAAAAAAGCCAGAAGTGGAGCTGTGGCTCAAGTGGTAGAGCGCTAGCCTTGAGCTGAAGAGCTGAGGGACAGCGCACAGGCCCAGAGTTCAGGCCCCACGACCGGACTCCCCCACCCAAAAAAAAAATCTGAGTGCTGGTAGCTCATACCCATAAACCTAGCTACTCAGGAGGCTGAGATCTGAGGATTACAGTTTGAAGTCAGCCTAGGCAGAAAAGTCTGAGACACGCTTCTCTTTAGTTAACCAGCAAAATGCCAGAAGTGAAGCTGTGGCTTAAGTGGTGGAGTGCTAGCTAGCCTTGAGCTGAAAAAGGGAAAAACAAAAAAAAAGGACACTAGGGGCTGGAGTTGTGGCTTAATGATAGAATGCTTGCCTAGCATGCATGAAGCCCTGGGTTCGATTCCTCAGTACCACATGAACAGAAAAAGCCAGAAATGGTGCTGTGGCTCAAGTGATAGAGTGCTAGTCTTGAGCAAAAGAAGCTCAGGGACAGTGCCCAGGCCTTGAGTTCAAGCCCCAGACTGGCAAAATAACCCCCCTCCAAAAAAAGGACACTGCTAGGCCTGGACTTCAACTTATAGTAACAGTAATAAAAATATTAATATAATAAAAGTATAACATTCAGAATATATGCAGAATTGCTGCAACTCAAAAAGATGGGCAAATTATTTTTGTTGGTACTAGGCTTGAACTCAGATTGGATGCTATCTCTGAGCCTCTTTGCATTCAAGGCTAGTGCTCTACCACTTAAGTCTGTCATTTTTTGAGTAGTTTATTGGAGATAAAAGTTTCACACGCTGGCTTTGAACCTCGATCTTTAGGTCTCAGCTAAGATTACAGGTGTGAGTTACCAGTGCTCAGCAGCAAATGCTTTGAATAGACATTTCTCTAATAAAGATAAACAAATGTTTAATAAGAACATGAGAAGATAATTAAGTCCCTTTGTCTTTAAGGAAAACAAACCCAAATCTGATATTTCAGATCATACCAAACCCTGTATGTGGTGCTTTCCTTATACATACATACCCGTGACATTCACAGTAAGGTATTAGTAACAATAAAATAACACAATAAAATAGCATTCTATAATAAAAAGTATATTCATGTGAATGTCAAAATATCTTGTCCTACAGGTGGACCTGTTGCAACAATGAGAAGTACAAGTTGTCATGTCCAAAACGAGCTTTACAACGTCGGTGCGGGAGGGGGGGGGGAGGGAATGGGGGGAAGGAGAAGGATTGGGATTGGGGGGGAGGGGGGAGGCTGGGAAGGAGTGTGAAGGGTAAACCAAAGGAGGAGGGTGCAATGCTTGGTAAGAAATGTACGCATTATCCTGTCCATGTAATTGTAACCCCTCTGTACAGTATGTTCACAAATAAAATAAAATTAAATTAAAAAAATATCTTGTCCTATTCTTACCCTTCTGGTGCTGAAGCAGTGGGGAATAGTGCCTCCATGAGGAGAGTAGGCAGGTATTGTGATGTAACCTTAGGCCACTATGGAAAGACTACTTGAACAAAAGCACAGCCCTATGAGACTGGGAGTAAGATAACCAAAACACCTAATATGTGACTATCTAGTGTGGATATACTAGACAGAAGGGATGATTCACTTTCTGTGAAGGATGATGTGAGATTTCACATTAGTTCACAATAATGTACAAGCTAAAACATGAATTGTTTAATTTTTTTTTGAATCTTCCAGTTAATATTTTTGGATCCTGTTTGACATGGCTGACTGAAACCTCAGAAAATGAAATCTCATCTATAAAAGAACCATATCCTATAACCTAGACATGCTTATACAATGTGGATTTGAAAATATGCTGATTGAAATGTCATAAACAACAGTATATGACTCAGAGACTGGAAGCAGATTTCCAGATGAGGGAGAATGGGGAAATACTTCTGTTAGAATATAGAAAAATAATTCTGGAAATAATGGTAATGGTGGTTTAACATTGTGAATGTACTCAATGTCACTGAATTTTGCACTTAAAATGGTTATATATGGATAATAACCCAATGTATTTCTGAGAATCTGCTTTAACCCATCAGTTAATAAAAAGTTTTTTAAACCTTGGATATTTTTTGTTTGAATCCTTCATCTCATAATTAGACTTTCCAGATAATTTTTCCTTTGAGAATGAAACATGTTGGCCAGGCACCAGGAATATTTTAGCTTTCTGGCATTCATTTTGTAAGTTAATGAGAATTTTCACAAACACAAGTTGTCCTTCTAAGGATTTGATGATGATGGTATAGGTTTTTCAGATTTAATTAGATGTGACTGAGCTGGGATTCTGAAGCTAAGAGTGCAGAACATAGCTAAGTCTGGAATCCCAATCCAAACATACTATCAGACTCCTCTTTTGCTTAAATAAGGAGATGTATATTACCTATCTATTAAAATAATGACTAAACATGAAATTATTTTCATTAGTCAGAATAAGTTGTGCTGCCATGGCTCCCCTTCTTCTAGATGGGACCAAATACTGTATGTGCTCTCAACCCTAACCACCTTGAAGGTTGGGTAATATCACTTTGGTCTGATGAGGACATTGTCTTACTTGCAAATTTAAAATATGTTTTCAGGGTGTGATATTTTAAGTCATTTATTTCAGATACAATAAAGAAAATATTTTCTTTTTAACAAATGAGGTACTTCTGGAGATTTTTTTTTATTTCACAGCATTAACAAAACTTCAGTAGATTTCCCAACTTGTAAGAACTTATTTCAATTCTAGTATTAACCAAATGTGTGGGTAACTAGTGTTTTCTTGTGTGGTATTTAACTCAGTTTCAGCCTGGAATGGAGATAAAGTAGCTAACACTTTTTAAGATAAAATAAGAACAAATGCCTGACACCTTCTAAGTTATCCTTAATGAAGTTACTACTAAATATTACTTGCTTTCCTTACCTTTATACAATTTGATGAACATCAGATGAGGTAGCAAATTTAAAATTGCAAAATGACATGCAAGATATATACCTACTGTTTATAGATCTGCTCCTTTTTTCTAAATTCCTAATTTTCATTATGATATGACTAAATGCTTATTGATAGACTTCCTTGTGTTTTGTGAGTTCTGATCTCTTCCTCTATACCAGTTTATGTGCACTACTTGTGACTAGCTGATACTTCATAGCTCATATTTCTATTGGGTCTCCTATATCTAGTCAAATACTCAGTAACATTACTTTTAGTAATTGGTGATTTCTAAGCAAGCCCATAAGCATATTGTTATTGCAATTAACATTAAATCACTCTGAACATGAAATTGTTGCTACACTGTTGAGAATTTACAGTGGTCAAAGATGACCTTCCTGCATATCCAGACAAAGTGATTCCTATGTTTCTAGTGTCACACAGATCTTTGCAGTCTTTATTGGTATTTAAGCTTCTCTAAATCTAAAGTTATGGAAGTAAGTAATATATGTGACTTAGGATATTACTTCCTAAACACAAAACACTAATAAGCCTATTTATTGAGTTGGCATAATATTTGTTCTCATGTACTTTAAGTTCCACTTACATGTGTGGTTTATCTGGTCATTACCTCAGTTCCCCAATGCTGGAGAAGTTATCTTACTGTCATCCCTTATGAGCAATCTGGCTCCTATGAGATGATTTCTCCAGTTCCAGGGTACATATAGCCTGATGATTACAGGTAATTATCCTCCATTTGGGGGTGATCTAACATGCAAGGCTCCCTGTTCCTTATGGGTAGTTTTAGTCCTTTATCAAAAAGATGTTATCGATCAGTCCCGTTTTTCCTATAACACAAGGTGATTGCAAAGTAACTATGGAGAGAATGGCTTAGAACAATGACAAATACAAACAGAGATGTTAGGCTTTTCTGTTTTTAGTTAATTTGTGGTGACAAAAATAGTCTAAATACCTGCTTAAAAATATACTTTTAATAGACTGAAAATGGTTTTTCTTTATGGTAAGAACAACAGAATCAGCCTTATTGAAATTCCCTATGAGAAATTCCTATCTGTAAGTCCAGTCTACAGGGCTGAGGTCATCTGTCAGTGGGAAGTCTTTAATTACAGTATTTTTCTCTTATAGATCTGATGATCTCATCTTCCATTTTAGGTTCCCTTTGTATTTCCCCATCACTCATGGCTACCTGCTACCTACCATAAACTGTTACAGAAAATTGACCAAAATAATGATTTTTTTAAGGAACTTTTTTTTGGTCAGTCATAGGGCTTGAATGCTGTCCCTCAGCTCTTCAGCTCAAGGCAAGTGCTCTATCACTTGAGCCACAGTGCCACTTCCAGTTTTCTGAGTGATCTGTTGGAGATAAGATTCTCATAGAATTTCCTTCCTGGGCTGGCTTTGAACCGAGATCTCAGATCTCAGCTTCCTGAGTAGCTAGGATTACAGGCATGACCCACCAACACCCAGCTTAAAAAAAATTTTTTTAACAGTATTCTAGATGATATGCTGATACTCCCTCTTCAGAAAATATGGCCTAGTGACTTCCGAAACTATGTTTAGGATCTTGGGAACTTCCTTTTAATGACTAGCACAGGTTATTTTGGGTTTGCTTATTTTTTTGCTCCTCACCCTTACCACAAAGAATCTTGTTTAAGGCATATTTTCTCTAATATCCTTCTTGTTACTCCAAGAAAATGTTAATACCCAAACCTGATTGTATCGTTGTATTCTTATACATGGATACTGTATGTAAATCCATGATTCATACTTAAAAAGAGGTAAGACATTTTCCTTCAAAGAACCAGTTTTTAATCCCTTTGGTAGCAATTTAATAACCACCACTGAGAATATCTTAAACAGAATATGGGAAAGGAAAAAAAAGTCTAATTTACAGTGAGGAAACCTAAACCAAGTAATCAAAGTTAACAGGATCAGTGATAGTTATATTAATGCCATATTTCCAGTATGATGCAATGAGAAGGTTGTTTTGCCTTTGTTATATTATCATAGATCCCTTATTTGGAGGACATTTTGCAGAATAGCTGACTAGCATCTTTTACAACTGTCAAAGTAATTATCTTAGTCCTTGGTATTCTCATGTGGTTATGATGCCATTTGGGAATACCATATACTTGATGGCTCATTAACAAGTATTTATGTCTTCCATTTCTAGAGAGTGAGAAGTTCTAGGAGGAAACAACAGCAAATTCAGTGTCTGATGATGACCAGTTTCCTGGTTCTTAGGCCTCTATCTTCTTGTCTTATTAGTCTGAGAAATGTAACTTTTTTTAAGATAGCATTTGAAAATGAAAAAATATAGTAGATGTCATTTTTCTTAAATTTAATGAAGCATTTGATCCAATGCCTCATGACATCTGTGCACAATTAATTCAAATTATCCTGGATATAAGCAGAATCACATGGATTCAAAACTGGCTAGAGAACCATAAAAACTATTGATAAACAATAAATGGCCATGTATCAAGTTGGATAATATGTCCAGGTGCTGCAAGGATCAGTGTTATATCCTGTCTTATACAGCTGCTGCATTTATGATGTAGAAAGTGGAGTAAAAAGCATGTTAATGAAATTCACAGATGCCATTAAATTAGGAGGTACTGCAAGTAGCAAAGAGCAACAAAGCAATATAAAGGTACCCAGAGAGCCTAGAAATATGAAGAGGGAGTGACAAAAATGAGATTCTGCTTCTCCAAAATAGCAACTACCACATTAGGAAAAAAAATCAATAAAGTAGGTATTCAAGGGGAGTGAGATCTGAAAGTCATCAAATGGTCAAAAAGACCTAAGGGTGAAAATGAATAATAAAGTGAATGAATTTATGATGGAGTGGTTTTGAAGGCTGCAGTACATACACTGCATTCTCATAGAATAATCTGTTCCTTATACCTCTGGTGAAAAGGACATCTGGAAGACAGAACTCATTTTATGTCAAGTTGGTACCTAACCACTCTCGACAAAATAGAAGTAGTAATAAAAATGATTAAGCTCCAGAACACAGCAGACAAGTATATTCATCTTCAGTAAATTATACTGAGCTATTTTACAAGTCTTTTCATTCATAACCGCTGGTATTACTTCACATCCCATGTAGGTGACCCTTCCTTCCGCAAGCGTACAAATTATACCCAAGCCTCAGAGTACTTTACTTGCTTTACCCTTCTTCTCCCTTGCCTCTCAAATTAAGCTTCCAAACTAATTCTTTCTTAATATTCTCATTTACATTTATATGAAATTACTTGATTGATTGCTGAGACTGTCTTAGGGCAATCTTTATTTGCAAATCAGGCATATATCACTCTGAGCATAAATAAGAGTAACATTTGAGAAAGGTGTTGAAATTGAGACTTAGATGAATAACAACCCAAAGAAATAAACTCCAGATCTGAGTTTCTGTAACAATGCAGTTTTCCAGTAAACGCAGCATAAATCAAGTAACCCCAAGGTCATATCACCTATTGTCAAGAATTCATGCAGAATAATAAATTTCTTATGTATATGACTGTTCTTATTAAATTTCTTTTGTAAGTGACTATATTTATTATATGTTATATAATAAATTTTTTTTTAGCAATACTATGGTTTGAACTCTGGGCTTGATGCTTGCTAATCAGGCATTCTATCACTTGAGCCACACCTCTAGCTACTTCTGTTATGGCTGATTTTTTTAGGGGTCCTGCTTTAACTAGGGCCTGCTTGGACCCATCATCTCAGTAGCTGGGATTACAGGTGCGAGCTACTGGCATTCAGCATGATAGACGCTTTTCTAGAAAGTTGTTTTGTTTTTGTCAGTCGTGGGGCTTGAACTCTGTGCCTGGGCACTGTCCCTCAGCTCTTCAGCTCAAGGCTAGCACTCTACCACTTGAGCCATAGCACCATTTCCATTTTCTGAGTGGTTTATTTGAGATAAGAGTCTCATTGACTTTCCTGCCCAGGCTGGCTTTGAACCATGATCCTCAGATCTCAGCCTCCTGAGTAGTTAGTGTTATAGGTGTGAGCCACCGGCACACAGCTAGAAAGTTGTTTTGATATGAAAAAGTACATATGAATTCTCAATATTTTTAATTTTTTATTTTGCTGGTCTTGAGGCTTGAATGCTTGGCCTGAGTGCTGTCCCTGAGCTCCTTTTTGCTCAAGACTAGCACTCCACCACTTAAGCCACAGCACCTCTTCTGGCTTTTTCTGTGACTAATTTGGAGATAAGAGTTTCACAGACTTTGCCACCCAGGCTGGCTTCAAACTGAGATCCTCAGTTCTTGGCCTCCTGAGTAGCTAGGATTACAAGCATGAGCCACCCATACCAGCGAATCTTCACTTTTTATAGTTTAAAGATGTATGTTTTTAAACTTTCGTACTGATAACAAATTAAACCTGAGGCTATGGGTAATGTCAAGGCTCAGTGAATACCAAAAGGCAACAAATAACATGAGAATCAGTGAGTTGGGAAGAACAGTGGAGATGTTTCAGTCTCTTCCAGGTATGCAGAAGGTCATGGAAGGCACAGTGATGAAGGAAGGGACAGCTCCAGGTATTAGAAAAAATACATTAATAAAATAACATTTGATTTTGAGAAACTGAGAATTGTACATTTCATGGAAGATTGGACCAAGAAATTTCTTAGGCTTCTTTCTATGCCTTGAGGATATTTTGTGTAAGTCATTTGGTTGCTTGAATGTCTGTACAATACAAAGACAATTTGACTGTTTCAAAATCTTTACAAAAAACAGCATAACAACTACCACCTTCTTTAAATTATACAGCTCTTCTATATAAATCATAATGGATTATACATAATATACAATAAATGTGACAAGAACTAACTGTTCAATCACTTTTCTAGTTGTGTAGGTGGTGTGCTTGGTTATTAAATTTTTCATTCCCAGACTACCTAGTCTTGACCACACAGAATGCAGAAAACACCAAGGGTAGAGAGGCTATAAGGATAGGCATCAGCATGCTTATCATAAATTCTTTGAAAACCTTGTGATGAGGAACAAAGGAGGACATGATACTCCTACACCTGCCATATCTTATTGTTCAGTATTTCCTTAGACATTTTTCCAGCAAACCCCAAGTGATTTCGTGCTTTATATTCCTTAAGTAACCCCTCCTCAATTGTCAGAGGCAAACCTGCCATTTCTATGGTTCCTTCAGAAACGATAGAAATAACATATTCTTTAATATCCTTGTTATTATAGATACCACTAATTACCATTTCGTGAGTTTTATTTAGTACTTAACATCCATCTTACTTCCTTATAATCCAGAAATATCCTTATCTTATTCTATTTTATATCTGCCATATTGTTTCATTTATTTGTGTATGTTTTAACAGTACTGGGGTTTAGACCAGGGCCTTATCTTGCTAGGTTGGCAGTCTGTCACTTGAATGATGTAAAAACTCTAATTTTTTAAAGTTGTAATCCACAGTTTTGGGGTTTTATTTGTTTTTCTGGTTGTTTTTGTTTTTGTTTTTACAGTGCTGGTATATTGAAATTTGAACTTGCTGCTTACTCTATCACTTTAGCCATGAACCCAGCTTATTTTTACTCTTTAATTTCTCAGTGTTTTAGCCAAATATTAAGAATCATTTTGAGTATTTGTACCTTAGAAGATCTGATCTTAGGGATGGTGAGATATCTTTTGTTTATCAGTTTTTAGTTATTCTTCAGGAAAATAACACCCATGAATCCCAGCCCTTAATAACTTCCTATATTTCCACCAAATGACTTTTATATGACATCTAAAAACAAAATTAGTAAATAAATGGACCAACAAAATATTTGTTAAAATGTAAACATGAGGCCTGAGAATGTATCTCAGTGGTTCAGTACTTGCCTGTACAAGGGCCAGGGTTCTATCCCCAGCATTATCAAAGTTTCATTGGTCAATTTACTTCATTCTGCAAAAATGCTTACCTGGACTTTCCTTTAATGTTTGTATAATGGGAGATAGTAGCTGTCTTACATGGGTTCTAGCACTTGAAAACCATATATTTCAGTAGAAGTGTCATGTGAAATAACTCTGATATTTCATTCTAAGACCCAATACTTTCACTGTATTTTCTGACTCATCTATTATAAACGAATTAATACCTTCTAAAAAATTTCTAGATTTCTCTGCATTTCGTTTATTTTATTGCTTCACTCAGTTATTACGTGAGAATCACTGATTTTTTTTATATAGGCATGAATTGAAATAACATAACTGTGTTGTTCAAACATTTTTTTTTTGGTCCAGTCGTGGGGCCTGAACTCTGGGCCTGGGTGCTGTCCCTCAGCTCTTCAGCTCAAGGCTAGTGTGATACCACTTGAGCCACAGCACCACTTCCAGCTTTTTTATTTTTTTCTGCTTATGTGGTGCTGAGGAATTGAACCCAGGGCCTCATGCATGCAAGGCAAGTGCTCTACCACTGAGCCACCTTCATAGCCCCTGTTCAAACATTTTATATTGTAAACTTCATTTTGGTTTTGATAAAGTATAATATATGTTTATTTCCAATAATGTTCCCAAGGAGGAGAAAGACTTCCTTTTGTTAATATAGTAATTCTAAAGATGGTGAGCAAGGTTGTCAAGCTTTCTTCCTAATCAGTGAAATACATTACACACATTCTCGTGTGTGTGTGTGTGTGTGTGTGTGAGAGAGAGAGAGAGAGAGAGAGAGAGAGAGAGAGAGAGAGAGAGAGAGAGAGAGAGAGAGAGAGAGAGAGAGAGAGAGAGAGAGGAGAGAGAGAGAGAGAAGAGAGAGAGAGAGATTTAGAAGTTAAGGCCTAAGAAAAAGTTGGTATGATTTGTTTCAGGAAAACTGATGGTATACCTTGATATTGTGGGGATTCTGATGTTGATTTTTACTGTAGATTTTGATTTGTTTAATTCTGAATAAAACATAATCATAACAATAGTCTTTGTAATATTAAATTCCAGAAACATAAAACTTACTATGCTTTATCCTATCTGTGTTCAATCAGGTCATATTTAACTTTCAAAAGTAATACTACATGGGGCTGGGAAGGTGGCTCAGTGGTAGAGTGCTTGCCTTGCATACCTGAGGCCCTGGGTTCGATTCCTCAGCACCATATAAGAAAAAAGCCGGAAGTGGCGCTGTGGCTCAAGTGGTAGAGTGCTAGCCAGAAGCTGAAGAGCTGAGGGACAGCACCCAGGCCCTGAGTTCAGGCCACACGACCAGCAAAAAAAAAAAAAAAAAAAGTAATACTACAATATACTTTGTGGGAAAGAGTGGTTGTCAGCCACATTCTAAATCTCAAAAAATTACAGATTAGGGAGGCTGGGGTTATAGCTCTATGGTAGCAGATATGCTTAGCATGTGCAAGGCTCTGGGTTTAAAAAGTTACAAAATTTTAAAATCCCTTGTAACTCAGTCTGACATTGACAGTATGAGTGAACTTTTTTCTTGCTAAGTTTACTTATCACCACTTTGGAGAGTGATGAATGGCATAGGCTTATCAGGAACCATGGTTATTACTTAAATTTACATCATTCTAGTATGTGGCCATGCCCAGGATTCTGAAAAGTATTACGAGGGACTACTTAGAAGATAACAGGGACTATATTCTTGCTATTCTTATGAAAGTTAAGGTGGGAATTATTGATTGCCTCTTTTGCCTAGTTATTCCAGGAATTTATCATGTGAAAAACATTACTTTTTCATTTTAATAAGTGGGCAATTTATTTCTATTCTGCCTCCTATATTGTCTTCCTTTTAAAATTATTCACTTGTACTATCTTTTTGGAGAGTTCACTAAGAAGTTTTTCCTAGTTCATATTATTTTCCCTTATTTTCATCCTTTGACTTAAACTAACCAAATATTAAAATAATTAGGGAATTGTCTTAATTGTGCCATTAGAGGTTCATGTTTTTCTGTTTTTTATCATTATTTACATATCCTGTTCATGGAATGAGAACACATTTGTTTTTTATATTGAAATCCATTTTCTTGACTATGTTGAGAAAAACAAGTATTCCAAAGATATAAAAACCATCTAGACCATTTAGAAAACTTCAGCTAGTGTTTATCCTTTAATCCTTTCATGATAATGTGAATTGACTGTATTATTGTCACTTTCCTTTACAATGAGGTTGACATTTGCAGAGGTATGGTATTCATAATAGGATCTCTACCATCTTTTAAATCAGTGTTCTCACATGGATTTCTTTTTTTTTTAGATTTTATTTATTTATTTTTGGTCCGGTCGTGGGGCCCGAACTCTGGGCCTGGGCACTGTCCCTCAGCTCTTCAGCTCAAGGCTAGCGCTCTACCATTTGACCCATAGCACCACTTCCAGCTTTTTTCTTTTTGCTTATGTGGTGCTAAGGAATCAAACCCAGGGCCTTATGCATGCAAGGCAAGCACTCTACCACTGAGCCACCTTCCCAGCCCCTCCCACATGATTTCTAAAGCATGCTGAATACTGAAAATATCTCCAAACTGTTCTTTTTTTCTTTTCAATTCATTTCCTCCTATAGCTTCTCTCTCTTTCTATAGAAATTGGATAAGAAATTTCAAAAGAGTGACATCTCTTCCTCAGTCATAAAATCTGGAAGTAGAATATGTATTCCTTTAATTCAAAATATATGTCCTTGCTTAACTTTAGATATTGATAAAAAGGAAATTGTGTGGGATTTAAACTGATTTCTTATTATATTCTATTATCATTCATTTCACAATTGATCACTATTCTTTATTCTTGGCTCATTAATCAAATACTAACATATGGTATGATGAGCTTTAAGTTCATTTTTTTGTATCAAATTCATTGCAATTGCATGTTATCAGATAATGTGTGACCAAAATAAAATAATGGGACTCTGATGCCATTTTTACAGACTCTGTCAGGTAAAAAATATGCCCTAGTAATTTTATTTTCTTGGATTCTATTCAGTATCACAAGAGGTTGATGATATCCAAAAATCTGTGCTCTTTTTCCCTTTAAATTGTCATTATTAAATTAACCTTAAATTTAGTGACAAATCTATGGAGCTTTATTTGACATGCATTTAGTAAAAATTAGGGATTGCTCATAATCCATTCTTTTTCTTAATAATTTATATATGAACTAACCATGAGTTTATAGTTTTTATGAAGCCATTACCAGGTTCTCTAATACCAAGTTTCAAATTATATTGAGGGCGTAGAGGTAGATTCTTTGTTTTGTTGTTGTTCTTCTTTGATACTGGGTTAGATTTAGACTCCCACAGTAAATTGTGGGTATTTTACAGGTTTTTTTAACTGTATTAAAATATTTCATACTAACACATAGACATAAATACAATTACTTGGGTTTGTCTTTCCAGTCCCTGTTAACTCTTGTGATTTGTAGGGTTTATTCTTCTTTCAAGGGTTAGCTTCACGTACTGGCTTTTATATAATTCTTGATTATCTTAGCATTTTTAGCCTTTTTATAGCAGCTAGGCAGAAAAGCTAGTTTTCTCATTAGTTGTGTTTATACTGGTCCTATCCCACTCTTTCCTTGGCAATTAACATACCACATTCTATCACTCTCTTCTTCTCCCTTTCACACATAGTAGTGAAAGAATCGCTTCTACCAGAAGAAATTGTTTTCCTTCTTTCCTGTTTATTTGAGATGGAATTGTTTGCCTCTTTAAAATTATGTTTTAAAACTTTCTCTTCTTTTACCATTTTCTATATTCTTTAGTTAACTGTTCACTTTTTCAAAAATGTAATATTCTACGATGTCTTGTTGTAACTGTGGTCTTCCTTTGATCCATTTGTGTCTATAAACTCTCAAAATAGTTTTCCACTTTTTTTTCTGGTACCAGGGCTTGAACTCAGTGCCTCATATTCAAAATCAGTTTTTTCACACATGGCTGGCACACCACCACTTGAGCCACACCTCTGCTCTGGCTTTGTGAAGGTTAATTGGAGATAAGAGTCTTCATGGATTTATCTGGCCTGGGGTTTGCTTTGAGCTATGACTCACATCTCAACCACCTGAGTAGCTAGAATTACAGGCTTCACCCACTGTTGCCTGGCTTTTCTCACTTTTCAATAAGCCTTCATTTCTCTTTATCAATTAAAAACACAGAAGAAATACAAGCCATTGACAACCGGTAAAAGGAAATGTATGTTAACTGAGAAGGGGCAGAAATCTGCATCTTATTAAGGGTTCATGGCAGAGTTACTTGGCAGACTTGATTAACTACACAAATTATTCACTCACTTAGACTGGTACCTATCTACCAGTCCCTTATATTACAACTTCTGCCCTTAAAACTGGTGTTTTGGTGTGGAGGTTCCTTGGGTATTTCTACATAAGCTCTTAACGATTGCTTTAAAGAAGGAAGGGATGGAAGAATGCTGGCTATCACAGTCAGTTCAGATATGAAAGATACACATAATTCAAAATGCTTCACTACCCTTCTGAAACATGACTGCAATCTCATTAGATGTGGTTTTACTGAAGCAGAAACACTTAGGTTTGTATCTCTTCATTGTTTCAGGTTAGCTCTATAGACTTGATATCACATTATCCAGCTTTGTCCTTGAACCCTAACAGTCTCTACTCCAGAGTCACCTAGCAAAACAATATGTGTCCAGCATCTAAGCTTCTTCAAGCATCCTCTTAGCCTGCAATTTGCTGTGGATGGGTGGAATCACTTAACAATTCTTGCTTATTTTTACCCTACAGATTCACATTGAAGCCTATGACTTTTCAAATGCAAGTTTCCATTTGCAACAATATTTACCAAGATATTTTAATCCATTTTGATACTTGGAATTTTATTTTTTCCAAAGAACAAAGATTCTAGAATAAAATTCTGAGACAGAATGAAAATAGATTCCACAGTGCTATTTTGTAAAGTTCCCTCTCGTAGACAAAGAGTGGAGGAGGGAGAAGATAGAATGTAAATATCATCTCTTGAAAGAATGATAGAGCATCAAGTCTGAAAAAAAGACAAATAAAAACAGTAACTTTCATGAGGGTTAATCAAAAAACTTTCAGGTAATACCAAGGATATTCGATAACCGGACAAGTAAAAATGAAATATTTTACATTAGCATAATTTCAGTTGGAAGGGGACCTAGTGCTGGTAGAAATTATAAATGAAGTAGAGTGAGAAAGCTTAGAGAAAACAGTAAATTATCTTTCAGCTGTTTAAATTACTTCTGCAGTTCCTACTACAGTAGAGGGAGAAAAAAGCTACAGAACAAAGCATAAGAATTCTTGTTTCTAGCTGTCCACCAGTCACTAAAGAAAAGGAGACACAATAAAAGATGCATTCCTGTCCCATTCATCACTCTGTCAGCCTTGATGCAGATATTGTTTAGAACTGCTGCAAAGGTAAAATTTGGTGCAAATTAACATATACTCCCTGATTTCAGATCAGACGTCCTTCTATCATTTGAAAATAAATCATCCTGTTTTCCTCTTACTTTTCTATGGAAAATGTCATCCTATTCATTTTATTTTAGATGATTTTTCAAAGTATAGGGGTGACTTTGTTCCTGTACCAGAGCTAATTCTGAATTTATTGTATAGTTTTTTTTAAAGAAATAAACTATTCTGCTCTATGGTTTTTTTTTTTTAAAGCTTCTAAAGTATTAGGATGTCTTGTATGTTTTCTTTAAACTCCCCTTCTTGGTCTCATTTTGTTTAAAGCCAGAAGGGAAACAAATTTGTAAAATGGCAGAATTTGAAATAATGAGAGAGAGAGAGAGAGAGAGAGAGAGAGAGAGAGAGAGAGAGAGGAGAGAGAGAGAGAGAGAGAGAGAGAGAGAGAGAGAGGAGAGAGAGAGAGAGAGAGAGAGAGAGAGAGAGAGAGAGAGAGAGAGAGAGAGAGAGAGAGAGAGAAAAGGGAGGGAGAAGCGTATGGGGGTGAATGTCTGTGCGTATTTTAGACTGGAGACTGAATCACAGTCAGAATTCATGAGTCAAAGTACCAAAGTTGAGTAAAAATCCAACCTAAATGACAGGGTGAAGCTCAGTAGTAGTCAGGTTAACCTCACATTCACAAGGCCTTACTTTAATCCCTAGCACCACAAAATGACTGTAAAACAAAAATCCCATAATTAAATAACAAGCTGAGTTACTAAGTATTGGTTCAAGTTCTTTGGGATAATAAAAGGGCAAGAAGAAAAACATCTTATATACCAGTCTTCCCTTGCAATTTCAGTAATCTTGCTCTTGTACTTAGAAAGTTAAATTCTAAAGTAACATTTTTCTTTAAGTGGATCATTTTCTGTGACTACTAATGGAATGTGTGAACTAGAATTTCATTTGAGAAAGAGATCAGAAGAATGCCTTTGATATAGTCTCTACTTACCATATGGTCAAGGCAACAATAATTGACTTTTGAAACACTCTCTGACTCTATGCCTCTGTGCCTCTGTGCCTGTGTGTGTGTGTGTGTGTGTGTGTGTGTGTGTGTGTGTGTGTCTGTCTGTCTGTCTGTCTGTCTGTCTGTCTGTCTGTGTCTGTGTCTGTGTCTGTGTCTGTCTGTCTGTCTGTCTGTCTGTCTTGGTTTTTGGCAGTAGGGGATTTGAACTCAGTGCCTTGTGCTCTATATTTGAGCCACATCCTCCAGCCACAATTTTTATAGTTACTTTGTTAAGTATGTTACTTAAAATAACTTACTTTATGAAGAGTTACCTTAAGTGAGTTACTTTATTAAGAAGTAATTTCTGTAAGTAGAGGTAGAGTGCCAACCCTGAGCAAAACAGCTGATAGCAAAGGCCCTATCTTCAAGCCCCAATATTGGCACATATGTAATATGATTAGATTATATTTATCTTGAGGTTCACTTGCACTTGAACTCCTGGTCACTTCTGACCTATAGAGAGAGGCGGGGGGAGGGAGGGAGAGAGGGAGAGAAGGAGAGAAAGGAAGAACGGGAGAGAGAAGAGGGAGAGAGAGGACAGGCAACATCAAATTGGGAGAACTGACGGTAAGAAAAGCAGTTACATAAATTTAAAATAAGATTCAAAGAGTGGGGCAGCTGGTGGCTCATGCCTGTAATCCTAGCTCCTCATATGGCTGAGATCTGAGAATTATGGTTCAAAACCAGCCTGGGCAGGAAAGTCTGTGAGACTCTTTATCTCCAATTAACCACCAGAAAACCAGAAGTGGCTCAAACTGGCTCAAAGTGGTAGAGTGAACCACTTGGCTCAAAGTGATGCAGTATTGGCTTTGAGTACAAAAAAAAAGGGGGGGGGTCAGGGACATAGCGCCCAGGCCCTGAGTTCAAGCCCCATGCCCAACAACAACAAAAAGAAAAAATATTCAAAATCTATTTTCAAGTACAAAGATTCAGAAATTTTCCAAGAGGCAAATATTTGGGTCTGAATTGACTAGCAAGACCGTGCATTTGCCTTGCTCAAACCATGTGCCTCTTTGACAGTGACTTCTAGATCTTAACATGCGACTGTTGTAACCTCTGTGTTATAACTGATAAAGTTCTAGCAAATCCCAAGCCAGCCTGCCATGTGTTAGTTACACTGAATAACTTCTTGAAAATAAACCTCAAAACACTGATGCTGATCCTATTAGATTAAGACAAATTAAAAATCTAATACATAGTTTTGCTGCTAGGCCCTTAAGGTCAAAGGTCAATATAGTATATTGCAATAAGGCTATAGGTTACTCATGCCGCAATATTTTATCATAATAAACCGAATGGGGATGAAACACCCAGCAGTAACCCATAAATCTATTAGCAGTGAACTGTCAATGTCCCATATACCAGAGTAATTTGTTAATTCGGAGCTGAGTCTCTTTTTTCACTAGACCTTGTAAACTCCTTTCTGAAACATCAATAAACCATCTGCTTTGACTTGTTAATCAAATGACTTTATTCAGTCCAAAGCAATTTTTTCCTAATAAAAACAGAGTATTTATCTCCATGGCTATAAAAGAGGAGTGTTTTCAACTGTTCACTTATAGTTAAGAAGCACATTTAGTTTGGATTGATTTCCAATGCTTTGGTCATATCTTGTCACTTTCTATTTCTTATATATAGCATCTCGGTTTAGCCATTTAGGAAGGGAAAAAAAGAGTCAAATTCTGTATAGGGCAAAAAAAAATGGAGGTAAAAGTTCAAGAGAGGAAAATCTCACCTAAAAATGGTTGTAAATAAATATATCATATTAAGATTTTCCTCTGTTTGGAAGTTTTCCTGTCACTCCCAATAGTGTTCAGACTAGACCATTTCTCCCTCAACTAAGGTTCCAGATGTTTGCCTTTTTGTTCAGTATTACTCTGTTCCAAGTCACAGGGCAGATAATGTTTATCTATAATAGAAACTTTTTATCCGCTCTTAAGCTTTATTGTGTTAGTATAAAATAGCCTCAGTGAGATGGAATCATAACACTTGAAGCTCTGCAAGGCTACTGCAGAAAATTGACCCCTTTTCTCCAACTTACCAAACAGAGATAAAATGAGTATTTCTTAGGTATCCTTGGGGATACTCTCCACACCATGTGAATGAGCATCCTGAGGAATCGTCACGCTTCTTGCACCCTCTGTTCTTGGAGCTTACTGCCAGCTGGCAAATGGAGCACAGCCTTTGACCTTTGACCTTGAATCCACGCCTCTTGGACTGTTAGAAAAATGATGTCTGGGGAGAGGTCTGGGCATTTGAGTTATTACTGAATTCTGCTCTCTTAAAAAACAAAGAATCTCATAGGTATCCTTAATGAGCAGAGGACTCAAATGCAACTCAAATGCAGTGCATAGTGCATTGTGGGAATTGCTTCTCAGGGCCACAGCTTTCCCACTGCAAATATTTGAACAAAGGAAAGAGAGCTAACAAAAGTCACAACTTAAAGGCCTAAGGTGTTTTTGCAGCATTGTTCAGATTGTTGGTTACCATTTTGATTTTTTAAATTATTTTTTATTGTTATTATAAAGATGATGTACTATGTAACTGTAACTCCTTAAAATAGGTAAAGAGTACATTTCTTTACAGACAATGTCACCCCTACCATTTTGCTTTTTAAATGTTTGACTTGGCATCATAAAAGGAAGTAAAGAGGGTCCTGTTTCTCTCACTCTCCTTTATCTTCCCACTTTTGCTAGGAAAAGAAAAGGCAACTTTTTTCTAAGCCCTTCATTCAACTCTTAAGCTGTCCTGAAAGCCTAAGAAAGAAAACACAAGAAACAGCTGAACCTCCTGTGATTATAGCAGTGCTTTTCAAATATGACAACTTCTCCCCAAATTTTTACCTTCACTGATTTTAACATTCTGGTGAAATTTTTTTTTAAATTTCCTTTAAGACATTGAATCAGATACATGAAAATCAATTGCTTTAGGGAATGAAATTTTACTAAATCAAATATTAACTTTTTTCACTGAGTGAATAATGATGATTGCATTTATTAAACCCAGTTCTTCACCTCTGCCTTATATTTTTTTCACCTAACACAGCTAGGAGAGATTACCAGGCATGAGCTCTGCTAATAAATTCAATGTTCTCACTTGGGTTTTCATGAAGAAAAGGTAAAGCTTACTACTAGACATCTTATGGAAAAAATAATTCATGTAAAATATAAGTAATATAAATAATATGATGTGCTAACATAATTCAATGTAGTATATAATAAGAAAAATAATAACATGAAAAGAAATGATAGACAGATTTGTGATTCTAATATTCAAAGGAAAGATTGGGCTGGTATGTTATAAATGAAGAAAGAATGGGAATATGAGAAAGTACAAGCAAATTATGCACATAATTTAAAATGTGTGCTGAATGTAGTTTTTGTTTTTGTTTTTGTTTTTGGTTGTGTGGCTTGAACTCAGGGCCTGGGTGCCGTCCCTGAGTTCTTTTGCTCTAGGCTAGTGCTCTACCACTTTGAGCCACAGCTCCACTTCTGATTTTCGAGTGGTTAACTGGAGATATGAGTCTCAGGGGGACTTTTCTGTGTGGTCTGGCTTTGAACTGTGATCCTAAGATCTCAGCCTCCTGAGTAGTTAGGATTACAGACATGTGCCACTGGCACCCAGCAAAACATAGTATTTTTTTAAGTTTTACAATATAGTCTTATTAACTATGTATATTATACTTCTACATAGATCTCTAGATTTGTCCACCTTGCCCAAATCAAACTATATCCCTTTGGACCTATACTTCCCTGTTCCCCAGCCTCTGACAACTAATATTATGTTCTCTACTTCAATCCGTTTGACTGTTTTAGGATCTTGATATGCATGGAATCCTGCCATGTTTATTTTTCTGTGGATGGCTCATTTTCCTTAGTAAAATGTTCTCCAAGTTCATTTATGCCATAGTAAATGGCATGATCTGCTTTGTAGAGACTGAATATTATGGTTTTTATAGATAACACACTTTCCTTATCCATTCAACTGTTCATACATAACTAAATCGCTTGCTATGAAACAGTATTTTTAAGCACACAATTCCTATCTTAGTACTGTACATACCAGGATAAAGGGTTAATTTCTAGATTCAATAAAAGTACTTTAGAAAAGAGAAAAGACAGAATTTCTTCCTAGAATTTTCTTTCTCTTTTCCTTCCTCTTTTCTATCCTTCCCTTTCCTTCCCTTTTTTTCTTTCTTCTTTTCTCCCCCCACTTTTTTTTCCTGTTTCTTATCTTCATTTATATGCTCCTTGGCTTCCTTCCCACTTTCTTCCTCTCTCTCTCTTCCCTTAGGCTTGCTTTGTAATCAAAGCTGGCCTTGAACTCATGATCCTCCTGCCTCCACTTCCAAATGCTGAGATTATTGGCCGGTGCCACCATGCTTCTTGGTCTTTTCTATTGTTATTCTAGTGCCTATATTATATATCTTGCTCTGATCCTTATTATTCCCTCATTCTGCTGACCCTAGATTTTTTTCTTAAATTTTTTCTTCTTCTTTTATTCCTTGATCTATGTCATTAAGTTGGTTTATTTGACATTATCTTTATTGATGGAGACATTCATTGCTGTAAAATTTCCTGAAAACTGCTTTTGCTATACACAGAAGTTTTAGTATATTGTGTTTCCATCTTCATTGATCTCAAAATATTTTTTCAGTTACTCTTTTAAATTCTTCTTTGACACTTTGTCCACCAGAATATTGTTCAATTGCCATGTATTTTCCAAAAGTTCTTCAGGTACTAACTTGTAGTTTTATTCCATTATGGACAGAAAAAATACTCAATATGATTTAAATTATCTTAAACTTGTTAAGAATTGTTTTGTGGCCTAACATATGGTCTGTTTGGGGACTGTTCTGTGTATACTTGAGAATAATAACTGTTGAATGGAATATTCTATATTGGTCTATTGGTTTCATTTGATCCAAAATGTTGATTCAACTTATCTGTTTCCCTATTGATTTTCTGCCTGCTCCTGTATCTTTTCCTTTTTTATCAGAAGCAGCAATCCCATGATTCCTAATATTCATAGGACAAGGTCCTTTTTGCCCACCTTGGGTCTTGTGTTCAAACTACCTAAGAACTTGTTCATAACTACTGACTTGGGTCTAGAGGAACTCAGGCTAGGAAGCTGCCATCTATTATGAACTAATTGAAATTAATTACTGTTTACTGTCTAAGTCTTCATCTGGAAGTTGCAAGGTTTCAAGTAGAGTTCAAAATAGTTACTGCCAGCGCAGTTATCTAAGTGGTAATATGGATTACTTACGTTACTTTCTGCACTATCCTCCAAGAATCCTCTGCCCCAACTTGAGATGATAGTATAAGGAAGTACTTATACTAATTCTCTTGAAAACTTTCTAGCTTTCCAGATGGACAACAGTAGCTCCCATCTGTAACCCTAGCTACTCAGAAGGCTGAGATCTGAGGATCACCTTTGGAAGCCAGCCTGGCCAGGAAAGTCTATGAGACTCTTGTCTCCAATTAAGCACCAAAAAAGTCAGAAGTAAAGCTGAGGATCAAGTGGTAAAGTGCCAGCCTTAAGGAAAAAAACTTTTAAAAAAAGATCAGAAACAGTGCCCAAGCCCTGAGTTTAAGCCCCAGGATGCCCCCCTGCCCACAACTTTCTAGGTCTTTTTATTGATTATAAACTACTATATATGCCAAAACCAATATTTAACAATCATTTTGTATTTATTTAGTTTATTTTTAATTTTATGTGTGTGTTGGTACCAGTGCTTGAACTCAGGGTCTGAGGGCTGTCCTACTTTTTTTAGCTCAAGGGTAGCACTTTGCCACTTGAGCCACAGCTCCATGTTCAAGGGCAAGAAATGTTAAAAGGGAGAACAAAAATCTTAATTCTGATCAATCCAAAGGGGGAAATTAATTTTATTTCCTTCTTATTAGCATGTATTAATTGCACAAAGGGATTTTATTGTTATTTCCATATATTTATATAATTTACTTTGATCATAGTTACCCCTTCTATTACCCCCTATTACTTATCCTCCTCTTTTAAAATATTTTTAATGTGTTTCATTATTCTGTCTTCCTAAGTAGTATAATACATCTTACACCCCATTACCATCTTATTTTGCCACCATATATACATGAAAATATATACAGTTCCATATATACTTTCATGTCACTTTTATCATCCTTATTGTCTCTTTCTATTCTTTGGGTTTTTTTTATGTCTATATTCTACATTAGAGAGTACATGCAGTATTGGTCTATCTGAGTTCAGCTTATTTTGCTTAATATGGTGATCTCCAGATCCATCCATTTTCCTCAGCTGATATAGTTTTGATCTTCTTTATAGTTGAATAGTATTCAACTATAAACTTTGGTTATCCATTCATCATTTGATGGGCACCTAGGGTGATTACTCTTCTGACTTATTTTGGTTTGAAGTGGGCTTTGTAAGATAGAAGAATACCTATTCTTTTTTTTTTCTTTTTATCTGTTTTAATTTGTATTAACAAAGATAGTGATTCTTTGAAATTTCCATGCTTTTCTGGGCTAGATTTTTTTAATTAAGTTTTTTATTGTAAAAATATTGTGCAAAGGGGTTACAGTTACATGAGCAAGGTAATGAGGACATTTCCTATCAAGCATTGTTGCCTCCTCCTTTGTTTTTCCCCTACCATCCCTTCCCTTCCACCTGCTCAGTTCCACCCCCCAACCCTCCACCTCCCATACCCCCCCACCTAAATTGTAAAGTTTGTTTTCCGACATAGTGTCTTGTACATCTCATTGTTGCAGTGGGTCAATCTGTATCCCTATTTAAACATTTTTTTTCCCTTCCCCTCCCCAAATTATAGCAACATCAAATACAATGAAAACAGGGGTTATACCATAGGGGAGGGACATACAAAGCAACAAAAAAAATCACATGGTACCTTATAAATACGTTAGAAACAATAGCAAGGAGGAAAAAAACCACTTGTGTCCCTATCTTGGGGTTCATTTTGCTTAACATCTTATCTGACCTTTTCTGTTTGTCCCAGACATATATTAGTTATTGAAGATAAGGGAAACTATGGGACCTATGGTTCTTTGGGCCTGGCTTACTTCACAATATAATTTTTTCCAGGTCTTTCCATTTCCTAACAAATGGGGCAATGTCATTCTTTCTGATGGAGGCATAGAATTACCTTGTGTATATATACCACATTTTCTTGATCCATTCATCTACTGAGAAGGATACCTATTCTTCTTTTTTTCATTCTCTTTACGTGTTTAGATTATCTTTTCCAATACTTTTTTTGCCATTGTGATGTGTTTTTTTAAATAGGCAATAAATGTTTGGGTCTTGTTTTTTAACCCCATCCATCAGTTTATTTGAGTGAAGAATTGAGACCATTACCATTTAAAGTTACATTGCAAGGCATGTAGTAATGACTGTAATTTTATTTTGGTAGTGTCTGATTGTACCCTAATCTTTATTATCTACTTGTTTAGTGAGATTTATTTTTGCTAGGTTTCTATTGTTTAATCTTTATCTTCTATATATGTAGGATATCTTTAGCTGTCTTTTGCACTATTGCCTTAGTCATGAATTCCTTTATTTTTTTTTGCTTATTCTGGAAGTTTTTCTCCCTTTAATTATATAAGATAGCTTTGTTAGATATAGTAATATAGGTAGTTAGTGACTTTCAGCTCTTGAAATACATCATTCTATGCATTTCCTTTATAATTTCTATTGAGAAATTGAGTACTCTGATGGGTTTGTATTTGTGTGATTTAGTGTTTCTCAGATTTTTACTGTATACTCAAATGTTTTAACTGTAATGTGATATACTGAACTGCTTTTCTGGTTCTATGTATTTGGTGTTCTAAAAAACTTTCTGTAGCTGAATAACCATCTCTTTCTCAAGATTTGGGACATTTTCTGCTATTATTTTATTAAATATGTTAGCTTGTACCTCTTTTGCCTCTTCTGTATTATTTCTTTATGTATGTTAAAAATGTCACAGAGGTCTTGTATGTTCCAGTCATACTTTTTTTTTATCATTGTCTTAGTGTTTTTACTACATATTTATTGTCTTCATGCCCTGATAGTCTGTTATCTACTTGATCCAGTTTATTAATAAGGCTTTCAATGAGTTTTTATTATAATTATGGAGTTTTCTATTTTTACAATTTCAATTCAACTCTTTCAGGGTTTTAAAGTTTATTGAATTAATCTTTCAAGTCCTGTACTGTCATCTTTATTTCATTTAGCTGTTTATTTGTGTTTTTGTAATTCATTCAAATATTTATCGGCATCTTAAGTTCACCAGTTATTCTTATAATCATTCTTTTGAGTTCTTTGAGAGTCTGCCCACTTCACTATCCTTATAAACCATTACTGTGGCATTAAAAACTTTGGGAAGCATTTTGGTGTCTTTTTTTCATATATTTTTGGAGATACTGGGGCCTTGCACTTGCTAGGTAGGCACTCTACCACTTCAACAACACCCTCAGAAATTTTTTCTTTAGTTATTTTCCAGGTAGGTTCTCATCCTTTTTCCTGGGCTTAGCTACAGACCACAGTTTTTCATCCTACAGCCTCTTTTGTAGCTATGACTATAGGCACATACCACTATGACCTACTTTTGATAAAATGTTGATCTCATTAATTTTTTGCCTGGGATGGAATTGAATTGGGACCCTCCTGAGTAGCTGGGATTATAGGTATGACCACTATGTTTGGCTTGATTTTTTTCCCCCATGTTTCTTTTGTTTCTGACTTGGGATTTGGGCATCTGAGTTCCATTTATTGGTTGTATTTCACAGTACTCAGACAGGACTAGATAGTTGAGGATTGATATGCTGTTTCTCATCACTGGACTAGGAGTGTAGTTTAGTAACCAAACATTTGCTAACATGTTCAGTGCACTGGGTGAAATCTCTAGCACTATTCAGAAAAGAGAATATTAACTAGTGTCATTTATAGTTCCTTGTATAAAGGCTGGTCCAGGATATAGCTAGGGGTAGGGCTGGTCATGGTCCACTTGTCCACTTCTGTACTGCTTTCAGTTTAGAAGGTCCCTTCATTGTGTATTGGGAGTCTCTGGTAGCCACAAAAAGCTTTGTAATTTATGGGCCCAGAAGGTTCCCATATTCTGCACAGCACCCCACTGTTTGAACCTCCAGAAGCAGCAAGTATCCAAACCTAGGGTTGTTGCCCAAATGGAGCAAGGAAGAACTACTGAGTTCTGTAGGGGATGGGGAGTTGAAGGACTAGCACTCTGCCCACTAGTCTCAGTCCCTGTCCATAAGTTAGCAACCTTGTGGATGGAAAGAGGCTGGGGAAATCTATGTAATGCATGGGACTTGAGATCAGAGTTCTCAGTTCAGCTCAGTCATAGCTTCTACCCATTTGGGAAATGGAGGCTGAGAACTCTGCCAGCTATAGCCTGGGAGCTCTGTTCTTTAGTGATCATCTAGAGATGACACTATGTCTTCATCAGAGAGGATGTGTCCACTGACCATTGTGTCCATCACTGCCCAAGTTCCATGCTCTTCAAACTTCTCAGCAGGTCCATGTTAGACTTTTTCCACCTCTGTGAACTTGATTGTGGTTGTCTGCCACACAAACACAATGTCTAGGTGTTCCCAGACTCTCTAAGCCATTATTATTCCTTGTTTTCTGGTCTCCACTGTAGCTCAGTCTCAACGAATAGGCTCTCTTTCAAGTTAGTACCTGGCTATAGTTCTCTGACAAAATATCTTTCTTCTCCAATGCTAGGCTACCACACAGAAATAGTCACTGTCAAAGTAAATCCTCCCTAGGTTTCAGGCTTCTGGGAAGTGTGGCCTTATTCTCAATAGGTCTGCTAAGGCTACCTGACTTATCTGCATCTTTGGGGCTTTGGCTCCCTCTTACCTCCTACCAGGAAGCTAGGTTTGTTTCCATAGACTGTTGCCTATCTTTCTCTGTTACATGTTCTGTTTTCTATGTTTTCAGCTTCCCTGTCCTTCCTAATTCTTGATTATCTTCCTCTCTTTCTCTCTTCAAAATATAGTCTCTTCTTTGTTACCCTGACACTTCTTATTCATGGAGTCAAACAGAGGAAGCTTTTAATTCAAAAACATTGCCCTTTCTAAGTATTTTGACTTTTGGTTCAAGTGAAACAGAATTATTTTTTATTTTGCAATAAAAATAACATTCATACAATACTATTACATGATAATGGGGAAATATTTGAAAAATCAGCACAGAGAATGCATATAACATCTGTACTTTGGTCTTCCTCAAATATTTTTATTTGGGGAGAATTTTATGTTTTACAAACTTGAAAGAAGTACTTTACACCTCCCAAATTACTATAGTCTTGTCATTCATTTTCATTCACCGTGTATAATCTTACTTTGAAATTCTGATATTTGACCTGCACAGAAGAAACAACACAACTTACATCTTTAAACTTGCCATTGGCTATTTTTTTCTAGCATGCATGCATTCATAATTCAGCCATAAATGTTTGTTAAACTACTTTGTTGCATGCATTCTCTTCCCTTTTGAGAATAGAATAGTGATCAAAAACAGACAGTCCCTGCCCTCATGAAGCTCTTTGTGGATTTGATTACTCTGACTTGAATAGAAAAAAATAACACAAGTAAATATGAATCTGCCACTGTAATAAATGCTATGAAAAAAATGTGAGTTTGTAACAGAAGGATTTGCCCTAACTAGAGCAGACTTTCCTAGTAAAGAAATAAGTGGGCTGATATTTGAAAGAATAAGTAAAGTAGGGTGGGAAGAGCCTTCTAGAGAAATGAAACAATGTAAGCAGCATACTAGGACAAGAAATGCCGAGGACTGGAGATATACCTAGTGGTAGAACATGTGCAAGTATGAGAAAGGCTTTGAGCTGAATACCTAGCACCAGGTAAAAGAAAGAAAAGAAAAGAAAAATCTAGTGATTGAGGAAGAAAGTATGCTATCATGGCTAAGGTACAGAAAAGTAGCAGGTTATGGTAGTACAAGATGAGACTAGAGAGGAAGCTCAGGGCGCAACCAGACAAGGACTCTACAAAAAGAATTTATGTGATGTATTCAAAGAAGTACCAATATTGCAGCATGGCCAGATTGACATAAGCAAGTGAAGAAGTGCAGAAACAGATTAGAGAAGGATCATTGTACTACAAAAGGGAGTCTTGCAGTACTTGCTGTAGTGGTGAGATGTTCTTTGTTTGCTCTATTCTCTGGAATATCTACTAATTTGAAACAGCACTCAAAGGCAGCTGAGGTCTACTGAATGTCTAATTTTTTAAAAAAAATTTATTATAACCTCTAGCCAGTCACAATGTACAATACTGGATATTTGAAATGTAGATAGTGTAGCTGCAGAACTGAATTTAAAATCTGGGGGGGAGGGGCACTAGGGTTTGAATTTAGGGCCTTTTACTTGTCTGCTAGGCAAGCATTCTACTACTTGATACTTAGACCTTTTTGCTTTGATTAATTTTTGATTATTTTTGCTGAGGTAGGGCATCATTATGTCCTGGTGGGCCTGGACCACAGTCTAGTCCTATTTATTGTTCCTGTGTAAGTGGTGTAAGAGTCAAGACATGTACCAACCACACCCAACTTTACTGGTTGAGATGAGGTCTCAAATTTTTTTCTTCCAACCTCCTTTTCCCAGGTCATTAGGATTGAATGTGTGAGCCACCATGCCTGGCCTTAATTTTATTTGATTTTTAATCAATTAAAATGTAAATAAGTTAATAAATCAATGTAATAATAATAATTAATGTAATATAATAAATGTAATAAATTAAATAAATATAATAATGTAATAAATTAAAATGTAAATATAAGCAGCCAGTTGTGGCTTATAATGACTGTATTTTGACAGTGCAGTGGACTCTGGCTTTCCTCTGAAGTAAATTTGCATCATCTAAAGCCTCTTAACAAAGCTGATATTTTGTTTTACTTTTAAGAAAGTAAGAAAATTTCCTCCTATGATTGGATAAAGGAGAGATTAAAGATGTAAGAACCTCAAGTAATATTCTATTTTCTTAACTCATTTTTTGTTTTTGTTTATTTTATTTTATTTTATTTTGAGAACATACTGTACAGAGGGGTTTCTTAACTCATTTTAAGCTAGTATCTTGAACTGTAGTCCAAAAGATGAAATGAAGGTAGTTTAGGACATATATGGCTTTTTCTTTCCAGCCTAAGTGCCTTTCCTTCTGTAAGGATGAGTTGGTTCCCCTCAGAATATCCTAGGATACTTTGCTACATATCTTTTGTCACGTGGAAACTTAGGTAGGTATTTGTATAGCTTCTCAGTATTTTTTCTGCAACCCTCAACCACATATAAGATTATTATACTATTTAGGGAAAAGACCTTGCATGTCTTATTTATAGAATCCTAGCACAAGGAATTATAGTAAGTATTTAATATTTGGTAACTGAGTAAATGAATAGTGAAATGAATGGTTTACAGTAGTCATCTCTTCTCTATTATACTCTTTCATCCACTTATTTATCTATATTGACTGTCACCCACCACTGGCCATGCAGGATTAGGGACTCTTTTTAGCCATCTATTCCTTCCAGTTACTTAAAATTATTGATAAGCATAAGTCTCTCTACTGACCTTAATCCATTAAGCAATCTTTATTGGGAGGCCTTTACCTGCCCAGTGAAAAAAGATATTTAACCACCTGAAAGGGAAAATCAAATGAACTGGCAAAAAGAGAGCTTGAAGACTTCTGTAGTTCTGAACAGAATACCCTACAGTCACAACCCATTATTGCCCCTCTGACCTTTCAGCTTTCACCAGAGACTATTGTGTTTTTAAATGAATTGCCCATTTTGAAACAGAGTAATGACAGTATATGACAAACAGTGGTTTTTCCCTTAGCTCACTTTACATGATTCGATCAATGTAAGATAATTTAGGGATGGATAGACAGACAGATAGATAGATAGGTAGATAGACAGGTAGATAGATAGGTAGATAGATAGATAGATAGATAGATAGATAGATAGATAGATAGATAGATAGATATCTCTACATATATCAGATTTGACTTTATAATTCATTCTCTCCAAGAACCTTTAGTAGATGGTTCCACAGTAGATGATAGGCTCTCAGGAACTTTGGTTCCCAGCTGTTTTCTTCACTATGTTAAGAGAGTCAAAAGACTATCAGAATCTATTAGTACAATTTCTAACATAGAAACGTCATGAGGTATTTCCTCACCATGTGAACCACGCTAGTTGAGATGGAAGTGGGTGCCCAGTGACCTGGATTCAATCTTAGCCTGACCCCAACTCACTGTAGCACTTCATCATTGGGCTTAAAGATTCTGTGCTTCAGTCTGAATCTTCATGATTCTTACCTACTTCCTCCCCTTCTGTGCCATTAGAAAAGGTAAAACGATTCACCTTCATAAAGCATACCAAAATCCTTCCCCCAAACAAATGCTATTGGCCATGTTCGCAGGATTGCTGGTGCTTGAAGCCAGGTGAAACAGTAGTTCCTATTGAGATCACCACTACCTGGGACCTTCTAAAAGTAGATTGACTCTACTATGTGATTTCTATAGATTCATCTTCTCTTTTCTTGCCAAAATAAAGGCCTTGAGCCTGAAGGAGCAACTAGAGTCTGTTTTCTTAAGAAACTAGCACCCACAGTTGAATCCTGCCAATTTGTTCTTTAAGCAGGTCTGGCAATTACCTTGGAATACTAGGAGTTCATTTTTTTCTAGGTGTTTTCCTTCTGTTTCAGCATTCTTGATTTTAAAAAAAGGTACAAATTAAAGCTACAGGTTACTCTGAAAACACACTAAATTCTGCAGCACAGTAGTCTATGGTGACACTCTGACAGAACTGAGCCACACTGACCCAGTGAGTAAAACATGGCCATTTCAACTTGCTGTTCATTTCCATCCCCATTGCTGCTCTCAGGATTTCTTATCTCTTCTGCTAACAAATCATACACACACACATACACACTCTCTCTCTCTCTCTCTCTCTCTCTCTCTCTCTCTCTCTCTCACACACACACACACACACACACACACACACACACACACACCCCTGTCCAGTGTACCCAGTAGGGGGGAGGGGACAGAAAAGACAAAGTCATTTATATAATGTGTCTCCCTGCTGAGCCCCTAATGGCCAGAGCTTTTGTTCAGCATTCAGTGGCTGTGTGTGATGGGCAGGAAGCCACAGTCTCCCTTTGTTCCATGGCCTTATTCAGCAATTTAGATCCATCATAAAAATCAAATATGCATGTTGCAATTGCCTTGCATACAACAGCTTCAATTTTCACCTTTCTTTAATTTGAACTCCACAGGGGAAGAAAGAGAAATAAGGGAGAAAGGGAAAATGGGGGTAAGAAAATTTTGCTTTGTATTTTTGCTTAGTGGACTGTGAAAATAGGCAGTAATGAAAATTTATATTTTTTTTAATCTCATAGATACAACTCATTTAAAAGTAAGACATACCACCAAACCAGATCAGTAGAATCCCTTCTGAAAATACTCTAAAACCATGTAGTGCAGTTGGGCTCCAAAACTTGGGTATGAATTAATGGGTAAAGAAATAAGTAAGAGAATAACAAAAGAGTGTGGCAAGAGGAAGACTCCGTAGGATTTGAGGAGCTATCTTGTTCAGATAGGGACTGCTATATTACTTCTAATTATAGCCAAAATGAATGCTGTATGCTCAGAGGTTAGCATGAGTGAAATGACTTGAAGGAAAGCTTCATAGAGAGAAAGTGGGAGATTACAATTAAGGACAACTTTTTCTCCAAATAAAAACGAACACATTGACAGAGATGTTTTTGTCCACTTATTGATTTGTACTCTATATTTAAAAATTTCCCAGAACTTCAAAGGTTGTGTTCCCTGGAGTTCAAGCAGATTTGCATCAGCAGCTTTGGTATTGATTATTCAGAAAAATACAGAAACTCTTTACCTACTCCATTATTAGACTTAAGCAATCACTTTACAGAGGGTTTATGCTCTAATATAAATAATATAGTCAATAATTATTTTTGATTTTAAAAAAAATGAAAGATCTGAGCAACTGTGCCTCTTTATGCCTGGTTTCATTTACTTAGATTTTAGTTTCTTGCTTTTAGATAAGGTCTTACTAGGTAGCCCAGCCTGACCTTCAACTCCCTGTGTAGCCCAGATTGGCTTTAAATTAGTGCTCCTCCTGCTTCAGCCTACTAGTGCTGGAATTACAGGTGTGCCCTACCAATTTTGAAGGCTCAAACTAAACCAGTTTGAAGGTCTTTTTGCCTGTTCTTATTAATGTAGCATTTATGGGAGTAGTTCCAAGGAGATTTGCTGTAGACATTACACATAGATTGAGAATAGTGTTGGATGGATACAAACTGAAGGATCATTGAAAGTTGAAAAGCCTTTGATGATCTGGAATGGAACTGCTTCTAGAAGATGTAGCAGTGGGTCTAGGATCAAAACCAATTTCCCAAGTTTGATCCAGTTATAATATGGAAATCCACCAGCTTGTGCTTGACTAATTAGAGATATGTGAAGAGGGTTTCCCTTCCCCAACATTATTGATTTTTCTTTCAAACTCCCTGGTTTCACAGAGACAAATCTCTGGCATTTAAAAGTGTCCAATTTAGTACAGTTCACTGATGCATGTAATCTTTACTAACTGCATCCCATTTTCTCTGAATTTGGTTTTCCAGGCCCTTTTATGTTCTGGATACATTTTTAGATTTACTTCAGATTCTAAGTGAATTCAAACAGACATTCATGACAAACGAGTACTTGGAGAATAAATTTAATTTTGGATTTTGTTTTAGTTGCCATTTTGCTCTTTCCTTCATTAGAAAGACAGGAAATTACCCATGCCTACAAAAAAGGTACAGTTAAAAAATGGATTCTACACAATTTATACCTATATATGAATCATAAGATTTGTTTATGTCTTGAATCTATCTGTCCTGGACAAAGTGATAAAACTAAAATGGATAAAAGCATCTGGAAATTTACAACATTGGATAAAATCTGTGATTATACACCATAACTCAAGCAAAAGCTACAACCCTATGCCACCTCAGCCCTCTCTCCCCCATGCCATCTTTTAACATAGCTCCATATCTGTTAGGATATTGTAGACAGCTCTCCTATCCTGTAACTTCTCATTAAAGTCAGGGCCATATGTTGGCATTTTATGTTTTCAACTTCCCTCATATGAGGAAAGATGCTCGACAGATGTATTAAATGATACAACATCTCATAATGGAGAATGGATTTTATCTATTTAACATATATATTTAACACACACACATTCTGATTTCCTCTCTCTACCCCTCTGTCTCTTTCTCCCCTATTATTTCAGCTCTGTCTTCCCAAGAAATCAGTTATAGAAGGCCTAGAGGAAAAGCTATTTCACGCTACCTTGTTTCTATTTCAGGTCAGTCCACCTACTGCTATTACTCCCATCTTTAAATAAAAATATTCGATTTTCCCCCTCAAGATCAGAGTCCTTCAGAGTTCCTTTTTTTCTTCCTTTGTATTAAATATATGATGAACTAATACGTGTTAATTACTGAAGTCATTTCCTCTATACACAATCATATGGATGTTGAGAACCCATCCTCTAGAATTAGACAATCTTGATTCAAGTTCTGGCTCCATCCTTGACCTTAGGGCAAACTAAGCCTTAGTGTTTTCATTTGCAAAGTAAGCATATGAAAATAATATCCAATTCATAGCATCGTGTGAATTAAATGAGATTATGTAGTATGCTATTAGAGGTTGGTTTCCTATAGAGACAGATTACAAGGTAATAATGAGTATTCAAGTTTATGTATGTGTGTGTGCATGCACATGTGCGCACACACATGCATATGTACATGCATGTGTATTGGGGCTTGAACTCAGGGCCTCACTCTCTCACTTTGCTTCTCACCAAGGCTAGCTCTCTACCACTTGAGCCATGACTCTAGCTCATTTAGGATTTTGTATTTTACCCCTGATCTAAGGATGGAATCCAAGGCATTCTACAGAAGTGCTCTACCAACTTAGTTACCACTACAACCCTTGTTTTGTTTTGAGACAGGGTCTCACTTCCTCATGTTGGCCTTGAACTTGCTATTGGAGGATAATGTTCTAAGCTGGCCCTAGGCAAAAAGTGAACCCAATTTACAAAATAATGAAAGCACAAAAGGGGAACAAAGACAGAGGAAAGGAAAGAAGACAGGGAAAGAAGGAGGGAGGGAGGAAGAAAAGAATGGAGGGAAGGAGGAAAGGAGGAAGGAGGGAAGAAGGAAGGAAGAAAGCAAGGAAGGAAGAAGGAAGGAAGGAAGCAAGGAAGTGAAATTCATTTATAATGAATAAATGAAGAGAAATTCATTTATAATGGTGCCTGAGCCTCATTTGCTTGCAAGGATTTAGAATGTTCTGTGTGGGTCACCAGTAAACCATATACTCTATCACTCTTAAAAAACACACTCTACTCTGTTTTTATGCTGGAGATAAATAAGGCTGCTAATGATTAAACATTATCTTCAGGTACAGAAAGCTCTTGAGGCAGAAAGGGCAGCTTCCAGTTCATCACAGAGAAAAAGTCTTAAGCGATGCAGAAACACACTTGGATGGAATCCACAACTCACTCTGAGGGGCAAAAACAAAACAAAACAAAAAATCAACAACCCAAAGAATATTCTTAATTTATTTTGATGGTGTGTGTATGTGTGTTTCCAGCCAAAAGATGCTAACTGAAGTTTATTCTAGCTCTGTGATTCTCTGTTCCTACTATCCCAAATAGATTAAGCATTACTTTAAATAATGCTAAGTTGTACCTTGCTTGCACCATGTTCTTCTATTGTCATATTATCATTCTTGGTTTCATAGTAGTCAGTGCTCTTTATAAGTTCACTAGAAAAAGATCTTGGTTTGGCATACCCATCTACTATTTATGAAGGCCTATAAACTGTTTCTCCTTATAATAATATAAAGTATAGCTCAAATTTTCTTTTTCACTCCAGAAGAAAAAATATCTGAAATAAATTGATGATCCTCATAGAGGTTTTATATTTATGTGATTAAAATTTTGCCAAGTGTTGTATTACATGAAATCGTTACTCTGACAGGGATTCAGTATACTAATGACATTTAAAAGTTCCACAGAAAATTGTCTTAATTAAGTAAATAGAAGTGGAAGTAAAAGGAATAGTTTGGTTTCAGATATATTCTTTATGAAAGAAAGACATGAAACAGACATGGATAGAAATAAAGAAGATAAATCTGCAATTCTTAAAAACCTAGATGTCTTTTTAAGGATTTTAGTATATATAGATTTGAAAAATAGCACAGCTTCAAATACACCTCTTAATAGATACATTAAAGCTGGATTTTTAATGGGAGGCAAAACTATAATCTCAGTTCATACTTTCAACTAGTATAATATCTTCTACCCAGGAACCTCAAATCCTCACAAATTCTATACACAGAAGTTATTATGTGCAAAACATATAAAACATGAGGTTTTTCTTCCTGCAGATAAATCCCTAGGAACATATGCATTATATACATCTCATTGCTTTTAGAACTTTCTGTTTGGGTTTTTCCTGCATATCCTTACTAAAGGCAAATCACTACCACACTGATAAATATTTTTTGGAGACCTTTACAACAATAAGAGATTTCTAATTTATACTTTCCCAATTAGACTTCTCTATAAAGTATGAGAACATTGCCAGACACTGGTGGCTCACGCCTATAATCCTAGCTACTCAGGAGGCTGAGATCTGAGGATCACAGTTAGAATGCAGTCAGGATAGGAAAGTCTGTGAAACTCTTATTTCCAACTAAGTACCAACAAACAAAAACCAGAAGTGGGGCTATGGATCAAGTGGGAGAGTACTAGCCTTGAGCACAAAAGCTGAGGGACAGAACCCAGGCCAAGGACTAGCACAAACAACAAGAACAACACCTGTCTACACGGCTTGTTTACAGGTATTTTTAAAGTCAAACAAAATTGCAGAAGCAAACATTTGAAATTTCTGCCTGTGCCTTACATAGCTCAGTTGATAAGAAGTTCTCAGGCAGTCTCATACAATTGTCTGTGGTGTTTAAATCATGGTGTGAGCTCCCAACTGTTTCTCAACCTCCCAAAACACAAATGCTACTCCCAAGAAGAAAGTAAGAAAGAATGTGTTTGACTGAAATGATAAATTTAAAGGTTTAGATATTTTGAGACAGCATGTTCTTAGTGGAAGTTGAACAACAATACGGTGGGAAATTGTGTGAGTGAGTGTGTGTGCATATGTGCGTGTGTGTTAGAAAATGAATAGTGGAGAATCATTCCTCTGTTAGAAGCTACTGAAGGTTTTTCAGCAAGAGGGAGAAAAGATAGGGAACTATACTTTGTGAAGGTAATCTTGACAATACTATGTAAAATTGCTCACCAAAGACATTAATTAAAAATAGAGATCCTTAGCTGGGTGCCAGTGGCTCATACCTGTCATTCAGGAGGCTTGAAGCTAGTCCAGCAAGAAAGTCTATGAGACTCTTATCTCCAATTAATCACCAAAAAGCCAGAAGTGGAGCTGTAGCTCAAGCAGTAGAGTGCTGGCCTTGAACAAAAAATGAGTTCAAGCCCCAGGACCGGCAGAAAGCAACAAGAAAAAGTAGAGATCCTGGGAAAGTGAAATGATGGAGTGTAGTTATGGGAATAAAACGAAGGGGACTTAGGCAAAAGATACTGTAAAGTCCATGAGACAACCACTATTTTGTTTCCAAGTTTATGAATTGACAGTATCTTTAAAAATAAAACAGAAGCCAGGTATTGGTGACTCACGCCTATAATCTCAGCAACTCAGCAGGCTGAGATCTGAGAAGCATGGTTAGAATCCAGCCTGGACAAGAGAGGCTATGATACTCTTATCTCCAATAAATTACTCAGAAAAAGCCGGAAGTGGTGCTATGGTTCAAGTGGTAGAGTGCTAGCCTTGAGCAGAAAAAGCTCAGGGACAGCAGCAAGGCCCTCAAATCAAGTCTCAGGACCAGCAAAAGAAAAAAGAAAACAGAAAACAAAGTTATTTGGAAATAAATCTAGCAACAGGGATGGAAATTTTGGGTTGAACAGAAACAAGCAGGAGATGTATTTTAGAAGTAATGTAATAAGCCAAATGTGGTGGTGGCACATGCTTATAATCCCATCCCAGCTCTCAGGAGTCTGATAGAAGTTTAACACCAATATGGGGTGCATAGTGAAACCTTGTCTCAAAAACAAGGGGAGGGGGGGGGCCTGTGCTTTATTACACTGGTTCTAAAGACAGTTTAAAAGAAATTTTCTAAAATAACAAAAAGTGTATAGTACGTTTCTCAGTAGAATAAGTGTATAGTTTACCCAGGTTATTGCTGTGTTGAATAAGTATTAATGTACTTATTTAATCATCAGTAATGTGGCATACACATTTAATAAAGTGTGGAAAAATTAGTCATTAGCATATAATGATAATTCCTTGAATGCATACTTACAAAATGAAGATACAATATACTTAAAGACTAAGGACCAGAATTTGGCCCTTTATTTTACTGTTTAATGAAATACAAAACCATCTTCAGTTGTTGATTCAGCAATGAAAAGCTTCAAGATTCTCATTAAGCAAAATGAATTATGTACCTATTGGATGCTGTATTGTTGATTTTCTTTTTTTCTGTTGCAATTTGTTTTTATTTCTCTCCCCGCTTTCCTCCCCCCACTTTCCTTCCTCCTCCCTCCCTACTTCCCTTCCTTTCCTTTCCTTTCCTTTCCTTTCCTTTCCTTTCCTTTCCTTCCTTCCTTCCTTCCTTCTTTCACTTCCTTCCTTCCTTCTGTACTAGGATTGAACAGAAATATTCTGTCCAATTTTTATTTTCCTTTTTAACAAACTTTACAGAGAAACTACACTCTTATCAAAAGGAAATAGAAGAAAGAGACAGTACAGTAATTACACATTTAAAGTGAATTCTGTCCTTGTTATCATGGATTTGAGTCATTGAGTTCCATGGGGTACGTGCTATCTAGTCTGTGAATTAGGCAGGTAACATAATTTCTTTAGAACCTTGAGCTTTCCTTCTAGAATGTATGGAGGTGACTGCTCCATATCTGGTAGGATCAGGTAAGATCAGGAACATGAAGTGTTTAGTCCAGTGTTTGACACATAGTCAGAACAGATAGTGTTATTAAAGCACTTACTGTTAGGTTATCATGAAAATCTTCACTCTTTCTATTCACCTCCTAGTAAAACTTTCTACACACTTTTTTGAGCCACCTCAACAGAGTTTCATGCCAGCAGTCTCCCAGCTCAAACCACTGATGAAGATACTATATATTTATGAGCCTGGCTTTTGGTAACAAAAATACCAAGAGTCAGTTATCTATTAAAGACCCAGCATTAACCAGGCTCCTGTCAAGCTCCTGACAAAGTCTATACATACTGTGCGGCTACCAAAGAATTTGGGGCAGAGGTGAAAATATATGAGTGTGCAGCCCTTGATCTCCCTCCTGAGCTGCATTTGGCACGTCTCCAGTCATTCATTTCTATTTAATTAATGACATTCCTGGCATGTGGGGATCATATAGCATAGAATGTGTCTGCACTCTGCCTGCAGAAACTTTCTTTGTTCTCTACCTGAAAAAAAAAAAAACCAATAACAACAAAAAGCCATCTCTGCTTTTCATTTCTTTATTGTGTCATTTTTAATGTAATTGTTTTTCCTAAGTTCCTCCACCCCAGCCCCTTCTCTAGGAAAAAGGAGGAGGAACGTACTTTGAGGGTTGTCTCAGCGGAGGAAATAAGCATCAACAGAACAGATTCTACCGTTTTTCTTGAAATTCAAGAATGATGTGCTTTGGTAATGTGAACAATATCACAGAGGTCTTCTTTAGACTTTACTATTTTAATGTCTACTATTTTCCTAGTGGAGAATCCGTTTTCCTTTTCTGTGCTTCAAGACTAATCTCATATCTTCCATTAAATCTTATTAACTGTTTTAGTCCATTTTGTGTGGCTTAATAATACCACAGATGGATTAATTTTAAAACAAAAGTTTATTTGGTTCATTGTTCTGGAGGCTGAGAAGCCTGAAAATAAGGGGGCCTCCATGACGGTGAAGACCCTTGTGATATACTCTCTTGAAATGGAGAGGGATGGTGGAGGCTGAGGCAGGCAGAGGTGGATCAAGAGAAGGAACCAAACTCATCCTTTGATACGGAACCTACTTCTGTGATAAATAAGCCATCCCTGGGATAATAGTTTTAATCTATTCACCCTAAGACTTAGCCTGCTCACCTCAAGGTCTTACCTCTCCATACCACTATATTGGCGATTGAATTTCCAGCACAAGAACTATGGGGACATAGTCATACCATAGCACTAATTCTAGACTTGACTGATCTCCACCAGCAACCCTTAAGCTGTTGTATACGTCTTGCTATTTAATTTGTATTATTGAGCCTGATACATAAGCTTAAAGTTGTTTCATCAATTCAATTTTAAGTTTATTCAGAACAATGGTCACATCATGTGTATTTTTAGTACTTTCCTCTTTCTGTCTCTCCCAGTCCTATCCATAATCATGTGTTTTGAATGCCTAAATATTCCATTTTTCTTGGGGATAGGGGCATTTTAGTAAAGTTTTAGGACTGCTGAGTTAAATCAAAGACAACTGGATAATTTAAAGCACTATAGACAATGAACAGAAACCTCAATGGCTGTGACTATAAAAAATACTATCTCTCTCTCTCTCTCTCTCTCTCTATATATATATGCATATATATATGCATATATATATGCATATATCTATATCTATATCTATATCTATATATAGGTCCAGAATAATTTGAATGCCTTGGTTTATCCTCTCAGTCAATCCCAAATTTCTACATTAGCTTAAAATGTCTTAGTCTGAGTTTCCTTGGAAAATCTAGGGATTTCTGGAACCAGAAATCCTTAAAGAAAAATTAGGCCTTCTATTTGTCTATTATATATACTCTGTTCATTTAGATATTCCCATCAGAAGACAGAGACTTAATGTTCTCAAAAAGTTTTTTTTTCCTGTTGATAGCCTTAGCAGTTTGGACAGAGAAATTAGACAAAACTGAGGATTAAGAGGAAATTTAGAGACTGATTTTCATTTATCCACTTCTTCATCAGTTAATGACAAACCATAAAAACAGATTAATGCACAAAAGGAAAATCACTGTATATGCTCACAAGAAAATACTTGTTAAAGATTTTAAAGAAAGACTGTAAAATGGAGACTTTATAAAAATAGAGAGGATAGTAGTTAATGAGCTCTGTAATATAAACCAAAAATATCATTAAAAATTCTGAATAAACAGGCCATCTGACAGACGACTTTATCTATACTTGGTAATTGTATCCTACAGTGTATAACTTTTAAAAGGAAGAAGAGAAGACAGTGCTGAGCGAGGAGCCATGTATACCTGGATGTACTCTATTAAAAGAGGCGCTTGATTGCTCAGTAATTGCAGAACTAGGCTCTTGGGGAGGCCTTTGTCATCCCTCCTTGGCTGACACCAGACGATAGTGTGGCTCTCTGATAAGAAACAGAGGACTAGCGTCGCCATGGTAACTAAGTGAGCTCTACATATTACACCTCATTACAAATGGGAATAGATAGTAAGAAAATATATATATAAACAGAGTGAATATATGTATATATATATTTTTTTTTCCTATCTTCTACTTAGAAAAGGAATAGAATAAAATAACATAAAAATGTGATTGCATTGAAAGGATGAAGTTGATAGGCCTTCCCCGCCGCCCCCCCTCCCCATTGGTGCAGGTAAATATTTCATTTTTCAGTTCTTCTGATGGTTTTATTCTGAATCCACCTAGCTCGTACCTTGAAAGATTAATGATGAGCAGCAAAAGAACCTGGGAAAAGGCAGTGAAGGAACAGAAACCAGCACCAGAGAAGAAAGTACTGCCTGGCCTTTGGGACAAATAAATAAAGATTACTTAAGTCTGCTAGTTTCATCCCCATAGCAGGAAAACCTGGAGACTTTTATAACATAATGATTCCTGTAAGTTCCAAAGTTGTGCAATCTAGTGACAAGAAGAAAAGGAAGGGGAAAGGAAAATCAGCAGCTTCCTAATTTTCCTTTCCAGGGGTATTGATTTTACTTTAACACACCTAACTTTGCTACTTGTCTCTGAATATAAGACCATTTCACTTCTGTGTAGATCTTTATAAGGTTAAACACATTTCCTCAAAACTTTAGCCTGCCAGTGTCATGCATTTTAAAGAAAAAGACCAGCTTAAATGCCATCATTAGCAGTAAACTGTTAACATTAGAAATTAAAACTTTTTATTCAAGACACAAAATGCAAATATTTGTTCAGAGAACAAAGACCCAGGAGCCTTTTGCAAGTGTTAGATTAGCTTTGCTATGTTAGTCTATCTGCTCCGAGGTAAATGACTTGAAGCTCTGAAACAAGGATCTTTGACAACCCAGCAAGGAATTCTGCTGATCTTAAAAGCTGGTTCCTTACCTACCTGTGTCTTTTTCTCTATCAGTCTAATTTGTAAACCTGGAAATGTGTTTTTAAAAACAAAAATGCTGTTTCACTCACCTAAGAATTATCATGTTTTGTCTTTTAGGTCCTCCTTACTGATTCCTTGCTTTTCTACATGGCTGTGAAAACCTTTCATTAGATTTTTCTGAGGTAAGTACATTGCAGTGGGCTGACAAAAGGTGTGTGTGTGTGTGTGTGTGTGTGTGTGTGTGTGTGTGTGTGTGTGTGTAAATTGGTACATACTTAAAAGAATGAAAATATGTCTACACGAAAGTTTTGCACAAATGTGCATAGCATCATGTAGAAAATTGAAACAATTCAAATTATCTGTCAAGCGATGAATGGATAAATACAATGTGGTCTATCCTTATAATGAATATTATTTAGCAATGGAAAGAAATGAAGTACTATACTAGTACATGCTACACAGAGTTGAAAGATGTCAATTATAAAAGATTATTTATTGAATTATTCTTATAGGAAATGTCAAGGATCTGCAAATTCACTGAGTCAAAAATAGATGAGTGATTACGTTGAATTTGGAGGGGGATATGGAGAGCTTGGGTGACTGCTAAAGGGTATGGCATTTCTTTTGGGAAAGAGTATGGCATTTCTTTTGGGAATGGGGAAAATGTTCTGAGATTGCTTGGATGATTATTGTAAAACTAAATATAATATAATATATGATACATAATGTGTTATAATATATTTTACATGTTTAAAGTAATTTAATTGGATATTTTAAGCTTATAATTCACATGGAATGAGAATTTTATCTCAAAACTATTACAAAAGTAAAGGACACACAGATGGAGAGGATATTGATAACATATAACTAAGATGACCATATATTCTGATTGCTCATAATCACCTCTGTTTTTGTCAGGTGAACTTATGAATTATTGAAAACTCTGCCTTGACATTCAAAGTATTCTATTTGTGGGGAGGGGGACGAGAAGCAGGCTCTATTAAGGTGGTACTAGCAAGAGGCAGTTGGGCTACTAAGGAGGGTGAATGAGGGAGAATGTGATCAGAATACAATGTTTACATGTATGAAAATAGAACAGTAAAACCTATCAAAATGATTTTAGGAAAAGGGGAAGAGAGAAGGGGTGAAATTGATTGGAATACATTGTACGCATGCAAGGAAATATCACATATTATATCCCTCTGTATGGCTAACATATGCTAATAAAAATATATCCTGTTTGGACATATATCCTGTTTGGATGATAACTTATAGGGTTACCACATATAAATATATAATATAATATATAATCACATATATAATATATTATATAATCACATATAATCTATAATCTATAATGTGTATAAATATATGGCGTATATATATAAAACACTAAAATATTATGGCCTTAAAGTTAACTAATGAGAGTATTACTTAGAGTTCTTTTAAAAAATTCCTATATCCTTCTCCTGGATTCTAATTCAGTAGGTAAGAAATAGAAACTGGTGTTGTATTTGTATATCAAATAATTATCCTGATAATTCTTATGAATCATTGCTGTTCATTTATGTTTATCTTTAAAAAGATGTGACAATATTACTTTTTAGGGCAAATAGAATTCCAGGGAAGATCTGAGTGCCAGTGACTTATGCCTAATCCTAGCTGAAGGATTGAGGTTCCAATCCAGCCTCATCATAAAAGTCCTTGAGACTCTACTCTCTAGGTAACCAGCAGAAAGCCAAGCAAGGTTCAAGTGGTAGAGTACCAAGAATTGCAGGGAAGTATAAAAAGGTGACTGCGAAAATTTTCAGTATGGAAGCCTGGGATTGCATTCTGAAATGAGGAGAATCCAAGACAATTGTATTACTATAAGCCCAATAACAGGTCTAAGAGATACCTGCCTTCTTCCCAATCGAAGATTAAAAAATAGATTTAATGTCCATTATTCAGTTAAGAATGATTGAAGAATAACATGTTTTAGTGTTATGGTCTAACTGGAAATTTCTACTTCAAAATGGCCCAAAATAGAAGCAGGTGGGTTCTGGTGTATCCCCGACTACTGCTATCTTACTTCGAGGATTAATATCCACTGCATTCACTCAGATGTTTCTGGCCAATCTCATTCTGAAAGCACCTGACTCAGATTTTTTTGTTTATCATCAGTCCTCACACTCACCTTTGAAGGATAAAAGCAGGATCCTTGAATGAAGCAAAGCACTTTCAGAAATATGGGAAAATAAAAGAAACTTGAGCCCCATGACATGACATTTTTTAAATCAGAAGAACAAAGGATATTGGGTAATAGCTTTTTAAAAGAAACATAAGCAGTAGACCATATAACAAACATATACCAAACTTTGCTCTGTTATGCATAATATGCATATAATATACATATTGTTAAATACTCAGAATGATTGGTGACTTATTTGAATACAGCATTAAGTTCTACCTGTTCTTATGGAGGAAGTCCTCACAATTCTAAAGTCTAAAATGAAGTCTGTGCTGAAGAAACCTATGCATTCCCACATGGGTAGAATCATCATACAATTTTTTAAGGAGAAAGAAAAAGTCATTATAAACCTGTTCTCTCATTTGGCCAGATTGCTTTAATTCATAGCCTTTTTTTGCTCCTTTAATCAATCAAGAAAGTGCTCTCCTGCGGATTCAGAGCACACAAGTGCACTCCTCCTTGCTCCTGTCCAGGCCCAAGCCTCTTCATCTCTGGGGAAGAGGTTGACATCTGGGACGATTTCTTTGTTTCATTTCAAACTGTTTGAAATATTCAGGCCTTTTGCTGAAGTTTGAGGTACTGTCAAAAATGTTTTAGTGGTTAAAAAGGATTCCTAATTAGTAGAGGGACCTCCAAGATGAATATTATTATTATTATTATTAAATAACACAAATTAAACTTCTGTGATTGCTAATATGCTGCTTTTCAATGAAACAGTCTATAAATGCCTTTTAGGCCCCCCTGAATATTATCAAGGCCTACTAACTGGACGGAACCACATGGTAATATTAACTATCACAGGAACTTTTATGTATCCAGTTTTGGTGCTTCTGCAAGGTTGGATACCCATAGACTGAGAGTGTACACATAAGATTACACATCTATAATATTCACTGTACTAAGGTTTATCAGATCTTGGTAAGAAATAGAAATGAAAGGGATTTTTCTAGGGGGAAAACCTATGGTAAATTGCAGGTAACCATTTTAGACCAGATCCTTATTTTTAAAAATAAGACAAGTTTAGTAGAAATTGCAGACATGAAGTTCAGCAGAACTCCAAAAAGCCAGATGGATAACATTAGAAATAAAATAAATGCTAAGCAGAACCATGGCCTTGAACTTTGATTATAGTCGGCAAGTGAGGACCACATTTGGAACACTGGTTATTTGGACTAAGAGAAACATTAAGGCAAATGACCTTAAAAACCATAATTCATGGGGTTGGAGGCATGGCTTAGCTGGTAGGGTGCTAGCCAGTGAGTGAAAGCAGCAGGTTCTGAGTCTGGTCTCAGAAAGAGAAGAAAACTAATAATTCTTATTGTTATGATTTTATCATTTGTGAATAATTTTATTGAACTTGAAATCAGAAAATAATTAGGTGCCTTTCCTGGTTCTGGTTAATATTTCACTTCTACACTTCTATAAAGGTATATTCAACCCCAATGGCCAACCAAAAGAAGACCTGACATAAAGTCTTTCCTTTTAAACAAAAGCAAGTAACACTGAACCAGAGAAAGATGTAAAGTCCACATATAGCACTTGTGTGTTTATAGAAGACTTGGGTAATGGTGGAAGAGCAGGGCAGCAATTAAAATAAAACAAAGGTTCTGAAATTAAATAGACATTATTTCTACTACTTTTCCTAATTGGGCCTATCACTTAATCTATTATCACCTTTGAGAGGCCTGTGTTTAGCTCTAGTAGATATTGCCAGTTTCCCAAAGTGGTTTTTACCAGTTCACATTCTTCCCATCAATTTTTTTTTAACATTCCATTGTTTCCACCTTCTTGTCAGTGTGTGGTGGTTTCTCCTGGTAACTTTAGTTTGCATTTCTCTGATGGCAACTTATATGTAGCTCTTTTTCATATACGTCTTAGCTTCTTGGATGTCATTTTGTCAAGTGCTTATTCCAATTCCTTCCTCTTCCATTTTTGTTTGGAGATAATTCTTGCTCTGTAGTCCAAGCTGGTCTCAAACTCAACAATCCTCTTGCTTCTGCCTCTGCTGTGATATATATGCCACCTAGTTTTATGTTCCTGTTCTTTTTTTATAATGAGAGTTTTAGGGAGGCTTATTTTGTTGGGCATATCTATGTATATATGTCTTAGATATTTGGGGTATATGTATTACAAATGTATTCCCCTAATCTGGGGCTTGCCATTTTGCAGTTTTAATTTTTTCTTTTTCTTTTTTGGTGGTTGTAGGGCTTGAACTCAAGGCCTAGGAGCTGTCCCTGATCAAAGTTAGCACTCCACTACTTTGAGCCACAAATCTACTTTCGTTTTCTGAGTAATTAAATGGAGATAAGAGTCTCACAGGGACTCTTCTGCCTGGGCTGGCTTCAAACTGCAGTCCTCAGGTGTCAGCCTCCTGAATAGCTAGGAATACAGGTATGAGCCACCAGTGCCCAACTGACAATCTTATCATTGCTGAACACAAGTTCATAATTTTAATGTAATCATTTAATGTTATCATTTTCCCCTTTATCTTTAGCACTTTGTATGTCCAGTTTAAAAACCTTTGTCTGTCCTAAGATTTTATATTATAGAGGCATGCTTGTGGCTCACACCTGTAATCCTAGCTACTTAAGGAGGTTAAGATCTGAGAATCATAGTTGAAGCCAAGGAAGAAAATCCATGAGACTCTTATCTCCAATTAACCACCTGTTTTAAGAAGGCTGTGATTAGAAGGCTAGCCTTGAGCAAAAAAACTCAGAGATGGCACTCAGGAGAGGCACATTTTTTTAAGTTCTATTATTTCAGTGGCTTCATTTTAAAGCTTAAATGTTCTTATTGAAGTTTTTTTAAAATAAGAGATATAAGCATCACTGGAGCCCAGCTAGGGGTGTCCACTATAGCCTTTAAAAACTTGTCATAGCTGGACACTGGTGGCTCACACCTATAATTCTAGTTACTCAGGAGGCTGAGATCTGAGGTTCGTGGTTCAAAGCCAGCCCAGGCAGGAAAGTCTGTGAGACTCTTATCTCCAATAAACTACTCAGAAAACCAGAAGTGGTGCTGTGGCCCAAGTGGTTGAGCACTAGCCTTGAGCTGAAGAGTGCAGAAAACAGAAACTTCATATCCAGTCCCCTAAAGTTGCAGCCAATGACATCATCAGCTTTAACTCTATAATCCAGCTAATGTAGGTCCAGATGAGGATGAGGCTCCTCAAATGTACATCTCTTGTATTCTATTAGTTCCACTTAACCTGTAAAAATCATCACACCCATTCCCACCACACAATCATAGGCACAGGTGGACCATTCTGGATATTTTTGTTTAAAAAGAGGGGAAACCGGAGGCACAAAGGAATAACTGGCCCATTATAATTTTCAAAGGTAGTTGCTCTAATGTTGAAAGAGTTTCAGTTAGATCTTAAGATATAAAAATTATTCTCTGTGACTTTCAGCTCCTTGATCTAGGTTCTGTATTTCACTCTCAAAGTCACTTTCCCTTCTTCAAGAAAGGTAGCACAAGTTACAGCTGAGAAGTTATTTCAGCCTGCTTGCCTATCGATAGACTTCTGAGGGTCTAATGGCCCCTTTTAATTTTGTACCGTACTTTTCATCCTGTCCCTTTCAGTTCCAGCTGGCAAAGTTCTTGCAGAAACATTGTGGGCTTCTTGTGAATCTCATTATGGTTCACTCCATTACACAAAAGTCAAGACAGAAATCTCTTCCAGATAAGCTCTTCTTTACCTTGGGTTCATGTTTAGAAGTCTGAGGGGCAAAGCTCTTAAGCTTCACAGAGGCCCTATTGTTTGATTGAAAGGAGCTGTGAAGCATATCCTTAATCTTTTTAAAAGGACCTTTGTGTGACTGAATAGTACTCCAAGGGTACCACTTTTATCTTTCTTAATCCAACAAAACTTTTTACCTTCCTATCCTTGGCATCAACTTTAAACCAAGACTCTACTGGCACTGCCCACGATAAGAAGCCCTTTCTTAATATTTGCGTCCTTTAAATCTGGAAAAGTTGAGCATTTTCAAAACCATCAAGTCCCATTTCTTTAATTTTAAAAATTCTGCTAAAATAGCCAGTTGTTGGGGCACATGCCTATAATCCCAGAACTAGGATGGCAAAGGCAGGAAGATCACAAGTCTGAGAACAGCCTATGCTACCTACCAACAATTTCTTAAGAAACTGTGTTAAAATATGCATAAAATTTACTATCTTGGGCTGGGGTTGCAGCTCTAGTGGTAGTATGCCTACCTAGCAAGTTTGAGGCCCTGAATTCAAACACTATGTCCACGATAAAACATAAAGAATATAGAATTTACATTTTTAATCATTTTTAACTGTATAGTTCAGTGATAAATACTAGATTCATATAATGCAACTATCAACCTTCTTCATCTCAATACTTTTCATCTTACAGAACTAAAATTCTTTATGCAGTAAACAGTGATTTCTAATTGTCTCCTTCACCAGTTCTTGATAACCACCATTCTTCTGTCCGCATGAATATCACTACCCTTTACACCCCATATAAATGGAGTCATCACAGTATTTTGTCTTTTTAATACCTGGTTTATTTAGTATTTCATTTACTTAATATTTATTTTAATAAGATGCATACATGTTATACATGTGTCAGAATGAATTTTCTTTTTCTAAAACTCAATAATATTCCATGATATGTATGCATGTAATATCATGTATGTTCATGTGTTTATGTGTTGATAGACACATGGATGGTGGATGAGTGGCATTATTTCTCATAAATCTCTTTTGTGGTTTTTGTCCTATAGTTCTTTCATTCTACTTTAAAGTATTTTATTCTTCTGTGCATTGTAACTGGAATTGTTTTCTTCCTTTTTGGATTGTTCATTGCTGGCACATAGAAACAACTATTTTTGAGTGCTGGTTTTTATATTCTATTATGACAAATTTTCCTATTAATCCTAACAAGCGTTTCAATAGAAACTGTAGGATTGTCAACATGTAAGATGATGTCTTCTGCAAACTTCTTCCTTTGCATTTTGGATGCCTTTTGTTTCATAATCTTATATAATTGCTACAGCTTCCTAAAGTATGTTGACTAAAAGTAGCAAAAGTAGACATTCTTATCTTACTTGTGATCTTAGAGGAAAAGCTTTCAGTCTTTCCCAAATTAGTTAGCTGTGAATTATTCAGATACAGATTTTATTGGGTTCAGATAGTTTCCTTCACAAAGTCAAAATAGCAATTTTTTTAGCACTTTCGTCATGAAATGTGTATTAGTCAGACTTTTGGTCACTGTCACAAGATACTTGAGAGAGACTGAAGGATTTCTCTTGGCTCATAGTTTCAGAGATTTCAGTCTCAAGTTGGCTAGATTCATTGCATTGACCTGGAAGTTCAGCAGAATATCATGACAATAGAAGTCATGATATTCTCCCACCTCTGGAGGGAGAATGCTCATGTCAAGGTAGGCAGGAAGCAGAAAAAGAAATGGGGTTTGTAGGTATAGCTCAGTAATAGAATCCTTGCCTAGCAAGTACAGGTTCTGGGTTCAATCTCCAGCCCCTCTAAGCCGAAACAAAACAAAAATCAGAAAGAGAAACACAGGAAGAGGATGAGGACACAATATGTGCTTCTAAGGCATGACCCTGGAAACCTTCTTTGTCCAACTAGTTATCACCTCCTGAAGGTTCTCCCATCCCCAAATAAAGCCATCAAATTATAAATCCATCAGTGGATTAATCATAAATGGATTAATGATTAGGGTGACCTAACCAATGCATTAGGTCATAGAGCTCTCATGATCCAGTTATTTCCCAAAAGCATATCAATTGTATGACAGGAACCATGTCTTTCTTTATTAACACATAAGCCTTTTGTAGGACACTTCATGTCCATACTTCAACAGGAGGTTTAGGTAGTTTCCTTCTATTAGTCTGGTAATTCCTGAATCCTGAAAGGATGTTGAATATTGTCAAATGATTTTCTGCTTCAATTAAGATGACTGTTTTTCTCCCTTTTTCCTTCATTCTGTTAGTATAAGACAATTGATTTTCATTAGGTGGACCATGAAACATGCAACCTTTTGTCATACTGTATACAATTCTTTTATAAGCATTGTTTCAATGTTCATAAGAAATATTAGTGTGCAGTTTTTTTGTAGTATTTTTCTTACCTTTGGTCTTAGGAAAAAAAGGGCCTCACAGACTGTCAGAAAGTGCTCCTTTTTCTTCAGTTATTTTGGAAAGGTTTGAAAAGGACTTGTGTTGTTGGGTAGAATATGTATAATTGTCTACTGGATCTTATTTCTTTAAGATATTATTCAAGTCCTCAATTTTCTTTCTATCATGAACAGTGCTGCTGTACATATGGGTAAGCAGGTATCTCTATTCTATGCCAATTTTCATTTCTTTGGATATATGCCCAAAAGTGGTATAATAAGATTGCGTGGTAGTTCTATTTCTAAGGTTTTTGTTTAGAACCCTCCATGCTGGTTTCCAAAGTGACTATACTCATTTACATGTCCACTAAACAGTGTATAAGGATTCAGTTCCTCTACATGAACATCCTTACCAGTTCTTATTTGTTGTCTTGGTGATAGCCATTCTTCTAACAGGGATTAGATGGAATCTCAGTTATTTTGATTTGCATTTCTTTTATGGCTAAGAATACTGAACATTTCTTAATGCTTTTATTTGCCACTTCTACTTTTATTTTACCAACTGTGCATTTCATTTGTCTGTTTATTGATTTGATTATTTGTTCTTGTAGTGTTTACTTTGTTGAGCTCTTTTATATGCTGATCCTTTGTTTGATGAGTAACTGGCAAATATCTTCTTCCATTTTGTAGGCTGTGCCTTCATTCTGGCAATGGTTTCCTTTGATATACAGAAGCTTTTTAATTTGATGCAATCCCTTTTGTCTTGTCTTGCTCTTATTCTCTGAGCTGCTGGAGTCCTGTTCAGAAAGGCATTGTGTATGAATACATCTTCAAGTGTTTTCTCAATGTGTTTCTGAGGTGGTCTTAATGTTTGAGGTCTTTGAATTGATATTCTTACATGCTAAGTGATAAGGCTCTAGTTTCAGTCTTCTAAATGTGGATATCCAGTTTCTCAACCTAATTGTCAAAGAATCTATCTTTTTTGAAAGTATAGAACCTTTGTCAAATATTAGAGAGCTGTAGCTATCAGTATTTATCTCTGGTCTCCTATTCCATTGATCTACAGATCTGTTTTTGTGCCAATGCAATGATTTTTTTTTTACTATGGCTCTACAGGATCATTTGAACTCCTGAATTATGACACTTCCAGTATTATTCTTTTTGCTCAAGATTGCTTAGGATATTCAGGTTCTATTCAAATTTTAGGATTTATTTTTCTATTTCTATCATAAAATGGAATGGCAATGGAATTTTGATGGGGATTCTCTTGAATGTGCAAATTACTTTGGATAGTACTGCCATTTTTGCAATACTAATTCTATAGGCTGATAAACATGAGATATCTTTTCATCTTCTAGTGTCTTCTTCAATTTCTTTCTTCAGTTTGCTATAATTTTTTATTAAACAGGTGTTTTATCTTCTCAACTAAGTGTATTCCTAGGTATTTTGTGAGACTGTTGTCAATGAGATTATTCTGATTTTTATCACAGGCTGTTTGCTATTGGTTTAAAGAAAGCTACTGATTTTTTAAATGTTATGCTTACAACATTTATTGAAAATTACAAAAAGTTAATGAATACAGTTTTAAATATGAGAGGGCTTTTTTTTTTAAAGCTACTGATTTTGGCGGGGGGCCGGTCATGGGGCTTGAACTCTGGGCCTGGGCACTGTCCCTCAGCTCTTCAGCTCAAGGCTAGCACTCCACCACTTGAGCAACAGCACCACTTCCGGCTTTTTTCTTTTTGCTTATGTGGTCCTGAGGAATCAAACCCAGGGCCTCATGCATGCAAGGCAAGTGCTCGACCACTGAGCCACCTTCCCAGCCCTAAAGCTACTGATTCTTGTAAGTTGATTTTATATTCTCTTACTTTGCTGCAAGTGTTTATCAGCTCTGAGTTTCTTGGTGGAATAGTATGATCTTTTAAGGATAAAGTCATCCCATCTGCCAATAGATGTAATTTGACTTCTTAATTTTCTATTTGTATCCCTTGTACTTCTTTCTTTTGTCTTATTGTTCTGCCTACAAAATCAAGCACTAGATAGAATAATTGTGGAGAGAATTGTCTCATTCATGAAATGGCTTTAGTCTCTATTTTGGTAACATGTTGGCCATAGATTGATCATCTGTAATCTTTACTATGTTTGAAGTATGTTCCTTCTATTCAAGACTTCTATCATGAAGGGATGTTGAATTTTGTCAAGGCATTTTCTATATATATTGAGATGATCATGTGATTTTCATCCTTTATAAGATGTGTAACATTTATTGACTCATGTATATGGAATTATCCTTGTATCCCTAGAAAACAGTTTGACCATAGAAAACAGTTTGCATGATTTTCTTAATGCGTTGTTGAATTTGTTTTCCAAGTATTTTGTTGAGAATTTTTGTACCAAATCATCAAGCAAATGGCCCTGTAATTTTCTTGTTTCCTTGTATCCTCATCCAGTTTTGCTAACAGGGTGATACTGGCTATATCACACTATAGTTTGAGGAAAGCTGATATTTTTCTTTAAAGGGCCAGAAGAGCCGAGCACTGGTGGCTCATATCTGTAATCCTAGCTACTCAGGAGGCCAAGATGTGAGGATCGTGATTCAAAGCCTGCCCATGCAGAAAAGTCCCCATGGACTATTATCTCCAATTAACTGCTCAAAATCCACAAATGGCAACATAACTCAAGTGGTAGAGCACTAGGCTGGAGCACAAAGAAGCTCAGGGGCAGTGCCCAGGCCCGACAAAAAATAAATTAATTTAATTAATGGACAGAAGAGTTTCTTAATTCAATGCTAGACTTTTTTCATTAGGAGATTAAAACTGTGTAATCTTATTCCTCCTTATTTAATTTTTTTAATCCTCCAGCACAGTTTTGGTAGATCATATACATTTAGAAAATTATTTTTCTTCTGGATTGTCTAGTTTGTTAAAAAATACGTTTTTCAAATATCCTCTAATGATTGTCTAAATTTCATTTGTTTTTTTCCTATTTTTTTTTCTAAATTTCATTTGTATTTGTTGTGTTATCCCTTTTTTCATTGCTGATTTCATATTTTAGGTCTAATTCTTCTTTCTTTAGTTTGGGTAACTATGAATCTTTGCAAAGAAGAAACTTTTTGTTTCACTTTGCACCTTTTCTATGTGTTTTTTTTTAGTTTCCAATTCATTTCTGCCTTTTGAAAGATTATTGTTTCTTCTTTTTTTTTATTTTGGTGGTACCAGGGTTTAACTCAGGGTCCCAACTTGAGGCTTGCCCTAGTAACTTTAACATTATTTTTCAGATAGGATCTCATTACATTGGGGATGGGATCTCATCCTATGTAGCTGGGATGACAGGCACATACCACCACATTTACCTTTGTTGGTTGAGATGGGGTCTTGCTAACTTTATCATCAAGCTGGCTCTAAATTATATAATCTTCCTGATATTTACCTCTCAAATAGCTAGGATTACAAGCGTGAGCCATTCCATAGGGCTTATTTCTATCGACTGATTTAGGGTTTGGGCCTTCTTTCTCTGAGAACTTAAGGTATATCACTAGATTCTTCATTAGCTATCTCTCTGGGCTTTGGTCATATATTTATAACTATAAATTACCTCTATGCCCTTCATTTTCTGTATCCCAAATGTTGTGGTAAGGTGTGCTTTTATTTTTGTATGATTCTGGGAATTTATTTGTCCTTTTATTTCTTTGATAACCCAATGATCATTCAGAAATGTGTTGTTCAGTCTCTGTTTATATTGTATCTATAGTTTCTCTTGCTATTGTCTTTCTAATTTTATCCCATTTCACTCTATTAAAATATAGGAAATTATTCCAATGTTCTTATCTATGTTAAGATGTGGTTTATATTATAAAATATGTATTTGGGGGAAGTATTAAGAGATGCTATGGACAATGTCTTCTGTGGTTTTTAGGTGGAATAGTCTATATTCAATGTTTTAACTATAATACTGTGTTAAAAAGTTCTTTTTTCGTCTTGTCTCTTTGGAGCCCTCAAAGCTTCTTGTATCTGGATAACTATATCTTTCCCAAGATTTAGGAAATTTTCTGTAGGCCTTAGATTTAACCTCTTCTTCTTATTGTAGACCAATGAATCATAGGTTTGGTCTTTTCATGGTGTCCCAGAAGTGTCATATGTTTCATTCATACTTTCTTATTTTTTGTTAACTAGTTGGAGTCTCTTGTAGTTTCTATTATACATGTTAGTGCTATATGTGGGCTGAGGGTGGGACTGGTCAGACTGTGTCTGGGCTTCTTTCACTTTGGAAGCGTTCCTTCTTTGTGTATTAGGAACCAGTGCTGACCACAAGAAACCTTGAAGCCTGTGGACTGGAAAGATCCCCATTTGCTCCACAATGCCTCATGTTTATGTGCTGTAACCATCCAAGCCTAGAGCTGTCCCCCAACTGCACCAGTATTTAGAGGCAGCAAATAGACCACTTATTCTGGACTGACAGGAGAGCTAAGACCCTCATTACTTTCAGATCACCACCCTGGGCAGGAGTTGGGGTGTGTGTGTGGAGGATTGGTGCTGTTTTCTTGCTGCTTTGCTGATTCACAATATGATGGTTGTGTGTTTTATCGTGGACTTCATTGATTTCATCCTGCTAGAGTTTGTTGAATGTTTTGAATGCCTATGTTTGTCTTTATCAGGTTTCAGATATTTTCAGCTGCTAAGTAATATCTGCCTCTTTATATTTCTCTTCTTCTATAATTACTGTAACATGTATATTGATCAGCTTGATGTCCCTTGGGCTATGTTCATATTGTGTGTATGTGTGTGTGTGTGTGTGTGTGTGTGTGTGTGCGCGTGCGCATGCGTACCAGTCTGGGGCTTGAATTCAGGGCCTGGATACTATCTGAGCTTTCCTTTTTTTTGGCGGGGGGTCCGGTCGTGGTGCCTGAACTCTGGGTCTGGGCGCTGTCCCTCTTCAGCTCAAGGCCAGCGCTCTAACACTTGAGCCACGTTGCCACTTCTGGCTTTTTTCTTTTTGCTTATGTGGTGCTGAGGAATCAAACCCAGGGCCTCATGCATGCAAGGCAAGTGTCCTACCACTGAGCCACCTTCCCAGCCCCTGAGCTTTCCTTGCAGTCTACAATTTGTGCCACAGCTCCACTTCTGGTTTTTTTTTAAAAAAGAAAAAAATTGGAGATTAGAGTCTTACAGACGTTCCTATTCAGGCTGACTTCAAACTATGGTCCTCAGCTGAGGACCATAATCTGGATTATAGGCCTGAGGCACTAGTGCTCAGCTTATGTTCACTCTTTTGTGTTTTGTTCTTCTCAGACTCAATAATCTTACCTGTTTGTTGATTCTCTTATGTCCTCAAATATTTGAATCCTCGTGGATTTTATTTCATTGTACATTTTTATGCCTCTTCATTAATATTTCTACTTTTTCATACATATATCCAATTTGTCTTCCTTTAGTTGTTTGAGCACTGTTAAGACTATTGTTTTAAAATCCTTTGTAATTCCATCATCTAGCTTTCTAGGGCATAGTTTCTATTGATTTGGAATGGCCCACTCTGAGTGAGTTATATGTTCCCACTTTTGTCATTATTGTTGTTCTGGGGATAAAACTTAGGGCTTTGTGCATGTTGAGCAAGTACTTTACCACTTTGCTTAGACATGTGTGTGTGTGTGTGTGTGTGTGTGTGTGTGTGTGTGTGTATAAATTGAATATTTTTTCCTTAAAATATGGATATTAAATTATCTCTTAGAACAAGAACAACAGATCAGGCCTCAACTTTGATGCTGTGAAGATTTCAGCTAGGGGCTGGGAAGGTGGCTCAGTGGTAGAGTGCTTACCTTGCATGCATGAGGCCCTGGGTTCAATTCCTCAGCACCACATAAGCAGAAAAAGCTGGAAGTGGTGCTGTGGCTCAAGTACTAGAATGCTAGCCTTGAGCTGAAGAGCTGAGGGACAGCACCCAGGCCCAGAGTTCAAGCCCTATAACAACAACAACAACAAAAGATTTCAGCTAGGTCACCCATTTCACTATATGTATATCGCACCATCCATGTTATTAAAGGCAATAATTTTTTTCGCTATGTCACACTTCTGTCATCTTCCAATAAATATATTCTTCATTTGCTTTTAGGCCCTCACTGGCAGCAGCCTCAAAGTTAAAATGACTACTAGTAGTCTATCCAGGGAAATTTCAGCTTTTTGTATCATGCTCCTCAGAATTCTCCCAGCCTCTGCCCATTGTCTGGTTCAAAAGCCAATTCAGCATCCCATTACTAGCCACCAACATCTGTATTACCGATCTGTTGTTATATAACAGATTATTACAAAGTTAAATGGTTTCGAACAGAAAACTTCTATTATCTCATCACTTCTGTTGCAACAGAGTATAGCTATGCTGGGTTCTCATGCTTAAAATCTTCTAAGACTGTGAAAAGTGTTGGATGGGGTGACAGGTTGCCTTAAGGATTAACTTGGAGAGAATCTGATTCAAGTTTAGCTGGCCATCGACAGGCCTTAGGTTCTCACTGGCTGTTCACTAGAGACAACTTTTTCCACAAGGGCCTCTGCATTAGGCATTCACAATTGGACAGACAATTGGTGTTCCTTAAAGAGGGAAATTAAACAAGAGAGTTAGCCTAAGGAAGTGAGTCCTTCTGTAAGTTAATCTGGGAACAACCTTTTATACTTTTTGTTGTATTTTTTTGGCTAAATGAGCATCTGTATGTCCTGTCCATACTACAGGGGAGATGATTGCAACAGGGGTATGGATACTATGAAATCTGTTATTAGGCTAATAGGGGAGTGGGGCTGCATAGCACAGTAGAGTATGCTTTTAAAAATTATTTTTAAAAGGAATTCCTTTGGCACTAAAACTTTTCTCCTAAGCTATTTGTTTCTTATAACCCTCTTTCCAATAAGGTATATTAGCAAAGTTTGGATAACATATTAAGTGATTGTCTTAATTTTTAAGTAAGTTTGAGTTTATATCTTTTATTTGAAAATCATGGGGGAACATTTTTCTCATTATTTTTTTGCATTATGAAGAAATTAGTCTATTGGGTGTCATAGTATTTTTTCTCACTTTGTCATCCATTTTTTATTTTTGTTCATGATGTTTGTGCCAGCAGAATTTTTTAATTTTCATGTAGTCAAATTGATCAAGTATCTCTTTCATAGTGGAATCATATGACTGAAAACAAAGTCTATTTATGTATTTCCTAGTTGCTTTGATATTTTTCTATTGCCTTTTATGGGATGAATGTAAGTCTCTAGCCTAACACATAAAGCTTTTTTATTACCTTATTACTTAGCTTTTATCCTTTTACCTGCTGAACAAACTTTTTTTTTCAGTACTAGAGATTGAACCCAGGACCTCTTACTTGTTAGACAAGCATTATACCACTTGACCCAAAGCCCTACTTCGGCACAAACTCCTTACTATTGTCTAGTAAAGTCTTACCATTCCTTAGTGTGCACATCCATGCGTGTCTGTATTCTTGTCTAACTCCTTCTTAAAACTGTAGGGAAGAACACAGAGGCAGGGCCTATGTTGGAGGTGCTTTTATGAAACCAGAGCCTTGTATGTTACCTGGTATGCTTTATTTCTTCAAAGAATAAATAAGTATGGTAATCAGAGAATAATACATATATAATATATAATAGAAAAAAATACATGACCGTCATGTTACTAGTTTGGTTCTCTTAATTCTTACCTTTTCCAAGAAGACAATAACCATGCTAGTTAAGTTTCCCTAACTATCTCACAGTTTCACAATTCCATAGTTGTCTAAGACAACTATGCAAGATTTCTGTGCAAAGAAAACCAGAAGCTTGAGGCTAGAAGCATAGCTCAAGTGATAAAGCATCTGCTTATCAAGCACAAGGCTCTGAGTTCAAGACCCAATATCACCAAAGAAAGAGAGAAAGAACAAGAAAGCCAGTAGCAAAGAATTTGTGTTCTACTCTGGGAAGTGGGTACAACTTGACATCTTAATAATGAGAGGAGCATACCATATTCTCATTTTCCCCATCATGTGGGAATGTGGACAGGAGTTGGAGAACCAGTCCTAGGCTAGAAAATGGGAAGTGGGAGCTTTGTGTTGAAAGGAAAAAGAGAAGTCAGCATTCTGGCTATCCGTGTAGTAGCCCTTACGGCCAATGTTTGCTTAACTCATTATTTTGATCTTTACTATGGCAATCAAATCTGTACCATAATTTTTGTAATATCCTTAGGTATCCCATCCCACTTCTTGGCTCATTCTCTGCTAGTCCTTCGTGACAAGTATCAGGCAGTTAGAGAACTAGAAGTGTGGACTGTTTGGATCAGGAAAATGGTAACATTATAAAACTACAGAGAAAGTGAAAGACGAGGTGAGAATTAGAGCTAAATGTCAACTGAGGTCATCATTGCAAAGCTCCCTGAGATGAGAACAAAGCCTGCACCATGACCATGATGTTGAGTTGCTCAGTAATCTTTTCAGGACCAGGCAGAGAAACAGACATCACAGAAGAAAATGAAGGGCGAATGGTATAGAGTACATAGGCAGTACTACAAGGAGACACACTGAAAGCACCGGCTTGGCTCTAGATTACAGCAGAAACATAGTGAGCCCCAAAGCCTGTGATTGTTGAAATGAAAGTCAAAAATGCCAGTGCAGGGGGGGCAGGGGGGCGGGAAAGGGCAAAAGATATAGTCCTGGCAAAATGGACTCTGGGCTCCTATTTCAGACACCTGGTTTCCATTAATCTCTCATCTCTGTAGACTAGTACAGTCAGTACCTCCTAACGCTCCCTAACCTTGTCTGAGCTGGTATGTAAATTAAAGTAGCAGCTTTAATCTTCATAAAGATGAGGACAGTAAACGTTGAAGATGAAGTCAGAGTCCATAGGATCCCAATATGTAGTAGCAGAATACCCAAATAGGTTATGGGGAAAAGAGAAGGAACCACCATAAAATCAAATTTTATTTCCTTCTTTGAACCTTTACCTTCCCTTTACCCCTCTCCCAAATATGCATATACAGGTCATGTTAAGTAGGTCCTTTCCAGTTGGCCTGTTTCCAAGACCAGGGTACAGCTGGACCGAAGGGCCACATGTTGAAGTTATTAATATGCCCGTGCCCTTCTCCCCCACTGAGCTCACTGATCAAAGGCCCTGCCAGAGCAGCAATGGATAGCCTCGCATAATGGGAACTGAAATTCTACTTAAGAAACCAGCTTTGCCAAAACACACTACCTTTTTAAGTGAAACATTCCATGCACATATTAACCTGATTACAGAAAGGAAGGGAGAATCTTTTTTCCTTCTGTACCCTGCTAATAATGTTCTGTCAAGTCTGATTTGGCTTTAGCTGTACTCCAAGTTCTTGTGATGTGCCCTGTTCACCAGCAAACTAAAAACAGAAGGTGCTGCACAAACTCTGGGACAGGATACTCCATCCACGCATGCAGACGCTGCAGAATTCAATTCCCTGCCAACAGGAAGGCCAGTGACTTTTCTAGTCTCTGACAACCAGCAGCCTGCCTCTGATTCACACAGTCAAGCGAATGAAACACATGGAGAAAATGGTGGAAATAATTAAGGGCTCTTGGAGTTAACAGAAGCACTGACTCATTACATGGAGCCCCTGCCTCAAAAAGGAGCAAACCATTGTGCTTGTTAGAGAAAAGAACAAATGGTAACAAAGCATTTTAGAGTCCCAATCGGTTCCAGCCCCAGGTTGAGAAGCCAGTTAGGTTAAAAAAGAAAAACAGAGAGAGGGAGAGAGAAAATAGAGGAGAGGAAAGGAGAAAAAGAAAGGGGACAGTTGATGAGAGAGACAGACAGACAGACAGAGGGGAGAGAGAGAGAAACAGATTTAAGGAAGCAATGTCATTTTGTTCTGCCTGATAACAAGACAGATGCTTTTTGGTTTATCTTGGGATATGGCAGGACAACTTGGTTCCTGAACAACTGACAGAATTGTTCAAATGGTTTAGATATACAGCTGCCCAAACTCAGCCAGTTTATGAAGCATCTAAATATGATAGTTATATTGGATAGACAGGAGCAGTGATTCAGTCCTTGTTGGCATTCAGTAAAAAAGAGCATGGCTCTGAAGTCCAACCTGAACATTGGCTGCACTATTATAGTTGGATCTTGAGTGTCTACATTCCCTTAAATATTAGGTATAATGGCTATAGTTAGATATAAAATAGAGGAACTAATTTACAAATTCTTGTTAGGAATTCACAACTTCTTACATGTTAATCTAGCCAGTCTTTACACCTAATAGACTTTTGCACAAAAACAAAACTTATGGAATCATCCTGTAAGAAGAAAACAGTGAGGTTTCACAAAATATTTCAGTTCCTTTAGCAACTTTATCTATGTCAGACTATCTTATGCCATATGCTATCCAAAGAACATTTCAGCACAGTAACAAAAAGTAAATAGACTAGCAAGACTATCCTATATAAGCTTTTGATGATGAACATTATAGAAGAGGAAAATATATCCTGTTATTTTCTCAAGGTAGTATTGAGGAAGGCAATTTATAATCATTAGAATTGGTATTGCACAACTGAGAGACAGAGAGAGAGAGACAGAGAGAGAGAGAGAGACAGAGAGAGAGACAGAGAGAGAGAGACAGAGAGAGAGAGAGAGAGACAGAGAGAGAGAGAGAGAGAGAGAGAGAGAGAGAGAGAGAGAGAGAGAGAGAGAGAGAGAGAGAGACTGAAAAGTATGCATAGCTAGTCTTCATTCAATCTGAGGATGAAAGAGAATGGCCTAGCCATGGAACAAGAGCTGTACATAATTGGCCTTTAGGAAAGAGGGTTGAGTAGGTGTTCTCAGCTAAATTGTTTTTAGCCATTATATAGATTTCCCTAATATCAAAACATTATAATTTTACTAAATAGAAACTTCTTCCTGATTTTACTCAATCTTTTTTATCCTGTGAATATTGACATCCAGAAGTTTTGTGAATGCTTTAAGAGTTCATAGTAATTAATTTAGCCATCCAAAGAATAAAGTTTTTAGAAAAATTTTAGGGCTCCATAGGATCTACAATTGTGCCAGACACCTCATGATTATAAATACTTGCTTTAGTGGATTTGTTGTGCCATTATTTTTAAGATGAAGGTCAAAATCCAAAGTGTGGTTAGTGAGATACTTTCAAATCTTGTCAAGTTACCTCCTGGGTTCTGTTGTGTCTAGAACCAAAGTAACTTTTTTGTTGGTCGTGAGGCTTGAACTCTGGGTCTGGGCACTGTCCCTGAGCTCTTCAGCTTAAGGCTAGCACTCTACCACTTGAGCCACAGCACCACTTCTGGTTTTCTGAATGGTTTATTGGAGATAAGAGTCTCACAGACTTTCCTGACTGGTTTGGCTTTGAACCATGATCCTCAGATCTCAACCTCCTGAGTAGCTGGGATTACAGGCGTGAGCCACCAGTGCTCGACCTATAACCAAAGTAACTGTTATCACTATTGTAGCTTTTCTATGTTACCACTGTGCCAAATTAGTTAAGACAGGGTAAGACCTGGCACAAAACTCAACCCAAGGTTTGACCTATGTCAGTTCCGACTTCAGGATGCAGCATTCACATTGAAATCTCTTCTTCACTAGAATAATCCTGCGATGAACCAGTTTTCTTGAACAACTTCACTATTAGGCTCATATAATATATATTTTTGTTTTGTCCTGTGCATATGTGTTTCATACATTCTAAGCACATGCTCTACTAACCCGCAGACCCATGTTTTCTTATGAATTTTATGGGTTCTTTGTATATCCTGAATACTTGGTGCTTTGCTAGTTATGCATGCAACAAGAACTTTCTTCTACTTTGCAGCTTATATTTCCTATTCTTATGCTGTCTTTTGGCATGCTGAAGTTGATAGTATAGAAGTTATTAGCACTTTCCTTTCTCATAAACTATTTTTACCAGAAATTTCTACCTACCTTAAGCTCGTGAAAATGTTTTTACTATTAGCCTATGGGCTACCTGAAATGGATCTTGTGTGAGGATCCTGTTTTATATCTTCTTACATGCAAACCTAATTTTTCCAATACATTTTGTAGAAAGTACCATTCTACCTCTGTTTGCCTGAACTTCACTCTTTTCTGCAAATTAAATGTTCATATATGTATTTAAATGTTCATATACATGATATTATTTATGATATTAATATTTAAGTATTTAAATATAAAGTATTTAAATAAATTTATATTAAACTTTTAAGTATATATGAACATTTAAATATATGAACCTGTGTGTGTGTGTGTGTGTGTGTGTGTGTGTGTGTGTGTGTAAGAAGTCTGATTTGGAGCTTTCCAATCTATCTTTGTTCTTCATCCATGGAGATATCTATTCACACTATTTTATTATATCTATATCAAGTCTTAATATCTGATGAAACAAATTATTTTACTTTGTTTTTTTCAGGAGTAATATTTTTTGTCTTTTTGTAAATTCATGTATATTTTGTAACTAGTTTATTGATCTTTAATTGGTATGATATTGAATCTAATACAACAAACTAGAGGGAATCGGCAATTTGATAAGGAATAAAGTTGGAAGATTTATGTTACCAGCCTTATCATAAAGTTATGGTAATAAGCAAGTATGTGTTGGTTTGGATAGATATAAAGATCAATAGTTCAGAAAGAACACTACCGGTACATGGTCAATAGATTTTCAACAAAAATACCAAGGTAATTCATTGTAGCATTTGCAACATTTTCCATGCAGAGTGTTTAATCTTGAGGTGGGGATTTTGTCAGTGTTCCTAAACTTCCTCCCAGGACAGCAAATGCTCTAACCTGCTCCGGGTAGTTGAATTTAGGCAGTTTTCTGCACTTTCTCAGTGGGAACAGATATCCTCTAGGTGTTGGTTCTATGCCTTCTGCTCAAGAACCTTTCTTGCTCCTACCCAGGATTATAGGATTTTTTTTTCCTATCTTTTCCAAACCACAGTGTCTTTGCTTTGAGGCCCTGAGCATCTCCAGCAGGCCTGTACCACTCTTTCAGAGCAACAAGTATAAGTGTATATAAAACTCAGCTTATTTTTGTTTTTCATCCACATCCCAAATGATACAATGGCCCTTACTTGGCCACTAACCTTGTTAGGTTTGTAGTTGGTCTGGCTTTTGGTCTGCTCTTTCTCCTGTGCTTTGCTCAAGGTGAGATGCTCAGGAATCTTTGATTCCTTTGAAGAAGCTACTTCTTCTTGGAATTTTAGTTTCTTCATTGTTATCTAACTTTAGTTTTTTAATGCATTCAAGGAAAAAAAGCTTATTTGGAAGTCTTAATGCTATTCTTTTTTGTTTTGGACTATATTTTAATTTTTGCCATAGAGTACCCTTTTCACTTTTATATTAATGTTCATTAATTGTAAAACAGTTTTGTTGTAATATTTTCAGAGATGCATACAAAGTATTTTGAGCAAACTGATCCTCCATATGTGATGCTATTCTTTTAAATGTTTCCTTAAAAAATTCAGTTTCCTCATCTTGAAGTATTAGCCTGGACAACACTCACAGATTTTATGGGCATGTCTTTTCTTTCATTGTCTATAGCAATCTTGTTTTGTTCTTTATCTTTTGTGTGTGTGCCAGTTTAACTCAGGGCCTCCTACTCTTGCTTAGCTTTTCCCTTCAAGGCTGGTTCTTTCACACTTGAGCTCTTCCGGCTTTTTGATAATTAACTGGAGATAAAAGTCTCATATACTTCCCTGCTGGGGCTGGCTTTGAACTGTGATCCTCAGATCTCAACCTCCTGAGTAGCAGGATTACAGATGTGAACCACTGGTACCTGGGATTTTGGATATGTTTTTCACTTCAGGGCTCTAGTGATCCTTCTCATTGTTTCCAGGAAGTATTTAAAAGCATGGCCTTCTGTGCTAAGATTTCCATCTGTTCTTATATAGTTTTACCCACAATTTTTCTATATCTTTGGTCCTTAGTATCCTGGTCTTGGCTCCCTTTGAACTCTCTTCCCTACAGTTCCTTTCTCTTGTGGAGTTTTGTCCCAAAAGGGAACAGTTTTGTCCTTTATGTCTCTTTTACTAGCAACACCTTATCTCCCTGCCCCCCCCTACCCCCACAGTACTCTAGCCCTACTTTTACAGCATGCAAAACTCTCCCACTTGTAACCATTTCATGAGCACCTGTTAGGTATTTTATTTCTCAAACTTATCAGATCCTTCTTCATGCCCAACATAGCAAGAACTAAATTTTGTCAAAATAAACATAAAATCAAAAGACATGATTTAGGTTTAGCAAAAGTGACTCCTGTATGCTAAGGCTTGTATTAATGCAATGGATTCTAAGTGAGAGCCACACAAAAAGCAGACATTAAAATGGAGCAGTTTAACTGAAGAAAAAACAATTGAATAGCTTACAAATAGGAAAGCTCTTGTTGTTGAGGTGAAAGACCTTGAATGGCATTTTAGTGTCAGTCATACCTCTGCTGCTACAGGGTGGCTTACAACTTCACAATGTTAAGAAATATTTCTTTCTTTACCTCCTTTCTTCTGCCTGTGATCACTGAGTAAGCAGATGGGTAAACTAGTTGCATCCTGAGTCTTAGGAGGTCAATTTGCACCACACCCTGCCCAGATAAACCTGCTGGAAGGGCAGGATCCTGCATTCATTTAAACTTTCATTCAAGTGTTCACAGCACTTTGGAATTGTGCATATGACTCTTACCCCATATATTAAAAATAAATTGAGATAAGAGTAGTAAAGACTGGATGTACCTTCCCAGTTAAGACAACTAGACCAAACATAGGAAAGAAGTGATTTTCAAGGCACTAGATAACTAAGACAGTGATTGCTGTGAGATGGGAAACAAGCCTGGCACACCCCATAACTCTCCTACTTGATTGCATTGAGAGTTTCCAGACCTCAACAAAGGGTGAAGCCCAGTGGATTCCCTTAGTAGAGATAAAGCTCTGTCTTCTAGAATTGGAAAGACAGTGCCAGAAAGAACTCTAGAGATCTTCATAAGGTCCTGTGCATGTAAAAAGTAATATGTACTGTATATGAAGAGACTATTTGAAGCCCATGAAAGAACTTGCCAAAAGAATACAGAGGCTGATGCCCACCAGGATAGGAGATCGTTCATGGGACATTTTGGTAGAGTTCTCAGAGGAATCGTTCATCAGTAGTAGAGAACAATTGACCCTGGAGTAAACAGTGCAGTGATTCTGCCCAGCAACATTTACAAAGAGATGAAGGTATCAAGCTATTGCCAATTACCTTAAGTGTACCCCAGATAAAATAAAAGTTTAAGAAAATATATAGAAATATAATTACCTAATGCCCAACAAGGTAAAATTCACAAGGTCTGGCATCTAATTAAACATGGCTAGGCATACAAAGGGTCATGAAAATACAACTAATAATAATAATAATGAAAATAATAAACTGAAAGCAGAACTTATGCAGGGGTAAGAATGAGCAAAGGATAATCGTGAAAAGTTATTACAGTTTTTTTCCCTATGTTTAAAAGTTAAGTAGAGACATAGAAGATATATTTAAAATCCCAAATTAAATTTCTAGAGATGAATGATGTGTTGATTCTTATAAAAAAAATACACTGGGGTAGGATTAATGGCATATTAGAAGAAAAGATTGGTGGACTTGGAGACATCGAACTGGAAGCTACTCAAAACAACCAAAGAGTAAAAAAGTGAAAGCAGGCAAACAAATGAAAAATCCAGAACATCATTAAGTCTTGAGGTAAGTGTACCAATATAAAAAACAAAAACAAAAACAAAAACATTGGCCTTATCTTAGTCCTGGAACACAACAAATCACAAAAGAAACATGAGTAAAACTACACTAGTGCACATTACAGTAAAATTGTAATGTGAAAACACTTATGATAAAGGGGGAAACCTCAGATGCAATGAAGGAGAAATACTTTGTGTGACATCAAATTTTATTGGAAATAATGCAAAGGCACACTTTAAAGGGCAAAAAGAAACTGCAGCCCACTGCAAACCATACTTTTATAACTATTTAAACAGTTTCAAACTTAGAACCATCTTACAAAAAAGTTTTTGTTTTTTTAAGGCTTCAAAAGCTACATTTATACACTTATTAGAGAAAAGGGGAAATTATCCACCATTCTCCATGGCCTTTACTAGTTCTGTGATATGGATATCAGCAGCTTTATTGCCAAGTTCGTCATTGTTTCTGCCTAAAAACAGACAAACTTCACAGATAGGGCCATAGTCTCCTAAAGTCAGTGTCTTTGATGAGCTAATAGATTAACGAGTGAACCTTTTTTTCTCTCAGTGCTAATTTTCTCTCTTCCCCATGCCTCTCCTATATATTTTTCAGTGTACTTGAATAATAACATTTTCCAGTGCTTAAAGACAGAGATACCCTCCTGCATATTGCTTTGTGTGTCCCTTTTGTTTCACCCACATTTACTTGACTCTTGCAGCCATGTTTGATATTACAGCTCTTAACCTGGGCATTAGAACCACCTTAAAGCAGGTAGTAGACAATCTGTCCTAACTTCCTCCTTTTCCTCTATTCCCTTGCCCCCTACATTTACACTGTGCATCCATCAAGGCACGATGAAGCAGATAGACATCTACTGTGGCAAATAAAATACTGAAACCCAAATGCTGGTACTGAACTTCTGTGCAGGTCACGAACAGAAACCTGCTAAAAGATCTCTGCACCCTCTGACATATGTACAGGAAGGGAAGCATCAGAACTGAAAGCATGGCAGAGGCTTAATGGCACATAATTAATAACCGATGTTTCCAAATCCTCTGGGTTAGAAACACAAGCTTTAGAAACCTGCAGTTCCAGAGGGCCCACAGAAAGAAGAGGGTTAATGCTGACGACTAGTAGCAACAGCAAAGGTATGTAGAGGTATGGACAAGCAGCTATGCCCTCATTTTACAGTAAGAAGTAACTCAATCAAGGTCAGGACCAGAACTGAACCAATTGGTAGAGCCAAGGGTCCGACTCTAGAGTTCATCCTCTCACCCACCTTTCTTTCTCTCAGGAAATTGGATGATGAAGAGGTACCAGACAAAAGTTAAACATACCATCATCACTCAGTCTTTAATCACTGTACTGAGTGCTAGGGATAAATGTCACCAACATTGCCTATGCTGTAGGTCATATGAGGAACAAGCCAAGGAGCACATCATTTAACAAAGTGTTTACAAATTCATATGAAGCAATGTAGATGGAGTTGGAAGAAATCAACAAGGGAACAAAGTGAAGAGTAGTTTATTGAGTAGGAAAACCAGGAAAAATGGGTGCTAAAATCTTTGAGCAGCATAAGAGGCAGAGAAGAGCAACTAAGGCCTTTCTTCCTTGCTACTTTTCTTAGTTGCTTCTTAACACTCATTTTCCAGGCCGAGAAACATTGGCCCAAGAGTAATGCAGTTTATCTGAAAGTTTTTGTTCTAGGTTAATACTAGTTAATCCCAAGTTAGGTTAAGTAGCCTCTTTATACCTCTCCTCAAATACAACTGTATTCAAGAGGATTAAAGCCAAATTTATTTGTCACCTGTAATTAAATAACTCAAGACCAATTCAGAGGATCCTAAGGTAATTGGTTAAAATATCTAAAAAGAAAAAAATGCACCAGGGCCCCCACTTGTAATCTTAGCTATACAGGAGGCTGGGATATGAGAATGGTAGTTACAAACCAGCCCAAGTAGGGAAGTCTGTGAGTCTTATCTCCAATTAGTCAGCAAAAAGCCTGAAAACAGAGCTGTGGTTCAAGTGGTAGAGTGCTAATCTCTAACAAAAAAGCTCAGGGACAATACCCAGGCCCTGAGTTCTATTCCTAGTACTGGCAGCACATAATTAATTAAAATATTCACCTTCATCATGAAGAATGGGAAACAGCCTCTATAAATAAATAAATAAATGAAGTCTAGTATAAAACTGGAAGGGAAAGTCATCTTCATCATGAAGTAAAGAATTGAGGCCATTTGAGAGCACTTATTTCTTTGCAAGTTTTCCAGAACATTGACTGGTCTTACCCCCAAAAGTAATATGGAGTGAGCACATCTGTCCAGCTGTAATTAAGGCTGCAGAGCAGAGGAGGAGGTGAAAACTTCCCATCCTTCAAGTAAACTCTGCTTGTGCTCTTGTAACTTATAGTCTAAACGTGTTACGAGTGAGCTTTGGAAGGTCATTAGTCTATAACAGGGGCTAGGTACCACAGACATTTCTTTAAAGCAAAATCAGAAACATATATAAGCCACTTCAAGATGTTGCTATTTCACATTTTTCAGGACTGGAGGGCTATTAATTCCAAGGAGATTAATATCCATATGAGCATGATATTGAAGCCAGATTGGAAGGTGACTGACTTTTCCCTCAAGATTAAAGAGGAAAAAGAGTCTCTCCATTAACAGAGAGAGCTCAGGCCTCACCCAAATCTTTCAGAATTAATTTGGGCGCTTATTGAGTCTGTTATAAAGGGTTCAATCATCACTAAGGTTTTGTCTTACTTTCATGTTACAAATTTGTCTGCAGAAGAATCTGAATTGCAGTCATTTCTCCAAAGAAGCAGCAAAATCTTTCTGCACAACTGATTCCATTCAGTCTCAATGTGATCCAGATAGATATTAGAATTAATTATAGCTTAGAAAGAGACATAAGAGCTTTGGTTTTGAACGGTTCTTATCATCCTATAAATTTACATGGGGTAGCGAAAGAGCAGTGACTTACCTGTATCAAGAAAATACAGCGAGACACAACCCATGTGCTTTAGAAGCATTGAAAAAAAAGAGAAAGGTTCGATGCCTGGGGAAAGATCTGGATTTCATTTAGGACAGTGATAGTACTTGTTTGGCATAGAGGTTCAAACACTGGCTAGAAAACTAGCTTTCCTCAGCAATGCTTGTGAAAATTATAGACTTTTAAGTGATTCTGAATTAATAGATTAGGGTCACCGTTTCTTCTGGAATGGCTGCTTCAGAACAAAGGAAAACGAGTTGGTTGGCAATGGCCAACTGAGCCAATAGAAGAGGGTTTCATCACTTAGGCCCTGGAAGAAAAGATCACTGTTGACCAAGGGAGGTGCCACAGACTTTTCCAGGACACAGCCAAAATTAGCTGCTAGTTTCTTAAATTATTTATCAGCTGTGGTTATAAATTAGAGATGAATGAGAGCCCTTAGGGTTTGATCTTGGATGTGTACCTTAAAAATTTCAAGGATCTTTCCATTGCAACGGGAAGGTTCTTGATAAAAGGTGGAGTAGTCCCTTGCACATAGGCATTACCAGTCCTACTGCTGATTGTGCAGACCACTTACCTCAAATTCTCCTCTGCCAAAGGTTTGGAAAAGCCTTTTGCTAGGACATCTAAGTGTAGCGAGTCATCCACTTAATTCAACTTACCGCTTGTATTCTTCTGCCCCAAACACTAGATCCAATTCCTATTTCAGAGAAGCTCTTGGCCACCAGCAAAACTTCTTTGCTAATGGTTGTGCCAAGTGTCTAAAATTTTCACATAAATGTTCCATCCAGTTAAAAATCTACTTGCAGTTAGGACTCTTGGGACCAAGGATTCCCCAAGATGTCAGTGAAACAAGCTAGCCAAGAGTCACAGTCCAACTTCTAGTACTTGCCTGAGTTCCAGGAGCTGGAAAGCTTAGGAACACCCAGTGTACTTTGGAATAAATACTCTCTGCACACACACTTCAAGATGTTCAGAGGGGCTATCAACCTTTCTTTTTCCCATGTTCACACACAGGCATGCATATGAAATCTGGTAACAGAGACAGGAATTTTTGCTCATATTTTTTTTAATGTATCACAATGAGCAGGAAACATACTTGATGAAATATTTTCAAAGGAGTATATTCAATTACCATCTACAATCAACTTAACTATGACAACAAAGTTTTTGTGACAAATTTTTTTTTCAGTTTGAAAGTTCCATGTGGTTCTGTTAGTCTCCATGTATTTTGGTACAGTTCAGAGATCAGCATTGTTACAGTAACAAAAAAGCTAACAAGACTACATTATAGAAAAACACCAAGAACATCATTTTTGGTTTCACTTGCTCTATTTTTTTTGTTTTTGTTTTTTGTTTTTGTTGTTTTTTTTGGATTTTTTGTTGTTTTTTGTGGGTTTTTTTCTTTTTGTACATTGCAAAGGCTGTTCATATACCTCTTCACCTCAGGGTCAAGTTCATTTATGCTTTCTTTCCTACCCAAACTTGCCCCCCTCCCCCCTGAAGAAAGTAAACAAACAAAACAAAAAAGAATAGTCAAAGCTTTGTTTCACAGTGGGCAGTATCTCAGCGCCAACAAACAACTCAATTTATGCTTCTATTTAAAATGTTAATTTAATTTATTATTTAAAAAAAATATATGTCCATGAACATCAAGTGCACTGGCTTGGGTCACTGCCTCTTTCCTGCAACTTCCTGCCATGCCTGATAAACTCAGGTTTAAACACATGCCGTCTGTTTTACTTTATTTTCAATTGTGTAAAACTTTGGCCACATTCATTTCTTTAAATAGTTTTTAATTAAAAACAAAACAAAACACCTTCCATGATGTAGTAAACGTGTGTGTGTGTGTGTGTGTGTGTGTGTGTGTGTGTGTGTGTGTGTGTATGTGTGTGTGTTCCTTTTGAAGTTTCCTTTTTGGAAGGATGGAGAAAGGGTGAATGAAATGACTCCAATTCTGTGGGTCCATCTGGTGCCATGACTGAAGTCCCTAACACCAACCCATGCTGTGGAGTAGAGAAAAACAAAAACATCAAAAAAAAAAAAAAAAAAAAAAACCCGAGGTGCCAATGGAGGTTAAGAATGAATTTAAGACGTGAGTTGAGATAGTCTACTCACCTACCTACCATTTAGGAGTAACCTCCCCGAGTGTGATCATTCTAAACGGTTGAGCATTCATGCTTCAAAAATGATACAAACCATTGCCACTGTGGATGGTCAACCCACAAACACATGACTCACTCCTGCTTGACTTCTAATTTTCACCATCACCAACTGCTTTGTTACTTCTGGGTTAGTGCTGAGAATGACTTTTTCTGTTCTTGGATGAACATACATGTGGGCGGTATAGTTGTAAGGAAAGCATTAAGTGTGTAACCCGCTCCAGGATAAAACAATCACGGAACCCCTTTGAGGAATATGGGTGGGTGGCTTAGCCAATCTACCCAACCACCTTATTGTTGCCAATCACACCCACAGGTCAAGGCATGGCATAGCAAAACACTGACAGTCACTCTGCCTCACAGAGGGGGGATGGCATAGTAGCTCAAAACAAAACAAATGACCAAAAACCATTAGGGAAAGGGTGGCAAAATTACAAAGGAACTTGAAGTGGGAGGGAGGAGGAAGGGGTAGAAATTGCACTATTACCAAGCAATATCATTTTTAAAAATAGTTGTCAGAGAAGACCTAGCAGAATTTGACAGATAAAGCTAGTGTTAAATTGTTAATTGGTATCACATAGGGAACTAAAAACAAAAACAAGCTTTATCTATATGATACAGACACGGTAACATACAACAGTTAAATGGCAAAAAATATATATATATATATTTCATAGAGTTACAAACAAGATAAAATAATGGAAAACAAAAAACTGTACAACTTCAAAATTTAAAAATGTTCATCTCAAACACAGGGAGAAATACAAGAATTCTTGTTAAAAGGAAATAGCTTGTTAAAACAGTTAATGTTTTGCGTACTTGTTTTGACACCTTATGCTACAACTGGATACTGATATGAATAGTTACGATGGTATTCTTTAGTATTTCTATTTTAAAAAAATTAAAAAGGAATTTGCACTGTGCATCAGCCTAGTTAGAAATATGTACAACAGTTCAGGATCTACTCTTTCATTAACTAAAAACAAATTCATAAAAACAGTCCCGGCTAAAAAAGAAAAAAAAAAAAAAAAAGAAATCCATTTTCAGATCTTGGAATGCTCCAGTCTTTTTGCAAAGTCGATGAGTAGCTTCAGCACTGGGAAAGGTGGCCAATGGAACCGCTATTCACAGTCTTCAAAGTTCCCTTTTGAAATATAAGGAAGATGAAGGGGAGAGGGATTTCACACTTTGGGGGCAAGGGGAGATGGTGTCTGTGATGTTTGGCTATGAAAGTGAAACAGCAAAGCATCTATTTGTCTCCAGAAATCTACGTTTTAGCAGCACAAAGTTTTCCTTTCAAAGTTCAGACTTAAAAAAAAAAGATGAAAAAGGTCATGTGTTGCATTGTGTTGTGTTACAGGAATATGGGTATTAACATAAACACAAGTGCCTCACATAGTGTCTCCTTTTCTTGCATTCTGCACATCACTATCTGCTTTGTTGTTGGCTGCGCTGTGGATCACTTGTCGCTCAGACTGCCTAACACAGGACAAAACTTTGAAGTAAAAAAAATGTGTCTTTTGGTATATGGAATTGTCATTAACACTGGCCTCTCTGCTTGCAGAAGAAGCACATAACCTGGGAATCTTTTGTCTTACTCTCTTTTATTAAACTAAGTCTTGTTTGTTTAAATCAGAAACAAATTCTCAAGTAACAAGAACCCTTTCCCTTTTTTCTGCATCAGCAGTGAAAGGGTGTGTCTTTGGATTTTATTTAAAGCATGAAATTTCTTTTTCTGAGAGAGGAAAGGAAAAACACAAACACATAAAAAACAAACCCCTAGCGGAAAAAAAAAAAAAAAAAACTTTGTAGAATGAAAGTACACAACCCAATTACACAAACTGAAACAAATGCTTTAGTTTAGGAAAAGAATATTTGAAGCACCTACCAAACAGGGAGGAAAAGGAAGTGCAAAGAAAAGCCAAAGGAAGGATAAATTAAAAAATCAATGTACAAGGCTACCAGACAACTAGAATTAAATGCCTTTAAAAAGTTTCAACTCCCCAACCAAAAATAATCGGCGAGGATCCTAATGACCTCTAGAATCCTTTGAAATTTCTTTAGTTTTATAAAATAATTCTGCAGCTTACCCTCTTCAGAAATGAAGGCAGCTACGTTACGTGGAAGATTCTGGGATGGGAGTTGGGAAAGAGGAAAGGAGAAGTAAGGAACAAAGGGGAGAAAAGCTTAGGCGAATCAATGGATTGCAATCTATCTGCTAGGAATGGACAAGACAACATCAAATGAGGAGCTGTCAGCTGGACCATACAAAAAGCTAAATGTACACAAAGGTTTTTTTTTTTTCCTTTTAAATCTACCATACTGCTTCAGTTCATTTCCAATGCAACAATCTACTCAACACCAAAAATGGTCATATCTATCATAAATACAGAAAGTCAGTTTTTAAAACTTATTTAAGCTACAAGTCCTCAACACTTTGTGTGTGGGTGGCTTTTTTTTTCTTTCTGAAAGTGGGAGTGCTTTTAACTTTTTTCCCCCCCTTGACATTGGCTTTATCAGAAAAGCTATCCTTAAAAAAATCCCCAGAAAGCTAAAGCAGTTCACATTGGTTTTTTTTTTTTTTTCTCAAATACTTTCTGCCCATTTTAAAATTAACAACAACAACAAAAAACAAAAAAAAAACAAAAAAATCTTTTCTGGAACAAAAAAAAAAAAGAGAGAAAACTGAAAAAAAAAATAAACAATGATTCTGAAAACAGAACGAAGTGTGACTGATTGACCTGAGAATAAAAAGACATTACATTTTCTTTTTTTTTTTCCTTTTTTTTTTTTTCTTTTAGCAAGCCATTGGTATCTGAATGCTAAGATAGCAAGAGATTTGCAACGGGTGGCAGGGTGGAGTGCTTTCCCATACCGTGCGTGCCGGGCTCCTCTGTGCTCTCAAGGTGCGCGTTTATTGAAGAGGGGGGGCGGAGGGGGGCACATATACAAGGGTTTAAGCTCCAAAGACAGTGGGGAGGCCCTGCGGACTTCTTCCCGAGACCAATAGTACCTTCGAAAGGACACAATGGAACAGGGTTGGGTGTGTCGGTGGTGGGGTGTGTGTCTTTTTATGTCGTTTTTTTTTTTTTAATAGTAAAAGAAAAGAGAGAAAAGACAAGAATGCGAAATCACCGGCATAGATAGGTATATGGGAAAACAGCCCACGCTTTTTTCCTTTTCTTTTTTTTTTTGTTTTTTAGTGTGTGTTTTTTTTTTGTTTTTTTGGTTAGAAGCTTTGGAATTGCAGTTAAGTCTATTTTTGAAATTGGTTTGTTATTAATTCTTTTTTTTTTATTTAAATTCATCTGTATTGTTCATCTTCAAAGCTTACAATCTGAAGGTGTCCGTTCCTACACTGGTCAGACCACTGTCCTTGGGGCAGCTGGGGTCTTTGGGACCCTCCGCCGGGCTCGCCGGTCCGTCGGACTTTTGGCTGAGATCCGTGTCAGACTCCTCCGAATAGTCGTCTGTTGGCATCGAGGGCTGAACCCCTGAGGTGCTGCATGAACTTGAGGTAACCGTTGAAGATGAGGAGAGAGGAGGAAAAGAAGGGGGCTTCGCGGCTGAAGCCCGGGGGGCCACGGGCGGCCAAGACTTCCTGGGGGGGGCGTGGGCGGGGGGCGCGCAGGGGGACGAGGGGGGGGGCGGCGGCCGTCGGGGGAGGGGGGCTGTCGTTTGAGTGAGCGGCAGACTGCGAGGTAGATGCGGTGCTAGGATCGGGGAAGCAGGCGGAGTGAGGTAATAAACTAGGGTGCTCTTTGGCGTTTCTCGCTGCTCTCGTGATTGTTCTGTGTTTGTGCAAGGCCGACTCGAGATGCTGCCGCAGCGCCTCCTCCCCGCAGAGCGCGCTCTCGCACGCCAGGCAGTGGTACCCGCCGCCGCCGCCGCCGCCGCCGCTGCCCGAGCCGCCGCCGCCAGAGCTGCCGCCGCCGCTGCCACCGCCGCCGCCGCCACCAGAGCCGCCACTGGGCACGCGCAGCACCATCTCCTGCAGCGCCGCCGCCGGCTGGCCCGGGCAGCACAGGGACTTCAGGTGGCTCCTCGCCGCCTCCTCGTCGCCGAAGCCCGCCTGGCACTTGCGGCAGACCAGCTTGTACTGCACCTTTGGAACGATGAAGGGGTCGCAGAGGGTGGAGGAGGAGTCCGCGCCTTTGCTTTCCGCTTCTGGCTCTTCGGGGGGTTTCGGCAGGAGGGGGGACACCTCTCGGGGGGCGTTTTTCTGCTCTTCTGGTTTGGGGGATTCTTTGGCAGGGTCTTTGTCTGGGGAAGCAGCCCCCTGGGGGACCGGGGTCTGGCTTGCTTTGGGCTGCTGCTGCTGCACTTTCTGCTGCTGCTGCTGCTGCTGTAGTTGCCGCTGCTGCTGCTGCTGGAGGGCCTCCTGCAGGCTCTGCTGGTATTGCTGGTACTGCTGCAGCAGGGAGCCGGGCGACAGCCCCATGAGCGCCTGCGACAGCGCGGGGCTGTAGGGGAACAGGCCCTCCATCCCGTACATGGGCTGCAGGTACCCGCTCTGCAGGGCGCCGGGGAGCTGGGGGGCGTAGTAAGGAGAGAAGCCGGGGACGAAGTAAGGAAGGAACTGGCTCGTGAGCAACGCCGTGGGGTCCGAAGTCAAGGCGGCCTGCAGGGCCTGGAGCTGCGCAGGGTCCACCGCGTACTCCATGGCGGGGAGCGGGGCCGACATGGTGGCCGCAGCTGCCGCCGCCGCCGCCGCGGCCGGGGCCTCGCCTTTCTCCTTCTTGGGCACAGGGAGGGGTTCCCCCTTCCCTTTGTGTGTCTTTTCCTTCTCCTTCACTTTCTCACTGTCTTTGTCCTTCCGCGGCGGCGGCGGCGGCGGCTGCTGCTGTGGCGGGAGCTGAGGCGCGGGCGGCGGCTGGGCGGACGGCGGGGCGGGCGGCGGCTGCACCTGCGGCGGCGGCTGCGGCTGGGGCGGGAGGGGCTGCTGAGGGGCCATGGCCAGGGTGGCTTGTGCTGGGGTCGGGGAGCTCAGCGACGCTGAGGACGGTTTATTTGGTAATCCAGAGGTGGGGAGGCCGGGGGAAGGAACTGTTGTGCTGGGCAGACCCATCAAGTTCGGTTTAGGAGACGTTAAAGCTGAAAGGAATGGAGAGAGAAGAAAGAGAAAGCACAGGTCAGTCGAGGCCGGGGAGGCTGACGCTCAAGACGTTTTCACTCGTGTGATCACGGGCACGGAGTCTTCGAGGTCAGAGTTTAAAACTCAAAAGGATCCTTTTGAAACCAGTATGGCACGGAGAAGTACCCCACCGGGCTCTGGGACGGGGGAGAGTGTTTCCACCAACTCGCATGGCCTCCCTGTCGGGCTAAACAACCTTCAACACCTTCCTGCCCAACGGGGCCGAACCCTCGAGCGCAAGAACCCACGAGTACACCTTTTCCGTGCCGTGTCTTCCCAGATACTGTTCACTCTGCCCAATGTGATTAGTCTGGAGGCCCCCAAAGTAGCTGTTTCCAGCTGGGACTCATTTGAACCAAAGGCCTTCATCAAAGTGCCACAGAAATAGAATAACAGAAGGCCCCACTAGAAGCTGTCTAGAGAAGAGAGCCAACACAAGAACCCTGCCAAGGCCCTAAGGTCACAGGAGCAAACGAAGTAGGTGCTGCCTATGTGTTTTCTCTCTGACCTCCATCGCCACAGTTCAACAACTGCATTAGGAAGGTGGAGAAAAGATGGATGGGAATGTTGAGCAAGAGCTTGGGAAGACTTAGAAACAACCTATTCAGGGAAATCTGCTCCAGGGGCCTTGGGGCAGATCAGCTGAATAAAACTATCACCACCATCACCACAGGGCCCCCAGGGGGCCATGTGCAGCCACTGGGGCTGCAGATGCGTCCAAAACCAGCCATAGGAAAAGGAGAACAATGCCAGAATAGCCTGAGGTGCGGACACCCTTAGTTCCCAAGATCATCACAGCCTCCCTCCGCTGCCACTGTGTATGGTCACCACACCAACTACAGCCATCCTTAATCATGCTTAATCCCGATCTACCACTTCCTGAAAAGCCTTCACCTAGTATCCTTCCTGACCTTATGGCTATCTCCTGGATGGAGTCTGGTTCCAGAATGATGGAAGCGAGCACACCATGCTTTGGGCAAGAAAGGTTCAAAGGGGGCATGAAAGAGTGCTGCATGATGAGATTCTGAGAAAACCAGGAGTTAAGAAATGTGCAGACCTTGGAACACCTCCACAGTTACCACATCCCCAGAACTAGATAGTACACAGCCCTCCCATCTCACAGGACACCAAAGTATTAAAAAAAAATTCTCAGCTTAATGAAATTCTAGCTATTCAGGAAGCTGAGATCTGAAAGATTATGGTTCAAGGCCAGCCTGAGCAAAAAATGCTTCAAGTTCCATCTCAGTGAAAGAAGTTGGGCACGGTGGTACATGCCTGTCATCCCAACTACAACAGGAAGTATAAAATAAGGATTGTGATCCTATCTCAAAATAACGAGTGTAGAAAAAGGATGGCTGCGTGGCTCAGTGGCAAAGTACCTGCCTCCCAAGCATGGGGCCCTCAGTTCAAACCTCAGCCCAAGAGAAAAAGTCTAATAGTCCCTCAATATATTTCATCTGGACTACCTTCTACCAGAAAGTTTGAGGTAGGGATTTCATAGCATCACACTATCCTGACTGGGGGCATGCTCCAGTGTGGGTGAAGACTTGATTTCCAGTTCAAGTGGCACAGGGTTCACTGGACTAAAAAACTTCAGCTTCCAGATGAGAAAAGTGAAGGTTGCTTTAAGCTGCCAATCCTAGGAAAACATCCACTCACACTAGATAGCCAATGCAGGGTGTGGCTCACCTCTTCTAAAAGAAAAAAGAAAAGAAAAGAAAAGGGAATTGCTGGTCTGTTCCATGTATATGTCAGAGAATAAAACCAAAGATGACTGACTGACCAGAAGAATTCAGAGGCTGATTGGGGAAATGGGCCCAGGCAAGGCAGAGTGGATTATAATTCTAAGCCTGGGACGTGACTTTATGTCCACCAAGAGACAATGGGCCCACTCCAGGTTCGAAGCATTGGGTCAGAGCCAAAATGTCTGTAGGGCAAGGAAGTAATATCTACAGATTCCCCCCATGGCTTAAAAGTTAAGACTCATGTCAGAAAGCCTTAAACTAACTGTGCATGTTGAACTGTCAACTAGATAAGAGACTCAAATTTTAAGAGACATTACTGAACCGCTGAGCTACCGAACTCTTCACTTAGCCATACGAGACAGAATTGCTCACACAGTCTCCCAACGATTCGGTGACCTTGGTTTTCTGATGTATAAGATCAGAACTGAGCATGGTACGTCATCCTTTGGAGACCTAAGTTATGCACTGCTGGGGTCAGACTGACCCCTATGTGGGTTCTGGCTGACACACAGCAGATGTGTAGCCTTTAGAACCTGAGTTTTCCACAAGAGATAGCTACAGGAATTAAACAAAGGCCATATGGAAAGAGCTTACTTAGCACTGGGCTTGGTGTATAATAAATGCAAGTTCCTTCCCTCCCATTCCAGTACTCTTGAGAGCTATCCTCCAGTGCAGGTGACAGTAACTAGGACACATGTGGCTGCCTTGAACAAGAGCATAGCTTTCTATCTGAAGTCCACTCCTAACTGGTCAGAACCTGAGCGGCACTAAGCATATACCTGTTGACTGACTGGCTCATATTGGGTGTTGTGGAAGGAGCATAGCACTGGGAGCCCGGAGGCCTGGGTGGGAGCTCTGGCTCCTACCCTAGCTTGCTGAATGGTCTTGACCTCTCTGGGCCTCAGTTTTCTCATCTGTAAAACAAGGGGAATAGATCAGACATTCTGATTCTACTTTTTTTTTCTTTTCTTCACATTACCACGATACGCTGGGCCTTCCCAAGTCCCTCTGCCAAGGACCTGAACTGCAAGGACAATTCAGTGCATGGCCATGTTCTACGGCTTATTGCTTGTTATGTCTAGCTGGCTTTTACCTCAGAGAGGTGTGTGACAATGGCAGGCTTGCTAGCACATAAGTGCAATGACATCAATGTCTTTTTTTTTTGACATCTATGTCTTAATGCTCTCTTTTATTCTCTTTGGATAGGAACTGGGAGCAGCAGTTTCGTGTTCTGTGAAACAGCGCCCAAAGTGCACAAGTTGGAATTAAGTCCACCAGAAACCAGAGCTGAGCTCCTGAGGCCAGGCAGCCAGGCCTCTCCTTTGGTGAGTGGTCAGGGAGGTAGACTTGTTAACCTTATGCCTAGTCCTCACAGGGCCCCAGAAGGGAAGACCCAGTTTACCAAAGACAGCTGGATCCAGACAGGGAGAAACAAGAAAGGTGTGGAGAAAGAACTGCAAAACTTCCTACTAAGTAAGAATATAAAAAGTACCAAGTATTTGCTTCTAAATGGAAAGAGGAAGAAGAGACAGGGTAAGTGACTGAGGATCCCCAAATTCTACATGTACATGTCAAAACTAAGAACCATCTTGCCCAAATACAAGATTCCTGGTCAAACAGAGAGGCACAGTCTCCTGGGAGATGAACAGAGCCACCGTTCTGGCAAGAAGAACCTCCAGGACCCAGCACACAGGAGCTTCTTCCTGATAGCAGGTCGGCCATAGAGGATCTCCTCTAAAAAAAAAAAAAAAAAAAAAAAGGTGGCAAGGACCCCAGGTGAGGGCAAAGAGTTGACAAATTCTCTTGGGCCACTTTCCACAGGGTGCAATGCAGAATTAGCTAGGCTGTTCAGTTTTGTTGTTGTTGTTTTTCTTGTTGCTGACATGAATACCTAGATGGATCAGCATGTCTACAAGAACCAAATGGAATGGTCTGCTTGAAAATCCCCTAGAAATTAATATACCTTATTTCTTCCCTATTAATAGACACTGTGGTTATGGTACTGAACACAGGGTGTGAGAAGTAGTTTTGGAGGAGACTATTCGCTCCAGGAGCTGCCATCTCCAGACTAGAGGGGCAAAGAGCCCGTGCATACGCTGGCCCGGGGGAGACTAGCAACTGGGAACTGCAGCCCTGCTGCTCCTACAGAAGCTGAGTGGGAAGATTCCTCCCTGCCCGGCACTCAGAGCAGGGGTGGTGATCACATAACAATACTGAACTCCCGTGGAGCATGGGAAACCAATCTTCTGGAGAAGGACCCACCTGTGTTCGATGGAGTAAAGCCTGGCAAAGAGGGGCTGTTGAGGCCCGGGAGCAACACAGGAGGAATGCCCTGGAGCGCCGGATACGCCGTGGGAAGGTTAAGAGCCTGAAGAGGGGCGTTGTCAAACATCCCTTGTTGCTGAGCTGCCAGTCCAAGGACTTCATTGGCCTTTTTAATCCGGTCCAGCTCTTGTTGAGCCATCAACTGACGGACAGTGGCTGGGTCGAAGTACTCTTTCTCCTTGTCCAACTGGCTTCCGATGGTATCTTTAACTTTGGAGATGTGCTGTTGGGAAAAGATATGGTCACGTACAGACAGCCGAGCGCTGTACTTGATGCCACACAAAGTGCACTCTGTTTTGGGTCCCTCGTAACTCGTTTGGTTTATACCAAAATGCTTGGCCATGCTTAACTTGGACTTCTTTTCTTTTGCCCGGGCATTCTGGAACCAGACCTGAACAACTCTCTTTGGCAGTCCAATGTCATTGCCCAGGACCTCGCACTCCAGCATGGTGGGTGTCCTGTAGTCATTAAAGCATGACTTGAGGACCTTCAGCTGCAGATTTGTCATCTGAGTGCGGAAACGTTTCTGCCCAGGCCGATCCCCGTTGTCACCAGATTTGCCCGCAGACCCGCTTGCGCCCGGACTCGGGGAGCAGGGGTCTGCAAGGCTTGAGGTTTCACTGTAGTCCACTGTACCTTCATTGTCATATTCCTTGCTGTAAAAGCTTGGGGCTGGGCTGACTAGGCCAGATGACAATCGATCTTCATACTCCGACATCGCCATCATGGCTGCTTTGGTCAGCCCCTCGCTGGGTGCAGAAGATTTGGTTTCCGTTGCTATTCCCGTCGCACTGTCGTTGTCCGCATTGCCCTCGTCCCCCGTGGTGGTATCGGTGATTGCCGTGTTGACGGAGGAGCAGTCATCGTTGTCCAGCTTGGTTTGGTCGAAGTTCAGATTCACCGAGGACATGGAGGGGCTTTCAAAGTCTTCGATCCCTTCCACCTTGATGGAGGAAGGGCTCAGGAGAGTTCTGGGAGACAACTCCATGGTTTTACTCACAGGCGAAAGGGGGACCCCCTGGCCGTCACTACTGCTTGGGGGAAGGTGGGAAAAGCTAGTTCCATCAAAAATATCTCCCTTCATCTGGAGCCCCCCATCGCAGTCCAGGAGCATGGCGGACAGAGTGAGGTTGTAGCCAGCTCTCTTGGCTTCGTGCCAGTGACGAGAGCGGATATGAGCCTCGAGGGCAGTCTTGGCTTTGAAGAGAGCCCTGCAAAAAGGGCATCTCCTGTGGGCCTGGGCTGGACCCACAGCCCGGAACTGTCCTTTCCTCTCTCGAGCCCGGGTGTTCTGAAACCAGACTTGCACCACGCGTTTCTTTAGGCCCACCTCATGCGCGATGTGATCCAACATCTTTCGAGTTGGGTTGGAGTCCAGCAGATACTTTTGGTAGAGAATTTCCAGCTGCTCCGGGGTAATAGTGGTCCTCAGCCGCTTGTCTCTCTGAGGCTCTTCTCCTGTCCCGCTGTCATTTTCGCCAGGGCTTGCGCTGGCCTTTTCCTCCAGCTTCCTCTTCAGCGTGTTCATGGTGGAGGTTGGGGTCGAAGGAGACGTGGCGGAGCTCGCGGGAATCTGAGGTATGGCCCCGGAGAGCAGCTGGCTGGCCAGGAGTGGATTACTGGGGTCAAACAGCATGAAAGGCATGTCCAGTGACCTGTCCAAAAACTGGGGGTGGATGAACTGGTTCTGTGCACTCAGGAAGTGGAGCTGCTGATGCTCCTGCCAGTGCTCGAAGGACGGGAAGGCCAGCTTACACTGCTCGCACTGGTAGGGGATTAGCTGAGGAGGTAGGTTGGCCAGCTGTTGAGGAGTTGATGTGTGGAGCGGCTTGAGGGGCAGATGAGAGAGCTGAGAAGGACTGGGGCTGGACTGGGGCAGGGGACACTGTGGGGGCGCTGCCTGGGGAGGAGGCTGTGGTAAGGAAGGCGGGGCAGCCAGCTGCGGAAGCTTCTGCTGGGGCGCACTGGGCTTCTGCTCAGGCTGGTCTTGCTGCTGCAGCTCTGGCTTTGGTTGTCCTTGCTTTTCTTGGGTTTGGGTTGGCTGTGCACTAGGAGGTTCAGCCTGCTTTGGTTTCTCATCACTCGCCTCTGCTTTTGCATTGAAGGTGGCCAGTTCATCGGCCTCTGCTGTGAGCTGCAGGAAAGCAGAGGGGGCTGTACTGGCTGCCGGGGCAGGGGCGCTGTAAGCCTGTGCGGGCATCGGGGTGCTGCAGGACGAGCTGGTGGGCGTGAGGATCTCTGTGGCATCCATGGAGTCCTCGTTTTGGCTGTCATCCTGCCCCTCCTCGTCCTCATCCTTGTAACACAGCTTCTTCTGGTGCTTGATGAGATCGAAGATGCGCTGGAACACGAGGCTACACTTTTTGCACTGGTAGTTCAAGTTGCTCGTCCGGATATATCTGTCATTGGTAAGCTCACGCCGCTCTCCATCTTTGCCCTCTCCCTGGTTCTCATAGTTTTTCCTGGCCTTCTGTCGTGCATTCTGAAACCACACCACTATGACTCGGGTAGGAAGGTTCAGTAAATTCGAGAGTTGCTCAAATTCATCATCCTTTGGGTAGGCGTTGGCATCGAAGAAGTCCTGGAGGACCCTCAGCTGGTAGTCGGTGAACCTCGTTCTCGAAGACCTCTTGCTCCCCCAGTACTCCTGCTTCTGAGGTTCTGGCGAAGGGGGCCGGGAGTCGATCTTGAGCTCCTCCAGGCTGGTGATGGGCGGGTTGCTGAAGTTGTAAGGGGAGTCTTTGTTACGCTGCCGCTCTTTGAAGAGTGTGTTCCTGAACCAGTGCTTGATTACTTTCTGGGGCAGCCCGGACTTGTCTGCCATCTCCTTGATCTGCTCTTCACTGGGGGAGTTGTTAATGTCAAAATACTGCCGGAGCACGCGGAGCTGGTCATCTGTGATCCTGGTTCGAGGCCTCTTGTTTTGCTGCTGGAGCAAGGTTGGGTTAAGCTGATGCTGGTACAGCTGGGCCAGGTCAGCAGGCAGCGGCTCTACGGGGCCCAGCTGAGGGGGCAGCTGGGCTGGCAGAGTCTGCAGTGGCATAGTCTGCATCATCAGTGGGGAAAAGATGGGCAGCTCCATGGGCATGGAAAGCTGGGTAAGTGGCACAGAGGGCTGCGCTGGGGCAATGGTAGGCGAAGTGATGGGTGGGGCTGAGGCGGGAATGGCGGGCGTGGATGCTGGCTGAGGCGGTGCCGCAGGGAGTGGTGGGGGCGGGGGTGGGGGCGGAGGTGGGGGCGGCTCTGGGGTCTGCGGCCTCAGAGGGTACAGTTTATCATAATGCTCTCGGTATTGTTTGGCAAACCTCTCGAGCTGTTTAAAGGGGAAGTAATTCTGGTGAACGTGCTCCTGATGACTCTTTAAAATCAAGATGTTGGAAAACAACTTGCCACAGGAGTCGCACTCGAGCTTCTCCAGGTTCTCTCCCTGCTCTGCCTTCCCGTTCTTCTTCTGCACCTTCTGCTTGTTCTCATTGTACTGAATGACCAGCTCAAAGCCGAAGTTCTCCAGCAAGGCCTTGGTGGCATTCCCCCTGGCGTCCGAGGCGATGCGTGGCGGGAGCATGGATGGCTCAGAGCCACCCCCCGGCGCCAACTCTTTCTTCTCTTTGGCCTTCACGCCATCTGGCAGCAGCTCCTTTGGCCCTGTGTTGCCCTCTCCTCCTTCCACACCTTCCCTCTCTCTCTGGCCTTCTTTTTCCTTTTCTTTGACGACCAGTTTGTTTTTCTTTTCGGGGTGCTGACCTGGCTGGAGGAGGGCAGTGTGACTCTGAGACAGAGAGAGCTGACTCTGCTGCTGCTGCTGCTGCTGCTGCTGCAGGAGCTGCTGGTGGCTCTGCTGTGGGATCTGAACCTGAGCCTTCAAATCTTCCAGCAGCCCTGGGCCCGTCCCTGTCAGTGTCAGTGCCCCACTGGTCACAGGCAAGCTCACCTCGGGGTTGAGCTGGAACTCCGCGCTGGGGATGTAGAAAGGGAAGAGGAGGTGCTGTTGCTGCTGCAGCTGGAGCAGAGTCTCAGTGGTCATGGGGAAGTGAGGGAGGAGGGTGGGGTTAAACAGCTGAGACTGGATCAGGGCAGCCTGCTGCTGCAGCTCCTGCTGCAAGTGAGCCTGAACTTGAGCCTGGGCCTGGGCCAATGTCTGTGCTTGCTGCTGCTGCTGCTGCTGTTGCTGCTGCTGCTGCTGCCTGGATGCAATCATATCTGCTAGCTTTTTGCGATTGGCCTCTTTGGGCTCTGAAGGGGACGCAATGTTAGCACTGATGGGATTCCCCAGGGCTGGCATCCCCACACTCACACTCTCTGCGGGCACTTGGCTCAGCAAGTTGGGGCTCGGAGTGATGCCAGTGGTACTGGGATTGGTGGTGGTAAAGGTGTTAGTGCTGCTGGTGCTCACAGGACTTGGCGTGGAGGAGCTCAGGGAGATGCCGCCACTACTCCCAGTCCCATTGCTGCTGCCACTGGCAGCCTCCAGTTTGGCTGCCCGAGCCTTGGTTTGATGCAACACAGACCTCATGTGAATCTCCAGAGTGGAACTCTGGCTATAAGCCACGTTACAAGTGTTACACTTAAAAGGTTTGTTGTCTGGGCTGCTGGTGGGTTCTGGCTGACCCGTTGCCGATTCTTGAAGGGCTCTCTTTAACTTATGCAGGTGGGAGACAGAGTTGTAGTGCACTAAGAGGATATTCTTTTGCGTAAAAGACTCCTTACAGACAGTACACTTGTAAGGGCGAGAAGGATCGAGAAACTTTTCCATGGTGAAATTGGGGCCTTTTCTGAAAGGCAGAGCTCTCTTTGGCTCAGAGCCAGAATCTTCTTGGACAGACCCAGAGTCACTGCCTGTTGGGCTCTGTTTATCTTCCAAGTCGCTTTCCTCCTCCTTGTCTTCTTCAACAATTATGGTGTGGTCTTCGGCCAGGGTGGGGTCTCCCATTGCCAGGAGGTCTCCATTGGCTAGAAGGCCACCATAGAGTTGCTGGATGTCAGCCTCACTCAGCTCCAAGTGGCTTGTCTCAAGGTGTTTTTTCAGAGCCTGGAAAGTTCGGAAACTGCGCTGACAAAGACAGCACATGGTGGCAGCTCTGATCACATGGTACTGGGAATGGAGCTGCAGCTTTTCAATCGTCTTAAAAGCCAGGCTGCACTGGTTACAGCGGTACTTATACACATGGCGATCTGACACGGGCAGCTGAGGCCTCTTGGCATGCACCTCATTGAAATGGGTTTGAAGGGCCGCAGAAGTTTTGAAAACCTGGTTGCACCCCTTCTTCCAGCAGAGGAAGCCTGAGTCTTCTCTCACAGAGCCGGGCTCAGCAGAAGAGGGTTTCAAGTCTCCACTGTGCTCTGTGCTCACAGAGGGTAAGATGCTCTTTCCCAGATCCTCCGAAGTGTCTGTAAAAAGAAAACATCAAGCCCAAAGATAAAGAAGGCTTTGTTTCCAGGTGGCATCCAAAGCCAGTGACCGAGCCAGGCTTTATGAATAAAGGAAGTGCCCAGCCTGAATCTCTCCACAGAGCCAACAGAGTACACATTATCACCCAGAAAGAAGCACATGAGCAGAGAGAAATAAAAGGACAGCAGAAGTTCCAATTCATAATAGACCTATGCCATATCATAGATCTAACAGTCTTCTAAATAGTATCTAATTGCTTGGCTCAGAATACTCACTTTCTCAAGAACTAATTTGAAAGTTACTGATCTTAGATGGGCTTTCCCTTTTATGTTCATCTTTTATGTGATAAGGATTTAGCACAGTGGATCTGAATTGCAAAGTATGTAAATCAATGCAGTCCTAATGGGTAAAGAATTTACAAGAACTGTTGTCCATTGTAGTATAAAAAAATCTGGATTATTTTTTAGGCACTATTTCTTGTTATAAAGTGAATTCTCTGCTCCCTTGAACCACCCTCCCCCCACCCCCCGTGCCAGGGATCAAACCCAGAGTCTCACTAATAACGCTACTTAAGTACACCTCAGTCCCTATAATGTAACTTTGGACTGTCATGTCTATTCAATAAGTGATGAACGTTCAGTGGCCAGTTATTAAAATACATTAACTTTCTTTTCTACAGTGAGATCATCATATTCATAAATATACTGGCCCTTTTCAGGTCATCTGTCTGCTACTGCCTAATATGGGAAAATCACAAAGAAGAGGGATGGGCCACAACGTATGGCTGAACTCTTCCTAATTTCAGCCTTAGATGCCTGTGGAAAGACTTGGAACAGCTTCACAGAGGCCTAATGACCCATCTGGCTAGGAGCTACTGAGCGGCACCTTACAAGTATGCCTCTGGCAAAGGTCTTCCTAAGTGCACCTATCCACTTCATCATAAGTCAGTACCAGCAGACTCAAGGAACTCTGCAAAAACAGCTGCCCCAGCGTCCTCAGAAATGCCACGCTTAACAGCTGAGGACGGTGGGTGGGTGCTGAATGAGTCTCTGCCTATTCACTAAGTACATAGTCTATGGGACTCAGCCACACCCAAATCCTGCTTATCCCACTGGTCCTCAAATGGATTTCTCTGACTTTTAAACCACACGAATAATATGCAAGCGGGCTCCAAGAACTAGAGCATACATTAACTGACAACAGTGACCCTCATCTGTATAATTCGTAATTATAAGGAATTCCTGGCCCCTGGCCGCATGCACAGTTTGGCCTGGGAGGAATGATACTAACCAGGCTGCTTTCCTGCCTCTTCAGGATTGGAAGTCCCATCTCGGTCCGGAACGGCTGCAGGGAGGAACATGCTGCTGGGCATCACCATCTCGGGGGTGGTCACCTGAGAAGCAAGACACAGAGATACAGGGAGAGTCAACTGGCGAGGAGAGAGGCACAGAAACAGGAAAGGTTTAAAAAATTAGTTAATAAGCAAAATTAGCCTTCACCAGTGTAAAGCTCGAGGTGTCACTTTTCATAGCTCACTGAAGATTCATGTTTATTAGACAAAGCTCACATCAGTCAAAAGTGTTTCTACGGTTACATTCTGGACATAATTAGCAGTGCACACTTGAAGAATAATCTTATTATTAATATTTTTCCTTTATGCAGAATTCTGACTTTGATCACTGACAATGTTTTGTCACGGGCTGTGAAACTTCTTGTGCAACCAATTAGGTAGATAAGTTGAAAGGCCCACCTTAAGCTGCTGAAAACATAATAAGGGCCCTAATTAAATCATACCTAGTAAAGTACACTGTAATCTTGAAGCAGGGAGCATTGTAGTACTGTTTTCAAAATGTATTCAGGCAAGGAGAGGAGGGGAGTAAGAGGGAAGTAAAGGGTACGGAGGAGAGGAGAACAAAGGGAAGGCTAAGGACATGCAGACACACTGGCAGATTTTCCAGGAAACAACATTTTGTAACCCTTTACAAGCTGCTATCGAGTACAAACAAGCATTTTTCATGGCTTATTTAAGCCAGCGTTTCTCCTGGACTCTTTTCCTGAGGTACACAAAACCAGACGGAACATCCACACAGCGACCCTGGTCTCATGGGAGGCCTGCCCAGCACTGAACAACAGGGTAGCCCACCCCTAAGACCCGGGCCTCTGTACCCTAGTAGAATGAGTCCAGCAGCATTAGCTTGGACCTGAGTAGCTACAATGTTAGGTCAGAGCCTCCAACTTTTCTCTAGGCTGTCCCGCTGCGTGACCAGAAGCTGTTCTGACAAGCTAGCATTTGCCCATAGACCCTCCTCACTATCCCATGTAAGGTGCAAAGTTCTTCATTTACAAAGAAGCAGTGTCCCTCTGCACACTGTGAGGCAGGAGGTTAGGTGGCAATGATAGTTCCCAGTGAGGATGAAATCTTCTCCCATCTAATGACAGCCGGAAAACCTGGGTTGACCGGGAGGTTACAAGAACGCAAACTGTGGTCCCCACTGTCCCTTCCACGTGAGGCCCAGTGCTCCCATCAAACGTGACCCTCCTGCAAGAAAGCTTCCTTTCTGTTGCACAGGCTGGAGCACCTGCATTTTTTTTCAATTCAAAACTAGTACTTAAAAAAAAATACTGTTAATCTTTTATAGTTTGAAGATCCTGTTAATTGCTCAAATGGCCTGCTGACACGTACACTAGGAAGGTCTGAGCAGCCAGAGACTCAGCAACTAGAGGGACCCAGATAACTACAGCCACTGACACCAGAAAGAGAACCCCTACCATGCTGATGGGGGTTAGAATGCTTTCCACAGCCCAGATGCCAAGAGGTGTAAAACTTAAGCAACAGGCACTGGCGAGGAGGGCCTAAGAACCCCACGCTGACGAAGAGCAGGTACGCAGCAGGTGAACGTGAGGATCAAGGCATTCCTGCTCCACGGCCATCACACCGGCGTGCACACAAAGCTCGTGCGCAGCTGGTTAGGGCTAGCTGCTGATGAATCGTTAGGAATGGAGTGGAGATCGCCAAACCCATTCCATCTATTTTCTTTTTAATAGAAAGCATTTCTGACCACTGTGGTTGGGGAGTCCAGTGGGAATCCAAGAAGTGAAAGGTCACCGATTAATTTATAGTCCTCAGCTGAGGGGGAGCACGAGGTTGGGGGTACGAGGTGGGGGAGGGAAAGGAAAAAAGACTCCCCCCAACCTCCTTTCTCAGCTGTAGCTGCAGGACCAGGCCTTTCCTGGGATCTTTAGGAATTATGAAAAATGAATCATGAGAAATAAAAAAAAAGCCCTACAGAGTAAAAAAGAATAAAATTATCTAACACCTCAGCTGCACATCATTATAGAAAACTGTGGGCTTTTTATACGCATTACAGTAAGGCAGACATTCCCTCTAACAGACTCAGTACGACGGATCAGTAATTGTTTTCATACACTTTAATTAGAAAAACTCAGATGGCTATGAATAATAATGGAAAAGAGAGACTTTTGCACTTGAAAGGTTGAAGTCAATCAAGTGTGAATGACGGCAAAAAAGGAAAAAAAAAAGCCACCAATTCATCAGCCCTCTGTTGTCTCGCTGCGACTTTAATCATAATTCCTGATTGGGATTCAAGAAGGCAGTAAGCAGCAGTTCTTTGTCTGCCTTCACCTTCCATCAATTAACTCTCCCGAAATATAATCATCAACCTCGCATGCTCCTCTGCATCTTAATCTGGCCTCCAAACCTGGAAGTCCTGCCCCCACGTGTGTTTAAGTAACTACTTTTATCTACCTGCCTCTTCTCATCTATACCCACTCTGTCCCCAGGAAAAAAAAAAAAAAAAAGTAATGGTTCAACATATGAAATTTTTTTTTTTTTTTTTTTTTTTTTAATTTTTTTTATTGTAGAGATACTATACAGAGGGTTACAGTTACATGAGTGAGGTAATCAACATATGAAATTTTAACAGGCAAGAAATCCCCAGGAGACAAAGAGGAAAATCCCTAAAGGGAACTCGAAGGATCCAGACACTGGGGTTGGGTTTGTGTGTGCGTGTGAGCGGAGGTGGGAAGCATGCGGCTCACTGTGCGGCCCCTAGATCCATTACCAGGAATTTATGTTCTTCTTACCTCCCTTTCACACCAGCTTCCAAAGCTTTGCACTCCAAGCTTGCATGATTTTTCCTAAAGAGCCATAAATGTAATCCCACCAACAGACCTTACAAGAGAGTCCTGCCTGGAGAGGAAAGAGAAGGCAGGTTTCTCACCACTTCAGCGCCACCTTTGTTTTATATATATATCCGGCTCCAAGAATGTCTGCAAGGCTCAGATAGAAAAGCAGGAAAGTAAACTGCTGAGTGGGACTTGTGTCTCAGCTTTTCCCTTTCACCAGAAGCACCTAAGCATATAGGTTTATGAAGCCTGGTTAAGATACCTACAAGCCCTCCGTGCATCCACACTTTGGACCTCCTCGGACAACCAGATCCTACCACCTGTGTAGACCACACCTGCGTGCACTGTTCCTGGGATTTCCCCCTGCTTCCTCTCTCTTTGCCCTTCTGCCCCACCCAAACCTCCAGCTGTGCACGCAGATGCCAAACAGAAAAAAGTTCTAAGATTTGGCCTACACACCATGAGCTTAAACAATTACTGACTGTACCATTCACATGGATTCTTGCCTTTACAACTGTAAACACTTTGTTCAATTATATCCCCCCACACCCACTAGTGGGCCTGAAAATAATATTAAAATGGACTTTTAACAGTCAGGCCAAGTTCTTCTGGTTAAGAAAAGTCAATTGGTTAGAGTTCATTACTTCCTTGGCATTCCATCTTTCAAGACTCGCCTTCGCTATGAAAACAAGGATCTAACAGTACATTTTCCTCTCACCTCTTCTGAGCCAGGTCATGTCTTCCTCCTTACTCTGGGAGTAGGTAGAGGTTAGGAGAACATAAGGAAAAACACCAGCTGAGCTAAGTTACAAAACATTTAGAGACAAACAATGGCTTTAATATCTTCTAACAACCTGGTCTCATGTATAACAAGACAAATAAATGTAAGCTCTACTGCAATGCTGAAGCCTCTCTGGTTTAAGCAGCTCTCATAAAGAATACAAACTGAATAGTTCCATGTTGATACTGAAAAGTCTTCAAGTTGAGAAGTTCCCAAACATCACTGGTAAAGAGGGCAGGCTTTTAGTGAGTGTCAGGGCAGGGTTCTGTGCTGTATGTCTGTAAGACACAGAATGAGATAGGGTCCCTGCTTGCAAGCAGCATATCATCCAGGGAAACCTGCTGAGATCATAAACCCCTTGGGGAACTTGATGACGGTTGCAGACTTCTGAAAAAAAATTGTGTGGAGGTGGGGAGGGAGGAGGAGAGGGAGGGAGAGGAGAGGGGGAGGAAAAGAGGGAGAGAAGGAGAAAGGGAAAGAGAAAAAGGGGGAGAGGGGAAGAAAGGGAGAGAGAGAGAAAGAGAAAGAAAGAGAGAGCGAGAGAGAGCCAGAGAGCACGCGAGTGTGAGCATGTACCTGGGTGCTGTCTCTGAGCTTTAATGCTCAAGGCTAGCTCTTTACTACTTGAGCCACAGCTTCACTTTTGGCTTTTGGGTGGTTCCTCGGAGAAAAGCGTCTCACAAGTTTTCCTGCCTGGGCTGGCTCTGAAATGGGACCCTCTTAGATTCCAGTCTCCTGAATAGCTAGGTATTACAGATGTGAGGCACCGGCACTCACAGCTTGGAAAAAAAAATACTTTTTACTATCAGAGATAGCTTCAGGGAATCACAGGCTCCCCGGGGAAAATGCATGGATTCAGGTGAATTAACAGGTCAACTAGAATAGGAAAGATGGGCTTATTGGCACCTAATCCTCACCACCTCCTAGCATGGCTCATCTCTGGATTACAATTTAATACTTTTCAAGAGTCTATGCGATGAGTGGACTCCAAACTTCAAGGATAGAACCTTGTAGAGTCCTGAGTCTTACACATGGCTCTGGTCCCCATATTTGGGAAGGGATGCTGCTGTTTATTAAGAAGCTACACTTAACAAGTATAGCCATCCTCCTCCCAACTGATGAGAGATGTCCACACTCGGCAGATTGTGTAGCACAGATCACGCTCTGCTAACTTCTTATGGGATTTCCCATGCCAGTTCACCTGTCAAAGCCGCCTGCACACATGGTGGCCTAGGTTAGATGGATGTTCTAACAAATTCCACAGGCTAGAGGCAACATTCTTAGAAAAAAAGTGCTAGACCCAGTTTCTGTGAGAGCCTCATCTCCTCAGCTCACTGAAGGAGGGCTCACTCTGCCAAGAAGAGGGAAGATTTGCCAAGACCTCAATATCCCAGGGACCTTCAAATCCTTCACTTTGTAGTGAAACTCAAGACAGTGGAACATAGTAGACAGGGAAAACGAGGAAACAGACACAGATTTTCTGGCACTGACCTACCCAGTCTGTGTCTTTGCAGATGAGATACTGGTTCTGATGCATGAAGATAAAAGCTCGCTGCTCAGGGGCTAAGCAGTCAAGTGAGTGGGGCACCCAAAAGTGCGCACGCCTTGAAGGTCCCAGAGCTCACCTCCTCCCCTGTGGACCACCAGCCGTGGCCAGCCAATCATGGCCCCTCCAGTCTTAGAGCTCCGAAGCTTTCCCATCCTCTACTGCCTTCTAACTACAGGCAGGGCGCCAATTTCTCTTTGTCTCATTGCCCCCTCCCCCAATTATTTTCCACCTTTTTTTGTTTTCTTGCCAGTAGCAGAGTTCGAACTCACACTTATTCGGCTGGTACTCTACCACAGGAGCCATGCTTCCAGCTTTTGATGGTTGTTTTGGAGGAGTCACAAACTTTTCTGAGTAGCTAGGATTACAGTCATGAGGCATTAGTACCAGATACTTTTAAATTATCTAATGGGTATATAACTACAAATTTATGACATGCAATGTGATAATTTCAATACCTGTATCCTTTGTGTAATAATCAAATTAAGATAGTGTATTTATTACCTCAACCATCATTTCTCTTGGTGAAGAATTAAAAATTCTATGTTAAGGGCTGGGAAGGTAGCTCAGTGATACAGTGCTTGCCTTGCATGCATGAGGCCCTGAGTTCAATTCCTCAGCACCACATAAGCAGAAAAAGCCAGAAGTGGTGCTGTAGCTCAAGTGGTAGAGCTGAAGAGCGGAGGGACAGCGCCCAGGCCCAGTGTTCAAGCCCCAAGACCAACCAAAAAAAAAAAAAATCTTTGTTGCAAATATATAATACCATTGATGGTAGTCACCTGCTATATGGAACAGGTGTAGTCCTCATATTTACTGTAATCTTGTATGCATTGACAAACCTCTCCATCTTTCCTACCAGTTTCCTTTCTAAAATGGCTTCTGTGGGGTCATTTATGAAGCTGTTGTTTCTAATGCATAAAGCTGCGGACCATGTTAACATTTATGTGGGCCAGAACCAAATTTTTTAAAGTGAAAACAAGAAAGACTGGTTAAGAGGGAAGGGGCGGGGGGCAGGAAACACATGAGCAGTTGCACTCACGTGGGCATGCACACACAGAGAAGAGAGCTGAGGAAGAGAATTGGGGAGAAAAGCTTCATTAGCCTCAGAGAGGCAAGCAGTGGCGGTATACCAAGGTCACTTCTAATTTAGACCATCTAATTGGCAAACAGCCTCCAAATGGCTATCATCTCACAGGGCTTGGAATTAATGAAGCCCGATTATTTTCATTACTTTCCTCTGAGATGGAGACAAAGTGAAAGAGCAGATACCCTGGTGGGTGTGACACCCCAGGGCCAGTGGCCACCGGAGAGCCTCTTGTTGGAGTGGGAGTAGGGGCAGGATGCTAGCCTGTCCTAGAGACCCATGCACATGTGGAACAGAGACCCTCAAACACTGTCTTATGATCACAGGAGACAAACTTGCTCCCCAAAGAGTGAAGACAGCAGGCAAGGCAGAGCCAGGAGCATGGAAGGGAAATCGTGCTTATACACAAAACAGAACAATGAAAAACTATGAAAGAGACAAGAGAGGAAGGGCTAGAGAAGATGGTGTTCCTGGCTTGGGAGCCAATCCTCCTCTCCTCGGTGAGGCCCTGTGTGACTCCGCGATGGTGAAACAAAGAACACTTCCCAGATTTATGATGCAGGATCTGGGGTATGTCCTGTTTAGATCAATTAGAATCACTTAAGTGTATTGAAATGAATGGTAGGTGGTCTCTCCCATTCTCATTTAGGGGACAGAAACAAGTGCTCATGCTCTCAAACCTTCTTCACCAGAAGCCTGGGGGAGATGAGGGTAGGGCAGTAGCCCCCCACATCTCCCACCCCAGCTTCAGATCTCCAGCTTCCCTACAAATAATAGGTATGCAACACTGACTGACATGGCGGGGGCGGGGGGGTGAGAGCAAGGAGCTGCCCAGCTGGGTGTGGGGGCACTTGCCTCTTCACCCTGAAGCTTTCCAGAGTTCCTCTGTCATGTGACCTGTGTAAAGAGACCATCTGGAGCTCTGTTTCCACTAGGCCACGCAGAAGGAAGTGTGGCAGGGCAGAGTTTCCATGGTGGAAAACCAGCACCGCAGTTGCTCCCAGTGGAGAATATTTTTCAAGCCCCCTCATCAGTAAAAAAGAAGGGGGCCCCATGAAGACATAGATATGAGATGCAGAGCATAAGCAAGCAGCTGTTACCATAGCAACAGACATATTAGACACTGCAGGTTCCTGAAAGCTGTCTGATAAGGTATTATTAAATGAAGCCTCCTCAAAGCGCTCTCCATTTACAACTGAACGGAAAGACATCGTGTGGAAAGTAATCTATTTCCATTTATCTGGGTAGAATTTACTTTTAGAGGGACTGAAAATGCAATCCACGCTAGATCCTGAAACTTGGGACTCAGAGATCCAAAAAAAATTAAAAAAAAAAAAAACAAAAACCCAGAATGTATAGCTTTACATACCCTGGACACACCCTGTGTCTGCCAGGAACTGTATCTGTGAGACTTAGCCAGCTCTGGCTCTTCCATAGCCAAAGACACCCCAGTGAGCCAGCCAGCCCACTAGGGGAGAAGAGGGAATGCTCCCCACGTGGACATTTAGTCTCGCTGCTCGGGGACAAAGCAAACGCACCTTCTCAGAGGATGAGTGACCAGACACTGGCCACTCCTTAATGCCATGGCTTAGAAAATGGAGCTGTGATTTGCAGGGCATTTCTCCTCAGGCTGTTTCCAGAGCTTCCTGCTCTAGTTGGCAGGGAACAAACAGATAAATCGTCAAAATGCCTAACCAATACTTTCCCAGGGCCAATTTTCTAATAAAATTACAGCAAAATACCCTCCGGGGCCATGATTTTAACCACAGGTTCATTAGAGTCACTTAGTTGTAAAACAATTGCAAATCCTGTTTTAACACCAAACTTTCAGAGGAAGGGCTGTGGCATCAGACCAAGGTCAGGATTCTAGTTCTCAAACAGGATTCCAGGTGCTCCCTGAGGTGGCAGCAAATCCTCCCCCTCCCCCACCAGAGCCCTCTGTGTTCCTCTTCTGTTCAACTAAAGGATGGAGATCTAAATACATCACTTGGCTCAAGGCAAGCCATTTCCCACAATTGGTGCACTTTTCAGAAATGTCTAGAAAACATCTCTATCATCTGTTGTAGGAAAGCGAGACACACAAGGGTTTCTATACAAGGTGCCAAGTACAGCCTCTGCAGGGAGCAATTTCTCCTGTATGCTTGTGTTGTCCAGGTGAATGCATCTACTACATGTTCCTTAGCATTGTACAAACTATTATTGTACTTGATGGAGGGTCTGTAACAGTGGTTACCAAATTCCAGTGCATAGAATAGTTAGTGTGGCTGTTGTATTGCTTTCGTCTAGATCTTAAAAAAAAATAAATGACTGCAGATCATTGCTTATGAACGTGCTGGGTTAGTGGGTAGCTTCCAGAGTTATCTTAAGGTTTGGTACCCAAGTAAACACAACTAATAAAGTTGAAGACTTTATTAGTAAACAAAGAGACAAAGTGATTACAAGATTCACCACTACCTTCTATTGCTGTCATAAAAAAATAATAGGACAAGCTGAGCACTAGTGGCACCTGCCTGTAACCCCAATTATTTGAGAGGCTGAGATAAGGAGGCAAGAGGTTAGAGGACAGACACTCAAAACCCCTTCAACAACCAATCACGAGGTAGGATGGTGTGTGTCTGTCATCCTAGTTACACAGAAGGCAGTGATAAGCATCTCAGTTCCAGGCCAGCCTATGCAGAAAAGTCTACAAGACTCCATCTCAACAGAAGAAACTGGGACTGGATGGTATATCCCTGTCATCCCAGCTATGGTAGAAAGTGAACAATAGGACCACAGTCCAGGCACATGCCTGGAAGCAAGACCCTATCTCAAAAATAACCAGGATACAAAAAGGGCTAATTGGCTTGACTCAGCAAGAGAGTGCTGCTTAGGAAGTATAAGACCCTTGAGTTCCAACTTTAACACACACCTGCAAATGTAACACACAAGGGATATTTGAAATATAATTTATGCATTAGTCCCTAGGGATGTCAAAGTAAGTATTTTTACTATCTTATATAAACCAGGTTCTTTACACTAAATTTATACAAGCAGTAAAACTAACCACCTGAGCAAAAACAACATGTAGTCACGTTGTTGAAAATGCCTCCCTCACATCTCTTTCTTTTAGGCTCCCAGGATTCCTGGTCATCAGACTTCGGGAAGTGAGATGAGGCCTGGGGAAACTCCCTTCTGATTTCCAGGGCTGGTAAGAGGGCAGGGAAATCGGAAACCTATGATCTGCTCCTCTTACAGAGAACCTCTCTGTGGCGGTCACCAGCCTATTTGGAAAATGTTCATGGAAAGGGAATTAGTACTTGAATCCAGAAGGATCACCTATGAGTCCCCATTGGCTGTTAGGAGAGTTCTCTTGATGCATCATCAATTGCATGTTCTTCACGACTAAACATCACTTACAACATTATTTATTAATTTTTCATCACCAAATGGAACTAGAAATGCCCTGCACATTATTAATGTGGAATTCTGAACAGACAATCTTTCTGGAATCTCCATGTAAAAAGTCAATGAAATCAACTTTCCATTACCCCACTGTTGAAATAATGCTAAAACAGTGGGCACTGGTGGCTCACATCTGTAATCCTATCTACTCAGGAGGCTGAGATCTGGGGGATCATGGTTCAAAGCCAGCCTGGACAGGAAAGTCTGTGAGATTATCTCCAATTAACCACCAGAAAACTGGAAGTGATGCTGTGTCTCAAGTGGTAGAGTGCTCACCTTGAGATGAAGAGCTCAGGGACAGCACCCAGGCCGAGTTCAAGCCCCACAGCCAACAACAACAACAACAACAAAAACATGAATTGTTCTTTTTGGTGGCTCTTCCTTTAATAGCCAGGAAAGGACATCATAGCAGCCCCCATACACAGTCAAAAGCAAGACATTACTACCATCTATAATATTTTTAAATGTTTGCATGCTATAGTTAGAATTTAAATTTTCTTTTGCTTTTTTGTGCTGGCCCTGGGGCTAGAACTCAGGACCAGGGTGCTATCTCTAGGCTTTTTTTTTTTCTTTTTTTCTTTGGAAGCTAGCACTCTACCACTTAGCCACAGCTGTACTTGCAGCTTTTTGGCAACTAATATAAGCAAGTATCTCGTGAACTTCCTACCTGAGCTGGCTTCAAACCATAATCCTCAGATCTCAGTCTCCTGAGTAGCTAGGATTGCAGGAGTAGGCCATCAGTGCCTTGTTTAGAATTTTTATACTGCCTTTTTGGGGCTACGTTTATAGTTTTACTCAAAACCTGTAGGCCCAGCAATTCTGTATTCAAATAGTCATGAAGCAGCATGCTATATTCAATAGACAAGTTTGCTGCTTTGAGAATAAAGTATCCACTTAAGATCTATATGGCAGGCTAGTTGAAAAATGTGGGCTTGGATCTCAACTCTACCACTTAACAAATGGTAGGAACTTCTTTGAGCCTTGGTTTCCCCACATGTTAATGGGAAGGGGTCACATGTTCTAGGGTCTGTTCTGAAGATGAGGTAGTGGCGCTTGCTCAGTAAGATTTGGAGAATCTGAACAACGGCTTCATCATAGAAGAGATTAGGCCTGCCTCTCCATCCTGATGGGGACACAGGTTCAGCACTCTGGCCTGGGTCACCCCAAGTCTAAGACAAGAACAGTGACACATTGGCCGCAAAGCTAGGATGCATTTCTGCCATTCCCCACTTCACTCAGGCTTTCTCTTCCCACAAACAGATCTCTTTCCTGTCACCGCATGACCTCTGACCTGCGGAGGAAGCAGATCATGGGGAGGAAGAGGAGCCCTGGGCTGCCTTACCGTCATAATGAGCTTCTCGACGCAGTCGGGTGCCACGCTGTGGAGGTGGGTGAGGTGCAGCTGGAGGTGGATCTTGTTGTTGAGCATGTCCTGGCACAGAGGGCAGCGAAGCATGGGTTGCACCGAGTGCTGGGTCATGGCGTGCACCCGCAGCCGGTTCACATCGGTGTTGCTGTACTTGCAGTAGGGACACTGGTACATCTGGGGAGACACACCCATGCCTTGGGCTGAATCTTGGGTTCCCACCGGTAAGCGTCTGCCTCAAGCCTGCCCACCCCACGTTCATCCCCTACCCAGGCCTAAAAACCAGTGCCCGCCAGCAGCAGAGCCCCCTCTGGCCTCACCTGCTCTGCTTTGATCTCCTCTGATGTTTTTGGTCGCTTCGAAGAGAGTGGAGGCTCAGAGCTACCTGGGAAGGAGATGCGTTTGGAGGTTGCAGGAGACTCTGTCAGCTCCTTCTCTTGCTGGCTGGACGGTGCTGGAAGAAAAAAGTGGAAGATGCAGTGCAGTAGCCAGACCAGATCACTTCCCACCAGGTTTGTTCTGGGTGTAAATCAACATTCATTTATAGCACAGCATTTTCCCTAAACACCAAAATTTAGGAAGGATGAACATCCGGACTGACTTATCAAGTATATTGGAAAAGAAGTAAGTGTTTCTTTCCCCCCCATGGATTTCTGTCACTACCTTAACAACTCAATATTGGGCAAAAGAGGGGGGGGAAAAGCAACAAAAGGCTCTTAGTTAGACTGAGCTAAATTCAGTCTCTTCTAACTTCTCCCATCTAAACACAGTTCAACTGCCTTGCATCCGTGGTGGGCAGAAGGGCTGTGGGCAGGTCACAAAGTCTCTCCAGTAGCTTTGCCAGCCTGAATATGTATGAGACATGCTGATGCAGAGATGAAAGGAACTATGCATCCCAATTTGTATCGTCCCACCTCTAGGAATCACCACATAGCATGTCCTAGGTAACCTCACAACGAGGATTTGAGAGGGGTTCAGTGGACACCCGGGGGCCAACATGGAGAGGAACACAACCGATTGGCATTTTGCTGAAATAGATGCAGAGTAGAACTAGGCAGGGCCTTAGTCCAAGCTGTAATCTGGCCCATGGTTCAGACATGGGAGTCTCTTCAGAGCGGGTGAACGAAAGGACAATTTCCCATGTGCATGCAGGAACATGCCTCTTTACAACAGTCCAACCCTCCCTCCCCCCCCCCCCACAAAAATCAATTAACAGGGAGGGGCAGGTTTGAGTTCCAAACAGTGACTAAGCGAAAGTGTTGGGGACAGTTCTGAAAAGCACCGAAAGGAACCGGGAAGCTACAAGATTTTCGGTAGGAAACAGCGGGGCTAAGGGCTCAACCAGAACGAGCAGCAGGGTTCCTCCAGTGTCAGTCAGCTCCATGCCCGCACAGAGTTAGATTGTGTTATTCTCAAATGCAGCCAGTTTCCATGGAAGGGTTGGCTTCTTCACTTATTTTGGACATGGTGCTCTATTTTCCAGACTTTTCTTTTGCAGGGGGCTGATACTCAGGAACTTGTGCTCTTGTTCAGTTTTCTAGCTCAGATGGCATTTACCCACTTAAGAAGCCATACCTCTAGTCCAGAGTTTTGCTTAAAAGCAGTAAGAAAAAAAAAAATTCTGAAAAATGTGTATCTACCGCTACCATCAAAAAACAATGTGACTCAGCAAGTTCACTGCTCTCGGAAGCCTCGCTTTTAATGGTGGTAAAAAACTGGTTTCTGCCCTTTAACCTATTCTACTGGCGTGTATTTTCACCTATGTCCAACTTTGCAATTAGTTCTGTTATGGACACCAAGGTGCTGTCATTACAGAAGTGCACTTTTTTTTAAAAAAAGAAAATCAATTATTTACTCATTAACCCACATAAAGCACAAAATAATTTTGAAAACAAAAAGCCAAATACAGGAAATATTCCAGGAAGTTGATGCTTTTCCCAGAATGCACATCTTATGAACTTTAACCCCAGTATCTTGATAACCTAGTCTCTATAACTTTGTACTACATCTATTATTTAAAAAGCACAAGGACAGGGATATTACACACAGGCCCTTCCCCTCCCCCTACACAGATTCATAACAGTACTTTAATCTGTCTCGAATCGACTTCAAACCCATTTTGCTCTTAATGGGAGTTATTCATTTTCACTTGAAAGGTAATACATGACGGCTAGATATTTAATGTGATGGATTGGCTGCTGATTAACTAGGTGCTGTAACATTGTAGACCAGTTCCCCCATGGCCCACTTCCCATCTCCTGCCCCCTTCAGACCTGACACCACAGAACCTCGCATCCCAAGGCTTAGACCCTGCCAAGTGATAGGTCTCTGCCAGAACATTCCACAGCAGAAGCCTTTAATGTTTCATGGACTGACGTTTCTTCTACCCCGAGAAGCTTCCTTATTCTCCCCATCAGCTTTAGTTTTGCTCAGTGGCTATCTTCTACATTCTAGAAGAGACAGATGAAATGAGATGCTAGCCCTTTTGGAGTTGTTCAGAGAAGAAGGAGCTAGAGGAAACCTGTACTAAGTCCTCCTCGTGCATGTTGATGGAGAACGTGTGCAGCTCTTCCCCTATCTGCAGAGAGTATACAAAGACTTCCTTATCGGGTCTTGGTAAGGATTATGTTTTGCCTGGAGGCTGGAGAGAAGCTGTGTCAGCTGTACTTAATCTAACTCAGGAGCATTCCCCGTAGTTCCCAGGAAACCTCTGAGCTTGTAAGAGGGTGTTGACCATAACGATGGAGTGAATGAAGCCACCCATCAGTACTTTCTCTTTAGATGCCTATTGATGTCAGTCATCCCCACTCCTCCTGCCTTCTTTCCACCTCTCAAAAGTCAGCATTAGGTTGGGCTTGGCACTTACAATTGTGAACGCCCCACCATCTGCTCTTCCTTCCAGCAGGGGCAGCTAAGAGGCAGGTTCTATTCCCAACCTTTCTCCCAGCGTGTGTGCCAGTCTACCTGGCCTGAAGCTAGCTGATGACATCACCTTAAAAATGCCTTCGCTGGCCTGTCATCCTACCATGAGATGAGTCATCTGGGCAGCTCTCAGCAGCGGGAATGAATGGGCACCTCGGCTGAGACAACCCAACTCATCTCACACTCTCGGAACTGAAAAGCGAACACAGTCACCCACTGTAGCATTAGTTTCTTCGCAGGACCAAAGAGTCCATCCTCTTCCTTCATTGCTGAATGCATGAATCATGGCAGGGTTGCAGAGGTGAACATCTAGCTTTAGAAGCCAGTATTCTTTCCCCCTGCATGGAGAGGGGAGCCTTTATTACCTTTACCTTTTTTTTTTCCCCTTCAAAACTCAAACTGCTCCAGAATTTTAAAGCTTCTATTGTGAGCTTCAGCTAAGGAGCCATTATAGAGTGTTTAAAAAAAATAAAATCAGCACTCACTCACTTGTTCCTCTTTGTTCCCAGCAACACAACAGCCCTGCTATAATATGAAATACTGTATCCACTGGCGCACAAACTTCGGGGTTCATCTCCTTTTTACCAAGGACAACCTGTATCATTACTGAATTACATCTGTCCAGAAGTGGACACTAGCTTCCTACAGCTTACTAGCTCCTTCACTAAAGATAAAGGGTGCTACTGTTATAGCAGAGTCTTTACACACCCCACTTACAAGCTCATTGTGTTTTTTTCTGGGAGGTGTGGGGAATGTGCACAAGAGTTAGGCTAAGTAAGCTAACACAATTCCCTCCCCAGTTGTCAGCAGACATTAAAACATCAACCCCTATCAAGACATGGTAAGGAAAGTCTCTGTATAATTTCTGCAGATAGGGGAAGATTTGCACACATTCTCCATCAACATGTTAGATGAGGGTTTATTACAGCCACAGATACTCTGAGGTTTTCTGAAGCTCCTTCCTCTCTGAACAACTTCAAAAGGGCCCCAGTCACAAAATCAATGTCTACTTCTGTCACTGGTTTGCATTGTAGGCATAAGGAAATGAGGTTGTACAAATACCATGAGAGAGAAAGTACTGTGGTTTTCTGCTTTGAAGACTTTTCAAAACTTTTACTCTAGAAGAGATGTTACAATATAGAAAAGACCATTAAAAAAAATCAATTACTAGTCACTCTGAGTGTTGTATGAGGTCACCTTAGTGAAAAGGAAATGCATGTGCTCCGAGACAAGACCTGGTTTAAACAGTTGGTGCCTGTACTTTGTACTGGCAGCACGAAAGAAAAACAACTTGAAGGTTTGTTACCTATAGTGGTTTTTATAAAGATAAAATGAATTGGAATCAATCTAACCCAGCATGGAGGCTTATAGTGGTAATGCCAGTTACTTAAGAAGATGAAGTGAGAGGGTAACAAGTTCAAAACCAGCCTGAGCAATTTAATGAGACTAAAAAACAAAAAGTGGGGGAAGGGAGTGGTCAAGTGGTAAAGCACTTGCTTAGGATAGTATTGGGAGTACTGGGATTCAATCAAAAACAGAAAATGTAGATGGATCTTAAAATAGGGCATGGTATAAATAATGGCATTGTTATTTTGAGCATTCAAAAATATTAAAATGATAGCTACGAAGCAATTAGAAATGTAAATCAGAAATCACATATGCATTTCACCTTGTTACAACAGGTATTAGAAAAGTGAAAGAAAATAACTGTTGAATTTAGGTGACAGCATCATGTGTGTCATATAGCTATATTATTTTTAATGGTATATAGTTAAATGGTTTAGCATTTAAATTCAGCTGTCCATGAAAAAGTTGATATTTGGATCCATACTGTGTGAAACATCAGGTGGTATTCTTTTACTTAGCTGGCTAAAGCAATTTTTCTCATTTTGGCAGTTATGTCATATGAAAACTATGTGTTAAATCTCAATGAATCTTCAAGAGACGGCATGCTGAGCTTCTGGCATTTCAAACAGGATGGAGACTGTGGCAGGAAATCGTGTGAACGCCATGGAGAACAGATCCCATATAGCAAGGTAAATGGGGCATCATTGTGACAAAGAAAACCCAGCTCAGATGCCACCTGGAACTTAGCAAGGAGGCAATGGCAATTTCTTGCCACATGGACTGTCCCCCCAAAAGCACAATCGGGCATATGGAGTAGCCAATCATGGTAGAAACACAGCATTCAAACACTGACGGTCTGCTAGAACTTTACCTGATATAAAACCATTCTTCCTAGACAACTTCTTACCCAATCCCAATCTTTACTAACAAATTCCGGATCTAGGTCCCTGAAATTTGGGTGACTGAAAACTCTCATCAGTGGACTTAATGCCATCATGTGGCTCATTTGTCCTTTGGTAGCAAGGACTGTGCGCCTCAAGAAACACAAGAAGCATGGAGCTATTGCCGCACGAAAAACCCCCCAAAAAATTCAAAATGAATTTTTAAAAATGTAAGTTTAAGATACCCAGCCTTCAGCCTCTAATCATTAGCCAGGCATCCACATGTTCTCCAAGAAAACCAAGTGCCAGTAGAAGCCACTTCTGTGTTTTTGAAGCAAAACTCTTCTTCTCATCCCTCACCCTGAGCGCAGGCCGGTGGACGACCTGTGCAGGCTGGGCTCCTTCTGGCCACAGACTCCCTTGGGGAGATCCCAGGCAAGCACGGAGCTAGCCGTCCACCTTGCTGGGAAGTTTCTTCTGCATTTCCCCTCTTTGTGGTGCAGTGGCACTTGGCGGTAGTATTCACCAAAGTGCTGATCATCTTCCTTTTGGGGGTCCTGAGGTGAGCCCACTAAGGGCCTGGGATGTTGCCTGACATTTGATCCTTGTGGAGAGCCCCAAGCAACTGCTACCCCCAGTGCTTCACATCAGACTCTTAGCTAAAGTACCGCTGACAGCCCCTCCATCTAAACTTCCATCTCCAAACCAACAGCATAATGGAGGAGCCAATTAAATGATTATTAATTCATGCTACTTTCCGTAAACCAGAGGTTCTCATCGCCTTACATTCCGTAAACCAGCTTGCCACCTGCCCCAGAAATTTACAGCAATCATTTATGTATCTCCATTGACTATGGGAGAGACTTTTTTTTCTTTCACACAACTCCATACGCAAGTGTTGGGAGTTGGGAGAGCTACCCCAGCTCACTAGACATAGACACCAGATCTGAAGATGGACTTTTGGCTCACAATCCTAATTAAGTGGAAGATGTGTTCTTTCCATGTGGCTTCTCCCCCAGCTTCTCATGGATCTCAAAATTCCCTCTCAATGGCACAAAGAGTGTTTCTAGAAGGTCATCCGTGCTTCTGGACTTGGTGATCTTCATCTCATCAAGGAAAGTGGAGCTAATCTTGGCATTGGCTTGCACTCCCTTCCCCAGAGGACATGCTGAGCTTTCTTGCTTTCTTCTCTGGAGCTACTGCACTTGATAAGTGGCCACAGATCTGGCTAAATTTCTCTTCCTCCCTTACTACAAAGAACAACAGTTCCTTTAAAGAGTCTGCTTTGCTGCCAACTCGGTCTTTAAACGTGTCATTCTGCCTCCAACTAGGCACTTAAAGATGTTTCCAATTGGGGTTGGAGAGGCCTTGTGTGGCGTAGCGGCAGCCATATGAGCACCCAGCAGGGGTGGTCCACCCACCCTAGCTAAAAGAACTTGGGGGCTTCTTTTCCCTGCTCAAAGTCCAGGCTAAAGCCACGTGTCAGTGGCTCACACCTGTAATCCCAGAAACTCAGGAAGCTGGGATCTGAGGATCTCGGTTCGAAAGTCTGTGAGACACTTATCACCAATAAACTACCCCCAAAAAGCCAAAAGTGAAGCTGTGTCTCAAGTAGTAGAGCGCCAGAGTTGAGGAAAAGATGCTCAGGGATAGTAACTATTAGGAAAGACTATTTTCCTTCTCCAATTCAACAATGAGCTACATCAGTCAATACTTTGAAACTCCAGTGGCTCTTAGGCGTTATTATTAGTTTACCTTTTATCTAGCAGCAATTAGTGAGTTACAAGACAGCGTAAGAATAGTAAAAACACAGAGGGCTCACACCAGCACTCAGGCACTACTAACGATCTCCCAGTCTTTAGGCACCTGTCATTGTGGCCAGCCCCTTTGACTTTCATCCCTCCTTTCCATCCCCAATCCTGACACCCCTGCTTACGTCTGTGCGCATTCACCCTGAGTTATAGGAAAGCTCAGTACCTCCCTCACCCAGCAGTGGCTTGGGACTTGCTATCCAGTCTTAAAACCACCGAGACTGCTGACCTGAGATTCTCAAGCTCTAGTGCACCAGAAGGCCCTGGAGGGCTCATTAAAGCATGGACCACAGAATTTCTGATTCTGTAGCTCTGAGTCTGAGAATGTGTATTTCTACGTAGGTTCCCGGGTAATGCTGAGGTTCCAGGGAACACACATTGAGAGCCCCTACCAGCTTTATGGAACTGGTGGGACTTTATGGAACTTTGTGGTCTAATTGCTAACTGACAGGGTCTGGCAAGCATGGGCAGATCTGCAGGTCCACGTCCTAATGATTCTGATGACACCACCTTCACATCTAAATTTGGGGAAGAAAATTATGCTTTCCCTTGAGGTCAAAGGTGAAGGATTAAGGATGGCTGTCCCCTAAGAGAAACCGTTCTTGCTGCCAACAAAGGCAGACACATTTTCAAAGGCTGAAATTTAAAAAAAAAAAAAAAAAAAAAGGACTAACCTCCATTGTGTTCTGCTTGCAGTATAAATCAGAATAATCTCATTCCTTCCACATGCCTTAAAGAACTTCTCCAAAGAGAGACAGGAAAATACCTGCAGACCTTTCTACCTTGCACAAGAAGGAAGCCTCTTTTTATTGCTGGCATTCCTACCCTGAGCAACTATAAGCCACACCAGCTTAAACCAGTTTAAACTCCCTTCACCCTCACCCCCCCACCCCCCACTTTTGCTTTGGCCCTTGGGAAGGTGCACAGATCTACATTAGCTCTCAGCACTCTGGGAGCCAGAGAGAGGGTCAGACCCTGCTGAACTGTAGGGACACCTTTCCCAGTAAGCTGACTGTCGGGTGCCTCTGAAGACTTGAGGTGGAGTGGCAGGCCCACACTAACAGGTGGGTACTGCCACCTGGTCTACAGCGTTAGACAGGAAACACAGTAGTTAGGCTTTAGTTTATTGCATTAACTCCTTGTTGACATGTGCATAAGGCTGCTGATTACACTGTGGTGAGCTGCCAAAAGGACAGGCTCCATTTCAGTTTCAAGATACGATGCTTCCTAGGTGTTAGGTTTGTAAAGAACCGCCAGTCAAAACAGAGCCACCACCTATCTGATTTAGACCGATACCAGCTGCCAGGTATTTAAAAACTTAATTGCTTGCTAGCATAAGCTTGGCTTATGACAGGATTTGGGGGACCTGATAAATATTTCGGATGTCCCATTTAGAGGTATTCAGTCAGCCTTGCTCACCCTTTGGCCTCTTGTCAATTCTCCCAGAGTACCCCACTTTCCCCTGGCACAGCCTCCTGAGCTGTGTACAGATGCCACCTGCAGCTGTGGGAGGACATGCCTGAGGCTTCACGACAGGGCACTGGGGACCGTAGACCTGGAGATAACCAGAGCAGAAAGCAGCAGCCTGAGAGGGTCCTTGGCTGAACCAACAGAAGAAGAGGGATAAAGCAGATCACAACCAGTGGTAACTCCAGTCAGTAAGCGACCAGGCCAAGGTTAATGAACAGACACTCATTCAGTCCCCATTAAATTAAATACTAATTGTATTAGTTAGGATCACCAGGCCCCGACACAGCATACATTCCCAGAGACTGGGATAGAGCGATATTCTTCCAGGGTTCCCAAACTATCTCCCCTAAGATGTTTACCACCAAACTTGTAAAGATAAACCCATAGAATCTGGGGGAGGGGAGTGTCCACCATGGTGATAAAACTTCACATTTTCCTTGTAATCATTGTTACCCACAAGGTTCCTTTTCTAAATCTAGGTTCCACAGGAAAGGAGAGACTTTGTGCTGAGGGAGAAAACATACTGCTTAAACCTCTACAAGGTGGGGAAATGGGAACTCTTCTGTACCTCCCCCTGTAAGTTTAAAGCATCCCAATGATCTTTTTTTTTTTTTTTTGGTACAGCACAGAAACAGTAATACTTCCATGGATGCCTCCTCAGTCTCCATGGAGTCCGGAGGTTCACCTGACCCACCGGAGCTCCCAAAGCCTAGGGGAAGTGATGTGCAGGAAGGAGGGAGTGGCAAGGAGGTCCTCACACGCCTCAGACTCTCTTCAGAAAGGTCATGCTTCTCGTTCGTTCTTGCCTATGGCTGGATTCCCTCAACATGAAGGCACTAGTCCTCCTCACTGAGTCATAACACACAGCGGTTTCCAGCTCCGGTCACACCATGCATCAGATCCTAGCCTGGGGACCTCCATCACTGAACCTGCAGTTTCTTCATGCCAAGGGAGTCTGTGCGGTTAGGAGACTGCAGGCATATGCAGCCTACTGCAGATTCCGGCACAGTGTGACAGCCCAGACACTTGTTGCTATGGTGTCACTTCCAGAAGCATCTGAGGAGGAACACTGGATCCATGTAGAGCCAGGAAGCCACAAAGTGAGGGGGGCGAGCCCTCCTTTTCAGGACTAGATTTTAGGATTAGTACAAACACTAAATTTGCCTTTTCTCTACAGTAACATGGAACAATCTAAACCTATGGGTTTGACCTCCACAAAGGAGGAAGTACAATAATTTGACCTTGAAAGTATTTGTCATAGAGTTTTACCAACTGACTGCTAAGGAAGCATTTGAATAGTACTATGCACTCACTAGGTGTTAGAGATTGTTACAGAAATCAATACGTGCCACATGGCCTGTGACCATAAATAGCTGGTTGTTCCATTTGACAACTAGAGAAATATAGGATTTCTAAGTACCTCTCCTCCAATTTTCATACACAAGAAAGTGACTCCGTAACATGTTCTTTTGTTTTTAATGTACTGAATGCATCTGTGGTTCCCAAGGTAAACAAACGGGTTAATCACAGCCCTGACATCCACAATTTTTAATCTATGGGGTCAGAGTTCTCTAGCCTGCAGAATAAAGATAACATTGGACCCAAGAAGAATAGAAGAGCCTAGGGAATAGTGCTCTGCTATTCCCATGAGAAAAAATAAAGATCGTGATTCTAGTAACAGAGATGCAAAAATTGGACCAGAGCAGGGAAGATTAACATGGTCACTTCATAAGAATGGCATGAAATCTATAAGGTATTTTCCATATTGGTGAACAATGACTTGCTCCTTGATTTACATTTCCACTGCCCCTTATCTGTACCTTGATGATAATTCTCATTACACCATTCCATAATTATGTGATTACATATGACTAGTCTTCCAGGAAGAGAGATACCTCCCTCTTTTTTTGCATATCTGCACAAAAAATATTTGCTCAACTGATACAGTCCCTATCTTTCTTTACAATTTAACAATATAAATTCTCAGTCAAACTTTGGATTACTGGAATTCAGGCATGTCCAGATATACACCACACCCTATATCTATTTTTGCTGCTTAACATAAAAATAGTTCATGGTTTGTTTTCAATTGTGAGACAGAATTCTGCCTGCAGTGACTTTAAACCAGCCAAGTTATACTAAAAGTGGCTGGGGGAAAAAAGAGGGGGAGGAAGTGAGGGGTACAAGTGGACCCTGGAAAAGCTGACATAGCCTCATAATTCCCATCTCTGTGCAAACATAAAACCAAAACCAGTTTCCCTTGGCAAGAATGCGAACCACAAATAGGCTGTGCAAGGCTGGCTCCATGCATTCCTTCACATGCATCCTCCTGCAAAGACTAATTTCCTTCTGGGTGAAGTAGAAAAATGGAACCAAATGCTGGAAGCATATAGACTTAGGCCAAAATGATCTTTGTAGAGGCAGGGTGGTGGTGAATGGGCTGGTCCCTAGCCACAGGAGGCTGGCTGGCATGTAGAATCGCTGCTCCAAGGCTCTCATGTGAGACTCACTGGGTCCCTCCACTGATCTCCGTATCATAATAATACCAGCGCTGACATCACAACGGAATCAGTCCAACAACATGGGATTAAGTAAGAGCCTGTCATGTTCTGATACCCCTCCAGGAAACATGGAGCTGGTCTGGAGAAAGTCAGCTTGGGCCCAAGCCATGCTATATTAACTACAGACTAGGAAAAGCTTTGAAAGGTATCAGTGTTCTGACTTTAGTGATGAACATTCCTTGAGTTTGCACTACTCATCAGCTGTCCTTCCTCCCATGATATCTTTATGTAAGAACTTGTTTAGTTCAGCCTTCCAAACCTTACAGATTTGGAAGCTGGGGTCCAGAAATCCTAACATCATGCAGGGAATCCTAGCAGCAAATTGGGCCAAGAGCCCATAACTTCTGATTCCTATGAGCCCAGTGATATTCCTAACACAGGATGGTCTCTCCAAACATATACTTTCTTTTGTCTTTGTGGACCTGGTTAAATTAGAGAGAGAAAGAAAGAAAGGGGGGAGGGGGGAGAAGTAGCAGCATTTTTCCCAGCCCCTCTCTATTCTCTGTCACAGATTACATTTCAAGCATTAAGTTCCCCATACAATGGCATCTCTATTTATACAAAGCTGTAAACAACGAGGAGAGCAGAGGGAAGGCTGGTAATAGATTTCCACCAGGATGTGCCTGACCTGCTTTTTTTCAGCCTCAGTAATTAGAAAGGCAGTAGGTCTGCAGGAATTATTCATATGCAGCAAGAGCCGTGCACTATACATTTATGTTAAACATGTCAAATGCGATTGAAATCATGCCTGCCAGCACCATATTCCATAAGCACGCTTTTCCCTAACAGTCGCCCAGACCTTGCCAACCCATTAATACCTCCTCTAATAGCAATCTTCCATAGATTCAAATCAGGGACGCTCCACTGCACTAATTGCTCTGTGTTAGGTGAGCATCATGGATTTAAAAAAAAAAAAAAAAAAAAAAAAAAAAAGGTAAAATCCCTTCAGGTCCTTTCTTTAGAAAAAAACACTCAAAACTACAATTGTAAGAGAAAGTTTTACCAAAATTTTATATATATATATATATATATATATATATACACACACACACACACACACACACAAACACACAACGAATTTTCGAAGCATTATCATGATGTGAGTTTGAGTTAGTTGTCCAGCCCTGCCCCCTAGTCTGCTCCCCCCAACTCTTTTAAAGCACCAATACCCCCTAGTCATGAAGTCTCAAATTACCCTAACTACACCCAGCCTGGGGTTCTGTGGCTAGAAACCATGGCAGCTACCGCATTTCAATACCCATCTTGCTATGATTCTTTGCCAACAGTTCAATTTTTACCCCTAATTATTGGTGATAAAGTGGCACATTAATTGTGTATCATTTAATTTACAGCAATTAATGATTGATCGGCTAATTACTGCATTAATCACTGTTTAGTGGCTGACACTGGGGGATCTTTCTAGAACACACATTCAAATCTATTCCGGTACAAGATGACAAAGGGTCATTTTCATGTTTTAAAAGAGGAAACCACGAAGTTGGACAGTGGAAATGGCAGTGCATTAGAGAAGAGGCTTTGCTTCAAAGACTCTTCCTGTTTGTGTCTTCTCCCCCACCTTGCCACCCAGCATTGGCCCACAGAGAGCTTTTCATGGGCCTTGATTGGATGTTGACCCCTGTTTACCAAAGGCTTGTGTGTTGTGTGTGTTGTGTGTGTGTGTGTGTGTGTGTGTGCGCACGCGCGCGCACGTGCCCACCGCTCACCATCACAGAACATGCAGGTGGCTGGGGCTGCTGGGTGGTTCACAGATGAGATGCTCAAGCCTTCCAAAGGCCAAGTTTCTCCACCAAAACCATTTGCTAGCTGGAAGGGCTCTTGACTCCATACGCACAAGATTTTTCTATGTCCCCAACCTGCTCTCAGATTAAATATAACAAGGGCTCGTCAATGGCCTGTTCCTGGCTGATGGTTTAGTTCATTTTGAACCTACTGGTGGCAGTTGTGTTATTATTCTTCTGGTCAACTTTGGGAGAGTGTTACTCGTGTGTGTGCCTGTGTGTGTGTGCACGCGCACACGCACCCCTGTACTGGGGTTGAACTGAGGCTGGGTTTTTTCCTGTAGCTTTTTTGCTTAAGGCTAGTGCTCTACCACTTGAGCCATAGCTCCACATCTGGCTTAAATTTTTTAGTGGTTAAAGTAAGAGTCTCAAGGACTTTTATGCCTGGCTGCCTTTGAACCTCAATTCTCAGATCTCAGCCTGAGATAATCCCAAGGTGCTAGGATTACAGGAGAGTGCTCTACTATCTGAACCATGGCTCCATTCCTGGTTTTTTTGTGAATGGTTGGAGATAAAGGTATCATGGACTTTTCTGTCTGGGTTGTCTTCAAACTTTAATCCTCAGATCTCAGCCTCTAAGCAGGGAAGACTTCAGGCATGAGTCACCAGTACCTGGCAAAAGTTTTAACTCTTCATGCTTTGAAGAGAAAGGAAACCTGGATCAAATGAACTGAGGAGTTCATTGTTGAAGAGTTGCAGAGCATCATGGTAAAAGGTAATTTCAGGTAAATCTTAATCAGTTAAGGGGCAAAGCAGTGTGAAAGTTTGAACCTATTTTTGGTATTCCTTATTTGCAACATGGTAGGGGCGAGACAATTATTTAATGTAGCGCACAGAGCAGGGGTGGGGAATCAATGAGATGATGCGTGGAAATCAGGGCTTCCCAAATCTGTTTCTCCTCATGGCACCCAGAGAAAAATGACCCAACTGGGAACAGGTAAAACTATAAGCAAACCTGATGTTAGAAGCTCCCCAGCCCCACCTGGTCAACTCAGGGGCCATGGGGAGCAACACCCATGCATCTGTGTGTCCCTGTAGCAAGCCTGCCAAGCAAGAACAGGTGTGAAGCACTAGAATGGTGCCCAGCATGGAAGAGAGCTTAAAGCAGCCTTCGCAGAACCTGCAAAGGTATACCTGCCATGCGGGATTTCAGATGTTCCTTTGGACCACTGATAGCTGCACACGGGACTGTTTGAATTGATTGATGTTTAAAGTTTACTTACTCAGTGAATGACCATACTAGCCCAACTTTAAGTATTCCACAGTCACACGGACTAGAGGCTACTGCATTGTGCAGTACAGATGCAGAACCTCAGCACAGAAGCCCCAAAGGACAACACTGATCTATATCATGCTAGGCATTCTTGAAATTCTCGTCTGAGAGGCCTATAACCTCAATGAACTTGTGACCACAGGATCATCAATGCCGTGATTCAAATCACCATCTTGATGCTGCAGCTGCCACCAGAGCAACCACATCTAAATAAAAGAATCTCAAAGAGGGATACCCAAAAAGAAAAGCAAAAGTCCTATTCTGATTTCACACACACACCCCTAAAATTTCAATAAAGATTATCCATTCCTGCACAAACCCCAAAACTACATAATCAATAGTTGAGAAAATGCCAATTATCCAGGCCCAACTGAAATATTATTAATCTGCATCATGAGCAGCCACTAATCAACAGAACAAATTGTGAAATCACTATTTATTTATTTGCTGGGTGGAAGTACTCCTGTCACATTTAATCAGATAGGAACAGCTCAATTGAGGGAGTAAACAGAACAAATGTAGACTTAAAAAAAAATAAAACACTTAAGAATCCAAAAGAAATCTCAGAAAAGGTTGTTGGCACCTACATCGATTCCAAGATCAAATTGGCCCAAGTACCTTAATAAAGCCTGTCATTACACACTCAGATGCTATAGACAAAATTATGCCTCAGGGCAAAAGAGGATCACTTACAGGAGCCAAGGAAAAATTTTCCCTTCTTTCTTTCCTACTGTGCATCTGCCAGGGTACATCTCTGAGTCATTCATTCATTCATTCATTCATTCATTCATTCATTCATTCATATTCTCTCTGTCTTTTGGAGATCTTAAAGATTAAAGTTGGCCTGTTACTTCAATGAATTCATAAAAAAGTGGAGCCTTTTTAAGGACATTTATGGTGATCATTTCACATCTTTTAGTAGGCTCATGAATGCCTGGCAGGTCCACTAGCCCTATGCAGACACACTCCCTCTGAATTATAAACATTCTGTTCAACAAAGCCTGCCCTCTATTGGACATATGGACTTAAGTACATGCAAAATTGCTGGCACGCAGTGTTGCACACAGTAGGAGCTTTGCAAGCAGTGAGTGGATTCTTTTTTTTCTTTCCTTGAACTCTGGGTGCTGTCCCTCAGCTCTTCAGCTCAAGGCTAGCGCTCTACCACTTGAGCCACAGTGCCATTTCCAGCCTTTTCTGCTTATGTGGTGCTGAGGGCCTCATACATGCAAGGTAAGCACTCTACCACTGAGCCACCTTCCCAGCCCAGTGAGTAGATTCTTGTATTGTTTATAGAGTACTCTGGGCATGCAGTGCAGGAAACATATGCACCAACTGTGAACTGCAGACCCCACTAGACAGGTCGATGCTATTCCTGCTACCAGCTCTTCAACATCCTAGAAACCACATACAACCAGGCATCCGGTGACATTCATCTGGAAAACCTACCCAAAACTTCATTTTTTCTCAGCTTATCTAATTAAACAAACTCCTTCTATGGAGTTTGCTATATAATGGGCACTGTTCTTTGCTGTTGTTGTTGTTGGTGGTGGTGGTGGTCATGGGGCTTGAACTCAGGGTCTGGGCACTGTCACTGAGCTCTTTTGCTGAAGGCTAGTGCTCTACCACTTTGAGCCACAGTGCCACTTCTGTGTTTTTGGTTTTTGGGGGTTTTTTGGTAGTAAATTGGAGGTAAGAGTCTCATGGGGACTTTTCAGCCTTGGCTGGCTTTGAACTGCGATCCTCAGATCTCAGCATCCTCAGTAGCTAGGATCAGCAGTGTGAGCCACTAGAGCCCAGCCTGGGCACTGTTCTAAACTTTCCATTTTCAAATAATATTCATAGTAGTCATGTAGCATTAAGTATTTTTAATTCCCATTTCATGAAGAAACTGGGGCACAGAAAGGTTCAGGGACCTCAAGCAAGGTCACACAGCTAGCAAGCAGCAGATGTGGGCTTAGGAAACAGGTACTCAAAACGTGAAAACCCACAGATGGTTTGGAAGATCACCCCATCTTTACAGCGTTCAGTGAAATCCTCTGCCCTAATCATCTCCTTAGCGCAGGTAGATCTGATTACTACCTGAAGCATTTGTTCAGATCTCACCTTACTATTCTGGCAAAAAAAAAAAAAGTGCTCTTGGATCAGGCAAAGCAACACAGGTGAAATCCCCCCCTTGCATGCCCAGGTGGGCCTTATCCACGAATGCTCAGCATCTACTTCCTGGTCCTATGCTGGAAATCCTCCTGGGTTGTGTGGGCCTGACCCTCCGCCGGGAGGGGGCGCTAAGTAGCATGGGCTGTGAAACGCGCCTGGTGTGCGCCCTTCCACTCACTCAGCTGCCTTCTCTCTATCTCCCAGGAAACCCAACAATGGCCTGTTGCCTCCTCTGCCAATTCCTCTCAATATCTGGAAGCCAGGACACTGCCTCTTGAGTCTCTCTTTTCTAAGCTGAATAGCCCCAATTCCTTCAGCCTCTTCTCCCAGGCAGTATTTCTAGTCTTCAGTCATTTTCATTGCTTTCCTCTGGCCTCTCTCCAAGATTCTCTATCTTGTTTAAATAGTGAAGGCCAACACTGAAATGATTTAAGAACAGTCTTGCCTGGAAAAGTAACAAAGGCCTCACCAATAGGGACCCAGAAAGGTAAACAGTTTTCTAAAAAAAAAAAAAAATCAAAGTATTATAATATTAATAATGGTAGTAAGAATTAGCCTGACCAAATTAAATAATTTCAGTTATCTGTGCTATCATTTCCTCTCCTTATTGTGGGGATTTCGGGGAGACGGCTTTGTCCAGCAGGTCTTCTAGAGACCACTCTGCTAAAATCACTCAGGGCTTTTCTTTTTCACGTCAGCTTTCTTTCCCTCAATACAGAGATCTTGTCATCTTGAGAAATGGCTGTTCCCTTTCTCTCAGTACCAGCTTTTCTACAAATAGCACTTCCTGTCTTGGCTTCTTCAATTTCTTCTGCTTTTTCTCCTCAATTCCTCCTGCCTGGCTGCACGGCCTGTCCTCCCCTGTGCGTGACCCCCCCTCCCCTGACCGCCCCCCGCCCCCAGCATGTGGGTGCTGGCCCCGGGTGAAGGGCAGGACATAAAGAACAGGCAGGCCCTGCCGCAGCGCCGAAACTAAGGCAATGACCACCTTCGCCTTCCGCTGCTGACTGCCTCCGAGCATCCTGAGGCTGGGATGCGGGTGAGCCTGACCCAGTCGCAAGGAACCCATCTCCTTCCTGAACCTTCAACAATGACACAAAGGGCAAACACACCCACGCTAAGGCATTAGTCGAGAAACCTGAGCTCAACAAATTGAGGCACAGAGCCTGACACCTGGATGGAGAATACACAAGGTGGCTTGTGGGTCGTTTGAAAAAGGTCAATGTTATAACGGGGAGCGAAGGAGACCACTACCCAAACAAAACGAAACCCCTCTCCTCCTCACTCAGAGCCGACAGAGGATTTGGGGTTAGGATGACGGTTGCATTTCCTCCTGGATGTAGTGATGCCATCCTGCAGAGGAGACGCCCAGGGGGCCGGGGCCAGCCGCACAGCACACTACCTGTCCACTTGCTCTGCTCTTTCTCGCCTCCACTCTCCGGGTCTTTAGCAAGCTCTTCGGGGTCGGCAGCTGACTCACTGGGTCCTTCCACATCGTCAATGGCTTCTTCTGAAATAGAAGGTTGGCAAAGATGTCAGGGATGAAACACAGAAAAACGAGAAAGGTCTCTGAGCCCCTAGTTCAAAGGATCACCAAACAGATGCCGCCAAAGATTGTCTTTCTTCTCTTCCTTCCAGCCCCTGAGAGACTGGGCGTGCTGAGCACGTATCATGGCACGGGGAAGCAACTGGTATGAGGTTGTGACTCGCACCAAGCATGTGGCCATTTGGCATTTTCAGATGGATTCTGAAGCAATGAACTCCTATCCTCAGTCCCTAAACTCAGGTTCTTACCCTTCAAAACGCAATGAAAGTAGCCACACATTATCTTCGTGCCTAGCTCCAACCTCAGAGCATCGAGTCGTTGGACCAAAACAGCCAGTCACAGACCCATCATTGGCCAGGCAGTGTCTGCGCATGTGCTGGTGGCGGTTGTGAACGTGGTAGTCACTCGTGTTCTTAACTCATAGAATACCAGTGAGATAGTTTCTTCAACATAAACAGTTCCACATACTAAATGCATGCTGGAGTCAGTGAGGAGAGGCCAAGGCATTAACATTCCTCACACACTTCATCCGCTTTCCTTTTGGAAGTCATTCCATTCCTTCCTCCTTAATAGTTCAAAACCAACACAGGAAAACTTGTCTGCAGCTGGCACACAGGGTTGCAGTGAAGGTGGAAGACCGGCCTTTCAACACGAGGTTGGACAGGAAGCAAATGCCATCTGCCCACGTGGCAAAGAAGAAAAGATACGCTAGACACCGAAGGCAAGAGAGTTCTCCTGGCCCTTTGACCCATTATCCAACACCAATATTAAGTAGCAACAGGCTAAATTTACAAGTAAAACACCCAAACCATGCACCAAAGAGCTATGCCTACCAAGGTACGAGTGTGAAAGAAGGGGCACGCGCGCACACGCGCGCACACACGCGCGCACACACACACACACACACACAGAAGCACACACGCATGCATGCACGCCACCTAAAGGCACAAGAAGGGACAAAGGACCAGGATACCATGGGCTAAAACTGTGCTCTGGCTTATACTAAGACAAGAGTTCTCTAACCCAACTCTGCTTTAAAATAATTGACCTGTTATTACCTCCAAGCCTCCAGAATATAGCCTCTAATGTTATACCATAGAAGGGGGGGATAGGAGAGAAAACAAACTGACTTCAGAGAGTTTCCAAATAGTCAAGGAAGAAAGCATTTTTATAGAATCAGATTTTCCTAATTCTAGAAAGATAATGCAGCAGGTCCAATGGCTGATCATAGGAATCAGACTAGATCCCATGACTAGAATCAACCACTTATTTAGGAATCAGAGAATGTTCTTTATTTATTAGCAACTAGAGGGGAAGGGTGTGAGGGAGTCATGGGAAGCACAGAAGGAATAAAACACTGCTAATTTTCATCACCAGCCAAGAGTGCCATATATAAATCCTGTCACTCCTTTTTTTGTGTTGCTGCACAGTAAAGTGAACCTCGAGCTGCCCAGCCCACCTTTAATTCAAACAAAGAAGAATTAAGCAGTCATAACTTGAAGTTAATCAAATATATGGCTCAATATTAACACCATACATCATTTAGTAGAGAAAAAAAGTATACATAATAACAAGCAAGTTACACACTGTGATGCATGTGCCATTTCAATTATGTTTGGGCAAGATAGTCCCTATACACTTTTAAGCTTTTAATAAAAAAAATTCCAGCACTGTAACTGTAAAATTCATCCTTAAATGGTGATATCAGCATTCAGTAAAATTGGGTCTGCTCAAATTAGTTGGGCCTCCAAAAATATACTCGTTTGTGTCAATACATGTTGTGATGTAAAATATCTAGTACTGATACCTCCATCAAATTTGATTAGGGGAAGAAATGGCCCAATAGTTCCCACCCTCTAGCACACACACACCCATTACCATGTTAGATAGAGACTGTCTGACACCTAAAACTAGAGGGAAAGGAATGACCATTTATTACCAAGGCCAGCGGCCTCTCCCCTGCATGTTATACAGCCACTAGCTACTGGAGTAGAGAGTTAATAACTCTTATCTGGTATCAACCCCATGCCAAACAAATGTATTCAGAAGACAAGAGACCAAAGAATGGGCAGACCCTTGATGTAATAAGCAGGAAAGCCACGTGGGTGCTCTGTGACTATTCCTGGACCCAGTGAGCCCACCTGGGGCTTTGCTTTCTTCTCTCCTGGCCTATTGCATGTATATAAAGTGAAGGTGGCTAAGTTCCAATGAGCAGGTTAACTGGTGAGGTAGTTTCAGGAGCTTATTTTGCTCCTCTTTTTTAAATTCAAGATTTTTAAATCAAGTCTTCCTCTTCTTGATTTGTCTGTGGTTCGTTCACTAAAAATGCCATATGCATGGTAGATGAAATGGTTAAGAAGCTTCTGGACAAGCCAGCTCATTTTTACAGGGCATCAGTATCTTCATCTCAGCTAAAAACCGAGTTGCATTCAGCCAAGCAAAAGCTTCCCTGCAGTTCTGCATGCCACCTACAGGTGTCGCCCTCTGCATGGCAAGGCCCAGGAGGGCTCCTGACTGCAGGAGACAGACCAAGTCTGGGCGGCTTAACCTGAGCATGTGGAAATAATATACATCTCCAAGTGAACTGTCTGGTCCTGGAGAAATAAAATAGGACATTCATAAGCAGCTACACCATCTGTCTTTATACCATCATCATCAACAGTGAAGGGGTGGGGGGGGGGGAGATTGAACTCTTTAAAATGGATGAAAGCCCAGGCTGACAGTAACTGGAAATCTGTGAGCTCTGAATACCAATAAAGGTAGAGAAATGATTAAAAAGCAAGGATACAAACCGTGTATTTGTCTGGGCAGTTCAGGCCTACAATGCTCCGCAGACAGGGTATGTTTTTATTGGTTCCCAAACCGGAAAGCAAGGCCAGGCCTAGAGAAGGTTGGTTCTCCTGGACTCTGAAGCAAAGAGAGGTGCTGCACGTGGAGCCCTCGCTTCCTTTAGAGATGTGTATCTAACACTGGTCCTGGCTTTTTCCCTCGGTGGCAACTGGCCGGGGGGGCGGGGGCAGTGGTCATTACAGGTGCCTTGCGTCTTCTTTTCTATACTATCTACTGCTGACAGGTGGTGGAGACGAGGAAGTTTTGGACAATGATGGTTTTTCACTGGCGAATCCCATCTTTCACTAGAGACGTGGGGATTTGGAATTCCTCACCAAAACACACAAAGCTGCGGGGATACTGGGATATTTTCAAGACCAAAACAGACACATCAAAACCGTATACTTCTGATTCCAGCCAGATCACATCAGGAGTGCTTTCCGCTTGCTCAAGGGTGTCACCAGGACCTAGACGTGGGGCTCATCAGCCCCACCGTGCCTCCGTTGAGCTCTGGTTCATGGCGGGAGGCAGCAGGTGCCACATAACCCACACAGATCCCCGCAAAACCCTGCGGAAGTTAGCCTGGATGGCTGGGCCCCCAGCGATGGCCCTCGAGCCTGTGTGTGACTGGACAAAAGGGTTAAGGAAATGGACTCCAGTCTTGAAAACTAGCTACCTCTGCCTGCTGTCCCTTCTGCTTTTCACTTCCACGTACAACATGACTGATGGCCCCTAAAAATCTCTCTCCATCAGCACCTCCTTTCCACAGCTCCCAGACAGCGCTTTCAAGTGCTGGACCAGCCCTGCCTTGCTCCCGTCACTGGCATCTCCTGGTTAAGGGCAGAGCCCTCGGGTGGGGGAGCCCTGGCAGGTAAACACATCCTAACAGGGGAAGCCTCCCAAGGCTGCTTCAGAAAAGTTTTGGCAAGGCTGCAACCATAATCCCAGAGAATCCCCCTCCAGCCCAGGTGGCTTCTGCTCACCACAAATGCCAATTGTTCTCATCACGCACCTTGTACATCAGGGAAGGTGGGCCTGGCTCCTGGAGGGGGGGGGGAGGGGGGGCCGTGCCAACCGGCAGCCCCGCAGAGGATTTGTAACCATTTACCAACAACCTGGAACGTGGTTTGTGAAAAAGCAGCGCCAGGCAGAAGTCAGAAATAGAAGTGGAATCATCACCAAGCCGGCGTTCAGCCTCGCACACCTCCTGAACGCATCACCCACAAGAAAACGGCGCCGTTGTGAAGAAAAGAAAAATACTGTTCCCCTCAAATAACGGGGGCCGAGTGATGTGTCCATTGGGGTATTTTACAAATCGCTTACAGGCTTGATGGAAAGGGGAGTCAATCAATGATTAAGACTAATCCCCCGGTTCCTGACTCTTAACAGGATAATGTAGATTAATTCAAACCTGACAAAGCCCCCACCTTGCTTCGATGTGATCGAAATTCAGGAAATTCTCCTAAGAATCAGGGTGTCTCTAACCAAGGCTCTTACACAAACGTGTTCCTTAAATAATACACCAATCTGTGATCCCCCAAGAATGAAATTGTTCTTTTTTTTTCCCCCTTTGGGGTAGAGGGGGGAGAACGACGTTTGTTGGGGGGGGGGAGATAAAGTGTGTTTGCCTGTCGGCAGGCTCAAGAGCTGAGAAACATTAGCTGTCATGAACCACAATCAAATCAGGTTTGAAATATTTAGCAGTAGCTTGGAAAATGCAGTGGTGCGGCTCTGACAGGATTGAAGTGCGCAGACACCCACTTTCCATTATAATGGAAATATCAGGCCTGTTCTGAATATGTATAACCCAGAAAAATGTATTGATTTTTCATTCGGCATTAAAAAAAATGAAATCGCCTGCAGCTGTCAAAAGCCTTTTGTTAAAAGCTCATCCTTCCTGGAATGAGGTTTACCAGAAACAAGTTTTAATTGTATATGGGACCTCTTTGGAAGAAAAAAAAAAATAACCAATCTGCTTACTTTGAAGATAGGGTTAAAGCTATTCTTTTCTCCATTTTCTACCTAATTAACCTAAGGATGACCACTGGGAGAGGTGGGAAGCTCAGACACTGACCAGCAGGAGTAACACAGGGTGGCAGCTACAAGTGGCCCCTGCTGGTGAATCCGTGGTAGAGAAGGGGAACGGGGGCTACGCTTTATCCTCTCGTTCCTTTTCCTCCAGTGTCCACATGGACTCTGAGAATCACTCACTGTATGTCCCAGCCAATCATGGACTCTGAGATTCCCTCACTATATACTCCAGCCAATCAGTTGTCTTCTTTCAGCCTTGGCTGGCATGACTTGGAAGGCCAGGGAAAGACGGTCTTCTTGGCATTTAGCTACCAATAAGAAACTTCTAACTAGCTACAGAACATGAACTGGCGTCTACAGAATATGCATGCTTCGTTTTGCCAATAGAGGCCAATCCGGAATGCAGGAAGCTTCACAACCATGTTTTATTCTATGCTTCTTTCCAGCTCTGATGATCTGACTGGAAGCTACCTGAGAGGCAGCTCCCAGCGGTGACAGTACCTCAGCTCCAGGGATAGTCTCTTAAATCAAGGTGGTTTGCTTACTGCAATTAGGAATTGTTCCCTTAGTGTCTCTATAAAGGTGACTGGCTGAAGGTTCTGAGGTGCGAACATGGAATAGAGCAGTTACAAACAAGTCTGTTGGAAGTCGTCTATCTATCTATCTATCTATCTATCTATCTATCTATCTATCTATCTATCTATCTATCTATCTATCTATCTATCTACCTATCTATCTATCTATCTATCCACACTTTTTTAAAGCTGCTCACCAACTCTGTTCATTCCATTTTCTGCTTCCTAGCAGGTTATAAACGCATCAAGAAAATCACAAGAGAAGGACCTAGGAGCCGCATCTCAGTACGAGTGGGACATTGTGAAATTCAACTGCCGTGTCCCAGGCGTGAAAGCTTAAGATGAGCACGGACGTGGGTCGGGGATGGCGGGGAGGGGGGAGGGGGGTAGGGCTCCAGCTGAAGCATTCACTTGCTCACTCCGAGTATTAATATCCCCCCCCCCCCAGGGTGTCGTTTCTTTTCCAACAGCCCTTACAACTCCAGCAGAGCCGACGGCGCTGGGTGAGAAGGATGATCCGAAACCTGGCCAAGGGGTCACGTGGGCCTCTCCTGCTGGCCTGGACTCCCCCTGTTCCCCTTTTCACTCAGGGTCTAAGAATTGAGCCAGGAAAGGGCAGAGGGAGGTGTTCCCCTCCAGGGGCGCTGTTGCCTTGACTATTTGCCACTTCCGCACCCATTTTTGCTCTGCCAGGCTAGGAGCACTGGGCTACCTGAGACGGATCTTAATTCAGCTTTGCCTGTGTCATTTTCCCACCCTAGTGACTTTATTTTTATTTTTTTTAAAGGAGCAAATCTCTAATCAGTGGCTTAAACAAAATTAGCTTGTTGAAGAATGTGCTTACAAACAGATTGGAGCCAATTGAGAGGAAAGAGGGCGTAGGCAGGAAAGAGGATGAGACCCGCACCCTCCTCCAGGGAGAAGCTCCTTTTCACACAGATTCTTCAGGTGTGTATTGACCGCAAAATTCTAAGGGCTGCTAGGCGCGCCTCTGCCCACATGCCTGATGCTTCTGGACAGAGCTTGAAAGCTGTTGACCTGGGAGGAAGGGGGGCTTTGGGAAAGACTTGACACTGAAGGAATTTCAGCCGTCTCCCCCCCACCCCCCGCCATCTTGCCTTCTGGAATCAAGCTGTGAGAATCAGCACTCTGGAGGCAACTCTGGGTATTATTAAAAATGACTAATTGGGGAATAGAGACCATTTGTGCTTTTGTATATTTGAAGATCTTGCCACTGTTTACAGAAACAAGAAAAATGGAGATCTTGCAGCAAGAGGCGGCCTGGGAAGGTGGGGCCAGGCCTGCAGTTTCTGCCTGTCGGGCCCTTGCTGGGTAAAGTGAGGTCTGGCTGGCCAATAAGGAGAGAGACTGGGGGGGGGGGGGAGTGTGTGTGTGTGTGTGTGTGTGTGTGTGTGTGTTGCGGGGGGGGGGGGGAGAGGGAGGAGGGTCCCTTCACCATTGCCTTTGTACTTCCTTGGCCTCTGACGGGAGCATCCCAGGAATGAGCCTATTAGGAGTCCAAAGGGACAGAGGCCTTCCAGAGAAAATCTCCCTTCCAGGCTGTCCCTCCTTGGGAACAGCACAGACCCCCGGAGCCATTACAGAGCCAGGGATGAGTCCTGCCATTTTAGCTCTTGCAGGCAAGGGCACTTGGTCATTTGAAGAGTTTGTCTAAACCACACTAGAATTAAGGGGGGGGGGGGGGTGGGGTCAAGAGAGGAGAAAAAGGGAGGGAACGCCTAAAGCCAGAATGGCAACAAGTTCCATTTATCAGCCTGGGTTGCAGCAGCACCTGGGCTGCCCCCTGCAGAAACCCAGAAAGGATAAAAGCAGACTGGCAGCGACAAAGCACACGGGGAAGGGGATCCGTGGCAGACTCACCTGGTGGCTATTCACAGGACGAGGTGGTTTGTGGTGGTTGTTGTTTTATTTTTTAATAAATAAAATAACCACAAAGGTGTGAGTTTCAGTGTGCAAAATACAAACTGAACCCTGCAACAGTCTCGGTATTGAGACTCAAGAAGAAAGCCAGCTACCATCCCAGAGCTCTGAAGGGATTAGTTCTCTTGGATTTCTACAGAGCCATGATTGTGGCTGTTACTTTCACACATGAAATGTTAAAAAAAAAAAAAAAAAAAAGGCAAATTCCCCGAGCATGTTTGTAGCGGAGCGTGATGTGATTGTGTTGTCATTTATGGGAAATAATCGCAGACCCATCTCTCCCCCCCCCACCCACCATTTTCCAGTCCAAATAACCATGAAAAATTACACTTCAATGTCAGCGCCCCGACAAAGGAGGCGCGCTGTCTGGGAGCTCAGCGGATTTGCAGGGTTTTTCCCTTTTCTTTGGACAGAAACTACCTTCAATTGTACTTCATTTAAAACATGATCTAACAAATGCATTTTGACAAGTTCCTTTCTCTTTTTCCTCCTTTCTTTCAAACAGTATTTTGCACAGTTTAACCTCACACCAAACCAGAATATTCTGGAAAGGAAGAGGCATGTAAAATAAAAGATCCTTGAGACTAAAAAGGGGTGTCCCTCTCCAGGCTGTTGCAAACAAAGTACTTGGGGAAAATAATGCTTCGGACGCCGTGCGTTCCTGAGGAACGGATGAGAGGGAAGATGGAGTAAGTTCTCTAAGGCAGAAGATGTGATACATGAAGAACAAACCATTTCATGGATTAAAAGGAGTCAGCAGAGCACCTGGACAGACAATCCGACTGGAGGCCCAGGAACACACAGGGGAGCTTCTGACAGGGTACCGGGTCCCTCCTCTCCACCCACACCCCGCCTTTCCAGAAAGGGACATTTCTCAACAGAACAGATCTACTTGAAAGCTTTTTAACATTCCAGGTGTGAGGCCTGAGCGGTCCCTCCAACCATCTGTCTTTCCATTACACCCGCTTCAAATAAACACTGCCAGCCTTCCACCGCTGGAGAGAAGACAAGACAGATAAATACGTGTGAGTGATAGGAAGAAAGTGATTAAAAACAAAAATTTAACTGTTTCCAATAAACACTAGAATCTCCTTTTGAATCAAAACTGACTTGGCTTGTTGAAGACAGACAGACAGACAGACAGACAGACAGACAGACAGACAGACAGACAGACAGACAGATAGATAGATAGATAGATAGATAGATGGGCAGGCAGGCAGGCAGGCAGGCAGGCAGGCAAGTAGACAGACAGAGAGGAAGAGAGAATGGGGGAGGAGAGAAGAGGGAAGAAAAAAGGTAAAGCTGATTCATTTCTATATTTACTTCAATGGGAAAATGCTTGAAATACATGGAGAACAGTCAGAGAAGGCCCGTGAGTTGTTCAAGCATCTGTGTCCAAATCAAGGTGTATGGGAAATGAAAAGGATACAGCAGAAGCGGTATTAAATGATGGTGATAAGAATCTAATGGGCATAAGAGAAGCATTGTGGGATGGCTCTCGGAACGAGAGCGTCCGCAGTGAAGGATAAACTCTGTCCAGGAGCTGTAGCAAGGGAGGCAGGTGAGAGGCATCTGCAGCACTGGGGAGGCCCGATTTCCTAGGGCCAAACAGAATCATAGCCTGTTTCCACAAAGCTATGCGAACTGAAGGAGAAAGGGAAACATTTTGTTTCCTACCACCAACACAAATAGCAAAGCACACAATCAAGAAAAATAAAAGCCATGACTCCAGAGGTCAGAGTCACATGACACACAAATGAAGGACCTGAATTCCCAGCTTGTTGGCCGCCTTCGCCTGAAGTCCACGGTTACCTGAAGGGTCTCTAAGCTATTTTGAGGAGCACCAGAATCCAGGCAGAAATACTCCTTTATTCCCACCAGTGGATGGCAGCATGAGAGACTGCCAATGAGTTCCTTTTGCACAATCATAAGCCACTTAGATGCACAGCTGACAGGACACAAGCTGATTCATAAAAACAAAGCACAAACAGAGGCTTACACTCTCCAAACTGGACCCAGAGAAATCAGACCAACTTCAAGCAACATTTCACTCCGAAAAGCAACTGCCTAAATCTGTTCCGCCCTGGTCAGACTCGTGTGCCCGAAAATCAGTGCCCTCAGATGGTGAAGAATGGCATGCTGGGCACATGTCGGAGCCTCTGGAGGAAGCCTGAGAAGGGATCCTCGTCTCCAAACATCCTGGGGAATCTTCAAGTGCCTGTCACAAGTTGCCTGATATGAGGAAGGAGCCTGACTCTATGAGGAGCGCTTCGAGTCAAACAGATCTGAGCCAGTTCAGCACTCGCTCACACAAGGAAAGTCAAGCACTGGGCCACTCTCCCAAACCAAATGCGCTTCCGGTCTGACACAGACAGGCGATGGGAGCAACATGTTCAGCTGACAATTCCTGGGAAAACTGCAAAGAAAGTGAAGCGGGAAAGCTGTGGTAGAGAGAAAATCCAAAAGGTTTACATTCACGAACTTTCGGGGGGGGGGGGGGTGGAGGGGGAGGAGGGGAGAGAGGGGGGGAAGGTAGATTGAACTGCCAAATCGTTGTCATACTTCATAGGGACTTTGTACAGTGTTTCTCTGCTGAAAGGGAGAAAGAAAACTGTTAGTTCTCCCTCTTTTCGATTTGGAAACTCCAAAAGTCATGCCAAATGAATCCAAAGCCTCTACATTAAAAAAAAAATGTTCTGGATACCATACAATGAAACATTTTTTGTGTCCTCCCTTTCTCCCCCCAGGTTTAATGCGAGTGCACCCCACATCCCTTCCACAGCCCGGACCACAGCAGTCTTTCATCAAGTCACTCGGAGCTAACTATATTTTAGACTAAGTTTTAGGACTCTGTGTACACCTATTTAACTTTTCCTTTTGAGACCTACAAACAAGCCAGGGAACCCTTGAAAAACAACACACTCCCATTACATATTCTCAATTTTATGTAGCAGTACATTTCAAGGCACAAAAACAAACATACATTCAGCAACAAACGTTAAGGAAAGCATCTGAACAGGCTTGCATTCATACTCTTTAGTAGCGGGGATGTTTGAAAAATGATGACTCTATGCGACATGCGATGACCATGTCAAGGTTCTAGGCAGGAAAATAATTATTCAGCGATTTAAAGAAAGCTAGTATTTACCACAGTTTGGAACAAGGGATCTACAGAAATTGGTAGCACATAATTCCTTTTCATTGTCAGTGCTGGGGTTTGAACTCAGGGCCTCAGTGCTTGCTAGGCAAGAACTCTACCACTAGAGCCTCCCCGCGGCCTGCCTCCCCCCCCCCCCCCCCTCCGCCAGCAATAATTCTCTCTTAAAGAATTCATGTTGGATAGGTAGAGACTCTTCTGTGTGTTCACTGAACTGCAGGAAGGCCTACGCAGGACAGAATCGTCCACCACCATTCATTCCTAAGTGGGCAACTTTTCCAAGTGAAACACAAACCTAATAAGCAAAGAGGGCATCAGGACACTCAAAATGAAAACAAAAGCTTCACCTGGCTTTTACTTTGCCAGACTAAACACTGTAAGAAGGGAACATGACGCGATAGACAAAGGTAACGCAGAATTAATGCCACCACCAATAATTAGAATGATGATGGCAATTCCATGCTTACCAAGCAAGATCTTGAAACAAAAGAATACAGATAGCAACCAATGAGAAAGTTCACACACACACACACACACACACACACACACACACACACACACACACACACACACGAGATCATGACTCAAATATGTATTACAGTAGAGAAAACATCCATTTCTATCTGAAAGGCATTCGTCCGTGAATTGACTCAACCATTAGGAAACTTGGGTGAAAAGTTGAGAAAGGTAAGAAATGTTCCAGAAGAACAGAAATAAAGACAATGTGAAATCCTAGCCTCCAGGAGAAAGCATTTGAAGAACAGAGATACGACGCCGGGCGCTGGTGGCTCACGCCTGTAATCCTAGCTACTCAGGAGGCTGAGATCTGAGGATCGAGGTTCAAAGCCAGCCGGGGCAAGAGAAACCTTGAGACTCCGATCTCCAATAAACCACCAGGAAACCGGAAGTGGCGCTGTAGCTCAAGTGGTAGAGCGTTCGCCTTGAGCTGAAGAGCTGAGGGACAGTGCCCAGGCCCAGAGTTCAAGCCGCATGACCGACAAAAAAAAAAAAAAAAAAAAGAACAGAGATACGAGCAAGAACAGATAAGTCACTGAGGTAAACGAAAAACCTAGCTGCATAAAAATTTAGCTAGACACAACTAAGGTGACCAAATCAGACATTCTTTTTAGGGTTAGAAAAGCTGCAGGCTAGAGCCGGGTGCCGGGGGCTCATACCTAGAATCCTAGCTACTCAGGAGGCTGAGATCTGAGAATTGCAGTTCAAAACCAGCCCAGGCAGAAAAAGTCCCTGAGACTCTTATCTCCAATGAATCACCAGAAAACCGGAAGTGGCGCTGTGGATCAAAGGGTAGAGTGCTCGCCTTGAACTGAAGAGCTCAGGGACAGCGCTCAGGCCCAGAGTTCAAGCCCCACCACCAACAAAAAAAAGAAAAAAAGGAAGAAGGAGAAGGAGAAGGAAGGAGAAGGAGAAGGAAGGAGAAGGAAGAAGGAAGAAGGAGGAGGAAGGAGGAGGAGGAGGAGGAGGAGGAGGAGGAGGAGGAGGAGGAGGAGGAGGAGGAGGAGGAGGAGGAGGAGGAGGAGGAGGAAAAGATTATCTTCAGGCTAGTCCAAACAAGGAGAACATGCACAAGCCTAAATATGGGTTCTAAAGAGTAGTGACAGCTGCTCCTGGGAACCTGATCAGTGTCGGGCATTTACTTGGAGGTGCTGACCACAAACACCTTGGCTGGCCAGGCCGGGAGACTGGGCATGAAAGATGTCAGTTGCTAGGGCCACATAGTAAATGAGAGCACAGGCAGGATGCTCACGGAGGATGAGCGCCGTGGGGTCTCACTACATTCCAAAACCAAGCCAGTCCTTAGATCTGTGTGCCTAGGCAAAGGGCATCTGTTATCTGCTTGGCCACCTAGTGCTTGCCTAGATGCTTCTATCTACACAACCTAGATGCTTCTATGCACCCTGGTATGTGTGTGTGTATACATATAAATTTTAAAATTTTTATTAAAATATACTTGTTCATAAGAGAGGGAGGGTTCCTTGGTATGTTTCCATACATAAATACGATATATCCCACCAAATTCCCCCTCTCCATCATCGCTGCTTTCCCTTCTAAAAACAACGGCAACAGGTTTCTCCAGTTCTTGTCACACTTTATACATAGAGTACTTTGACCATCGTCCTCATCTTCACTCGCCCGCTTCCTTCACCTCCTTAACCTCCTCCTCTTTCTACCGGTGCCCACCCCAAACAGCCCGTGTTTCCCTTTCGTGCTACTGATGAACTGTGTTCCGTTTTACCATGGTTAGCATGGGGATTTCAGCGCACACCGTGCTGTTTCCTACGTGGGTGTGTTATCATTTAGCCAGATTCCTCTCTTCTGTTGCTTTCTTTATCATTTAGCCAGATTCCTCTCTTCTGTTGCTTTCTTTCCCTGTCTAAAGACAGGGCGGGGAAGTGACCCAGCTCCTCTCCCTCTCCTCCTCTCTACTCACCCACCTAGGCCTAGCTTTCCTGCTCTTTCTGGAAGAGGGAAATGGCTTGGGGGCAATTCCCAGCACAGATATCTTGCAACCAGGATGAGGTCCAAGGCCCTGGTGACAGGGTGGCTGAACAGCCCCGAATCCCGGCCGCACGAGAACTAGTAAAAGCCAAGTAATTGCTTTTTTCCCCTTCCACTAATAAGCTTTTCAGCAGAGGAAGAATTCAGCTTCCTGTAGTCAACAGACCCTTTTTTCCTTGCCTCTCCTCGCTCCGAATAATCTAAAGTGACTGCAATTTCAGTCCTGGCTCTCCAGCATTCAGCTCCACTGGCTTGAGGTCAGAGGGTGTCAAGTGAGGGCTCTCCATCTCTCTTCTCCTCGGCTGCACGCTACCCATGCTCCTTTGTAACGGAGGCAACCTGCCTCCCCAGCCCAGCCATTATGTGCATGCCCAGCCCACAACACGTGCACTTCATAGCGCCGGGAAAGGTTTTTGTTTTCTTCAAGCGCAGAAAACACTGAGGGAAAAATCTTTGTGTAGCAAACAACTGCTTAGTGATGACCAGCTTCAGATAACCTGGTGACCTGAGCAGCTAATTTTCCTAGTTTGTGAGAGAATGAATTGCAGATGTGTGTGTGTGTGTGTGTGTGTGTGTGTGTGTGTGTGTGCATGCGCGCGCATGCATGCATGTGTGTGGGGGGGTGTGCTTAAAAACCAGGTGTCTAGTTGTCAGATTTCTGGTTTCGTGTTATGCAAATGACTCTGACTCATAAATTCTCAAGATCTTGCACCACAATCTCTTCAGGCCTAGCGCCGTGTTGAATCAGCTGCAAGTAGGCAAATGCCCGGGAAAACTCCGCCCCGCCCCTCTCCCGTCTCATTTCTAGATGAATGAAATGCGGCTTCAATTAAGGACAGCAACACTGCTTCTCCTTCTGTGTCTTCACGGAGAGCCAGGCTGGAGTATGCACACAACCGAAGGGGAGCACACAGGCGGGGGGAGGTGGGAGGAGGGGAAGCCAGCGCAGGGACATGAGGGGAACGAGCAGACCCACAAGTGGGGGAATAAAGGCCTCACATGAACACCAGGGGCCTAGCTTCTGGGAAAGCAGTGCCAAGCGGGAGACCGAGGCAGGCCTGGAAGGATGCTTGCCTCTGAAGCTAGGGGCTGTGAGGGTGGGGAAAGGAAAGAAGGAAGAGATGCCCCATCTTGGGGAGAGGCTGGACCATTCTACATGCATGCATGTGCATACACACACACACACACACACACACACACACACACACACACACACACACACACACACACACGCACGCACACAGCCTAGAGGAAGCATGTGCCTGCTCCCGGCTGCAGCCAGACCTGTGATAGGAATTTATTTCCCTCAATTATGTGCTCTTGTCCCCAGTCTCAGTTCATCAGCACAGTGCAACCAAGTCAATGAAAAGCTCCATGATGAAGTCATCGTATGCAGAGGGCCAGCCGCAGGGCCGGCACGGCTGAAGCCAAACCCATCCCGAACCAAAGTTCTCCACCCTGCCCCGGCAGGTCACCTCCATTCTGTCCACACAACCTGCGCTCCCGCTAATCACAAATGCCTTCATTGCAAAGAGGAAAAAAGAAGGATTCGGCCAGGTGGGAGTGGCTACTCTCTTTTCTCCTGCCTGAATACTCTTCACCACTGAGAACCCAGCCTGGAAAACCAGCACTGCAAGCCCGAGAGAACCCGTGGGCTTAAGCCATCACTAAGTCTCTAATAATAGTCAGGTCGTCATGCAATGCTCATTCAACCGAAGGAGATGCTGTGGGCAAGCCCATTTCACAGAAGAGGAAACGGAGGCTCAGGGAGGCTCAAGGACAGGCCAAAGTCACAGAGCCTGGAGGTGACGCAGCATGTCGAGGCCCATGCTGCTAGCAGCTGCACCTCAAGAACTGCTCCTGCGAGGTGCTCAGGAGAACATACACTTCTGCTGGTGCCTGCCCTCCGCCCATCTTCCCAGCTGTCTGCAATCGTGTGCACGGAGCGCATATTCCAGGCACAGACAACACAGCTGTGAAGGCGACCGACAGGGGCAATTTCAGCTTGTTGTTTTTTTTTTGGGGGGGGGAGTGAGGGTGTCAGGGGTGAGGACAGTGGAAGAGTAAGGGCTGACAACAACAGCTAAATGATGGAATGTGTGAAGGTGAGAGAGATGACGAAGCAGGAGAGGAGGCTAAAGGAATCCAAGAGGCTACCTGACTGAGTAAGGCGTGAACACACACACCCACACACACCTGAAAGAACGAGGGCGTGAGGCACCGAGGCTGGCCCTCGGGGCTGTTGGGCACAGAGGTCCCGGCGTGGCATGGCAGTGAATACGCAGAGGCGAGCCCAGGAGTCCCTGAGCTGGCGCAGGTCCCGGAGCAGGCTCCGAAGGCCTTGGTGTCCGCTGCAGGACCAGAGGCACGGCTACAGCACGGGGGGGCTTCCGGGGACTCCTCTAAGCGGCCGTGGGCCCAGACCCACTACTCTGCTTTGTAAGCAGCTTATGGCCTGGGCCGTGGTCTCCGCTCGCCCCTTACCAGACAGCTATTAGAGCGGGAGACAACCTGCTTGGCTTATGTGGTAGCCCTGGTTTGCATTTCCCACAGAAAGACGACTGTTTTTCTCCACGTATGTGTGACACATAAGGGCAGAGGGAGGGAGGAAGTACAGAGAGAAATCACATCTGCCGTGGGCCTTTCCTTCCCCATACTGCGGGTGCCGCGTGGAGGGGCGTGAGGAAGGGAAGGGCACGCCAAAACGCCCTTTGCACACGACGGTCTTCAAACCCATCAGCCTGAGGCAGCCCCATCACCGCCGGGCTCCACAGAATCCACCTGAGCAGCGGAGAGAGCAGCAGAGAACAGCACCCGGATCCAGTGAAGGACCAGGGCTCAGGGACATGGCAGGACAAAGCCAGAAGTTAGCCATTGACCCTGGCCACACATCCACTCTCCGAAGCGGTGTTCGCCAATATGAGCATCAGAGGACTCAGTAAAGTTAGAGACCACATCAGACTACAGGGCTCCGTGGGGCTACCTTCCAGTTAGCTCTTCTAAGTATGGTGGAAATCTGGAGATTTACTTTGCTCAAATTGGCTGGGAAAAGAACCCACTAGCACAGCACTGCAGAGGAGCGGCCCCCTCTCTGCAGCGGGGCCTGCGGCCCTTTGTCTCAGGGCGGCAGTGAGGTCCCCAGGGTCAAGCGTACAGCATCCCTGTGCTCAGGCTTCAGGCGGCCCCGATCCAGGACTGGCTCTCTTAACGTACTTTGGGGACCCCACACAGACAGTGGTTATATACCGAGTGTTCTGGGCTTCGTTGCTAAACAAGGATGCGTGCGCTTGAGCACGCACGGGGCCAGCTGGACCACGTGCTATTTCTCCAGCCAGGAGAGGAGACAGAGGTCCATGCTGGGTTGTGGGGGAGGGGGGCGAAGGAGAGGGGAGACCAAGACAGTGACCAGGAAGATGGGAACCCCTGCAGCAGGCCCCTAGGGGATGTGCCAGGTGCAGAAAGTCAGGGCCTAAAGCCAGAGCAGGGACAAGAAGGCCCGGGGCTGGGCAGTGTAACACGATGAGAGGAGGTCAGCGCCAAAAAGACAACTAGGAGCTGAATGAACAAGAAGCAAAGCGGGGCCAAACCCATCCCAGCCTCAAGGAAATGTGGGTTTCCACGTTGATCGTTGATCAGAAGCCAAAAGGGAAGGCTGGCTGACACGGGGCTCCACCCTGCCTCCGTCTCGTTTCACCCCATCCAATTCACTGGAAGAACTGTTTTGGGTAAGGGGCCAGAATAACGATGGGAGCCTTCGCTTGGCCGCTGCCTTTTACAGCTCTCTTCCCAGAACCAACTGCCTCCCGTCTCCATCCATCACCAAAAAAGGCAACGGCAAAACCCCCGCTTGCCAGCCCTTTCCCTCACACCGGCCCTGGGATCCTCCCCTGGAGTCTGCGGGCGGGCAGGCGGGGCGCAGGGGGCCGAGGGCGGCAGCTCAGGCCTGGTCCTGATTGCTCTGGCGGAGGCCGCGCGCATGGCGGTGTGGGGGCTCCCCGTCCCTGCGCTGAGCAGTTAGGAACTTCCCAAATCATTAACCTTTCTCAGAGTGCATTGTACTGGGAGGTGCTCCCTCCGCAGCCTATTCAGGAGCCCTATTGATCCGCTGCACACTCGGTGCCTTCAAAGTTGTTTATGATCAATATGCAAATTGCCCATGGCATTGATCTAGTATTAATTTTCAATTAGGGAATCCACAAGGGGGCTGGGAGGGTCAATACCTAACAATGCCGAGGAAACTCCATAGGTGGAGAGCCGGGCCTGCCGCTGGTGAAAGCTTCCCTAAGCCTCCCTGAGTTCCAGAGCCTCTGGGCTGTCACCTTCACTTTGGCTCATTTAGCTGCCTCCCCAGCCAGACCCCTCCAGCTGCCTCCCTGGCTGATCTGCGCTGCCCGTGTCTCCCCCTCACCTTCCCCCCCCCACCTCCCCACACCCAGCCCCATGTCCCCCCCCACACTGCCCAAGAAACCCCGGTTTCCCAGTGCGCTGCCCTGCCACCCGGCCTCCTGACCGCTGCCCCCAGACATGCCTCCTCCTCACCCCATGCCACGCCCTGCCCTGCCCGGGCCCACTGTCTCCCCCAGCTCCCCAACCACACATACCTTCTTCCTCCCTCTCTCCCTCTCCCTTGTTTCTGCTTAGTCACGGAACGTCACCTTGGCATGCTGCCACGGCTGAAGCTGGCAAGCCGCGCAGTCCCCAGAAATCTCAGGCAGTCAGGCAGAGCGGCCGGGCTGCCAGGTTATGCTTTGGCAAACAATCCACTGATGTCATTTTTACAAAACTAGGGGAAGGGAAAAGGCACGGCCCCGAGTCATCTGTTTCTCCTTTCTTTTCTTCTAGCAACGTTTTTCTTCCTCATGAAACATGGGGTGGGGTGGGGGTGGGGGGGCACTTAATTACTTTACCACTCACTCGCGTTTCCCAGAAGAGACTGCGGCCTGGACTCCAGGAGCACAGGGCAGTGCGTGGGAGCTGCTGGGGAGGGGGGGGGCGGGTGTCCCTCGGGGGTGTGCCCAGCTGGGACCGAGGTGACCAGAGGACTCAGTCATTCCATTACAACCCTAACAGCCCCTCAGAGACTCTCGTGGGAAAGCTGGGCGGCTGAAGGACTTAGAAGAGAAAACCATATCCCTTCCCCTCCTCGCAGGTACAGGGCCAAGAGCAGGCTTCTGCCATGCTGCAGCGTGATGCCCCACAGGCTGTTGGCCCTTGTCTGCCAGGGGTTCTCAACCCCATGTTTTCTTTACTTTCCCCATCTGGAGTGGACACACCGCAGTGCCAGGCTCTCTTCTACTCCATGATGCTGCCTAAAGACCCAACCTCTTGCCACATGGGTTGGTGGTTGTCTACTTTCGGTGCTGCCGTTCACCGTGTGAACCCTCGAATTAGTTAGCCAGGCTAATTGGTTTATGGATAACATTAATTACCATGTTGCTCATTAATGGATGAAATCTTTATTGGTGCCATTGATCAGTGGACTTGTTAGCTGGCCTCCTAACCAATGGCGGATGTAACAAGCTCTCTTATTGGCATATCAATTAATGCAATCAATTCCTGGCCAGCGGCCGCCATTGGGTTTCCTGGTTGTCCAGGGGCAGAAGACAAGAGCCATGTCCAGCATGCCTGTGTTTACGAGTTCCCAGTTCTCCACCCGAAGCCAGCTGATCTCTCCGCGACTCAAGAGCTCATCTCTTGAAAGGAAGTCACACCTGCCCTTCCATTTGAAGGCCACCTTTCATGTTCGAGGGATGATAAAGGTGCTGGAAGGAAAACAGGGATGGGACTGTTGTGGTGGTGACTAGCAATGAAGAAATCGGATGCTTCTAGACAAAGGGAAATGGTTCATCCCTAGGTTTGTCTCTGCAGAACACTGCAGGCAGCGATGGAACCAGAATGAAAGCACAAATTGCGGGAACAGCCGTTGGCCAAAACCTCTGGCTACCTTTCAAGCACCCTGGGCTTTCCCAGCGATAGTCACACCTGCTGGCTGTACAGTGGTGTGCACGCTTATTCAGGGTCTCCAGATACAGGTCTTGCCAGCAAACATCATCCATCCTCTTATATCCCAAGCTCCGGGAAGGGTGAGGACTCACCACATTGGGAGAGCCCTCTATCACCTCCATCTGCCCCTACAAGGACATGTGCCTGACACACTTTTCAAAGATTAACTAGAGTCTCTCCCAAAAGTGAGCTGCTTAACATACTATTCCTGACATGTTTCTGGAACCAAACATTAAAAAAAAAAACAAAAACGTTTTTTATAAATTAGGAAATGAAAAAAAATATCACTACTCCATTCAATGGTGCTAATGCCATTAATACACTCTGCAAGCAGGAATATCTAACCCAACGAGAGAGGACAGACGCCACAAATACTGGTAAAAAGCAGATGCCATGGGGGAAGAAAGCACTTTCTGCCTGAGCAGTGACAGAGTCCAGGGGCCCGACGGAGGCCGTAATCAGGGACATAATTTTCGGCATTTGAGAGCACAGCTGAGGCTTCTAGAATAAACAGTGGAAACATTTCCTCTCATTTATAAATAGAAAACGACATTTTTCCACATGGAACGGCAGCACTTCCATAGTCACAGGACAGAGGGGAGGAGACACCCAATGAGAGGCGGGGGCCAGACCGCGCTGCTCTAGCCAGGTTTCACCCTGCCAAGTGTAGAGACTGATAACTACCAGAGAAGAAAGGGCAAAAGGTTTCAGAGCCGAGGCCACAGCCACTTTAACCCCTGAAGGTACCTTTACATGAAACACAAGCTTGCAGAGGTCACATGGGAGCTGCGTGGGTGTGCGCCCCTTTGTCAGTCGCTCAGTACTGCAGTGCTTTTCCCAGCAAGAGTGATCCTGAGTTCCTCCAGTGGCAATACTCCAGTCCTTCTAAATACATACCAGAGTATCCGAACTGCTGGCCTGGGGAGCCCTGTTTGCCTTCTATAGATTTTTTGCTTCAATTTCACTTTCAATGCTCTAATGATAAGGCATACCCAAATGTGGCCTATGCCAACATTTAACATAGTAGAGGCTGGGTTAACTAGTTGTATGACCCAAGTATTGTGTGCCTCTCAGCATAAAGCATTTTCCACTTCTGCCTAAATGAAGAAGACTCCCTGGAGACTGCAAAGCATATTATCTAAAAACAACTATTTGGGATATATATATATATATATATATATATATATATTTATATGAATGTATGTATGTATGTATAATTTGAGGATGCACACACACACATTGAACTAAAACAAAATATATAAACCGAACAGAGAAGCTCAGTGAATACGGTTTGACTTGCTTTCCATTGCTCTTAATTTAGCTCAGACTGTCGATGAACTCTACTTTGTTCTCATTGTTTCACTTCGTAAGTCAATGTTACAAATCTGAACTCCTAAACTACAGTTTTTTTAAAAAAAAATTATTTACTGGGTTTCAGTTAGATTTCCCTTTTTGTTTTTGAAGAACGCTCTACTAATAAAGTTGACAAGCCACTGCACCATCTGATATACAGTCCTAGACTGAAAGAGGAATACATTCTTCAGAGGGCCTTCCCTTGAGACATGGATAACTTAAAATTTCTAGTAAAACCCTCCCGGCTCTAAGCTGACAAAACACTCTAGCATACACCTAACTGACTATTAACCCCACACAGGCACACAAGAGATGATCTACCAAAATGGAGAGGGCTGTGGAATGGCAGGAAGATGATAGCTGACTGAAGACAACTACTTTATGTTGTCTATTGCCTTTTCAATAAAAACTGAGGGGAGAGAAGGATCTTCTGAAGGCTTCCCGTGGAAACAAAACCAAGTCCTTAAAAACAAAAAACAAAAAAACAGAAACAAAAAAAGGCTGCTTGCTTTCTCTGCAATGAGAATGCTCAGAGAAGCCACTGGCCCTGCTTTGGGAATCTAACTAGACAGAAAGCCTCTTCCATGGTAGTTTTCCCAAGAGCCGATAAGAAATACACAATGAGTAGCTGCCTACTTTGTCCCCTGGTTTATTCACTAAGTCATCTAAAAATGTCTGTTAGTTCATGCCAGCTTATTGTGGACTTAACTGGGCAAGGAAGATACGTTCCCATCTTCCATCATTCCATCGTGGGTGACAAGAGATGGCTGGGTTAAACCCAACTGGTCTGGCCAAGAATAGACATGGACAAGAAATTCAGCTCTTTCACGGGTTTTCTGCTCAGCTTTGGCCTTAGTTGGTGTAACAGGACTCCCATGCTAGGTCACTAAGTTGCTCCCAATCAACGACCAATCAACAGCAGGAATCACTGAAGAATCAAGCCCCACTCACTCAAAACAAACAAACAAAACCAAAACCAAACAAACAAACAAAAGACCCAAACCAATACCAAAGTGTTCATTCCTGAGACTTGGATACACACTGCCCTGAATCTTCACCAGGGTGTGAATGTGTATCAAGGTTCTTCTACATCAAACACAACTAATAAATCAAACCTTATCAGAATTGAGCTATAAATCTGTGAAGACTCCAATAATTTCCAGCCAGGGGAATAACACCACAAAAGTACTTTTTAAACTAATTACTCAGATTCCGAAGTGCTGCCCTAATGAGCCTTCTTTCTGCCCAGAACTTACTAAGAGGAAAAACTACCTTCTGGTGCAGTAATTACTGCTTTCCCCTTCAAACTTCTAACTGGAGATCGATGCTGCATTTTAAGACCCATTGATTTACAATTAGCCTGGCTTTCCTGCTAAAGTGTTTTTTAAGCAGAGTTTACTTTTATTTTATTTTGAAATCTCTGAGATCTGGTTCTCGGATTTTACATCCTCACAAGGGGACTGGAAATCTCAAAGAGGAAGAGACATGTGGGAGGGGAGTGAGGGATGCCGGTCAGATTCAGGAGACAGGGAAAGGGGGAAAGGGAAGTTGGTATGTGTACAGGCCCAAAACAACAACAACAACAACAAAGTCAAAGGCAAAAAGGGCCAAAATTCACACGGAAGGGGAGGAGAATGAAGAAATCCAAAGAGAGGAAGCAGAAGGCAGGGCGGCAGGGGAGAGCTAGGCGCCCAGCCTAATAAAGTGCAACTGCTGCCAGCCTGGCTAGAGCAGCTCTTTATTGGTTCTGCTGTTTATTAGCATCCTTGGTAAGAAAGAAAGGGGTGGGGAGGGGGGAAGAGAAAAAGCTTTGTGCATCTTTGCAAAAACAAAGCACTAGTTAAAAACAGTGTGTGCAGTAGGGACAGTGTGCTAACACGAGAGCCCTGGCAGCTTCAGCATTTGCACAGTCTGTCCCATGAGGAGAGCAGAAGTAAGCGAAGCAATTAAGAATTTCATGCTGATTGCTTCGAGCATGTTTTTCTATGCCATAAAGATAATAGCATAAAGGATATGGCTTTGCCTTTTCTCTCCTGCACTGCTTGACAACTTCTGCCTTGCTGTCTTTGGGATTCTTCCTTTGCCTCCACGGTGGAGGATTCAAGATCTTAGCTAGCTGGCCTGGTGCCACGTGATGGAATGTCTGGCGGCGAAGCCCAGACAGACAACAGCTTTTGTGCCTCAGTTTCCCCTTGCCTTCAATCAAGTGCAAACCCGAAAGAGGAGGAGCAGCCGCACGGAACTGTCCAGGCTCTAGGAGGAAGGCTTAAAGACACGGGAAACTGCCTCTGAGGTCTGCAGGAGTTCTGTGGCTCCTGCTGCTGCTACTCACCTGTGGGCTGGGCTGTGCACTACTCTTGGCTCCCAGGAGTGAACAGCAGAAGATGGCCTTAGAGTGATGAAATACAAATAAAGTCCCCAAACAAAAATAAGAGGTGGGGGGAGAGGGGCAGAAACTACTAGCCTTTTGCTGTTCTTTTTTTTTTTTTTCTTACAAGTATTTTATAGCAAGATCGTATGGGCCAATTTCAAAGACTAATACGAAAAAAAGTGCAATTAAATCCTTGAAAAACTGACAGATCAGCAAAACAAAACCACCCGGAGGAGAGCCCGATTGAGCCTCATTAAGAAAGAGTTCAGCCTGTTTTTAAAACCCTTCTTAACACTTAGCTGGGTACCTCCCAGCAGTGAGAGCTCCCAATGCGGCTGGCATAATTAGTGTCAGAATGGAAAGAAAAAAAAAATTCAACCTAGGAAATAGAAATTAAAACACAAATTTAGGAAGGTGGGGAAGGGACTGGATGGGGAAAAAAATATTCCAAATTCAAGCAACAAACACCCATCGGTCTACGGGAGGGAAATGGGGAGATAGCAAAATACACTATGGTGTGCCCAGATAAATATGTTCCAATTACACAGAGAAAAGGCTGGGCTACTGTGAAAGATTTATGCTACCATTCTCCATCTTCAACCTCTCCCCTTCCCCCAAAATATATTCTACACTGTGGTCACATCAACTCCAGGAGGCTGGGTTAATGGCAGATGGATGGCAAATTGCACCAACCTCTACATCAATTATAACCATCACGCCTGACAATGGAGAAAATGAGATCTGGTGACAAATTTCCACACCTTCAGCCATCAGGATCCCCCCAACGCTGGAGTGCATGCATGCGTGCGAAACGGTGTGTGCGTGAGAGCGCGGGTAAACGCATTACCTGTGCAACCACTAGCCTGTAATAAGGAGGCATGGAGCTGAGATCCATTATAGAAGAACAGCCCACGAAGGAAGAAATGCTCTGGAGATGGGGAAGACGGCAGGGAGATGAAGCCATTTTATTAAATCAGGCAAATTCTAATTTATTCTGTAGAGATAGAGGAAGGAAAATGGATTCATTCTCAGTTTCTCTTCTGAGCCAGCTTCTATCACCTTGGCAGAGGGAGGAGGGAAAAACAGGTTCCCAGATTCAAGGGAAGGCTTCCCTTTTAAAAAAGAGGAAGTGTGAAACTCTATTCCAACTCTTATGCCAGGAATATGGAGAGTCATGTCCACACCGGAGCAACATGGCAGAGACGGAGGAGGAGGAAAAGCGCTACCTTGTGGATTATTCCAGCAGGGGAACACTGTGGTGTGAAACCAGAGAGGTAGACATGGGCCGGATGAGGGCTGACAGAGACTGACAGAAGAAATGGAGAAATTGTGCACATGTCCCCCGAGGCCAGAAATGGCCCTCCGTTGGGGGAGGGGGTTGGAGAGAAAGAAAATATCGTTGCCCACAAGAACTCCAAGCGTGGAGGTCACTTTTCATTAACAAGAGGCAATTGTGTTTAGACTGCAATTAGAAAACCAAGGTTTTAATTAAACAATTATGTAAAGTTAAGTTTGGCTCCCCGTATGGCCCAGCACTTCATCAGCGTCTCAGGGTTAGCTCAGCAACGAACACGTTAGCACACTGGTTGATGAAGGGCAAGAAACCAATCCCGTCGTGTGCATGTCACTCTGAAGCGAGGTGCTGCACCTTGTCCTCCTGTGGTTCCCTGCCATGTTCTCAAACAAAGGAGAAGCCGGGGAGACGGGCGTAACACCTGCACTGTGGTCAGACCATCAGCCATCAGTCACACTGCGCTACTCATGACTGAACAGACGAGATTATTCAAAGTGTCATGCAAAACCCGGGAGGCTGGGATGCGGAGGGGAGGCAGAGGCGCCTCAGGCTCCCAGGTGAAGAACGCATCTCTGTCAATGCACAGGCCAGGTGCAGCCCTTTTCACTAGGAAGGATTCACAGAAGCTTACCTGCCTTCAAACTCGTAAACCACTCTCAGAAGGGTGTGAGGGATGGCAGGTGAGAGGGGTATGCTACTTTCTTTACCTGACACCTGAGAGGTAGCTGACGAAGGCGGACAAACAGTATGCCTGGGTCCAAGGGTCCAAAATACGTAGGAAGGTGAGAACGCCTACCCTTTCTACGGCTCCTATCCATCAAGACCCTCCATAGTTAAGAGCTGCAAGCTCATGGGCTACATCAGCCTTGGTAGGAAGAAAGAAAATAGCCATCTTCTGTTGGACCCTGGGGAATGAACAGCTGAGGCAGTCTTCACCTCTCTGTAAAGCAGACTTTGCCAAGTAAGGCTTGGCTCATAAAAACAGCTGGGCCGACCACTGGGGGAGAAATCCACACTGACACCTGCAGGCAAAGCTTCAGATTGTGCCTTCCCCGGAGCTGGATGGCTGCCCTGTCCCTCTGGCTTCGAGATGGTCAGCCAGTTGCCAGTGCTGCTCAATGGCCTTGTACATGTGACTAGGACTGGGCTATCTTCCTAGACACTGCTGATCAGGCAGCTAAAAGAAAACCTTAGGAACAGAGATCATTAGCTAGCTAGCTAGTTAACCTGGCCCATCTAACACCCACGCCCCACCCAGTTACAGGACAGACAGCATGCTTTGGGTTTCCTAGATCACTGATCCCATTCAGGGGTTGAAGAAATGGGAAGGAATGGAAATTCTGATAAAAACCTCTTACCATGTACAATTTAATATACACCAATAAGGGTTATGTAGATAATAGAGAAAAACTATAAAAGCGAATGACAAAACAAATGCCAAGTTAATGAAAGCACGGGTGTCCTTATTTTCCCGACTTCAGGCTACTGACCTTGCTAGGTTTGCAAAGACCTAGGAAAGTTAAGAAAGGTTCTGAAGACTGTGCCACTAATTCATTCCTTGGATGGTGAAAGGCCCAGTGGCCTCCACACCAAAGGGTTCTATCTTGTAGACAAAGGAAGGGGTCCTAAGATGATGGTGTGCACTAACAGTGCAAGCAAAGAGATGCAGGTCCTTATCCTGAAAGGCAGCCAATCAGAACTAATCTCTGCACAGGAAGTAGATCCTGTTCTGTTCCGGGATACCTGGGGGGGGGGGGGAAGAGGGGGGAGAGAAGGGGAGAAGGGATGCCTGAGGGGGAGGGGGCTCAGGCAGCAGGGGGATAGGGCCCAGTTCCCTTGGGACTGTTCCAGCCCTCCCACCCAAAAACACCTTTCACCACAATCAACCATGGAAGAATTATTTTAGATTAAGTCGAAACTCAAATCCAAAGCAAGAGGGCTGACTTTATGACTTATTTATTTCTTTCTTCCTTCACGGACAGAAGGTTAATATAAGAGCAATTCCTTGGCAAACCTTTAAGGGTAATTCAAGCGACACTGATGTGAATCAATGTTCCCTTTGTGAACACATTACTTGGCAGAAACTGGCTTTCCGTAACCCCCTTAAACATAGCCAGCAAAACAAAAAGAAGGGGAAAATATGTCCTTCAAACAAAAGGATGAGGTGAAAATAAAGAGAGTCGACTGCACTTTATTCTCTTTCATAGAAGCAAATGGGTCTGGTGCTTTTATACATTAATCAATCAATATCACTGACTGTACATCAGCAGGGTAGCCAAGTTATGAATGACCTTTCTGGCAAAGAGGACACTTTTAATGCTCATAAGACTGCTCATAGCTTAGCAACTTTCCGAATTTATGCCTGCATGATTACCCCTTGGAGGCAAGCAGCCGTTAGCACTGCACTAAATATGGCAAGGTTAGTCGTTTCCAATTTGCACAGAGGGGAGGAGAGATGTGGACCGGCTGCCCCATTTATGCATGAGCTGCTGCAACCTGGGTGACACGGAGGGCTGGGCCCCGGGCCCTGATGGCCCGGCCTCCCCTTCAGAAAGGAAAGGAAAGGAAAGGAAAGCAGGCCAGGCCTTCTGCTCAGCTGCAAGCCGATGCACCCGGGGTGGGGGTGGGGAGCCTGCAGAGATCTCATCACAGAAGCTGTGTCCAGCTCCCTTCAGCTTCCACTGCTTCTCGTGGTCAGCTTTGAGCCCGGCTGGGCTAGCCACTGGCTGGACTGACCACTAAGAAGCATCCCCAAGCTCCAAACAGCCCTTTCTCCCACCCTGTCTTCTGTCTGGTTTCCAGAAACCTTCCTCACATGCCTCAGGCACTTCTGCCAGGCAGCAGGACTCTGTTTCCCCAGAATGATCTCCGATCTTCCGAACCGTTTGCTTGTGTTAAGCCAATCTGCAGAAGGGCATTTCTGTATGAGGACGAGGCTTGCCTACTCTCCCTCTCTCTCTCCACGTAAACATACACTTGGGCCAAGCTTCTTTACTGTCCCCTCTCAGCAACGAGAGGCAGCCATTCTCTCCATGTCCAGCAGGCAAGGAAGGTCTCCGGATCCCGCTCGCTGGGGGTGGAGATGGGCAAAGGGTTGTCTGTGGTTGGATTGCTATGACAACCAGTATGGTTTCACGGAGGCCACGTGAAGGCCAGAGACAGAAATCCTACTCTCCATCCTTCCATCTCTCTTCCTGGTTTCTCTTCCATAGCTGTGTTAAGAATCTTTGAAAATCTGGTGGTGTCCCTTTTACAAGACCCCATCCCCATGTTTTTCTGTCTCTCACAGAAAGAAATGAAGCCACTGGAGAATTCGAAGTATTGCTTTAAATGTTGCAGAGACATTGCTATAGAAGAGAGCCTGTACAAACAACGTGTGGCACACAGCAGCGTTCTCAAGGGCTGGGCTGCCTGGTGGTAGGTATAGTTGTGAGGGCCGAATCCCGTTATCTTAGGATCACGTGAACACACTCTGGGGCCATGCTAATAGGTTAAGCATTGTATCCCAGCAACAAGGTGCCGTTGATCCTAAGACACACAAGAAAGGCCTTGCAATCTTCCTACATAGAAACTTGTGAGTGAATGAAGTTCCAAACTATGCTGGCAGGATGGCAGCTGCTCTGAGGTGGCTCAGGACCGTAGGCCTGGATGCACGGCCACCAGTGTCACTGAGTCACATGGGCAATGCCACACCAGGGTCATCAACTCCAATCCCAACAGCCTGACTCCGAATCTGAGTCAAGAATGAAATACATGCTAGGTATACGGTAGCACACTCCTGTAATCCCAGCACTCCGAAAGCAGAGGCAGAAGCATCACAAACTGGAGGCCCACCTGAACTACATAGGGAGAGCCTTTGAAAAACCCAACCCAACCCACAAGAACAACAATGAAGGATGAATGCCATCCGTCATCCACATGGCAGGCTATTTGGAAACATCCAAATATTACAGAAGATGGTGCCTAGGGCAATACAAGAGGAGTGGTGTCCATTTTAAGTCATGATGATGCCCACTGAAAAGTCACGGACCCTCCTGCAGTCCTGAAAGATGCAAGCATGTGGGCTGGGTAGATGGGAGAGCCTGAGCCAGCAACGGGTGAGGCCGACAAGGGTCTGCCCACAAGATTGTGTGTGTGTGTGTGTGTGTGTGTGTGTGTGTGTGTGTGTGTGTGTGTGTGTGTGTGTGTGTGTGTGTGTGTGTGTGTGTGTGTGTGTGTGTGTGTGTGTGTGTGTGTGTGTGTGTGTGTGTGTGTGTGTGTGTGTGTGTGTACGCATATGCCTGGCAAACATTGTATCAGTCAGCTATATCCCAACAGCTGCTTGAGACTTTAAAAGGATGCAGACCTTCCCTTCCTCCCCTCGGGGCAGGGGACAGCCAGCTGAAGCACTTTTAATGAGTCACGTTCAATAGAAAGTGAACCATCCGCCTAAGAACCTGGGAGGAAGAAAAACTTCCGCATTCATGAAATGAACCTGTGACTTGAAGGAGCCCCAACAAGTATTAATGGGGGCGGGAGGGGGGCTTCCATGTGTCCAGGAAGAACCAGAATCCAACGACAACACGGAGGACTTGTCTGGGAACCAGGCAGGCCAGAGGGAGACCAGGACAAAGGGCGCTTATGGCTTAGAGTCCTCTCAAGTCCCATCTCAGTGCTCCACGTGTCAGAGTTCTGTGGGGGTTTTATTTTTTGGTTTTGTTTTTATATTTGGGGGGGGGGTAGGTCTTGGGGGCTTGAACTCTGGGCCTGGGCGGTGTCCCTCAGCTCTTCAGCTCAAGGTGAGCTCTCTACCACTTAAACCAAATTGCCACTTCCAGTTTTGTGGTGGTTAATTGGAGATAAGAGTCTCATGGACACTCTTGCCTGGGCTGGCTTTGAACCGTGATCCTCAGATCTCAGATTCCTGAGTAGCTAGGATTACGGGCATGAGCCACTGGCACCTGGCAGTGTCATCGTTTTGATAGAAAATGATCCCAAAGGGAGGATGGGATGGGAAGGGGAAACAAAGGAGGAGGCTACAATGCTTGGTAAGAAATGTAATCATTATCTTGCCCATGTAATTGTAACCCCTCTGTACAGTATTTTCACAATAAAAAAAGAAAAGAAAATGATCCCAAACGGTCATGTGCTGGCCCCAAAGCCGTGTCCACAGGTGACTCGATCACGAGGACTCTAACATCAAAGGGTCCATCGACAGATGAATCCACAGCTGAGGGGTTGTGAGGCGAGCCGAGGGGCAGGCCTTGGAGGGCCTATCCCAACACCTGGTCCCCAGACCTCTGCGTCCCAGCGGTCAGGAGGTGCCCTGCCCCCACGGTCACATGCTCCCGCCGTCATGGAGTGAGGAGGCCTTACCTCAGACAGCCAACCTGAGGCTGAACCTCCTGAAACCAGGAGCCCCAGCAAGCCTTCCTCTGTTCAACTGCTTCTATCAGAGCACCACAAAGCTAGGGTGCCAGGTGAGACGGCACAGTAGAACAGGCTCAAGCCGCGTCCCAGGTATGCTGCGGGTGCTACAGATGGAGTCTTGGGGCTGGGCCACGCCAGGCAAGCTGGGCTGATGCCCCTTTGTTAAAGCCTGTGCTCTGCTGGCTCTCCCATGAGCCCCGAGAACAAACCATGGGAGCTCATCCCCACCCAGTGTGTTGATCCAAAGGCCAGATGAAAGGACCACATGGATGGCTTGGGGGTAGGAAACAAGAAGAGAATTTTGCTGTGGAAATGGACAGGACTTCCCATTACCTTTGAGGCTGGGGGTGGAGGGTGGGGAGGGGGGAATGTTAGGGTTGGAGGGGTCAGCATCTCCTCCATGCCATAACAAAGGGCTTAACCCTGTCTATCAGGGCTCTTTCCAGTTGCAGCACTGACCAAGGCCCCAAGTGCTACATCCTCTGTGGAGCTGCCATGGTTGTCTGGCACCAAGCTTGAAGACTGGAATCTGCAGGACCACTCCCCTTGACACGGCTGAAGATGCTGTGTAATACCTGGAGATAGTGGAGCAGGAAAACCCAAGACTCCTCAGAACTCCGCCCACCCCCAGCAGATTCCGCCCACAGGAAGGCCCTGGGTCTACCCAAGCTGCCAGACCCAGAAAGAAGACGATGTGCCTGTTGGAGAGTCCAAGTGGAGCGAGGAGAAAAAGGACCAAGGAAATCACTGTGGACAGATGAGATGAGCATCGGACCCCAGAACGCAATGACGCAATGGGCCTTGCTCTTCTCCCTTGGCTGAAGTAGAGGGAAGGAGAGGAGGGTGAAGAGAGGCGTGTGTCCGCCACTTGCCAGGCTGCGGTGTGCCATGTAAACTCTTTCACACAACAGTCTCGTGACAATTAGCAAGGGAGACCCTCAAATGATACACCTGTATCCCCCCTGTCTAGGTAAAAGGACTGAAGCTATGGAGCTGTACAGTTGGCGACCCTGAAGGAGACATGGGATTTTTCTATGTACATGCATGACTTTCTTTTTGTTGGAGGCGGGCGGGGGGGGGGGGCCTTCCTCCCCCACCCCCCTGTAAGGGGTCATCTCTTTCCTCAGTTTCTCTGAGAAGTTCAAGAACCATCAGGTTGTACAACTAGACTGAGGTCAATGAACTCAAGAAGGCTGGGAGCTAACCCTTGGTGGCTTTTGCTGATCTCAAAGCCCCGAGTATTCACCAACAGACCACGGGAAAGGATCACCAAAGGGTTCCCAGAGCCAAGGAGCTGGGAAAGGACATGGGCTGGGCATGGGTGGGAGCAGACATCGGAGGACATTTTCCAGGCCCTTCCCCTCTCTCCTGGAGGCTCTTCAAAGCAATGTCCCCTCTTTGAACACATTCGGTGCACAGGAGCAAAAGCAGCCCCGCCCCTCCCGTCCCCTCCCACTCAGGCAGCCCCAGAAAATGACCTGGGAACAACAGGCTCAGCAGCAAATGTCCAGCTCCCCCAAATTCCCAGCGACAGTCCTAGGGGATGTGCTGTAAAAGAGTCATGAGCACCCCGGTTTGAGGAAAGGGAGTCCCATGCTGATGAGCCAACCCTCTCCAATATACGCACTGCAATTTTTCAAGCAATAGCAGGGGGTGGGTGCGTCGCCTGCTTTGGAGGGGGACTGCTTACATACGAATTAAGAACGCTTCACATGGGCGCAAATGCCTTCCACCATGCACTGAGCGAAAATGACATGGGATCCAGCGTCTCCCTAACCCAGTGTGACACTCTGCAGACAGCAACCCACCACCGGAGCCACGCACCAGAAACCTGTCACCCATGACCCTGCACAGGGTCACCCTCATTTCAGCTCCACAAATGGACCGCAACAGCAGCGCCATTCCATGGAAAGGTGACACAGAGCTTAGAAATGGCACAAGTATAGTTTTTAAGCAGGGCAGGACAAAGTCTAAGGTGGCAGGCGCCAGCTGCGAGATCCCTGGAAATGTGAAATGTCTGAATCTGAGCTGGAAAGCTAGAACCACTTCCTAAGGGTGCGTCCCCTCTTATCTAGGGGCGAAAGGCAGAGAGGACACAATTGGGAATACCAAACATGCCCCAGACCAAAGACTGCAAGGAGCCATCTCAGTCCTCTGAGCTAGGGCCCTCTGCAGCCAGCGAGGAATGAAATCCTTCTGTTTACTGTTGACCCTGGCTCAGAAAAACTAAATCCCATTTATTGTGGTTGGATTGTTTGTGTTCTTCTCCCTTCCCCTCCCCCACATCAAATTTCAAATAGTGGAATGAGGGAAAGCACAGTCTTTCAGAAGAAGAAAGGAGGAGGAAAAGAAGGAAGGAAGGAAGGACAGCAGGCATTTCTGTCTGCAGTTGGTAACTTGAGGGGTTTGGTTTTTGTGGCGTTAAGACAGGGCCTCACCACGCAGCGCAAACTGGCCTAAGATGCCTTAGAGGCCTCCTCCTGCTAAGATGACAGTCGTGTGCCACCAGGCAAAACGAGAGGCAGCTTTTGGTAACACCTCGGGTGTTATCACTGAAAAAACCTGTTCACAGTTGGCTTTCCTGGCCACTTTCTACTAATTATTGAAAACAGACTATTTGTAGGGACAAAGAAGATGCAGTAAGAGCAGTGGGGTCACACACACACACACACACACACACACACACACACACACACACGTGTGTGGGACATGGCACACCCCCTGCCCACCAAGGCAGCCAAGGAGATCCAGCAAGATGGCACCCAAGGAAGCAGGCAGGGAGCTGATTAAGCTACTAATCAGTAGGACAGATTCAGGATGAGGAACTCCAGAGTCATGGAAGAAAGACATGGTCCCTGCCCCGCAGAGGTTTACAATTTTCGGGATGAATAGTTAAGCAGATATTAAATAATCAGCCAAACAAGGCTGTCAAATCTTTTTGGAACAATATGAGATAAACAAACAGTACATAATTATAATCATGTGCCTGACGCGTGGTACAGATGAAGTGCTACATTCATTTAGAGAAGTGGGGGGATGAGGGAAGCGAGCGTGGTTTTAATCATAATAACATCCTTTTCCTCCTCCTTTTCTAACCGTATCTGCTTGGTGGGTGCACCGGTATCAACCTAAGGTTCTGAGACCAACACCTGGCAGTCATCCGTGGCTGGCTGGCCCCACGGCTCCCAGATGGGACGTATGAAGAGCATTAAGAGTCTCACTCGCCCTACCCCCACCCTACAATCCTAGACCCTCCCATATCCATCCACTGTCAATGAACCTCGCCGCTAAATCCTCTCATTTTCAGAGGAGCTGGTATCACCTATTCAAAACAAGGAGAGACCACATAGCCTCGGTAGGCTAGCTCATGGCTCCTGCTCCCTGGGAAGGTGAATGGAGCCGAGCTCTCCTCCTCAGGGATGAGAACTTCCAGAGGGTCAGTGGGCTCTCACGGTTTCCCTTCTCCATCTGCTCACCTCCGTGGTTCGCCCATGGGACGCACCTTATACAAGGACACACAGCAGGTTTCTGATAACACGACAAGGGTCTCCATAGAAATCGTTTCCTATTAGACAGTGAGACCTTGCGGGCACAGTGCAGGCCCCTCCCTCACCTTTGAGTGCGCCCTGGTTGCTCAGCCAGGCTCCGGGGCTCCACAGACCTCTGTGTTCACCTCAGGCTAGAGACCTGGCCCTGCGGCGTGGGCAGCCTGAGGACACGGGAGAGGAAATTACCTCCAGACAGGAAGAAAGGGAAAGAGTGACTGCACAAGAATTGTATGGACGCTGGGAAGGTGGCTCAGTGGTAGAGCGCTTGCCTTGCATGCATGAGGCCCCTGGGTTCAATTCCTCAGGATCACCTAAGCAGAGAAAGCTGGAAGTGGCGCTGTGGCTCAAGTGGTAGAGCGCTAGCCTTGAGCTGAAGAGCTGAGAGACAGCAACCAAGCCCAGAGTTCAGGCCCCACGACTGACAAAAAAAGAAAAAAGAAAAAAGAAAAAGAATTCTAAGGACACGAGGCAAAGGTGATGATGACTTGCAAGAAAGAGGAAGGCCCAAATGGGAGGAAAACGGGGAAGAGGAAGCTGCATGTCTCAGCTGTCCAGGTGCAAGCTGTCTGCCTCTCACTTGTTCACTGGTGATGGTTAAGGATGGAAACAAAGACTCTCACTTGTATTAGATTTAACAGAGAAAATGGAAAGCTAATCAAATGTTATTAGCAGACCGTCACACTTAAAAACTATTAGGAAGACTGGAGGGGAAGAAATAGAATGTTGGACAGCAATTCTGTTGCAGAACCCCACAGCCCTTTGGAGCTCCAGCACACGGCAATGGGGCCACTCTGCCTTCCACGGCAGTCTTGTCCTCCCGTGCACCAGCCCACCAGCACCTTTACCAGCCAGAGGCTCACCAGCAGCAAAGTACACCACGAGAACCAGTGTGTTTTGTGTCTCTTAAAGGAATCAGAGATGAAGATTTACCATGTTCCTTTTATGTCCCTAAACCTTGCTACCCCAGCTCCCGCTACGCTGTGTTTGTTCTTCCTTCTAATACCATGAGCCTTTCCCCAGTTCAACATTCTTTCCCTGCACGTCCAGTGATCAGTGGCATTCTGGGAAACTGCTTCTAGTCTGATGTTCTGACCTGCTATATTTCTTAATCATTTAGAAAAAATGGATTAAATGCATACAGGTTAAAAAAATAAACCTTAGTGACCACCACTTTCAGTTATCAAATATTTTCCTTACTTTTTCATTACCTTTTATTTTTCAAACATGATCCCATTAAAAAAAATAGTTCCTTATTAAATAGCCTCAAAGTATCTCTGCACTAAATCCTCGGGGCGTGGGGAGGGTAGATTAGTAACTGCAATGGCTAACATACAAAGTACTACCCAAATTAAGTGACTGAAGTTGATTCCACTAATAAAGAGACAAATGGGTACCATACACTTCCTGTGTATTAGATAAGAATTCTTCATACATTTTAGAATTTCTACCAGAATGATGATTCTAAATCATAAGGAAATTATAAAATAACTGTTCTTTTTCCAATTCATCAAGAATATAAAAGATAAGGGAGAGATTAAGGAACTATGCTAGGCAAAAGAGCATTAAAGAGACACAATAGTCACATACAACTTGTGCTGCGGGATATTCTTTTCCTACAAAGAATATTAGCGAGAAATTTCAGAATAAGACCCGAGGATTACCTTATAGTTTTGAATATATTGGTGTTAACTTTCTGATTTTGGTAATTGTACTCAGATTATATGAAGTAATATCCTTGTTCTTAGGGAATACGCATTTATATTTAGACATTCATGGGTAGCATGTCCGAAATCTACTCTTAAGTTGGTTCTGACTGGCTTCTAACTTACAATCCTCCAGAATCAGCCTCCGGAGTACTATGATTATAGGTACATAGCACCACACCTAGCTCTCAGTATATCTACCAAAGATCAACACATGAAAATTTCCTTCTATGTTCTGAATTACAGGAATGTAGAAGTTTTTGTGAAATTGTTTTTAATGCATCCATGATATTTACACTTACAATCTTTCATCTTTCAAAGAACAGAGGGGGAAATGAGCAAACCAAGTTTCAAAAGATAATGAAAATGAGATGATTTTTGGTCTTTGCCCCAGATCTTCCCTCTAGTTAGAATGACCTCACTAAACACCTGAGGTCCTTCCTGCAAGATCATCTAGCATTCATTAATCATCCATTTTTCCAGGTGCAGCCTGACCCTCTCCTAGAACCTTAATCATCAGCCAACCCAAGAATCCCTCACATGGAGAAAGGCCCATGATACTAACTGTCGTGTTCCGTAATCTGTTGTTTACCATGGATCATCTATATCTGTGTGTGTGTGTGTGTGTGAGAGAGAGAGAGGGGGGGGGTGGGGGAGGGGGAGAGACAGAGAGACAGAGAGACAGAGAGACAGAGAGACAGAGAGACAGAAAGACAGAGAGACAGAGGAGTTTAATTAACGGCTATAAAGCTCAACATGCCCCCAAAGTTTCCAATGCAAAAATGAGGGAGAAATAGCCATTTAATAACTTCAAAAGGACACTCTGAGAAAACGATGTTTCTGATGTACATTTAGAGCCCCCAGAATATACATTTGCATTTGTATAACTTCTCATTTCAATGAGAATCTACGTACATTATTTCATTTTATTTTATTAGCATGATGGATTTGTTCTCCATGAACCCGTAGCACTACAGCGACTCGGCATCATTCCATTATCACCACATGTTTATAGATCTTCCCCTTTATTACTCATTCCAGCTTTTCCATCAAGTATATTTCATATACGAGGTAGTAATTACCAGGTTCTCTACTCCTAACACTTAAAGTTTGCCAATTTTTTTCTTGATCATAAAAGGAATAAGTGCCTATTGTTGAAAAATCGTGAAAATAGAAAAGAAGTATGAAGGAAACAAAACCCCTCCATAATCAGTTGGAGCATCTCAGTATATTTATATACATTTTAAAGGAAATCAGGGCAATTATTCAGAGTTTTGTGTCCTGCCTCCCTCAGCCTGTGGAGCTTTTCTTCCATATCCTTAAATATTAATCAGCATTATTCTTAATGGCCACCTAGATTTCCATCACGTAATTGTAACACAGTTTACTTAATCCCCTCCTTATCTCTTAAAAGACGTATGGCCGGGCCTTCTAATTGCCTTCCTAATAACTGTTCATTGCAAAGAGAACACTCATTTATTCAGGGCACATTGTCCTCAGGTAAGAACAATGTATTAGCTGCAGTGCACCATGACAATCATATGACTGAAGTCCCAACCAATGAGATGTAAGAAGAGGCGGGGCTTCAAGGTAAACTTTTTAGAGAGATGGGCAGGGTGGCATGGGTACTGTCACTCTTTCATTATCCTACTTTGGAGCTACGCCATCCTAGGACCATGAAGAGGCAGTAAGCGTGGGGAGAAGATCTGTGGGAAGACCAATGGAAATCAGGTGCCAACTGATTCAGTAGGACCTTCCCTCCTGGACCTGACTGCCCTCTTCCCAAAGGAAAAAATTAACTTCCTTAAGCCAATCATGGGACATCTCTGTAAACGACAGCTCATGCCCAAATAACGATCGATTGTATGTATGGTTCATAGCTTCAGAAATGAGGCACCAAGACTTCATGCCACAGTAGAATTTCTCTAAGTGTCCATCCAACCTTGGGCTCCTCGTTCTGTATGTCTAACTGCTGTCACAGGCTCCTATCAAGACGCTCATGAAGGATGGGCTGTGTGGTGTTTCTACAACTGCAGTTGGGACTAACCAAGCAAACTTGCCCTTGGCTGGCTCAGGTTACTCCCCTAAAAGAATTCCAAAACTATGGGCCGTGGGGGTCGCTGGGTTCACTCTCCATCTGGAACACAGCCAGCTGGGCAAGGCCCAGGTCCTAGGTGTGTATCTTCACAGGGAGAGACCTGGGTTAGTACTGAGCCCAGCCACGCAGAGAGGAGCCTGAATCAATGGGACACTCGGTGCTAATAGCACAGTCCAGATACCTAGCTACCCAGATACCTTAAAAGATAACTTTTGAAGACTGAACTACTAGAGTAGAGCTAGTGAACTGCCAGCTTAGGTCAGGGCTCAATGAGATGTCTATGCTCCATTCCACTACTTACAACAGTCTCTAGAACTTGTGAGGTAAGTTTCTGGCTTTGGCAAGAAGGGAATGGTGAGGATCTTTCTCTAGGTCTTGGAGCAGCACCCAGAACATGCTTGACTTCAAGGGTTTTTCCAGCCTTGGAGGAGTGGGGATACTGCGCGGAAACCCATGTGGCTTAGCTGCACCCCGTTTTCTGTTCTTCAAAGGGAAAATAAACCCAAGTTCTACTCACCTAGGATCCTGCTCAGTTTTACCACCAGTTATAGGATGGGGTTTTTTCCTACCCCCAAATTATTTTTATTTTATTTATTTATTTTTTGTCGGTCATGGGGCTTGAACTCTGGGCCTGGGCGCTGTCCCTCAGCGCTTCAGCTCAAGGTGAGCGCTCTACTGCTTGAGCCATAGCGCCACTTCCGGTTTTCTGGTGGTTTATTGGAGATAGGAGTCTCATGGTCATTCCTGCCCGGGCTGGCTTTGAACCATAATCCTCAGATCTCAGCCTCCTGAGTAGCTAGGATTACAGGCGTGAGCCACCAGCGCCCGGCTCTACCCTCAAATTAAAGATTATCTTTATCCCTGCTTTGCTGTTTTATACAAACAAGTGTGTGCAAGCAACTTCAGAGGTTTGTGCCCAAAGCAAGTCTCTAAAATATCTGGGTTCAAATACTTCGTTGTGATGGTAGGCATGGAAGAAGTCAACAGGAGCAAATCTTCGTGTTCGTTATAAATCTTGACTTCTTTAACAACAAATGGCTTGAGGATCTAGGCTGGCTTGAGAGTCATGATAGCTAGGTCAACAATTGGAGCTGATTTCCTTCCAGCTTAATGAAAACTATGAGCTCCTAAGGCATCAGCTGCTGGAGGTGGCCAAGCCCCTGAGATGGAGCAACAATTCAGGGGTGTCTCAGCCTTCTCTGGTCAGTTTATCATCCCCAGAAATCCAACCACTTCCTCCCCACAAGGCACTGCCCACTGGAGATTTTTATTAACCCAATGCTTGGGGGTGTTTCTGTATATTTATATAACCTCCCCTTCTCCCCTTCTGTTCTACCAGGGCATGTTGGGGGGGGGGGGAGTTATGATAAACTTTAATAAAAACAAAATTAAAATGATTAAACCTTTCATATCCTTTAGAGATAATCTTTCTTCTCCTGGCTGCTCAAATCTAGAAGAAAACAAATGCAAACCATAGCTTGCCTCCCTTTTGCAATTTTCCCCCACCCCTAAAGAGATGAACAGAAAAGCCGAAAAGCTGCCTGTGGCTAGATTTTTGAAACAAATTAAATTTGTCCTCTCTCTCTCTCTCTCTCTCTCTCTCTCTCACACACACACACACACACGGCAGCCAGGTGTGGCTGAAACATTCTTTCCAAATACCCATTACACATATATAATACATAAATACATATATTTATGCATGCCAACGTCCTTTTCTCCTGAGTCTTTACAAAGGTGCCTTAGAGAAGTGAGTAGAAGCCCTACCTCTCCCCATCCACTGTATCTCCCTACTCCCCCACACCAAACCATACAGGGGGAAAAAAGGGCTAGATTTCTGATTAAAGAAAGGCCTAGAGAAAACAGTTCCGTATGGAGCAAATCTCCCTGGTCTGACATGGTCTAAGGACATCTTCAGATCCACCCAATGCCTGGGAACATGTCCACCAAGAAAGAAATGGCTGCAGAACTAGATCAGACTTGCCTGTCCAAGGTCAGCTAGTCACAGAAGCCAGACGTGGGTCATCAGGCCTCCAGGATGCGACAGTGACCTCTAGTCTTGCAGTACTGGGGACATCAAGAGAACAAGGTGCTGAGGCACTCTGTCCTAGAAAAAAAAGCCCGATCTTATACCCTAAGATGTTCTTCAGAACGTGACCCCCAGGGAAGAGGGTGGGCTGCAGAGAAGGTTCTAAGTGTGCACTCGTCTAGCATTGCCCTTGACGACTGGTCAACTTACTGTTCATCTGACCTGGTATTTGCATCATGGTAGAAAACTCATCCTCAAGGTAATATCTTCCCTGTGCTTGGTACGTGGGCATTGAGTCACCCAGCATGGATGCTGTTGTTTATGGGAAAAACCCTGCCAGCTCCTGGGCTAAAGCAGAGAACCCCTCAGAGCTGTGCGGGTGCCAAGAGTACATGACTGGACTCCGTGCTGCTCAAGGTAGAGGCAACCTGCCTTCTTCCCCTGGAGATTGTCCTGGTTTCTGGAAAGAAGGCACACAGTGGTATGCTGCCCTGTCCTGACAACGACAATGAGGTTGAAGCTGAGGGATAGAACACATGCCTGAGCATCAGTAGACGTGTGGGCATGTAACCTGAACAGGGAAAGTCACTGTCATTCTGCCCTGCTCAGGGCTTTCCCAGCTTTTTGTGTGTTTGTTTTTAAAGATCTCATGATGTAGCCCATGCTCACTATACAGCTCAAGGTAGCCTTGAGCACAAGATCCTCCAGAGTGCTGAGATTACAGGTATGCACCACCACGCAAAGCAACTTCCCCAACTTGTTGGTAACAAACTCCAAATGCTCTCTTGACCGGCCAGAGTTCAGGGAACTGACCTCTGGGCACCCTCCACCCTCCCGCCCCATCTTGTTTCCTCTTTAGCCACTGCCAGTCTTCAGCTGGACAATGGGGCTGGCCCTCAGTGGGGCACTTTCCCTCACTGCCTCTTCATTCACCTCCTCAAGAGACTTTGTACATGACAAACCAACCCCTCGTCTGCCTGCGCCTGCGTCTCGCGGGACTCTCTTTTTATAGCATTCCGTGCACCTGACATCCTGTATTTATTTGGTGTTTGCCCTCTTCACAAGGAACAGGAGAAAGTGCAGACTGTTTTCTACTGCTGGCTGACTCCCCAGACTTTCTGGCAACACCTGGCCATCCTAAGGACAGGGTCAGTGTTTGCAGGACGAAACAATTCCACTGCTAGCCCAGCCACAGCTCCCCAGACATGGTTCTTTTCTAGGAACAAGGAGAGTCAGCGTGGCCACTTCCGCCCCTCCCCCCCCACTGCCCCACCTAGAGAACGGATGGGCACGGGAAAGGAACAGGAAGAGGTTAGATAAGGAAAAAGCCCAAGCCAATGAAAACAGCGTGAGAAAAAAAATGAACAAGTTCCTCTCAGACTATGATTAAAAAATGACAATGCTAGATAAAATTTTGGGTTAAAACAACACACAGGCCTGTTCCAAGAATATCACTTACGGTCCAACTTTTAATATTCTAATTAGAACAGAGGTCAAAGGATCTTTAAAATGCAATAAATAGCTCCTTTTATTAGCATATACACACCAAAGGTCTCAAAATACTTGTGAGGTATAAAACTATTAAAAAAGCCCTTCAACATCTACTCTGAAAAACACATCTTTACAAAGTCCTTTCAAAGTCCCTCAAAACTGCTAATGGAAAAAGATGTAAGTGGCAAAATTAAATGCTTTGCTAAAGACATATTTCTCCTATATAGAGAAAGGGAAGGATGGAGAGCGAAAGAGAGGCAAAAAGCATAGAGCCCCCTGGAGGCCAGCAGGCAGCAGACACACGACTGAAACACACTATGAGGAATCCAGCCCCCACTTGGTCCCAGGCTTCTGAAAACCTGAGCTTCCAGCGATGAATCCAGCACTATCCGGTATGATGTTGTGGACTCTTGTGTAATCCCACACTATCCAAGGAGTCACCACGATCCTCATGTGTACATGAGGTGTGTATGTGTGCATACACACACACACACACACACACACACACACACATATACACACATATATGCTATGTATATAAAGCACTAGCAATCTGGTTACCATGATGGGGGAAATGAACTTTGATTTCATTTAATGTTCTACAGGACCTGGAGAAACTTCTCTGCAAGAACCAGGTAAATACAGTCACAATGCTTATGCTGATTTGCAAGGAAGGCCACAAAATTGACACTGCTAGTTAGTGTTTGAGGGGGGTTAAAAAAAAACCATTTGGAACTGTAATTCTCATAATTGGGTCACAGTTTGAAGGGGGTTCCTTAATATCCGTAGGCCGGAGAAGCAGCCTTGATCTATTTCTGTAAGCAGAGAGGTACATGCTCTATTTCTTCCCTGGCCTCCTACCAAGGTTGGGAACAAGTTTCATATGTGATGTAAGTAGCCCCAGAAATGCATTCTCTGGATGCGCCCAAAGGCAACATTATTATTTCTCAGGAAAAAAGACATTGGTACAGTGAAGGAGGTGTCACGTGCAGAGGCTAAGGTTGGGAATCAGTGTGACAAGTCCCTGTGTGTGACAGAAGGAATGGCTACAGCTTCCTGCCACCAAGTCTCTTCTGTCCAAGGAAATGGAAGGCAGGATCCCCCACCCCCACCCCAAACTTGTCAAAACATCTCTTTCATGGCTGGGTACTGGTGGCTCACACTTGTAATCCTAGCTACTCAGGAGGCTGAGATCTAAGGATTGAGCTTTGAAGTGAAGCTGTGGCTCAAGAGGTAGAGCAGTAGCTTTGAGCAAAAAGAGCTAAAGGACAGCAAATGGGCTCTGAGTTGAAGCCCCAGTATTGGCACAAATCATCATCATCATCATCATCATCATCATCATCATCATCATCATCATCATCATCATCTCTTATTGGCTATTTATACAATCCACATTCAATTTAGGGCCATGTCTTACGCTTTCAGAATCCCGGGATACCCTTGACCAAGGCCATATAGAATACTGTGGGGTAGAGGTTTCACCAACGTAACATATTCTACAGTTCCACTGGGAGTTCCTATGTTTCTGGGCTCTGATTGGCCAACTGGAGTTTCTGCCATGCTTAGATACAGCAGATCCCTAATGCTCATCCCTCAACACAAACACCCCGCAAGGCCTCCCCTAACTCCAGCTGGCACCATTTTTCTCCCCCGCCCCAAACTGTTAGTCCTCATGCTGTGCCACCTGGTACATCATGCCTCATAGGGAGCAGCCCCATCACTGTGCCCCTCTGAGTGGGCTGATGGCCATCAATGAGGACACACACTGCTACCTCCACTCAAGGAGATGGGACCAAAGTCACACTGGTGCCTACAGCCAGGAACAATGCAGCGTGGCAAGGTAGCATGTGTCTGTGCTCCAGTGTGAGATACCAAAGCAACTCTGTTGGCTCAGGTCACCCTACAAAAACAAAGCCAGACTAAGAAAGGACAAATTTAATGAGAACCATCAAGTGCTACTACTGCCCCCAGGGCTGGATGCTTCTTCTCTCTGGTGCACAGAGAGGGCATATAGGTTGGGTTAGGAAGCTGTAGACAGACCCTGGACCCAATCCCCAAGTGGCCATCTTGGACATGTCACATGCTGACCTGGGAGACCCTTCCAGGCCTGCGGTAAGTGACAGCAATGAAGCAGTACTCTCCCTAAGTCCACCTTCCAGCAGAGTTTAGAGCATTAGCATATTTTACAGAGAGCCAGCAGAAAAGTTTAATTGCCCTTAATTACCCAGTTCAAGAAGGCTCCTGGATAATGGCTCTCAGATTTCTTGCCTGGTACTGACGTAATTTCCCTGACTCTGGCTTCATTATATCTCTAGCTCAGAGGCGAGAGGCTCTCCAAGGTGCCTTTCCATGGGACAATGACATTCTAGAGAAGGCCAGGCCACCGTGAAAAAGGGTGCTTGTATGAGAAGAAGTCACATAGTCAGCTTGCACTCTGTGCGGATGGGCATGCCCGTGCAAATGTGCGATTGAGTGTGAGTACTATGGAGAAGGGGAGGGGAGGATACTCTTGCTCTACTCAGAGGAAGGACTGAGACAAGGAATATGTAATCAGAAGCCATCACAATTACAAATGTAAATGAACAGGCAATTGGCACTGACCTTTGTAGATTGTTAGAGGACTAATTAAGGCAAATCAAGAACTCTGTTCCAACAGAAAAACAAGACAGTGCACACCTGAGAACTACTCATGGCCTCTTTGTGGGGATGCAGAATGCAGAAAGATCAGATGCAACTGAACTACAAATGCCTCACACTGACAAACGGAAAACCATCTCACAAACAAAAGACAGTCAGGATCCACTTCTTGGCATGTTGATGTGCTGCTACAAATATCTATTCACAAGCACTATCATCATTTGAGCTCTTGTTATATGTCTGACACTCTTTGACTGAACATTAAGAAATCCCATCCCGGCACCAGTGGCTCACGCCTGTAATCTTAGCTACTCAAGAGGCTGAGATCTGAGGATCGCAGTTCAAAGCCATCCTAGGCAGGAAAGTCCGTGAGAGTCTTATCTCCAATTAACCACCAGTTAACCACCAGAAAACTGGAAACACTGCCATGGCTCACATAGCAGAGTACTTGACTTGAGCTGAAGAGCTGAGGGACAGTACCCAGGCCCAGAGTTCAAGCACCACAACCAACACACACACACACACACACACACACACACACACACACACACACACACACACACACACACACACACACACACACACACACACACACACACACACACACACACACACACACACACACAGAAATCCCATCCACAAAATAGCCAGGCACAACAGGTACAACAACTCTTTGCCTAAAGCCTTTTTAAAAACATAAGGAAAATCATTTTTCTCTAACGATCAACCTATATGCTAGGTTGCTTTTCACTGGACCACACTATCGCCTGTCCTGCGCTGCTATATAATGAGTTCTGTATCTCTGCATGGCAAAATGTCTTTCTGCAAAGCTCACTGCAAATGGACAATCTTAGTCCAAGAAATGGACAGATGTAAAGAGATAAAACCCTATTTCTCCCAGTCCTCCGCTGAGGCTTGAAACTTTAGTCACCCCAGTTGTTTTGCTACTCTCTTACCTTTTAACTTCAACTTCTCAAGTTAGAAATACTCTAGCCTTTTACTATCCCCAAGCCTGGACAACAAGAAATACAGGACAAAGCACAGCAGAGTGCCTTTCACAACAACAAAACCTTCAGAACTGGAAAAGTGGCCACCACATATTTTAGTGCTTTGAGAAAAATTACACTGAAATTGCATATAATTTAGCTACACACACACACACACACACACACACACACACACACACACACACACACACACACACATTTTAAGGGTGTGCCTCATATTTAGAGTGCACCCTTCTGCCAACTGTGAAAAAAAATTGTCAAATGAGGGCTGGGAAGGTGGCTCAGTGGTAGAGCGCTTGCCTTGCATGCCCGAGGCCCTGGGTTCGATTCCTCAGCACCACATAAGCAAAAAGAAAAAAGCTGGAAGTGGCGCTGTGGCTCAAGTGGTAGAGCGCTAGCCTTGAGCTGAAGAGCTGAGGGACAGCGCCCAGGCCCAGAGTTCAGGCCCCACGACCGGACCCCAAAAAAAAAAAAAATTGTCAAATGAGAAAAAGTCAAATGAGAAAGCTGAAAATGATTTATTTTCTTGTCCTTATAAGCTGTGTGATTTACGTACCACTTACTCAAACTTGGTTTAAAAGAAAAGACCCTGGGCTGGGAATGTGGCTTAGTGCCTTGTATGCATGAAGCCCTGTGTTCGATTCTTCAGTACCACATACACAGAAAAGGCCGGAAGTGGTAGCAAAAGAAAGTTCAGGGACAGAGCCCAGGCCCTGAGTTCAAATTGGCAAAAACAAAAAGATCCTCTAAGCAAAGCCAGAGAGTGTTACAGTAAAGGTCATCACCAAAATCTCATCATGGCCTGGCAAGCTGCAGCTGCCTCCCCGATCCCAGAAATTCACTCCCTTGAAAGCCTAGGATGTGCACCAGTCAAGGGGCAATGCTGTCTTTTGCTCGGAGCAACAGTGCCTTAAATTCTGAACGCTCATGTTCTCTGTAAACCGAGTCAGAGCCCAATCGCCTTAAGTGCCTGAGTTAGTCTATTAACCAGTTTATCTGTGCCAGCGGCCCAGAGTAGACAGCGGCTACATCCCCCAATTCACAGCATGCCTTACATGTAGTAGGCCCTTAACAAAGAACTGTTTGATGTAATTGCAGTGTAGGAAGCTTGAAAATCTTTGTCTATATGAAATTAAATGTAACTAAGGCGAGGGGAGTGAGAGAAAACAAGAGGAGGAAGAGGAGGAGGGAGGAGTCAGGCCAACAGCAGAAACACAATGGGCTCCTTGTATTCTTGAAGCTTCCAGCACTGATACAGCGAAATTAACTACAGTTTCACCCGGGAGCCAGAAATGTCTTTTTAATAAGTAAACAGGGAAGGTGATCCTACACGTGACCCACCCATGCGAGCTTTCCATCTTCCTAGAACTTCGAGTCCACTAAAGGGAAGCAGACAGCCAAGGCCAGCAGTCGAGAGATAGATACAGATACGGCACACTGCACGGAGCTGGGGTGAGGGTGGGGGGTGGAGGGGGAGGGGGGGTGGGAGGTGGAGGAGAAGATGGGAAGGAGGTCTGGGGGAATGAAGTGAAAAAAAGAAAAACCACAGATCCCCATGAAGTCAAGAGACACCCCCAACCCCTACCCTTTCAGTCCTGCAGATAAAAAATGGAGAGAGATCTTCACCTGGTTAGGCTGTTTTCCAAGGTGTATATTTCTAAGTCATTTTTATCTTTTATCTTTGGTGGGGGCTGTGTTAGGGATTGAAATGAGGGCCTGTGCATGCTAAGCAAGAAGTCAACTACTGAGTCACCTTTACAAACAGGCAGACTGACCACGCAAGTGTGTGTTTACCCTAGGCTGGGGACTACACAGCCCAGACCCCAGCCAGCCTGCTCACCTGAGTGAGGCTACACACGAGTACAGCAGCCAGGCCTTCTCCCTCTGGCCCAGGACAGCACCCACATGTGACGCACTGGCCCATGAGACCTCGTAAGGGTCTTGTGCAGCCATCAGCAGCGGCAGCCAACTGCAGCCATTCCCAGAAAGTTCTAAAGGATGGAGGAACCTTCACAATTTCCTGGACTTCGGTGCATTCCTCAGACCAACAGGTTCCTATAGGAGAGCAGGCTGCATGGAGAACCTGGCTGGTTGGCAGACAGGTAAGCCGAGCAACAGAAAGAGAAGACACCATTCCAGAGAGGCTGCCATCCCTCGTACGAACTCATAGCAGTACCAGAAAACTGGGTAGGAGGCCCAGAGCCCAGACGAGAAGTGCCTGATGATGGCTGTGGCAGATGAACCAAAGAAGAGGACAGGAAAAGAAGAGAAGAGGAAGAACACCATTATTATCTAGGGACGGTACAGCAGCACCACTGGTGTCCAGTGTCTGAGCTCAGACAGAGCAAGCAGGGCCCCCAGGGAGGCCCAAAGGCTTCCTTGTGCTCCATCCACCATGCAAAGGACGCTTCTAGCTGGAGGACTGTGTCCCAATCCTTCAGTGAAGGAGGAGAGAAGCAGGAGTGCTTTTCCAAAGTCCATGTTTACAAGTACGAGGCTGGTGATCTCAGATCTTCAGTTCTATCAGCCTCCACGTGTCCCCTTTCTTGAGAGGTGCTTTCAAGTTTTTAAGAGCCAATGACCCGGGGGACAGGGAGGATATGTTTTAAGATGTGTTCTTTTACAGAGATTTCTAGAACAGAACCAAGTTTCCCGTGCACGTCAGCGGTGAGTGTTACCTAATCGCCTGCCCCTGTGTCGTCAGTCGGTGGAGTACAAACCTCTCTAGAGCGTGTGTGTGGGAGGGCGCGGGTGGAACAACAACATGACTGCAAGCCAAGGACAGTACAAAAGGATCTGGAAGTGCGGAGAGGAAGTCTATCATCTGGGCTGAGGTCGTTCACATACTTCGGGAGGGAGCAAGGCCCCTAATACGCATTAAATGACAGGAGCCCAGAAGGCAGCGCAGAGGAGCAGACTGCATCAATAGAAGCATTACATTATAAAACAGGGGACTGCTTGTTCCAGCCCAGAGACCCGGGTGAGATGGCAGCTGTACCCTGTTTAGTTTGGGGCACCTCATTAATAAAAAAAGGGAATTCTGAGCAGAGGGAAAGAAAGAACTGAGGGGTGAAAGGGACCAGCTTTTCTCGGAAGCTCGACACAATGACACGCACAGAGCTGGCAAAAACCAAACGAGCCACACACGGGGAAAGAAACGGCCCTGCACATGTTGATAGAAAGATGGAGAATGCCGTGACATGCCTCAAAGCAGAACAGCAGAAAGCAGCAGCACCTAACAGGGGCCAACATACTCCAGTGGGACCAGGGCCCCCACAGCCAGGAGGCCCAAAGATCTGAGGCTTTGGGGATGGACGAGTGTCTGTGGGTGCTGGTCCCCACTGTACTCCTGAGAACACTCGTACAGCAGGTTGCAATTAAGAGACTAAGCAGGAGTTGCAGGGATGGAGTGTCTAGGCTTGAACCAGAGCAGACATCTGGAAATACATGGGAAGGGAGCATCTTTGTAGTGACTTGGAAGTGATTTAAAAAAAAAAAAAAAAAAACTTATCCTGGTCACGCTAACAGCACTTTCCTGAAGAGATGATTTGGATTGCCTGTCAGAAGACAGGAGATGTTGCCTTTCACCAAAATAAGCAAACTCAACCATCCCAGCGAAGTTACTAGATGGGGGCCAGTCCCACAATGGGAACTGCAGCTTTATTTCCACGGACAAAGTAGCCATGGGGTAAAAGCGGGAGCGGGGAGGGGGAAAGGCTTCGGCTGGGCACCTCCAGGAGGAAGTGAAGCTGATGGAAACACAGAGCACACAGAACAATCGGAGATTAGGAAATGTCTCCTCTGCCACGGGAAGGCTATGAATTAATCATAGGTACCTAGAAAAACCAGGGAAAACAAAAAGTTGTACAAGAAGGTAAATGAAATTATAAAACTCTACATGGCTCGGCTGTGATTAATATTTATAGAGTTATAATAATGAAAACACTGAATATTAATAGAACCCCAAATTATGATTTCGTCCTAATGGAAGATGGAGGGAGGGGAGGATGGAGTGCTCAGGGAGGTTACAAGATGGGGGTAGGCAACTGATTAGTACATAGGGGTGTGGAGTGTGAGCGCGCGGGGACCGTGTCGATGGAGTACCGGCAGGGGTGTTGGGGAGGAGGGGTGCCAATGCAGTGTGCTGTGTGGATGAGTGAGAGGCTGCAGCAGGCTACATGCTGGTGGCGTGTGCTGAGTATGTACGGGACAGAGCTGGGTAGAGGCCTAGCATCTGTGTATTCCAGGGGGAAAGGATGTTGATGTGGGTGGTATCTGTTTGAATGTGCAGATGTGTGTGTATGAGAGAGAGAGAGAGAAGAGACAGAGACAGAGACAGAGACAGAGAGACACAGAGACGAAGACAGAGACAGAAACAGAGAGACAGAGCAGGTAGTAGTGGGTTCATAAAATACTAACGCTAGTGAAACCCACATTGTCCAGAGCAGAAAACCAGAGACAATGCATGAAGTGTCAAAAATAAGCAAGAAACAGTAGCAGAAATGTGCACGGAAATATCGGGAAAAAAGTCTCCAAGGAAAACACCTGAAGGCTGAAATTTGGAGGAATGGGATGGGATTGGGCCACATCATTCTTCGTAAGGTTTAACCTAACTTTTCACCTAGAAAAACTGCAAAAAAAAAAAAAAAGCGCAAATGCACAGCACTAGGATTAAAAGCCCGCACAGCACGAAGATGAAAAGCCCACATAGCTCAGTGGCTGAGGAGACACTTCAGGAGACCAAGACGCTGGTGGGGTCACTTCTTTAGACAAGGTGCCACGGGAAGGTAAAACAAGTCTGCCTGGATAAGCTATGAGCTCAGTGTCCTTGAGGGGGCCAGTGCGGTGTCCAGAAGCTCCTGTTGTGTGGCAGCCACAGAGGACCAAGCTTCAAGAGCCGTGGAGGGAGGACTCGGACCTATTGGCTAGTGGAGGGTGTGGGGGGAAGGCTGAGGCCAGGAGCCATGGACAGGCATGGACAAGTGTGAAAAGAAGCAGGAAGACTAGAGAGAAACGCCCTAAAAGCCAAGAGAAGAGAGCTCTCAGGAGGAAGGAGCCAACTCTTTCAAACACTGGGGAAAGTAAAGAACTAGGCTGAGCAGGGCCAGCTTCTGAGTTGACAAATGCAACACAGATGGCAACAGGTGATGGCAGGCTGAGGTGCGGAAGACGAGCGATAGGCTCTTTGAGAACCATTGAAGGTTCAGTTGTAGAGTAACAATAGGGATTTAGGATTAAGACAGGACTTTGGTTTTCTCTCCCCAAGGATGATAGAGAAGAGACTTTGTTTTTGGAGACAGGTCTTCTACATAACCTAGGCTGGCATCCAACTGGAAATCCTCCTTCCCAGCGATGGGATTATAGGGGTGCCTCACCATACCTGGCTTACTTTATTGTTTCAAAGAGGCAAACAGTCGGCTGAGAATGTGGCTTAGTGGTAGAGTGCGTTCCTAGCATGCATGAAGCCCTGGGTTCCATTTCTCAGTACCCCAGAAACAGAAAAAGCCAGAAATGGCACTGTGATGCAAGTGATAGAGTGCTAGCCTTGAGTGAAAGACGCTCAGGGACATTGACCAGGCCCTGAGTTCAAGCCCCAGGACTGGCAAGAAAAAAATAAAAATAAAAATAAAAGATGCAAGCAACTGTCTTGTGCTGCCAAGTTATAAGAGGAAAAACTAAAGGCTGAAAACACGGAGGAGAGGAGGTAATTCTATGACATGACATCCCAATGAGAATAAGAGTCACAAACAAGAGGAAGAAAACAAAAATGACTACAGATGAAATGAAGGAGGGCAGGGAGAAAACAGGTGAGCTCCGCCACAAGGTGTAGACTTCAGGAAGTAGACTTCGTGACGTCAGGGTTCACAGAACAGTGGGACTCTCTCTTGAACACAACTGAGGTTTTTACAAGTGCTGGTTCTGATCCTCACTGAAGTTCATTTTACCCAGACTGAGTACCGATCAAGGTCCAAAATATACTATCTGCCTGGTCAGGATGAACCAATGATGGACATGCAGGAGGACTTTGGGAGCCAAGGACAGATCCTCTGTGGCCCTGCTCTGTAGGTGTGACTTCCTTGTGGTTGCGTATATGCCCAAAGTAAAGTGGTGCTAAGATTCTGAAAAGGACGCACCAAATAGACCCTTCTTTCAAGAACACAATGTCCAGAAGAGGGGCCACCGTCGAACCCGACACCCAGCTGCACAGGTAATACATCGGCCACCAGAAAGATGTCCACAGGAGGCGGATCAAGACCCATGCCCAGACCCAGCCTGTCCTGAGGGGCTTGTGAGATGCCTCACCTGGGTCAGTGGAGGGACACCTGCGGATGGTGAAGATCTGGCCCAGGTCCTCGTCCTCCTCGGGCAGGCCCTTCTGCAGCCGCTGTAGCTTACGCAGACTCTCGCTGCGCTGGTGCTTCATGGAACGCACGTGTTGGATGAGGTTCAGCTTGGCCTTTGTGGAGTAGTTGCACAGGACACAGTGGTAGTAGCAGCTCTCGCCCTCCACGCCACTCTCATGTTGCTGCAGGTGCTGTGGGGACAAAGGAGAGGGACACACCCCCGGGTCAGCCACTTGAAGCCGCCACTGCCAAGAACCCATCCCTGTCCCCATGGTAGCCAGAGACACGCCACCAGGGACGTATTAGGACCGTGAACTGCACAACTGTTGATGATAAGGGTCCTTAGGTGGGGAGTTCTGCATTCGCTGAAAGGTGTCCCTTTCTCCAGTAGTTCCCTGGAGACAAGCAGCATAGGACACACATTCCTGTCTTCCCCAAAGGCCCATAATGGCTCATCCACTGGGCCTTCCCAGTGTCACACAATTTCAAATGTTCTTCCTTTCATGCTCCAAAGTGCCTTGCTTTATTTAGGTTGGGGTGGGCAGGCTGAACTGCACCGCCTGTTTTTATACACTGGCGTTGAACAGTTGTTGAAGTGAGATGGTAGGGCCTAAAGAGACTAAAATGGTACCGCTGGGCCCTTTGCAAAGCCAGCCAGCCACACTTTGCTCTGGTGACCTAACCTGCGGTCACCTACTGCATCCCCGGTCAGCAGCCAATGCTGCTGTTGGGCTTTCCATAGGAGAAATAACTTGATTTTGTTGTTGTTTTGGTGCTGGTCCTGGGGCTTGAACTCAGGTCTTAGGCACTGTCCCTGAGCTTCTTTTGCTCAAGGCTAGCTCTCTACCATTTGAGCCACAGCTCTATTTCTGCTTTTTCTGTGATTAGTTGGAGATAAGAGTCTCACAGACTTTTCTGCCTGGGCTGGTTTTGACCTGTAATCCTCAGATCTCAGCCTCCTGAGTAGCTAGGATTACAGGAATGAGCCGCAGGTGCCCTGCGACAACTTGTGTGCTGAGAGAATCCAAGATTAAGCCTCCCTCTGAGTTAAAAAAATGACAGAAACATTATTTTCTCCCAATTTCTCTCTGTCAACCTCTTAAGGACATCTGGATCCATCACTGGTCAATACTGCTGGTCACCCTGGTGTCTCTGTTCTATGTTGTGGACAAGGGGCTGGGTCCAGAGTGGGGAAGCTCAAGGGCCAGCAGTAAACAGGTACTCATGGAAGCAGAGTTCCGGGCACAAGAAGAATGGAGGTCATACAAACAGCAGACCCCACAATTGCCTAGGAGAGTTAAAGATCATCCAAAATCAGGATTCACCATGTAATTTTAAGGCTTTGTGAGAATTCAATGGAAGCTCTTGATCTTGTTTACTGACGGTCAGGGAACTGACCCACTCTGGGTATAGAAAGGCCAATTCCTTCTCCTAATGACTCCCCCATCCCATGGCTCGAGAGTCATCTTTCTGGAGGAGAAATTCAGGTATGAGGCCTTCATATGCTCATGAGACCCTCTGTCCTTCCCTCTTTCTCCTCCTTCCTCCCGACTCACCCCAGTGCCTGAAGCCCACAGCTGTGCTTTAGGTCACTGGTCTCCTTTTGGACCCCAATCAACCTGTTTGACATCTGTACCCCCATCATGATCTCAGGTTCTGCTGGGATATCTTCCTTGCCCAGCTTTTAATGCAAGATGCTGAAAAGCCAGCGGCGGTTAGAAGGGCCTGTGCTCCTCAGTGAAAATACCACAGTGGCCCTAAGAGCCCTTCCTGCCTAAAGAGTTCAGGCTCACAGGCCCATATCCCAACCCCACTGCAAAACCTAGGTTAGCCCAGAAGCATGCTCGCGCCTATTAAAAAGAGAAATATGAATGGACCCACTAGGTGCCACAGCAAGCCCACCAGAGGCTGGAGGTTCTAAGGCATGGGGCCTGGCTGAAGACTTCCACTCAGCCAGCCTGTGGCCGCAAATGCAAAGGGCCTTTACAGGCACCAAGTAGGAACAATCTAGCCCTGTCCTCCATAGTGGCCGAGTCCACACAGACACAGTACATGGAGCCAACATCCCCTACAAGTCACAGCTGCCTTAGAACGATTTCACAACCAGTAGCTAGAACAGCCAATGAAAGCTAAGCTCATTGTGAGAGGCCGAACAAATTACAGTCCACAATAAAAAGTTACTCTTCTTGAAATAAATTGCTAAGTCTTGGGGCTGGGAAGATGGCTCAGTGGTAGAGCGCTTGCCTTGCATGCCTGAGGCCCTGGGTTCGATTCCTCAGCACCACATAAACAAAAAAAGAAAAAAAAATTGCTAAGTCTTTAATGTTTTATCATCGGGGTTGCTCTTCTAAGACAAGGCACCTTGCACAGGACTCGGGGAGGATGGGAGACCACCAAGGCCACATCCTAGGATGAAAGAGGCTAGAGCTTTGGTGAGGTAGATGTGGAAGGAAAGATTGGGCCTGCCCATAGTTTCTTCTCCCCAACTGCTATAAAATCCTTCAAAAACTTCCATCTTGAATAGGATCTTCCTAGGAGCAAGAATCTGACCAGGGATTAGAAACAGGAAATGTACAAGATCCAGAAACTGCTATTCAGCACTAAGACCAAAAGAATTACATTTATTAAAGCATCAACTAAAACTGAGCAAATAAAAACAGGGAACTTAGCCAGAGCCCAGAGCAATTCGCATCAAGCAATTCTGGTGCTATATCAACTACAAAACCAGAGAGAGTATCATGAAAGCCTGAACTTCCAAACCCCTCTCCTCCCCCTGAAACAGGATTTCCTTGCAATATGGCAGTGGCTTTTAAATATAAAATTTTAATATAGACGTGAGGGTTCCATTCCAAATGGCTGGCGTTTCCAGTCTCCAAGCCAGAACAGAAGGATACCACAGCCAGCAAGTATTGGACAGAAATTGAGATGTCAGGTCCCTTTTGTCCTCAGATCCAGGGGATCTTGGGTGATGGGGCTTGTGTAAACCTTGAATTTAATAAAGACCATATTGGGAATCTGGGAGGAGGATGAACAATAGCTGCCATTACCACCAAACGCTGATAGCTCACAGACCTGTGTTCCTAGCTACTCGGTAGACTGAGCTCTGAGGACTGAGGTTTAAGGCCAGCCTGGACAGGCAAATCTGTGAAAGTCTTATCTCCAATTAACCTGCAAAAAAGACAAACTAGAGGTGTAAAGTACCAGCCGTGAGAAGGCCTGAGTTCAAGCCCCAGTACTAGTAAAACACACACACACACACACACACACACACACACACACACACACACACACACACACGCGCGCGCGTGCGTCTGATGAACACAAAGTCCAAAATCACTGCTCCTGCTCCACTGAGCTCATGATGGGAAACTGTACTTTCTCACGCTGCCACAAATTTGTATGCCTGTCACTGAAGAGTCTTTTTGTAAAGGGAATAGCTGGCCATGCACTACAAATCATGGGGCAAAGAATAAAAGGCAAGGAGGAAACCAGACCCTACTCTCTTTCACTGATGGTGGTAGCGGGAGCAGCTAGGATCCTTCCTTAGAGACTTACTCAAAAGTTACAGGCAAACTTCTAAGTTTGTTTTGCACTCCAAGTTCTAAAGACGCTTAAAAAAAATCCTGGATAAACCATATTCTGAGGCTGTTAAGAAACATCTGTTTCTAAAGGCTACATCCTATCCAAACTTCTAGTCGTGACCTTGGGCCACTGATGCCTATGTGAGTGTGACAAATTTTGTCCTTGCTTCTTCTCAGGCTGAGAATAAACAGGGCCCGGGGCCCAGCAAAGGGTCCTGGAGTGGGTGCCTCCTCCACACCATCCAATCATGTCCTAGTCTTGCACAGGTCCATGTGTAGGCCCCGTGGGCCAGGCCCCCCTCCCTCCTGAGTGAGGCCGCTTCTCCCGAGGATCCCACATTCAGAACCTTTCTCATGTTTAGTGGCAGAAGAGGATTCCACGGAGCGAGTCAGGCAGCCAAGGACATGCCTTCCCTGCAGAAGAGCGGAGATGTTTTCATTTGGAGAAGGAGGGAGAATAATTTGTTCCTGACCTAGCTAATTAGAATACCCTCAATTGGGATCACAATGTATTTAATTAAATTCACTGTAATATATGAAGAATCCACCAAGGCACAAATCCCAGTGGTACACTCGATAACTGAGCTGCCTCCTTCCAGAGTTCTTGCTCTCCTCGCCAGGCAGGAAATTTTTCTCCCACGCAAACCCTGAATTCCCCAGTGTTCCCTTTCTGTCTCTACCACAGGGCTCTCCCATCAGGGTGGAGGGGGGGACCCAACAGCTTGTTTTACTTCTTTCCCTTTTCTTTACTCTGTGTTCGGGATTCCTTCCTGGCTCCCCTTGTCAGGTCGGGAGTATGTTTAAAAAACAAAACAAAAACAAAATGACAACATTGGCTGTGGTTAGTGTGCAGCAGCACAGGGTCCCCAGAGACCAACAGAAAGCCGGCGGCGCAGTCTATTTGCTGGGATATGGTGTGGTTCGATTGCAAATGTCTACCACACACACACACACACACATGCACGCACGCACACATGCATGATGATCAAACCCAGAACCTGCAGTGACACAGAGGATCTTCTGGGGGGTTACCAGGAGGGCATCTTTATGGCCATACGGTACAAACTCCTAAAGACCACAGGAGCCTCTTGGCTCACTGAAGAGATCTCCAACTGAATGGCAAATCTATTACTGAGGAAGGATGGCCAAGTGGCCAATCAAGAAAGGAAGATCACCCAGCTAAATAATGAAAGGTGCGACTGAGAGCCAGCCTCTACTTGTATCCTTAAATGCAGCTAAGCTTTCCCTTGGCTGTTTCTGCAGCTCACTGTCTGTTTTAGAAATTGCCTACAGGGGCTGGGGATATGTATGGCTGGGAGGAGAGGGTTTGATTAGCACAAAGGAAGGCCCTGGCTTGGATCCCTAGCACATAGGAACGCATGAATGAATGAGCAAGTGGATGAATGAAGAAATAAAATGTGTCTGCAAAACACTAGGTATATGCTCTATATAGGGCAGAAGGACTTAAAGAGTCGAGGAGCGAGATTAAGTACCCAGGTTGAGTCACATATGGAAGCAGAAAAAAAAGGCGCAAGAATCTCCAACTGCTCCAAAACAGGGCAATAGAGATCAGAGCAGAACATCCTTGAAGCAAGGGGTGGAGAATGTGAATGACACATGCTGGCTGGCCATCACCTACTGTTAGCAATGGCAAGAATGGCTCGCTCAATACTGAGTAGAGATAACAACCACCCTCCCCCGCCCCAAGATTGAACCCAGGTTTCAAGGTAAGCACTCTGTCATTTGCACCACATTCCAAGCCTTGCGGTTTGTATTACCTTGTTTTGGAAACTGGAACTGGCCTCGACTTTTGATCCTCCTCCTGCCTCAGCCTCCTGGTAGCTGGACACAGACAGCTTTCCTTATGTCCCTTTCTAATCATCCCCAGAGATGTGTGCTCTACAATGCTCAGCTAGTAGGAAGATGGCACTGCTATGTTCTTCACATGGGAATATCTAACACTTCACCGTCCAATTCTATGACTTTCCCTCCAGAACTAGTTCAGGGAGAAGGACCCAGAGAAGGCTCACCCTCCCTGCACGAAGGCACCTCCAGCAAGCAGTTGGATGTGGTACATAAAGTGAGCGTGAAAAACAAATTAATAATTAAAAAAGGAAGGAAGGACTAGGGGCCAGGCTGCATTACCCATTAGTATGTTCTGTTCATTCACCCTGGCCAAATGCTGCACGTCAAAGAAGGCTCCTGTTATAAAATAATGCATCGTGGGGGAAAAGAAAGTGTTCCTGTTACTTGTTTCCCAGGAAAACTAACCAACTTCTGTCAGAGAACATTGATTTCCATGAATCTAGAGAGGCCCCACGTCCTCCCTCCTCTCTAACAACAGAAAATGCCTAACATCTGGCTCTTCATGCATGGGATGCAAACTATTGATCAGGATTTGTCCTCTTTAAAGTAGGAATGGACAGAGTACATTCACATGCACACGTGCGCCTGCAAACACACACACACACACACACACACACACACACACACACACACACACACACGAGCCATTTGCAAAGGACACTTCCAAGGAGAGTAACACCTGGTCCAATAAACACACTCCCAACCCACCCTCTCTTTACTTTGGGGTACACGGGACATAACCCTATTCTGAGACCATCTGAATATGGCAAGGCTCTAGGGTGAAAGTCAGTTTCCTTGCAGCCTTCCAAGGATACCAGACATGTCCTGTCCTGCCCATGAGAAACTCCTACTGGGTGTCCCAAGGCCCAGGCCCCTGCCGGGCAGGCAGGAGTCTAACTTTCCTCATCCATAAAGCCATAGATCCCTTAATGGAAGAGGCCACTGTTACGTCACCCCTCTGGAGGAAGAGTACTGACCACAGCATGCCAAGGGCTTTGGCTTCTCTCAATGGAAAAAAAAAGGGGCACAAAAATCTACACCAAGGAATCTGGTGAGGAGGAATGGGAGGAGGAAGAGGAAGGGGAGGGGGAGGGCGAGGGGAGGAGGAGGAAGGGGAGGAGGAGGAGGAGGAGGAGGAGGAAGAGGACACAGTTTTCACACCCTCCAACATCATAAGAACCAATGGAAGCTGTCAGTAGGCCTTCATAACTCCCAGTGGCAGGCAGTGTTCACTCACCTCCTCAAAGGAACCCCAAAACCCAGAGAGGGCATATGATCATCCCTAGGTGTCCCAGGGCACGGAAGACTCCAGGTCTGGAACCTGGGACTGGCTTCTAAGTCCACAGCCATCAAGCTATGCTGCACAAATGGCTGGGGCTTTCCAGGCTCAGGTATTCAAGTTGAATGCCTATAAAAAGAATCCTTTCAGATGTAATGCAACTGGGGTGAGGGCGGTTAATTTTTTTAATCAGTGAGGTTGAGTCCCTTTCAGATTTAATGTCACACTTTTAGGAAGAGGTGGAGAGGTCAACCTAAATATATAGGTATTTTCTGTTTAATCTTGGCTTTTCATCCACTCATGCCCTTGTCCTTGGCACATGCTAATTTAGTCCCATTTCACTGTGGGAGCCCTGCAGACACCAGAAGATATAAGCTCCAACCATGATTTATTAAGAAAAAAGCCAAAGGAAGCAAAAATGCTCCGTAGATCAATCCGTTTGGGTGGTCCTGCCCTATTTTCTGGTTTCTAGGCCAGGCTCCTCACGCCCCCGAAACAAGCCAGGCCTCTTTTCTAAGGGCGGGAGCAAGACTTGCTGCTCCTTCTGCAGGAACAACATTGCCTAATTCCAAAGTCGTCACCCTGAGCCAGACAGTAAACCCTCAGTGGAAAACTCAGTCTAAATATTCCACTCTACAAGCTGTACCTGCCTTGACTCTCAATCTTCCCTGGGTGGGGGAAGGGGGGGGGGGGGAACAACCATGGGCCCTTGGGAAATACCGATACGTTAGCATAGGAGATTTTCATTTTCCTTCCTTATGACACCTCGAGAAAGGAGTGTGGAGCTGCTGTCCAAACACAGGGAGGAAGTTCACCAGGTACATAGGGCTCCTTGCTAAGGTTCCTGCACAGGTATAATATCACAAATGAAATGAAGGCTGCTTTCCACAGTGGTTGGGCAAGTGTCCATGGAGGTCTCAAGCCAAGTGGAACAGGGAAGTGGGCCAGCCAGCAAAATGGTTGCTCAAGGCTAACCTGGAGCTGTCCACCGTCCATGAACTCCCTATAGTTTCAAGAACATGACAGCCACCGGCTTTGCCAGGACAGCACACAGGTGACAGAGACTTTCTCACTCACCGAGACACCCTTCTGCCCCACCAAATCTAAATCCACATTCAAAACCAGGGGCGATTCCCATGCAGCAACATGGCAAAACACTATCACTAATATGCACAGGAAGACAGCCCTGGAGAAAAGCCTTGCTCTCCATACAAGTCACACACACACTGCGGGCCTCAGCATCTCTGGGACAGTAAGACACTCTCCTCACAGGAAGGCCAGGAGGATCTATGGGGTAGTTCATATAAAGTGCTTGCTACAGTTCATCTGATACGTAGTCTTTATAATAAATGAAGCTATTGTTATTTCATCATTTTTCAAATTGCTCTTTGAGATTAGAGATGGAATTTCACAGCACTGGACATAACCATATGAAGTGTCCTTTCGTATAACCAACCTCCATTACTCCCCAGATGTCAACCCATGGTTGACAGTAAAGAACCTGTGATACATTGACATGGTGGTGGCATGGGCCTGGGCCAACCTCTTTCTTAGAAAAGACGCTGAAGAAAATGAGGGAGGGGGTGACACTGCCCCCCCAAAAGTACTCTTTAGCTGTACATCACCTTTATAATAGCAATTTAAATTGGTTCAAGTTTGAAGTAACTCATTTAAAGTCCTGCACTAGTGTAGGCAGAGCCAAATCCAAAGGCCATGCTGTTGTTGCAAAGCCATATCTGTTTACAATCCCTTTGCCCACCTGGTGTCAGTATATGAGGTGTAAAACCAAGGCCCGTGTTCTTTATTGAGTCTGCCAATATCGCAGGTGAGGACCAAATGAGGAGAAAGAACTCTGGTGACGTGGCTGGTAGACATATCCCTTACTCCACAAATCCACTCTGAAGGATTTGCTTATTTGGATCTCCCACCCCAGAACCATCCACACAGTAGAAAAATGCTCTTCCTGGTGGGCCAAACAGGTGCAGCCTTTCGACTGTAACATGAAGTCATTCTTAAAAACACACGTGGAAAACCACATGGGAAAAACCACTGGAAGCCAAGACTGACTGCCCAGCTATTTGGCCCCTTCATGGTCTTCACACAAGAGCCTAGCTCTTGTTTCTGAAAGGTGGGTATGATCTGGCAGGCCTGGTGGGTTGGTGGTAGCATTAAGAATTCTAGCTCAGCAGTATTCTAACTTCAGCAAGCATGAGGTGAGGGGCGGGAGGGATGCCTTCCAGGCCCCTTGCTGATTCTGCACACTGAGGTGGAGCCCAAGAATCTCTTGAATGGCACCTGCCAACAAGAAGACCCATGTCAGAAAGCACACAGATATCCCAGGGCAGAGAGACCACAAATCTTCCGAGAGCCTTTCCAAGACCTTAAACTCTCTGACCTGCCCTTTTCTCAAAGAGTTTCAGATTTCAGCAAAGCACACCAGATAAATCATACGTCACCTGGCACACAAGAATCCACTTTAATGAAAAAGTCACACGGAAGCAGCTGCCCGCTACTGGTCTACTCCACATACTTCATGAAAGTTTTTTAAAAAGGCTCCATTCATCTCGTTCTCCCCTTTCACACCTGCAGTCTAAAATTTCCCGGGGCTGTGGCGGGAAGCAGGAGAGTCTTGATGGCCCAAGTACAAGGCATCACTTTTTCCCACTTTGCTGTGCATCCTGCTGGGTGCACCTGTCCAGATGTCTCATTGGAATTCAGCCCATGGGAGACTTAGAGTCAAACACGAGAAAAATAAATGATCATTCAAATTCCCTCCCACTCTCGTCAACTTTCTGGTTGCTGCTGCTGAGCGTGCGAAACTGACGCTCCAAACCAGAGGCTCCACGGTTTGCTGACAAATGCCTCCTACCTTCATTGTGGGAGCAGACAGCCATCCTGGCAGGGATGGTAGGCTATGGAGCACCCACAGGGCCCACTGCCTCCTCTCAAAACGGGACAAGTGATAGGGAAGAAGGGGGGCATTCCCTGTCAACAAATGCCTGCTGCTTTGTCCTTTCCTTCTGAATCCTAAGAACTTTCTGAAGGTTGAGGGGGACAAGGCCCATGGGTAGTTTCTGGACTTTACTTTTGGGGCTCCCTGCCTCTGCCCCCTCCATAAACCACCCAGACAAACACCCCAGCACTGAGTTTTGCTCCTGTCCCTCCCCTTCCTAAGTCTCATTAAAAGCCGATACTGTTCGGCCTCAAGATGGAGAGCTCAGCATGGATTTTACTGAACGTTAAATCAACCAGCGAGCGCAGCCAGCAAACTCTGTGGCACTTTAACTTTAAATAATGCAATAATTATTGAATTTCCTTTTTATAACTGAAGTGCTGGAATGTAAACAATGGGGCTGTAATTGCAGGAGGGGGGGGATCAATAGAGGCAATCGTTTTCAGCCATGTTAATTGTAAATACAATTGCTCCAAGATGTCAGCCTTGTTCTTCTTGCTCCCAGAATCATCCTAACGGATGACAGAGTCCAACTTTCCCATTACAGCTGTTCGTTCCTTTAAGAGGTTCTCAATCAGGTCTGATCAATCTGTCAAGATAATGCATGGAGTAAGTAAGACTCTTCCAAACACAGGCTCCCAATCAATAGCCCGGGCCAGCTTAATGAGGTGGGGCTAAGGCCCAGAGGGAGGTAACAGCCCCCAGCTTGTGCCTAGGTTTGGCAGGCTGGCTTCCTTGCATGGCCCTGATAAACAGATCAGCCCTTAATGAGGACATTAGTTATGCATGCTTCAGCAAGCAGCAAGGCACCCATCCCTGGGGACAGACGGACAGAAAACAAAATAGATTAACAGAAAACAATATGGTGCCAAATTAGGTCTAACTGAAGACTTTTCCCTCCTTCTCCTGCTTCCCTTAATTGTCCAGCAGAATGGAGGACATCAATTCATCATACCAGCGGGCAAGAACTTGGAGACCAGGCGCATCCCTGGGTTGGAGACCTCTGGGCATCTGCTCACTTCCCTCAGCTGTCCCTGAAGATTAGCACCCTCATTTCCTGGACACCATTGCCAGACCACAAGGAGCCTGGGGATCTCTCAGCCTCAGTAACAGCCAGGAGAGAAGCCTAATAGCCTCCTAGACCACCTGGAGACTAGGGATGGGGGAGATGGATGGGACTCGCCGTCTGTCCTGGTTAAGGATGAAGTAGCAGGCCCAGATCCCTGCAATCTGTGGCTCTGGGCTCAGCAGCCTGGTGAAGTGCATGGGAACTGAGGGCTGACTTCTCACAGGGTAACAGGGGATGTGAGAGCCGCCTGGCCTCCCCTGGAGGCCCCTGGACATCTGTACCTGGGATAGGTGGGGAAGGGCGTCCACTGTAGGAGTCTTTGAGAAAGAGCCATGCTAAAGGAAAAGTCCCTGGAGAGTCTAGCAGGCTAGGACCAGGCCTGGCTTCCCATGCTCATACTTGGCACAGCTGCTGATCCACACAGAGTTCTGAGAGATTGTTACTGACAGACTCAGAAAAACAAATACATTTGAGATCTAAATCTAAAAATAAAATATGGGCCTAAATAGAAAAGAGGGGAGAGTACTGCTGGAGAGAAGAAATAAGTGAGAAGAGAAGGGGGGAATGAGTATGATCGCAGGGCACTGAGTGCACGTATGAAAAGGTCATAATGAAATACATCCAAGTTAAAAAACTTCCATGTATGGAAAGAGCACAATGAAATCCCCTCGTTTCATACAATTAATATATAAGGAATAAAAGAATTTTCTTAATTGCTGGCTTCAGTTCTAAACAGATGAGGAACAACCTCCCTGGTCTTTACCTCTCAAAGCCTGGCCCACCACCCCATGTACCAACTCAGATCCTTTTCTTTCAGGGCTCTGCCCTGCTTGGGACGCCCCCCCCCCCCCCCCCCCCCGCTCCCCGCCACCTGCCAGGTTCTGAAAGGCTTTGGAATTTGCAGAAGACAGGACAGCGCCTCCACCAGGAAAGCCCTTTTCTGTCACACTCCACCTAAAATAGTCTTGTTGGACGTCTCTGGGTCCCACAGCACGAGGTGACCCCTCTCAAAGCTGTGTCCCCACAAATCAATCCTTCCCTGGGCTTCTGCACCAAGATCTCAAACCCCTCATGACTGAGACAGAAAGTCAGGGACACGTGAGAATAGATAGAAGATAATCACTACAAATGTAAGGCTATATTCAATGTCTTAAAAGTATTTTTTTTGGGGGGGGGGGGGGTCCAGTCGTGGGGCCTGAACTCCGGGCCTGGCCGCTGTCCCTCAGCTCTTCAGCTCAAGGCTAGCGCTCTACCACTTGAGCCACAGCGCCACTTCCGGCTTTTTTCTTTTTGCTTATGTGGTGCTGAGGAATTGAACCCAGGGCCTCAGGCATGCAAGGCAAGCGCTGTACCACTGAGCCACCTTCCCAGCCCACTAAAAAAATATTTTTTAAGTATGCAGAATGCAAAAGAGCCCTTCCTCCCTCCTCTCCAAAGAAACTAAAATGTCACCCCACCAAAGGACAACTCAGTGGTTATTTATCTTTCCATTTCTTTCACACACCTAGTTACATCCTATATTGAGGTTTAATGTCACTGTGCTCTTTCACCACTGACAAGTAACTGCAAGACTTGGATATATATTGAGAAACATCTAGAACATGGAGAGGAAGACCACAGCTGCCACAGTTGCTTCTGAGAACTGCCTGTATGCCCTGGCAGGGGGTGTCACGCCTTGACAGATAGAAACCACTTAGTATATATTTTGCTTTATTTTATTTTATTTTATGTTTTTGCCGGTCCTAGTGCTTGAACTCTGGGCCTGGGCGCTGACTCTGAGCTTCTTTGTTTTGCTCAAGACTAGTATTCTACCACGTGAGCCACACCACCACTCCTGGCTTTGTCTGAGTAGTTTATAGGCGATAAAAGTCTCACAGACTTTCCTGCCAGGGCTGGTTTCAAACCGCGACCCCCAGATCTCAGCCTCCTGAGTAGTTAGGAGTGAGCCACCAGTGCCTGGCTTAGTATATATTTTAGGGCCAGACATAAAAGGCCAACCAAAGCCAACAGAGTGGCTAAGAGGCCAGATGCCTGGAAGACGTGGGAATGGGCATTGCGACTCTCCAGCTCTGACAGTCAGGATGCAGGAAGCTCTCTTGTTATTTCACATCAGGATTCTTTTTGTCCTGAATCTGGGACTCAAGCTCGGCATCTGATGCTTTCGCTCCTTGGCTGGCGCTCTATCAACTGAGCTTCCAACACTTTCACTTTGGGCATGCAATGGCTCACAAAACCTTCTGGAGAACCACGGGTGGTTTTCCTCAGCAAAATTCAAGTTTCAGGAAACTGCATCTAAAGAACTACCAATTAGGGGAAAACAAAAACCATTCAAGTAAAATGGTAGGGTTGGGGGAGGATGAAAAGATGTTGAAAGAATGTAGGACCACAGAGAAGACTGCTAAGATCCAGCCCGCCACAGAGAACCAGAAAGCTACTGCACACGTCACTCAGGTCAGAAGTTCCTATGTGATAGGGACATGGTGACTTTTGGACACAAACCTGGCAGTGTTCCTTCCTGGGTTATGGCAGTACACTGTGCCCATCATTCCCCACCCGACTGACATCTTTCTGGAACCTTCGGTTAAGAGCCTGCTCAGTAAATATTAATATGGTCTGTGGTTGCTTTTTTTAAAGTAAATATTTTCAAAGCTTAAGTCTCAAAGCACAAATCTTTCAATGACCTTTCCGGATGGTAATAACATAAGGCCAGAGGAACTGACAGCAAGTCCTGGCTTCTGGTAGCACCTGTGTTTTTATAGTGGTCATTCTTCCGGCTTTGGTTCATTCATTTTTCTCCCCCATGTCTGTCCACATTCTTGCTTCCTGTTACCTCATCTCTAAAAATTATTGCTATTATCCTCTCAGCATACACACGAAAAAGCCTATAGTATATAGGCTCTTACACACCTCTCCTCTGCAGTTCCTGGGTCTCCAGCAAGCTGCACTGACTTTTCATTCCTCAGTAGTCCAATCTGCGCGCGTGCGTGCGTGCGTGCGTGCGTGCGTGTGTGTGTGTGTGTGTGTGTGTGTGTGTGTTCCCTCCTAGGCCTATTTGCATTCCAGTCCATCCTCCCTTGTCTGACCGATGTGATTCTTTCTCCTCTGAACCCAAGATCTTGGCTTACTCAGGACACCTTTCCCCTTTGGCTTAGTCCCTATTTCAAACTGGAGGATTCCTGAAGGCAGGAATTATGTCCTTCTACCTGGGCTCAACACAAAGGAGCCAGATCCTTCCGCAGTGAGAAAAGGGAAAAAGATGAGTGCTGGTGCTAAGTGACCTCTTTATTTACAAAAAGAGGAAGAATCTACCAGACACAAAGGGCCAGGAAGCTGGAGTGAATCAATAGACATATGCTTCATAAATGGCACAGTAAAATACAAATGTTAAAGTCGTGGGCAAACGATAACAACTTGTGAAAGGGAGCTCCAAAGACACACCTAGTCTTCCTTCCCTACCATCTTGATTTCACAAGGTCCTAGGCTTACACAAAGATGAACGTAATAAGTTGATCACTTACCACGCTAATGGAATCATCAGGATGGCTGGAGAAGACCCTGTGAAGGAGGACTGGCTTGCCTCTGGGTGTGAGTCCTGCTGGTGCCAGCTGCATTCCCCAGCGCCAACATGACTCACGAGATGACACAAACTGCGTGACCTCCAGCAAGTCCCCCCTTGGGCACTAACACCGAAACGGCAATACTCAGAACGGACTCCGTGGCATTATCCTGAGGACTGATGATGGAGCACGGCTAATAATGACTGGGAAGTCCTTTGTCTTTGTGGAAAGCCATATTACTTAACATTTAGAATAATACCCACTGTTTCAGGTTGAGAAAGCATTCAGATTTTCGCTAAACTGAAGGCTGCACACATCCACTAATGAGCAGCGTCCTTCCCACAGAAAACGTTGAGAGCTACACAGTCTCTGGAATAAAATGACTAGCAGTGCATTAGTGTGGGGCTGAGGCGGGGTTGGTTACCATGAAACCAGGGTCAGTGCATTCAACATCTAATAAGCAAATTCTTCAGATCACAGAAATAAACCAGAGCAGGCCAAGCTGACAACAACTGCAATCTTTAAGGACGCTATAGGCAGAACAACATCTGTAGCACAGTCTCCTCAGAATTCACTAACATATGACTGTGTGTTAGTGTAAAGACTGTGAGCTTGGCAAACTTTTCTCATAAATGTCCAAATGGTAAATGGGTTAGGTGTCAAGGGCCTGGCGCCCCCCGTCACAATCACTGGTCTCTCTGTCATCTCTGCACAAAAGAATACGTTTGTGGTATTCTGCGATAGCTGTGTTCCAATAAAACTTTATAAAAATGAAGTGACCGAGCTGGAGGACATGCTCAAATGGCAGAATACTTGCCTCACATGGACCAGCTCCGGGGCCCAATCCCTAGTAATGCTGGATGGATTTCCCTGCTCTGTTGATAATGTGCTGACATCTGATCTAAAACTCAAACTTTACCCCATCCTGTGGAATGCTTCATGCCTGATCTCAAGAAAAAGAGGGAAAAAATTACCTCTCCCCTCCCCACTCTCTTCCTCATTCCTTCCCCTTCTCACTCTCCCCTTAAAGCAAAATAATTTGCTTATAACTTTCAAAACAGTAAAAGCCAGGCTTGAAAACTTCAACTAAAACTTAGCTGTAGTTAAGCTAATTAGAAGTCAACATCTAATCAAGAATCATTTAACTGAGAATTATAAAATGCCTTCAGAACACTTCAACTCTATCCTTCATTTTCATCTATCCGTAAGAATTTCCATATACATGTGGTCTGGGTCACATGACCCTGATCCTCAAGTTCTACATCTCTTCCTTAACTAAGACTGAAGAGTGCCCTGAGGGGAGGGGGGTGGGGGGGGAGAAGGTTAAGACTGCACATTTATTCTGAGCCTAAAAATAGCTGTAACTTGCTCCGGCTTCATGTAACCTAACGACACAATTACTAACAACATAAATGTAGCCACCTTGACGCCTCACCATGCTGCAAACAGCCCAGTTTTCTGTAGCCAGGAAGCACTTGTGGGAAGGGGTTGCCCCACACACATACAGCGTGTTCTTACTTTCTAGGCCTCTTCTGAAAGCAAAAGGCTAAAAAGATCACCCAGAAACATGTGGTGGTCAGTCAGGAAGTCTGGATGCAGAAAAGTAAAACAGATGAACACGCTTTCAATTCTGTGACCAGCCCCATACAGATTTCAACGAGTTTGGTCGTTCCATAATTCAAATGATTCTCACAGCGACCTTGTGACAACTCAGGTGGAGAACAGGGAGAGGTCAGGTGCCTTTCTTCAGTTTAGTGGGCAGGGTGGGCAATGAAAGGAATGTGCTGTACAGATCCTAAGTATTTAACAACTCTTAGTGATAACCAATTTGTTTTTGTCAGTCGTGGGACTTGAACTCGGGACCTGAACGCTGTCCCTGACCTCTTTTGCTCAACACCAGCACTCTACCACTTTGAGCCATACCACCACTTCCGGTTTTCTGGTGAATTTTGAACCTCGACCCTCAGATCTCAGCCTCCTGAGTAGTTAGGATTATAGGCGCCAGCCGCGGGCGCCCGCCTAAACAATGTTTAATCTGTCAACTTCCCAGGCAGTCAATATTTTTTTGACTCTTCAAAAAAAAAGAAGAAAGAAGAAAGACAGCGCCCTGACCCTGGGTGTCTTGGCTGTACACTCCTTCATGTCATGTCTACAGTGATCTAGACAAGATGAAGCAGGCGCTCTCCGGTCACATGTCACCATCTGTGATACCTGAGTGGTCCCTGCAGGCACGGGGTTTGGTGTCTCTGGATCAGGTCATGTGTAATAGAGAAGGAAGCCTACAAATGGGGCAGAAGGAGTTCATGGAACTCAACCACTGGGCTTTTCTGTTGCTGGTTCAGTATCTGTCACACCGTGCTGTGCTACACTGTCCCCTGGTAAGTACTGTGCATGTGTGTGCGTGCGTGAGTGCATGCATGTGTGAGTGTGTCTGCACGCACACATGTGTATGTGTCTGCACGCACGCGCGCTGTATGTTGTAGCACAGAAGATGAAACGCTACGTTTCACGAGACTCAGGCAATAAGGGAGTTTGATGGGAATGTGGCTTCCTCAGGGAACTTAATTCTGCCACGGGAGTTAATATTTGTTAATTGGTAGGAAAAGGTAAAATTAATGAGGACATTAACATAGCTATTTAAAAACAGCTCCATGTTTCCCCCGTTGTAACACATGGAACTATGAGGAAGTAATTGAGGGAAAAGGACACTGTCAATTCTCAATTATCTGCATGAATGAAGCGCTCAGTGACACGGATAATCCAAGTCATTTACATTTGGATTTAGAAAGTAACATCTTTTTCCTTTGGAAAACTCTCACCATCCTAATTACAGCTTGCTGAATGTCACAACGAAATCAGTTTACCTTCCCCATCGGAGAAGCCAAGTGCTGGGGGTCGCAAGCAAACTGCCCGATCAGTCCACGCAAGTAGCAGAGCACCCACCGATCTAGAACCGGTAGAGCAGCCATAGGCCACACGCGACCACTTCAAGGTACATTAGGTTCAGGGCAGTGACAAGTTCAGTGTCCCAGCCCCACCAGCCACTTTCCAAGTGCTCAACAGTCACACGTGGCCAGTGGCTACTGGGAGAGATGGCACCGATCCTCAACACTCCCATGATGGCAGAAAAGTCCTAGTGGGCAGAATTCTAGACTGAAGATCACCTCTCATTCACCTGGCCCAGGTAGGACGCTGAGAGGAGGGGGCGGAAGGCAGAAGATGCCTCCCACAGCCACTTGCAGAGAAACAAAGGGGATTTGTGTGCCATTGCATGCTCGCAGCTAGTTTAATTTCAAGCCTGGTAATGTAGACTCTGTCTAGGGAATAACACACACACACACACACACACACACATACACACACACACAAAATAAGCATTCCATTCTAAGTAAAATAGGCTTTTTAATTAACAAAGCAGAAAATGAGTGGGTAAAGGGCAGGCGTGAAAGCCTGCTTTTAAGCAAACATCTGCTGTTGGGTATGTGCCCTCTGAGCGGCCGCACAGCCTAGCCCCTGGCTGGCGGGTAGCTAGGAGGGAGGTCTCCATCCCACCAGGCTCTGCTCTGAAAGATGCCCACTCCGGTGCCACCGTGTCAGGCCCAGTGTCACTTAACATCCTCATTAATTATCTTGAAAGGAGAGGGTTAGTAAACAGCAAGTTAATTAAATTCTCAGATGATGCTAATTTGGGAGGCTTTCAAAAGACTGGCAAGGGCAGAGGCGATATAAAAGGGACCTGGATGCGTTAGAAGGATGAAGTGGAAAATAGAATTAAGCACTAGCTAAACAAACGCCACTCTCAGTAAGTCTCACAGATGAGCCAAAATACATTCAAAGTGAAACTTTTTTTTTAGGGAGGGAAACTGTTGTACTAATAATTAAAGGATTTGAAACTTCTAAGGTGTATGTATAGTAAGACAGAAGTTTTGAAAAAGAGAGACCTTTTAAAGCTATTTACATATATTTAGAAAGAAGTCCGGGAGGGACACCCGACATTAAGTCTTGGAGCGGTAGCTATGGAGGGCTTCTACTTTTTATCACCTCTCCTGAACTGATAAAAAAAAAAAAAAAAGCCTTCTAAAATGAGTACTTTTGTGGTATTTTGTTTGTTTTTAACTTTTCAGCTTGCAATCTGTTGAGATTTACACAAGCACTGCATTGCAAAGCAAGTTCAGGGCTTCTCTGAGCCTCCTCACAGCTTCCTTTAGGATTCCCATCTTCCCTTTTCAGTCCTGCACCATCTATTCCACACTAACAAGTGAAAACGGTACCCTGGCAGCACCACACGGCAGGCTTGCTTCCTAAGTCAGCGCTTCCGTCCCTGGCCTCTTTCTGTTCCAGGATCTAGGACCCTGCGCCACGACACTTGGTTACCTTGTCTCCATCTCCTCTCTTCTCATCTGTGACAGTTCCTCCATCTTTCTGTCATCCATGATCTGAACGCTTTCAAATGCCTTGGGAGAGCATCTTCCCTGTGCATGTTTGTCTCGTGTTTTCTCAGGAAAGATTTCTGGGATGGATATCACAGAGGTGAAGTAACCTTCCCAACCCATCCCATCCTGTGCATCTCTGGGTGGGTGACACCAACATGGCTGGTCATCTGATCATCCCTTGAGGTGGCATCTGTGTTTCTCCCCTGGCAAATGACTCTTTTTGCTTCTCCATACTTGATTCATTAGGAAACGAATTACTAAGCTCAGCCCAAGTTCCAGAGGATGGGGCTAACACTCCACCTTTGGGTTATTATGTTGTTAAATGAAAATTAAATATTTTATAAAAGAGATACGGTTTTGTTCACATAAACCAATGTCCCTAGTGAAAGAGCCTATCTATAAAACCAGAAAGTTTGTTGTCCGTGTTTTGAATACCTGGGTTCTTGAGCTGTGGGGCCTTCATGGTACATCAGCCAGGGTCCTTAAAATCCACATATATCAACTCATCTTATCGTTGTAACTGTGGGAGTTACGTGGTCACATTACAATGATTCACGCTCAACGTTGAGTGGGAAGACATGGCATGGAACCCAGACTTCTTTTAATTTGTTTAATTTTTTTTATGTTTTCATTGTTATTATAAAGGTGAAGTACATAAGTCAGGCAAAGAGTACATTTCTTTTTGGACAATGTCACCCTTACCCTCATTCTCTGCCTCCTGTCCCTACCCCCAAGTCCTACAGTTTATTTTCAATGTAGCATCTAGTGAGTATCATTGCTGCATTTGTCCGCTCTTTGTCTCCCCAATTCTGGCACCCAAAATTCTAAAGATGATCTTCACCGTGATCCTTTGCCACAGAGAAAAGATGAGGGAGGAGGAGGAAGCTACCCAGTACCCCTTCCTCGGTCCCCTCCACAGACTCATTGGCTTCTCTAAGTATTTGCCACATGTTCCTCCACCATTTTGGCCCTGTCTAGAATTGTTCTAACTGCAAGAATCTGACTTCAAAATGACTCTAATATAGAACTAAGTCATACAAGTTCAAAGCAACAGTTGGATCCCATCATGTGACGAGGTAGCAGAGCTTTGTACACATTGAGACACACAGAGCTGAAGTGTGGCTCTTGGCTCTCATCTCAGTGGAAGTCTCCCAGATCCACGTGGCAAGCTTCTGCCCAAGCAGGGCCAGTGAGCAGCTCAGTCTGAACAGGAAAAGTGCTAGGGACAGAAAGGCCTCCCCTCAAGATGGAACTCAGTGTCAATGTCAAAGGTACCTGTATCCCTAATCTGGAAAGCCTGAGACTCAAAATGTTCCAAACTCTGAAACTTTCTGCATGCTGGCTGATGTCAAAGAAGAAAATTCCACACCTGACCATATGTGACATGTGGTAATCAAAAGTGCAGTTGTACTAGAAATAATGTGTGAGGTTATATCCTCAGTCTACCTGTATAAGGTAAATATGAAACAAGTGAATTTCATCGTCGGACTTGGGTCCCGCCCCCAAGAGAGCTCAACGTGTGTGTGTAAACATATATAATTATATATACATATGTAAATATATATATATATATATATATATATATATATATATATATGAATAGTCAGGGGGAAAATCCAACATCCACTTTTAGGTTCCAAGTATTTTGAATAAAGAATATTCAATCCATATAACTTTTTTTTTGGAGGGGGGGCGTAAAGTCATGGGCCTTGAACTCAGGGCCTGAGTGCTATCCCTGAGCTCTTCTGCTCAAGGCTAGCACTCTACCATTATGAGCCATAGCTCCACTTCTGGTTTTTGAGTGGTCAATTGGAGATAAGAGTCTCAGGGGAACTTTTACTGCCTGGTCTGGCTTTGAACCACAATCCTCAGATCTCAGCCTCCTGAGGAGCTAGGATTACAGGCATGAGCCACTGGCACTCAGCTCATATGATAATTTTTAAGAAATGCAAGACAGCGTTATTACTAGCAGTGAAGCCTGGCAAGATAGCTCACACTGGTAATACAAGCTACCCTGGAGGCTGAAACCTGCAAGACTTGAGTTCAAAGCCAGCTCAGTAGAAATGTCTGCTAGACTATCTCCAAGTAATGAACAAAAGTGCTAGACTGAAGATGTGGCTCGAGTGGTAGAGTGTCAGCCATAAGCAAAAAAGCTGAGCAAGCTGGGCACTGGAGGGCTACGCTTTTAATCCTAGATACTCGGAAGTAGAAGCAGGAGGGTAGCAAACTTGAGGCCAGCCTGTAGACCCTGTCTCAAAAGCAAAATAAAAACCAAAGGGTTGGGGTGGGGCGGGGATTGCCGGGCATTGGCTACAGTGATGGAGAGCTTGCCTAGCAAGCTTGAGGGCCTAGATTCATATCTCTGTACTTCTCAGACAGACAGACAAACAGAAGCAGGAGTAAAGGATGGTAAAGGGTATAGAAGAACAGGTACAATGCTGGAGATTACATCCAATAAAATGGCTTTTTGGAGGAAAAGAAAGTGATCTGAGTTTTTCACAGCACCTTGATACATCCAAGCACCTTGCTATTTCAGAGGAAAGCACTGAGTGACATCCAAAAATTTCACACCTTAAAAAAAATTGTTTTTAAGTCCATAACAAAATATATCCAATATCATTTTAATTCTGCAAAATAACATACCACAAGGAAGATCGCTCTTTTGAAATAAGACAGAATTGCTTCTACTTATAGAAACAAAGAAGGCAGTCTCTTAGCATAAAGGAAGGGCTCTGTAACAATTAAAGGTAGCGGGAACTTAATGGTACAAAGAAATGGAGAAACTCAATGACCGCCGTTTTAAGGTATTTCCATAAGAAATTTCTTCACTGGGTTCAGTATTTCCTAAATGACCTTCAAGGGCAGGTGAATCCAAAAGTGTATTGAAAGCACACATTCTTAGGAGATAGGGATACAGATTCTTGGTAGGGCACTTGCCTAGCACACACAAGGCCCTCATACTCACAGAATCAATATCTCAGTTAGAACACCAGAATCTTTACTTTAAAAACACTTTCCTAGTTCAGCGCAAGAGGTTCATGCCTAAAAATTCTAGCTACTAAGAAGACTGGGATCCAGATGATAGAAGTTCAATGCCGGCTCAAGCAGAAAAGTCTGTGAGCCCCGCCCCCTCCACTCCAAAATAACCAGCAAAAAGTCAGACTGAAGGCATTGTTTAGTGATAGAATACCAGCTAAGCAAGCAAGGAAAGTGAGTACCAATTCCCCTGAGTTCACTACCCAAAAAAAAAACAAGATTTCTCCAGCTATTTCTCATGCACAATCCGACAATTCCCTTAATACTTTTTTAAGAAACAGTATCTGCTGACCTGGGTGCTGGTGGCTCATGCTTGTAATCCTAGCTACTCAGAAAGTTGAGATCTGAGGATCACGGTTCAAAGCCAGCCCAGGCAAGAAAGTCTGTGAGACTCTTATCTCCAATTAACCACTGGAAAACCGGAAGTGGCACTGTAGCTCAAGTGGTAGAGCACTCGCCTTGAGCTGAAGAGCTCAGGGACACTAGCTAGAGTTCAAGCCCCACGACCAACCAAAAAAAAAAAAAAAAAAAAAAAGATATCTGCTTGTTTGTGTGTTTTATGAGGCAACACAAAAAGAAACCAAAAACAAGATGAAAAAGATGTTAATATCTGTCTTGACCTATCCACCCATACATTTAATATACCACAATTTTATACAAATGCCATAATCTACAGATGCACCACTTTCATCCTGCATGGGGCATCTTCCCTGTGGGATATCACTTCAGCCACCACACAGCACACTGTACTTATTCTAACCAGTCCATCTCAACAGCTCGCCAACTTCAAAAACAACCAAGTACCTGAAATAAACAAGGTTGTGGAGTGTACTCACACACATCCAGACCCAGAAGCCACAGGGCCTTGCCTGGGAGAGCACACCCACTTCATTTGACACTCCCTAGACAGAGGCAGAAACGTTAGAGTTGTCTGCACAGTTCCCAACAGGGTTCAGGCACCCCTGGAATCCTTTATAATTAGGAGAATAATCAACTTGAACTAAATATTTAGAGGAAAAGCTGCCTGTGTGACGGGTGGGTGGCTTCTTCAGGTAGATGATTACTTTCTTAGGTTTTAAAGCAATTCCAACTACACCCGGGGGGGCCTCCTGCAGAACATACATTTTTTTTTTTTGCCCCTTGACTACAGATCTTACTTCAGAAGTATACCCCTGCCCCTGCTGCTGCTGCTGAACCTGCCTTGAGAGCTGGAAGGTAGCGGAGCGATGGTCACCAACATAGCTTCTAGGAGAAGGTAACCTGCAGGAAACTGGATCGGTTCTAGAAAGTAATGCAATCATGATTACCTCCTTCCTCCATGGCCAAAAGTGCACCTTCTTCTCTGGCCTTCAGAAGGCTGCCCCCCCTTTTTTTTTGGAGGCCCCAGTCCTGGAGCTTGAACTCTGGGCCTGGGCACTGTCCCTGGGCTTCTTTTACTCCAGGCTGGTGCTCTATGACTTGAGCCACAGAGCCACTTCCGGCTTTTTCTGTGATTAATTGGAGATGAGAATCTCATGGAGTTTCCTGCCTGGAAACTTCAAGCTGCAATCCTCAGATCTCAGCCTCCTGAGTACCTAGGATTACAGGCATGAGCTACAGGTGCCTGGCTAGAAGTCGGGGTGGTTTTTTTTGTTTGTTTTTAAAGCAGAAATACACAAGGAGCCACGGGCAATGCAGAGGAGCAGAGAACCCAGGAGGGATTTCTATAGTGGAACAAATTTGGAATCTCATTTACATTTTGATGCCCGGATACCCTCGTTACCTGCAAAAGGCAAGTCAACACTAACAAGAACAAGAAGCATGGAGCGACAGTTGACAAGGGAGGCTCAGCCCCCCACCCCCCATGAATGCGGCTCCATGGTGCATGGCCTCTGGATGTACAGAAAGAAGTCTGGAGGGAGGGAGGGATAGGGCAGAAAGCAAAGGGAAACAGTGCACGTGGCCGGCTCTCAGCATGATGCATGCTGGCTCAGGCCCCAGGAAGCTGGCTGGGCCTTGTCCTGAGCAAGGAGGAGATGGGCCTCTGCTGGTTTCCTAGCAACCCTTACAGGCAGCAGGCAGGATCTCAGGCAAGGCCATTCAGGGAAAAATTTAAATGGCCACACGCACAGATGCAGAATGAAAGTAGGCCTGCCTCTCAGCAGGGCATGGTGAGAGGCACACAGAGACCCCCGCCAGCTACTCCCCACCCCCAAGCCACGCTGCAAAGCATTTGGGGGAACCAGCTATGGAGGTGGTCTTCCTTGCTTCTTCTCGGCCCTGCAGCATCTGTAAAACATAGCCCCCACTCCTTAATCCCCACCCCATGAAGATTCTATTTTGTATCCACATTTCAGGGATGCTATCATCAGGGAAGTGTGCTTCCAACCATTGTTTGCTGGACAGCTTTAGCCATGGGTCAGGCACCTCGATTCTTCCCTCCGTAGCTACTTTACCTGGCCTCCACTGGTGGGCTCAGACTAGCCCTCACTTAAGGAACTGTAGGCTTGGGTCAAGTCCAACATTCCAGTAGGATGCCCTGCACAATCTACCTTCCAATGGTCACTCTTGCTTCTCTCTTGTGCCATAATATCCAACCTATGGAGCCAATGAATGATAAGCAGGAGACATGGCAACTGTCAATATTTTAGCTTGCACTTGAGAGCGTAAGGCCACCAGCTAGCTTGGACTAGGAGGCACAAAAGAGGACAGATCACCTGCCTGTCCTCCAAACCAGGGGGACAACAGGGTACAACGAGGGCCAGACATGTCTGCAGCTGGACAAATATATCTAACAACCCTGGGGTTGTTGCATGTTACCCTTAAGCACTCTCCTAATACCTGGGTTGTTTTTTTTTTCCTTCCTATGAAATTATCTTGTATGATCAAACACTAATTGTCAGGTATTTACTTCAGATTGGTATGTGCTGTGTCATTTCTGGATTTCCTTGTATACACTGTGCAGCAGGAGATCCAACCCTGGACTGTCTGGGAGACATTCACTTCCATCCCACAGAAAGCAGGGAGACAACCATGTGGGCCCAGGGCTGACACACAATGCCCACTTCTTGCTTCCAGCGCCGCCTACACCAGGAGGCTCCTTGGATGAAGTGTTTAAGTCCATTCATGGTCAGGTTGCTGGGAAAATTAATATGTAGGGCACTATGCCAAACATAAAAATTATAACAAATAGTGTTTGCATACATACTTAGAGCAATGTATATATTATGTGCACAAATAAGCTGTCATTTATCCATAACAAGGACAGAAGATATGACTATGAATATTCCCTGTCCTTGATCCATTCGCATTCTTCATCTCCTCTATAAAACCAAGGTTTTAGGTTAATGATCTTCCAGGGTCTCAAGTTTTGTGGCCCTTTGTTTTTCTTTTCCTAGACTGTTCTATGCATAGAACATAAAGAAAACACCAGGCACACCCAGGAATTAAGACTCTCCCTGGCCCACAGTGCTGCTACCCAGATCACTGCCGCGACCCCATCAATCTCCAGTCTCTCTCTCCTTGGGAGCAGATGAAGTGGGAGCTAATGAAAAAGCCAAGGAAATCAGCACCACTAAGGAAATGCCAATACTCATTCACAATCAACATCAACCATGGCGGTTTTTATCCTGCTTTGGGCTGCCTCATGCCAACCCTTCCGTGATCCGGCTCCGGGGCGAGACTACATCTCCACGTTCTATATAATGCCTGCTTCTCAATGCTTCTACTCATTAAGTGTCAAAGTAATAATTATCACAATGGCGATTCACAAGCAGGTTAGTTGCTGGTTGCTAATGGGCTAGCCCACACTTGCCCCAGGCACAGAAGTTTAGCATTCAGAATGCTATAAAACACACTGTTCTTTCTTCTCGGTATTTATTAGCATCAAGGAGAGAGGCTCCCTTCTCCTTGGTTTTACTGTTGCTTGCAGTAGGTTAAATCTCTTTGAAGCCACATAAAACAATTCGCTTTGTAGCTTGTAACTAACTTGAGAATGACTTTAGATTAGACCGTGCTATAAGATACTTGGGTCCTTGCCAACCCAACTGCTCCTCTCAATATGGCAACTCTGGAGCTTTCTAGAGTATTTCGAGAAAACAGTCCTGGCTTTCCTAGAAGAGCCCAGTGAGATTTCAACAAGAGCACGCATGGTCTCTGACTCCACTCTTGTTACAGTTTTTCCCAAGTGATGAAAACAATTTCAAGTAGCCCAGAATATTCGTAGGCAGGACCAGGGTGGGATGGTATTGTGCCAGCTGATGGGCCGGGACCTGGTGGGTGTGACTACAACACCAGCCTTAAAAAAGCCAACAGGCTGTTGAATGCCAAGCCTGCACTATTAATTTGCATATGACATTAATTTTGCTGTCAGTGTGTTAATGTGTGATTAATTCTGTCATGGGTTAGAGCAAGGAGAATTAGTTAATTGTCAGAACTCTTCTCATTCACTCACTCAGGCGTCCCCCGCCTCCCTCCAGCGTCCCCCTTTTCCTCTCCTTATTAAACTAACCTCCTGGGTTTTCTTCCTCCCGGCACTTCTTTCCTATGGGATTTCAACGCCACCCCCTCCCACCCATCCTATACATGCATTTCTAGAAGAAAGAACACAGATGGGTCTCGCTCAGATGCCCCCAGTGGCAAGTCTGCCCTCTGTCCAGGTAGTTATGATGAGGGGAGGTTTGGGAAGGTCTGACAACAGAGACAGACAAGTCCGATTCATATTCATGGTCAATCGCCAGTGCCTGTGCTACCTGTATACATTGTACAACCATGCAAATAACCTGCGGGGCTGGAAGAGGCTGGAATGTGGAGTCCACACAAAGCCACTGCTCTGCTATAGAAACAAGCGATCCCCCTTTCCCCATTCACTTCTCTGGCTACTGGGAGACTGCCAGGCTTCTGCCTCCTGAAGATCCCACCTCCCGTCACCACTCCCCGCCCCCCCCCCCCCAGCTCCATACAGCCTCACGGTCACAAGGCTGCAGTGAGTCCAATGTTTTTACCCTCCCAATTACCCCATCATCTAGCTGGCTGTATTTCTTTATACATGAACTCTGACAAAACTGGGGAGCCTCTGAATCGATGAGAGTTGATGCAACTGTAGAGCCTCTTGGCAGCCAGAAGCTGTCAGGGGTTCAGGCATGTTGTAGGGTCAGGTTGAAGGGCTCCCCGCTCCAGCGACAATCCCATGTACCCTTGCAAGCCAGGGAAGAAAGGACAAGCCCCTACTGGTGACACCTCTCACTTCACCAGAATGCAGGGCGCACGTACGTGTGTCTGCTTAGCCTGGGCCTGTGTCTTTCCAAGGCCTTTAATTCTGTACCAATGAATGAGGACGAAAGAGTAAAAGTGAATGAACTGACCACTCCCCCTCCCAACCTCACCCATCACCCAGAGTTCATCTCATTTACAGGCCTGGAAACTACCTATCACCTTCAGGTCCACCCACCCTACATCCTCCCAGCTGCCAAGGCGGGCAGGAGTCAGTATTAGCCAAGGGCAGGAAGTGACCACAGGTTTCAGTCCTCGGGAAGACTGCTACCTCCTCATCACACACACAAGATTCTTTAAGACCTGAGCAGGCATGGTAGTGCATCTCTGTAATCCTGACTGTGAGTTCAAGGCCACCCTGGGCTACCTGGCCAATTCTATGTCATCTTGAGCCATATATAGTAAGACCTTGTCACAAAAGACAAATACAAAATCTAACACAGAAAGGACCCTAAAGGTGTTTCTAGGAATTAACTCACATTCACTACAATGAAGAGGAAGCAGGAAAACAAGATCTATTTACATGCTACGAACAATGTTTTGTGATCCTTTCAAAAAGCAAACAGCTCACCATGGAAGTCACATTCATTCTAATTTGGAAACACATTTATCAGCTACTTTTTTTTGTCTTTATTTATTAACAAGGAGTAATATTCTTATGGGCCATGATTATTCCAATGTCTTGTCATTTTTATTTCACTTATGTCTATACTACCAAACTCACATTGGATATTAGAGAGAGTAAATGTAATTCCCCACAATTTCCCAACTGGACAGTGCTCTTCAGCAATGTGCACTTCTGTCTGCCACAACACACACACACACACACACACACACACACACACACACACACACACACACACACCCATTCCCTCCTTCCTCAAGTAATAAAAGCCAGATATGAATCCACAGGCCAGACACACACACACACACACACACACACACACACACACACACACACACACACACACACACACACACACACACACACACACACACACACACACACACACACACACACACACACACACACACACACACACACACACACACACACCCATTCCCTCCTTCCTCAAGTAATAAAAGCCAGATATGAATCCACAGGCCAGACCACAGAAAGGCTACAATTTACAGGAACTCCATTTTCTAAACCCTTGTTTTGCATAAGAACACTTCCAAAAGGAATTAAAGGACAGAATCCACCGAACATATGTCAGAATCCTTGTGGAAATTCACTACTTCTTTCTCAAATAAACAGGAATATCTCTCACCAACAAAATGTGAGTCCCTTCTTCCTTTTCAGATTATGCATAACTTCAATGATTTGCTTTAACATGGACATTATCCACACATGGAACTGGAATTACTCAGCACGTGGGAAATACACCCTGACCACCCATGGCCATTAAAGATCCCATGACATTTTTGTAAATCGGCCAAATTCCAGCAGAGACAGCCAGCCCAGCAGTTGCTACATTCAGACAAGGAGAAATTATATGCCCCTACCACTTCTATGCAAACCAGATACCCACGCCCCTTCTTCTGGTCATTCTTAGGACCTATCCTCACCCCACCCTGGATACAGCACTTCAAGTCTCACAATGAATGAGACTTTCCGGAGCTCTGCAGACAGGAAGCTGGCTCCTGCCGGGCTGTGAGAGTTGAAGGGACGCTCCAATAGGAGGATCCAGAGGCAGAAAGCAGGTAGTTTGGCGCAGTGAGCGGCGCGAGTGGCCCTGCATCTTTTCTCCTTAGCGAAGAAATACCTCTTACAATCTATTGTTTGTCTTCTTGAAAGAAAAGTCAAAAAAATGTACGCATTATCCTGCCCATGTAATTGTAACCCCTCTGTACAGTATGTTCACAAATAAAATTAAATTAAAAAAAAAAAGAAAAGTCAGCATCTCTCAATTCCCATTCCTCCTCTCACACAACCCACAAGGGTCTCCCATCCCCCTCATGGCCATGACTCGCATTCCTCTTCTCCTTCCCTCTCCCCCAACCTCTCCATCCCCATCAGTCCCCACTCCTTGCCAACTCTTCGCCCCCTCCTCCGAGACCCTGGGTCAGTCAGATTCTTTCCAAGGAAACTCCTGTTCCAGGTAATGTCCCTGGAGTCTAGAAGTTCCAAGTTAAGTTCTCCCTGTCCAGCTGCCTGTGACAAGGGGAAGAGATCACCAGTTTTAAAGGAAGAGCAGGGCTGCACTCTTGACTTGGGGAAATGCTCAACCGTCCACACACCCCACAAAAATATCCTGAAGGCAGTAGTCTTCCCAGAGCCCTAGGAGGGAGGGGCTCAGGGTGCACAGGGAGCTGGCAGCGAGGGCCCCCACACAGCCTGCTGCCCCTCCGAAGCTGCCCTGGGCAACTGTGAAAAGCTTTCGTGCCAGGCACACTCCCAGTGCTGTGCTCTCTCCAGCTCTCTCTCCCCCACCAAAAACCCCGAGGCCTCTAGAGTGTACACTAACCACAAGCCTTTGAGTGGCTCATGTATTTACAAACTGAGGCATGTCGAAATCAAAGGGGATACCACATGACATAATTCGCATTAAAATGTCAACAGGCTGACAATTTATAGAGTCAATCCACGGAAGGTGGGGAGGACTAAGACTTAGTAATTGTTTAATTCCTGCTGAAACCCACGGCTGCTGTGCCTTCGGGAAGCCAGGATGCGCTAGGGCCTCCAGCCAGCTCAGCGCCCCTTGGGGCTGGCACTGCGCCAGGGCCAGGCAACAGGTTTAACCATTTAGGGTGCTCCACATGGAGAGAGAGAGAGAACAGTGGAGAGGGAGAGGAAAGAAGAGGTTTATAGGGAAAGACAGGAGGAGGTATGGGCATTAGTTTGTCCTTCTACAGTGTGGGTGGAACTGATCAAATGGCTTAGGTGGGTCCCCCAAAAAGGAAAAGTCCCCTATGCTGCACCCCTGATTTTCCTTTCATGATCCAGGCAAAAGACTCAACTCCATCCCAGATTCTTGATTGTTCTGGGCAGTATCCTGGTCCGTTAGGAGTACTGAGAAGTGGGCAGCAGGTTTGTACCTCAAGGATGCCAACCAGTCCCACCCTCTGCCTCCCCTGTCCTCCCCCTCACCCCCCACCCCGGTATCTAGCAAAAACACCATGGTCCAAGTTAGATCTTTGTTCAAATAAAACTACTTGGGCGTCTCTTTTACCTTTCTAACCAGGAACAACGTCCTGGCACGTGGAATCTTAAATACAAATTCTTACTCCCAGCTTCAGATTTAGTTTACCAGACTTAGTTTTGTTTTGAGATAGGGTCTTTCCACATAGCCCAAATTGTCTGGAATTCATGATCCTCATGCCTCAGTTCCCCCAAGTGTTGGGATGACAAATGTGCACTGCCATACTTGACCTCAGACACTGTATTCCAGTCATGAAGTATGACTCCTGCTGGACACTTGAACTCCAAATGAATTGCCCCTTGCTGTGGGGCCAAGAGTGTCCCCCTAGGGGCGATGAGCTGGTAAAAGGAAAAGAATCTGAACAGCTTTCAAGGGTGCAGTAGAGGGATGTGCCAGTGGACTGACCCTGGAATGTACCCTCAAGCTCTAAACCAAGCTACCTTTTGATCACCCCATAGGAAAGCCACACAAAAGAGAAGCAGAATAAATACGTGATGGGGCATAGCTTACAGGTAATCACCGTCATCTGCACTTGTCACACAAAACCGTGTTCTGGTAAGGTGGTTTCCATTCGGTGGGACGTGTTCCCAGAGGATGCCCAGGCCACGCGGGCTGCCACAAGGCCCTCGGCACAAGCTGTCTGTATATAAACAGTGACACCTCATTCTCTCTTCTACCTCATTAACCGAAACACATTAAAACAAGTGTGCACTGGGAGCAGAAAACGAGACTGCTAAGCCAAGCTGATATAATCCTCCTCAGCTGTGGGAAACAAGGCCAGGGGCTGAAACCCTGCTGGGGCACTGGGCTCCCAGACATGGGGACCAGGGAGGGAGGGAAGGAAGGAAGGAAGGAAGGAAGGAAGGAAGGAAGGAAGGAAGGAAGGAAGGAAGGAAGGAAGGAAGGAAGGAAGGAAGCAGGGAGAGAGGAATATTCTCCCTATGTCTTCCCACTCAGTTTTTAAAAATATATTAGCTCAAGCAAAGGAATAGCATGTGATTGAAAACAAAATACTCCTTTTAAGATACTCTGTACACAGAAAGGAAACTCACTGAAAGCTGTTGAATCACAGGGGGTAGGCAAAGTGAGAATGAATGAGGGGGCTGATTTATGCACATGTGAAACACACCGCAGCGAAACCCCTTCGAACAAGCAGATACACTAAAAACATAAAAGACAGAATGGTAACAGATTCTGTCTGTGATGGGGCATGAACAGGCGGGGGAGGAGCAAATGGAGAGAGTGAAGAAAGGCGAATATGGTTAAAAAAAAAAAAAAAGTCATGTACCAGGGTAAAAATAGAACGATGACGCCTGTTGAAACTGGCTTGGGAAAGGGAGAGGGATCGAGACAGAATGACCCAGGGGGGTGAGTCAGATCCAGGTACCTTGTATGCCTATGTGGACATGTTGAAATGAAATCCCTTTGAACAATCAATTGATGCTAATAAACAACGCTAAAATGAAATTCTTCTGTACACAGAAAGTGTGGCCCAACTATCTAGAACTGGAAGGAGAAAGGAAAAACATTTAAGTAGACTTTTTAAAAAAATTGTGGAAGTAAAAACTGTGGTTTCAGTGGGATCACTCTCCCACACAGGATTGGTGAGCACAATGCACCCTGAGGATCAAAGTCCTAAGACCCACAGTGACCAGGACACAAGCTACACACACAGTGGCAGGAAGTCCTCAGAAGTTAAAGGACTAAGGAGAGCTGAGGATGTAGCTCAGGACAGAGCGACTACCTAGCATGCACATGGTCAAGAGATACAATCCCTAGCACCGTATAGCCCAAAGGACTAAGGAAAAGAAAAACAATGGTACAGTAAACTTGTCTTATTTGTAGTTTTATTCCATGTGGTTTTCGCCAAGTATGGTCAAAAACAAAACAAAAAAATCTGACACACACATTTAGTTGAGCAGATGTGGAGAAACTCTTGGTCAAGTCCCATGTGACTGTCAGTTGTGTTTTAAAAATATGGATTCTGAGCATTCCCGGACTTTCCTCTGAAATGGGCTCCTTCAAATCCTATCCCAGCAGATAGCAAGGATCCACCATAATCCAATGCTACACAGCTAAAAACACAAAATGAATACTTGACTTCTTCAGCTATTGCCAGAAGTGAACAACCTATCAAAAGCAAAGAAAGGGGAAAAAAGAGAAAAGGAAATGGGTCGTACCTTTCCAAAAAATTCTGATTAAGGTAGCACTGAGAATAAATGACAGAATCATCACCCACATGTGAATAAGCAAAGGAACTTGCCCACAAAAGCTATAAAATGTAAAACTGAATGCAAGGAACAATCATTGAGCCATATCCCACATCCTGGGCATTACAATATCATATTTGATAGTAATAAATGGGTGTTGTTATGCAAAACTCTTTTTTGCATTTCTTCATTTGTGTTCAAATTTGCAACCTGAACATGTTATCGGCACTGATTTGCATTTCATATCATAGGTATTTCCAAACATAACTGGTGGGTGTGTGCTTTCTGAAACAGTATTGAACTTATGTGGCCAGAGCTTAGTCCTCCTAGAACGCCTTTAAGACACTATGCGAATGACAAAGAGCTGCTGAATTCCTCAAGAACACTTTCCAAACCTGTCATAACCATCTCATCATCAGGTAGGCAACATGGTGAGACTTTTCTGTTGTGCAGACTTTGCATGGACATTTCAGGTATTAAAGATCATCATTTCACATCAAGTTTAGCTTCTTGTGAATCAAGAAGTTGGGGGGGGGGCATCAACTCCCTCGTTGACTTGTTGACACAAAGCCATCAGTAGAGATCCCGGGAATAGCCATTAATTTCATTAAAATAATAAAAATCCAAAACATATCATGTCTGAAAAGAGGTGGGGATAAAGGAGAATACATCCACAACTTGACGAGACTAACTTCCAAGGTACAAATAGGGGAGAGGAGGGATACACAGATTTTTTTTTCCCTTAAGTTCAGCTGCAGGGGAAAAAATATATATATACATATATATATTAATTTAAATTAATGTCACACGGCAAGGTTGCCATGGAAACAGTTTTGCATACTGGACTGCAGGTGCTCCCTGGGGAGACTGGAGATGGCAGAGCCACAGGCTGGGACCCAACTGTAAACACTGAAGGAGGGCTCCTTAGGCAACGTTAAGTCATCCGTGACCCTGTGGCTTCCACTTACACAAGGTGGGGACAGCAGCTCTGCAGTGCCAGCCAACATTTCCCTGTGCCCAAGGGCTGCCCGCTCTGCACCATAGCCAGCGGCACCGCCAAGGCCACGAAGCGCACACTGACACAGAGACCGACCCTGAAGAAGACACCAGTGGCAAACATCTTCTACTTGAACTGCAGTCTTTCTCTTTTTTTCCCCCCCAGTCTTGGCCTTGTCCATTGTGCATGTCTGGATTAGAACTGTGATGGGTTTTTTGTTTTGTTTTTCATTGTCTTGTTTTGCTTTCTGAAATGAACATGCCGTCACTGAATTTAGAAATACATCTTTGTAATGAGCTGGGGGAGGAGAGGACTGGGGACGGGGGCAAGGACTGCGGTCACTCCTGTGTGCATGTGTGGTACACTCCGTATCAACCTCTGTACCCAAATTCTCGCTTGCAGCTAATTTCGGTTATCTAAAGGAGCAATGGCTACGTTGACACTTGCCAGGAAACCCTATTTAAAACTCAACTGTTATAATCTAATACTGACATCCCACAGCACACAGGACCACGCTATAAAATGATGGCAGTAACTTACCTGTCCCAACAGGTGTGGCAGGCGCTTCTCAGAGGAGGAGCTGAACAGCAGTAACGCACCTAAAGCTGAGCCTGGAGGGCTCTCTACACTCGGTCACTTGCTTCACTAGGGCCCACTGCTCTGCCACTCAGGAGAGGATCACTTCTTCAAAAGCGCCACAATCAAACCTTCCACAGGCTGGCGAAGGTTAAATGACTTCATTCATCGTCATCTCACTAAATACTGGTCACATTTTTATGGAGGAAAACGCCTTCTCTGATCCACACCAAAAACACAGAACAAAAGCCACTGGCCTTTCTTTCCTCCAAACCAACAGTGCACCAAGTTCAAAGCTAATGAAAACCAACTTATAAAATACCACACCAGTCACTGTGCACTGATGGCTCACATCTGTAATCCTAGCTACTCAGGAGGCTGAGATCTGAGGACCATGGATCGAAGCCAGCCCAGGCAGGAAAGTCCATGAGACTCTTACCTCCAATTAACCACCTAAAAACCGGTGGTGGTACTGCGGCCCAAAGTGGTAGAGTGCTAGCCTTGAACCAAAGAGTTCAGGGCCAGCACCTAGGCCCTGAGTTCAAGCCCCGTGACCCACATGCATAATGCATAATAATGCATAAATGGAAAACCAAATGCAAGAGAGTGGAGTTCTTCAAGGCTGCACACTGCGTGTGTCTACACACTTCGTCATGGTGGGCACATCCCATGGTATCCCATTTAAGGTGCCCAATCATCTACAGAGCAGGTAGTTCTATTAGCCTACTTTACTGAAAGACGAATGGAGAAGGATTAAGTCACCTAAGTCCCAGAGAGTCTGACACCAGGTAATTTCTGCCCCTTTAAAGTTCTCAGTTGCTGCCTAGGTTTCCCAGGAGAGGTGTGGGCTACATGGACACTTCCTGCCCTGCATCCTGTCCCCAAGGACTTGGCATCTAGGAGCAACCCAAATCACCCTGAGTGGCCGAGACATTCCTACTGGCATCTATTTATGAAGTAGCAAAAATACAGCAGAAGTTCCTGGCAAGCTTCAACACACCCACCTTTCCCTTATGTGAACAAAATTAGACACAAGTGAGAATTTAGGTTGGAAACTGGCCTCGGGTGAGTATCCAAGAGACTGCCAGCCTTCCTCAGCGCCTCCTGCAGTACTTGCAAGACTCTTAATTGGTCATGCCTCCGTCTTCAGTGAGAGGAGACCCTTGTTGGCAAAAACAGGCTAGCTCGTCAGCTTCCTGTCTTCAGACACAGGACAACCATCTATACATGTCCCTCTGCCACAGAGTCCAGGAGGAGAAGGCTCGGGGGGGGGGGGGGGGAGGGAGGGAGCACAGTCGTGCGCGGGGAGGAACTCATATCAAACATGAAGCTTCCACTTTGTGGTGTTAGGCGGAGAGGATACCTCACCATTAGGTCTTGCTATCTTGCTATTTCACCATGACAGCGCATTATAAACATTTTAAGTCACAATGATGGCCTGAAAAGGAAAACTAATGATAAAGAGATGGCTGTAGCAACTCAAGAGAACTGGAGTCCATGGGGAATGTCCGGTGAACATATTCCACCATGTGCCTTTGGACGGGTGTTCAGACAAGGCTACCATATGGGGTTCCTTGGAAGGGGTGAAACCAGGGGCACACTCACCATTCAGAAACAATCTACTGGGCTGGTGCTCAACAGTGCGCTTAGGCACTGGGAATACAGCTGTTAACTGCGCAACCACTGTCTGTACCATCCTTGGAGAGCAACAAATGAGCAAAACTAAGCACTGTCCGTGCATGTCAGCACAGCTACGTGAGAGCAAGTGGTCATCTTGGAGGACTAGATATTTGGGTTGAACGTCAAGTCAGGAAAGTGCATTCTGTAGCAGGTGCTACAGCCCTGGGGCAGGTCTGAGTTCTCAAACTGAATCAATATTAAAGAAAGGGAATATGGAAGGCAAAGGAAGTTTGGTAAAACAAGGTGAGCATGAAGGGAAGAGTTCAGGTTACTTAGTGTGGCCAGTTTGTAGGTAGGACAGAAAGCCACGCTGGGGTGTGTATATTTTTATGTGTGTGGGGGTGGGGGGAGACCCAATTTCACCTTCATAAAAATCACTTATAGAGAGTGAATATAAGGAATGAAAGTAAAAGCAGGGAGGGTGTTACAGCAGTGAGGGGTGACAGGGCTGGACCAGGAAGGCGATAGAAATACATTCCAGTGTAGACAACAGAACAGGTCCATGGAGTGACTCGGGCTGTGAAGGAAAGAGACGCTCAGGTAACTCCAGCAAAATGGTTAGATTGGAGCTGGCAAGCCTGTAGTGGGGGAACCCAGAAGGGAAAGGCATTTGGGGATCATGGTCACTGAGCACACTCTCTCTAGGCCATCCTGAGTTGATTATCAGACGTGCGAGCGCACGTGTCCAGGGGAGGAGGCAGCAAGAGATTGGGACTAGAGACAAAGGCTTGGTGCCACCCGGCGGGAGGGAGCAGTCAACCACTGTGCTGAATGAGACGCTCAGAGGAGAGCCGCTGGCAGAGGAGGACCTGAACCAAACCTAATGCTTACCATCGGGTAACAGAAGAGGCCAGTGGAGAGATGAGGTCGAGCCTGACGAAGGTCACCTGGGATAACAGCACAGATGATGTATGTGTCAATGCAGAAGCCAGGGGAGGATCTGTCACCTCGGTGGTAAAACGTGTCACTTTTAGATCCAGTGACTGGGAGGGACACCATAGGTCTACTTCTAAGGGTCGATGTGGCTTTGACTACCTGCTTGCCCCCCCACCCCGCCCTTCCCCAGCACCAACTGACTGTATAGCCCATCTGAGGTCCACCCCTGCCGATACCCCAGCTTCTGCCGGCCACGGGCCGAAGGCAACACTGCATGTTGTTCTGTTCGTTCCCACCACTGAAGAAGGAAATGAGGGTGCCAGAGCACCTTCAGCTACTTTGCTTGCCAACCTGCTTCCGGTATGGGCAAGGAAACATGGAAAAATCAGAAGCACCCATGGGTGCCTGTGTGTGCTGCATTCTTCAGAGATCCCACACATTCATTGCTGGGCTGAGGGCATCCCGTGATAAAGAAGCTTACAAGCTTACAGCCTGAGGGTGAAGCAAGCTGCCATGTGAGGAAGACCCCAGGCTGGCACTGAGAGGTGTGACCTGTATTCAGGGCAGAGTTAGCTGGCTATGGCACAGCACAGGAGAGCGCTTTGTGGCAACAGGCGCTCACTAAAGTCTGAACAAAAAGACACTTTCAACAGGGCTCAACGCCCGTCAGCATCAGAGGACACATGCCACCAAATCACAGAGAAATAACCACTTAACATGGCATCTGTTGGTTTAATTAGCTGTGTAATTAGTCTCTGCTCGGCGGACTTGGGCTTTGTTGCTGTGGCTGAAACTTTCCCAGGTGAGACTTCATTCCAAATGCCAGGCTCCAAGGGAATAAAGGCATAGGGGGGTAAAAGTGTCCAATTCTGGGGAAGAGAGTCATGGAGGAGCTGGAATATCAAATGTCATCAACAGGCAGTACTCAACAGCTCAGAACAACAGCTCAGAGCCTCGAATTATACAGCAAGAGAATGGAGGGAAGAGAGACACAAGGTCTGGATTCCAAGAAGGACACAATGAGACTGGCCAGAGGTCAGGACTCTGCTCCCTGAAGAAGTTTTCCTACACTAATGAGAACCAAGTCTGGGCAACAATATAATAATGATGAAGCTAATCAGAGCTGAATCTAAGCCCCAGTAAAGTGTGAGTGTGTGTTACACACACACACACACACACACACACACACACACACACACACACACACACACACACACACACACACACACACACACACACACACACACACACACACACACACACACACACACACACACACCCCATGTAGCCAAATCTTGCTTCCTCAACCACAGCTGGTTTGGGGGTCACACTCACTGAGTCACGTCTAGGACAGAGAGGAAATCGCAATGTGGGACCAATGCCACTTGGCCTGGCTGACTAGAAGAGCCAAGGAACACTACCTGAGCTCCCCACGCTCAACAATCATTCAGCATCTTAGAACGTAGGGGAGGGAGATGGTGGTGGCAGGGACAGGAAAGATGACACCAAAGGCCACCCTGGAAGGAGGGAATCTCAGCTGGTGATGAGTCTTTGTGGGGATCCCATACCCCTCACCATACACACAAAGCATGCCGTATGGCATGCTTAGGACCATCGCAGGACCAGAAGGTGACACAGATTCTCAGCAGAGCTACTCAAGAGGGGGCAAACACCCAGCCCTGGTACTACCATTCTGGTCCCCAAAGATACAACTACCTAGAGTCCATGACAAGGTAAACTGAGTTAAACCCACATGCGTGTACCACACCCCCCAGCCAGGAGAACCCGAGAATCATTCATGAAGAGCTCCCTACACAGAGCAAGTTTTTCAGCACTAGGCTACTGATTCATGGGGCCAGATTGTACTAATCCTCCTCCAGGGCTTGGCAAAAAGCCAGCACTCCAGGAGTGTCACAGATCTGCGAAGAAAACCCCCTTCCCTTTTGTTTGTCTCCTGATAGCTCCACTGGGGAGCCGGTCCAAAGACGCCTGGGGTCTTCCCCATGGGTCTCATGGGCTCGGGGTCTCAGGAAGCAGGAGGAGGGCAGGTTGGGGCGCCTCCCATCATAGACCACGAGGCGTCCCTGTGCCCCACCGTTCCTCACTCTGAGGGGCAGAAAGACCAAGCTACCTGGAGTAATCTGTGTCCCAGAGGCGAGCACAAAGATCGGCACAGAGATGTTTTACAAAGGCCACACGGGCCCCCAAGGAGAAGCCAACTGCCAGAGAAAGGAGAGAAAACGGACATGTATAAAAGGGATAAACCTGGCCTAGTGGCACACTGTTATAATCCCAGCACTGAGAAGCTGAGACAAGGGGATCTCAAGTGGAAACCAGCATGGGCTACACAGCCAGACTTATCTCCAAAAAGAAAGAAAGAAAGAAAAATCCATTTTAAAAATTGCCCTCCTGTGATGAGCAGCTCCTTCCATAATTCCGATGCTCAGGCAGCCCCGGCAAGGAAAATGTTGGTACAACTGTTGACCTATGAAACCAAATATGCTTTGGAGGCCCTGGCCTGAGTCTGGGAACCTGCCCTGCTCATTAACAGTTACAATTCAAACACCATGAGTAGATAAACATTTCTACCCTTCTAACGAGTTTGCCTTCCTCCAGCGGAGACGTGAGCCCTGGAGGAGCCACCCCAATCACTCCTGATGAGCAATCTCAGCTCGAAATGGCTCTGCCCTGCCTCCTAACCACCTGGGCCCTGGGGCCCTCCACGAGCAGCAAGACCCAGCCCAATACCAATTACGGGACTACAGGCATGACTGTATGCCCAGTACAGACAGACAAGGAGACCAGGCTAAGTAATGGAAGTTTCAGCAGTCGACAGACCAAACCGGGCCTCCTGACCTTGACATGTATGACAAACACATTTCAAAAGGAGGAAATCATGGCGGGGAAACAATTACCTAAAAGAAAAATTTCAGATTTCAGTATAGGGAAGCATTTTATTTAATATAGAAAAATGTGAAAAATCAGTGACAGTTTTTCCATTAATAATAATAATAATAATAATAATAATAATAATAATAATAATAATAATAATGGGAAACCGATGTTGAGAGGTATTTATAATGGTCTTCTTTTGTTGGGGACCTCTTAATGGTTCCCAGTGTCTTTCTTCAGGCTCCTGCAGAGCTTGCGGGCAAGTCAGGAAGCTACCAGGGAATTTCTTTGTTATCCAGAGGTAGATTTGCCAAGTGAAATACAGAACGCTGAGTTAAATGTGAACATGTGTAAGTCTATCTTACTGGGATAGACTTATACTACCTGCTGGTTTTCTGAAATTTCTATTGACCTGCGCTCTACACATTTTTGTTTGCTATGTATGACAGACTTACCTGGAGGCGGCTTCATTCAAAGGTCACTGCCCTTGCATAGTTGGTTTGAATAACTTCCACTATTTTTTTTTTGAGATAGGCAAGTATAGGCTTGCCTTGAACTCATACGTAATCATTACCCATCTCTAGGACAGAACTTCTGTCCTTAAAAATTCAAATCTTCACCTGACATACTGGTTACTGCCCCTCTCCTCTCCAAAAACCCCAGAAATCTAATTTTATTCAAGTATAAAATACTACCAAATGGCTTTCAAAAGGAACAGCCTTTCCCAGCGTACACTTAAATAGTATTTATAGTTTTGAGTTACGTTTAAAACAGAATAAAGAATATGGTGGAGGTGAATTATGTAATTTAAAAAAACAAAACCCTCTTGCCTTTTCCTGACAATGTTTCTGACAATGCCTGATTGTTCCCTTACAATTTCCCTTTCAAAACAAAAAAAACCAGAAACACCTGTTGGAACTCTACATATTCAAATGTGCCCTTTTGAGTCCAAGTTGAAAGGGTTCAAAATTGAGCTCATACCCAGGTCTCAGACACCTGCCACGTGGGCTTTTCCTGCCAACCTGGCTGTTCCCAGCGCAACGACAGGGCAGGCCGTTATTCTAGAACACAGAGCCAGGGAGCTCCTAGCAAAGTTCTCCTGGGGGAGAATTACAGACCACCCACCCTTCAGGAGGCAGATGGCACTGGCACAAACAATCCTGGGGGGAGCTGGGCTGGAAGTCTAAGACTCTTTTCTTACAAGAACATCTAGGGCATTTGAGCTTGTGGATCTGGAGGGCTTTCAAGCATTGTGACAAAGTGGTAATTAATAGAGTTCCTGAAACTAGACTCCCTGGCTATTCAGCTCACAACAGGCACTGAGACACAGCTTTGGAATCCACAAGGAGACTTGTAACAATACAGGAAAACAGTTGAGTGCAGAAATGTGGAGACACATTCATGATAGCCACATGCAATTGAATATGCACTTCAGAAATGAGAACTTGCGAAGCTGGGGGCTGGGAGCTCACACCTGCAACCCGAGCTACTCAGGAAGCTGAGGAGAGGATCATCTTGGTTTTGAGGCCAGCCTTGACCATAAAGTCTGAGCAAGACCCTTTCTCAGCTCACAGCCAGGCATAGTGAAGTGCTTGTCTTCTGAAGCTGTGTAGCCGACTCTGACTGGGAAGAACACGGTTCCGGGCAGAAAAGTCCATTTGCATGGAACAAAGCTGGACTCAGTGGCACACAATTGTGATTCCAGCAACCATGGATAGATAGAAGGTAGGTAGTTAGTAGGTAGACAGAAGCTGAGGTACACACCTAGCCAGGAAACAAGACCTTCTTAAAAATAAGCAGCAGAGTTGGGTGCCAATGATGCACGCTTGTAATCCCAGCTACTCAAGAGGCTGAGATCTGACAATCACAGTTCAAAGCCAGCCTGGGCAGGAAAGTCCATGAAACTCTTATCTCCAATTAACCACCAGAAAATCGGAAGTAGCGCTGTGGCTCAAGTGGTAGAGCACTAGCCTTGCGCTAAAGAGTGGAGGGACACTGCCCAGGCCCAAAATTCAAGCCCCACAACTGATCAAAAAAAAAAAAAAAAAAAAAAAAAAAACAGAAGTAGAGTTGTGGTTCAAAGTGGTAGAGCCCAAACCTTAAGCAGAAGAGCACAGGGACAGGGCCCAGCCCTGAGTTCAAGCCCCACAACTGACAAAAAAGCAGCAAAAAACAGGGCTGGAGGAGTGGCTCAGCGGGTCAGCAAACCCACAGTTGAAACCTAGTACTGATAAAAATAAAACGTAATGTCTAGAGCTTTGGGGATTTGTTTTCCCTCTTCCCATCAGAAAAAAGGAACAAGCCAGGAAAGCAAAAAGGCAAAGGCTACAAAAGCAGGAAAGCTAGTGAAGAAACCAACAAACACATGTTAAATGCATAGCCAGTCTTACAACTAAACACTCTCATGTAGTAATGTTTCCAAGTTGAAAGTTGAAAACAAGAAAAGAACAATGTGGTGTGGGGGTCACTGTGTGTGGTTGGCTGTCACCTCTTTGGAAGAGGGTAATATGGTCACTTTCTTTGTGAAGAACCACTGGAAAGAATAGTTTCTTTTCATAGAATAGTTACTAATAGTTACTAATTTTCTTTACCTAATTGCCAGGAGTATCAGATCAATGCAAATGCCTGAATGTGCACAAATAAGAGAGGGGCTGGTTAGGAACATTACATAGCCATTAAAAAGAAACCTAAGCTGGGTATAGGGACAGATCCTATAAAAAGAATGTAAACTGGCCGGGCATTGGTAGTTCACGTCCATAATCCTAGCTACTCAAGAGGCTGAGATTTGAGGACTGTGATTTGAAGCTAGCTGTGGCAAAGTCCATGATATTCTCCAATTAACAACCAAAAAGTCTGAAGTGGAGCTATGGCTCAAGTGATAAGAGTGCTAGCCTTGAGCAAAGAAGCAAGGACAGCACCACTCAGGTCCTGCGTTCAAGCTCTGGGATCAGCACCAAAACTAAAACAACCAATAAAGAACCTAAGTTGGATAGGGTGGCAGATACCTATAATCCCAACCCTTGGAGAAGGTGAGGCAGGAAGACCTTGTTTGTTTAAGGCTAGTCCTCCCCCAAACTCCCCCCACCCCACCCCCACTTCCCCCCCCACATATAAAAAGAACCTAGATCTTTATCTATGGACCTGAAATTATTTCCATGGTAAAGTCACATGAATAAAGAAAAGATCTAGATACAGTTAGAGTTTTAAAGTGAACAACGTTTACATGTGATACACAAATGCACACACATTTCTATCTGTGAAAGCACTGAAAGAGTTCAGTAAGACAGCAGCTAGACAGAACGGTCCTACACTTCTGAAGAGTCAAACTGGAGGGCAGAAAAAGGATTTTCACACCTTAAAAATTACTGGAAAAGTACACCTGGCACCAGTGGCTCACAACTATAATCCTAGCTACTCAAGAAGGCCGAGACCTGGAAGACAAGTTCAAAGCCAGTCATGGCAGAAAAGTCTGTGAGACTCCAATTAACTAGCTCCAAATTAATCAGCAAAAATGCTGGACTGGGGATGTGGCTTAGGTGGTAGAGCACCAATGATGAAATCTGGTCAAGAGGACCTGAGTTCAAGCCCCAGAACCAGAACGACAACAAAATTTATGGAAAAAGTACTTAAAGGTATTTTAAAGAAGGGGGTAGGTATAATACTATATAGAGACACTACCATTCCAATTTTGTACAATGCCTATGTCATATGCAAAAGAGAAAAGAAAAAAAGATGAAATAAAGGAAATAAAAGTCAATCATGGCAGCACAGGTCTGTAATCCAAGCACTCAGGAAGTATAAGCAGGAAGATGACCAATTTCAACACCAGCCTTAGGTACATAGTAAGACTTTATCTTAAAAAAAAAAAAAAAAAAGTAGGGCTGGGAAGGTGGCTCAGTGGTAGAGTGCTTGCCTTGCATGCCTGAGGCCCTGGGTTCGATTCCTCAGCACCACATAAGCAAAAAGAAAAAAGCCGGAAGTGGTTCTGTGGCTCGAGTGGTAGAGCGCTAGCCTTGAGCTGAAGAGCTGAGGGACAGCGCCCAGGCCCAGAGTTCAAGCCCCACTACCGGACCCAAAAAAAAAAAAAAAAAAGTAGCAAGATAAAGGGGGAGGGCACATGTCCCTGTGTAGTATAACTAGGCTGATTGTCTCTTTCCCACCTGAATTTTTCAAATTTTTGATGATGAACATACTACACTCATATTGCTTTTACTATTGAACACACACACAAAAACAATCTACATTTCAGTACTGGCTTATACTTAAGAAAAACATGGAATAGTAACGGGCTAAAAAAGAACATGGTAGTATTCGACCTGGGTCTGATGTGTTCCTTACTGCCCACACAAAGGACTGCAGGCAGGCAAAGAGAAAGTAAACATTTAGAATAAAAGAAAAGTGTGAAGGTTCGTGGTTGTAAAACTGGTTTTTCAACAAGTGGCATAATAAATGGCACTTTTAAATACAAGACATGGCTAATACAATTTCAATTCCATTGTGTGATAGCTAAAGCACAAAAGCTATAAGATAACATGAATGTCGCCTGCTTTTTGAGGCCAGGTGGGTCAGAGAGAGGGCAGTGATACTGGGAATTGAACTCAGGGCCTTGAGGTTTGCTTAGGCGGGTGTTCTACTGCTGAGCCATGTGGCGTTTATGTTGATTATTTCTGAGATAGGGTCCAGTTTCTAACCCAAGAGTGCACATGGGCCTCTTTCTGCCTATTTTAGGTCTTCTGAAGTAGTTAGGAAAACAGCCACCACATCTAGGAGGCTCCTCGAAAGAGTATCATGAGCTTTTCTATCCAGGCTGACCTCAAACTGCAATCCTCCCAATTTTAGCCTCCCAAGTAGCTAACATTATTCTTATAGGCATTGGATACAAGCACCCCGCTAGTGTCTTAACACAAAGGCGTGTGCACTGAATGATCTACACAAAGCGTGAGTCTAAAGCCATCAGCTGAGCATTGTGAAATACAGTCAGGCACATCTTATCCCCAGGCTTGGCACACATGGTTCTGACCAAGTATAGTTTACAAAAATAAATAAATTTTAAAACATCAAAAGAAATTGCCAAAACAAACATGTTCAGTGCCTACATGCATTATGCACCTCAGTTGATATGGATGAGCCCTCTCTGTCAGTCCCTTGCTGTCATTTGTGTTTTGTTCCCTTGTCCGGAATTTTGTGAAAACATGCCTTTCAAAGAGCAAATGATACCCGCAAAGCCAGGTGAAGGGTAGTGTGCTTAGTTGAAGTAATCGGGTGAGGGTGAGAGATTTGCTCCAAGGCCGCATGCGGACAGTAGAAGCTGGGTGGCATGCTGGGAAAAATGAATCCCACATCATGAGAAGTACAGTCCTGAACTCTGGGTACGATGCCTGTGCAGTGTTTCCTCAAGGTTAGTCTCCTTGGAACCAGCCACCTTCAGATACCAAGCATCTACTCCAATACCTACGAGGGGATTCAGATGCTAGAACAGCAAAGTAGGAAGCTTCTGGAAGGCAAGGAACCTTCCCAGCGGGATAACCTTCCCCACTGTGCATCCACTGGAGATGTGTTGGTCACATGTTCCTACAGCACTGATGACTCTAACCTAATTCTGACAGGAATCTGGCCCCAAACAAGACTGGTCTTTCAATCTTCATAGGATGACTGGTGGCTGGAGGACCCGGCCTAGCTCTCCAGCACGGAGCTGTGGGGGCCTACATGCATCTCCTAGCCCAGGAAAAGAGCCCTAGCCACGCTCTGAAGGAAATGAACGCCAGACCTCTGGCTGCTCCAAAGAAGGAGGGCAAGATGGCAACACGTGCTAAAATTTGGCTTTTCCTACCTTCTAAATCACCCTCAGGATAACAATCTCATGCCTCCATTTTTTTTGGGGGGGGGGGAGGTGGTAGGGGGAGGGATGAGGGATCAAAGTCACCTCAGTAGTAGAAATGTCTACCTAATGAGAAAACAAGGTTTGAGGGAACTGACCCCAGAATCTCGATGCAAACCAGATGACACGTGCATCATCAGCGCCTCGAACAGCAACCACACAGGGCAGAAGGGACAGGAGGATTCATGGCCTTCACTGTCAGGGCAAGTCAAAGGCCATGGGTCACCATCAATGGTCCTCAGGGCACAGATGTCCTCCTAAGATGCCCGTCCCTCGTACCCCTTAAGGAGACCAGGTAGGAAAGTCCCAAACAAAGTCCTCTTCTGAGTTTGCTACGCCTTTTGATTTGTCTGTCCATCCTAAAACTTTAGTTCTGCTGGGGGCAAGAGACTGAGTTTCCTTTTGGTACAGGACTGGGGAGGGAGCCCAGGGCCACACGGGGGGGGGGGGGGGGGGGTGTACGCGCGTTTTGTTTTTGTTTTTGGACTAGGGTTTGAAATAAGAGCCTTTGTGTTTGTTTAGGCGAATGCCTTCTCCTTGCAGCCATTCACACCTCCAGCCCTTTTTGCTCTACTGATTTTTGAGATGAGATGTGTCTCTTGTTCCCCAGGCCATCCTGAACAGTGATCCTCCTAGTTTATACTTCCCTTCCCATCACAGCAGGGGGGGGGGGTGTAACAGATACATATTATCATGTCCAGGTTTTGTTTTTCCTATTTGAGTCAGAGTCATACAAAGATTTTTGCCCTGGGCTGGCCTACAGCCATGAACTTCCCCTTCTCAACCATATGTGTAGCTAACAGGCATGTTCCATAGAACCCAGATACTAGTTGAGATGGGTCTAGTAAATATTCTTTTCCTGGACTAGCCTCCATCTGCGATCCTCCCCATCTCTACCTCCTAAGTAACTAGCAGTACATTGTTTTTGTTGGTGGTGGTGTTTAATTTATTGCTATATAAGTGATACACAGAGGGGTTATAGTTACATAAATTAGATACAAAGTACATTTCTCTTTGGACAATACCACCCCTTTTCCTTACTGTCTTCCAGTTTTTCCCTCCTGTCACCACCCACAAGTTGTATAGCTCATTTCCAACGTAGTGTCCAGTGAGTACCACTGCTGCATTTGTCACCCTTTGTCCTTCCATTTGTGCCCCCCTTAATCCTCCCCAAAGACAGATAAACAAACAAACAGGACAAAAAGAAATGGCAAACAAAAATGGCAACAAAGAAAAATTTTAAAAAGCAACCTCCTGAGCCGGGCGCTGGTGGCTCACGCCTGTAATCCTAGCTACTCAGGAGGCTGAGATCTGAGGATCACGGTTCAAAGCCAGCCTGGGCAGGAGAGACCATGAGACTCCTATCTCCAATAAACCACCAGAAAACCGGAAGTGGCGCTGTAGCTCAAGTGGTAGAGCGCTTGCTTTGAGCTGAAGAGCTGAGGGACAGCGCCCAGGCCCAGAGTTCAAGCCCCACGGCCGACCAAAAAAAAAAAAAAAAAAAGCAACCTCCTATTTCCATCTTCTGGGTTCCTTTCAATAAGCACACAGGCACAACAGCTGTGTGTATCTTCCCAGATAAAATAACATTTTATCAAAACTAATTTGTGTTTGAGGGTCTTGTTATCTTCTTTTGCTCAAGCTCGCCTCAAATTCCCAATCTTTCCGATCCTAACAACTCTGGAGTAGCTGGGAGTACAGGCATGAGTCACCAGGACATAGCTATAGGATTGCATTATTTGGTTTTCAGAGTCTTACTACCCTTATCTTATGCCAGGGGTGGCCTAAAACTAGCAATCCTCCTGCCCGCCCGTGTCGATGGGATTACAGTTATGTGCTACCATGCCCAGATCCCAACAGAGACTATCCCAAAGGAGAGTCTCTTACATCCTCCTGCCCGGCAAAACATTCAGAGGAGGGCAGGAGCAGAAGTCTAGCCATCTGCTGAATCCGGCTGTGTATACGTAATGTTTCAATGTCACTGCCTTTCTCTACCTCTACTTTAAAAACCAGTGGCTTAGACACTCCTGTTTGTCTCACTCGCCCAAAGCAGGTTGGTTAAATGTGGCCCAGACAGAGCTCCACGGTAGACAGCCCTCTTTGGTCAAATTTAAGATTGCCAGGAAAGCTGGGGTCTTAGCCCCAACCAGAGGTCCCTCAGCTGGGAGTTGTTCTGAGTAATGGATTCTGGTGGGGGTCTTAATCTATCAGCTAAAGTTGACGGATTTCCATTCTAATGACTCAGGTGAAGGGGGGAAAAAAAATCTATGTGAAAAGCAGATTCTGGGAACTGGCAGATGTACACAGATTTCCAACTGCCTTCCTGTCCTCCTTCTCCTTCTCCTCCTCCTCCCCTAAGAACAGACCAGGAATTAATCTCAGAAGCTCCCCATTGATGCCACATAGGCGGATACACAAGACAAATCCAGGAGCGCCCACTCTGGATCTGTCCCATTGTCAGGGGAGCCAGGGAAGAGAGCAAGACACAGGCATGGTGTCACGCGCGCGCGCGCACACACACACACACAGGAAATGGAAGGAGGGAAGAGGAGAGTGATATGTTTACACAGAAGCAGAAACCTGGACATGAGGTCTCGGAGCCCATGCTGATGAGAACTGGGTACCCTTTCCACAACACATGTCCATGCCAATGACTACACGTCACTACACTCCATGCAGCATCTCTGGAGCCTTTGGTGACCAAAAGGCCCTGCAATGTCAAGTGCTAAGACATGGATGAGTGGCCATGGAGATAAGACCACAAAGGGCACTGTGTAAGATGGGAGGTGGGGGAATTACAAAGAGCCCATCAAGAACCCTCTGGACACCGGAGAGTCCAGGGAAAAGTAAGGAGCTTCATATCGAGACCTTGGCTCTGCACCTTCCCCTTCTCTAATGTTCTTCCAGGAGGTGGAGAGGAAGCGCACACTGAACATCAATCTCATTTTTTAAATGAGATTAAATAATAATCCAAGCTAGGCAATTCTAGACCAAAAGGAACATCACCAGGTTTCTACAGATTAGCCCAACCCTCTGATGATCTGGATTCGAAATCATCCCACAAGGCCAAGCATGGTGGCACAGGCAACTCTGGAGGTAGAAAGAGGAGGATCATGACCAAGGTTAGCCCAGGGTAAAAGCATGACACCCTATCTGAAAAGTGACTCAAGTGGTTCCGCACTTACCTAACAAGCACAAGGCCCTGTACTTTCAGAGAGCTCAGTTCTTACAGCAACATACACATGCACAGGATGAGCAACCCTTATTTCAAAACGATCAGGACCCAGAAGTGGTTTGCATTTCTGACTGTTTTCTCACTCTAGAATAGCTGTAGCTCCATAATGGGATCTGCTGGGGATGGAACCAAGATCTAAACATGAAATTCCCTGCCGAATCTCCACTGGACATAATTTGATGCGATCCTTTTCGAGGCACCTGCACTGGGTTTACACTGCATGAAATCCAGTATGGAATTTTCCACTTGTTGCACCATGCTGTGGCTCAGAGAGTTTCGGACTTGTGAGCAGTCTGAGAGTCTGACTTTCCGATTAGGGAATCTCCGCCTGGACTAGCAACAAGGGCAGTGACCCTGTGTGCTGGTGAGAGGTCACATGACAAGCCAGAAAGCCACATCACCACTTGGGTCTCCTGAGACCTCGGCCCTGTCTCCTCTAATGTGAAGGGAAGAAGAGGGCAATAAAAGCCTCTCTGAGAGGGGGCTGGCCGGAGGCACAGTGGAAGACAAACAATTCAGGGCTGCTTCAGTGGGTGCAGCAGAAAGCAACCTCAGGGGTTTCCTGGCCCAGTCATGAACAATTTGCCAGGCAACGGGGACACGTGGGGTGGGGTGGGGTGGGGTGGGGTGGGAGGCAGGGCAGAGCTGGGCAAGGCGGGCAGTGAGTGAGGAATCCAGTGGCCTCCCTGGGTCAGCTCCATCTGGAGCAGTTTCTCTAGCAGACAGTAAAGAACTCGATTACATCCAGTTAACTGTGCTCTAAACTGATTATGCATGTGCCGGGCTAATGGATTACATTAGCAAGAGGAAAAATAACATGCAATCAATCTCCATTTACTACAGGCCACACCAGGGCCTTGAGAAAAAGTGACTCGAACCACCTCCAAACCCCACCCCAAATGCATGGACTGATGGAACCCAGCGAGAGGAAGCCCCCTTGGAGACAAGAGAAGTTTGTCTTAGTCACACTGAGGAACAAAAGGGCTCGGGGACAGGGCCAGAATGATCATCCTGCCTGTGTCATCCACAGTGGGTGACAGAGCTTCCCGCCCCCCAGAGGAGCCTCAGCAAGCAGAAGAACATTCATTACCCAAGAGCTAATGAGACCAGACTAATGACCTTTGGCTCCTGATGCAGGGAATTCTACACTGAAACTCGGGGACTGCTCACCCCCAGGGACACCGCAGACAGAAGCATGATTAGGGCACCTCTCCCTTGGAGGCTGGTCCCCACATTTTACCTTGCAACTCACCACTTAAGCCCCTTCAACCCATGCTACATAGTTTTGAGCAAAAGCCATCACTAGAAATAAATAAGCACCCTGGTAGAAGCTAGAAGCAGAGAAACACATAAACTCTATCTTTTGCCTCCACTTCCCCTTGACACCCCAGGTATGAACTATCTGTGTGGGTTAGGGGCCAAAAGGAGGGGTCTTCTCAGCAAATTGTCCTTTCTAGGACTTTCAAAAGCCAAGCCAAGTGCCTGCAGATTCTTACCCGAGGTACTGGAGGCAGGAAACGGGGCACGGAGCGTTCGTCACCACCGTGCACATGTCATCATCTAAAGGGCAATTTCATCCCCCCACACACTTGGATGGAAGAGGCCAGCTTCGCACCACCTCCGCCACACAGAACCCCCAACGGCCACAACCAATTCTCTGTGCGATTTATTAGCCGGGTCCCTTTCCGCCCATCTCCCCCTCCCCCCGTTATTTTACCATCAAGTTGTCCTGGCCACACTGGCACCATCCTGTGGCCAGTTCAGAACTCCAATTTACCCACAGGGCAACGGCAGCACAAAACCAAGCAGTCCAGTGCGTTTCTCACGTACTTGGTGTCTCACACTTTCCCCAGTACACCACGGCTAGAGTCAGAAGTCCCTTCTAGAACATTCTATCCCGACTACCTCACCCTTGCTTTCTTCTCCTTTCCCCAAAATGGTTTTGTCTCCATGGTACACCCCCCACACCCACCCCACACCCCCGCCACCCTGAGAACGATCAGCCATAAAATGAATTACAGTCATCAAGCCAGCAGGGACCGATATGGGCAAAGGATCAGAATCCTTCCTTAAGTAGAGTCTCAGTCTAAATCTGTGATGGATAGACAGGGGCTTATATTAGCTGGGCAAAAGCCCAACACTGGCTGGCCCAAACCTGTGGGAAAGGGCCGAAAGGAAAGAGGAGAGACTGATGATAAAAGTGAGGAGAAGGGAAAGAGCGCGGCATGAGGGAATGGAAGGTATGTGGAATGAGGCGGGGGAAGATTTATGGCGATTCCTACCTGATTGTTCATACTAAAGCCATTATGGGATGATTAGAGAAAAAGGTGAGGCTTTAAGTCCAGTGAAAATCGATAGAAACGTCTGGAGCAATCCTGCCAGGCAAGTGAAAGGACTATTTACAGTATCCGGAACCCCTCCCCCTCTGTTACTGTCTGTTTCAGAGTTGGGGGTAGGAAGGAGTAGAAAAGGGATAAGGAAAAAAGACAGATTAAGGGAGAAAGGACAGATGAGAAAAGCCTAGAAAAAAAAAAAGATAAAAGATGAATAGAAGAAAGGAGACACAAACACAGGCACAAATAACATTAAAGAACCCTATTTCCCCTTCTTCCAGCCAGTATATCACTTATTCACTGTGATTATCACTCATCTTGTCTTCCAAAAATATGGACGCTCTATGCAGGCAGGGGCTTTGTTTTTTGTTTTTTTTTTTTTGGGGGGGGGACTATCTTGTGCACTAATGTAGGCATGCCTTCAAAACACTGGTATGTATAAGGTGCTCAATGTATACCTGGCTGGCTAGATGAATGAGTGAATGCATGCATACATGGATGACCCACTGGGCGGTGGGGGAGGGGTGGGCTAAGGGAAGACCCAGGGAAGAAAAAAGAGACACAGGAATGATGACTGGAAATTAAAAAAATAGGAGGGGGGGGACAGGAAGGCTAAAGAGAGTCACAGAAGCCAGTGGTTTGTAAGGAGACAGTCAACCACACCAACAGTCACATGGGAAACAGAACAACCGGGGCTGCTATCATTAGACCTGTCCCCCCAAAATGCGGCCCAGAAGAGACACCATCAGCCACGAACCAGATGAGCAAAGCCATCCTCACAACTCTGCTCCTTCGGAAGTGGCTGCCTCTGACCCTGCCACAGAGCAGCTAGCTGGTCCCAGACAGAGCATGCTGCCGCCCCGCCCCCAAGTCACCCCGTGCAGTGTCGAAAGCGTGGTCCCCGGGGGAGTCGGCCTTACCTTGTACAACTTCAGGCTGGCCTCGTGCCTGGAGTTGACCGTGTGCAGCCGCAGCTTCTCCAAGCTGTTGGTGTAGTAGTCGCACGCATTGCACTTGAGGTGCACAGGGTTGCCGATGGCCACGCACTTGAGCCTCCACTCGTTGGCCTTGCCGCCCTCCTTGATGTGGGCTACCAGCTGGTACTTCTGCACGTGCTTGTCCGTCTTGCAGTGCAGCTGGAAGTTGGCCTTGAGCTGGGTGTTGTAGCGGCAGAGCTTGCACTGGTATGAGTCCCCCATCACGGCCTTCCACTCATCCTCGGAGAGGCTGCGCTCCACGTTCATGTGCAGCCCCAGCATGTCCAAGTTGTCCGTCGTGAACTTGTTGCAGACGGCGCACTGGAAGAGCTTCAGTGACGGGTCATTGGTCTGGATGAAGCTCTCGCCCAGGTTCATCAGCTCCTCTGACACCAGCTGTCCTCCCCCGAGCCGCATGTCTAGGGGGATCTCACCGCCCACTATGGGAAGGACAGAGGAAGAAAATCAGAGACCAAGCTCACAGCCACGGCCGAGATACCACCCAGCCCTCCGCCACCCTCCACTGGGGTCCAAGGAGAACAAAGTCACATTCCAAGTGTTGCAAGGTGCTTCTGGCTGGAAAACAAAGTCCACCTGACACGTTTGGATCTTTCCTCTAGACATTCTAAGGTTTGCAGAAGGCTTTATATTTTCCATCCTCAGGCAAAGAACATCTAGGAAAACCTAGGGACCTCCATATCTGTATGTGGGCAGCACTAAGTTTGAACTCAGGACTTTATGCTTGCTAAAAAAAAAAAAAAACCACTCTTCTCATGTTAGCCATGTTCCCCATTGCTTTTTGTTGTAGCTTGGTTTTGGATAATGTCTGATATTTTTTGCCCAAGCCTTCCCTACCTATGGCTGGCTTCTCCCAGTCACGTGGACTTGTACTACTGTAACTGGCTTGGTGGCTGAGAGGAAGTTCTGTCAACTCTATTCCCAGGCTTGCCCTTGGAACCACAACCCTTCTAAATCTCTACCTGTGGAGTAACTGTGATTACGGATATGAACCGCTGCACCTGGCTGACCATAACCTCTTTTGTTTTTTTTTTATTTTTTTTATTGTTATTGTAAAGGTGATGTACAGAGCAGTTGCACTTAGGTAAGTCAGATAAAGAGTCTATTTCTTTTGGAACAGTATCACCCCCTTCCCCCATTCTCTCCCCATAACCTCTTGAATGATCTGAAAACAGCCCCCTCAGGATACAAGAGAAGTTAGAAGGCAGTATCACTCATTGGGTATAATGGAATCTCAAAGTCCAGCCCCTTGCCCTTGCCTCCCCCTTCCCCCCCCCCATACACAATTAGAAATGACTAGAGATTCAATCTAGGACACAAAACCTTTATGAAAAATTGAACTGAGTCCGGAGTTCACTCAGCCCAGCACTGAGTAACAGAATGTTCGTTCATCGTGGCAATGTTCCACACCCCTGATATCCACAGTCCGCAGCTACGTGTGGATAAGGAAAACTTGCACTGTGGCTAGTGCAACTGAGGAACTGCCTTTGTTCTTTTTCTCTGTGGTTTGTCATGGGGCTCAAACTCAGGGCCTGGGCACTGTCCTGAGCTCTTTCACTCAAGGCTAGCACTCTACCACTTTGAGACACAGCTCTACTTCTGGTTTTCTGATGGTTAATTGGAGAGGAGAGTCTTATGGACTTTCCTGTCTGGGCTGGCTTCATACTGTGATCCACAGATCTCAGCCTCCTAAGCAGCTGGTATTACAGATGTGAGGTACCAGCACCCAGCTAGGAACTACATTTTTTAATTGCTGTTTATTTAAATTTATATAGCCATATGGGGCTAGTGGCTACTGTGTTAGATAACTAACACAGCTCAGAAACAAAGATTTCAGGAATGTTTTCTCTATCCCTCATCATACCCTCCTGTCAACATCCTACCTATCAATGCTCCTGCCCCATCTCAAACTCTCTACCAGGATAGACTCTGCAATGTGTGAAACAGGTCCACCACAGACCATCACATTTTCTGTCAGTCAGAATGAACCACATATAGGAACATGTCACAGCCGGCATGGTGACCAGAGGACAGCTGTTGTGTGGCAGAGGTCATGCCTTATATCCCAGCTGCCCCTCTACTGAGTGCCCAGCTCACTGTGAAGATGCACATGTCTGCCATGTTAGCCAAAGGTCAAGAAGAGTCCCAGTGGTACACATACAGGAAGTAGATCAGGAAACTTGAGGGGAGCACACAGTCCCTAAAAGGGCCTTAGAAGACCTCTTTTCTCTCCATGCCTGTCGTTCCGTTTGCAGCCCCACCACCTGCACTACATCAATCAGGAATGTGCTCACCTTACCTGGCAGAAAGCCAAGCACAGCAAGTCTTGGGAAGAGCAGCCTCCCTTCTATTACTACAAACACCCAGCCACAGAAAGCTGAGTGTTGGCTCTATTTTCTGTGATCCCCTATTCCTGAGCTGAAGTGTGTGCAGGTCGGGGGGGGGGGGTCGAGGTGGGTATTCTTATTTGGGGGGAGGTGGGTTTTTTTTTAATGACTGATTAGAATCCGAATCCAAGAAAAGATGGCTCATCAAAGAAAAGATGGTATTTTTTATAAAATGATTTTCTTATTGACACTGCACCTCGAGTGAAAAGATCAGTACGAGCTCCGTGCAGCAGGACCAGCTGCATCTGAAGTCTAGGGACAGTCTAGCAAGCCAGAAATCTTCCACACGTGCACTCCAGAAGGCTCAGGATGCTCCCTGCTTGTTGTCTCTCCCCTGGTGAGAGGAGGCATAGCTACAACATTATTTTTAGGACAAGAGAGAAAAAAGAAAAAGGAGGGGGGAAAAGAAAAAAAAAACAAAAAACCTTCTATCCCTTCATGGGGATGAAGGGCAAGCAACATCCACAAAACATACAGTGTTCAGTCAAAGCAGAAACTGCCCGGAGCGTAAGACAAGGAGCAAACATAAATATTTGTTTCTGATGCCAGCCACCTGAAGCATCGAATCTTCTCCACGTTTTAAGTCCAACCTCAGCGCATCAGTATCGCTCTACAGAGAAATTCGGCTGTCACTTGTGGGATGCCAGAGTGAACAGGAGAAGTCCTCCAAAGAAGCAGAGACAAATAAGACTTGCCATGCCAAGTCCATACGATGGAATGCAAATGGCGGGCAGAGCAGAGGGAGAGGTGGGAAGAGTTAGGATGATAGGCAAATCCAAACTTTCTCAGGGCTGGGAGGCATAGTTCAAGTGGTTAAGTACCTGCCTTGATTGATTTATGCATCCTCTTACTACAGGAGCTCTCTTTAGCTCTGAAGTCACCATGACTCTTTCTATCCACAGATTCACATTGTGCTGTAACCAAATCCTATATATTCTTGGTCCTATTTTAGATCTATGAATCCAACTGGTAAGACTTACTGCTTGGACTAAGTGTGCACCGAAGACTCATGTATTAACAACTTGGTTCACAGCCTTCTCTAGCAGGTGGTGGAGCCTTTAAGAAGTAGAACCTAGTCGGAAGTCTTACGGTCATTTGGGACAATTGAAAGGGACACTGGGACCCTGATTACCCACCCACCCCCTTTTTCCTCTGCCTATCACTTCGAGCCACTGCGAGACAAGCAACTTTCTCTGCCACGCACTCCCACCATAATGCAATGCCATACTGTGGGCCCCCAAAGCAAGAAGCCAACCAAGTGACCATGAACCAAAACCTCCAATACTATGAGCCAAACAAATCCTTTTCTTCTTTTGAGTTGATTATCTCAAATAACTGTTACATTAACGGCCGACTATCACCATTGGCCTCTCAACACAGCCAACTCAACTTCTCTAAAACACAGTTGTTTCTCCTGGCAACAAAGGTTCCATTAACCAGCATCTAGCTGCTATTAAAACTTCACTTTCTTTGATGGACAATTTTACAATTTGTTCATTTCTCCTCTATCACACCACTCATTACAGTATCTCCAGGGCAATTTAATTCCCAATTAAGTCCCAACGACTCTAATCATCAACAACTCATCCAAAAGAAGAAAGAAAAAGAACAACTCTCTCCTCAAGATCCTCATAAATGCACGGAACACTTTTGAGAAATCTCTCTGGCTGGTTCCCAGGTCGGCCCAGAACCAGCCTGCGGTTATCTGAGTAAGGTCTGCTACGGTTTCCAATTCTTATTGAGATGATTGGTCCTATTAAAAATATTGAGGCAATTGTCCCTATTCCCCCTTATTAAGATGATTGTCCCAGCTATACAGTTTCCTGTAAGTTTCGATAAATATTTAATGGACCCCAAAAGTTTTGAGCGATTATGGCGATTTTTTCAAGTTAAGCAAGAGACGAGGAGAAAGGGAGAATGGAACAGTAAAGAAGGTTGATCGTAAGCCAAAAACTAGAGGAAACACTTGAATTTTAATCCTGGCCTAACACGGCCAGAATACAATCACAGCTCTGTTGAATACATAAAGTCTTCCATATGGGTCCACAGAGTCAAGAGATTCTTGAGGGGAAATATTGGATGGTAAGCCACTAGTTTCCACAAAGCAACTCAAAAAGGCAGAAAAAAAAAATCCACCCAATCAATAGGATCATCTCAGCCTAGTCTCCACCCCTCCCCACTCTCCACCAATGAAATTCCTAGGATTTAAAAAACAAAAAACAAAAACAACCCACAGGTGGTCAGCCTCACCTAGAGCAGGTGTCATGGCGGCCATAGGCCCGGTGGGATCCAGCTGGAATCCGCTCATCATGAACTGGGCATCTGAGGCAGCACTGTCCATCTTCAGGTTGGGCAGGTTCATGTTCTGGGCCAGGTAGTACTGGTAGAGCTCAGCTTCGGCGGGCGAAGGCAGGCTGCCCAGGCCCAGGTGGCGGTTGTGTTGGATCTGGGTCATGTTCTGCTGCAGTAACATCATGTTATGCATATGCTTCTCGCTGGTCATGTGGATTCGGAGGTTCCTGGCCACGTTGGTCTCGTAATCGCACACCTCACACCGCCACGTGGGTTTGGTTTTTGGTTTGGTGGGTGAGGGGGCCCCGCAGGAGCTGCTGATATTGGCTGCAGCCGCGGCCGCCGCCGCCGCTGCGGCCGCCGCCCCGGCACTGTGACTGAAGACCTGCTCCCCCCCTCCGTTCTGCAGGTTCTGCATGTTGTTGAGATGCTTGTCGGACTGCATATGAATACTGAGGTTGCCTTTGGTAGTTGTGGAGTAGTTACACACCTCGCAGCGGAAAGGCTTGTAACCGCACGTGTAGCTCTCGCCTCGTGCCAGCCGGGGGTGGGGCTGCCCGCTTTTGCAGTAGACACAGGAGCCCCCCGGCTCCGGGTGCTTCTCCTTCATGTGTGCCTCCAGCGTCTGCTGGTACTTATAGTGCCAGTTACACTTGGGGCACTTGAGTGTCTTACACGAGTTACGAGAATGCATCATGGTCATGTGGCCGCCCAGCGAGCGGGAGGAGCCCAGGACCGTGTCACATTTGGGGCACTCCACGCCACTCCCCGAGGGGCACTCCCCAACCCCAAGCTCGCAGAGGGAGCCGGCATGCTGGTGATGGGGGACGAAGGCCCCATCATCGCCCTCTGTGCTTTCATTTGGTTCTGGTGCTGTGGCATTGTCTTTATTGGCACTTTCATCAGTGAAGTCCAGCCTCCTGCCACCCTCTGCCACATTGGCCCTGACGCCCTCACTGTTAAAGCTTAAACGATTCCTCCTGTTCGCACCATCAAAGACAACAAAGGAAGAAGCGGAATTAGAACTAGTAGAAGCTGTGCTCCTTGACAGGGTCTGGAGCACATTAGGTGTTAAGGGGGAGTTAGAAATGCTTTGGTTTGAGAGAGCAAGGTCCTTTTTGCTACCACCTGCCGCAGCCCCAGACTCCTCTAGGGGTCTGTCCTCCAGCTCGTCATCCAACTCGCTTGGAAAGAGTCCTTTGCAGCCCTCGTCCTCCTCCTCCTCGTCTTCCTCCTCCTCGTCTTCCTCCTCCTCCTCCACCTCCTCCTCCTCCTCTTCCTCCTCTGCCTCCTCTTCCTCGGCTGGTTCTGCTTTCTCGGAGAAGCAGTCTTGCTTCTCTCCTTCGGCTGCCCCAGAGTCCTTGCCCTCTGAGGATTTGGTAGGACTGGAAGCCAGAGGCCCCAGGGGGACTGAGGTAATGGGGGTCTTCAGGACCGAGCTGGTGAGCCCGCCAAGGTTCAAGAGGGTGCTAGGGGCCAAGAGACCAGCCTGGGGCTGCTCGGGACCAGTGGCAGTGCCAGCTGGGAGAGCCTCCTCCCCTTCCATTCGAATGCCACTGAATTTACCGTAAAAACTATGTCCGGGGCCTATGAGGTTAGCTGTGGAAACTAAAGGGTGTTGAAAGTTTTTGTTTTTTGGTTCCAGAAAACTTACAAGGGGTTCCTTGTCTTTGCCAATCCCTTGGATGATAGCGGAGATGTTCTTATTGCTAAGAATTTTCCGCTCGTCCTCGCTCAGGGTCATCCGATGGTCGTGCACCGCGTGGGTCACAAACGAACGGACGTACCCGAACGAGAGTTTGCACAAGAAACACATCAGGATGGGCTTCCTCTTGCCGTAGAGCACAAAGCCATCGAATTTGGACAGGTCCACATTGTTGGGAACATCTTTGGATACGCAGGAGCTTTTGGCAGAGCCGTCGCTGTTCAGGTAATCCTTGTTGCTTTTGTGTCGCACGTCAAAAACGCGGAAGCTGTGCAGGACGGGACTGAGCCCCGCCAGGGCTGAGGTATTCGGGAAAGCCTGGTCTGAGCCATCAAACCATTTCCCGAAGGATGAGGCTATGTGGAAAGTGTTGATGATCTGTGGGTAGACAGGTGCAGCACACGAAGGGTCCCCTTGTTTGCCCCCCGCCCCAGGGAGAGAGTTCAAGAAGAGAGAAGGGACAGGCCCACTGCCGCATGCACCCCCACTCTGGGTCAGCTGGCTCAGGCTCTCCACAATGTACGCGGAGCCGTCCGGCTGGTAGACGATCTCCCCGGCCAGGTTCTCCACGTCGCTCTCCTCGTCGCCCTCCTCGCTGGTGTCGCTCGTGCTCTCCTCCCGCAGGGGCGGCGCGGGGTGAGCGCCGGGGCAGTGATGCTCCATGTAGGTCTGGAGGCTGGCGAAGGAGACCGAGCACTCGTTGCAGCTGACCTCCTTGCTGGCAGGCTCGGCGGGAGGCCCAGCCGAGGCAGCGGCACTGCTCTCCGACAGGTGCTCGTTGAAGGGGGCCCTCAGGCTGTCCAGGGGCCCGTGGCTCTCGCCTGCGGGCGGCTCCATGCTACTGGGTTTGTCGGGGAGGTGGGTGCTGTTGAGTTCAGTCCATTGCCGGTGCTGAGGGATACCGCACCCATTGTCCTTCCCCGAGATGACGGGCGAGTCACAGCCTTCCATGGTAAGGCCTGCGTGGAGCTTTCATGGCACCCAGGACAGATCGGACCTGAAGGGCGGAGGCGAGGGGGGGAGGAGGGAGAGAGGGAAAAGAGAGAGAGAAAGGAAAGAGGTTAGGAGGGCCAAGGCTCAGGTCCCGCGGGCTCAGAGAGCTCTAAGAGGCTTCTGTCCACACCCACAATACAAGAGGCCACGAGGCGCGGGGCAAGCTGGGGACACTGCCTGGTGCATCACGATGGCCGGCCGGGTCCAAGCAGAAGCAAGGGGCACGTCTCCTCGACTCCGTGCCACTGGACATTCCAATTCCCATCCTTTACCAGCCTAGCTTTGGGCCAGGGCTAAGCAGTCAGCCACGATGGAGGAGAGCACAAAAGGTGGTCGCAGAACTAAGGCCCTACCACCTACAGACAGGAGGCGTTGACATCTCGGGCTGCCCGCGCTTTCTGCTGCAGGGGGGACACGGGGGTGGGGTGGGAGGGAGAAGGGGTGGGGTCTTCGAGGATGCTCAGTGTAGGAAGGAAATGGCTGCTTTGGCCCCTCCTGGTCATAGGTCTAGTTACAGGCCTCTGAGAACTACTAGGCATGAAGAGCAAGCATACCCACATCTGTATGGCAAGAAAATCCCTCAAGAAAGCCTGTGGCTGCATCCCTCCTCCCCTCTCCATCTCAGAAGGCTCAGTCCCATTTTCCAAGAAGCAATACTGAGGGTGCTCTCTACCAAGTAAAAGACAAGACAGCACACTCCCACCCAAATTCTCAGCACCAACCAAGAGAAAAAAGAGCTCTATAGACTGACACTAGGTACAAAGAATGAACTTGATATTTCCAGTAAGAACCAGCCAGACTCTTCAATCTTCCAACTCTCCCACCAACTCAGTCTACTACCTCATCCTGTCTAGAGAGAGCCCTCGTTAGATGCATGGCAGGTAGAGGGTTTGGGTTTTGTTTTTTTTTTCCTATTAAGGATCTTAGCACAAAGTTGAGTCAGCAGCTGGACTCAGCAAGCCCCAGTTCCATGTCTGCCTTTTCGTTATTAGTTGCTACCCAAGCAGCTGTCCTTCAGCCCTGGGGCTTTTCCGCTTCTGACTCCAAAAAGCCACTGAGCTGAACTTGCCCTCTGAGACCTCCCATCCCTGGGGAGGGCAGCAACAGATCACTGATTGCCTGGCTCCTGTGTCGGCATCACTGCGGGAGCACAGATTCCATCTCAGCACTGCGCCTACAGGACGTGGCGGGGCCCTGATCTGTTACCCACAGATGCCCGGCCAGCCTCTCTCGGTGCTTCCTTCCTGGAGAACACACCGCCTGACTCATTCACAGCACCGGGAAGTTTAAGCTGCCCTGGTCTCTCTCTATCCTCTGTAGCCCCCCATCTTCTTCTCATTCAATTTTTTTTTCCTCTCCAATTTCTTGATTCTTGACTGCACAGTGAGCCAACAGCTCCCCCTCGGGAAAAAATGGAGAAAGCAGGCTCACCAGAAGCCTCAGGAGAAATAACTTTTTGGAAGAATGCATCATGATTTGTTTCAAACACGAATGTGCATATACTCATCTTTCAATTTATAACCTCTGTGACAACAACGTTCCCAGTGCCTTAGAAAAAGACACGTTCATTTCAAAGTGGGATGACTACACTAAACCACACCCCATAGCAACTACAATGGGACTGCCCCACGGAAGCTTCCATGAGACACAGGTGAGAGAGAAGGTAGGGTGGCTTTTCTTTGGGATGCTCCTGATTGGCTGGGTGACATCTGATTGACAGCTCAGGCCAAAAAGGTTGGCAAGCCTGAAGGGGCGGGAGGGTTAACAGCCCGATTGTAAAATCAATGTCATAAATGCTTGGTAAGTTACAGGAACATGCGGGAAGGGGAGGCCACGATTGATAAAGGAGAACAGCTTTGATGCTGCACCAGGGACTTGTTTATCGACAGCAAAAGCCAATCTTCCTCTCCAGCCCGGGCCGGGCCAGAGAAACCTGCAAGCGTTTACCAATTAATTGGTGGGCTTTGCTTGCTGTGCGTTCCTCCTCCTCCTCCTCCTCCTCCTCTGCCACAACTATCCTGAAAAGGGGTTGGGACTTTAAAAACAAACCAACAAACAAACAACTCACTCATATTGCTTTCTACTCCCAAGCAGAAAGTATGGAGAGATCATCATACAGTAACTACTTTGGAAAGACAGGTGGCTATCTGTGGTGGCAGGCCAGGGACCAGCCAGCCATTCACAGAGACAGAGAGTGGCAGTCCATGAAGATGCCTGTAGGAAAGAGGATCCCATTTCTGGATCCACACTGCCTGCTGCTCTGGGCTTCCTTCCTACGCAAGCTAGCTGTGTCAAGAAGACAGATGACCGCCTTGCTCAGAGTAAGCTGGGATGGTTTTTACACACACACACACACACACACACACACACACACACACACACACACACACACACACACACACACACACACACACACACACACACACACACACACACACACACACACACACACACACACACACACACACACACACACACAATCAGTATTGCATTTTCACATCGCCCCCAGGAAATTCAAAACACACCAGTGTATACCAATGTCGCAGATTGCCAGCTTCTCTGGGCATGGTACCCATATTGCCAGATAACCAGCAAAGGGTGGTCTTAGGCTCTCCCCCGCCCCCCACATACACACACTTGTACTGGTTCCCTAGAGGTGCAGGAATGGGAATGGACTGGGGGAATCAAGAGCACTGACATGAAGCAATCTCATCATCCTGCCTGTCTGGCAGCTCACGGACCTCGGGGCATCTACCACTCTCCCACCCAGCCGGTCGTCTGTTTATCAGCCAGTCAATAAGAAAAAGGTAGTTCTTACTTAAGGAGGCAGAAGTCAACTCCGCAGGTCGATCAGCACTCTGTCTGTAAACATGGTTTCCCGTAAAATCAATGATCCTCAGTTACAGAGGGCAGCCTGGGAACCAAGCAGGTCCCCGCGCTTCCATGGGCAGCCCCGCCAGCCAACAGCACTCACCCGCCTCTCTTCAGCCCCCCACCCCCCAGCCCCCACACATTCCAGAGCTGGCTCACACAGAAACCCTTAGCCTGGGCTATAGCTGGCTTCTTCCACGGTTACTTCAAGTCCCCTTTAAACATCCAAGTGTGTCACTCAAGACCCCACTCCAGAAGACACTCAACTTTAGTAAGTTAGATATATATGTGTGTGTGCGTGCGTGTATGTGTGTATGTGTATGCTGTTTGTTACTGGGGTTTGAACTCAGGGCCTGAGTGTTGTGCCTTAGCTGTTAGCTCAAGTCTAGCACACTACCACTTGAGCCACAGCTCCACTTTCAGCCTTTTGTTGCTTAATTAGAGATATGAGACTCTTGGCCTCTCTTACACAGGCTGGCTTCAAACCATGATCCTCAGATCCGCCTCCTGGCTTCAAACTGTGATCCTCAAATCAGCTAGGATTACAGGCGGGAGCCACTGACACCCAATTTGCAAGTTTGATTTTTAATAAAGCACATCTCTCCAATGACAAACTTCAATGGAAGATAGAGAAGTAAGCTGGCTAGCACTCTTACATAAGCATTTGTTTTGAATTTAAATCTGCCATTTGTGATGTAATCCTGTACAGAAAAATTTCAAATCTTCATTAAGAAGCTCCCAAAGGCAGGTCCTGATAACCCACACCTATAACCCTAGCTTCTTGACAGGCTGAGGTCCAGCGGGTGGTGATTCAAGGCCAGCCTAGGCAGAAAAGTTTGTCAGACGCCTTTGCAATGAAAGAAGTTGGGTGCACTGGCTTAGGACCTATTTTTCACTATAGAGTGAGACTGAAAAACAGGCTCGCGGTCCAGGCACTGATCCAGACAGGAAATAAGTCTCTGTCTCAAAAATAATAGAGTACTTGCCTAGCAAGTGCCAGGCTCAGAGATCAAACCCAAGCACCACCTAAAAAGAACCCCTGACCTATGCTCAACGCCCCCCCCCAGTTACAAAATCCTCTCCTATAAACCCCACTGCATCTCTGCAAACAGCAAGTTCTACCTTTCAAAGATTGCTTAGAAAGGGAAAACTCCACAGTGTTGTTCAACCAAAGCATCCGTCTCCTTCTTGAAAGTAAAAAGACATACAAAGACAGTTCTGTGGTTTTCCCTGAGAGAGGGAGAGGGGGGGGGAGAGAGAGAGGGAGAGAGAGAGAGAGAGAGAGAGAGAGAGGGAGGGAGGGAGAGAGGGAGGGAGGGAGGGAGGGAGGGCACTGGGTAAAAAGCAACAGTTACCAGGAGGCTGGGGTGGGAGGGTGGATGGCTATGAAAGGGAGGGGGCTGCTGCTGAAGCTCCGCTCCCAGGGAATTAAACATGAACAGTCGCACTGTGTAATTTTAAATTGTTAATTAGCACAGGGTTAATTAGGCGGTCCTTTCACAAGGGGCTGTTTGGCAGAAAACCAAGAAGGGAAACAAAGGGGAAGGAAAGAAAAAAAAAAAAACAAAGAGAATAGAGACAGTGAGAAACTGTTGCTTCTGTGAATAACCCACAGGACATCACAGAGACGTCAGCCAGCAGGCAGATGCCAGCGTCTCTGGGGGCTCCTGGCCCTGCTCTAGGGAGAAGCAACAAGCCACCCCCCTCCCACAGGTGCCCAGGCATCTCCCAGCACGAGCCGCCAGGATGCAACGTCCTTTTGACTCAGCAATTCTTCCTGTCTAGGAATTTATCCTAAAGAAACTACCCGCAAGAGATGCATGGATGCATAAAACTATCATAACAGGAGACTGGGGGGGGGGCGGGGGGAGAGGAGATGGAAATAATTGGGGGAAAGACAAACGCTAAATAAAGAAGAGTGCAGAAAGTCCCATATGTTGTTATTTTTTTTTGAAAAAGAAATTTCTTTAAAGAAACTATGTACAGACCTGGGGAAACCATCAGATGTTAAATGAATGAAGCAGGGACAGGTATGCTTGTAAAAACACTAAACGTTTACATCAAAAGTTTTACAATAGGAATGAAGTCATAGGTGATGATGTCATTTCCTTCTTTGCACCAGATTTTTTTAAAAGTTAAAGCCTCATACAGAAGCTATCACTTAACTAGGTTAGGCCCTGTGCTAACGCTTGTGGGTACTAGATCACCCTGATGCTGGCATCACTCTAAGAGTTGGTACTGTTTTATCCCCATTTTAAAGACAGGAAAACTGAGGGTGTCCAAACCTGTACTATCTATATGACAAAGCCAGACATCCAAACATGGAGTCTGAAGTCTTTTTCACTTGGGTTATCTTCTGATAGCTGGAAGGAGACATAAGGAAATTTGTAGCTAAGTGCTAGAAAACTGGCCCCATGCACTATTTGGAGTTGTTCCCCGTCCCCCCAGGGGGGTTGGAGGAGTGGGGACAGGCACATTCTAGAAACCAGAAGTCAGAAAATGTATTCACTTATTAATTCACTATTTATAGTGAACCTGCTGTGTGTCAAATGTTAGGGAATACAATGACCATTAGATTCCAGCTTAAATTCTTATAGGACAGAGACCATGAACAAACAAGTAACAATGGCTCACACCTGTAATCCTAGTCACTCAGAAGACTAAGGTCTAAGGATCATGGTGCAAAGCCAGCCAAGGCAAGGAAGTCCATGAGACTGTCTCTAGTTAATTACAAAAACCCAGGAGTGGAGCTATAGATCAAGGGGTAGAGCACTAGTCTTGAGCAAAAGAAGCTCAAGGACATTACTCAAGCCCTGAGTTCACACCCTAGGACCAGGGTGGGAAAAAAGACTGGGAGGCACAGCTAAGCAGTAGAATGCCTGCCTAGCACAAGATCCTGAGTTCAAACTGAAGTTCCACCAAAAACAAACAAAATCTAGAAATAATAAAGCCAGAAGAATGAATCAAATGTCTGAGTATACTATTTTGGATAAATTAATGGCACTAAACTTTTTAAAAATGTGCTGTACAGAAGTGGGGCTGCGGCTCAAGTGGTCGAGTACTAGTCTTGAGCAAAAGAAGCTTCTGGACAGCACCTGGACCAAGTTCAAGCCCCAGGACTAGCAAAAGAATTTTTTTTTAAAAAGTGCTATAGATTATATATTCAAGTTCTTCCTAGGTTTAGTAAAGATTAGCTATTGTTAGGAAATTGCTTTACAAGAGAAAGGTAATCCTGAGGAACTATTAGTGGTGTATCCACTATGAAAAGTCATGTCAAATAAATTGAAAATTAGCCTCATGTAGACTAGTCTCACTGAGGCTCCCTGAGACCTGAGAAATACAATGAAATAAGGAATACTTCATTCCCATAAGGTATCCCAAAATGTATCATTTCTTTACTTAAGGATAGGGAAAGTTCTTTTACAAAATGAAGCCTGGATGATTTTACAGCGACAGCTGATGCTGGCACTTAAAGCATCAAATCAGTTGAGGTTGCCTTCCAGTGATAAGCCATAGGCCATTGTCTTGTGTTTGTTCTGTTCTCTTAAATCAACAACTTGAGGTATCAGACCAAGCATACACAGAAAACCTAAAGTTACAAGGAGTGATTAATAGGCGACATAGTGAAATTAAGACCAAAAAACATAAAAATAAAGAAGACCTTGGCCACTGAAACCAAAGACCCCAAAGTAACAAGACAAAATTTTACCAAGACAAATATGAAGCCTGGTAGTTAAATTCAGGATATTAGCTAAATCAATAAAGAAGAAAAGTAGTGTGGATTAGTAGCCGTTCATGCAAATACACACACAACTAAGGTTTTAACTTGACACAAATTAAGCAGAAGCCCAAAGCAAAATGGCGGCCATGTATATCAAGTGACCTTTGGCAACAGCAGCACTCTGTACTCTTGGAACTCACTCAGTGGGTTTGTAGCACTCTGGTTTTCCCTTATCTGCACATGAAGAATGGCATAAGCCACTCCAGGCAATCCAGGAGGAGGGATACCGACAAAGTGGAACATTCCTCATGGATGTTCAGAGATGACAAGAACAGCTCAAGAGCACAGAAAAGAGAGAAGTCCCATGGTCAAGCAAGGCAACCAGCCTCAACCCTAAGAAGCCCTGCCTGCCACTACAAAGAAGATTAGGTACAAGCCTTCTACCTAGCTTCAGGGTGGAAGTGAGAGAAATGAGAGGAGTTTATGTGGAATTAAGAGTGCAGTTGAAAATAAATGAAAATCTTTCTCAAGATTACCAAAGCTCCCAGATGGAATGTTTCTACTGTAAAATACCGCACTCCCTGCTCTTGCAAATAGTGAAGCAGATGGTTTTGCTGTGGCCAGGAAATTCCATCAGGCGGCCTTTAGAAGGTGGAGATTCTTTGCATTCCCCAGTGATCAATCTGGTTCTTTTACCAACTTTAACCTTTTTTAACTTTTTGCACAGAGGGAGAGGGAAGGGGAGGGAGGGGGGAGGGAAAGAGGGAGGGAGGGAGGGAAAAAGATAAAGACAGAAAAAAACTTTTGAACATGGCCACAGCCTGAAACCCTGAGGTCATTATACTGCGATAGTTGGTTACCTGTTGCCATGAGATCAGGCTCCATATGTCGTTCACCTGTGTCCTCTACGGCCAACATGTAATAAACAATGGAGAAAACTAAGGTCATGGGAGAGATTGAGATACTTTAAAAAAGAAAAATGATCCCTAAATGCATCCTTTGTGGATTTTTCCAGGAGGGAGTTGGGTTGTTGGTCTGTTTCTGTTCTTGTTTTTCTAATAGTTTAAGATGCCCACTGGAACCAGAGATCCTTTGAAAAAAATGGTCAGTTCTTGGACTGGAGCAGAGCTTGGTGTACCTTGCACGGATGGAATGAGGAGGATTTCTCAAATGATAGAGAAGGAAGAGAGGTGAGTCCCTACCCATAGCCCAGTGACAAAAGAGGCTTGACAGGCTTCTACCCACCATACCTAGGATAATTTCAACAAGAAAATTAAATGAGAGCAGAGGACTGCAGTCCCGTGCACAAAATAAGAACTTACAAGTCCGTATTTCTATAATGAAAAACAAAATAAACAAGAAAAGCGAGTTCTTCCTTAGGGTAGAAACCCAACAAATAAATGTAGAAAAAAGTACGGAGTTAGGAAATCACTCTTTGGTACCCATCACGGTAATAACAATCCATTCAGGAAAGAATCAATGACACTGAAACTAATGGATGCAAGTTTTTACAGCCTCGAAGAATCTCCCCACAGACACTGATTAATTACAGAAGGAAAAACAATAACTCTACAGTGGAGAAACCTGGCAGACACCACCTTAATCAAGTGATCAAAGTTCACATCACCAGCAGAGAGACAAACAAGACACCGTGTGCCTCCTGACAGGATACACTGAGAACACAGCACCCCTTCCCGCGCCCATGCCTGCCAAAAATGCAAAACCTGAATGTAATCAAGAGGGAAGAGCAGATAAATCCCAGTTGAGGAAAATCTACAAAATGTCCTGCTCTTTTCAGAAATGTCAGTGTCAGGAGACCTAGAGACAGATACAAAGACTGTTTGGGATGAAGGGAGAGGAGATCTGACAACTGAATGTAACAAGTAACAGATTTTTTTTTTTCTTATAAGGAACATAACTGAGACAACTGGGAAAATAAGATCTGTAGACGAACACCATCTGCATGTCAGTTTTATTTTAATCAGTGTGGTGTGCTTACATGAAGGGATGTGGACATGTGTGTAAGATAGATATATATATTATGCGTGAGGGAAATTAATATGAGGTAATATAATGTCTGGGGAGTCTGGATGACGAGGATTCTTTGTTCTATTTTTACAACTTTTCTGAACAAATGAGATCATGTCAAAAGCCAAAGGGAACTGTCCAGAATAAGACTCTAGATAGTGCACCTTCAAGAATACACGTGCACCATGACCTTGCTCTGATGTACGCATCCTCATCAGCACGGGAGATTCACTCTCGGCACAGCCTCGTGGAAGGGGGCGGGCTGTGAGGCTGGACAGGGAGGCATCAAGGCAAGAATACAAAACTGGGAAAATTCCAGGTAGAGCTCTTTGGTTGGCAAGGTTGAATAAATGGCCATTCTTGACTTGGGCAGAATTTCAATACACCATTCAAAACATTCATGGTTCCAACTTCAGAAAGATTTCCCCCAATGAAGTGAAAACTGATTCTAAATAAAAGGAGGAGGGCAGCCCAAGGCACAGGAGCATGGCCAAATCAGACTGAAAGAGAGTAGAGAGAAAAACACCACCAATGCATTAAGTATCCCCTCAACAACCTCACCTCCCCGCCCCACCCCCCAAAAAAAGTTTTAAAAAAATCCCACAGGCAAACAGATTCTAAGATAAATAGAAACTTCTTTCAAGGGGCAAAAAATAATACCCGCATCTGTTTAGCTCAGAATCTACTGAAGAGCCATATCTAATTGCATTCTGAACTTTATACAGTAACAGTGTTTGTCTGCTGCCGCATGTAAGTCTGTGAGGGTTAAACCATAAATAGGTGAGATTCCATCTACTTGGTAGCAATTTCCCAACAACCTTAAGGAAGATTCTTCTGTCACCATAGGCAGGTCAGAGAACACACATGCTGGGACAGGTCCCTCATGCCCGGAAGGCCCCAAGAATCATCCAGACCCTACATTGGTGCCATTTCCAGTGTGACCATAAATTAGCCTAGAAGTGAAAACTGCTAGCTCAGTCCACTGGGCAGGGAACCCAGCCATCACAGTGCTCTGGTTACAGCCAGGGACTGAGGGGGGCTGGCGGCGGCTGGAGGGGAACTGGTCACGAGATCAGAGGCAGAACTGGTAGGTCTCACAACCCCAGCCTGGGCATGCTGTGGGAACACATGAGCTGATAGTTGGGGATTTTTTTTTTAAGTTCTTGCTGTTTTTACAATGTATGTAGATTAAAAAAAAAAAAAAGGCAAGACAATGTAACTATTTCTTACCCTCTGTAGTACTGTGAATACAGATTTGGGGAAATCCTGTCAGCTACCCAGAACTTGTTTGCTTACACTTAGGAACTTATTCAAGTCTCTACCCAGAGTCACATGAAGGCTTCTCTACAACATCCTCTGTCCAACAGTCGCCCTAATGGTGCTCCAGTCCTGGATTTAACCAACCACAGGGCACTGACCCTTCCCAGATCTGAAGAAGTCCCGTGTCACAGCAAGCACTGTAGCTTCAACTCCTCACTGTATTGATGGCTGGTTCTTCAATTCTGCAGGTGCATAGCTCACACACCCCAATCTTTCAGCCATCCTTCCCTGTGCATCCCCCACCAGCTCAACAGAACACTTTCCCCACTCCAGTTACAAATAGTACTTAAGGTACTGTAGCTGCTTTGCCAATACCTACAGCTTTTTCGGGTTCCCCCAATTTCCTCTCCCTTCTTGCTATTGGACTGTGGAGCACAGGCGAGGAGACGATGTAAAAACAAGCCATCTGGCCCATTACGGACTCAATCTGGCAGCTCATGATGTTAAATTTATTTTAAATAACTTCTCCTGATTAAAGTAGTATGAGCTCATTATATATATATATATATATATATATGTATATGAACATATGTATATATAAAGTCTAGATGTACACAATGAGTCTCTAAAGCTAAAATAAAAACAACGGTGCTTCTAAACCAGCTAGAAAATTATAGACCTGAGGCTAGACAGGTGGTTTCTCAAGCTGTTTTTCCTCTGCACCTACAGGTACAGATTTTCCTTAGCAATCCTGGATGCCTTGTATCACGTATGGCCTGAACTGTCCACTTAACTTCGCATGCAGTCTTTCCCATGACGTCAAATATTCTCTGTAAGGTTACAACTAATACCTGCACAGATCCTGCATCCTTTACCAAATCAGACACTTAAAAACAATTCTTGGTATTTTGCTGTTAATGCTGCGATAAATGCCCATGGATCTCCGAACACACAGATAAACAAAATAGTCAAAATAAGTAGCAGCTCCATTACTGCCCACCTAACAGGACCAGGCATGGTTTTAAACACTCTTTTAGAATACGGTTACATTTGATCCTTGTAGGAGCCCATTTTATAGATGAGGTACAAGATGTAGAACGATTTCCTCAACCTGGGAAGGCTTCCCTCAGTACCCTGAAACACAACTCTCATGCGCTGCGTTCAGTCTCTATTTCCTTACGATACATTTCTGGAAAGAGAACTGCTGGCTCAAAAGCTAGGGAACAATTAAGACTCTTACATGTGCCAACCTGTGTTCCACAAAAGTTCTTCCAGCTCCCAGCGGTACATGGGCACCAATTTCCCTGCAGCCTCATCAGCAGAGGGTACCGCTTTCTTTAAAACAGAGAAGAAGAAAAAAGAGCCAATCTGGCAGGTTAAAAAAAAAAAAAATGGCATCTCATTTTAATACTTTTTCTTTTTTTTTCCTAAAAAGAAAGAACCTAGCTGTGGCTCTTTGTGACCGGACTGTCATTTCTATGTGCTATCCTTAATGATTGATAATCAGAGAGCTTTCTAGGATCTTCCTGGCCATTGCTCCCACCCGATTTACTGCCAGAGACCATAGTCCCATAAGCTACTGGGCTACAGAGAGTCCCGCATATGCACACTGAAGCTCAGACAACTATCTCAGTCCTTCACTACAGTCTCAATTCTTTCCAACAGCAGGTGCTGGCCACTGTTTCACTTCCTCAACAGCAGTTTGTCTGTCTGGCCAGTTCCTCCCCCTCAAGGTGATTCCAGAAAGCTGACAGTTTTTTCCCTTTATTGTGCAACTAAAGCGTCCACCCCAAATACTGGAGCAGGCAAATACCCGCTGGTAAGAGCCAGGCCCCTGCTTCAGGTGGGCTAGAAGACCCTCTATCTCCAAGACTCCATCCTCTCTCCAGGCTGACCCAGACCCTCCCACTTCATGGTCACTAGCTTCTCCTCTTCTGGTCCATCTTTTTCAATCTCCCCTACATACACTTACTCTCTGAACCTTCTTCTCCCTTCCTTCCCTCCTTTGGCTCTCTTCCCTCTGTAATCCACACATTGCCCGCCCTCTTCCCGTTCTCGTTCATAGCACTCTTCAGGGTTCACTTCCGCACTTACTTATCAAACTCACTCTCGTTGCAACCCGCAGAAATCCCTCCGTTCTCCTATAGTAGTTAAGCATCATCTTACTTTCCCCTCCTCAGCAATCAGCTCTTATCTCTGCACATCAGCTACCTTAACTACTTCTGTGGTTTCAATTACTGAAATTATGAGTGGACTCCCAAAACAAAAATTTCCATTCCGGACTTATCACTTGAATATGCGCCTCCTACTTTCGGCAGACCACAAGATGTCTGTAAGTCACTAGCTCTCTATTACTCAAGACATGTCCAAAAAAACTGCCCCTCACTGAGAGTCCAAGTGTCTCTGGAAGGAACAATTCATTCTTTGCATCCATTGCTGGGCACAGAAAGGGAAGATGGGTTTAAACTGTCTGGTGTCATGCTCATCTTCCCTACCCCAAACCCACTGTCAAGATATTCAAACATGATCAAGTAAGATCTACTTTTATACCATAGGAGTTCCCCACTACCCCATGAGGATTAGTTCCAAGACCTCTCCCCCTAGTGGGTGCCTAAAATTGAGGATATACCACATCCTATAGTTTATCTTTTTATTTTTAATTTTTTAAATCTTTTATTCTGTCCATCACGGCGGGGCTTGAACTCAGAGCCTGAGCATTGTCCATGAGCTTTTTCACTCAAGGCTACAACTTTGAGCCACAGTTCCACTTCAGGTTTCTGGTAGTTAATTGGAGATAAAAGTCACAAATGTTCCTGTCCCTGCTGGCTTTGAACCATGACCCTCATATCTCGGCCTCCTGAGAAGCTAGATTATTACAGGCCTGAGCCACCAGGGGCCTGGCTTTTTTTTTTTTTTTTTTGCCAGTCCTAGGGCTTGAACTCTGGGCCTGGGAGCTACCCCTAAGCTCGTTTTTTGCTCAAGGCTAGTGCTCTACCACTTTGGAGATGAGAGTCTCACAGACTTTTCCTGCCCCGGCTAGCTTCTAATCGCAATTCCTGAGATCTCAGCCTCCTGAGTAGCTCGGAATACAGACATGAGCCACTGGTGCCTGGCACATCCTATAATTCAGTGCTTTTCTAGTGTTAATGAAACACTTATTGCACACTGTGACAATACTTTTGCAGTGTGAGGTGTGACATACAAACTAACAAGAATCTCCTTTTCCTTCTTCACAATTTCATGGGAAGAAAATCTCTTCTCAGCCACAGATCATAGCCACCTAAAAATACAGGTATTTATTTTTCTTTCCTTAGGAATGTTTACCTTTTCAGCCAGGAGCCAGTCACTCATACCTGTAATCATCCCAGCTACACGGGAGACTGAAATTGGAAGGGCTGTGGCTTCAGGGCAGCCCTCCAAAGCCCCTCAAGAAAGAAAAGTTCACAAGACTCCATCTCAATGGAAGAATCTGGGCATAGTGGTGTGCACTTGTCACTCCAGCCTAAAATAAGTAGATCTACAGTCTAAGTGCAAGCTGGGTAAATAATAATCATAATAATAAGCAAGACCTCATCTCATAAAAACCAGTGCAAAACAGGGCTATGGGCATGGTTCAAAAGTAGAGCGCTTTCCTACCATGTGTAAAGCCCTGTGTTCAAATCCAAGTATTGAAAACAAAACAAAACACCACAGGAGGAAACACTTTACCTTTGTGTTTAAAGGAAGCACTCTGCAGCTCCTCTTTGGCATATGCAAACTGCCAACATCCCTACTCTTGCTCTTTATGGTCATTATGAAGCAACATAAGGTTCCCTGAACACCGCTGCGATACCTGAACGATCAGTCACATAACTGAGAAGGCTAGGTGGCATCCAGCAAGTGGGTGGTGCAGACAGCGCGGCTACGTAGGAATAATTCATGTCCCAGACTGGAAGGGCAGATGGGATGGTGTGAGACCTTATCGTGCTACTTAGCATGGGATATACTTTAAAACCTGTAAGTTGTTTATTCCTGTAATTTTTTTTCGGTGTCATGTTTTCAGATCTCAGATGGCTGAAACCATCAAGTAAAAACCATGACTCAACTGGGACCAATGTAGTGGCTGGCTTCTTCCAACGCACAGGGTGTCTTCCCCATCATTTCCTGGCTCTCACAGTTTTCATCTCTGTGCCTGCAGCCCCAGGCCCTTTGAGTGTCCTTTTCCTTCCTCAGCATTCATTCAAACCAAACCTCAGAGGTCATTCTGGAAGCTCAAGCTGGGGTTTCGCGGGGCTTCGGTATCTGCAGCAGCCCACGAAGCTCTCTTCCCTGCACTCCTGCAGTGGCCATCAACTGTCTTGGCACTGAAATCGTCTCTCCTGTTTCATCTCTGTGGTTTTTAGCACTACAGGTTGACTATAAGTTGCTTGAGGGTAAAAACCAGCTCGTATCTCTGTTTATGTGCTGGCACGGTGCTGAGCTCAGAGGATTGGGGGGGGGGGGGGGGTGGCGGGGGACAACAGCTAGAACCTTGTCTTTCTAGGAATCCTCGTAGATGTCAGCGGGAGTGGGCTGATTTCAACATCATGGATATATAATTCATCACTAAAGACCCAATAATCCAAACTGTGAGTACTCCACTGGAGTATTTCACTCTTCTGTGGTTTCTGGTGTTAGATTCCAAAGTCACTCTATGGAGATGGCCTGTCGCCTGTCATCTTGAAACAGCTAGTCAATACAACAACAATGCAGAAGGCCAATCAAACTCCTCCTGAATACAACTAGTGTGGGGACTGGTGGGAAACACTGACTGTATGAAAGCAGCATACTGGGCTTTCTGCCTCTTGGAAAGTGCTCTCCAAGCCATGTTCACTATCACAACAGACAGAGGAGTCTACACGGGTTCCTGAACTCTTCTTGGGTGGTTTTCTTAATTAGCAGAGTGTTGGACTAAATAGCAAGAGTAACTGTTGTACTTGAGAGCTGCACAGACGCAGGAAAACTGAACTTGGGCAGAATCTTTGTTTGCATTTGCAGTTTCGGGCACGCAGCTTAGAAGCAGGCAACAAACGTCGAGATTTTCTAGATACAGATCTGATCTACATTAAGTACAAATGACAACACATTACCGCAGCAGCTTTCTTCTGCTCCCAGGGCAGCTCTTTCCAACACCCGGGAACCCCATCCAACTCTCCTGGAGACAGAAAACATGTCCTCAACAATAGCTTGGCCAACTGGTGATGGAGGATCGCAGGGAAGGGTGCAACAAGAGGTGGCCCTGCATGAAAGGAATTTTCCCTCACTGAGCAGTCACCCCTAGAAAAGCTGAAAAGGGGGCTGAAATTCCTGCCAGCAGCGAGAATGCCACGCAGTGGGCTCACCATCAGCAGTACAGCCTTGAACAGGTTCCAGAACTGCTGGTACCAAGGCAAAACAAGAGTTGCCTTTCTAAGTGTCACACACACACACACACACACATGCATGCACACACGCACACATAGCGTCTCGGGCCAGCACAGGCACAGCAAATTCTTCACGTGGTCCTGAGCATGGCAATGGCATAAGAGGTCCCTAAATGAAGCAGGCTTGGATGCTGGAAGGTAGAGCAATGGCCAAGGCACAAAAAAAAAGGGGGGGTGGAGGGTGGCAGTCACTACAAATGCAGAACGACCATGTCCTCACCGTGGTCCAGGACGGGTGTACTGCACTGGCTGCCTTCACATGCTCCTTTGGGTTGTTTTTCCCGAGCTCCCCTGACTTCCTGTTCCTGGCACACAGCACAGACAGCGACCCCCATCATCCAATTTGCTCCCAAATGACTCATTTTTACTAAATGAAGATGCAAGAGGTGTATTTTAGCCAGGCACACTGGCATATGCCTGTCATCCCAGCTACACAGCAGGAGAAGACTTGGCTGGGTCATGGTCCCCCAGAAAGTCCATCTCAAAAAGCTGAATAAGGTTGTATACACCCAGAATCTAGCTACGCAGGAGACAGAAGTTAGGAAAATCATGGTCTGAGGAAAAACAATGAGGTCCTATCTTTGAAATGACTGGGGTTCCAGCTTGCCTAGCAACCTCAGGCCTGGAGTTCAAACCTAAAGAGCATAAGAAGGCTATTTAAATTTTGTTCTCAAATCCTAGAGACCTAAGGAGTTATTTCCACCTTTTTTGGGGAGGGGGGTCTTGAATACAGTACCTCACATACTCTTGCTTGGCTTTCTTGTTCACAGCTGGCACTCTACCACTTGAGCCACCCACTCCTCTGGTTGGGCATTTTATTAATGACAGCTCGAGTCACACTTTGCTGCCTGGTCTAGCTTGGAACTGGGATGCCCCAGATCTCAGGCCTAAGTGCGTTTAGGATGACAGGCATGAGCTACCGGTTCCTGGTTCTATTTCTATCTGGTTAAGTAACAGGAGCGAGAACCACCACCACCAGGGCCTGAGAACTGCAAAGCGGACTGACCTCCAAATTATAAAACTTAAACCCAACTAGAAGGGATAAGGGTATGCAGCAGGCAGGTAATAAAACTCAATCCTGAGTCCTGTTCTCTTCCCCCTTCTTCATCCCAGGACATAATTACAAAGCCCATTATTTACACTGTTACATTCCATCAGGAAATACATTCTGAGGTATAGTTACTATTAGCCAACTTGGTGATAAAACAATTTTTTAAAAAGGATAATTTCTTCTTAAAGACCCTAGGGCTCACTTATTTACCTTCTGGAAGCCACCCAAAGAACTATTACACCCTCACCAAGCCTCCAAAGATGGCAGTAAGGGTATTCTTCCAAATGCTGCTTTTGGGCCCACAGCTGCTTATGAAGAATCACCAAAGCCACATTAAATAGTATTTGGATTAATTATGCTTGAAAGTCTCTCATCCGAGCACTGCTAAGACCAAACAATTGAGTTTGGGAATAAGTGTGGTTTCATATTTTTCCTTAATGGCTTCCTGAACACCCTGGTTAGGTCTGATCCCAAAGGGGAAATTGCCAGTTCAAGTCATAAAATGTGATCAATGTAGATCAAGACCCTGTGCTAAGTGTCCAGGATGAGAGAAGAGAAATATATTTATGCAAGCATACAACATGAAAATTGCATGTTGACATAAAGAACATCCACTCTTTCCTGACATTCCCACCATCCTTTCACCACCTCTAGACTTCTGCTCATCCCACCAGGATATTCTCCCAGCTGGTTTGTTGTTTTTTGTTTTTTTCTTTTGGTCAGTTACAGGGCTTGAACTGTAGGGCCTGCGCACTGTCCTTGAGGTCTTTTTGCTCAAGGCTAGTAGTGCTCTACCACTTTGAGCCACAGCACCACTTCTAGTTTTCTGGTGTTTAATTGGAGATAAGAATCACACAGACTTTCTTACCCAGGCTGGCTTCGAACCATGACCCTCAGATCTTAGCCTCCTGAGTAGCTAGGATTACAGGGGGGAGCTACCAGCACCAAGTCCACCAGCCGTTTTAATCTTGGAAGTACTCAGAGCAAGTTTTGGAAACTGTCTCTATGGCTCCAAAAGATTCCAACATGAAGCCATGAGACTAGGGGAGAAAAAAAAAAAAAAAACTTTCAAACCTCAGTGATTAAGGGAGCCAATTTCTTTGGCCATGATCATTCAGATGACTGGGGTTCCCGCCCCACTGATTTTGGTTTTCAGCTATTGTGCATAATGTATACCCAGAAGCTCACTGGCTGCTCTATAATGATTTTCATTCAACTCACACAAGAAATATTTATTGAGTGCCTACAATATACACAGCATCCCTCCTATCAATACAGACTCCTACCAGCTGCCTGTCACTGCGGTTGGGCAGGTGCTGGCAGAAGCAGCTGAGTGCCTTCCAAGACTATTGGGATTCACTTTACTGACCTAGGGTACTGCTGTCCCTATTCCAGAACCTTCCTGCTATCCTTCTATTAATCAGCTGTGCTCACAGTTTAAAAATCTAGTTCCATTATTTGCAACACCTGATGTGGCAAACACACCGGTTGTCCTGAGGCGCTATGGTGCTGAAGTCCACTAAGGAGCCAAAACTTTGGTTCACCTCTCCTAGTCAGTGCCCTGGAAGTTCTAATCTACCCCAGGGTCTCACTTTCAATCTACCAGGGTGTCCCCTAGTTCAGGGTGTTTGGGATTAACCCTCTCTGTCTTGACAGCCCAGGGTTCTCCCATGAGAATGAAGGACACACTGTTTTGCAGGTACCTGTGAGGAAAAATGCCAGTACTGTCCAACGGGCCTACACATAAGCAGCTCTTCTGTCTTTTGATGTTGTCCAACTGACCAGAAAGGATATGGTTTCGTTCCTGTTGGCTCTTGTCAGGTGGCAAAAAAGATTGCTCATCTCCTCACTTGCCCTTTGTCTTCCCCTCCTGGTCTCTCTGTCCTTGTTTTCTCTTTAGGCTGGGCCTGGTGACTTTCCAGGGCCCACAGAAACAAGCAGTAAAATATTCCAGAAGCAATGGACAACTTCCCCCAAGTCTTACCAGGAGGTGCTGGGCTGGTGGATATGTAGTCACTGCAGACCACTGGGAGATGGCTTAGCCCAGCCTGAATGTGACTAAACCCCCTGTTATATAATGCCTCAGATTCAACACATAGAGGGATGATGGTTAAGAATGCAGAAGGGTTCTTAATGGGCTTGTGTTGAACAAATTCTAGGACATGTACATGAACCACCTCTGAGAAGTCTACCCAGCAAACTTAGCATTTTTTTTTTTTGAGCTGTCATAGATTGGGCAAGGGAAGGGGGGAGGAATCTCTCTCCACAGAGATCAACAGGAGAAGCAGGGATTTCATCTGTTGTCTATTTGTAAACGGCTCAGGATACAGAAGCAAAAGGCTACAATGGATGCTGCTCATCATGTGGAAACTCTTCTGACTCCAGAAGCAGGGCAGCAGAACCCCAACACAATTTCAAACTATCCATACACTGCGGGAGGGAGGGTAGAACTCAAGAGAAGAAAAAAAAGAGGGAGAAGAAAATCACCAGGAATTTCCTTCCTTCCTTCCTTCCTTCCTTCCTTCCTTCCTTCCTTCCTTCCTTCCTTCCTTCCTTCCTTCCTTCCTTCCTTCCTTCCTTCCTTCCTTCCTTCCTTCCTTCCTTCCTTCCTCACCCCCATTCTCTCAAGAATTGGCTACCCAGACTTTCTGCCTCTGGGATGGAAAGTGTTACTCAGCTGCAAGGCCTCTTGCTAATTGTGGGTTTTTATTTTTATTTCCTATTACCCTCTCGCACGCCTGATGAGATTATTTTACCGGAACTGACACAGCTGGAAGCAGCAGGCATACGTGGAGCCTCTGAGGAGGTGATGCAATCTCATTTTCATTGATCAGAAATCAGCAGGGCAGTAAGTGATGGGAAATTCCATTAGAAGGAAAACTCACAAGCCATGAGCCTCAACTTCCTTGACACACCCAAGATTGCCCCCCACCCGCCCCCCCAGGTCTTGCCTCCCTCTGGACTAAGTCAACACTGACTGGCAGATTGGAAGCACTCCCCTAAGATGGCAAAGAAAGGACATGTCCTGTGCTGTGCAGCTGGTGGCTTGAGCGGGTACCAGCAGGACTTCTTGAACCAACAGGGCACTTTAGCTCTTCTCTATGGATTACGGAGCAGTCTTCCAAGCACTGGGAACGGGATCCCAACAGCCCCACAAACCCAAGCTTAAAGAGTCCCTTTCAAAACATCAACAAACAAGAAAAGGGCAGACCCAAAGGACTTATTATAGATATGGCCCTAAGCACTTGTAAAGATAATCCTGAAGGTACCTACCATTTATTGAGTATGTATTATATGCCAAGCTCTGTGCTATGTCCTCCACATGCATGAGCTCTGGCCCCCACTTAGGCCTCTGGGATGATTTATCTTCTTCTCTCCCAGAGGGAGAGGAAGCTGAGATCCAGGAAGGTAAGGAAGAGAGCCAGTTGGTACAAATGCCTTGATGCAGCTAAGTCCAAGGCCTCAAGAGCAACAAGGAAGGCTGAGGGGAAACAAGCGCTCACACTGGAGATGGAAAAGAGGATCAAGCACATCTGACAAACGAGTCTGGTTTTGTCCAGAGGCAGGTGACAGATTCTGATTCACCACATCTCCATCATCTCCACCACCCCAACTACAGCATCCTTGTGTCCAGGGCTGGAACCACAGGGGATCTTCTCTTCACAAGGTGTAGAATGGCTACTGTTTTAGCAGTTAGATCCCCTCCAACTGTTTGCCCAGCAAATATTGCTTCAGTCACCAAAGGACTATGGGAAAAACAGCCAGGAGCTATTTGACAAGACAAGTTCTACAAAAGAAACCACTACTAGCCAAGTGGCGGGCCAGACTGCCACTGGCAGTTCTGTTTCATCCGAGGTGGTCCGAGAAGAACCAGGCCATAGCCACATCGCCACAAAGTGATGACTGCTGCAAACAACTGCTCTCCAACAAAATGGAAAGTTTTAAGTGAGTAAGTGATGACTATGTACACAATCAAGTGTGACTAGCTTGCTAGTAAGCAAGCTTGTATTACACGCTTCATTCAGTCTATGGCTCAAGAAAGCCAAGAACTTTTAAGATACACACGTGGCCTCAGTGAGCTTCCAGGCTGGACAGATTAAAGAGAAAAGAAAAAGAAAAAAAAAAAAAAAAAGTCAGCCAGCATACAGTTATTCTTTGGTGTTGTTTTCATACAAGAATATATACATCATCACCACTTAAGTGGAGGCCAGAAGAAAGAGAAAAGGAAAGCAGAGGAAAACTTTTGAGCTGAAGATGAAGGTAAAAATGTGTATCATAATAACCAAGCCATCAATATGACTATGCCATTGGCAAGACAAGAAAAAAAAAGTACACTAACCTTGTTTTCAGTTCAGTATTACAGTGTCTGTGAGAAAAGAAGCAGGCCAAAATGGCCAGGATGACTTAGTTCCAGTAGTTTCTCACTTGCTAAGGGTGAGGAAAGAGCGTTAGGCAGCCGGGCCTGTAATTCCATCTCTCTGATCTCTTTGGGGAGGTAATAATGAGTGTGCTTGAGTGTAAGGCCGTCCTGTCTCACTACTTCCTTTGATAGACAAGAATAATGACCCCCAGAGGGTGTTGGTGGTTTGCCGAAGGTCAGACAGCTGGTCAGTGGCAGAGCAAGGATGAGGGCCTGGGTATCTCACGCCACGCTAACAGTGCTCTCTCCCACACGGAGCTACACCCCCACTGTCCTTCAAAATCCGTGGGCTGGCTGTGCAGGAGGAGGCATGGGTGGAGGCCCGGGAGGGTGCGGGTGAGGAGGAAAACGGCTGCAGATTAAGACCTAAGAACCAAACAACGAAATGTATCATACAGACTTCATGCTAATGCCAAATCTAACAGACCAACTCACCAACCACCTGCCATGCCCAATATCCTGGCAGGCAGCAAGACTCCTGTCTTAAAAATAACTGATGGGGGGCTAGGAAGGTGGCTCAGTGGTAGAGCGCTTGCCTCACATGCCTGAGGCCCTGGGTTCGATTCCTCAGCACCACATAAGCCAGAAGTGGTGCTGTGGCTCAAGTGGTAGGGCACTAGCCTTGAGCTGAAGAGCTGAGGAACAGCGCTCAGGCCCAGAGTTCAGCCCCCATGACTGACCCACAAAAACAAAACAAACAAACAATAACAACAACAAAAAACTGATGGGCAAAAGGACTGGAGATGTAGCTCAACCAGAAGCTACGGCCTGGTAGCCAGTGTGAAGGCATGAACGCCAAATCTCATTCCTGCCAAGAGGAAAACTGTTTCCATCTTCCCAAATAGTAGCACTGGCCAGAACCAAGCTACTCAGTCTTTTTTTTTTTTTTTGGTTGATCATGGGCTTGAACTCTGGGCTTGAACACTGTCCCTCAGCTCTTCAGCTCAAGGCTAGCGCTCTACCACTTGAGTCATAGCACCACTTCCAGTTTTCTGGAGATAAAAGTCTCATGGACTTTCCTGCCGGGGCTGGCTTTGAACCACGATCCTCAGATCTCAGCCTCCTGAGTAGCTAAGATTACAGGCATGAGCCACCGGCGCCCAGCAGTTACTGTCTTGAATTGACAAGTTCAGAGCAGGTCAAGCCTTTCATTTTTACTTTCTCTCCCCACCCCACCCCCATCAAAAAAATGCAGGTTTTCTTTCTTTGGAAGCCCCAACTATCTCTAAAGCTGTCTTCAAAAATCACAACCGCTGACTCCTGCTACTCTACCCTTAAAGGGTACGAAGCACCAGTGCCATGCTGCTAGTGTTAAAAGAATCGAGGGATAAACAATCCATATCACACCCTGGCACTGCACCTGACACATTTCTAGTTGTAAACGGTTACTATCTTTCCTAGGTAAAAAATGAAGCACCCAAGTTTGCATCCTGATCTTTTTGTGGTTTGTTTGTTTGGGGGGGAGGGGGGGCGGAGAGGAAAACCGTATCTGTTAATGTTAAAAACCTATACTTGCTGATTAATAAGCTAATGCAAAATATACATTTTTTGACTGGGATACAGCTCCGTGGTAGAATGCATGCTTAAAGCCATGGCTTCAATCCCCAACGACAACAACAACAACAACAACAACAACAACACACACACACACACACACACACACACACACACAGAACCAGGCAACAGTGGCTCACTCCTGTAATCCTAGCAACTTGGGAGGCTAATATCAGAAGGACTGTAGTCCTAGGCCAGCCTGGGGCAAAAAATACTTCCCACGTCTCAATAGAAAAAGTCCCACTCACCAGCCATCCCAGCTGTAACGGTCATAGTCCAGGCACAGGCAAATATGAGAGCCTATCTTAAAATAATCAGTGCAAAAAAAAGGACTGGAAGTATAGCTCAGCAGTATAAGCACCTGCCTAGCAAGCATGAGGCCCAAGTTCAAAGCCCAGTACTGCCCAAACTACATACATCATTCTATATCCAAAACTTTTATACATAAGGTTTAACACTGTTAGTAAATCTACAAAATAAGCCAATATTTACCAATCACTAAACTGAAGCATGCTGTCTTTGATCTTAGCACAAACGATTCATGAGTCACTGAATTACTCTGTAATGGCTACCCTGCTTTCTGTCAGCCTAGTCTGCAGTATTGATCTGTAGGTAGACTGTCCAGTGGTAACTGGTGCTCCATGCCTCCCACCCCCACCCTGCATCCACCAGTAGCCCCTTCCTCCAACCTCGGTATACCCTTGCCACCCTGTGGGCTCCTGGGAAATATCACTGCAACGTAGCATCAAGAACTAACCAAGAAAGAGCACAGTTAGTCCTGGCACCAACTTCCCCAGGAAGAAATCACAATGTCCCTTGGATTTATGCTATACTTTAGACAAGTTCCAACTCTCTTATATTCCCTTCTCGTTTGACCTCCAACGATCTTTCAAATAAGCAGAACAGGAATCACTTCAGATTTTACAGGTTAAGAAAAATTCAAACATTAGAGTGAGTTCTAGGAGTCACACAGGTCACACAGCTGGTGAGTAGAAAAGCAAGGTCCAGAGCCGTCTCCAGGCTCCCACTCCAGTGTTCTTTTCTCTGTGAAGACATCACTTCCTCCCAGTCACCAACTCCCAGAGAAACAGGAAGGATAAAGACAGAACTCAACTTGCTGCGTACAGAAACCCAAGCCCTTCAAAAACAGTTTTTATCCAAGTAAGAGAGGGGAAAAAAAGAGTGCACCAAAGACCTTAAAAAAAAAAAAAAAAAGGTATTTCACAGATCACACTTAAAAAGCAGAGTTACAAATACAGGTTAAGCTTCCCTAGCCCAAAATTCCAAAATCAGAAACTTTGTGAGTAACATGTTGCCACAAGTGGAAAATTCCACACCAGAAAAAAAAATGTAAATGCTGTGTAACAGTACCTTCAGGCTATGTGCAGTAAGGGGCATACATTTAAAAAAAAAAAATCAGTTTTGTCTTTAGCTTTGGGTCCCATCTCCAAGGTATTTTACCAAGTCCATACAAAGGTTTCAAAATCCAAAAATGCCTAAAATCAGTCGGGCGCCACTGACTCATGCCTATAATCCTAGCTATTCAGGAGGCTGAGATCTGAGGATAGCGGTTCAAAGCCAGCCTGGGCAGGGAAGTCCTTGAAACTCTTATCTTCAATAAACCACTAGAAAACGGAAGTAGCGCTGTGGCTCAAGCGGTAGAGCACTTACCTTGAGCTGAAGAGCTGAGGGCCAGCGCCCAAGCCCAGAGTTCAAGCCCCACGACTGACAAAAGAAAAAAGAAAGAAAAAAAAACACCTAAAATCTAGTCTAGTCCTCAGCATTTTGGATGAGGGCCACTTAACTTATAACACCAAATGCTTAGTTGTTCTTTAAGGACACAAACATTAAAGTCTCTCACCACTGGCTCACACCTTTAATCCTAACTACTCAGAAGGCTGAGATCTAACGATTATGGTTTGAAGCTCACCTAGGCAGGAAAGTCCAAGAAACTCTTATCACCAATTAACTACCAAAAAGCCAGAAATGAAGCTATAACTCAAATCAAGAGCATCACTCTTAAGCGAAAATAGCTAAAGCCCTAAGTGCAAGTCCCAGAACTGTCCCATGCATGTGTGTGTACACACACACACACACACACACACACACACACACATTATTAAATCATAGATTTGTACATAGAGCAGGACCTGGGAGAAAAATTCATTAAATGCTGTTACCTGCCATAATCTGACCACTTGGCTCAAATACCCAGGTGCAAAACAAAGTGATCGGCTGCCAACACCTGGGAGCTAAGTATGAATGAGGCTGAGCCTAGAAGAACTGCTGTGGGTGCAGAGTTCACATTAGGGTAAATGGGGTAACAGGGTAACATACAAGGTAATCCAGGGAACAATATAATCAAGTGCATACATCCACACGAAATCACAGACAGACAGAGGAACAGATAGCAAAACAAAATGCAGCATTAAAAAAATAAAAACCAGAAAGCACACACACACACACACACACACACACACACACACACACACAATCACCAGGACCCCATAATCAAGTGCATACATCCACACGAAATCACAGACAGACAGAGGAACAGATAGCAAAACAAAATGCAGCATTAAAAAAATAAAAACCAGAAAGCACACACACACACACACACACACACACACACACACACACACACACACACACACACACACACACACACACACACACACACACACACACACACACACACACACACACACACACACACACACACACAAAATCACCAGGACCCCAATGGCAAGATCTTGTTGCCAAACTTTCTAGATGTGACTTGCTACTACTGAATCCCTTCAACTTGTCCTGGGGGATGAACTCCAGCTGTCCTAGAGAAAAATCAAACCGGTCACCTTCCATCTAGCAAGTGACACTAACCAGATGAGAGACAGGACAGCCAGTGACCATGAGATGACCTCACGCGGCATCTAACCTCATCTCCACCATTCTGTCATCAAGAGATCCGCTTCCTAACTTCAGAGTCTCACTGCTCCATGGGAGCCTGAATTCTACATGTATAAGACTGTCTCCAAAATAAGTAGTTCTTTCTAGAAGGAGAAGGAGGATCACAAAACAAGTGCAAGAGTCATCCTGGAAGAAAACCCTGTTTGCACAAGAGCCACAATCCTTGACTGGATTCCATATCTGCCAACTTGCCCCAGAGTGAGGAGGACTAGCAGTCAGGCCCAGGGCCCAGGGCTAAGGGTGACCTGGAATTTTCACTCTTTTAACACCGAAATTCCTGAGTCACAGTTGAAACCCCACTGCTGTAATTGCTTTATGCACTGTCTCTGCGCGAGCACACAGAAAGACGCCTTTACGAAGTTGCATTAGCTTCCAGATCCGCTGTTTAAAACCTTCCCTTCTCCCAGGCGCTTTGAGATAAAAGCTGTGTGTGACTCACTGGCCAGCTGTCAAATTCCGGCACTTGCTTAGGCTGCAACCAGAGCAGTTTCCCATCCAACCATGGAAGGCGTAGGCCCCGCCGGCAGAGCAGGGGTTAATGGAAGCTGACCGCAGCATAGTTGTTAAAGTAATCAATACCACTGAGATACTAAAGCAGCATAAGCCACAATATTGATTGCCAAGCAGATGATAAAACTGTTTATTATGATAATTGCAGGGTCCCTGCAAGATGCTCCTAGCGCTTCCTAAAGCTGTTTACAAAACTAATAAAGATTGGCCATTTCAAGGCCTTTCATTTTCGTCATGCTTCTCCCCACAAATTCCCCCCACCCCACCAAAATCCAGGCCTTACCCCTAGGATTTTAGGGCAAGCAATACAGCTGTCCTGGAAATGTGTCTCTCAGAAGCCTAAAACTGACCATCCCTTGCTCTGCCTTGAAGTTCAGGAAAGAGGATGGAAGGAAAGAGCAGTTGGCAGACAGTCGGGGAGTTCAGATTTCCTCCTTGGAGCCCTCGGTGTGATAATTGAGGCGTTTTATTGATGGAGGGGACTGCTAAGGGCTCCTCAGGCTGACAGCCATTTGTTCTAACACATTTGAAAAACCACACCACCTTAGTAATTATAACTTCTTGGTGGCTGTGGAACTAACCGTCTCAGTCAAACACCAATTCTACAATGCATATCCACCAACACAACTCAATGGTGACTTTGGCTGCTGAACTGAGCCTAGGACTTGAGTTCTGTCACATCTAGCTACCCGCTCAATTTAGTTTGTACTTGGCAGTACTATAGTTTGAACTCAGGGCCTCATACTTGCTCAACTGGTGGGTGTTCCACAACTTAAGCCATGCTTCTGGCTCTGCTCATTGCTGTTTTGTTGTTGTTGACATTGTTGTTAGTCCTGGGGCTTGAACTCAGGGCCTGGGCACTCCCTGAACTTTTCAGATCAAAGCTAGCTTTCTACCACTTTGAGCTACAACTTCCACTTCCAGTTTTCTGATGGTTAACTGAGGGTAAGTGTCTCATGGACTTTCCTGCCTAGGCTGGCTTCGAGCCTCGATCATCAGGTCTTTGAGTAGCTAGGATTACAGGTGTGAGCCACTAGTCCCTGGCTTCTTGCTGGTTACTTTAAAGATGAAATCCAGCAAACTTTTCTGCCCGGCTGGCCTCAAAGTGCTATCCCCCAGATTTCAGCTTCCCGAGTAGCTAGGATTACAGTGACTACAGGTATAAAAAGCACTGGTTTGACCAGTTTAATTTTATTAATAATGGAAATTAATTCCTTCTTGGTCACAAGAACAGCTCTATGCCTTGAAATGGCCAGGGTGCTTACCCATGCTGCAATACTACATTCAAGAAGAACGGGAATGCAAAGACTTTTCTCAATAGTAGACATCTCACAGGTAACATTACATTCTTCAGATTGCTCAAGGAATCCTGAGATGAAATATGGTAGACTCAATCTCACAAAGCTTGGCAAATAAACTGTTTTCAGGGAGCCAAGAAAGTAAAAAAAGAACCCATGTACTTCAAGAACCAGGGAGCCAATCCATTAGCAACCATTAAATCAAGCCGATATCCCTCATCATCTATGGTGGCCAAGAAAATTTTACCTGTAAGAAAATTTCACTGGACCCGCTTTCAAAACCAAGATTGCAATTTAGGGGGCAAAATTCTCAGAGAAGATCTGTCAAAGGATTTGTAAGCTTGATCCAATTTGTCAGCTCTTATTTGTGTACGTTGGTTAAGGGAGGATCTCATTTTATGCCCCAGACTGGCCTGGGCTGTAAACCTCCATTTGTACTTCCCCACAATCACTGCAGATAAGCATATACCACTGAAGCCAGCCATTGTGTTTTCCCTGTAGCTAGGATGACAGGTGCGTGCTACCACGCACAGCCATTGGTTGAAATGAAATTGCAGAAACTTCTTTTTTTGCCCAGACTGGCCTTGAACCACAATCCCCAAACCACAATCCCCCAATCTTCCCCTTCCAAGTAGCTAGAATTGTAAGTCTGAGCCACCAGGCCCTGGTTCTTTATTATCTTCCTTTTCCCAAATGGAGGCACAGAAAAACTGCGCAGAAATGTTCATGCCTGGCCGAACCCACCCCTCTAGGCTTCCGCAGAGGAGGCCTGGACTCTTCTGGGTGTCTCCATTCTGGCTGCAGCCAGCCGCGGTGGGAGGCCACTGCCCACCGAGCATGCCTGTGCATGCACATGCACTGTTCAATTCTGTGGACGAGTGGAGACACGCAGCAGCTTTGTAGTCACCTACTCACAATCACACAGAAATCAGAGACCTGGAGCCAGTTTTATGGAGAGTATGAGTCCTTTGCCAAAGACCTCGCCATGAACTCACAGATACCGCAGCGTGGCTGGAAGGGACACATAGGGATTAGCTCAACCCGGTCGAGCTGCTCGCGCAGCAGGTATGTGGTAACCATGAATAACCAGGAGGAAAAAATCTGAAGCTCCCCTATCACTGCATTTCATGAACCATATACTCCTAGAAAAGGGACAAAGGACAAACACCCACCAAGACTGGATGCCCACTTGTACACATATGCCATGGGGTCCATGCCAACAAATAGCCCGTGGCTCTGATACCAAAAGGAAGTTTAATGTTAAGTGTGACTAATTCTGCTGTTCCCTTTTTAACCTGACTTGCTCAGATTAGTTGTACTCTCAACAGTAACTTCAACAAAAACCATACCCTAAGAACGATATGGTCCATAGTTGGAAAGCCGCCCACCACGGCCAGCAGAGCCTGCCTAAGTGCTAAGAACCATTTAGGAGCATTGTAAACCATTAGGGCCATTAGCTCTAATTTGACCTCAACAAAATAAATCAACCTGCTAGGAACAAATTTAGAAGCTTTCCAAAGTCAAGTTCTCAAACCCTGAATAGCTCCCAAGCACAATGCAGGGAGGGAACAAACAGCCAGCCTTGGAGAGGAGTTCATCACCCACCTCCCCTGTGGCCATGACACCCAGGACCCTCCGGGTTCACCACATGTTGGAGCTTCCTGCTCCAACATGCAACAGCAAGTAGCGACCCACCTGCCACCACCACTGTTCAAGGTACTCATTCTATTCCTTTACCAGATTCACACCATGTACAAACTGCATCCCTACCACTCTGAATGTCTACTTTCGAGAAATACAGATATTTGGATTCATGTCTAAATATTGATGGTGCTGATTCTCTGCAACAGGTCAGTGATGTGTGTGTGTGTATATATATATATATATATATGTATACACACACATTTATATATTAAAAATCATGATTTCCCCACAGTAATGCATGTGTCAACACAATAAATAATTTCACCAACAAAACTTACAACCATCAGCACACACTATAAATTTACCTGGCAAAATTGTCATAATTCTCCGTCTTTAGTTTCCACTGATAATTACTGCATTTTTTTTTTCAATATTGATGGCCATGCCTTGAAGAAGCAAGAAACGAACTGTGTGCAGTGCCATTAAATTCCACCAGCTGATGGGAGAAGCTAGCTAAGAACCAGAACACTAGACCAGCAGGCAGTCAACTTGGGGAGTCGACATCCCTTTATTTCGGTTGTTCTTCAGGGTAGAACTAAATGGCAAGGGTTTAGGTAAAAACACGTTAGTACCAGGAGAACTGGGACACAGCCCAGAGAGTTCCCTAAATCAAGAGTCTGAATCACTAAAAGCTGAGTAATCCTTCCAGCTCCACCCAACATGAATTTCCAGGTATCAAATTATACATTCATTATGTGGATGTGAAGTTGTATGGGGGAAGGAGGGTTAGTTAGCACCCTGGGTGCCAGTTGAGTAAAACGTGGATTTTGTAAAGTGTGTTCTGTGCGTGGAGCCGGGAATCCTCTGGCTCAGGAAGCATGGAGGCTGTCTGCTTTCTCCCCTCCCCAGTCTCCACAGCCAGACTCCAGGTGCACCCCAGCCCAACTGCCCTGACCCAGGTTCCTTTCTGTGCATTTGTGACACAAATCAAGCAGTTCTACATCTTTACCCAGATAAGCTCAACCAGCCAAGAACAGAGAAGGAAAAGCCCTTTCCCCACACATGCACACACATGCTACTCCTCCTTGTACTGGTTTAGAGTGGCACCAGGTTCTGCTAGGTTCTGATCTCCAAAGCCCAGAAAACGCACTGTACCTGTGCGAAGATGGAACACGAACTTCTCCAAAGCCCGGATCTCAGACTGGAAGAACATTATCAATCGACACATCAGCCCCAGTCTCCAAGGTCCCCATGGAGGTCCCCATCAGCTGTGTGCTGATCTTGCCCTGATTTGAAGGGGAACTATGGAGAAGTCCAGGCCTGTCCCAACCAGCTCAGGGCCGAACAGATGATAGAACTTGAGCACTTCAAACTTTGCTGTAAACTACACAGCAATGTTAGAAGAGATGCACCCAGGAAGAGCTGCAAACTCGTTCTTTCCCAAGCCCTCCTCATTTTAAACCTTTTTCTCAAACAACGTACCCAATAGGCAGATAGGGGAGTGGCGTTAAAGTAACACCTTGAGTGGCCAATAGGAAAACAATCTTCTACATAGCAGAGTACTACAGGATTAGGGTTAGTTTGGTATTGGTGTATACTGTACTAGTACAGTATGCACTATACATATATAGCGTGAATATAGTGTAATATGGTATAGTATGTAGTAGTAGTGTAATATGTAGTATGTGACCCCTAATGACCCCATGGGGGTAGGAAAAGCTATAAGTTAGGGGTGGGGGGTGTTTACAACTCAGTGGTGGAACACTTGCCCAGTATGTTTAAGTTCAGACTTGGTGACACCTGGGTGACTGTCATAAATTCACTTGTTATCTACTGAGTGTTTGTTTTAGCCAACACAACTGGAACACATCTGTGAGTCCTCAGATATCACTGCCTGGGGACAATACAAAAGCAGGTCTTTCCTGTACAGTTTTAACAGAAGAGCACTCGAGGAGAGATTTAAAGCAAATAATACATAATATACCAAGACAGAACAAAAAAAACGATGCTCCAAAGTTAGGGAGTTTCGCTTCCTTCTGGGGATGGAAAGCACTGATCTCCCCAACAGAGAGGAAGCCATGAAGTCACCAGACCGCCTGTCCTGGTTTCCTCATCGCAGCTATCCATCTAGCCCCTTAGTGCAGCCTCCCAATGCAAAGGCTTCTTGGCCCTCCTTGGGGCTTCCTGAGCAGGGTCAAGCGAAGGGTTATCAGCTCCTGTGACCTCTTCAGTCATCAATAGTGCTTCAGCTTCTCCCATCCCCCACAGCAAGAACCTGCAGCGGAGATGGCCCCCTGACTCCCCCCATTAGTGCCTTTCTCCATGTCCAGCTATCATAGGAGGGCTGTTGAGTGAGAGGACCTCTGGATGACCTCTGCTGACAAGCCCCGAGCCCCCTCTCTACACTGATCTAATGTCGGGAAGGGTAATTAGCCACCAAGCAGTAATTGCAGCTTCTAACTAGGCTGGACCAAGATTGCAGAAATTCCCTGGGGGGGTCCTGCCACGGGCCCCAACCCACACTGAGACATCTGCTCACGGCTGAAAAGAAGGACTCAGCAACATTTGCGAGGGAGGCCAGCACTTTTCCAGGTTTTAATTAAAGTGGGACTCGGATAAGGAGTTGGTCAGCTACAAAAGAAAATTGGTAAATAAAGGAGAGTGGCTATGGAAGAAGTGTAGGGCTTGCTTGAAAGAGCCATTCAGGAAACAGAAGCGCTCAAGGTAGACTGCCATGCTTAATAAGCGTTCATCTCAGCCAAGGGAGGAATGCGGCAAGCAGCCTTGGAGAGGCATTGGCAAGAAATGAACACAATGACCACACTTGGGTGGGTGGCCTGCTCCCATCACCCACCCAATTCCTTCTCCCTGAAGATGGGGTCTATGCCTCGTCATCATCGTTCACTTTAGAAGATTCTAGATAGCCAATCATGCGGTCACCCTCATCTACTGGTCTTGCATAATTTCAGCAGACCTGTCCAACAAGGCCGCCTCTTCTAGCCTCTTCAGCATGACGAATTGAGAAACAAAGCAGTGGCACCTCCATATCCAGACTCCCCCTTATAGGATGGACGAGTAAATCCCCCCTGACTCTGACACTACGGGAGGGGGCGCCCACCCCCATGCCCGGCACAGCAAGACCTGGCTCATCCTTCCTAAGCAAACTGAATATTCTTCCGAGCCCACCTCCACGCCTCCTGTGTCCTTCGTGTCTGCTTTCTATTTTAAAAAGCTTCTTCCTGGCTCTACTGTTGCCCAGGACAACTTTTGAAGCTCTTTCCCTCAACAAGGCCAGCAGGGTCAGGGACATGGGAGCTCGCCCCTGTGGACTGTACTTTTTTTGCTCATCTCAAGTCACCCCACAGACTTCAAATTTCACGTCCCCCATGGCCGCACTGCCCCAGTCTCTTGACGCACCACCACATGTGGTAACTGGGTTGAATCCAGTTCCAGAAACCCAGGTAGCAGCAGCAGACTGTACTAATTCACCCTCCACTTCCTTCTCCAAACAATTAATATACTTAATAACTCTGGCCCCTGTGATCGAGTCCTCAGACGCCCCTCGATTAACCTCTCCCCTCTACGAGCAGTGGGTCTCCACCAGCGTTCTTCTACTCCCTATCACTTAATCATTTTTTAATCCACAACAAGGACTTCGCGCCACACTGTGGTTTTGTTCTCTCTTAATCTTTTATGAGGGACCTTATCAAAAGCTTTTAGAAAATACAAGGGATTTTTTTTGCCTACCAGGTCATCTTTATTATTTTAGAATTCTTTATGAAGAAATTACAGACTTTCACATTGTAAATGAATATTTAAGACTCAGCATTCACTTTAGGACATGCAAGTCTGGCTCAGGTTCTATTTAAGTCCCTGTATTACTTCCAACTTTAGAAAGATTCTGCTCTGCCTCTAAGGAATGACTCCCCCACCCCTCATCTCTAGGCATGCTACGTCCTAGGAGTCCTGAATCTTTTCCAGATCAGGTGAAACATAGTAAACACTAAACAGAGTGTATTAACAGAACCTCAAACTATGGGGCAAAAGCCACTGAATCAGGAAGGCCTGGCTGCAGCAAACTACCTGCCATCTCTTCATCCTCTCCCCGTGTGGACGGTCCATAAGCGGCTGGCTCACACATCTGCAGGAAGCCAGCCACAGCTCCTTGATGTTGACACCATCTCTGTGCCCTCTGAACACCTGTTTGTTGTAGCTATTATTTCTAATTAGCACTCTGCAGCCTGCTCAGCCCTCAGCTCTGGGGCAGGATTCCCCCTGATGGAACAATTAAAGATGCACGAGGGGTGGAGGTGTTTCCTGCTCATCTGCTCATCTGAAAATTATTTTCTTGGCAAGTTTAAAGGGATATCATGTAAGTCAAACACATCTCTCTTCAAGAACAAGCTAAGAAAAAAAACAAAAACAGGGTGCATTCCTGGAAACCATCTGAAAACCTTCCTGCCCACCAAGTAAACCAGAGGGTTAAATAATCAGCAATTACACGGGCACCAAGATCCTGATCACCAAGAGAATCTTTAGCCTTCTGCATCCATGTGTCTGCTTCTAATGCTCCATTTAGTCCAAGGCTAAGCTCCAATCCCCAAAAGTATAAACAGGGCTCCCATTCCTGAGACCAGAGGAGATGTGTGCCTGTCATTTCTCTAGAAATTAACAAGTTCCAGGAAATCGTCTCCAGTCCAGAGCACTGTGTGACTCTTTATCCTTGAGTAAGACCATCAATGTCAAGCGCTAATCGACGTCTATTAAGTGTCACCATAAACGAGCTGCCCAAACTCTCTCCTCTATTCTCAGCACGTTCCCCTCCCATCTGGGTGCCCTGGAGGACGGAATGGGAACTGCAGGCCCAAGAGCTCCATTAGGCCAAAGCAGCAGTTCAGCCTGGGCTTAATGAGCTCTTGTAAGGAAACAGGAAGTCTATAAAGTAATTTAAATAACTTCCAGTCCTGAAATAAAGGAAATTAAGCTGCTGGCAAAAACCGCTCCAGTGGACACCTTCTCCGTCCTTCCAATCACACCCACACCTCCAGCTGTCACAGTTCTCTTCCCCCAAAACTAGCCCCCAAATTCCTCTCAGATGAAACACACACAAAGGCTACCTTTGTGACTGACTGCTGTCAGTCCTGGGGCCTGTGACCCTGGGATGTTCTAGGCGTCCCATGTGAGTCCAGCTGTTCCCCAACACCAAGACTTAGGGGAAATCATGCAGACTCATGGGGCCTTGGCACCTCACCAAGACACAGGGAAGGTCTCGGTCTGGTGAGAGGGTCAGAGGAGCACCATGTAAACAGTGCAGACAGAATGCAAATACACGCTGGGATCTTCTAGCCACCGGTGTTCTGCTCCAGGGTCACTCTCCTAGTGTGGATTTCCCCTCAGTTATGAGTACTTATCCTTAACTTCTTCTCCTAAGCCCCTAAATGTGGGTAACAATTTGCCTGGATAATTATTAGTCTGACTAGACTCGATTTCCTTAGAGGCAGGCACAGGGGCCTTTTATCTTCTGTAAACCAGTGCATCCAAAGCCCCAGGAGGTCCTCGATAAAGGGCTGGAATCTAAACCCCTGAGGTTACCCAGATAAATTGCAAATACCAAATATGCTAACAACAATCCAATCCGTGCTGTCCATGAAACCAGGTCAACTTTGTAAGATCCGTTCATACTGGCTAGAAGCCAAGTAGGTGGGCAGATCTGGGGGCTTAGGCTCCCACCCTTACCTCCCACACACACACATCCCCCATGAAAGACACACCAGTGTCATCTTGGCAGCTCCCTTGGTAGACCTAAGCTGCCAGCTGCTGCGGGCTGTTTCTGGTCATAGAGTTAAATTTACTTTACTGATAACCATCAGCCAGATATGAACTGGTCTGACCGGTGCTCTGGACACAGGATCACCACAAAGACAAGCTTACAAGGAGCAGAAAGTCCTTCTCATTTCTCTGACTCTGTAGATAGTACTATGAACAACGGGTACCCTGACCCCTCAAGCCCTCCCCAAGCGGGTCGAAAAGCCAAGCATGAGGCTAGACATTTGCAATGGCCAAGAAAGCCATCCCTCTTCTGTGCAAAAGAGTCAAGATCTTCTGGGCTCTTAGAAGAGAACTGTTAGGTCTTGCTCAAAGTTTGCTCCATTTAAAGGCACTTGACCTCCATCACACACAGGCTCTTCATGAAACCTTTCTGTCTGCCAACTCCAACTCCCAATCGGTATCTTCAGGGTAAGATTCTCTCTGTTGTGTATGGTGGATGGTCTGTTACTATTTTGATTTTTGGTGCTAGGCCTGCTAAGGACCATATCACAGTGGTCTTGACAGTAGCGAGGACTTCAATGGTTGCTGTCCTGTGGTCCTATGTACCCTGCATGACTGGATTCACAGGGTCCAATCACTATGGTCCCCAAAAGGTCTCACAAGTTGAGCAACCATATCCTTTATCCTTTATCTCTAACTCTTGAGCAATCATCATTCCCTTTAGGACTTCCTACAGCCCAGACCCACCAAAGGCACGCATACCGCTCACAGGAGGGGGGGAGGGGGAGAGGGGACAGGGGGGAGGGGGGACGGGGGGGGGAGTGCACGGGAATAAGAGGGAGGAGGCAGTCTTTTCTCCTGCCACAGCATCTAACTCCTCAGTTCACAGTCAGATGACAGCAGGGAGGGTCACAGTCTGAATGTGTTTGTCTTGTCAACCCAAGAAGCAAATACAGATTGCCCCCACTCACTCATAGCACTCCTTCCCGGGGCAAAACCTGACTTTCTGCCAAGTTGACTGACCAACATCCACAGCCAACATCTCCTTGGGTCTCCTTTACTGACTCAACCTCCATGTAAATCCTACAATTAAAATGAGAACTACTTATAAATATTGAAATTTCCTAGTGACCACATTTTTTTTTAATTTTGGGGGGTCAGTTAGGGGCTTGAACTCAGGGCTTGAGCTCTTTCATTCGAGGCTGGCGCTCTACCACTTGGAGCCACAGAACCACTTCCGGTTTCCTGGTGATTAATTGGAGATAAGAGTCTCATGGAGTTTTCTGCCCAAGATTGGCTCTGAACCACGATCCTCAGATCTCAGCCTCCTGAGTAGCTAGGATTACAGGAGTGAGCCACCAACCAGGACCTGGCTAGTAACCACCATATTTTTTAAAACAAGGAAAAGAGATACAGTTAAAATGAATGGTGGAGTATCTTCCTCAGTCTGGGAAATCTGTTGTGTTTTACACTCTCAATACAATTCCACACAGATCGGCCATACCCCAAGTGCTCATAGCCTCTCGTGGGTGGTGGCTACAATACTCCATGACCGAAAACCTGAAAATTCTCTTCTGCTGAGATTCCAGACCATCACTCTAATATGGTCCCGCTGTAATAATTCACGCTTGTTCTAATCATTTGCAGGCTCTACAGAACTCACTCCTACTCAAGATTCTTTCCCACGGCATTTACAATTATATTTGGGTGACATGTCAAGAAGTTAAGCTGGCTGGGCCTGGAATTAGCCGGTTTTCAAGGAATCCTGTACAACTTATCTGGTCCATCGAATCTTCTCTCCAGGCCTCATCTACCATTAAACTAGACCCCTGGGGTTTCTTGATTTAAAATCCTCCCAAGCCCACAACTTGAAAATTTACCAACTTCGTGACAACATGGAGTTAACTCTATGCTGGCCACACAGCCATTTGCACTGGTGTGTGGCTGACAATAAGGGATTCTCCTTGGGACGAAGTCAAGAATTATTTCTGCTTCAGCTGCATGCAGTGGATTCTCTGGACATGAAAAACAAAATTTTTACAAAATATATTTGAATGACTGGCTGAGGTTTTACCTGAGGCATCTGAAGGCACAGGCAAAACCAGGACAACTCCACAGGCCCAGGAGTTACTAGAATCAGAAGAAATGTGGGCTAGTGATGCAAGCTCAGCCTGGGTCTGGGCACTGGCAGGCTCAGGGATGACAAGGTCTGTGCTGAGTGCAGGCAGGACTCCATGTTGGGGATCACCTCACGAGGAAGGTCAGAGATCTTTGCTCCAGGCCAAAGTGGGCCTCAAGTGTGGTGGCAGCGACCCTGGAGACAGCCCATTCCTTCTAACTGTACGCATGAGTTTCGTTCTCTCTTCCCCTCCGATAGACTGATCTCACCAGGGATCTGATCTAGAAAGCACCCCTGGCAAGCTAGAGGCTCCTAGATCCAAATTCAGCTCCAAGAGCTTCTAGATCCGTTTCCAACCAGGGGGGACTGGAAGCCTACAGATGGCGGTTCATTCCAGGACTCTGTTCTGGCTGTGGGCAAGAGAAGGTGCACAACAGAGCTTGCAGGGAAGGCCTGGAATGGGCTGAGGCTGGGCATTGGTCCCAGAACCCACAGGGGACAGGGCTGGCTCCCAAACCTAGAAATACAAGGAGCTACTCTTCAACAGGTGGGGTGGCTCACCAACTAAGTATCTTGGGCAGAATCAAAGAGTCGGAACCACTATCTGTCCTGCTTGTCCTCAGTACCACCTCCCACCCGCCACACGTGCACATGCTCCAGGGTCTTTTGACCTGTCCCCAAAGGCACTGGGGAGGGGCGATGTACAGCACGTGGAGAAAGGAAGGAAGGAGGCGGCTCTTGTTGGCAAGCTGATGGGTGTGAGTGGTGAGCATTAATTAAAAAGCCATCTGGGAACAATGGGCTTTTCATATTTGGAGCCTGTTCTACACAAAGCTCAGCTTGTTCTAGGGGCAGGACTCTGCTTTCCTTTTCTTTTCTTTTCTTTTCTTTTTTTTCTCTCTTACTCATTTCCTAGGGTTGTGGCAATGTCTGGCACCCAGCTCAACCCACTGGAGTATCCCTTAACCAAAGGACATGCCAGGCTGGCCTCCTCCCTGAGTGCATGAATGGCAGCGCCCAGGGGCAACTACAGGAAGTGCTTTGCTTTTCCCCCAGGCTCCTAAAGCTCTAGGGTGTTCCCTAGAGCCTAACACACTGGATATTTTCAGCATCTGAACACCCATTTCCCTCTCAAATTACTCCTGGTGTGTCATGCCCAAGAAAACCTAGGGCAAGTCTACCAGGCTAGCCCGCAGATGCCTCAAGACCTAACTGAAAAAGGGCTGTGGATAGATGTCAGATCAGATGATGAGAACTTCTTCCATGGGGAGAAGTGGGGAGGGGGAGAGGCAGACAACCCTAAGCATCTAAGATACTGCAGACAGTTTAGCAAACCACACCTCTGGCCCTTACCACCTCTGGTGGGCAGCCTCTACAGCAGCCCCAATAGCACCTCCCGGCATTCACATCCGGTGTAACCCCTCATCTTTGGGCATAAGCTGCATGTAAGCAGTGACTCATGCTAACCAACAGTACACAAACAGAACAGGGCAGGAGAGATAGGGTGTCACTTCTGAGATGTGGGAGGAGACTGTGGTGACTGTCTTCTGTCACTTTCCCAATGGGAAGCCAAGTGCCCAGTCATGAGCAGCTCCATGGAAAGGCCCAGGGCCTTTCAACCAGGGCCTCCAAAAAGCCCAGAAGAGAGGTTCTCCACCTGGGAAACCTTGAGGAACTGTACCCTGTGTACACCCATAATAAACAGAGAGCTCAGAATAGGACCCTTCCCTCCCAAGCCTTCAGATAAGATTGCCTTGATCACACTCTAAGAGCCCGGCATATAGCTACGTCACAATCCAAGCCACAGAAACCGAAAGACATGGCTGCTTATGCCATTAAGCACAGGACTCTTAACAAACATCTCCATTTTGCAGATTTTTTTTTTAAAGGCTGGGTCTCCCTAAGTAGCTCAGATTGGCCTCAAATTAGAGATCCTCCTGCAGCAGCCTCCTCCTAAGCATTGGGCACACCCCTCCCCGTTACACATGAAAAGACCAATATATGGTAGCACTGGAATCCTCACTTAGACCAGCCTGGGCTTGCTACTTGCTTTCCCTTCACGCTTGGGCCCATGGAGGTACTAGGAGCCAATCAATTACCTTTTATGAGGCAGACAAGCCTTTCTGCCTCTCCATCCTCACAGATGACCCAGAGACACTTCTATAGTTCATGCCTTAAAATGAAAAGACACCGGAGTGAAGAAATGGTGTAAACTTTCTCCTTTCACAAGTCAAGAAAGTGAGGCTCAGAGTCAGCCAGGGACCATGCAGCCCAGCCATGAGGGCACTTGACTATCTGGGGATCAAACTGAACATACTTACTATGTGCTCATCAGGAATTCCATTGCTATCCCCCCCACACACACACACACACACACTTCCTTCTGGCACACAGTGCCATACTGAATCTCTACTAATGGGATGTCCCCTGAAACCTGGCAGTTTCTCCCATCCCTGTCCCTCTAAGTTTACCCACACAGGGGCTAACATGAGAATGGGAAGGGAGGGGACCCAGATCCTCAGCAGCGCAACACCCACCCAAGACTTCACTTTACTCTAAGAGCCTATGACACATCAGGAAAGTGCTAACAACATTCTACAACACAAAATGCTCCTGCCACCAGCTCAACCCAACCATGCAAAGGTGTATTCTGAGGTCTTTAAGAGTGTTCCCATGCTTGTACACCTGGAAGACCTCCACTGTTTTAATAAACACATACTGTGGATGTTTACAATAAACATCATAAATAATTAAGGCTAAGTAGCCTAAGGACATTCTATCAAGCGTTCTTGCTGATTTTTTGTTAATTGGGTTCTCACTAATTCACAAGACTGAACAATCTCCAAAGAGCTTCCAAACACAAGCACAGATCAGCTCTATTCAATGATATATGACATTGTCATGGGCTTTCAAATACATTTATTTTCTTATCATGAAATAGATATGGATTATTCAGAATTCAGAAAACAAAACATTAAAAGTAGCTTACACTTCTACCACCTGAGACATAACCACTCAGTGAATACCATGACAATTACTGTAGTCTTTAGCTTTATGCATACATTTTTGTTGGGGAGAAGGGTTGTTTCTTTTGTTTGTTTTTTTGTCGGTCATGGAGCTTGAACTTAGGGCCTGGGCGCTGTGCCTGAGCTTTCTCATTCAAAGCTAGAGCTCTGCCACTTTGAACCACAGTGCCACTTCTGGATTTCTGGTGGTTCGTTGGAGAGTCTCACAAACACTCCTGCCCGGGCTGGCGTCGAACCACAATCCTCAGATGTCAGCCCCCACTGGCGCCTGGTTTGCATACGTTTTTAACTAAACTGAGGTCCTACACTATGCACAGCCTCCTTTCATTTATGTCCCTGTTTTCTCACATTCATAACCAGGAAGCAGGAGTTTTAAATAGCCACACAAGAATCTGCCATGTGGATGGACCACAGTTTAACTCAATCCCCAGGGAAATACTTAGTTACTAGATTTCACTATTATAAATGTCTATCTTGGAAATCTTTATTTATAGTATTCCTTTGCACAATTCTGATGAGTCCCTTGTTACAAAGGGAGTTTAGGTCACCAGATCTGTTTCAGATATTTAGAACAGATTAATGCAAAAATGTACAGAGATGGTTCTCCTTGGAAGATTTGCATCCTTGGGAAAACACCAATGATGATACATTTTACAATCAGATAAGTGATTTCCTAGATGACACATGAAATGGCCAAAAAAAGAAAAAGGAAAACAGAGTAAAGGAAGGAAGGAATTCATGATGAAACAAGCTATTACTTTAAATAAACCTTAAACATATATTACTTTAAATAAACCTTGACATATATTGCCAAACTACTCTCCAGGAAGAATGTAATAATTTTTCTGCCCAATCAGTGGAACAGAGCTAAATAAAAATAAATACAGAAGTAAACACGTAAATACTTAATTGAAAACCACAAAAAAGCTCAACCTCACTAACAATTGACGAAAATAATGACATGCAAGTCATTTGCTTCTTCAACTGAGCAAACTAAATTTATTCTTCCTAGGAGTGGTCCAATCACTGTGGGCCATATTCTACTTACTATCTTTATCCATAATGATGTTGGGAGCTGTTTATATATTAAAGCTATTTAGAGCAACTTACCAATTAAATGTGCTATAAACATCTTTTCCTAGTTTATCATACCTTTAAATGTTGCTGTATTAATGGAATAGAATGTAAAATCTTACTGTTTTCCTTTATTTTTTTTCAAGACACAGTCTATGCTGCCCAGACTGACCTTGAATTCATAATCTTTCTGCCTCAGCTTCTCAGAATTTAAAAAAAAAAAAAAAAAAGTTCTGTTGTGGTTTATTTATTAGAATGTTAGACCTCCTAGTTACTCTACCACTTGAGCCATAGCGCCCCTTCTGGCTTTCTGGTGGTTAATTAGAGCTAAGAGTCTTCTGAACTTTCCTGCCTGAGCTGGCTTCAAACCACATCCTCGATCTCAGCCTCCTGAGTAGCCAGGATTACAGGCGTGAGACACTCAACCAGGAAGGAGTGCTTTTATTTTTAAACTTATCAACTTACCTATGAAGAATCTTTCTTCATTTTTCCCCATTTGATTATCGAAAACTCTCCTATGGGGCTGGGAGTAGTAGCGTATTTCTGTCAGACCTGCTATGCAGGAAGCATACATAGGAAAATTATGATGCAGGATGGTCCACATATAAACTGAAGACCCTGTTCAACTAAAGCAGAAAAGGCTCAGGGTTTGGCTCAAGTGATAAAGCACCTGCCTAGCAAGCTGGAGGGTTTACGGTTAAGCCCCAGTACCGCCAGAAACATAGAAATCATAAAAGTAGAACCATTTTTGCATAATCATATAATATACAAACCTACACAATGGCTGAGAGTAGAGTGGTGGAGATTATTGGTCTTTGAATCAACTAGATCACTGCTCAAGTCTAGGTGACTAGGCAAGATACTTATACACTCTGAACTTGTGTTTTATCACCTGTAAATGAATTATCATAAATATCTATTTTGTACAATTTTTGCAGTATTACAGTTTGAACTCAGGGCCTCACGCTTGCTAGGAAGGCATTTTGTTTCTTTATTATTATTGGCTTCTATTAGTTGTCCAAGGAAGAGGATTTCATAGTCACATCTGCACATATTTACATATACACATTTACATTCATACAATTTACATTGTATTTCAGCCAATCTCACACACACCCTCCTCCCCTCCACCCCCCGTTGTTCCATTCTGACTATTATTCTACGTTGGTTTGTACATTCTGGGCAACTCAATAAGGCAAGAAAAAAAAAAAAAAGGATACCTGAGCTGGGCTCCAGTGGCTCACGCCTATAATCCCGGCTACTCAGGAGACAAAGATCTGAGGATCACAGTTTGAAGCCAGCCTGGGTAGAAGTCCCCATGAGTCTCTTAGCTCCAATTAACCACTCAAAAACTGGAAGTAGCACTGTGGCTCAAGTGGTAGAGCGCTAGCCTTGAGCACAAAGAGGCTCAGGGAGAGCACGCTGAGTTCAAACCCTGCAACTGACCATATATATATAATTTTTTTAAGGATATCTGGGTAGTCACTGTTTTTAATTTCACAATGCTGTCTCTCCTGGTTCCCCATTAAATCTGAAGCTACTGGCTGCAGGTTTCTTCACCAAGTGAATGCAACCTCTTTGTAGCTTAATTTTTTAAGTTCTAAGCATACTAGGAACAAAGAAAATACAAAGTGCCTTTCCTGATATAGAGTGTGATTTTCTTCTTTGTTCTATTTACAAAATTATTTCAAGAAAAAAAATATTCTACTATTAAGTAGTACTTCTGACCTTTCTGGGATAAACCCTACACGATTATGACTCTTTATAAAATTTAATAAATTAAATCTGTGACTTCTTTTTTTGGGTGCCAGTCCTGCTGTCCCTGAGCTTCTTTTGCTCAAGGCTAGTGCTCTATCACTTGAGCCACAGCACCGCTTCTGGCCTTTTGTCCCTGAGAAGAATATCACAGACTTTTCTGCCTGAGCTGACTTCCAACCACAGTCCTCAAGTTTTTGGCCTCCTGAATAGCTAGAGTTACAGGTGTAAGCCACTGGCGCCCAGCTAAATCTGTGACTATTTTTATCTGGCATATTTTTGCATCTATACTCATGACTGAGACCCATCTTCTACATTTTGGGAGATTTTTTTGAGACAAAAATGGCCTCAACTTTGCTATTCTCCTTCCTTAGACTTCCAAGTGTTAGGATTATAAGCATGTGTCACCATAACCTACCTTCAGAGTTCTTTTTTACATAACATTTGTTATATTGGTCCACAGAGCCATGCTGGCTGTGCAAAATCAATTGGGATGCTTTATCTCCTTTTCTAAGCACTGGAAAAATTTATTTTGCAGGCAAACTAATTGTGTCCTGGGCCTTTTATGGAAGTATTATTATTTTCTTTGAATGTTCAGCTTCTTTCCTAGCTCCTGGCTTAAAAGTTTTAGACGTCTGAATCATTTTCCCAAAATAGCCACAGCACTGAGACTTTCAGAGTTGTTATATTTTAAGTTATGATATTTTCTACTGCAAAGTAATTATTTCAAATATAACTTATAATTCGATGCTCTTTTCCATCGTATCAGCTCATTTTTAGTTTTGGATATGTGAGTTTTCTCTGTTCCTCATTAGGTATAATATGTCTCAGCCTAGTTCCCGATTCCCCTTGCCCAAATAAATAGCTTTCACTTTTTTTTTTGGAAGGGAGCAATAATGGAGTTTGAACTCAGGGCCTTACACTTGCTAGGCCTAAACCCCCAAATAAACTGCTTTTAGATCTATCAGCTCAATGCTTTTTAATCTGTTTGTCTAAACATTATAATGACATACATCTTAGCATTCTTTTCTCCAGCTGTTTTTTAGGCTTGTTGTTTCCACCTTTGAGTTGTACACTTAATTCAACTGGCTGCATTTTCTTTTATTTAATAATGAAAGGATGTAAAGCTATGAATGTGCCCCTAAATATAACTTTGGCAATAACCCACATATTCTGACACATGGAGCTTTCAATATATCCTAATGATCCTGTAGCGATAATTTTATTTCCTCTTTGACCCAAATGAAATCCTGAATATATATATTTTTTTACTTTTCAAGGAACTGAGTTAAACATTTAAAAATAAGTGTTCTATGATTTTTTTAACACTAAAAAAGGAAGAAACTCTGGCAAAGAAAAATATGACTACACTAGCCTGAATATGGGGGGGGGGGGGACAGAAAATGCAGTCATATAGAAAACCCTACTTAACTGCAATGCTTGGTAAGAAATGTACACATTATCCTGCCCATGTAATTGTAACCCCTCTGTACAGTATGTTCACAAATAAAATTAAATTAAAAAAAAGAAAACCCTACTTAATGTTTAAATAGCAAAAAAGGTCTCTTTTTAATTCTGCAATGGCCACATCCCTAGTATAGCGATATGATCATGTCAATGCTGGAGAAATGAATGATTGAGGTTATCTCGGCACTGGGAGAGAGGAACAAGGAAGTCTTTTCTGAACCTCCTAAAAACTGTTAGCCAAGTTCTCTCACAACGAATTGAATAAAACCTTCCCAGATATATCATCTAAGTAAATATCACATAAACCTCGATGCTTTCTTAAATAAAATTTCAATATCGGTTTCACAGAGCAATTGTTAGCCCCAAGATGATTCATCTGTGTCTCAAGAAGTAATTGGGGAGAGGAAAGAAAAAAAAAAAAAAAAAAAAAAAGATCATTCATTCTATAATTCTGAAGTCCAAAAGAATTAAGAGCTTGAAGGGAGAACTTATTTTTAGATTTCATTAGGTTTCGGCAAGGCTGCCATTTTGAAGCCTCGAATTCATGCCTTTACATCTGAGAATTCTCCTCCATCTCCTCCCTTAGCATTTCCCGGCTTTACAAATGCTACGTTGTGCATCTTGGTTGCTGTAGACTTAACCGTTATTACTTAAAGTGAATTTCAATCCCAAATTAACTGAATTAACATGCGATTAGAAGTGTAATGTCACACTGACTTCCTTTCTTCCCATAAACTTGTGATGTTGAGTAAAAAAAAAAAAATGAACCCCATAAATCAGTTTTCCAATTTATGTTGAAGAAATCTATTTCCTACTTTCTAATTTCTGCAACTGGGAAATTCTGTATATTATGTTACCCTATAATGAAGCATGCCAGTAAACAGAAATCCACACGCCTGCACACAACAGATTACCGTCTACATAATTGCAAACACTACCAAGTTATATACTCTGGGGAGTATTATTAGTGAGATGTGGTTATTTAATGCCTCATCTATTAAAAAAAAAATTCATTCCATATGGATGAAAAATGAGTGCACTAGTCCGAATATGGGGGGAAACAGAAAATGCAATCATATATTACTTAAAATCTATAACACTTTATGCAAAGATAAGGTAGTTCGTCTAAAGCTTAGGGATTTGTTCAGAACATCTCAAAACACAAACTCACTGCAGGCTACCAACAAGTCCACTGTCACAGGGTGCTGGAGGATACTAGCAGCTGAAGTCAGGGTCTTAGAAGTAAGTATCTTATATGGATAAGATAGTCTTAAAGGTACTCGACACCCAGGGCTTCCATTCACAGCTGTATACACCCACAAAGTCATGCCCCCTGAAAAGGAAGCACTCAGTTCCCACCACAGAGCAAGGCCCTTTGATAGTTCAGACCCACAGGGCCCAGCAAGTCTCTCCCTGCTGGGAACAAGCCACCCAGCTGACAGCCGAGTCTGGCAAAGAATGCCCAACTCCGGGGAAGGAAACCACCCCACCTCCGCCCTCCACATGCCAAATGCAGCTCACGGCTCAGCCCGGTGCCCCATTCAGGTCCTGTCTTCTGAACCCAGGGGGTTTCACTGCAGCTCAAACAAAAGACGGACAGGAAACCCAACTGCCCTTTCAACTGGTCTGCGGCAGCGAAGGGGAAGTGTGAAAGTGCAGGGGGGAGAGAGGCGGCCAGCTGCACTAATCCCTTTTTGTCCTGCAGTAATTAATAGGAGAATGCACATTTAGGATGAATTAAAGAGAAAATGCTGCTTTACCAAAGGGCTGGGCACACAGCCCCTGGGCTGAACCTCCCCCTGCTGACCTGCTGGACCAGGTGACCTCATCTCCAGTCTCCTCCTCTCCAGGGAGCGGACTCTAGAGACACCTCATAAAATGACTGAACAGGCAGCCAGAGGTCTCTAGTCTGCCTGATATGCTGAGTCTTCAAAAGCCACACCCCTCAGTGGCCAGGAGGGTCAGGCACATGGGCTCTACTCAAAATAAGAAGCCACTCCATCAAGTGCTATTCTGACTAATCCTGCATGTGTCCCTATCACCAGTCCCCAGGTAAACTTTTTTCTTTTTTAAAATTTAAAGCTAAACCTGGCACCAGTGGCTCAGGCCTATAATCCTAGCTACTCTGGAGGCTGAGATCTGAGGATTGTGGCTCGAAGTCAGCCACAGACTCTGATCTCCAATTAACCACCAGAAAACTGGAAGTGACACTGAGGCTCAAAGTGGTAGAGCACTATCCTTGAGCAAAAGAGCTCAAGGACAGCGCCCAGGCTGAGTTCAAGCCCCATGACTGACAAAAAAAATTTTTTTTGAAAATTTAAAAAATCCTCACCTAGAGGGCTGGGTGGTGTCACTCAGTGGTGGAGTACATTTTAGTATGTACAAGACCCTGGATTCAATCTCCAGGACCTGGAGGAAGAAGAAGATTCATGCTTTTGTTTTCGGTTAATCGTGGGGCTTGAACTCAGAACTCAGGGTCTGGGCACTGTCCCTGAGCTCTTTCAGTCATGGTTAATGCTCTACCACTTTGAGCCACAGCTCCACTTCCAGTTTTCTGGTGGTTAATTGGAGATATGAGTCTCATGGATTTTCCTGCCCTGGCTGGCTCTGAGCCGTGAGCCTCAGATGTCAGACTCCTGAGTAGCTAGAACTACAGGAGTGAGCCACTAGCACCCAGCTGAAAAGATTCTTAACTAGAATTTAATACATTGTCCCATAATGTTATTTTAGTAACTCTCATTAAATCCCAAAATGGCCACCCCATGTAGCTCTAACTAATACTAACAGCAGCAGGCCAAAGACCAAACTGTTATTTGCAGATTCACTTCTAGGAGAAAATGCATCCTTGATGGATCTAGAAATACATCTCCAGTCCATAAACCCAGGACTCCTCCCCTCCCCTTATCCTACCTCCAGAGGCTGCCGAAAGGCCACAGTCCAGCAACTAGACCACATCACCAGTGCACCAATGCTGACCAAGTACCACAGTCATGCCCTCACAACAACGGATGCCACACAAGCACAGAGGACATACAAGGAGGGCAGAGAAGCTGCCAGTCTACCTATATTCACGGGCTGCTTGCCTGGCTACATTCTTCAAACAAATCACACTTCTGAACCTGCCACATCTAGACTTTTCCACTATGGTCACTCACATGGGGACCCTTTATAAACATTCTCTTCCCTTTCTCACTCAATATCTACTCTCAGGGTCTCACCCAAATACAGTTTAAAGCCAGGCACCCGGTGGCTCGTGCCCGTAATCCTAACTACTTAGGAGGCTGAGATCTGAGGCTCATGGTCCAAAGCCCGCCCAGGCAGGATGAAGTCTCCGAGATTCTTATCTCCAAGGAGCCACCAGGAAACAGGAAGTGGCATGCTATTGCTCAAAGTAGCAGAGTTCCAGCCTCAAGGGAAAAAAACTCAGGGATAACACCCAGGCCCTACATTCAAGTCCCGTGACTGACAATAATGATGATGATAATAATAATAATAATAATACAATAATAAATAAAAATACAGTTGAACAAAACAGTGCGAGATTATCTTAAGAGTGGGGAGGTTACTGAAGTTCATGTCAAAGCCTCCGCTATTTCCAGGGAAAAGTTCTTTGCTGCAACAAGAAGAGGGAGATGAGCTGGGAGGATGACACTGGCGTTCATTTTACCCTTTCGAAGCCAATGGAGTCCAAGTCATGCGAGGATTTCCTTCTCTGCCAAATGCACCAATTCCAGGGCCCCTACCATGGAATGAATGCCAGCCCTCCGACATGTCCACACCCTAATCTGGAACCTATGAATGTATTACCTGAAATGGCAAAAGAGATTTTGTGGATAGGATTAAGGATCTTGAGACAGAAGATTATCCGAATGAGTCTGATGTAATCAGAGGAGTCCTGAAAACAGAACAAAGGAGAAGGCAGAGTTGACGGGAGATGTGATGACAGAGAAGACACAGAGTCATGTGAGGAAAAGGTCATCAGCCAAGGCATGTGGGTGGCCTCCACAATTGGGAGAAGGCAAGGGCTCAGGTCTTTCTCAAGCATGTCCAACTCCTTGACTTCAGCCCAGGAAAGTTTGGACTTGGGGGCTCCAGGTGGAACACAAGGCGTGCTGTTTCAAGCCACCAAGTCTGAAGTGATTTGTTACAGTATCAACAAAATACTAATCATCAATAAAACACTAACGCCACCCAGAGAAAGGGAGACTATGAACAGGCAGAAACTGCTGGTTGTCAGAGCCACATCACATCCACTTCTATTCCTTTAAGAGACAACTGAATCTTCTCTTTCCCCAAAACAAAACTTAGAACTAAGAGCCATCATGCCAGTAGCCAGGGTCAATCATAGTGCAGTGGCGATTCGTAGCCCCAGATAGTAAAAGCTCCCACACTGAGTCATGAAATATCCAAAGCAAGGCAAGGAAACAATCAAATGACAGTAGTTAAAGAAGATATGTGTGCTCTATATTTCTGTTTTATCCAACAGCAGACACTGGCGAGAAATCTATCAGGAAGAATCCTCAGATCCACAGTTTCTTTTATTATCAAATGGGAAGCAACCAGGCCAAGCCAACCTTGCCCAACACAACCCACAGGTGGGCCAGCCCTCAGCCTCGCCGTGATGCCATACAGTCAGCCTGAAGAACAGGAAAGCCAGCACTCGTGCCTATTGGGCTCCTGAAGACAAAGGAAGAAGGCAGCTCTAGAAGGTGGTGGCATCATGCCCGCCTCAGTGGTAGCCTGGGGCCACTGGATCTTGCCATCTCCCCAGCACCTGAGAGGTGTGAGCCAGGCAGCCAACCACATCAGAAGCTGGCTGCCAGCCGGCCCCAATTGCCCAACACCTCTAGAGGAGCCAGCTTTCCAGGACTAGATTTTTATATACCACACCAGGACAGGCCACCACTGACCAAACACAGGCATATGGCGCCTTGGGGAATACAGTCCACACAAAGACAAGGCAGAGAGACAGTGTCCTGCTGAAGAGTAATTTCCTGTCTCCAAGCCAAAACTGTTCTTCTCAACTCTTATGCCAAGGAGGATTCTACCAGCACCTCATTCCTACTCCACTCTATTCTAGCTAGCTCTCTCTCAATCACAGGTCACACCATCCATCAACGGGACACCCTCTACTCATATAGTAGTACTTCCTTTTCCCAACTCTACCAATTATTAACATTTCCTTAGCTTTTATATCAACAATAACAAAACTATTATGTTAACCATTACCATGAGATACTTCATTATAGTTTTTAGGACTGGAGTAACCAGAATTACTCAACAGGGTTGAAACACTATGTACAAGGCACTACTTCAGGCAAGATAAAAGTATCTTCAGACATGAAAAAAACAGCCAGGCACGATGGCTCACACCTATAATCCTGGCCACTCAGGAGGCTGAGATCTGAGAATTGAGGTTCAAAAAAGCCAGCCTGAGCAGGAAAGTCCCTGACACTTTTATCTCCAATGAAGTACCAAAAAAGCCAGACATAGAACTCTGGCTCAAGTAGCAGAGTGCTAGCCTTGAGCATAAAAGCTCAGGGACGGAGCCCAGGCCCTAAATTCAAGCCCTATAAAACGAAAACATTAACCACATTCCACAAAAGGTTCTTATTCAGCCTTCTTCTTCTGAAAGATATGACTGAATATTTAAAGTCCAAAAGATGGTTCATTTGGGCAAGCTTGGCTTCTACTTTTATCCTGATTGGAAGTCTTTATCCTACTTGAACAGTTTCTTTACCTCTTACTTCTTCTAATGCCCCCTGACAAAATAAATCAGCCCCAGAAACAGAATCCCACCTTCCTTAGATCTCACCACATGACTAATTTATGGTCTTCCGTTAAAGCCTTGCATCAGAGTTGACTCCAGTCGTTTCCTCCTCCTCTCTACGAATGTCCATTGACAGCAGCTCTGTAACCTCTGGGTGAACCAAAAAAGGTCTCCATGCTGCCCACAGATGCACAATCACGCCCGCATGAGAGTGGTTGGCTCTCGGGCAGAATCTCCCCACTATAGCTATACTCACACCTGGGGCCCCACCCAAGTTTGGGTACAGATCCCTAGAGAGCTAGTTGGCTACTCCTTAAGCTCGAATGCACCTTTCAAAAAGACGTAGGCGGGGCTATGCAAAAAAAAAAAAAAAAAAAGAGGCTGATCAGGCAATTAGCCTAGGGTCTGGGGCCATGATTGGGATTTTTCTTCTACCCTTAAGAGTAAGGGCTGTAGGGTCTTGTTTTGGTTTTGGTCTGGAGAGGCAGGTATGGGAAGATATCCCAGAAAATACTGTCTGCTGGCTGAAGGAAGAGGAATACTTGAAAGGAGTATCTGAAAGTGCTCCAAGTTTTTTGTTGTTTTTTTTTTTTCCTGTCCCCATCCCAATGATGCCCCCAGCCAAGCCGTCAAAGCCTTGCCAACACAATTCTCTAACATACCTCCCTGGGATTCCCACCAATGCCTTGGCTGCAGTTAAGTAAATGCCTTCTCTTCTCCCCCTGACCTGTGCCTTTCTGGTGTTCAGCATGATCCATCAGCTGACTTCTCCAACCGGCAAGCTAGACAGCACGGGAGCCGGCTCCCACCCACCTACATATGGAGTTCCTCTGGCTTAGCACCCTGCAGTCAGAGCCTGTCTGAGGAACTGCCCCTCCGTGTATTCAAAAGCCCAAGTGGCGACAGGGTGCCACGGTCTGCCCTCTGGATTACAGTGAGGAGAAAGAAGCAAGAAAACAAACGCTGAGAGTCCTGCTGTGTGCGCAGGACTCACACCCCAAAGAGCTCCCCCTCCACCCAGCCGGTCTTCACCCTCACTTCCCCAGCTCCTCCTTTACTTCCACCACTCAGTCTCCTCTCTCCTCAGAAGGAATTCCCTATTTTAGCTGAAAAACGTTGAAAGAAAGAGAGACAGAGAGACAGAGAGGTATGGAGAGAAGGCTTGAATTTTCATCTTTAAAAAAAAAAAATTTAGCTCTACACAATGAATGGCTAGAATTTTCTCTAAGTGACATTTATGGAGGATTCAGCACTAAATCAACCCGTGCTTGGTTGTGTTGTTATGGCCTCCTGCCTTGGGAAGCTGACTCACTCTCCACCCCCACCCCCTCCTCAAGACCAAAGCCAATCTCCATCATTTCTAAATGCAGAATCTCCCTAGCACTCACCAGCCTTGGTTGTACTCTGAAAGCTACAGTTCTCCTTCCAAGGAGTTCCTCCTTTCTGTTGACCCTGAAAAGAACTCACTACTCGGCTTTGCTTGCACCCCAGTGTTAGTGCTAAAGTTCCCAGTTCCACAGAGAGATTTCTGACCTAGTTTTCTAAGCACAGGTGCCTCAAAGGTCTCATGCAATACACCCCATCACACTTCTCCCTTCCCCGACTTTCCTTAGATACATCCTCCAAAGGCCCTTAAGGCTGTCTTAGGATGGGAGATAAAACAGCACAAGGTCTGGCATCTGTTCATCTTGCCTCAAGACAGAGCTGAGATTAAAGCCACTTGTGACTCTATGAAGCTATCCCCTGGGAGGCAAGGACAGGGGTGGCCCAGTCCCTGAGTTTCCTCACTAAGGAAAACAGTCCCAAGGCAAAACCTTAAGCCTTCGAAGGTGCCTCCAAATCTTCTAACAGCATCCTCTGTGTTTGTGTGCCCATGGGTTGTAAGAGCTGCACACCCTACAACCCACACCCTCCAGTCTAAACAAACATGCCCTTCCCCACCACCAGGAAACAGGAACAACTCTGCCTGGATCCTTTGCACCCCTGTTCACTGAGGGAACAGGGCTCCAGTACCCAAACCTTCCCTGACTAGTAGGGGACCCTGCTCCACACTGAGGAGAGGACACTCCTGTGCTTCAACTTTCCTGCTCTAAACAGCATGAACCTGGAGACTGAGCCATCATTCCCCACAGGGAACGGCTTCTCCATCCAAACTTTGTGCCAGTTCCTAGAGAGACTGCCCTGGTCTCCCTCCCCTGGTCTCCCGGAACATACTCGGGGCCCACTCACCCCCACGCCCTTACTATTTTGGCCTTTTTGAGATCTCTTCTTCCATCTACCCACAACTAGGACCGTTTATTTGTTTAGCCCATTGGTAAGAAAAATGAGAGCGCTGTCTGACATTCCTGGCAAGGCATAAACATTTCTTTCTTTCTTTTAATGTACGTTCTAACTCCGCCTGGGTCCTGTGCTGAGCCTTTTAGCCTTCTAAACGGACTGAACAGACATTCCACAGGAATCCACTATCACCATTCCTTATCATTGCTGAAAGACACAATCCACTCTACCCAGGGACTTCGCACACAGATCCTTCCTGTTCTTCCTCTGAGAGCTGAGCATGTAAGAAAGGCAATCAAACACCAAGAATGTGGGAAGGCCACCATGACCAGAATGAGAGGCACTGACAAATATCCTCACCCATTATTCATCAAAAGTACTCGGATGCTGGGTTTAAATTCTGTTGTTGTTGAATAAATGGAACGAACCACACATAAAGTCTTTAGAGTGGCAGAATTAATGATCATGACCAAATTTCAGGCCAACACAGCGTTGCCCAAGAACAGCATGAAGAGGGCAAACGTAGTCTATCAAAGAATGAAGACATAGTTCTGATTGCTTATGAGAAACTTCAAAACAAAAAGGCTCAGTCTTAAATTCCAAAAGAAAAACCATCCCTCCTCCTCCAGGGTGTGGGGCTAAGAGCAGCCCAGACCCATGCGATAGCTTCAGGAATGCACAGAAATGAGAAATGTGGGACCCGAAGAAATGTGGGACCTATCACATTATGTCATCTGACAGCTCTTGTAAGACCATGACTGGACAATAAAGTTACTGAAACTGAAATGAAGTTTAACTGACCAACTCAGACCTCCAACGCCGAGTCCCTCTCAAACAGTTCTTCGATGTGTTTTTATCTTCCCGGCATTTCCCAAGCAAATATATTCAAATATCCAAATACTTCCAACATGTATTGATTGGTTCGTGGGTAAGACGAGGGAACTGCAAGCAAGGTTATTGGTCCTTTTCTTTTTCTTTTTTTTTTTTTTTTTTTTTGTTAGTCGTGGGGCTTGAACTCTGGGCCTGAGCGCTATCCCTCAGCTCTTCAGCTCAAAGCTAGTACTCTACCACTTGAGCTACAGAGCCATTTTTCCTTTCTTAGCCTATTTAAATCATGACAGAATGGATTGCTCCACTACAACCCACTTTCAGCCTGCCCTTGGCATCCTTTGATATCAGTGCCCTGTCCACCCATTCAGGTTCAAGTTCAGGTCTGAGCCAACTGCTTGGGATCCTCTCACACCCTTAGCCTCTAAGTTTTTCACAGAGACCTGTCTCCATTCTGCATGCCCTACAGAGCAACTGCAAGGATTAGCAGAAAGGGTACAGGCTCAGAGCTTTGAAAAATGAACCCTCTTAAATTACTTTCCCGTTTTCCTCAGACAGACTTGGCACTTTTCCCTGCTACTCCAGTTAAATATTCGAGCAGCTAACTCAGAGGCCTAAGTTGTAATGTTGAGTAGACATAGTAGCTCGGTAAAAGGAAAGACGGATAGGGCTGAGCTCAGAGAAGAAACGAGAGACAGTCAAGGGAATGGGGTTTGGGGGTCAGAAACAGCGGGGAGAGGGGCAATCTGGCTAAATCACAGGGACCCTATCCTTGAAGCACTCAAGCCAAGAATTCTCAAGTCAACTTTGACTCTTCTTTCCCAAATACACACAATCCTTTTGAAGATACGCAAAGGATGAGCACCCAGAGGGCGTTGAGTAGTATCCTCTCCAAATTCATGTCTATCCAGGGCCTCAGAATGTGACGGCACTCGGAAATCAAGTTTTGGCAGTATCAATAAATCAAGATGCATCCACACTGGATTACAGCAGGTCCTATAGCCATGAGGAGAGACAAAGACAGCCCAGTGGGGACACACACACACCTATTATCCCAGCGGTTTGAGAGGCTAGGGGAGGAGAATCTCAAGTTCAAGACCAGCCTCCTTGACACCATAGTCAGATCCTTTCTCTTTTTTAGGCCAGTCCTGAAGCCTGACCTCTGAGCCTAGACACTGTCCCTGAGCTTCTCTGGCTCAAGGCTAATGCTCTACCACTTGAGCCACAGTGCCACTTCTGGCTTTTTCTGAGTAGTTTATTGGAGACAAGAGTCTCACGGAAGCCGGAAGTGACACTGTGGCTCAAGTGGCAGCCTTGAGCTGAAGAGCTGAGGCCCAGGCCCAGCATTCAAGCCCCATGACCGACAAAAAAAAAAAAGTCTCATGGACTCTTCTGCCTGAGCTGGCATCAAACTGCAGTCCTCAGTTTTCAGCCTCTTGAGTAGCTAGGATTACAGACGCGAGCCACCAGTACCCAGCATGACTCTTTCTTAAAAACGAAACAAAAAGGTAGAGAGAAAAGTTCCATGCAGACGACAGGCAGAGACTGAGGGGCCAAGGAATGGCAAGGACTGCTCCCAGCCACCACGCCGCGCTAAGTAGGGGCAAGAAAGAAGACCTCTCAGAATCTAGAAAGGGAGGCGTGCCCCGCTGACACCTTGATTTTGGACTCCGAGCCCCCAGAACTGTCATTCAACCCACTTTGGGTTGTTGGAAGACACCGTGTGTTCCAGCGGACAAAGGAAACTAACACCACTCCTCATCCAGCACCCTGGCCTGAGCCACTTCCCACCTAGCTGGCTGCAGCTGTCCCCAGGGGTCTCCTTAATTCTACCCCTCCCCCTAGCACAGCTGCTAGAGGAGCCTGTTCAACCTAAGCTCCTCAGGCAGATGAATTCCCCATTCCACCCAGAGTAGCGGGGAAATCCTCCCAGTGGCCTTCCTGTCCCTTTTCCTGCACACATTCACTCAAGACATGCAGCTCCTGGACCATATCTGGTCACACACAAATGTCTCCAGACTGCTACCTTTCCATGGACAAAGGGAGCCAACACAGCCCCATCGTGAGCCACCCAAACAGTTTCAGGGACAATGCACGCATGACAAACAGAGATGGCACATGCCTATAGGGCCAGCTAGGTGGCAGCTAGGAGCCAAAGGAGCCTGGTATTCGGAGGAGGCAAGAAATACCAGGGAAGGAAGTGGACCCTTGTGACGTGAAAGTACGAAAAAGTTCAGGGACAGCACGCAGGCCCTGAGTTCAAGACCCACGACTGACCAAAAAAAATAAAATAAAGGTGATGTGGCTTTACTTACCACAGACCATGACAAATATGGCAGGGAGCTCTGGGCCACACTTCTGTGTCTGGACAAGCTAGCTGGGAGAACAGCAGCTTCTACTGTCCCACCTGTAAAATGGGTAGAATGACTTTCTTGGCATGGCCTCATCTTGTCTTCCCAGAGAGAGGTTTGCTGTACGCTCTAAGTATAATCAAAGCCACTGGCAAGCTCCTACAGAGCTGCTACAGAGCTCCCCGATCTCACTTCCTGGGTGCCTTGCTTCCCTTTTAGCAGAGGAAGCTGGAGCCAGGTGAGCACAGAAAGAAAAGGAAGGGAAGGAGTGAAGAAGGATGGAAGATGCCAATCTCCCAACCAGGAAGAAGCTTTCAGCTTGGAGGGAGACTCCCCCAAATTGATGGCTGCCTCCCAGAGCCTTATTATACCCCCAAGGCAATGTCTTCTTTCCTCCTGTCGGGCAGTTAAGTACCCCTAGATAGTGGCTGGGTTTGAGATCATCTAACTTGGACAACTGAAATCTAACTCTTCCTTGCTCTTGATCCAAGAGGTGACTGCGAACTGTCCCAAGTAAGAAATACTAAAAGAACCAGTAGACTAGATACAGACACAAAGCATTCAGTGAGGCCCAAGCAGCCAATGATAGCCACGGTGAGTCAGTATAGTTTCCCAAAGCACAGATTCGTCTCATCTGTGAGCTGAGTTTGCAAAGAACTCAAGATCTGGAGGCATCTCCACCACTTGGCCATGTAAAACACTCTATGTATCAAGTAACCAGACACTCTGAGACTAGACCCCACCTAAGTAATTACATAAGGACCAGAAGGTTGGGCTGTGTCCCCTCCCAGCACTGCTGGGGTCACATATACCTTGCATCTACAGTTCAGATGCCGCAGGAGGCTCTCAGCCCGCCACTCTGACTGTTCCCTTAGCTGCCTGCCCATCAAGACAATCTCCTCAGTCTCTCCACACATGAGTTCCTCCATTTGAAGGAACTTTTTTTTTTAATGGAAAGAGGGGAGAAATTTCCCACAAGCAGAAAGCAGACACCTCAGGGGAAGAGCCTAGGGTATGTCATTCAGCACTTGTTGAAAGAATACAAGGAAGAGAAGCATTAGGAGAAGAAGAAAATGTCAACTGTCATGGGAACACCCACTCCCAATGCCACGCCAACCAGGGACAGCCATCAGCTTAGGCAGCCCACGTATGGGGGCGGGGTCCCCAAAGCCCAGGAGAAGCCCAGGAAGGGGAGGGAGCACCATGGTGGTTTGCAGGAGCTCCACCTCTGAGAATGGATTTGATGTCAAGTGTCAGCAAGTAAATTGCTATTGGCTTCTCAATAAGCAGCAGTAGTGAGTTAAGTGTTTCCCCGTATTGTGCAGGCTCTCACGGACTCAATACGGCAGTATTGACAGTACAATCACACAGTAATCCAGGCTCCTCTAATACCTATACTTCCTCAATGAAAATACACTTTCCACTTGGACATCAGCCCATTAGCTTTGGTCTGGAATCTCTGGCCTGCCCCCTCCCCCCAACACCCCCAACCGTGGAACTGGCATCTGGCCCCCAAACGGCCCGGCCAACGGGAACATCCCAGCCAGCGGACTGTCAGAGCCCAACCAAAAAGATAAACAGTCAAAGACCTACAGGAAAAGGCCTGTTCTCCCCATCTATAAATCACCGATGGGAAGGAAAGAAAAGTGATTCAACTCTTTAAGGATAAAAATCTCAGCAGTCGTACAAGAAAATTGATGTTCTCCTGCAAAGCGAAAGATGTTCACTCTGGGATGATGCATGCCTTCTAAGTTTTCAGAGAGACAAAGAAACTCAAAACTTCACTCCACAGTGACACAACCTCTTACAAGGCTCACCACTTTCACACCAAGGGGTAACGGTGGCCCAGAACTGTCTCCATATCCTACCAGGCTCATATGAATTTGCACAACCCAGCCTGTTAACACTGCACTTGGCAAATGCAAGCTGTTTGTCAAAATAGTCTCTCATCCAGCCAATCTTGACTTTCAGGACATTCTAGAAGACACGACAGTATGACAGAGGACCCATGAAACCCAGGAATATGAGAAGTTGAGTAACTTACCCAAGGTCACACAGCTAGCAGTTGACTGGAGATCACACTTGTCTAGACATCAGCAAAGCTTTTCTGTGGAGAGCCAGCTGCCTATTTTAAGCTACATGCGACAAATCTTCTCACTGTAACTACTCAACCCTGCCCGGCCACAGCACCAAAGCCACAGACAAGCATAAATGGCCAGGCATGGCTGTTGACCAACAAATACAGGCGCAAATTGAACTTTTGCATCTTTTCATACATCGTGAGATTTTATTCTTCTTTTGATTTTCCTCTACCATTTAAAAATGCAAAAACCATTCCTTCACAAGCCATAGGAAAAGAGGGCTTGTATCAGATCTGGCCTTCATGCTATGGTTTTCTAATTGCAGGCCACTGAGGGACATATAAATATGAAGAACACCACAAAGGCTAAATAAATAAAGATCACTCTCAGAATTATGCGATCAAACACCAGGCATAACACCAGGCCCCATATCCATAGCTCACAGATAGAGTGTTAAAGACTTCAATAGAAATGCTGAGTTTTTATGGGAATTTTTTTGCCCAAACTTCAAAGTGAAGAAACTTTCTGTAAACACAAGGATACATGCCCCAACCACAGATGGCTTGGTTTCATATGTTTGCTGAAGAAAGCATTTCTAAAACCAGCACATGGCAGGCTGTTTTGTTTGTTGTTGTTGTTTTGTCAGTTGTGGGGCTTGAACTTAGGCCGTGGATGCTGTCCCTGAGCCTCTTTGTGCTCAAGGCTAATGTTCTACCACTTGAGCCACAGTGCCACTTCCAGTTTCTGAGTGGTTAATTGGACACAAGAGTCTCACGGAGACTTTTCTGTCCAGGCTGGCTTTGAATTGTGATCTCAGCCTCCTGAATAGCTAGGATTACAGGTGTGAGCCACCAGTGCCTGACTTGAAGAGTTCTTAAATTCAGGGCTGGAGAAGGGGAAAGTGATACTCTCCTTATTTCTCCACCTTCTCCATACCAAGAAAAAAAAAATTGGTGGTGGGGTAAGGAGGAAGAGGGAGGAGGGTCTGTGTTCAGTAAAAAGATATCTGGCCAGAAAAGGGTTAATGCCCTTCCAAGCTCGGATCTGATAAATGGCTGTGCAGAAAGCAGGTTCCCTCACTTTGAGATATGATGTCACTAACCTTTATTGATCCACTATCAGAGAACTTTGCTTATCTCTCTCCTGTGATATACTGCCCCTCCTGTGCTCAACTAGTGTTTAATACACTCGCCCTCCTCATCGCTCAACACGGCAGAGAGAGGCTGCCACAGGGTCAATATTTTACAGCCAGGCCTTGCCAGCACTGGGCCGCCCAGGGACAGGGGAAGGGAACACCCACCTCCCACCTCCTTCTGGGAGTCCATGGAGGACAGGATGGGACACAGGCCCCTCCCCGGCATACCTACCGTTTTTAAAACAGAGCTCAAGTCCCAAGTTCCCTCCTTCTTCCCCTCTTCCCCCCAACTGTGTTCATGCGGCAATATGCAAGCATCCTGGAGTCAAACCTAAGCAGAACAACAATCTTCCTGGGTTTTTGTTTGTTTGTTGCCTTTCCCAAGGAAGTCCTCAGTCTAGCAGGAGGTGGCAAACACAACCCCTCACCAAAGTGCTGGACAGTCATTCAAGAAGAATCATGCCAGGAAGAAAGCAGAGAATGTACCCAGGTGTGTCCAGCCAGGCCCAGATTCCCCAAGATAACAGAGGGTGCCACGGCCTGGGCACACATGATGCTGGAGCTGCCACACTGCTGGGTTTGGTGTTGATCCTCCCCCCACCACCACCACCAACCCACAGGAAAACCATGCATCTGCCACACCCAAGGGTGGGGAAAAACCAGTCAGTGCCAACAGACAGGGGGCCATTGTTACCACTCTGAGACACCAGCGCTTTCATCCCCACCAACTTCAACCAGCTCTCAAGCTCAGCCAAGACCCCAGCGGTTCTTTCACCTCCCTCCCCTCACCCCCTTACCCCACCCCCCAGGAGCCAGGAGACAAGGCTTTGCCTGTCCTGTCCCATCCCCAAGAACGGGGGCAGTAGGCTGCCCAGGAAAGCCAGCAAGCCCTTTCGCAGCCCTGGGGCACTCAGAATTTGCCTAATTGAACATTAACAAGTTGCTACAATAAAGTTCCTCTGTTGTGAGGCTACAAACCTTTTGGGCAACAACAACAGAAGTCTTGTTACAAAGCCGCTCTCAAAGCCTGGCTCCAGCGGGACAGGTGTGAACAAGATTTAAACACCTCCTCCAATACAATGCAGTCCAAACAAAGGGGAAAGTCAATCCCAACCTCCCGGGGGTTTCTCCTTGTCTTACATCTTCTTCACTCACTGGGCCCAGGGGAGCCAAGGGAAGTGTGGAGACTGCTGTCTGCAAGGCCCAGATGAAGAGAGCCCTCAGCACCGCAGGAGCAGGCTCCTTTCCCAGCTCAGCAGGCTGCCATCCTGACTGCCCGGTGGCACTTCTCCAAGGCCTCAACCAGAAAGGGGGGGGAGGGGGTAGGTACCTCAGGTCTGCTCTTAGCCACTGCTGCCTACAGCTCCCTAACTCAGCCAGGTGTAGCTCCCTGTGACCTAGCCTGACCTGAGCTCACCTTCAGCGTCTCCCACTTGAGGGGTTAAGTAGAGAAAAGATGGCAGAGAAAGAAAGCTGTAGACAGGACTCCTAATTCTGGACCCCAAATGCCAGCTGTTCTCTCTTCTGAAGGGGATACAGGCTCCTCATTATGTTTCCTTCTTCAGAATGCTGGAGAAGAGACAACAGGTCTCTAGGATTGGATTTTTCATTTAAAAAAAAAAAAGTATTTTTTGAGTGACGCCAGAGGTAGAAACGCATGAGAAGTATGTGTTGGACAAGAGAAGGAATTATCCCTCCCATTGATTTTTTTGCTCTGGAGTATTAGAGAGAACACAGCATTTATCTGGAGATTTCGTCCCAAAGCCAACCACATAAACGGGACTTGAAAACAGCTTATCTGACAAGATTGGCTCGCACAGCTATGGCTGGAAGTGGGGAGTCCCGGTAGGGAACTCTGTGAGGCCCCCCGGCCCTGTGTGGATATCATTAGGCAGCTGTTGTTATCTGGCCTCAAACAAGTGCAAGAGCGTGCCAAAGGGAGGATCGGCAGAAGGGAAACCATGGGCAAAAGGTACAATGGACACAGAAATTCACTCGCTCTCCCTTTTTCTGCTCCAATGCAGATATTTAGCCATAAAATATGCCCCGGATAACCCCCAACACCAGCTTCCTCTAAACTACCTCCACCTCCTATCTTGGAGCCCATCCCAGGGCAAGAGCAACCTGCCAACTTGGAATAGCAATGTATGTGACCACCATGATGGAATTCGTTTTCCAGCAATTTTGACTAATGAACCTTATAGCATGAAAACAGATCCCATACAACGACATTAAGCGGGCTTCTTTTTCTTCTACGTTCCTCCTTCTCCTACCAAATAGACAAGGTGAGTGCCCCCAAGCCCTGATAGAAGCAGAGCAAGTCTCTCCTCCTCCCCCCAAAACACCACTACCAAGCTTCAAAGACTCAATCCTCCTTCCAGGTAGCTGGGAGGATGTAATTGGTGAGGCAGGAGATTAGAAATATTGGCAGCCTCTAAGTAAGACTTTAATTTACTGGCAGATCAATAGAGCCGGGGTTATATTGGCAAAGTGTCTACAGCTCTATTGACTCACGCAATGCCTCTTATCAATTTATCAGAAATCTGGAAGTCAGAAGATATTGTTTGAAGGAAAAAGAGGGGGAGAAAAGAAAAGAAGCCGGAAGTGTAATAGCCATGAGAAACTGGGGTCCTCAATGAGGAACTTGGTATGAAGTTCTACACCAACTTTCACCCCACACAGAGGCCAAAAGGACATATTAAGAGTTACACTGCACCCCTTACCTGGTACCTCAGCCTTCTCACATGACTGCATTTCCCATAAACCTTGTCACAGGGGAGGGGCAACCAAAGCCAAAGCTGTGGGGGGGGGGGATTCTTTTGTCTTTTTAATAGCAACTCTGTTACTCAATTCAGTGACACTTTTTCCTCCTTGCAGGAGCCCTCCCCTCCCAATTGTCTGTCCCTAGTTTTTCTTTTTCTTTTTGTCTTTCCAATTTTATCTCAGGCAGAAAGCATCTTCAGTTCTTCAATTCTTAAAAGAGAGTTTTATTTTTTAAGTAAAAGGGATGTTTATCCCTCATCCCAACACTCCCAAGAGATTACAAAGAGACCTTTGGAGTAACAATGGCACTTGGTTTCAAGAAGCATGAAGAAAATATACTTAAGTTCTATAAATCATCATGCAAGGCTAAGTAAGACTTTTCACAAATAATTAATCTTCATTTGAAAAGGGTTTCAAAATATCCCAGGTTGCCAACAAAAAGGTCAGGGATAAAAAATAAACATTAACACTTCACCAAATCTAAAGGTTCACATGGGGAAGGAGGGGCCACCGGAATCTGGGAAGTTCCTAAGCATTTCTAGCCAGTGACTCTAGGGGGCAGGTTGGGGAGAAAACAGAGGACAGGGAACATTCCAGTTATCAAGGGGCAGGAGGGGAAAGAGATTTTCTTTAGTTTAGAGGAACCACAACCAGCTTTTGACGATCCATTTTGGTCCCTGCCTCATACAACAAATTTCTGCTTAATTGCTGTTTTGCATTTCGTTGAGACATCGAGTAAACAGTACTTAAGTGTTTCCAGACAAAAACAATAACTCACTAATGACTAAGGCACTGCTAATTAAAATGTCCCTGGGATGGCGTGACTGGACTCCGAGCCACCACAGTGATCAGAACTGCCCAGGCCTTGAACGCATGAACCAGAACGCAGCCCTCCAGGGTGGGGAACAGCGTGCTGCTTCCAGTGCAGGTCACAATGGCTCACTGGCTGAAAAAAAGAAATCCTTTACAGGCACCGGAGCCAAGTGCAGTGTCCTTCAGCAAAACATTACAACAAAAGGCATATTCTAGAAGCTTGGGGGAAGTAGCTTGCTGTGGACCTCAAGATTTTGAGTTCCTGAGATCCACTAAAGAAAGAAAAACGTGTTCCACTCAATGGAGCAAGAAGATGGGCCACCCTGGAACACATTCCTTCTGATGACCCTAAGTCTCCCAAGAATGTCTCCCAAAAGAAGATGCTCTACCACCACAGGATTACTTTAAACCAAGAGTGTGCTTCCCAAGTCTACTCACAGAGCCATGAAACTCTTCTTAGTCCCTAAACAAAAGATTAGGACAAAAGTGTTCCTCTTCTGCTCCCTTAGATCCCAACACCACTACCTCAACCTCAACTGTACAAAAAAGAACAAGAAAGAAAAGCAAAAAGAGACAAGAAGAACTTTTGCGTGCGTTTGGTGTGTATGTGTCCTGTGGCTTGAACTCAGGACGTGGATGCTATCCCTGAGCACTCTGCTCAGTGCTAGCATTCTACCAACTTGAGCCACAGCTCCACTTTTGGCTTTTTGGTGGTTTATTGGAGATAAAAGGCTCAAGGATTTTCCTATCTAGGCTGGATTCAAATGATGATCCTCAGATCTGAGCTTTCTGCGTAGGTAGGGTTACAGGCATCAGCCACCAGCTCCTGGTCAAAAAGAGAAAAGAAAAGGAGCAAGAGAAAGCCAAGCAAAGGAAAAAGAGTCATCCACACTTTCTCTTCCTCTCCAGGCAAGTTAAAGACCTACTAGTTAACACCAGGAGGGGGTGGAGGAAAGTCACTGAAACCACAGGGGCCTAATTCCCATTTGTAGTCACACTCAGACCCTTTAGGGATGTAAAATCGAGGAGGCTGAACTGTTTACATTTACCTAATGCTCAAGTAAACAAATCAGAGCACAGCGGAGAGGCAGAGCTGCACGACCCCCTAGGTGCAGGGCTACAGCCTAGCCTGGGGCCTGGAATAAAGTAGAAGGCCATTCATTCCTCAGTGCTGCCGGCCCACCTCAATCTACCTTCTCCCCTCCGCTGGTCCTCCTGGGCCAACCCCACCGGGCCTATCTAGGCACTACAGTCTTATTGGGGCCACAGAAGCTGCCTGAGGCAGATCCCACTTCAGGCCAGCAGGGATGAGGCGAGAGGTGTCTAGAAGAGGGGGAGGGGGGAATGCTGTGCCTGCTCCAGCAGAACATTCTAAGCCAGGACACAGGAGCAGCCTCTCCAAGCCTGCAGGTCACCACCTGTTCACCCCCACCACTCAGCATCCCTCAGAGCCCAACCAGGGCTATAGCACAACCCCCGTAATGGCCTCTGAGAGAAATGTAGTGAAAGCGTTAAACTTAGCCCAGGGTCTAACCAAAGGAGAAGCAAACCTCCCAGCCCCCCAGCCCCCTACCCCACACACACTATCCCAGCTTCTCAGGAGAAAGTCCTGGACAACTTTTGTATTCACCCAGTACATCTCAGAGGAACCTCACTCCATCCCACCCCTTCCCATTTCCCAGCTTTCCCAGCCCCAGCCCCTCCCCCCACCCAAATAGCATCCTCCAGCCTTGGCCAAATGAACTGGGAGCTGTTTGTTGTCCCAGATCAAGGCCTGATCACATCCTCAGAAATGTGAACAGTTTCAACTTGACTCGGAGGAGGGGGCGCGGGGGGGGGGTTGTGGCACTTCTTTTAAATGCAGATTTGAACTTTTCACCCAGGGTCAGACAGCTGCGATGCTCTGTCCCCAGCAGAGGCCGGGGGCCCTACCACATCACACTTTCACAGTTTTTATTCCTGCCTAGCCAAGAGGGCCAGCCCATGAAAGAAATCAGATATGCCCCCTTGCCCAATCCACACCCACTTCTCAGTTTACCACCAGGAGGAGAAATCCCATCCACTTCCCAGAGGAGGCCCCTGGTGGGCAGAGGTTGGTTAGGGACATCTGGGAACAATGATGGAGAAGGAAAGTTGTTCCTATCACATGCAAGGAGCTGAGCCCCACAGCAAGACGATGCAAGCCATCCCAAAGGAAGGTGGAGCCCTAGGACAAGGCACACTGTTGCTCTTTCTGCTAGGGCATAAGTCCCCTATAGTCCCTTCCAGGGTGAACAAGAGAAAAATATTGACAGCATTTTAACAGTCTTTTAAAAAAAGCCAGGCTGGAGATGTAGCTTAGTAGTAGAAACAGTTGCCCAGCACACACAAGGTCCGAGGTTCAATTCCCAACAGTAAAGAATAAATAAATACAGGATGTCTAGACTTATCCTTAAGGGCAAGGCCATTTCTGGTTTATCTTTGTCACCTTTAGCCCTCTTTCTTCTCCAAGCAAGGGAAGCTCCAAGGGAAGCTCGCTGGTCCTAGACGAGGTTGGATTCGAAGATAATCCAAGAAATCAGAAATCCAAATAAACACTATGTGGAAAGAAGAAGTGCATTCCTATTTGGGCCTGGTGACCTGACCCAGAGCAGCTCCTCCTACTTCAATAGGGCTAGAATCCCCAAATATATGCTGCTTTCACGTAGGTCCTGGGCCAAAGCCCAGATGGCTGTGTACAGTGAAAACCACATTATCAGTCTCCCGATAGAAACCCTCAGATTTGATCCCCAACCTTGCCACAAACTAGTAGCTCCCTCACCATGAAAAAGACAAGACATTTTTTTGCCTTTATAAGGCAGGGTCTTAGCTATATGTAAGTAGACCAAGAAGGTCTTAAACTCTTCCTCACCCTCCTGAGTGCCCAGGTTACAGGCCTACACCACCATGTCTGGCTCAAAAGAGGACCATCTTTGCAGCCTGGTTCACCTGTTATTTCTGTAACATATAGAAAACAGTAACTGCGGTAATGAATGCAAAAGAACACATACATTGAGAAGCATCTCCCTGGCTGCCTTGGCTTTCAAAGCCAAGCGAACCCTTCTACTGTGATCTGTACACTAGGAAGTACCTGTCCACACCAGCATCCCCTTCTGCTACCTAAGTTAAATGTCAGAGGAGCTGTGTGCAGGCTCAACCTGTACTCCTGAACCCCAGGAAAAGGAGGAAGTTATTAGCAGGGCACCATGGATAACTCAGATCCAACTACCAAATGCCTCTAAAGAGCCAGGGCAGGTCCTCTACTCCAACCTTGCCCTGTCCAGTGGGCAGCCTAAGAAACATGACCAGTGCAAACTGAGATATAGTCTAAGTAGAAAATACACTCAGGGTTTCAAAGACTTGATACCAAAACAAGGATATCACATTAACAGGTTTTTAAAAAAAAAATACTGATTCCATGTTTAAATAATATTTTTCCTACAGTGGACTATATGAAACCTATTGTAAAAATAAATTCCACCTGTTTCTGTTTAACTCTTTCTTTTGCAGCATGTGTGTGTGTATGTATGTATGTGAGGGAGAGAGAGAGAGAGAGACTGTAGATAAGTCAGTCAGTCACTCTTGGGGCTTGACCTTAGGACCTCGTGCTCTTGTTTAGCATTTTCACTCAAGACTGGCACTCTAGCACTTAAGACGTGCGCAGTTCTACTTCTGACATTTTGCTGGGTAAGTGGACATAAGAGATTTCAGGGTTATTCTGCCCAGGCTGGCTTCGCACCACAATCCTCAGATCTCAGCCTCCTGAGTAGCTGAGATTACAGGTGTGAGCCTACCTTCTGTTTAACTTTTGAATGTGGCTACTGGAAAACTTTAAATCTCCCATGAGGTTCATTCTATAGTTCTACTGGACAGAACTATTCTTGCTATTTAACTTTAGGTCCAATTAAGAGGAAGTATTTATCCAGTAACAGATTCTTTTTTTCTATCTTGAAAAATCACCCTACAGTCAAAGTTGCAATGTACAGACTCCCAAGCAATACTCCCAAGTGGGCTCTTTTTTTTTTTTTTTTTTTTGTCAGTCTTGGGGCTTGAACTCAGATCCTCCGCACTGTCCCTGAGCTTCAAGGCTAGCATTCTATCACTTGAGCCACAGTGCCATTTCCAGCTTTTTCTATTTATGTGGTACTGAGGAATGGAACCCAGGGCATCATGCATGCTAGACAAACAGTCTACCACCAAGCCACATTCCCAGCCCAACAGCTCAATAATCTTAGTATCCAAATAACCCATGACTAAACTGCTATACAGAGAAAAGGTGACATCAGTTATGCGTGGTCAAAAAGAAAAAATGCAAAGTTTATTCATGGCTTAATGGTAGAATAACCACAACAAAATCCTCCAAATCCAGCTTCATCTCTTACCATCAGGAACAAAGTGCTCCTTTAAACTGTCCTTGCCCTAAAGTTTGGCCGGGAGGAGCCTGGTGTGAGTGTGCTCCGGCATGTACACACGCCCATAGTAGAAGTGGGAAGGGAAGGGAAGGAAGGCACAGACACACAGATGTGGCCCCTTTCCTATTAGACAGAGCCTGATCTACCGTGAGGGATCACCGGGCCAGTCTTATTTCTCAACGCAAATGAACTTTTTTAGCCACCTCCTCAAAGAAGAAAAGCTGCACCGATGCATTAGGCCCATCCTAGGGCACACAATTACAGCCATTTGCATTCCGCAAGCGGCAGGATTAGCACAGGAATGTGCTAGGCAGCTTGGGGGTGGGGGGGGAATAGGAAGACTGACTGGGGCTCTGGGAGACACTTCCCCCCCTCCAGGAGAGCCACGGAGTGGAAGTAACTCCCCCTCAGGATTCTAAATAGGGGGAGGTTAAAAGGCCTTGGGGTGCAGGGAGGGGCTGAAAGAAGAAAAGGAGGGGGCCAAGGGCCAGTGAAAAGGGAGGGAGAAAGGGAAGGAGGAGGGGGGATCGAGTATTAGAGGCGCTGGCCCTCTGGGTGCTTTGATCCCCTCCGTCCCTCCAGGTCGCTAAGAGAAACCAACTTCTCCACTTGGGTTAATCAAAACCAAATTACTCAGGAATGTGGCAGGACAGGTCTGAGCTTCCAGGTCCCTTTGTCTTTGAGGATTTAAAATGGAAAAAAAAAAAATTTTTTTTAAGCAGATGGCAGTGGCTTACCAAATAGGTAGAGTGCAAGGTCTGAAGGAATCTGAGGCCAGCTCCCTGCCCTAAAAAGAAAAAAGAAAACTACGAACATCCTACTACAACCTATCCACAAAGAAGTTATTTCTGCAGATTAAGTCCAAAGAGAGGAGCTTTCCACTTTAGCCTTAGTGCCAAAGGAAAAGATACCTCCCCCCAAAAAAATTAAAAAATAAAAAACTTTACCTATCAAATATAACAATAAGATTTAAGTGACACCTCTATGCCGCACGCTCAGTGTAGAGATGAAAGATCCCAACCGAGGCCATGGGACACTGCTATCTGTTGTCCAGAAGGGAAAAAAAAATCTGGGGACCCGCCACCTGAAGCTGTGCGGTTTACTAGGAGCATGTGCTGGGCTTGCTGGCCGGGACAGTAGCTATGTTTCATTAAGTCAGACGGTAACAGGAAAAGGCTGACCTCAGAGATGAAAAGTAACCTGGGGCTCAGAGCTATATTAAGAGGCCTTCACACCTCCTCCCCAACCCACGTTATTTGGCAAGCAGTGGCACTGTACAAGATAAGGCTTTGCCCCTCAAACTCCAGAAAACGCAAGACCCCAGAGCACAGGAGTAAGGAACTGTGAGCATGGACACGTCTAAAGGCCTGGAGAAAGGTAAACAGCTCTTTGTGTATCATAAAATGTGGTTATGCTTTACTTATAAAACTTGATGATCAAAACTCCCATTCCCCACCAAAACAGAAAAAGATAAACAAACAGCACTACCAGTTAAAAAGCTATGGAGCCTGAACTCAAAAGATAAAGCTAGGCCCACACAAGGCCGTGACTACCAGCTGGCCATAAATTGTGATTGGCCCCAGGCACGCGGTTATCTGGGAGGTTGCACTAAAGTAACTTTTAAAATACTCTTCACCTTATCTGAAGGCCTAGTCAAGCACACACATACATCACCCTCTTAGATCTCAGCCATTATTATGGCATTTAGACTTTCCAAAACAAGGTCATCCCAGTAGGCCCTTCTGCGATTTCCGGTCACAGCTGTGGACTTTCACCCATCCCCCCCCCCTTGTCCAACAAAAGGGACCTTGTATACAAAATTAACCCAAACCATTAGTCTGTGTGGTGTGAGACAGTCCGCTGAGGGCCCTCGGAATATTTACCTTCCTTCCAGGCTGAGCCAGGGTGCTGCCCTGAGCGCCTCCCCCAATTGGGGGTGGGGGTGGGGGGAGTTCCCCAGAGATTAGAGGCCTAGCTCTTGGGCCTCAGCTCCACCGGCAGCTGTGTAGGCCCTACTGTTCTGAGAATAAACAAAAAAGTCTTAAGAGAGGGGAGGCGGGGAGGGGGGGGGGACTTCTCTGGGATTCACTCACTGTAGAAAATGACTTACCCTCACACTGGAAAGGATGGGAGTCATCCTGGAGCAGAGCTGTCTAGTATGATAGCTGCCAACCACCCAGAGCTGCTGCAGACCACTGGCAGTGGCCCCAAGGCCCCAAGGGTTGGGAGGATAAATGTCACAGTGATAGCCCAAATTGCTTAAGATCCCTATTTGAAACCTAATCCCACCTGCTTCCTAATGCTTTTTAGGCTACTAGCAAATGCGCATTTATGCAAAGGACTTCCTTTCACTCAGATTTCGGCTAACTAGAGAACAAAACTGGTCCTGCCTCCAAGGCTAGTTCTTACTGAAAGGAAAGATGGCTAATTTTCAGACCTTAAAAAGATCCCTATAAAATGAAACAAGCAGTTAAGGTCTGATTATCAGGTGGGTTTAATCACCAACTGGGATTCAGACCTGCAGCAACACCTCAGTCCCAGGAGAATCGAAGAGAATCTCCATCCTAAATCCTCCACTGGGGGCCATTCTACCTCCCCTAGGCTTTTCCTAAGGGCCAGGAAGCGGACACCCCCGGACAAAAATGACTTTCCTCCTGGGCTCAAAATAGTAAGTTGTACTGGTCAAAACTATATAAGAAAATGAAAATAACAATCAGCATGTTTAAAGCTATGCTCAGTTTGTCACAAGGCTATAGACACTCTAGAGATGGAATGCTGCAACTAGCAGCTCCATTTCGAGGTAGCTGAGAAAACAGGGCTTAAAACTCAGAACAACATGAGCTACACTTCCTGGCCTGGCTCCCAACGAAGGGTGGAATCTGGCAGTCTTTGGAACACCCAGTTCACCACTCCTGACCACAAGGCCCAGGTTCCTGTGACAGGCGACAGAGCGGTGAAGACACTGTAACCAGGCCTGCAGATACAGGAAGGGGACAGGGCGGAGGAGGCAAAGACAGGAAGAGAGAGCAGGACTGAATGAGAACAGACCAGCCAGGCTGGGAGGCAAGGGGTGGGGGGGAGTCACAGGATAATTAACTCAGCAAGTTGATAGTATTTGCATATAAATGCCTCCACAAATCACTACAAACAAGCCAGGACAAGTCAGGCCTATTAGCATATACAAGCCAGTCCTTGTAGGCCTCTCTAGGTGGGTCATTGAGTGGGCTGCTCACTTAGAAGGCTTCCTGCCAGCCTGGGGGGACAGGGGGATGGGGACCAGGGAAGGGCTGGGGAGGAATTGAGGGGGGCGGGGGGAGAACATTACTGCAGACCCCTACACTCCTGAAGGCTACAGGATGTTAAAAAAAGAGCTGGCTTGATTCCCAGCCCATGGAGGAAGACCAGAAGAAACATTGGGCCTTTTCGTTCCTAACCAAGTTGGGAAAGGAAAGGTAACCCAGGCCTCCAGCAGGAATGAAATACATAGAAGGGGAAAGGCTGTGGTAAGGGAGCTAACCTTCCTGGAGAGGCTACAGAATATGCTAAGTAACTGTTTCTACAAATGAGAGGGAAGGAGGGTGCATCGTACCCATTGGACAGCTGAAATGAATGAGGCCCAATGAGGTGAATGGTTCAGCGTCACCCTGGTCAGGGTCAGACCTGAGGTCTCCAGTGGAGTGCAGCCCCAAGGCCAGCCTTCCAAGATACCAAGTAAGAACATCGAAAGCTGATTTGTAAGTGGCCCTTGGATCGTGCACTTCCCTGTTTTCTCCTATCACTCCTATATACCATCACCAATCAGGAAGGCCGCACCTCCCTCCAGTTAGACAGCTGGGAGTGCGTACCAAGACTTCCCAATTGCTTCACTGTGTTACTAAAGTTTTCCCAGGAAAGGGAAAACAGACAATGCTTTCCTGCTAGGTATATGTAAAAGTTCTCTACAATACGTGACAGGAGAGGGTTTCAAACCTGTCGAAATAACAGCTTCAATTTCCTTTATGACTAAAGCAGTGGGGGTTGACCTACTCTTCACATTTCTGCCCTTACTCACCTGGAACTATATTTTTAAGGTGGGTAATGTTAGGATCCATCACGACTATCCCAGGGGATTTCTCGGAGGCAAGCAGGCACAGGAGAAAGATTATTGTAAGGTTTATTAAAGGAGCCAAAGCTCCCCGGGGAAAGGGAGCAATATGGCGTCTGCCCCTCTCCAGGTGGGTAGGTCTGGGGGTAGTAGCGAGGTAAGTGCGCTCACAGGTCTGGAGGGGAAGAGGGCGTGGCCAGTTATATGGGGAACTCTAGGGCAGGGAGGAGCTCAGATCTGGGTAGAGCTGAGACCGGGAGGTGGGAATAGGTGGGAATAATGCTTAACAGTTAAAATACTATCTTATGGGAGTGAGGGGGGGAAATCATAGAGGTGACCCCACGCTAGAGGTGTTTATGTAGTCAAGGTACACACACTCAAGTTCTTTATGAATGCCTGTCCTGGGCCATCACTAAATATAGCATAAAATAAAGTGACACCTTCTAAGAACATGGCAGAAAGCAGATGACATTTAGAAGCCACTGCTTGCTGAATGCAGTAGCTCACATCTGTAATCTCAGCTACTCTGGAGGATCACCATTTTTTAGGCCAGTCCAGGCCAAATTTGAGAAAGACTCTCCTCCCCCCCCCCATCTCAATAAACATGCTGAGTATGGTGACACACCTCAGGAAGGCAGGCGGTGGAAGGAGAGAAGAGGAGGAGGAGAAGGATTCCAGTCCAAAACTGACCGATGCAAAAAACAAAGATCTCACCTAAATAATAATAACTAAAGCAAAAATGAGCTGGCAGAATAGCTTAGCTGGACAGAGGCTCTGAGTTCAAACTTCACTCATTATGTCCAGTAGTGGAAGAGAGGAGCAACCACTGCTTTAGTGATGATGTCAGTGCCCCAAACTACCTCCTGCAATCCAGGGCCTCTTCCTTACATGTCCAGAAGTTGACTTGACACTTTAACAAGGGTTGCAGGTATTCCACAGAGAAATGATGGAGCTGTTACAAGGAAAACAAATTCCACTTCCCAACCAGCCAAATGTGCATTAAGAACCAAGGCCCTGAGCCAAAGAGCATTTTAGGAAGCAAGGCCTGAAACAGTGGAAGAGGCTTGTGTTGTTTCTTGAGCAGTTAAGAAAAAGCATTTTTTAAAAATAAAAACAAAAAGTTGTGGAGAAGCAAAGGCCAAAAAAAAAAAAAAAGCCCATATGTTTGTTCTTTACATTTCCACTGGATAAGTTGTCAGGAAGAAAAAAAAATTGTTCAAAATAGTCCATTCAGGGACAGTAAATGCAGGAAGCAAATAAGTTCATGTTCTTGAAAAGGAACTTTTTAGAAACAGAAGGGAGATTTGCATATTTGAATAGTCATTTATAGGACCTGTGGGGGCTGCAAGGGCTAAAATCAAATGTCAAGTGAAGCCTGTTGGTCTTTTCTGCACTAATCTGAAGACAGTGCCTCTGATCTAGAGGTTCACATTAGACATGCACAGTGGCCCCTGAGCTGGAATTCCAACACTGAAGTGCACAGCCTAGGACATGCACAGGGCACAGGGCATACAAAGTATCCAGTTTGACAATACTCTCAGAAGAGTTTGCAGTCAACTTTACTAGATGAAGTCAGGAACAACCAAAGCAAAATCACTCTTTCTCTTCACCCAAGTTGTTCGGCCCACCTTACCAATTAATTACCATGACTCTTTCTTAATTACTAAGAAGCCTTTACTTTACCCTCCCCTCAGGCCACAAGTCCCCAAAATGTTCAGCCACTTCAAATCATGCCCAAGTACTCAAACTTTCTGTTGAACTCCCCACACACACTACACACACACACACACACACACACACACACACACACACACACACACACACACACACACACACACACACGCATATATTAGAGGTTAGCAGTCACCAGCTCCAGCCTCCAGAAGATGGGGGTAGGGGAGTCTCATGCCCAGATCAAAGGTTTGTGGCCAAAAATCACTTTCAGGACAGTCGGACAATGCGTGAAATCAACAGCAGATGAAAATTCCAGTCTTTTCACATGGTTTCCCAGTTGGAACTGGGTCCTGGACTCTGAGTCTCCCTCCAGATGACTTGAAGGTGCTCCATCAAATCCTAAATCGTATCCCCAAAAGGCACCTATGTGATCAATTTCAAAGTAACCCTCTGAGAGAGCCTGTGGGAGCTCCTTCCTCTTAGAAACCAAGCTGGAATAGAAGGGGAAAGGGACCCTAGCCCTGCCCCAATTCACAAGGAGTAGCCTTGCAATAGGATTCCTCGGCTTCAGCTCTCAGTGAGAAGCAGCAGTGAGAAGGGGCAGGGGCACATGTTTGGCTCGCTTCATTCCTCCCCCTTTCCGAAAGCCTGGGGACATGTCTCCAGGGAGAGAAGAAAATGGGGGGGAGGGGGGAATCTTTAAGGCAGCACATGTGTTAATACCAAAGTTCAAAGAGTGGGCAGCTGAACCCTCTAGGCCCTCCTCTGGACACAGGAGGGCTAGGGCCCCTCTGGAGAGGTATACACACACAACTAATCCTCAAGTTGACAAGCCTGCCTGGTGGGAAGAGAAAAGGGCTGACCCGAAAGGCAGATAAAAGTTAAGAGGGCCTGCCTGGGGTTAGGACCAACAAAACAGAAATACTGCTCTGAAATGGAGCCGAATTTGCTAACTCACACCCTGTGTCTCCCTTTCCAAGTTTTATTTAGGTCGTTATCCTTTCAAAACCAAGAAGCTCTAGGAATGAAGAGCGAAAGGAAGGGCAGACACAGCACAGAAAACACGCATACCTTTACAGGTAACAAATGAGCAACCAGAGCAGCTTCCTGGGACCATCAAGTCTCTAGAAACATACCTGTCACTGCTAGACGACTGGCCTGTCCCTACTCCCCTGTCCCCTGACTCAAAAGAATGAAAGCGGGGGGGGGGGGGGGGGTCCCAGTGTGTCACTGCTTGTGAAGCCTTAGCACAATGCTGTTGTCAATCCAAGCTAAGGCTCACGCTCCCTCAGACCCCCTCAGACCCCCGTTCCTCGCTACAGAGACATCGTTTACCAATTAGCCAAAAAGAAGAAAAAAGAAAAAGCCCCTAACATCTGACTGTCACTTCCCACTCGTTCAAACAGTCTGGCAGCCAACTTTAAATCATATAGAAAACAAACCTGACAGTTTGTTGACTCGGTAGTATTTCTCCTTAATTTGGATTTTTGAAAATAGCTTGCCAAGGAGCCAACGTTCCTGCCTAGGTCTCTCCCTCAGGGCACTTTGACACAAGCTAAGCTTCTGTGGGCCTGTTTCTCAAGCTGGAAGGCCTAAGGACAGGACACGGCTTTGGACAGATTAAGTACCTTTAGAACTTGGTCCTGCAGAGGAATTCCTTGGCCTGGAATCCATTAAAACTGATCTCTCCTATCTCTGACCGGTTTGTTTTGTTGTGTTTGTTTGTTTAAAAAAAAACAAGGGCAAAGGACTGTGACTCTGAGCCACACAGTGACTTCTAACAATAACCATTACAACCAAATTCTCTTACCTGGGCATTTGAATAAGCCTATGAAGTTCACTGTAATGGAATCTGCCTTCCTGTTGTGTTTTTAAGGCAACGCCCCCATCCTGGTTAATTACACCAGAGTAGGCCAACAGGCCCAAACACTACCAGAAATAGGCCAGGCTAACAGCGAGCAAGCATTTTAATCACAAATGAAAGCATAAACCACAGCACATATTGTACTTTCTTGAGGTTGCTGCTACTGAGTATCAGGTGCATTATCCCTGCAGAACTGGAGAAGGAGGCGGAGCCTGCACCCGCTTCCTCAGGCCTCCCTGGCAAGGTAGGAATAAAGACCAAAAACGAAACAAAACAAAACAAAAAAAATGCCTTCTCTACCGTCCATGGAGTAGGAGCAATTCCCAACACTTTCATGAAATGTTGCTTAGTCACTTCCATATTTACTTTTTAAGGTGAGACTTTTGCAATTCCGCAATAAAAAAAAAAAATAATTTCCTAGCAAAGAGTATGCTTTAGGCCCTCAAGTATTTCCACACTCCTATGCTAACCTTTCAGAAGCCAAAATGCCCTGACCCCTAAAAGATACACAAGAAATGAACAATGGCACCCAGGGACATGACCCTGGACATGAGACCACCTGTGACCAGAACTGAAGAAACCAGGCCAAATCTCCACTAGTCTAAAACCACAGATCTACTGCAATGAACCACCCCACCCCACCCCCCCCCAGCTCTGGGTCACCCAAGGTGAGCTAGGACTGTCCTCCAGAGAGTCTAGAAGACATCATTTAAAGTCATACTGATGAAAACTGGAATCTCTCTTATTTTAGCTCCTTGCCATGGGGCAGGTCCAACTGGCACTGAGTTTACACAGCAGTTAAATCCAGCCCCAAAGCAACAAAAAGGAAGGAAGGTACTCTGCTGTCTGGTTGGGCCCAGCCCAACAGCGGCCTGTTGGAAACACCTACTTTATTCAGGCTCTTTCCAGCCTCCCTTAGCAATCGTGGGTGCAAATACAAGAAGGAAGAAATGAAAACTGAAGTTTCAGGTGGTTGGAGAAACAGCTTCATTTTTTTTGTTGTTGTTGGTTTTTTTCCCTGAAATAGTCAGTGTTTCTCTGTCAATCAAAACCATTTTCAGGAGAAATGGAAAAAAACCTTAGTTTTATCCCATAGAAAGTGTAACCGTTTGAGGGAGGGGAGAAGGGTAGGAAGGAAGTTTCTCATGTCATATAGACAGGAAGTCTCCATTTAATTCCTTGTCATTCCAAAAGGGCTACTTTAAAAGTGTATTAAGCTGTTTGAGTCTGCTTCTGTCCCATGTTGTTAAATAATACTTGTGTAATTAAATAAAAGACCAAGTATGACCCCAGACCATTCTGAGAAGCTCTTTACGTGCTTCCTGAAAAACTGTGCTGGAAACCAAACACGGACAGCCTCTTTATCCTGTAATTTAGGAAAGGGAGAATGGAAAATTGTTCTTGGGCCTTCGTAGCTACACACTGTCTGTGAGGGTGTCTCCAGGGTCCCCTCGAAACAGAGAGAACACAAACACAGGTGTGTCAACATCCAGGTGTGTACTGCTCTCCAAAGACACCATTCCTGAACCCCTAAAATGATTGAGAGCCATGGCCTCCTGACTCTCCTCACACCCCTCCCACTGTTGCATGGCTTTCAGGCATAGGTCACTAGAGGGATTCAGAATCTCAGGCCGCCAGTGGCTCTTGTGATAACAGGAAACAGGCTCCTGTTCCCTGCTGCAGCCTTTCTTGATCAGGTTACCTTGGAAGGTGTATGCTTTCCTATCAAATGCTGTCTGGGCCACAGGGCTCGCTGGGGCTTTCCTCTCCAGCCCAGCCCACTGGAAACTCATGATTTTTAGGGTTTCCCTTGAAAGCTGTCCAGAAACCACAGCCATTAAAAGAACATGAAGGTTTGACACCTCTTGAATTTAGGAATGAGGGGACTCGAGGGGCCAACTCTACAAACTTGCACCTGCTGTTTGATGGCAAAGAAAGAGTTTCCCCAGCTAGGGTGAGCTTTAAATTATACTCTTATTTATTTAGTGGCTTGTCTCCAAGGATCTCAAAGCATGAGATGAAATAAGATGACGTGTAACTTTCTCACTATCTACCTTCAAGGCTCAAGTTTGTTTTCCCTTGCTTTATCGAAGTGCACTCTGCAGAGTAGGCCCCAGCCTGAAGGAAAGCCTCCTCCCATGCCAGGGCGGGAAGTCCGTCCTGATTGAGGTGATGTCTGTCAGTGGCTTCTAGAGTCTCCTAAGACCTGACAAATGACAGGAGAGAAGGTGGGAGAAGGACGGCCCTTCCTGGATTCCCCTACTCACCAGCTTTCCTTTCAATCGCTTTAGCAGTGTCAGGGCAATTCTCCCCTGGACCATGCCAATGCCCAAGCTGCGGACTTTGCCCTCTAGTATTTCCTCATCTTATCATAGGTACATCCAAAGCATCTTCCAGAGAGCCTCAGAAGTGACTTCTGGAGTTCTGGGGAGGGGGGGAGGGTAGTTTTTTATTTTCATTTTTCTGACCTAACTTAGGCATTCCTTCTCCTTTAACAGGACCAAAAAAAAAAAAATCTTACCTCTCTCTTTGCACCCTCCTCCCCCAGGATATAAATGCTGGTCAGGTTTTTCCTGAGTGAGAACACACTGAAATTAGAGGGTGGACAGGACAATCGCCAAAGGTGCCCTCCACCTCCAGCAGGGATTCTCTCTTTAATTACTTCACAACGGACGCATTCTTCACATTGTTTCAAACTGACCCAGGGCCTTCTCTGGGGCTGGGAAGAGGGTGAGCCTTTCAGCCTCTTAATGGCACCCAAGCAGCACAAGGCATTGGGAAGGGAGGCAGGACGAATCCCAAAAGCAGAAGGAAGCGAGGAGACTAGAAGACCCAGCCGGAAAGGACTGGGGGTGGGGGTGAGGGGAGGCCTGTTAAAGTAGTCTTGGCCCGGCAGAATTCAGACGCCCTCACCACCACCACCACCACCATCACCACCATCACCACCACCACCACCACCACCACCACCCCTCCCAGGTAGGTTTCTAACTTGGAGTCTAGGAGTTCAAGTGCATCCAGCCTGCCCTTCCCCCACACGCCCCAAGAGACTAGGAAGTTCAGCCAAGACTCGGGGCACCTGCCCGCAGCGCCGGGCGGGCTGCGCGGGGCGGGGAGGAGGCTGCACTCACCTGGCACACAAAGCCTCCGCGCACCTCGGGAGGGGGGAGGCGCTCGCAGGTCCGGGGGCCACGCGGCCCGGGGCGACAATGGGACATTCCAGCAGCGCGGGAGCCCCGAACTTACCCACCCCGAGCGGCGGCATCCTCCCCGCCTCCCGCTGCCCCCGGGGCTCCTCGGCGGCGCAGGCTGGGAGCCCGGGGGCCCGGTGGCAGGGGCGGGGCGCGCATGGTGGCGGGTGTCGGCGCGGCCCAGGAAGGGAGGTCCCCCCGGGTGCGGTGCGGGGCGCAGGCGCGCGCGCGCGCGGGGATTCACCCACGGGGGCGCGGCGCGGCGCCCCCCGATCCCGGCCCGCCGCCGCCGCCACCACCGCGGCCACCACCACCACCGCCGCCGCCGCCGCCGCCGCCTCCACCTCCGCGGCCGGCCGCCCGCCCCGAATGGCTTTATGTAAATGAAGCTCAACTCGCAGTTTGCGGCGCGCACCGCCCGGGAAGGGGGGCGGGCGGGGCGGGGGGCCTTCGGGGATCCACATTACACAGCAACAAAGCGGAAGGTTAATTTGAAACTCACAGCCCCTCCGCCTCTGCCTCTCCCCCCCCCTCTTCCCTCTTCCCTCTCTCTCTCTCCCCCTCTTTCCTCTCTCCTCTCTCTCTCAGCTCCCCGGGCAAAGCCTGACATCTACAGTCGCGCCGGGCGCAGGCCGCCGGGCTTCTCTCGGTGGCCGCGCCCGCCCGCCCCGCGGGGACCTTGGGGACACCACACTGGGGCTCGGCGCGCCAGGCCCCGGCCTGGGCCGCGCTCGCTCCGGGCACGGGCCTAGGGACAGGCTTGGCCTTGTCCACTGGGGAAGAGGGGGTGGAGGGGGGGAACGGGGGGACAGGGGGCCCGGGGCGGCCTGGCCTGCACCGCCCTGGGAACCGGCCCAGAGGGAACAAAGCCAGGGCCTCCCCGAGGCACTGACCCCTCGCTCATCAAAAGTCAGGGGCCGGCCAAGAAGAAAGGGACGCGCCCTGGGCCACACAAAAAAAAAAGAAAAGAAAGAAAGAAAAAAAGAAAGAGAAAAAAGCAGCCTAGGGCCTCAGAATCCGAGCCTCAGTCTCTGCCCCCCCCCCCCGTCCATTAGCCAATGTGGACAGGAATTTATTTGAAACACACACCCATCCTATTAACTGCTGTACAGACCACTTCTGTTTTTCAGTTGCAGAAACTTGTTTTAAAAAAAAAAAAATCCCCTACTCACCACCAACCAAGAGTTTTAAGGATAGTTTCTGAGGGGAGAGGAGAAGAAAAGATTTTTGAAAGAAGAGGGAGGGGAAGACTAGGAAAGGGGTTGGGGGAAAAGTGACAAGAAAAGGAGCTGCCGTTGGAAGCCACTTGATCAGAGGTGGCAGAGATCATGCCTGTCCCCGGGGTGGAATTCTGCCACCCGGGGTGGAATTTAAAGCGGCCACCCCGGTTGGTTAGAGCCAATGCTGGGAACTTTTGGTTATCTCCCCCAAGTTCACCTTTTCCATTCTGCAGCACGGTAGAAATCCCACCGGAAGTCCCCTGTCCTACCAGTCAGAATTCCACCTTCAGCCGGAATCTACTCAGCACAGAAAAGAAAGACACCTGCTTTTCCCTTTTCTGAAACCACCCACCCAGGCTGGCCTCACAGCCCAGAGACTCTTTTCCTACTGCACAATAATGAACCATGCAAGTGTTAGAAATATAATAAGCTCACCAGGCGAAGCGCAGGATGTATGGAATCGTATTAGCATTAAGCACACACTCACAAGGGAGGGAAAAAAAGGGATGCTTGGTTGGTGAAAAACATCATGTCCCCCCATGTAGCAGGCATTCTGCACAATAGAATTTGGGCTCAAATTACTATAAATACTTAACCTGTTGGGTGCAGACAACCCCCTGTATAGTTTAGTCCAGAAAAGAGACTGCAAAAAAAATTTTTTTTGTTTTGTTTTTGTTTTCAGCAAGGGCTCTAGGAGAAAAGAATGCCTCTAGGGAATCATGTCCGATTAGGGACAAAAAAGGGCACAAGCCAAATTCAGTCACACATGAGAGCACGTGGGCAGGACAGGAGAGTGAAGAGCAGAAAAGGAAAGTGGAGGAGGGTTTTATAAACTAGAGTAAGGTCACAACAGAACAGCTTCCAAGACCACCTGACCTGGGGGGGGGGGGGCCAGAACAGGTGGTGTTTTCAAAACACACCACTATTTATGTTAGCCACAGGAGCCAAGAACACCTTAAAAGAAACCAAGCAGTAATTTAATTGAAAAAAAGAAGTGACTATGAATAATGCATGAAGATGATGAGGGTGCTGGAGAGGTGGCCCACCACACTGAGGTGCTCCTGGAAATCTTTCCAAGGGAACACACCTCACCTAGGAGCCACCAACACATGGCCTTGCCTGTCAGATGAATTACAGGCAACGAGAAAGTGCTTATATAGCCAGAGAAAATACAGTTCTGCAGCTCTGTCCTCACTTTTCTGAACCAGGATTCACCTCCTAATCTGGTGACACATGAACCTGGTAGGATCACAGATAAATGCCTTCAAGAAAATGAAAGCTGAAAAACAAACACAACAAACAGCAAAGATCACAAGTAATCTGGGAGCTCTAAGTGGCTCTGCTCAGATTCTGCCACACAGAGTCCCAGGCCCTGGGTGATCATCCGCCTGCACCCTAAGAGGCCAGACAAACAGCAGTGAAAGCGACCCTGGGTCCTTCTTTATCTTAATCCAGCAACCGCTACCTGAATGGTGAGGCCTACCCAAGCCTGCCTTTGTTCTCAGCAAAAAATTTCACAGGTAAAAAGCCACAGGCAGGTAACCTCTGGCCCTCCTACCATTATGAATACAAGGGCTTACACAAAGAAGTTGAGGTGCTACCTCGAAGAAAACTTATTTTCCTCATTATGCAAACGCCAAGAACTCTTCAGAGGGAATCTGCAAACTCTTGCACAGACGTGTAGAGCTAACAGTTTGTCCGAAATACACATTACAGATTCTACCCCCTCCCAGCTTCTGGAAGGCCCAGCTACCTCTTCCTAAGGCAGCTGGCCTGATGTTCAACCCTACAGCCTGCCCAACAGTGACACAGTCTAACATTCTCCTGGCTCTGTCCTGAACACTGTTGACAAATAAACCCACTCTCAGAAGAGGCAATTCTTCCTTTGCAGTTTTCCATGCCAGTCTGTCTCCTCGGCTCATCTGGAAAGCATAATTGGCAACAGCCAAAGAGATAAATATTTTAAAATAAATCAAGGGACCGCTAACCCCTTCTCTACTCCTCCCGTGCTCATTCCCCAAGCCAGGGGCCTGCCCCTGAATGCTCAAGCTGGCTGGTAAACTACCATGATTCAACTCATCCAAACCTGCTCTTCTCCCCCCTCCCTGTATACACTCTCTAGTGCTGGATACTTTCACTTCGGCAAAGGTAAATGTGATCTCTGAGCAAAGAGTCAGTGAATGTCAGCATTCTAGCCTGCCTTCAGAGCACAATGGAGTTTAAGGTAGATCGGTGGATCCTTCCAGATCCTTCTATTTCTGTTAAGTTAGATACAGCCACGTTGGATTTTTAAAACTTGTGCTTGGATGGTCTGGAGGCTTTAACACAAAGAAACATCCAGAAAAGGGCAAAAAAAAAAAAAACTACAAATAAATAAGGACACAATTCAGAGCCGAATTTCACTTAGTGACCTGAGTTCACCTCATCATTTGGAGGCAGTTTTCTTTAGGACCTGGTACTTGCTGGGTGTCCAGGGCCTCCCAGGTTTGCTACAGAAAGGAAGCCCAAGCTGACCAGCACAGCAAGTGGAGGCTAAAGCCATGAGGCCCAAACACTGATGTTTTAATTCACATTTCTCTAACACGAACCTCGAGGCCTTCATGTTTCACTGCAGAGCTCATTCTAGACATTAATTTTCACCCCCAAATTATAGGTGGAATGTTACCTCGTTTACTTACCTACCCTTCCCAACTCAACCCAAAATCTACCAATGACACAGACACCAATGAGCAGCCGTCCAATTTTTGTTTAAGCTGTGATTCAAAAGGCTTTCCCCAAATCATTTTTAATTTGCAAAACTCATGCCTGAAGAACACAAAAATACAGAAGTTGCCTTAAAACTGACGTGTTAGGTAAAGAACTCATTCTCTCTCTCTCCTCCCCCTCTTTCCTCCCTTCTCTCTCTCTCTCTCTCCCTTTCTCTCTCCTCTCTCTCTCTCTCTCAAACAAAAATACTGTTTCTGAAAGGGCAAAGAAAATTTGCCATGCAATACTTTTTTTTTTTAATATACCCAGGGGGATTCTTACATTTGTGTTTCTAAACCTTGAAATTGAGAATTTTAATGAAAAGGCAGACAGATGCTTAAGGATAGCATCGCAATCAGAGTCCATACATTTCAGGAGAGAGTGGTACTTTGTTTGGGGTCAAGAAAAGAAAAAAAGAAAAAAAGATGGGCTTCTATTTTGTTTCTAGGCCATCTCCCACAGACAGATCCCTGTAGGCTGGCCTGATGCAAACCACTGAGTTCTTGGAGGGGAAGCAGGTTGGAGGCAGAAGAAAGGAGACCGGAAACGGGAGAGGAAAAGAAAAGGGGGAGGGGATGTTGCCTGTTTCCATACATGCTAGTTTAAAAAAAAAAATCAGTGTAGTGTCATTCCATAGTATGTACCAACATTTCTTCCATGTGTGAGCTTAAATCCATTCAGCAGTGTATCAAACCCACCACAAGCACGATCAGATTTTTAATGACGAATTTCACGTAGCCACTTGTAAGTCTGGGGATGGCTGATGGATAATAGGAGATAAACAAAAGATGACCCTTTCTCTATTTCTTCCAACTAATTCTCAAATCTCAGGGTCTTTGTTGTTGTTGTTGTTGTTGTTCTTATCTTTCCACTGTGGTACATTTTTGTCCAAAATCTCTGCTAATCTGACTTCAGAGCCCAGAGCTGAAATTTCACATATTCTCCAAGTCAGCCAGTGTTTTAGAATTTGGATTTCTATTCAGGCTGTTGCAATCGCCAGTGAGGCCTATGGTAAAATGTGCTTCATGCTGCTCCGTGTGTCTCTCTGCAGACAAATAGAAACTGTGAAATTTAAAGAATGGATGGAAAAAAAAAGAAACCCCAAAACCTAAAACAAAGAGGTTTTTTTAAAAAAATAGGACAAATGTTTTTGCTTTTGTGTCCCCCTGGAGCAATTGTTTGGGGAAGTCTGCATTGACAATCACCCTGAGAAGCCATCTAAAGGCGATGTGCTCACAAGAGGACTCCTTGCCTGCTGCCTTTGGTCTGGGAGAAAAAGTACCTTAGCTCCGTTCTCCAGGAACAAAAGGCCAGGGCCAAGGAAGGGGGGAGAGGTTACTGGGCTTTCACAGGGAGCCAAGTGTCAACGCTGCTTCATTTTTCACCCGTCTTAGTAGGAAAGCAGCTCAGGGAACTTCCTAATGACTGCTTTTCCCTCTCTCTCTCTATTATTTCTACACCTAAAAGGACAAAACAATAATTTTTTTAAACCTAAAGCCCACCATCCTATTAAAGGAAGGCCTTTGAGGCATAGACAGCTTTTCCTCTTCCCTTTCCCCACCCTTTTTTTTTTTTAAATAAGGGGGTTCTGATTGATCACATGGACATGGACACTGGATATTATGGTCATTCTTAGTAATACCAGACTGGCCTTTATGTTTCGGAAAAGGCATCAGGGATTTGGGGGGGGGGGAGATAGAGGGAAGGAGGATTGGAGAAAGGGGATGGCGAGGGGGAACTTCAGGGGCAAGGCCTAGAAACAGTTTCTTTTTGTCACAGCATGAAGTCACTAATTCCAGCTTCAGATTTGCAACTGAATCAAAGACTCAAAGTCGTCCTTACTGGGTTAAGGGTTTTTTTTTTTGGGGGGGGGAGGGGTTATAGGAGGGAGGGGGATCTGGCCAAGGTGGACAGTAGGATGTATTAATGACCCAGACAAGGTGTGGCAGGGGCCTGAGGTGGGTACCCTAGGAAGGGAAGCTGGGAGGAATCACCAGGGCCTAGAAAATACCAGGGCAAGTGGATGATGGAGTGTTTAACCAGATTGGAAACTGAAGCAGCTTCCCCAGCGGGTAAAACTCTAGGATGAAGCAAAGACTGGTGATTCTCAGCCTTTGAACCCAGACCTGGCAGCTCAGGCGCGCAATTCCCCCCACCCCACCCCCACACACACACAGACATACACACACACACACACACACACACAATCCTTCCCCAGGCAGCCACAGGCTGAAAAGCAAGGTTGGGAGGAGGGATGAGAGTACCCTGCAAAGAAGCACAATAAACAACTCAAATATGAACGGAAATGACATCAGCAAAGTGAAGGACCTGTTTACTGCAGATCAAAACAAAACAAACTTGCAACCCTTTTGTGTACACCAGATAACTCTATAAAAAGCCTTCAGAAAATGTCACCAGGGTCGTCACACCAGCATCCCAACAAGAAAACACATGACAGTTACCAAGGGGATGGGGGAGGGGAAATGATGGGAAAAAGATGGGAAGGGGGAGATTAAACCAGAAGGGGCCAAAAACCCAGTTGCTACCCCCCCACCTCTGCTGAGCCTTAATATTTATTGGTGTTTATAATCTAAAAGCCATGTTCTGTGTTTCACTTAATACAAGGCCAGACAGCGTGGTCTAATGAGGCAGCATTACAATCAGCTTGTAATACTGAATTTTTAATGCTGCCAAGGATTCTGTTACATAATATGAAAAACAGAAGCTGAAAGTGGGCTTCCAGTGACAGGACCTTCCCAGTGCCATGGGCCTGGCCTTCCCTCCCTAGGCCCCCCTCCCACTTTCTGATTTGCAATCAACCTTCGGTCCCTACCTATACAGGAGGTCAATATGGTAACCTAGAGGATTTCTCGGGAAAGCCACACTTTTCTATGTTATTATTGAACTCTCTGGTCCAAAGTTCTATGTCAAGAGTCTGAATTCTACCTTATCTGGGACTAGAGGTCTAACATGAAAATTATTTATTTTTCAAGTGTGGGGGAGGGGTACTGAACAAAGAATACATGGGATTGGAAAGGATGGGTTATGAGAGAAAAATATCCAAGAGGGAGAAAGAACTAACTAAGCAGGGGTGAGAGACTGCAAGTCTGTTGACCATATATTCATAATACCCCCACTCAGTTTACTGGTCTATTTTAAAAGCATATACAGAGTCGCCGTTGCACCTCTCTATAATACCCCAAGACTGTAAATCTATAACCACTGCAATGATTTAGTGATTAAAAACATGATAACATATTGTGTAACTGCAAACCACAGAACCCCCGCCAACTCTCCTCGAAGATAAAGGGGAAAAAATACAGAAATGTGTTGCTTGCAGGGATCTTGCTAAACCCCAAAGATTTGAATAAAAGAACCCATACAGTAGATGGATCTGAAGAGGGTGCGTGGATTCTGTGTGAAGCCAGCAAAGGGAGAGGGGAGAAGGAGAAAAAAAAGGCAGCTTTATGTGGGATTCTTTTCCTTGTACTAACAAATTACGACCTAAACATGCCTTTTCTTTTCTCTCTTTTTTTTTTTAATAGTTTGTTGTAACTGGAATAACTGGTCTTGTGCAGTGTCTTGCATATTCAAAGCTGCTTTGTAATCGGATCTGTAGACCCAATCTTATTTGCCTGAACTCAATAGGTTTTTTTTTTTCTTTCTCCCCCACCCTCTTGTTTTGTTTTGGATTCGGTATTGTGGGTTTTCTGTGGTTGCTGGGAGCCTAGGTCTAGGCCGACAGAGGCTCTGGTGCCTTTAAGCTACTGAGCAAACACCTGAGGGGGAGGCACAATTTGTAACATGGTCTGAGAAGCCTAAAATATACACAAAAAAATAAATAAATAAAATAAAATCAAAGCAGCTGTAGGGGTTCTGGCCTCTGAGCAGCTGACCTGACCCGGCTGTGTATATTCTTTTATTTCCCCATTGCAGGATTCCTGCACCTTGGGTCACATCTAACTCAATGTGACTCTGAGGAGAAAACAGTCACCAAGCCCAGGAAAACTGTTCCATATTTAATGGGGGGGGAGAGAAAAGGGGGGGGGTGTAAGTGTAAATGCATTCAGGCTCTTCCAGTGTATACACTCACACACACTCACACACACCATCACACCAACACCACATCACACACATCCACCTACCTGTCAGGACTGCAGGCCCTGGGACCAGCTCCAGCCCAGCTTTTGCAGCCATACCACTGGGAGTCTGAACTCTACTTGCATGCTTGTGCTCATGCTCACACACACTCACACACACCACACACACCATCAAAAGCTTCATGCCTACAACTCTACCGGGTAGCACACACACATGCACAGATGAACACACTCACTCCTCCAGAGACTTTCTATGTTCAAAAAGTCCCCGGATCAGAAACTCCTCCACTTTGGACCAGAGCAGAGCAGTTTATTCAGAGAAATCAATAGGAAAGAGCATTTGCAAATATTTATATAAGCCCTGTGCGTTTCAGCATTAAGTAATTAAAAACTAAAACCCAGGGAGGGGGAAGGGAGGAGACACAGACAGAGAGTAAGGCTGCTGGCCTCCAGCGGGCTTTCCTGCCCACACCACAGTCCTTTCAAAACTGACTCCGTGTACACTTTTTTCTTTTATGAAATCCTGTCCTGCACCATTTGCTAGACTATTTCAAAATCATCTCCAAATATGGATTTACCTACCACCAAGCTTTCAAGACTGACTGTAAGATAATTGTAATCTCTCTCTTAGACACACACACAAATGTAAATTGGGACATTGTTTCAATCTCTAGTGTATTTCTGTGTCATATTCCCATCTCCAGTTTACTTGCAGCAGTTAAAGAATTCTAACATTCTCACATGAGAAAAGGATCTCTGAAGTAATAATTCAGTAAGTGAATTCCCACCCTCTAAATCCTTGGGATACTTCAACTCACAAGATACCTACATTTTGGGGGTTCAGCATTTGAAAGCCCTACATGTAAACACACACACACACACACACACACACACACACACACACACACACCATCTCAAAGGAACAGGTTTCAAATGAGACACTATGGAGTGGACTTCTCCTAGAATGTTCTGGAAGACTGGGCAGTAAATTCTGGTTGTTCTGCCTCTCAATCTGCCCTGGAAAGCCAAGCAAAGCACTGGAGCATCCACACTGCAGATATTGTAGGAATTTACAGTAAATGTAGGTACAGATTGCAGCACGCTGCCCTATTGATTATGCAGACTGTGATCAATCTTCTTCTTTCCGAGAACCTCCAAATAACTTGGTCTGTAACTCAGCCATTCACCCAAAGCAGAGAGAAAAACATTCTTTTTTTTTTAATTAAAAAAAAAAGTACTAAGTCCTTAATAGTCCTCCCTGGAAGGGTCTTGGGTCTTTCTTTAATTCCAAAGTGAATTTATGTGCTGTAATCTGCATTACAGCTCAGCGATCACTGTATGTCATATTCTTCAAAGGTACTTAACAAACTCCCTTTTAAAAACTCAACTGCAACTGAAGGCCAGAAAAAGGCAATCAGCCTCTCTCTTCCATGCAGTTCTTAGATCAAGTTTCAATAATTGAGACCAATAAAAATTGTCATATTTACCCTACTTCAAAGCGACAAGGGGGAAAAAGTTAAGAGTGTATGATTTTTTTTGAAAGCACTTGTAATCAGAGAATTTGCCACAGTCGAAGGAATTTGTGCATTTCCACCCACACACAAAAAAAGTCGGGATTCTAAGCAACAGATTAATAACCCCCCCAAAAAAAATGTAAAATACAAGGTCTATTTTAATAGCTCCCTACGAAGCCCCCAAGTAGTAAGTTCACACAACCCATTAAATACACGGCAGCACATGGACTTAGATCTGCTCTCCCACAGATACGCGAAAGGCTGGACATTAAAAAACACCACGTAAAAATTGAGGAACGTGGGCTTTGGCGTCTAGTGGAGCCGGGTGAGGGGTGGAGAGAGGGGAACCGAACGTCAACAATCCCCGATTCCTGTGGGCAAAAGAGGAAGAAAAGGCAAAAAAAAAAAAAAAGGGGGGGGGGGCGAAGAAGAAAAAGAAAAAAAAAACAAACAAACAATCATCCTCCGATCCGCGGTCTCTCCACTCCGCGGGCCGAGCAAGGCCGGCCGGGCTGCCCGGGCCCTCGCGGCGCGCGGCCCGCGCCCCCGGGAGCCTCTAGTGTCCGGGGCAGAGCCCCCTCTGGGCGCCCGCGGAGCTGCCAGTGGGGCCGGGCGGGGGGCGCTCGGGCGGAGGGTCGCGCGGCCCCGAGCTCCCTCGCGGACTCCGGGGCCGCGTCCCCGGCCAGTCGAGCCCGGGCGCGGAAGGCAGACGCCCGCCCTCCCGCTTGTCCGCCCCGCGGCGGCCGTGGTGGTGGTGGTGGTGGCGGCGACGGCGGCTGCAGCAGCTGCTCCGGCCCGAGTGCGCGCCCCGCGCGGCGGCTCCAGCCGGGGCCCCGGCGCCGCTCGGGGTGGGGCAAAGTTGGGGGCCCGGGGCGGCGGGGGTGTGGGGGGGGTGGTCAGCACCGAGGACCCCCCCTCCCTCTCCTTCCCCGCCGGCCTCCGCCTTTGTCTGGGCTCCGGGACCCCCGGGCCGCCCTCCCGCCCTCGGCCCCGCGCCCCGGCCGGCCCTGCCCGGCGGGCGCCTCCAAACTCGCCGTGCGGGCCTCGCCCCGGGCGCCTCCACCCTCCCGGGGGTCGCTGGTGGCGGCGGGGGCCGGGGAGGAGGGGGCGGCCCGGGCTCGGCGGCGGCGGCGGCGGCGGCGGCGGGAGGAGGAGGAGGAGGAGAAGGAGGAAGAAGAAGAAGAAGAGAAAGAGAAAGTTTGGCGCAGGGGGCAGGCGAGCGGGACGCGGCGAGCGAGCAGGGCGCGGGCGCGGGGAGCGCGGGCGGCGGCGGCGGCGGCGGCGGCCGGGCGCGAGGGCCGGGAGGGGGCAGGACGAGCCCCATGCAAAGCAGCCCGGGCGCCCCGAGGAGCCCCGCGTCCGGGCGGCGGCGGCGGCGGCGGCGGCGGCGGCGGCGGCGGGAGGAGGAGGAGCAGGCGGCGGCGGCGGCGGCGGCGGCGGCGGCGGCGGGAAGAAGAAAAAAAAAAAAAAAAACAAGAGGGAAAAGTTGCCACTTACACGGTTGCTTCTCCGGCGGCGGCGGCTGCAGCGGCGCTGCTGGCGACGGCGGGAGCTGGCGGCGCTTTTAATCCCGAAAAGAGGCGCTCGGGCCGCGGAGCCCATCAAGGCAGCAGCGGCGGCTGGCGGGGGTCGGCGGCGGCGGCGGCGGCGGCGGCGGCGGAGGACGCGCTGCTGGCGGCGGCGGCGGCGGCGGCGGCGGCGGCGGCGGCGGCGGCGGCGGAGCTGGAGCTGGAGCGCGCGCGGCGGAGCCCGGGGCGGGAGGCGGCCGCAGCCGGGGAGCCGGAGCCGCCGCCGCCGCTGCCGCCGAGCAGCATGGTTGGCGGGGAGTTTACAGCCCCCGGAGCGGGCAGGGGCCACGGAGGAGAAGCGGCGGCGGCGGCGGCGGCGGCTCTAGGCTGTAATTGGGATGCAAAGCAGGCGGTGGTGGTGGTGGCGGCGGCGGCGGCGGCGGCGGCGGCGGCTGCGGCCGGGAGGAGGAGGCGGCGGCGGCGGCGGCGGCGGCGGCGGCGGCGGTGGCGGCTGCAGCGGTCGGAGGGGACGCGCTGGAAGTGGGAGCTGATGAGTGAAAAGAAAAAAAAGTCTTTGGATCTTTATTCTGCTAATTAGTTTCCTGCAAAAAATGGCTGTGATTAATTCAGTGCGCATGTGCTTCATTACCCAGGCACGACGGGAAGGGCTAATTAGCCACCTTCTGGATCAATAAGATTCAGCAAAAAAGAAAAGGGGGAGGAGGAGGGAGGCAGAGGGAGGAAGGGAGGAAAAAAAAAAAAAAACAGGGGAAAGTGATGAGCAGGGCTAGGAGAGCAGGAAGAGAGGATGGGAGAAGAGCCTAGAAAGAGGGAGAGGCACCAAAAGTTTATGCATGTATTAAAAACACATACCCACGACACGCACACACACACGCACTCACACACACACGCACACACGCACACACACACACACACCGAGAAGTGAAATGCAGAGAAGCAACAATAGGGACCTGGCTAAGATTTAAAAAAAAAAAACACATTTTTTTCCTTTTTTTCTTTTCTCTTTTGCTCTGATAATTTCTTTTTTATTTCTTTTTTTTTAAGCAAATGGAACAATGGTTAAATTAAAGGGGGAGGAAAGGCATTTTCAAAAAAATAAGTGGGGGGGGGAGAAGAGTGGGCCAGCTTTAAAGCAGGTTTAAGGGAAAGGACCTGAGCCTTTCGAATAGAAGCCACTTTAAATTGCAAATCTAAGTGTACTTTTTTTTTTAAACGGAGGGAAAATTACCTCGCTTCAAATCAGACGAATGAAGAAAATAGGGAGAAAACTTTAACACGTACCGTGGACTAGACAGAAGTCTATGCTATGCTAATTGTATCTTCTGAAGTAAGACGCAATCCATCTCCTCTAAGGAGAAGGGAAGAAGGGAGTGATGATTAGAAGTAAAGGGGTGGGGGGAGTGAAAAGGAGGCAACTTGAGGAAAGACAAGGAAAGGAACAGTTGCATTTGGAAACAAGTCCAACTTTCTGCCTTCCTGGACTTGAGAAAAGTAAAATCAATTTTCTCGTGTAAGCCTGGAAAGCAGATGTTTTCAAAACACAGGAAGCTATTTTGGCCATCTAAAGCAGGGATGTAATAAAGGCAGTGAAAAAATAATAATTTTGGGCTAAATTCATAAGAAAGAAAGGCAATATATTTAAATTGCGAAGAAAGGTCTAGAGTGTAGAAACAGGGGAAATTACATATCCCTTCCCTAATGCCAAAAAAAAAAAGTCTTACAGCTACCTCCAAGAGTTTGGAGCAGTCTGGAAGCCAATAGGGTTCAAATGAGAGGATGGATTTCAGATAAAGATTAGGAACGGTGCATCCCACCAGCGCCCAAAGACGACCTCTGGAATCAAAGACAGCAGCCAGAGAGACCCTGCTACTCTACGGATTCCCAGTACATCAAAGCCATCTCTTAGGCTGGTGTATGGTACCTCCAAAAAAAAAAAAAAAAAAAGGCAAGCAAACAAATGCAGGAAGAACCAGTCTCTCCTCCCCCCCCATCCCCCCCTTTCAAATCCTAGTCTCCGCGTCACTGCTACTGAAAAGATTTTTTAATGACAAGTATGTATTTATGTAAGTTCTAAACATGAACTAGTACCATTGAAATTACAATGTCTGGAATGAAATAAAATGCAATCTGCACTTTACCTGATCTGCAAACAAATACAAAAACGTTTATGTTTTTGAAAGCATTCTTAGTAAACTCTATAACGTCAGGTAGAGGAGTTGTGAGGCAGAGCTCGCTAAAAACTTATTTTTCTTGGGGGATTTTTTTTTTTGCTCCAGTCTACAAAAATGATTTATCTAAGAAGGAATTGGGGGAATTCATCAGGAAATTTGTTTGATTAGAACGTAATTCTTCATTTTAAGAGAGATTTTTTTTTCCAATTCTCTTAAGAGCAGGCAGCGTCTTAGTCAAGGCTAAGGAAGAGAAAACCGATTTAAGGTTTTGCTGAGTTACTTCATCTAATCCTGAATTCACTCTGGGAATAATGCTGTTTTATTTAGGAGGGAAAGAAAATACATTTAGAAAAATCGGGGGGTTTCCTCTCTATGAGCCAAATCTGGTTTGCCATTCAAACTTTTCCTGGCTGCTTTTCCATGCGGGACAGCTGATCAATAAAGCCAAGCCAAGCCTGCCTTGCTACAGGTTTCACCAGTCAGTACTTACAAAACCTTTGTCATTTTCTAAAAATAAAAAAGCTAAAAGTTATTGTAGAAGAAGGGGCTTTTTTTTGTCCCCTACACAATGTGTCTTTTGTGAGGTTAATGCCATCCTCGGCTCTCGATAGCCCTGGACAATGGGAACTCGCCAGGAGCTTTTCGAAGACTCTGGCTTTTTTCTTTCTTGCCTTTTTTTTTTTTTTTAAGGGAAGGATGAAACATTCCTACAGTCCAGATACAACCTCTACTTTGATTAAATAAATATTTATCTTTATTGTAGCCATTGTATATTTCTACCTCCAGTTTGTCCGGTTTCTGATTATTATTTTAAATTTCTCATTGGCAACAGTTAATCTTTTTTTTTCTCTCTCTTTTTTTCCCCTCTTTCATTCCAAAGTGCAGGTCAGTGTAAAATGTAGCTGACTGAAGGAAGACTGGTAAATTCTGAATTTTTCCATAATGCATCAGGTAAGGAAAATTGTTCAGACCTTCAAGAGCATCTGTGCTTTGTATTTATCTGTCTTCACCAATCTTCATAAAGCTGTTTATTTTTTTCCAAAGGGTAGCAGAATTAAATTGCTCCTTGTAGACCCTGAAAAATCACTTAAATGCTATGTACTTATTTTCTTTTAAAATGTAAATAGAAGTAGAAGTGAACTCGTGCCTTGTTTCTTATATAAAAAAGACTTGGAGGAAGTCAATATCTCCATGGATATAAACTATTTGGGGGAAAATTCTAGATTTAAATGTATTTTATGTTGCAATATAGGAAATGTCAGCTTAATCTGGTAAATACTTATGCTAATTTTACTGAGTGAATTCGTTATAAGAAGGAGAGGTACCAAGCGTGTATGATTGAATAATACTTAGATGATAATCCAGCATCTATATGGATTATTCTATGCACAAAATTGAAAAAAAAGCCAAGAAATTCAGATTCTAAATCCTTCATTTAGCTAAGAAGAGGGTAGAAAATTTTAGACCATCTTAAAAAAATATTTACAGTGAAGAGGGAGAGTAGAACATAGAGTAAATATTGTATTGATGTATGCCTTTTCTTCCTGGATATTATATATATACATATAGTATGTAATGGATGGATGGATATATAAATCCACAAAGATATATGCATAAAGGGGCACATAAATACATTTGAATGACTCAGATGTCTTTGCATCCGTGTGTGCATGAATATATATGTGCACACAAACATACAAGGTGCACATAAATGCAGGTACAGCACAGGGCTACAGCAGGGCTCTCTCACTGAGGGGGGTGGTTTCCAGATCTCTTGGAAGCTTCTTCTTTTGCAAATATGACAGAGCAATGTTGGTTTAATGATGCAGATGTGGATGGTGAATTTGAGTATGAATCTGTCCCCCCTCCCCGCCCCCGCTGCAAGTTTTAGAATATGAGGTTGCAGTATGAACAGCTCTCATTCATTTGGTCCAAGGGTTTCGAGGTGCCATGGGGCCAGTCTTAAGAAAGAAGGGAAAATAAAGGAGTTAGGAGATGGCACTTGGAAAGAGCCTATCTCTGGGCCCTGGTATTTTTGTTGTTTTTTTTTTTTTTAATGTGCAGGGAGATTGGGGACAGAGAAACAAGAAGGGGTGGGGGGAGAAGGGGGAATCAAACAAACAAACAAACAAAAACAACAACAAGAAGAAGAACACTCCTCCCTCCCCCTGCGTTGAGACCGAGGGTAGAAAGGACGCCTCTCTGCGCACCGCTCTAGCGCTTAGATCCCAGGGAAGGGCTGTGGCTGAAGAATGCCCTGGCCCCTTTTTTGAATGTGTATTGTTATTCTAAGTCTATTGTATGTACGTGTTGCTGTCATTTCATTCGCCACGACCACATATGGATCCCATCAATGCAGACATGCTGAAGCGCATCTGTCTGGGTAGTTAACACGATCCAAACATCCCTCCTCGTTCCGCTAACTCTGGCTCTTCCCCTCACCCCGGGGGCCCAGGCACTCTGGGCCAACCTGCCCCTTGCCCCGAGCCTGGCAGGTCTCCCTCCCCTCCCCTCCCCAGGCCACTGTCAGGCTCCCCCCCCCCTTTTTTTTTCTGGTCTCCAACCAAATCCTAGGTGCCGAGCGGAAGGAAGAGGCAGGCAGTGCGGCGGGTAGAGGCGCTGCGGCTGCCAACCTCTGAGCGCCCCGGGGAGGAAAGGGTTAAGTCGCCCAAGGCCCAGGGGGAAAGGGGGCTGCGTTCATCTCCAGGAGAGGTGCAGCCACCACCGGGGCGGCTGTGATTTAGGGGTCAAGTCCGAGATCACCTCTTCTCCAGCCTCTGGAAATGGCCGAAGATGAGGTGGGGAGAGGGGGTGAGGGGGGGTGGAGCGGTGGGGGTGGAGGGGGACACTGGAGGAAGCCAGGCACTGCACGTGGTACTTCTTCCAGTCCGCCTCTCTCCCCCACCCCATCCCCAGCCCACCCTTTCCCCAGCCCACCTCTTGAACCCCAGACAAATCGGACAGTTCCCTTTCTCCCTGAGAGGTGTGTGCGGTTTCCTGAGCCTCTGCATTACTCCATCCACCGCTCTAACCAATGGTTACGCCGCTCTGCCTGCAGGACACTTTCCCACCAAATCGGAAAAGTTTGGTTTCAAAGAAGGGGAAAACACAAGAGCAGCTGAATGTGGGTAAAACATTTTTTAATGCCCCCTGTTTAAACTAAAAAATAAAAATAAAAACAAAAATGGGATGCCCTAACAAGATGAGAAATTTTGACCATGGCTGCCAGTCCCTCCCAGGCCCCCCCTCTTCGGTTGGAGGTACACAGGGGCGTCGATTCCACGCAGCTTTTGGTGTGGTGTCTTACAACTCTGGGTAGAGGAGTTTTCTCTCCCCTTAATTCCAGCAGCCTGGAGAAGAATACTTTTGTCAAAATATTTTTTTCACTCCTTAAAAGATATCCCCCCCAAATCAAATTCAGATTTCTGGGGTGTTTCCCTGGAAAAGAGCAAATATCTGAAGTCTTCTTTTGGTGGTTGGCTTGAAAGGGGGAGGGGTAAGAGCAGGGTTGTGTGTCTCAGTACCTAAGTCACATCCCAGCCGTGCTGAGAGGATTCCTGGTACCCACAAAAAGGGCTGTGAGAATCTGCTTCCCAAATCCACCCCCCCCACCCCCAATAAGGCTAGATGTCTAGGTTTAAAAAGAATAGCTCTTTCGGAAACAGACTCCAAGGTGGGGGCAGGAGGAGGTGGGAAAAGAGCTGGTCTTATATGAGAGAAAAGGGAACTAGATCTCTGGAGGAGCCCCGGAGCAGGTATTGCGGGGTGGGAGGGGGGAATGCGGAGAAAAGCTAACAAGACTGAAGTGAGGCTCCACTCTGCCCTGCCCAGAGGGTCCTTCCAGCTACCTGGGTGACTGCGAATCAACCCCAGGAGAGCTTCGTCTTTCAGGGCCAAGAGCAAACCTGCTGGTTCTAAAGGCAGCTGAGAGGTCTGCTTTCCCAGCCCCACTGCCCCTAACCCTGCCTGAGCCTCCAAACCACAGAAATCAAACCAAATTGGCCACTGGGATCTAGAAAGGCTTCATTCCTGGGGCAAGGGGGTGGAACAAACCTTCCTCTTCTTTTTTTTTTTTTCCTTTTGAACTCCTGATTCAAAAGAGACCATAACCTAGTCTTGAGTGTCATCCCCAGTACATGGATTGTGGATATGTTTCATTCTTTCTTTTCTTTTTTTCTTCTTCCCACCCCCTCCCCCCCATCTGTCTCTTTCTCCTTCTCTCTCCTATATGTCAAAGTAAAACCTTAAAGAATGAGACCCAAACTTGGAGCAGATCACTGCGGGGTGGGATGGGGTCCTTGAAGGAGTTCTCCATGATAAAGCGTGCCCTTCATTTCCAATTTACCGTTGTGAAAATGCAGGGCAATTAGTGAGTTCCCGGGATTGAATTCGATTCCCAGTTTTCCTGTGTACTTTTGCAATGGAAATCTGAAATCCAACCTGGGGAACTGGAGGTGCGGAGCTGAGCGCGTGTGGCTCTCTCGCGGTGACTGACAAGCACTGGCTTCTCTTTGGTGACCTGGTACTAGAAAGTTTGCAACCACATCTAAAGCCTGGGGCGGGTGAAGAAGAGAAAGAACTAACCTCATCAAAACGCTACAAAGTGAACAACTGGAGAACAGAAACCCTTGGTCAGGCTATGTTCGTTATAGAGATTTCCAGGGCATCACTTGGGGAAAATGATGAAGGCTTCTTCCTGCCAATAGAGGAAGGGCGGGTGGAGGAGGGAGGAGAGCCCTAAAAAGAGCTGGGGGCTGTCGGGGGGCACTAGTCTATGAGTCGGCAATAAGACCTGACTCCTATTTTCACATAGTCCACCAGAGCCGACCTGGGGACACGGTGCCTACTATGGCATGCGCACTGTTGACACACACGCGTGCACTGCTCCGGCAGAGGGGTGCATGAGTGAAAGTCCTGCGTTTCTTACCGGCATGGCTTGTTTAATAGCTAGAAAATTGCCTCAACCCCCCTCCCTTCCTTTTTGCTGAGAAATATAAAAAGGCATCTATACCGTGTGCATGTTCTGAAGAAACATGTGCATCTTTTTTTTTTCCTTGAGAAATACCTAGCGCCATAATATTTCTGATTTAAGGGGTGAAGGAAACCTTTGAAGTGAAGGAAACCAGTGGGAGATGAACTAGCTTTTCCTGAGTGTGTGTGTGTGTGTGTGTGTGTGTGTGTGTGTGTGTGTGTGTGTGTGTGTCCTCAAAGCCAGTAATGGGATTTAAAATGAGAGGTTCCCAGTTCTCATCTTCCCTCCCATTCTATGTCGCTTTCTTTGCCCAGAAAACCTCTGCGGTAACCAACTGCATGTCTAAGGGAAGAGTGTAAAGAAAAAAACAGGGTTTGGAGCCCGTCAACTTTCTCCCTCCCTCCCTCCCTCCCTCCCTCTCTCCCTCCCTCTCTCCCTCCCTCCCTCCCTCTCTCCCTCCCTCTCTCCCTCCCTCCCTCCCTCCATCCCCCCCTCTCTCTCCCTCTCCCTCTCCCTCTCTCCCTCTCTCTCTCAATGAAGTTCTTTATAAGAAAAAAAATCCAAGGACAATTTAAGCAACAAACGACATCGAAGTTATTTTTCCAAAGCCAAAAAAAATTTTTTTTTCCAATTCGTTTGTTTCCTGTCCTTAGACATAGAGAAAAAGGCGAATCCAGTCTTCCAGCACAGCCCAGACGGCATGAAATTTGGAGCCTGTGCTTGGTGGAGGCTGGCGGGTGGAGGGTAAGGTGAGGCTCGGCTATTTCAAAGAGTGGGGTAGAAGGAGTGGGGGGGGTGTGTCTGGCTAGCAATCTCCCACCCCAGCTGGGCGGCCTGGGGGCCAAAGCCTGGCTGAAGGCTGCGGCTGGCCGGCCGGGGTGCTGGCCCCCCTGTGGGCTGGGACCAGCTGTCAGCGGGGGACATTCGACGCCACTTTCCCGTGGCCTGTGTAGGACTTACCCTTTTCACTTCTGCTCTCCACAACCCCTCCCTCCCCAGGTCCCATCCCTGAACTGGGCATTATAAAATAAACAAAAATCAAAACAAAAAATAAAATCAAAACAGGCTCCATCGCTTTCCCACCACTCGTGGTCCCCAAGAACGGTGACAGTTCTCCAGGAGACGCTGGGCACTCGCCTAGTGCTGGATACAACACCCAACCCCCCACCCCCCACCCCAGCTTGGGCTCCCGGGAGGACGCTAGAGCTCTCCCCAGGTGGGGCCCCCCCTCCCCCAGGCTGGGGCACTGGGGCCAGTGCGGAGGCCCTCCCCTCCCCTGACATCCTTAGCAGGTGCATGCACGGCATGGTTCCCTCTCCCCACTCCAGCCCCTCCACCTGGCTCCCTGGCAGGGGTTGGGAGGGAGGGGGGGCAGAGAAACCATCAGGCCAGAGATGGGGGTGGAGGAAGACCTTAGCAGCCACTAAGAGGAGTGAGTGCGTGGCCTGCGGTCCCTCCCCTTCATTGGGACTCTCCTGGTTGGTCTGTGTTGCTTCCTTTCTGGCTTCTTTGCGGGTCACATGCGGGTCCCCCTGCCTGGGACACAGCTGGGGTATGTGGGGGTGTGTGGTGGTAGTGGAGAAGCCTGGGAGCCCTGCTCAGAGCCCCCCCCCCAGGCTGGGAGTGGGTGTTTAGGACAGCTGTGGGGCTGCCTGCTGTGGACGCAGGTTTGCTGCGCACCTCTGGTTTTTTTGGGGGGGGTGGGAGGAAAAGGGAAAGCAGATGATTTGCACCGACCCTCGTTCCCCTCGAAGTCCCGTGGCAGCATGAAGAATGGCTCACAACGACACTTAAGCTCTGACACTTGAATGCTAAAGGTTAAACTTGCAGTCTTCAGGGAAGGGCTTCCTGCCGACTGGAAGAGTAATGCGGTGCCCTCTCCACCACAGACCCTAGGCCACCTCTCCCTCCCTCCCCCCAGGTGCCCTCTGTCCCTGGGCCTAAGGTGACTGCACCTGCCCAGCCACCAGAGCCCCTCCAGGGAAGTTCTGCTCCCTAGTCTCCCCTGTAACTGTGCATCTCCATCTGCCCTGGGGAACCTCTGCTCTTTGGGTCCCAACTTGTTCCCCTGCAGAAGTGGGGTGAGTCCTCTTCCCCCGCCCATCAGAGGCCCAGGTGCACCGCTGGGGAGAAAGTCGGCACATCCATCCTTCATCTCTCTGCTCTGGATATTTGGCAGCCCCCAAAGGCTTGGCATAGGGGAACAAGTAAACAGCACAGTAACAGCAAAGCTAATGCATCCAGCTTAGTGTCCAGCGTTGGCTTGGTGTATGGGGAGATGCTGGCTGTAAAGGGGCGGGCAGGCCAGCCAGGGTTTTGAGGAGACACTGTCTCTAAATAAACAGCTGTGGGAGGGGTGTCTCTGAGAGATCCTGTGCCCCCAGGGGAATCTGGGACCAAGTGAGACCTCTCCTCCCACTCACAGGAATCCACAACAATGAGGGTAAGACTCCACTGAGCATGGCTGGAGGAATATTCCAGCATATCATTAAGCATATCCGTTCCTACCCAGGAGCCGATCAAGGTGCCCCTTTCTCTTCCTCTCCCTGAAGCCCCAACATTTGACAAGCACCAGACATGTAATAGGGTTCAGTTCTCCCAGAGGCCCCGGGAGACTGGCAGAACGTTAGTCCCATTGTGTACAAGAGAAACATTACACTCAGAGAAGTCAAGTTGTTCCCTTAAGGTTGCACAGCTTTTAGGCCATTCAGTTTGAATCGGGCGCTCAAGCTTTATACCACTTGCCTCTCTCATTAAGGTCAAGAAGAACCGAACCAAGGGAGCCAGGGGAAGAGAAAAGACAGGGGCAAAGCAGATGGGCTGAGGGAAAAAGGTTATTCTGGGAAGTGTCTTTGGTTTCAAGGCTGAGATTCTGGGGTAGGGGAAGAGTCACTAGCTTGCATGGAGGGTGTTCTGTAATTGGAAAAAGATAGAAACCACCGGATATATATGTACAGAGTGAGGGGGGGGGAGGGAGGGAGGAAGGGAAGAAGAACAAAATGCCCGCATGGCAGAGACATACTATAACCCACTGAGAAGATTGCCCACTAAACCCTGATTCACCATCCTGAAAGGCTCCTGCTAACAGGCTTTTCCTTCCTGGACCTTTTTGTTTTTCTTTGTAAATTTTCTTACTGTCTGAAGCTGAGACAAGTTCCTTATTTCTGTGAGTCAGCAGAGCTAACAGGAAGAGGTGATCAGGTGACTGACCACTCATGAAAAAATATTAGGAAATCCAGCAAACTGGGAATTTAAAAGGCTACCATATCCCAGAAGCAGGCCCTTTGGGTACATGACACACTGGTGCTTGCTGTTGGGGGTCCTATCATAGAGAAGGGGTACATGTGGCAACAGACTTGCAGCCCGCTCAGAACAACAACAACAAATCCCGCTTTGCCCAGACTGAGGTTTGTCTATGTCAATCTTCTGCCCATAGGCCTCGGTTCAGCAGTGTTTGACCACATGGGCTGGACTCCCTGCACTGAGTTTAGCTGGCTGATGGAAATGGATGCTGCACAAGTGTGTGTGTGTGTGTGTGTGTGTGTGTGTGTGTGTGTGTGTGTGTGTGTGTGTGTGTGTGTGTGTGTTGCTGGGCAGGCCAGGCCAGGCCCACACGGAGGGTTGTTGAAAGCCTTGTTAAGGAAGTACTTCTGACTAGGCAATCCAATTACATAATACTGCAAAAATAACTCTGGCCTGGGAGTTGTGTCAGAGTGACGCAGGTTGTTAACAGACAGCGGTATCAAATGTCTAGCTTCCAACCCAAGGCTGAAAGTACACTTGTGTGCAATGAGTGGTCCTTATCTGCTCCCCCCAACCCCAATCTCAGGGCCCTGCCCAGAGAAGTTAGTAGAGGCTGGGGTGGGGCAGAAGAAATGGTATCTATATAATATTTCCTCCCCTGTTTTTCCTCTCAGGTGCAACTAAAGCCAACTGTTATTTTCTGTTATATTCAATTATATTCTGCTAGGTTCTAAGTCCATCTACAAAGACACAAGAGTCTCAGCAAATGAACTTCCGATTGTTCCCTACTATAAATTAATCAGAGAGGACTGAAGAAAATGCATAAGGGCTAGAGAGAATCAGGCATAAAAGAAAGACAGAGAGGAGTTTTGTGCTTTGGATTTTTCTCCCCCAGGGCAGGACAGACACACTAGGTTTTGAACTCAGGACCTCACATTTGCTTGGCAGGCATTCTGCCACTTGAGCCAGACCTTCACTCTTTTTGTGCTACAGTTATAGTGGGATTTTTTTTCTTTTCTGATTATGAATCTTGAACTCAGGACCTTGGTCTTACTCAGCTGGCCCACTACCACTTGAGCCAGACTTTCAGCCCAGCTTTTGATTGGTTATTTTGGAGATGGCATCAAAAAGACCTTTCTGCCCAGGCTGGCTTCAAACTGAGAAATGCTCAGGATTACAGGTGTGAGCCACCAGCACCTGGACAGATGTAGTTATTTTTGAGGTAGGGGCTCTCATTTTGGTCCAGCCAGAATCATGATCCTCCTAGTTTTAACTTCCATGTAGCTGGGGTGATAGATACATTCACCATGCCCAGATGATTAGTTGAGATGAGGATCTCACTAACTGTTTGCCAGGACTGGCCTTGAAACTCAGTCTTTATGATTTCCTGAGTAGCTAGGATTACAGGTGTGAGCCAAGGCACCCAGCTTAAGTTTTGTTTTGTTTTGATCTCACTTTGCCTGGGCCCACATCTCAGGAAACCTATATCCTGAAAAACAAAGCAAAATAAAAAACCCAGATAGTTGAATGTCCCATTTCTCACAGATTTTGGCCAAGTTTCTACGAGGACAGAAAATGACGACCGAATTAGATGATGTACATTCAATCCAAAATCATTCCAAGAATGACTTAAATGAGATATTTCATCATAAATGCAAAGGCTCTATTTCCAGGAATTTGAACCTTCAACTTGCCAATGAACATTTTGGATTCTAAAGTGTTCCAAATGAAAAGAAAAAAAAAATCACCAGCTTGGAAGTCATTTAAACTCAATCTTTTGGGGTTTTTCCCCCAAAAAAAAATTTTGTGGAGCTTTGGTTCCCCGGCCTGTGTACTGTTTCGGACTCCTTTATGAAATACCTGGTGAGTATTTTCTGGCTCCTAACATTGATAGCAGCAGCAGCTGACCCTTCCATTCTGAATCTCACCCTTAATCGCCATCCTTAAATCTATGTCCCGACCACCCACCCCAATGCTCACAGCTTCCCACCTTAGCCCCACAGCCATCTCCACCTTTATTCTAGAAAGAACGAAAGAAAGAAAGAAATTAAATAGCTTTCCCTCCCTAAATCACAATGTTGGCCTATCACACACACACACACACACACACACGCAAGTCAAATCAGAGACCACCACAGGGAACAGAAAAACCTGCTTGCAGAAGAAGAAAGACCTAGCAGAGAGGAAAGGGTGAAGCCAGCGGCTCTCCCTGCCTCCCGCCTTCCCCTTCTCCTCCCCAGCAGGCTCTCTGCCTTTATGGAGTCTATTTCCAGTCTGTTTACCTGGCAGGGACCACGTGACCACCCAGAAGGAAATGCTGACGTCATTCTCTCTCTCTCTCTCTCTCTCTCTCTCTCTCTCTCTCTCTCTCTCTCTCTCTCTCTCTCTCTCTCACTCACACACACACACACACACACACACACACACACATGCTGTGTGTGTGCAGCCTGCTCCCAGCCATTCCCCACATCCATCCTCCCACCTCTGCACCGCCCCTCCCCCGCACGCACGCCTCAACCACTTATTTCTGTCTCATGCCACACTTTCCTTTGTGTTCCTTTATCCTCCTAGGCTGCTCTCCTGCACTGTCCTTCGTCCACACCCCCCCCCCCCTCCTGCCCAGGCACATGTGCATGCACTCAAACCAGGCATACACGTGTATACACTTTGCAAGGGGGGATACCCCCCCCATACACACACACACTTTTACCTTCTCTACCCAGCCTTTTTTCCTTTTTTAGTCTCTTTCAGTGGCCATGGAGGCTTGGCTGCGTTAAAATAAATAAATAAATAATATATATTATATATATATATATATATATATATATATACTTCCTTTTTTATTATCCTCTATAGGTTTGAGAGTTCTAAATTAGAGGAAGGAAGGAAGGAAAGAAAGAAAGAAAGAAAGAAAGAAAGAAAGAAAGAAAGAAAGAAAGAAAGAAAGAAAGAAAGAAAGAAAGAAATGGAAAGCCTGGAAAATCTTCCCGGGGAAGAGGGTAGACAAAGCAAAGGTTGTTAGGGCCAATCATTCAATTAACTAATTACTGAAGGTCAGTCTTTGCTCTTGCAGCCTTTGCTCTTGCAGGCCCATATTTTCCTGACAGGCCAGAAGCATTCCATTCCTCCCCCCTGCCCCCCGCCCCAAATAGTCAGATCTTGGGGCCCCAGCAACTCTTGGCCTTGTGCAGACAGGTCACATGCAACTCAGTCCTGATCTTTGTTGAGTGAGGGGTCAAGGAGACTTGGTGAGGCTGGCCTCTTCTGCCAGGCCCCTGAGCACTGCAGGCAGTGGAAAGGAGCCTTGTAGCTTAGTTAAGGTACCTGGTCAATGGATTATTGACAAGCCATGCCTGGTGACGGGCCCCCCGGGGTCCAGCTGCTCCCAGAGAGCTTTCTTGGTGCATGTGGGCACAAGGCCAAAGCTAGTAGTTTGGAGGAAATGTTTAATGAAGATGTGGGAGCCTCCATCTGTTTATTTATTCTCACAGAAAGGTAGAGATAAGGTATCCCTGGAAACAAACAGACGGCAAGTTAGTGAGGCTAGTAGGGGAATGGAAGAAACAACCCTCTGGGCTAAGGGGCAGATTTCGGTCATCTGTCCTTCTGCTCCAACTTCCTACCTTAGGTTTTATCTGGGCTCTCCTACCTTTTTAGTTTGGGGCCAGGTGAGGAAGGCAGGAGGCGGCCCAGCAAGGTCA